>NC_069659.1:117710000-118960000 GCF_027244095.1 Hemicordylus capensis
TAGATCTCACCAGCTGTGACTTGGTCTTTTGGTTCTGGTCCCATGTGCCCCCCTATTTCCTCAACTGCTGCCAATGTCTAATGGCCCGCTTTGAGGTGTGTCTGTCCTTGGCACCCTTTTCTGCCGCTCACGCTGTAACAGAGCCATCTGCAGCTGCCCGCGTCATTACATGGCCATTTGCAGCTGCACCTATCTCCTCCAACGATCCCCAAGCCCTCATTTCCACTGAAGTGTGAAGAGGCTTCAGAAGGGGGAGCGTTGCTGCCTAATTAAGGCCCGTTGTCAAGATCGACAGCGCTCTGGAGCAATCCTCATGCTCCGATGTTCTGCCTTTCTCTGAGGCACGCCAGGCTGCTGAGCTACAAGTCTCGCAGCCAGAAGGTGGGACACTTGCTGCAGCCCCGGCAGCATTCAGCCCAGGAGGTGCCAACCCTTTCAGCATTGGCAATCTCAGAGGAGGCAATCCAGACACTCTTGGTGCCTCACAGAAGCCTCCCTGTCCCTTCCCCCTAGGATCATCTTGTACTCTCCTGCATGCTCCATAGCAGGGAAGGAGGAGGAACAGAAGAAGAGAGAGGAAAATAGGCTTAAAAATTTAAAGTAAGAATTTTTTTTAAGGTATAAACTAGAGAGAAAATTAGGACTTAAGATCAAATAAAGAAGATACAGTAATCAGATTAATATAATATAAGGTAGAAAAGAAAATTTTTAGGCCGCTTGGAGCGACTCAGGTCAGAAAGAACTGGGGCAAGGCTATCCCCCTCAGGCTCTAGTAGGTGTGTTTCTTTCTTTATTATTATTATTATCATTACTACTACTACTACTATTATTATTACTACTATTACTATTATTATTATTACATTTATATCCTGCTCTTCCTCCAAGAAGCCCAGAGCGGTGTACTACATACACTGAGTTTACTTGAGTTTCTCCTCACAACAACCCTGTGAAGTAGGTTAGGCTGAGAGAAACGTGACTGGCCCAGAGTCACCCAGCTAGTATCAAGGCTGAATGGGGATTTGAACTCGGGTCTCCCCGGTCCTAGTCCAGCATTCTAACCACTATACCACGCTGGCTCTTTAGCTAATCAAAACTGTCCTGTCTTGGAGCTCATGACAGGTATAACCCATGGAGTTGCCCTTGACCCCTGCAACCAAGAAGATAGTAGTTTCTGTTCTTCCCAAAAAGTTCTTACATATCCCTACTTAAAATTCCTAGGTTCTATACTTTAGACCCTGAAACTGAAAATGCTGGCACTGGTATCTCTCTACCTTTGTTACCTTATCTGCAAAACTCAATCATAATTACTTGCCTTCTACCCTATAGTTACAGAGATGCTCGGCAATGGGTTTTCCCCAAGGAGCTCTGAATATATTGGCTCAAATACAGCATCAAGAATAATGCTGCACTTGCTGAAGCTGGGGAGGTCTGATTTTAGCAGATCCTCCCTTTCCCTCTGCTGTCCCCTGAAAACATTACCCTGAGGACTGAGGGAGCTTCAGGGACATATTTTTGGAGGCATCAGAAGGAAGGAGGGATGAGAGAAAATCTCACCCACCACATGAGCATGACACTACTCTATATGCAAGACACTGCATATATGCAATGTATACTGTGCAATAAAATAAAGAGGCTATTCACCCGTAACTGATGATCTGGAAGAATATCTGCCTGTCTTTATCCACTTACCGCTGACTATTTTTCCCACATTCACACAATATACTTGGGTCTATTCAAATGCAGAAAAATACCCCTAGCCCAGTAATACCCTTTCCCAATTTAGTGAATTCATGTCATGTTATCTGGGCTAAATTTCATGATCTACAAGTATTCCACTTGATCTGCCACCAATCTCTGGAAGCCAAAGTACTTATTTTCAGTGTTGCCAAATACGAAATGTGCCACTAAGCTTTAATGGCACATTTTGAAATTTTTGAAGGAACAAACTATTCTGATCTCTGGCAAATGATGGGGCAAAAACTTTGATGAAGGTTTGTTCTCTCTCTCTCTCTCTCTCTCACACACACACACACACATACACACACAGTCTATAACTAGATCTTAGCACTTCAACATCCATCTCTATAGAGGCAAAATATAATAAATCTAAACTAAATCATTTCCTCAATCTTCCATGAAAAAATGGTACTAATCACACAACAAATCTAAGCACACATTTTAAATTTCTCTTTTATGAACAGTAGCTGGCTTAAAGGATGGCATTTCATTAATGTTAGAAAAGATGCTACAAAAGCTTCAGCCTTTATAAACATGCCATCTAAAAAGGGTATTCACACTTGTCTGAGCTGAGAACTCACTTGTGTCCTGCTGTGAAGTGACTGTCGCTGGCACAGTGGCTGGGACATGGCTCCCACTAACAACATTCCCAGAGGGATATGACACATCGCTTCCAAGCTCTTCTGGAATGTCCTCTTGATCTAGAGGAGAAGTATGAACAATGCCCTCATTATTCTGCAATTATCAAAGCAGGGCAAAGAAATGGACACACAGTGTGGGAATGACTGGAGTTCAGAATGTGTAAGTATAAGCCATTAATTAAGTGCTCCTCTTGGCCAACTCAACCATTACCCTGAGAATGAAGAAACTTCAAACAGCCTGCATTGCTGCTTTAATCAGAGTCATGGGACTGTCTGGCTTGGAAACTCATTCTTCCAAGGCATTTGTGAACCAAAAACTTGATAGAGCTTGCATTCAGGGTGGACATGGAAGGTGTAAAATCCACAATTTAGACATGCAAAATATGAAGGGTTCTGCTTCAATTCAATTCAATTCCTTTATTACAGTCATCGACCAGCACAAAGGGTTCTGCTTGATTCACTTCCACATAAAATAGAAACTTCAAATTTCCTATAATTTTCCTTTTCTTGTTTTGATGATAGGCTGCAAGTGCCCTGTCTCTCTCACTGTGACTGTTCCCCTGTGTTCCTTCTGCATAAAATTCACAGGATCAGTTACAGGACTGTAGGACAGCCTGTCAGCCTGGCTAATTTCGAGACTCAAACTCTAGACTAGTACCTCCATCCTGAATTAACTGTCATTGTGCTAACATCAGATGCAACATTACAAGGAACTTTGCCTCTCATGCTGCAGTTCTGGCAGTGGCTGTGCTCTCGTGGCTGCGGACAGAAGAGGAACACATGACAAAGGGTGGTTCTGAAGGCCAGTTATACAATTTCCCTTCAAGCAAGATGTTATGGAAAGTCATTTAAGCAGAAAAACTTGTGCTTATGCACTTCCTAATTCTAACACAATAAGACTGTCCAAGTTTCCCGTTATTTTTGAAAACATACATTCACTGGCAGAGTCATGATTCCCAAGGTCTTCATAGAGGAGCTTCTCAGGCACTGAAGAGACACCAAAGTCCTGATTTTCAGTTTGTTCTTGATGACTAAAAGGGAGGAGATGAAGGGAAGCAACTGCATGTAGTTTAGGAAAAGTTCTAGACTATAAAGTTTGTACCTGAGCCAGATCTGCATAGTGAACCTCAAGTATAATATACACTGAACTGAACAGAGTTGCATCAAGAAAGTTCTTTTACTATCAAGGCATTTTGTTTGCCCTGGCTTATCAGAGACTAAGAGGCCATTCTGATGACCATTCGCGCCAGGGAAGTTAGGGGTGGGTGGAGGCAGGACACTACCTACTTTCCCCCACACAATCCTCACCATTCCTGAGCTCCGCCACACAACCATACAACTGGCACGTGAGTGATCCTGGAGTGAGGTGGGGGGGGGAAGGCTGTATCCTTCCGTATTCCACAATTCAATGCGCAAAGAGTGTGGTGCATATCCATGGTTGAAAACTAGAGGATGAGCCTCATTAACCACGGTAAAGGAGTTCATGTATCTGCAGCAGGGCAGTGCTAGCTCAAGTAGGGCTGGTCTTGAGAACAGCCTTTAAATTTACATTAGGACCTCCTTATCCACATGGTTACTCATGGTTTCCCCTATGTATGGTTGAAAAATAAAGGATGAACCTCATTAACCACAGTCAAGTGGTTCACATATTTGCAGGTTTTAGTGGAGAAGCGGGGGCGGAGAAGAGGAGTGCTGGCCTTTCTCCTGGCAAACACAACATCCAGCACTGGCCTCTCTCCCTGAGGCAGAGTTTCTCCTCAGAAACCTCCCTGAGGGGCTTTCTTCTCAGTCAGCGCTGGCCTCTCTCCCTGCCAGGGCAACATGTTCTCATCTGAATTTCTTCCCAGATTTGAGGTTCAGAATTAAGTTATGGTATTAACCATTAGCCTGGCATAACACACCAAGTACCAATACCTGGAATGGATGATAGGATAGTAAGATATTATTGATGGAGCAATGTATTATGCAGTGTGTGTAAACCCTGTTTTTGTATCTGGACTCTGACCAAAACAAAGACTACATCTATATCTTCCCAGATTTGGGTTTCAGAATTACCGAATCTTGTTTCCTGTTGTTATAATGGTCTAGGAAATGTGCTGTCAAAGTATCTGTGGACAAACTACACACTTGGAAAAGCCCTGGATTAATGCTTCGTAAGAGATATAGAGCAAGAAACATTGGGCATTATGAAAAGAAATATATTTTACCACTGCACATACAAGGTTTACCTCAATTTTTGTTCGCTGGCGACTGTGGAAGAAGGCACTGAGTTATTAGAAACCAATGCAGGAGATGAAAGCTTGTCTGTTCTGAGAATGGGGGAGAGAGGCTGATCAACACTCTGATGAGAAGCAGCAAGGTATGATCCAGTTGTATCTGCAAAACCCAATAGCAACCTCTTATTCTGGTACATTAGTGTGACAACAAACTACCTGCCAAACTACGTAACTAATATTCATGAAGGTTTGAAGGCACTGCATTCTTAAAATGCCTTAATTTTAAAATATAATGGCTTGCTTCAATAGCTAATTTTCAGATATTAATGGCAAGTGTGAAAACTTTAGTGAGTTCAGATCCTATGAGGGTTTGGGGGACTGGTTTAAAATTTGTTAAAAATTGCCCGCTTGCCCATTTATTTTGTGTGTTGGTTGGTAGGTAGGTAGCACCCATTATGCCCTACCAGCCAATTCACTTTCGTGTTCCTAGGAGCTATCTACTGAGAATGGGGTGTTTAGAATTTCTCATTGTTCCCTATGGCCAAAACACTTGAAACGTTTTGAAGTGTTTCACTGAAACAGTTGGCTCAACCACTGTTTTGATGAAATGTAGAGCTTGAAACAAACACAAAATCTATTTCATGTACAGCCCTATAAAAGAAGGTGCTCTAACCCTCTGAATGCCTTGGTTGCCCTCTTCTGCACCTTTCCTAGTTCTACAATGTCCTTCTTAAGGTGACCAGAATTGCACGCCAATGTGGTCACACCACAGGTTTGTATAAGGGCATTATAATATTAGCACTTTTATTTTCAATCCCTTTCCTAATGATCCCCAGCATAGAATTTGCCTTTTTCACAGCTGCTATGCACAGAGTCAACACTCTCAATGAGCTGTCTACCACAATGCCAAGATCTCTCTTCCAGTCAGTCACTGACATCTCAGACCCCATCAGTGGATATGCAAAGTTGGGGGGTTTTGCCCCAATATGCATCACTTTATACTTATTTCCTTGGTAAGTGTCTAGAGAGAGGTCATCAAGCACTGGGACTGGCAGTTTCACAGAAAGGTAGTGTAGCACTAGAAGGGGATGTGTGAGAGTCGACATGGGGTATATAATTTCAGTAATGCAGAAAATGGAAGTGGTCTAATGGAAGAATAGTCCATCATAACACCAAATTCTGTCATCAGCAGCCACTGCTATTCACACAAAATAATGATAAACAATTCTCATTTGTAAGGTCTCAATACTACACCATCCCATAATTTAAGTATCAAATTGCTTACCTTCTGAAAACAGCTTGTTACTAATGTTTCTTTTTGTTTTGGAAATAGGGGTAGAAGACAGACGTCTGCTAGGAGCAGCTTTTTTTTGTTTAGGGCTTAGATGATCTTTCAAGTGATCCCCTTTTGCTGATGCCCAATAAGGCATTTCACTTTTTAATCCACCTAGGGGCAATTGCTGAGAGTGAGGATCATCCTGTGCAAACCACAGTCTTTGGCGAGGTGGCATGGTAAAGTTACTTGGTAAAGGTGAAGAGGATGGAGCCTTTCCTGGGCCAACTGTGCTTTGAGTTACTCTGTGTTGGTAATTCCTGTAGGCCTCTTCCAAATATTCAGCTTCTCTTTCCAATTCTTTTATCCTAGTCTTGGTATTGGCTACAAATTCTAAATCAGAATCTGGTGAAGTGTTGTATTGCAGTGCATGATGATGATTCTGGAAATTTGTACCATTTCCAGTTCCAAAAATAACAGGCCGCGTTTTTAAAAAAGCACCATCTGTATAAATATCATGTGGCACAATCCTGTCATCAGGCAAGTCAATGATAGAACGATCCACCAGAGAGGGCTTAGGATTCCGATAGACTTCATTCTCTAGTGCTAAATAGATAACACAATTTTATACATATATATAAGATGGTGGATTTTGATTTGTTCACATAATTAGCATGCAAAATTAGACTACGCATTTGAAAAATGAACTTATATTTACATTTTAGCCAGCTTATTCTACATTTGAACAAAAATCCAAACGTATATGCATATAAGAAAATAGTAAAATTATATCAGACTTTCAGGAATGCAATTCATTAAGACTGTGTAATCACACAAAAAAGTTAGCAAAAAGTATAACACAGCTGTCCACATACACACATTACAAAATCAGCAGAAAGCATTCAAACTAAGCTGAAAGTATTACAGCCACTGGACAAGATATTGATACAAAGGGCTGTTTGCATGAATGGAAGACATTTTCACTTGCACAAGGATCCTCAATTTGCAGCCCTCCCTTCCACTCTATGCCATATACACCATTTCCAAAGGTTCCCTTTAGGCAGAATTCAGTAGAAAATCAGGGGTAGTGAGACAGCTCAGTTGTGCGAGCAGAATTCTGTTCACAGTTTTTAAGATCCAATCAAGACTCTCTAGGCAGCAATCTTACTTTACTTAATGGGAAGTCCTATATGAAGAGACCCAATGAAAGTGTACAGAGTGTGCTCAGAACAGTACTTGGCAACATGCTCTGAAGGCATCAAGGAAAAAGCAAATATGACACACTCTACCATGCCACCCACCACCATTTCCCAAAGGATTCCCCCTTTCACGTGTTTTAAAAAGCACATATGGAAAAATCCAGGATTGCTAAAAATCTACTTGTGTGAGTGGAAGCCCTTCCACACATGCACAGGAAGAGGTCAGTAACCCTACCTCCTGCTGAAGCCTCCATGTCCTTTTGTACACCAGAGGGTATTCTGACCTTCTGCTGGAGGGTTTTGGGGGCATGGGACAAAAAATATTTGAAACTGAAGGGAAAGGGGTGGGGGACTGTTGCATTGGTGCTTCCATCCATAACGCACAAGTGAATGTGTTTCCATTCATGAAAGGAAATATTTGGATTCCAGCCACTATATGCATGAAGTTACTTTGTATTTTAATTTACTACATTTAAAAGTAAACAGTTTTTACTAGTTTTGTAATGATGCAGTATAATAATATATTTAAAATACCACACAAAATAAAATGCAAACGTAGCTACAAGCATTTTGAATTAATTTTGCTCACTAACAATTAGAAACAGGACAACAATCTGTACATCCATCACAAGATTTTTCTAAGTTTTAGTGCACTTGAAATGACTTCCTAGTGAATATGCTACTATAATCAAGAAATAACATTTTATCAGTGCAACTGTATCAGTCATTAAGTCTATGTAGATTCAAGTTCTGCATTTAATTCCTATTCAGTTTTTGATAACTTGGAGCTGAAAATATCTCTGTGTTTTTGCCAAGGCTTTCAAATGGTAATACCTAGATACTCTCACTGCAAAATCTCGAGTTTTCTGCTTAACAATTTCTCTGCACAGCATGGGATGACATAAAGGAAGGGGAGGACATGAAACTTTTCGTTAGATGGCAACTAGAGATAGGAAGCAAGAAAGAGTCACCATGGAAGATAGTGACCCTTGATCTACCTGAAATCCTTCTTAGGTTGTCCGGATTTCAGAGTTTTCAGATATTGTCTACACCTGTTCAACATATGGTCTAGACCTGCTCTGGCCAAAAGAGGTTGTTTTAAATGGAGTTTTTATAATACCAGATATATTTTACAATATCAGATAGAAGGGTATTAATTCTAACCACTTCAAAAGAGAAATATGTGTGGTTTAACAGACTGATAGGTAGCTTTTTCTTGGAAATAGAGTTAGTTAGTTAAACCTCTAGTTAGTTTAATTCTGTGCAGAATGAGGTGCACCAAACTGTGCTTAGAACTAGAGTGGCAAGTTGAGTTTGGGGGGAAAAGAATTGTTGAACCTGTCTGTGTTTGCTTCAGTTGTAACTTCAAGTCTTCCATTTGCACATTTAACTTTCTGATAGTATTTTCACATTCAGACAGCTGGGACTTTAATTGTGCACAATGATCCATCTAAAAAAAATTCAAAGAAAAAATGTACCTTAGAAAATCAGAACAGTATCAAACAAGTACTGATTATTATGGTTTTCCTTATTTTCCAGTAAACCTTTGTAACAACAATGGGGGAAAGGTTTTTTGGGAAATACAAAACAATGGCCCTTATCCAGAAGTATGCACAGGCAGCAGTGGGCTGTCCAAGGGGTTATCTGTGCGTAGCTGCTCAAGATATAATCTGCCCAAGAAACTGCAGTCACTCTTAAGAGTGCCAGTCATGTATTTGGAGGGGTGAACACCACAGACCCAGGCTTCCCTTCTGCTCTGTTTGAGAGAATGACAACAAAAAGGTCCAGAATCAGCACTGTCAGTGTTGCAACACCCGCCATTTGTTTAACACTCTGCTCAGAGCTCAAAATTCAGCAGCAGTTAGAAGTGACAAGACTGCCCATTGCCTTTGCTCTATCAATGTATTTCAGAAGTCCAGTCATTTTTCAGGAATTTTAGTCTTTAATAAATAAAAGTGAGAAAAACTATGGATAAAATTAGACTGAAATTATATACAGTAGAACCACAATATCCGTGGATTTGTGTATCTGCCGTCGGGTAATAGACACCTGACCTCTGCACACAGAAAAAAAAAAAGTGGAGAAACGCATTGACTTTGAGTACTCGTGGGTCGGGGTGGCCGGAAATGACCGTGGAGGGCATTTCTGGCTGCCCCAACCGCCACTCTTAACGGTCTCAGCACAGCACGTGCAGGCGGAGGAGGGGCGTCAAGAGGAGCTAGACAATCAGCCTGCGAGGTCCCTGCGCAGGCGCAGAACCCATTCCTTATGGTTACAACGGATCACAGTCCAGATCCATTATTAGGTCCAAATTAAAACGGAAAATTATAAAAAGCTAAAGAACCTACCAGATATAACAAAATAATAATAATGGAACATTAAAAAGCCTCCTTTAAAAGGTGCATTTTAGGATGTTTTTTAAAAACAATGAGGGAGGGAGCATGGCGAAGCTCTTCAGGGAGGACGTTCAAGAGCCAAGGGGCCACAAACGAAAAGGCCCTGACTCTAGTCCCCGCCAACTGGATCTCTGTTAGTGGATGTTTACTGGATGTTTTCCAGCAACCAGGAAGCTAAAACCCAATCCCCCATTGCTCCGATGACTTGATATTTGTGGTTTCCATATCGTGACTTATTTTCAAACTAGAAAACACACTACTTTTTTTTTAAAAGCTTATTTGACAAATGCCTATTTAGACACTAGCATGACTACAAAATGGCTGTTTACCTCATTCTGTAACTGCTTTTCCATGAGCTGCTTATGAGTTTCAGACTCATCATGTTCAAGCTTCCTAGCATGTTCTACTCTTTTCAGTTCTGCTTGAAGAACCATATATTCAGATGATGGCTGAGTCATCTCTATAAACAGAGAAGGCAGTACATTTGTAAGGAAAACTTTTCTTATTGTAGCATGATATTCTATCCAATAGACAGACTTAAGAGCACTGTAATTTTAGGAGTCAGACTGAAAGGTACTGCACCTTCTCTGTATCGGTAAGAGATTTTTTTAAAAAATTGTTTCGCATAGTCACAAAAATTGTTAGCCATAGTCACACAAAAAAACTTTCATGCAAGCTACAATTTAGCAAAGGTGCTGGCAACAACAGCACAACTAATCAGTGGGGGAGGCTAAGAGAACAGGAATGGCAAATAACTCTTAAATATGAAGATCTATTAATAGACATCAATAACAAAGGGAACCACTGTTCAAGGTGAATAAAAATCTATAATTTAAGTTGAGGGGGTGGTTAAATTTAATTTTTTTTAATTAAATCAGAATTTATTTATTTTAAATAGCACTACTTATGCATCAGATGGTGGTTTTGGATTTTAGCAGATGCTTTCTGAAGAGCTACAAAAATCCTAAAAACCAATTTGCCTACATAGAAGTGCAACAGAAAAGTGTCTGCATGCACGCACGCATGCACACACGCATGCATACACACACGCATGCATACACACACGCATGCATACACACACACAAACACACACACGGATAGGGTCACTTTCATATCTCTAAAAATGTATTATCAAGACCAGCTCTTGCTTAGAAAATTCCTAGGAACGTTACAAAATAGAAATATACTAACTGTCTCGGAGTTGTAGGTGTTCATTATGCGCCTCCTCTAACTGTTGTTTGAGCAGCTTATTCTGCACCTGAAACTCCATTTTCTCTTCTTTTAGCAAGGGATAATCTGACACTTCTTTCAGTTTTCCTGACAACAACTGATTCTGCTTACTTAATAATAAAACCTGAGCCTTGACCGAATCCAGCTCCACCTGAAAATAAATAGCATATTAGAAGCAAAATTGTTGTACTGCTTCGGAGATAACAGATTTATATTTAAATCTGTTTATTTTATTTCTATGAAATGCAAATGCAATTAAAATGCATCACTTTTTAAAAAAAAGGTGTTAAATTACCGCAAGCTCTTTTGCACGTGATACAGCTTCTCTGAATTCTTCCTTTTTTGAATTCACATAAATGGTCTCTTCATGTAAAAGCGCAGCTTTTTCTGAATGATCAGAAAGAAGTCAAATTTATATTAGATATATTGTGAGTCAATGCAATCAACTAAAGCTTCTTCTTTTTTTTTAAGGTCACCTTTGTTTTTTTTCTCATCTTCAGCAATTTTCTTGGTTCTGGTTATATATTCTTCATTTAGTTCAAGCTGGTATCTAGGAATAAAATTACAGTATTACTTTGGGCTGGCAACTGATGAGAAATTTTACCTGACAACTGATTAAAAAATTAATGCAATTAAATTGCTGTAGGCTAGCAAAACCTCAGCCCTTTTAAAGCTGCTGCAGATAAGAGTTCCTCTGAAGTGTGACAATGTATAATTTAACAAATAAAAGCTACCACTTATTTTCAGGGGCAGGATGCAGGATTATTTATCTGGAACACGTTACAGAATATTTTCTATTGGATGCCTGAACCAAAGAGGCTTCAGAAATGAACGTTATTAATAATTACCTAACGTGCTTCAACAAAAAGTTCTCAAAACAGTTTATGCAGCAAAAAGAATAAGGATAATTATCCATTAAGTAGTGCATGAGATCCATACTTGAACCATGTTTAGACAATGATTTCAACTGCCTGTGACTCTTGGTGGGTGGTGGTGGGGGAGAGGATCTTCAAGGTTTTTATCATCAAATGTGACATAGCAGTGTCACCTTCAATCACAGCCCCACTGATGAAACAATTTTGAGTTTAAATCTTGAAGCAAGTAATGATGAAATTAAATCAGGAACATCTAAGAAATTAGCAGTGCATGCATGGCCCAAGAGGGTTCCAGGTTATTATCACAGCATGAGCAGCATCAGCAACAGACTTGGTTCTTTCACTACCTGCCCCACACTCCACTCACACACAGCAGCAGCCAGAACTCCAAATACACTTAAAACCAACCACCCACACAGGACAGACACCTCTCAAGTGGTTAAAAGGGCTCAATAAATTGTTCAAATCTTTTGTATGTCATGTGTCTTTGCTTTTCTATTTACATGTTATACATTCATACTCTGAAGGAGGCTGGCAAATAAATTACTTTAGGAGTTCATTCTTAAGTTTCTGGTCATAAGTCTCCTCAATATTCTTCACGGCTACCTCACGACGATGAAGTGCATCTTCAATGGTTTTATTTTTTGACTCTTGCAGCTTCTGAGCACTACAAGGGGAAAGATACGCAGAAAGCAATCACTATAGGACAAAAGCATCAAAAACATAACAGGGATTTTGTGCTTGGTTATTATACTTGCATCCCACTTTTCATGCGGAGCCTTACAGCAGCTCACAGGGGGTTCCAAGAAGTCTCCTGACCACACACTGACCAAGTTGAAGACCTATTAGCTCTTATAATGTAAAAACATATACAGAATATGCTCACCGACTCCCCTCCAACTTATTTTTCACTATTAATAATTTAAAGCATATTTAACCATGCCATAAGGCAATAGCATCAAACTCAAACAGTTCCCACTCAGCCGAGGAGAATAATTTCCACTTCTCCCAAAATCACTTGGCAAGACTGATTAGGCAAGAGTAGAAGCAAAATCAGTAAATGTTTAACAGTCCTCGCTGCCAAAATCACTTTACCAGCACTGCCCCAATCAGACCTTTTGCACGTTTGCATGTTCTACCTCCTCACCATTTTAGCCCTCTTTCAAAATGCCACTGTTCTCTCACATGACAGAACAGCCACCAGCTCCTCACATGATGTCATACAAATCACTACTACCCACTAAACATCCCGTCTTGACAGTAAATATTGGCAAATCATGTTTTCTACACTTTTTGACACATGTGTTACTAACTTAAACAGAATGGCAGAAAGACTGATACTGAGGTATGAAATAGCAGCACCTATTAGGTCAGTGCTTTGCCCTACTAAGAAAAGTGCTTCTTACTCCTGGAAATAACGTTCCTTGAAGTGTGCTAAAGTTGCCATAGGCCTCATTGGAGACCCCGAAAAGATCTAGTAAGGCAATCAGGCCTTATGTTTGGCAAAATTGACCTATGGCATATACTATTAATTGAGAAAAATTCCTGAATTACTTAGGCCTACTAATAACTAAAAGTAAAGGGATTTACAAGGAAAGATACAGCTTATTCCTCCATTTCAAAAGATTCACCATCGCCCTCTACTGGAAAATTAGAGAAATTGTCTTCACTTATTACAATACCTTCCTCTCTTACGATAACAAATTCCAAATACCAAATGGAAATTAATAAACTAAAGATTACTGAAAGGCCAGCAATAATATTGGTTGAAAACTAGTCAGAATCCTGTATTTGTGAAATATACAACTGTACTAATGGCACGATATTAACATACAATTGCTGTTGACATCTTGCATTGATTTTTGATTTCATGACTTCAAAGAAAAAGACTGTTCCTTAAGTCTCTCTAAAGCAGGCTTGCACAACATAAGGCCTGGAAGCCAGATCTGGTGCACCCCAGCTCTAAACCAATGCCAGCCTTCTATGAAACATAAGACATTCTTTGCTAGAAATGACCCTGCTGCCAGAAACAGTTGGATAACACAGCTCCTAAAGATGCAACATAATACAAAGTGAAATAAAAATTAATGTAGTTGCACACAGTCAAACCAAACAGTTACATGAGTTTAGTGTTTAGTTACTCACAGTTCAAAAGATTCTATTCTCTGCTTCAATTCTGCCTCTCGGGTTCTTATTGTTTCAATATCTTTCAACAGACTTTGCCTTTGCAGATAAATCTCCTTTCCATCAATCTATTAGAAAAATATTTCCGTATTATACAACACCCAAAAGTAGCAACAGCAGCAACAGATTGCATATGAATTCTGAGGGGAGGGAGTCAAGCTGTGTTCACTTAGGCAGCACCTCCACCATGCAAACTTAGTCACTGGCTCAGGTATGTATAAAACAGATCGTGTTGTATAATACGTGAAGAACTACATGCAGTCGCTCTCATTACACATTACTTATGGCTCTTAATGTTGGACAAGCCACTCACCTCTGATTCAAAGAACACCATAAACAACACTGGCATTCTATTTAGTTCCAACATTTTGAACATTACCTCTTGCTGCTTCTGAAGTCTCTCAATAGCATTTCGTTCACGGGAAGTAAGAGCCTCTGACTTGGCTTGGTGAGCTTTTTCAAATTCTTTACGAAGCTCAGAAATTTCTTTCTGTGATTGTGCTCTCTCTTCCATTTTAATTTTGGCTACTTCAACCTCTTTGAAGTACTTTAACTGTTACATTTAAAACAAAATTGAAAAATTCAACTTTGCCAAATAAAAATATCATGCCTAAACATATATATGCTGTTAGTCAGTAACAAGTTCCCTTAGTGCAGGGGTTCCCAATCTTTTTGAACAAGCATACACCTTCTGCCATAAACCTTCAGCTCAGGTATCCCATTACAGTTATGAGGCAGGCTACTCCAGACACTGGCTCACATCCAGACTACGTTATTCACAAGTACTCCTGCTGAAATAAGTGGGACATGTTGTGCCATTAATTTCAATAAAACTACTTATGAGTAACTTAATCTGGATGTAAGCCATTCTCATAACTGTAATGACACACATATGCCTAAAAACACAAATTAGAATGTCACAGTTAGGGAGACAAGATACTACAGTCACTGGCTCACATCCACACTAAGCTACTCATAAGCAATCTTTTTGAAATTAATGTGGCAAAACTACTTATCCTATTAATTTCAATGGGAGTACTCAATGTTAGTTTTCTGAAACCTATCAGCCAGGCTGAGGGGAGGGGCACCCTGAGTTTCAGCACATAACCAGCCAATCAGGAACAGACTCACAGCTTCAATCCAGCAATCCTACAATTAGTATAGCTACAGCTAATGAGGAGGCAGAAGGCTTTTAATTACACACACACACACACACACACACACACACACACCCGTAAGCCCATCAAGTACCCCTAGGACTATTAGTACCCCTGTTGGGAATCCCTGCCTTAGTGCATAAACAGATTAGCTGTGCCATTATTAGAAGCCTCACACTAAAGATCTGACCAGCTACTGAATAAATGAAATTTGGGTCTCACTGTCCCAGAGTTCTGTTGCAGGGAACGGGGAATTTTAATTTAACTCTTTCCTGCTGTGCAGATTCTCCAATGTAAGCTGCTTCCCTCCCCAAGCGGTTATGAACTGCAGATGGGGGATCAATACAGGCACTCTTACTTGCAGGTTTTTGCCTCCATAGCTAATGGCAGCTTCAGGGGGCAATTTGCATTGAGGGATTGGCGTGGGGAGGAAGGGTTAAGCCTCACCCTCTAAATCCTTCTCCCACACCCAGTGGCTGTTTTTAGGGGTAGAAAAACAAATGTCAGAAGATCCAAAGAAAGATATCTCACATAGCCTGCAGTGTGGGCCAGAAATCAGCAGGCAATTTTGGGGGGTAGAGGCTTAGCTGGTCCTACTGTAGAATGCACTCTGTTTAGATACCCATCTCTGGTTACACCTCCTGACATTTACAACCAACCAAAATTCTCCAGATACTTGAGGGGATTTATTATTTCCCTATTGTGTGCCTCCCCCCACAATTACTACTACTATTCGCAATGTAATTAGCAATTTCTGGCTGAATAAATTTCCATCTAACTGCTTTGATTACTATGTTTATTATTTTTTATTATATTATTGTGATATAGAAACAAGCAGCAAATGCATGCAAAATCTCATCCTCTCTAATAAAACGCTTGGTGTCCGTCCGTGGACGGACACCAAGCGTGTGTCCGTGCCTCCCTCGGCTGTTCTGAGCATGCGCAGAGCGCATGCTCAGAACAGTCCGAGGGAAACATGACCGCCAGCACCCGGCGGCCATGTTGAGCGGCCAGAAGGTGCCGCCCCAAAAAAGCCAGGGAAGAGGCGGCGGGGGAGATTAGCCAAGGCGGCGGCAGAGCCGCCGCCTCGGCCGGAGGAGACAGAGACCGCGACGGGGAGACGGCCGCCGCCCGCTCTCCCAGCTGCCCACATTCTCCTTCCCCGCTCCCCCCCCCCAAATGATTAAGGGCCAAAATGGCCCAGGAAAATGCCTCCACGGCCGCCGCCATGGCCGCCGCCATGGCCGCCAACCGCCCTCCCAGCTGCCCGAGACCTTACCCGTAGCAGCCCGCAACAGTCGGGCGAACTGAAAGCAGTTTTTGCGCAGAAGAGAGCAGCTCCCGAACAGAGCTCCTCTCTGTGCTTAGCCAATGCCCAAACTGCTGCTATGGACGGAAAGGACGCCTATTGCGTCCTTTCCGTCCATAGCAGCAGTTTGGGCATTGGCTAAGCACAGAGAGGAGCTCTGTTCGGGAGCTCCTCTCTTCTGCGCAAAAACTGCTTTCAGTTCGCCCGACTGCTGTGGGCTGCTTCAGGTAAGGAGGTCTCGGGCAGCTGGGAGGGCGGTGGGGGGAGGCCAGAGGGAGTGGGGCAGGGGGGGAAACTCTCCCCTACTAGCGCCCGTTATTACAACGGGCCAGAAAACACTAGTAGGCATATAAATACTGTTATCATATATCACTCCTCCTTCCATTTCCCTCACCTTTTGAGTCATTTCTTCCTGGAGCTGCTCTTCTATTTCTTTTCTATATTCAGCAAGTTTTACTTCCAATGACTCAAATCTGTGATACTGAGGATATTTGTCTGCAAATTGTTCATCAATCAGTTGAAGTTTCTCAGCTACGAAAAAATATAAAGTAATGTTCCACTATTAATGCTTATCTTTAACAACAATGCTTACCTCTGAGAAAGTTGATGCTTAGAGCTGCTTCTCTATTTCAATTTTTAAAGTTATGACTAGCTATGTTATGACTAGTTATGACTATTCACCCTCTGTGAAAAAGGGTGAATAGAGAGTAATACAGAGGAGAAAAGCTGTTTTAAAAAAATAACGTGTGGGCACGTAAAATCTGTGAAGAAAGCAGGTGTTTGGCAGCTCAAACCTAAGCTCCAATTTAAATGACGACCACTGTATTCCAGCTTGAATCTGTATTCCATCCTCTAACCTAACTGCTGTTCCAGCCTTCATTTTGTGTAGGATTGCTTTGCACAGGTGCCAGGCTTGTGATCCATATAGTCAACTATGCCTTCTGTGCTTGTCCATTGAGGTATGGTTTCGGCACTGCACAGCATTACAGGTAGGTGGAGGAACAAAACATTTCCATGTTTCACCAACATTTATGTTTTGGTTTGTTTTTAATGGCAGTGACTCACAGTTGTATGCCACTCTGTTAGCGAATAATAATATATGAACTGGCCCTAATGCTAAGGTCAAGAACTGAAACTGGATCATTATATTCTCTAGAGCTTGAATACATAAAGTCTCAGGAGAAGCAAACTACAACACTTACCAAGGGATTCCTTATAAAGAGGTGTGGGACTTGTCTGAGTTTCTGTATTACAGCTCTCCTTACAAAGACTATGCTCCATCAATTCCATTAAAATCTGTACAAGAAAGCCTTAGAGAGGTACTGTTAGTCACACATCTCTTCTGCTACAATCACATTTTGAGAATCAAGGATCAGCAATTAAATATTATTTTTCAACAGTAAGTTTGCCAGTGACTATAAATTAAATACATCTAAAGAAAATCTGCCCTAAAAGGGTATAGAACACACATCAGTTACTAACAAATTATTCTTTTACTGCACTGACTAATCGCTTCAGATTCATTTCAGCTTGCATCTTTTCAGCAGCAGGCTCCAGTAAAAATATCAGTGGCCACACATTCAATTGTCAAATGACCTTTTATGCTGTTTTCAGATGTGTTGCATGCTCCTAGCCTTTTATGCTGTGCTGCAATTTTAACTATTTTATTGTCTTATCTATATGTGCAAGCCACCCTGGAAGCTTTGCTTTAAATTGAAGGGCAGGATATTAAATATTTTATATAAAATAAATATATGAATATGTTTGCCCAGGCTGTATTTGGATTGTGGCCCATATCCTCATTTTGTTTCCTAATTACAATCATACCTTTTGAACTGTCATTTTCTGAAGCTGAAATCTGTAATTGAAAGGAAAAATAATTCACTTGATGCATACAAACATCACTAATAAATAATGATTTCAGAGGTAAGATTATTTTACCAGTGCTTTGTAAAGGTCAGTCTTTGGATTGATCCTAATCAGTTGCAGGAGATCTTGCATAGTAAGCACCTTGGAGAAAAGAAAACAAGACAAAATAAACATCTTAGCTATTAACTACATACATTTAATAATTCCCATAATCAATGAGAAAATTTAGGGCAATAAACCAAAATGAGATGCATATGAGACGCCATAGGTAAGGTTTTCATTGAAGAAGGAATAGTTCTTATAAAATGATCATCCTTTCCCTTCCAATTGCCTGTGCCTGGAGCCCTTCATCTACAAATGAACTGTCATTTATTGACCCACACCACACCTTATTTTTATGACTGGTCCACCCCAAGCTTGGAAGTTTGCAGAAGCCAGTGCTCCCCAAACTCTAAGAAATCACATTCCCCTCAAAATGTACTAGATCTTTTGCCAGGGCCTTCCATTTTACATTTCAGGCCAAATAAAGTATGTTTGTGGAACTTTTTCCTCATACCTTACTTTTACATAGAAAATTTCAATTTCTAAAACTTCTGATTGGCTACTTGAAAAACCTTTGAGATACAATGAGGGGAAATTAATATGATGGAGGTGTTTTGTTTTACTGTATGAACAGGTCAAGCAACATCACACAGACGTCTGAACCAAGGCTTATTTAACTTAACTGACATTAGTTTGTATATTGGAATAATGCCAGTCAACAAATCATGGTTTATTTCAGTCAAATGACAATCTGAACCCAAGATTTGGTTTACTTGACCTACCATGGTCTTGCATGGTGTCTGAACCTACAATTGTGGTTTAATCTTGGTATATTTTATTAGTTCGACTCATCCAGAGTTCTCATATAAACAGAGGCAAGACTAGAACATGGAAAGTGAGAAGAGTCACAACTCAAACAAATCACAATATGATGACACAAACTAAGATTTGGTAATAGTCTGTGGCACCAACCCAAGTTTGTTAAACAAAGTTTGGTTAAAATAAACCATGGTTCATAGGAACACAGGAATACTAAGTCAGACCATTAGTCCATCTAGCCCAGTATTGTCTGACAGAGGCTTCTCCAAGCTTGCAGGCAGGAGTTTTTTCAGCCCTATCTTGGAGATGCCAGAGAGGATCCTCCCAACGATCCATATATCAGAATCTTCCCACTGGATTTTCTATGGATTTTCTGCAATAGTACTATGGATTTTCTCAATAGTAGAATTTGCAGTTTTACTCACTGTGACTTTAGTGTCAGATCAGCATATGCAAAGAAATCTTCATCCTTCTTTTTGGCAGGAGAGTCACAACATACATATATACATATACATATACATATACATATACATATACATATACATATACATATACGGCTTAGGTGGTCCATGGCAAATGGTGCCTGGCAAGCACCGCCCACATAGTACTTTACCAATCGGAGGTAAAAGAGCAGGAGCACCATGGTGACTGGGCAGTGGGAATTCCATATGAAGATAGGAAAGAGGAGCCTGTGATGGTTATGGTCAGTTGGCATGCAGCTGTTACTGGTGGGAAGATTGTAGAAGAGAGAAGAATCTATATGTATATAAGGATAGTGGGCAGGGGTCCGCAAAGAGAGGGGTTGTGAGGGAGGAAAGAGCCCCTTCAGGAGAAGGAGGCTGCCACTGTGCAAATTAGATGAGGAAACAAGATGAACAAGATCTATTAACTCAAGAACGAAGAGAGAGAGAGAAGGGAGAGGAAGAAATTCAGAGGAGAAGTGTGAGTGGAGGAGAGAGAGAAAGAAGAGAGGGGAAGAGAGAAATAAGGAAGAACGAGGGACAGGCCCGGGCCTGTCAGCGGCCTGAGGGGAATGAGTGGCCATGGCAGCATCCAGGAAGGGCCTGGTCAACCATCACCACTGCTCGGAGCTACAGAGACCATTGGTGGAGGGAGGTAGGCAGGTGAGGGACGAGCCTGAGCCTGTCAGCATCCTGAGGGGAACAAGTAGCCATGGCGGTGGTGGCAGTGAGGAAGGGCCTGGTTAACTGGTCTGCTACTCCTGTGGGGAGGAGCAGGAGTGGGGCTTGGGTGAAGGTGGGGAAGTCTCTGTGGTTAGGGGGCTGAGGCTTGGCCAATTGCCACCGGCAATGCTACAGCCATGACTAAGAGGGGTGAGGGGGATAGAAGCAATGAGGTGTAGTAGGAGCAGCAGAAGCGCAGCTCAGGTGAGTGTGGAGAGAACTCTTGAAGTGAGGGGGCTGTGGCAGGGGGTAGTACTCTGCAGATGCTCTGCATGAGTTAAGTTAGTTTCTGAATATTTTTCTTAAATGAAAACAACATATACCATTCTCCTCTGTGTATCCATGAATGACTTGAAATCAAGTTATTCACGCAAGTTCTGAATGAAGAATCTTGTTCATACCAAACAATACCACACCACCAATCAAGAGTAACTCACTAGCCCTGAATCAAGGTTGCCAGAACCTAAGGGGTATACTCGTGGGTCAAATGGGCCGTAAGCCAGAATTTGGCTTTTTTAAAGCCAAATCTGGCCACCTAGCCCTGAATTATCATCTGGATAACCTTCAGCACGTCTGCACTACAAATTAATAAGTTTGTATATATGTCAGAATAAGCAAGACCTACAAAGTACATCATGCATGGGTCCCGTCCTCCCCCCGCATCTATTTTCATTGTCATCTTCTCTTCCTGTCACTTTTTTGCTCCCAGACACTTATCTTTTTCACTCATACAAAACTGGTTACAGTTCAGCTCCCACAGGCTCAGTTACAGTCTTAATAGTCATTCACATTGTTGTGCACACATAAAAAGTTCCCACACACTCAGAAGGTTGCCCCTCACTGTCTCAAAACTACTCTGTCATGCATAGATTCATGCAGTCCTTTCAAGGGAGTCACCAGTAGAAGCAGCAGCTGCTAACTGGGCAGAGGGGCACCTTTTAAAGTGACAATTCTCCTATACTTAGTAGCAGGAGAACTATCCAACTGGCCCTATCCAACCCCAGCACAGCTTCCCTCCAGTGGCTGTTGATGGTGTCTATCTTATATTTCTTTTTAGATTGTGAGCCCTTTGGGGACAAAGGGTCCATCTTATTTTATTTACTGTTTCTATGTAAACCACATTGAGACCTTATGGTAAAAGTGGTATATAAATAGTAGTAGTTGTAGCTGTAGCTGGTCTTGCAACCATCTCCCTCTATTATTGTGGTGACATCTCCTTTTTGGCCATTTGAAGAATTTGTGGAACGATCTGATCTTCAGTAGGTACCTCAAAGATAAGCTTGCATGGAGACCTGTTTTTCTTTTTTCTCTCTTTTTTTAAGTCTGCAATGTCATTTTCAGGTTTCTGCACACAATGAGGACCTGCACATGTCAAATAATGGGTCCACTTTTTGCTGCTGGAAAGTCAACAAGATTCTTCACAGATCTGCTTTTAGACTCAATTTGCAGTGGTCCATAAATATAACACCGCACCTGACATAATTATTCTCCTGGGATATTAGTTGTGTAGAATCAGAGGTCTAGATTATCTAGGTGCAACGTATGCATGCATGTCTCTGTGCTTGTAGTTTCTGTGTACACAATATCATTTCCCTGTCACTATTATTTTATAGACAACTAGCTGAACCGGGCACAAAGCATCTGTGCCCCTAGTTCGCCGCCACCGTCCACTGTGTTCTTCCAACTCCGCTTCCCCCCACGCCCGCCTGCCAGCCTCTGCTGCTGTCCCCCACCCTCCGTGCTTCCCCTGCCCACCCGCCCCCACTGCTTTCTTCCCAGCCAGCCGCCTGCCCTCTTCCCCACACGCCCGTCATTTGCTGCCATTTTGTTTCCCTGCTGGCCAGCTGCCACCACCATTTTCTTCCCTCCTGCCCATCCTCATCACTATCCGGCAGCTGCTCGAACTCTCGTGAGAGCTGCCACACATGGGATTAGCGACGGGTATGCCTAAGAGAAATATATATAAAGAAAGAAGATGGCCTACATCCAGACTAATGCTATGATAGTGTAATGCTGTCATACTAGCACAAAGCCATGGTGCAACAATGTAGCATAAACAAAGTATTATCTGTTCCAGAACAGTTCTTCTACTAGCAGAAGATATTGACACATTATGCAGCACTCTATACAACACCTCACTAGGGATGTGCACAGAACCGGTTCGGAGCCAAACCAGTTCCAAAGACCGGCAGTTCAGCCAGTTTGAAGGTGGAGGCGGATCTCTTTAAGGACAGGGGAGGATGCTCTTATCCCTCCCACTGCATTTCTCCTGCCGGCACTGCCTTTTAAAATGGTCTGGCAGGGCAGCAGCATACCTCCTTGCCACCCCAGTGCCTCCTTGGACCAGAAGTGACGGGAAGTTGCTGTTGCGCATGTGCAAGTTGCAATGTGCATACGTGCAGTGGCAATTTCTGGTCTGAGGAGGCACCAGGGTGGCAAGGATGTACACTGCCACCCCGCTGGACCATTTTAAAAGGCAGTGCTGGCAGGGGAAATGTGGCAGGAGGTGTAAGAGCACCCTCCCCTGTCCTTAAAGAGATCCCCCCCCCACCTTTGAACTGGCAGGAGCCAGTTCCATGCACACCACTACACCTTACACAATCTTGCATGTATCCATGGTTATATAGCACTGCAGAGAGTCACATCTTCGTACATCTCTGCAAACCTTTTAAATACACAACTTTGCTTGTTGTGCTTGTGCAACACTGGTATGGATTTTGGTCACTCTGATATCGAGTTCTATTTAAGCACAAAGCATAATTTCACACATCCTTCAGAAGAGGAAGATACTTACCTTATTCTTTTCTAATCCACTTTCGGGATAGAAGACAGACAGCGAATATTCATAGCCACATCTGCGTAAGTGATCCGCCACCAGACTATTGGAAGCCCCAATCAGCAATGAACTGCATTTACTAGTAACAACTTGTGGCTGAACTTCTCCACTTAAAATTGGATTCATTAGTTCATGTACAAGCTTGTTTCGAAGCTGTGTCTGGCACAAAGTAAAAAGTGAAGACTTTGAAATGTGAAGCTGTGCTAAAAAAAACCCCTTTATAATGTTTTACAGCATTTATTCAACAGCCAAACAATAAAACAAGTGGAAGACTAAACTTTTATTACACTTGACAACCCTCTTGCACTACAGATATCTGATGTCTGCAAAATTATATACCTCTAAGAATCTCTAGAGTCACAGCTAATGCTGAGCAACACAAGAATCACTTGTAACAGAGACTAGGATTTTGGCCTTTCCCCGACATGCAGATTTGCAAGTGCAAAAAGGATTTTGTTAATTTCCCCTCAAAGAACAGATCCTCACACATTCCAAGTTACAGTATTTTTAGAACTACTCATATTACAAAATCAATTTGCAATGCTGTCTGCGGACACTGTTTAGAGAAAGAAAACAAAATCTGTCCCCACTCTATGCACTATAGTTATATTTTGCATGCAAAAAAGTTAGACACAAATACCAGAAAGACTTAGAATGTTTGTACTGATCTCTACATCTATCAGAAGGAAACATTTAAAGTTCAGCTCCATTCAGTTTTAAGTTGTGAAGATATCTTAATTAAGAAGATACAAATTGTTCAACCTTATTTCTAGTAGGTTTCTCCTTAATAAAAATAAAGATTCAGAGTCTATTCTGAATTTAAATACACAACCAATAGATTCCTTACACTTCAGATTTCTTTTTCTTACATGAATGCATTACTAAGCAGAATGTGTGCACGTGCTATGAACATGTTCACTCACTTTGGACTAGCAAAAATGAGAGATTAACACAATTTAAACATGTGTAGCGCTGCCATATTCCACTATTAATATAGATACAGAGTACACTCAAGCTCATTTAAGGCTATTGCTTATGCCATCTAACAATAGTGAGTTCACATCATTTTGTCACAAATACATCTGGCTTCAGACAGATTCAGAAGAGAAGTTTTGCCGATTTAATCTATGAATAAGACTGTATTACAATAATGAAATAAGTATATACTTGTGGTTTTTAATCTAATTTAAAATAAAAACCTTAAGTGAATCCAAAACTCCTCGGTTCTTAAATGTCTGATACAGTCTTTTCCGGAGTTCATCCTGCGACAGAGCCTTAAATTCAGTGGAAGACATCAGGATCTGAAAATAGGAGAAAACAAAAATACTGGTTTTACAGACAAGCATAAAACACATGACACAGTAACTCTTTGAACAGAAAGTTGTCAACTATTGTTAATACTTTATTCCCATGCCATCTGCATGATTATATCCCAAGCCTGGAGTTTTATGATTTTAAGAAATTTGTAAAAAAAATCTTAAGTGATTGTTAGCAGCATGAATCGGTTAAGTGTCCATCAAATAAGCAAGGGGTTTTGTTTTAGAAAAAGCAGGGCTGTTTACCAACATTTACACATGGAATAAGTGAGAGTCCAGTTTATATTTAGCATCAACACACATTTCTGGACATACAAAAGCTTGCTTTTTTTTTTTGTTTGGAGGCAAGAGAATACACAAATATTTTCCCTTGGGCATGCAAGCCACTTTCCTTAAGGTCTTCTGTGACTCTTGCAGCTGTCTTATTCTGAAGTTTAGAATCGGGGGGGGGGGGGCAGGGATGTCATGGATATTTCTGCCAATTTTGTTTTAAATTAGTTTTCCTAACTGCAGACAGGACTTTGAAGATGTCACTACTATGCAATATATATTGATGGGTTAGGAATCTCAAAGATGGGTTGGTAAGCATGCTCTTTTGGGTCAGGACAGCACACAGAGCTGAGCAGGATTGAAACATGTGTTAAAATTAAAGACAACAATCTGTTGGAGGGCCCCTTAGTGAAGTCTCAGAATGAGATGAATGTCTTATGTGTTCTCTTAACTGTACTAATTTAGCATGTGGCAAAGTTTCAGATCAGTTTGTTTGTATAAGTACACATACAATGAAAATCAGTACAAAATCATATGCACTTAAATGCCACTGAAATGTACAGGGCTAAATATTTACCAGGGAGTAAGACCAATGGAATTCATCAGGACTTTTTTTTTTTTAAGCATCCGTAGGGGTGTGCTATTAAATCCACACTGCCATGTACTAGATGTGTTGAGCTGTACCTACTGTGAGTTCCAACATTCTATCTTACTCTTTCAATATGGTCCAGATTGACCAAGAAACAGAATCAGTGATGGAGCAATGCAGCAGAAAGCTAATTAAGTTCACAATGGCTGGTGTCACTAGTGGGCGTGGCAACTTCAGTCTCTAATCTCATACAGCTCTTATTGTTTTTCTTCAGCTGAGCTAACAGCAACTTCAAAAGAACAATTTTGATTGGGAAAACAACATGGGAGAAAGGTTAAATACCCCATACCCCCAGAGCCCAAGCCAATTTGTTTCCCACCCCATTGCTGCTTATAAGCTTTAGATTAAAATCATTGGGAGAGCCAGTCACATATCTCACAAGAAACACAGGTTTTTAAAAAATAGCCAAGTGACATTTGGACTAGTATCTACAGAGTCAAGAGGCAAAGCAGTGATCCAGAATATGACAAAATGTCTGAAGTGGCACATGAAAGGGAACAACCTTTAAAGTTAGATTCAAGTCATTTTTGTAACCTGGCCAGTATTAAGTTGTTTAGATGATTATAAAACCATCTGAAGTGGTAGTTGTAAGGCATTAAACTGACAAATTAGACTGGAAGGCTGCTTCCACAGAATGCATGGCAGATAAGTATAATAATGTAAGGTAGCAGAAATAAAAACCATCACTATTGGGGATAGTAGTACAGAAGTAAACAACGGATTAAATTAAAGGTGAGGTGATATAAAACAACAGCCACCTAATGGCACAGTGGGAAATGACTTGACTAGTAAGCCAGAGGTTGCCGGTTAGAATCCTTGCTAGTAGGTTTCCCAGACTATGGGAAACCCCTATATCAGCAGCAGCAACATAGGAAGATGCTGAAAGGCATCATCTCATTCTGTGCAGGAGATGGCAATGGCAAACCCCTCCTGTATTCTACCAAAGACAACCACAGGGCTCTGTGGTCGCCAGGAGTCAACACCGACTCGATGGCACACTTTACTATATAAGACAAACAAACCCCAAATCCACAAGCATCAATGGAATATTATATCAGGAACAGACTGTCCCCCCACCCCTTAGAGCTGTAACTGCCTGAAGAGAGTTTGGAGTTAATCAAACACCCATGTTAGTTTAACTGGGTAGGTTTACACTTGTCAGACGTAACCTCATCTCATAACACTTTGCACCACCACAGCTCCACTGAGTAAGAAAAGGGCCCCTACCAGAGAAAGTAACAGGCTCCCCTTTTATATGAAGGGAGGCAATCCTATCTGATGATGTTCTGCCCCTTCTCTGGGTTCCAGACCCTTTTGCTTTCAGGCTGCTTTCCAAAGGCAGCTCCCTCCACAGCCCACCCTCCTCAGCATCCCAAGAACTCTTGGAACGGGCTCGAGTCCATCAACATTTATACCACAACCTCTTCGTTAGTCTTTAAAGCTGCCATTGAGATTTTCTTTGTTTTTGACTGACTTGCAGTGTAGTGCTTAGAATGCCGGGCTGGGAGCGGGAAGACTTGAGTTAAACCCCTGTTCAGTCAACAAAGCTCACTGGGGAACCTCGGGCAGTCACAGTCTCAACCTCTCGTCCCAACAACCACAACAGGGATGCTGTGTGAGGACAGGGAGAAAGAACCTTGAACGCCGCCCTGGACTCCTTGGAGGAAGGGCGGGATAGACAAGCAACCCCTTTTTCAGGAACCCACGGGGTCCTCGAGGTCATTTCTCAGTTCCTCCTGCCTTAAGGCTCCGCTCTGGGAGAGGCGGGCAAGAACAAGAAGAGGCTCTGAACGTGGCCGCCAAATACCGAGATACACGAAACACACCAGCCGCTTGTGACGGGACACCAAGCCACGAAGCTACAGTTGCCTCTCTCTGGGCCGCCAACTCTCTCCGCAAGGCCCCGCCCCCGAGAGCACCGTCCTGCTACCGCAGTCGCCTTGCAGCCAACCGTCACTCTCACACTCTCGTTGTTACTGTTACTACTACCCGTCAGACGCGTAGCTGTACCGGAACTCTCGCGAGAAAGCCTGCTTCCCGTCACCATAGGCGAGTTTCTTTTTCCCCGCGCGGGATTCCCCCCAACCTTTCAGATGGTGCAATGACGACAAAACGTCGCGCCGGATGTTTTGGGTAGTGCTAGTGAGCGACGCGGAAGAAAAGGGGTTGAGTTTGGGCTGTGTTCCTTTAGTGGTGGTTCTATTCTGACAATAGTTGGATGTGAGGTAATTTTTTTCTTTCTTTTCCGTGTTTTTTTTTTTAAATTGTTCAAGGGAACAGCTGGGCCGACGGGTGGTAGGTGTTGTTCTGGCATTATAGGAAAGAAGGTGGGCAGGGAAGATGTTGCTGAGTTATTCCTGTGATGCTCCCCATTGAGGCTGGTTCTGGGCATCAGTCCCGTGGCCTGAAAGCCTGCTGGATGACATCCAGAATCAGCAGTAACCCATATCTATCTGTCTGTCTTTGCCAAAACTTTACCAAATGGTGATTATGGTTACTTTGGGATTATTTTCTTACCAGCTAGTACAACTATTATCTAGACCCATTTCAAAGTGGCTTTCATGTGGGCTGTGGGGTTAAGACTGCCTTGGTTGGCCTGATGTGATGTAATCTCCAACTGGCTGTCTACAGAGGGGGTGTGATTTTGTTGATTCTTTTGGATCTCTCTGCGACTTTTGATCACATCAACCATGGTATTCTTCTGGACTGCCTGAGGGAGGTGGGATTGGGTGGTACTGTCTTATGGTGGTTCCGCTCCTATCTCTCTGGCAAATTCCAGATGGCGTTGCTTGGAGATAGTTATGTGCACAGAAATGGCAGGGGGCTGGTTCGATGGGTGGGGGATAACTTTAAGGGCAGGGAGGATGCACTTACTCCCCCCACCCACCGCTGTATTTCCCCCACTGGCGCTCATGTAAGAACTGGTCCGGTGGGGTGGCAGCATACCTCCTTGCCCCCCGTCCGCTCTTCGGACTGGAAGTGACATGAAATAGCGTGCGTACATCACACATGTGCCTGATAGTAATGGGCTGATTGAGGGACAACAAATTGAAGTTGAATCCAAATAAGAGGGAGGTACTGAATGGGGTGGGGGGTGGGGGGAGGACCTAAGAGATTGTTAAGATCTGCTTGTTCTGGATGGGGTTACACTTCCCCCTGAAAGATCAGGTATGTAGCTTGGGAGTGCTCCTGAACACAAAGCTCTCCCTGGTTTCTCAAGCTGAGGTTCTAGTCAGGAGTACTTTTTATCAGCCTCAGCTGATATGTCAGCTACATCAATTTCTAGAGGTTTTGATACGTCAGCTACGTCCATTTCTAGAGGTCAGCTACATCCATTTCTAGAGGATCTTAAAACAATGGTACATATGCTGGTAACTTCCAGGCTTGATTACTGTAATGCGCTCTACATTGGACTGCCTTTGTACGTAGTCCGGAAACTATAATTGGTACAGAATGCAGCAGCCAGATTGGTCTCTGGGACAACACAAAAGGACCACATAACACCGGTTTTGAAAGAACTGCACTGGCTGCCAATATGTTTCCGGGTGAAATACAAAGTGTTGGTTATTACCTATAAAGCCCTTAATAGCTTGGGTCCAGGCTATTTAAGAGAGTACCTTCTTTGTCATGAACCCTGCCGCCTGTTGTGATCTTCTGGAGAGGTCCGGTTACGGTTTCTACCAGCTCGTTTGGTGGCCCTTCCAGGACCGGGCTTTCTCTGTGGCTGCCCCAGGGCTTTGGAATATGCTCTCTGCTGAAATAAGACCCCCAAGACTCTCCTGTTTTCACAGGCATTTAATCAGAATTAATTTTAATAATTTGTTTTAATAACTATTTAACGCTATTTTTATTATGTCATGTATTTTAATTTCTGACTTTTAAATGTTATAATATAAATGTTATAAATTATAAATGACTTATAAATGTTATAAAAGAACCCTGCTAACTGGGCAAAGAGGCACCTTTTACCGTGGTGATTCTCTTTATTTAGCAGGGGGAGAGTAACTGGCCCTATCCACCCACAGCACAGTACTTCCAGTGACTGTTGCTGGTGTGTGTCTTATGTTTCTTTTTAGAATGTGAGCCCTTTGGGACAGGGAGCCATCTTATTTGTTTTATTTCTCTTTGTAAACCACCCTGAGCCATTTTTGGAAGGGTGGTATAGAAATCTTATTATTATTATTATTATTATTATTATTATTATTATAAATTGTGTACACCACGTAGAGATGTACATATCAAGTGGTGTAAAAATTTGATATAAATAATAAAATAATTATCTGCCATTCCTACCCCGGGGTTTTTTCCTCATTTTTTCCTCTAGCTCAGGGATTATATTTGTTGTATTTTTCTTTCTGTCTAGATTCTTCTAGCTTTACAGATATCTATAGTAGTTTAGTAGGATCTAGGCTAGGAGAGTTAGTCCAATTGAACTTAGTGGGACTTAAGTTTATTTTATTGATTGATTGATTGATTGATTGTTAAATTTATATACCGCCTTTCATTAAAACAATCCCAAGGCAGTTTACAGCAAAATTTAAAAACAAGATGGTAAAAAAGACACAATTAAAATATTAAATGAAAGATATTAAACAAATCTGATTACAAATTTAAAACAAAAGCATAAAAGCAATACAGAGCACAAAGAGCAGCAGCAGAGAATCAAATAAATGCCTCGGCAAAAAGCCAAGATTTTACACTCTTTCTAAAAGCTGTGATAGAGACCGGGGAGCAAATAACCACTGGGAGAGCATTCCAGAGTCTGGGGGCAGCAACAGAGAAGGCCCTGTCCTGCGTGCATGACAACCGAGCCTCCCTCATTGTTGGTACCCGGAGCAGAGCCCCCTCAGATGATCTCATCAAGTGGCCAGTAAGTTCTGGGAACCGGCAGTCCCTCAGGTATCCCGGACCCAAACCGTCAAGGCTTTAAAGGTCAAAACCAGCACCTTGAATTGGACCCGGAAACAAACTGGTAGCCAGTGCAGCTCTTTCAAAATGGGTGTGATGTGCTCCCACCGGGCAGCTCCAGATAAAACCCTAGCTGCCGCATTTTGCACTAGCTGCAGTTTCCGGATATTCTTCAAGGGCAGTCCCACGTAGAGCACGTTACAGTAATCCAGCCGTGATGTGACTAAGGCATGGGTAACTGTGGTCAGATCTGCCTTTTCGAGAAAGGGACTCAGCTGGCACACTAGCCAAAGCCGTGCAAAGGCACCCCTGGCCACTGCATCCACCTGAGCTTCCAAAAGTAAAGCCGGGTCCAGTAATACCCCCAAGCTGCGTAGTTGCTCCTTCAAGGGGAGTGCAACCCCATCCAGAACCAGTAAAATCTCCTCATCCCGATTGGCTCTCCTACTGACCAACATTACCTCTATCTTGTCCAGATTCAATTTCGATTTATTAGCCCACATCCAACCCATCATGGTTTCCAGCCCCCAAATCAGGACATCCACCGCCTTCCTAGGATGAGGTGACAAGGAGAGATAGAGTTGAGTGTCATCCGCATATTGCTGACAACTCAGTCCAAGTCCCTGGATGACCTCTCCCAGCGGTTTCATGTAGATGTTAAACAGCATGGGGGACAAGACCGGACCCTGAGGGACCCCACAGGCCAATGGTCATGGAGCCAAGCAGTAGTCCCCCAGCACCACCTTCTGGACCCTCCCCCCAAGAAAGGACCGGAACCACTGCAATGCAGTACCTCCGATTCCCATACTCAAGAGGCAGCCCAGAAGGATACCATGGTCGATGGTATTAAACACTGCTGAGAGGACCAGCAGAACCAACAGGGACACACTCCTGTCTAGTTCTCGGCATAGGTCATCTACTAGAGCGACCAAGGCAGTCTCAGTCCTATATCCGGGGCGGAAGCCAGATTGAAAAGGGTCCAGATAATCCGTATCATCCAAGACCCTCTGCAGCTGGGATGCCACCACACACTCTGTCACCTTGCCCAAAAGGGGCAGGTTAGAGACCAGTCTATAGTTGTCCGGGTTGGAGGAATCAAGAGAGGGCTTTAATAATGGTCTTACCATCGCCTCCTTAAGGCACGATGGCATCCTGCCCTCCCTTAATGAAGCATTAATAATCACCTCCAATCATCTACCTTTCCCCTCCCTGGCAGCTTTTATTAGCCATGAAGGACAAGGGTCAAGAGCACACGATGTTGCCTGCACACTGCCCAGGATCTTGTCCACATCCTCAGGCTGCACCAACTGAAAAAAATCCAATACAATAGGACCAGATGGTACTAGATGCACATCTGCTGAAACTGCCAAAACTCTGGAGTCCAAATCAGCACGGATGCGAGCGACTTTATCTGCAAAGTGACACGCAAACTGATCACAGCGGGCTGTGGATTGTTCCTCCCCCATTACCTGGGGGGATGTGTGCAGCAGTGTCTTAGCTACATGAAACAGCTCAGCTGGTCTGCACTGAGCAAATGCATTGGAGGTGGAGAAAAAGCATTTTTCCGAGGAATGGGGAGGGCATCCTAACTTGACGGGTTGTCAGCCTTCTCATGCTTCAAGACAGGGCCAATCAGATTTCAGATCTGTAAATACTATGCTGCTCCAGCCACACCCAACCCAGTTCCGGTCCTGTCTTGCTTCAAGTCAGTCCACAAGCTGCCCAGTCTCCTCTAGCTTCTAGCTGCCTTAGGCTTGTTTTTCCTTGGTTATCCTCTTCCTTTTTTGCTTTGTGTCTCTGCACTTGTTCCACTCATGGAGCTTTCATATTGCAGTGACATGCTGAAGGGCACACTTTTGGAGGGCCCCCTCTTAGAGGCTATGTTGGCACCCACCTATGCGGTGTCTGGGACTGCTGCCGTGTGCGCTGCTGGGTTTTCTGAGGGAACCATTGCTAAAAGCTCTGAGATGGCTCCGTGCCTAGAGCTCGTTCTGCCCCCAAAAGTGGCAAAGAAGACCAAACACTTAAATGGCCCAGACGTGGCCTAAAGGAAAAAGGAATGCAAGCTGGCCTCCGGTGGTGCTCCACTTTGTGAGAGGCTTCAGCTACAGGCAGTACGGGCGCGGCTATCACCAACGGCAGTCTCTGAGATTCCCGCCAAAACCACAGCAGCAATTATGTCTCTCCTCAGCCCATGCCTGTTTATAAGGCTTTGCCTTCGGCCTTGCCGCTCGCTGCTTCTGCACTCCTACAGGGGGTGCGCTCAGAAACGCCTGAGACTATTACCAGCCCTAACAATGAGGCTTTGTCAGCCGGTGAGTTGCAGTGGTTGGGGGACTTTGTTTAAAAAAAACAATGTTTGTCCCTGGTGTCTCCTTTGTTGGAACAGTTGGGTTCTTCAGGGCAGGTAGCTGCCATCGTTCCCCCACCCCCGAGTGTGAGGGGGCTGCCTTGCGGGGGATGGGGGAGTGGCATCTGAAGCCCTGGCTAGGCCCCCTGGGTGCCCTTCCTTTTCTTCCTCCCCCGATTCAAGCCCTCAGAAGGGCTATTCCGCAAAGCAAGCAGTTTCAGTTTTCCCTCCCCTCTAAAAGGAGACTCCATAAAAGAAAAAGAGTGCCACTGCCAGATGAGGGCATTAGGGCACCTAAACGCCCCCTAGTGGCTCCTCTGCCAGCAGCAGCATCTTCTGTTGTTACTGCTGTGCCCCCACCTCATCACTCTGCTGCTGTTTCTTCTGACAGAGAGTCCTCTGAGTCAGAAAAGGAAGAAGGGGAATTGTCTGATGAACAGAACCCTTCTCAAGAGAGACCCAGCTCTTGTTTGCTTTCCTTGTCAGAGTTCGAGGTTTTGTTGGCCAAAGTGAAAAGAGTTATTAAGGATGTGTCCCCAGAATCAGGGGTTCCTTACAATTCAGGTTTAGATCAAGAGGTTTTCCCCTCTACCTCGGCTTCAACAGCCACGATTCCTTTTCCCACTCTCTTCAAGGATGTACTGTTAGCAGAAAAAAGGGGGGTGCCTGTTACCACTAAACCTGTTTTGACTTTTCCTAAGAAATTATATACTCTGCTGCCTGACATTATGTCTTTGTTAGCTACTCTCATTGTAGATGCTCCTGTGGTGCAATTAGCGTTGTGTGCGTAGCTGAATAAGAAGTCACCTGAGGAGAAGAAGGCGGATCATCTTCTACGAAAAGGTCATGAGGCCTCGGCCACTGTCATTGGAGCAGTAACAACCAATTCAATCTTTGCTAGGGCGTCCATTCGTTAGGTGAAAGAACTGATAAGAGTGGTGCCTCCAGAAAATGTTGAACTTCAGCAATGTCTTTATAAATTGGCCAGGGTGTCTCTCTTATGGCTGACTTGAGCCTTCATTGTCTGCAACATGCCTCCCGTGCCATGGCAGCAGGGGTGGCGGTCAGGAGAGGCTTAAGGCTGAGACATTAGAAAATAGACATGAAGTCAAAGTTGCCTTGGCTGCTACTCCCTTTTTAGGAGGGAAGTCATTTGGAGAGTCTTTAGATCCAGTTTTGGTTGAAACCCGTGACATAAAAATAATAATATAAATAAAAAATAAATAAAATAAAATAAAGGCCATGCCTATGGGGCAAGGGGAAGCTCGTAGGGGGTTTAATTCCTCATTTCAGAGTTCCTTTCATCCCTACAGAAATTCACCCTGCGCAGGTTATGCTGGCTTCAGGGGCACTGACAGAGACAAAGACAACCGAGGCTTGGCATTCAGAGGGTCCTGGAAACTATCCTGGTCCGGCAGGAACAGGGGACAGAATAAGAATTGATTGGGCTCCTTCGCCAACAGTGCAGATTCCAGGAATCGTAAGCAATGATGTTGGGACCGTCTCCTGGACTTTGCCAGGACCTAGGTGCTGATCACCACCGATCAGTGGGTTATTCGTACGGTTACCCGGGGTTATTCAATAGATTTCGTATCTGTTCCCCATGATTTTCTTTTTGTAACTCCTGTTTCCAGACAGCGTTCCAAAAGGCTTCTGATGGAGCAGGTTATTCTTCATCATGGCAAGGCGTGTTTTCTTTGCTCTTCTCGGTTCCAAAGAAGGATGACACCTGGCGTGCGATTCTCGACCTGAAACGTCTAAACTGCCTTGTGAGGAAGTGGACCTTCAGGATGGAGTTGTTAAAGTCCATCAAGAGATCAGTCCACCCGTGGAATTGGCTTTCATCTATAGACTTGTCAGAGGCTTATCTGCACGTCCCAGTTCACCTGAGGTAGCGTCGTTTCCTGAGGTTTGCTTACAATCAACAGCACTTCCAATACAGAGCATTGCCTTTTGGCCTGTCATTGGTGCCCCGAGTATTTACAAAATTGATGGTAGCTGTCATCGTGCACGCATGGGAATTCAGGCCTATCCATATTTGGACAATGTGTTGATCATCTTCAACTGTCTCACATTCTGCTACATCTGGGAGTCCTTTTCAATATGGAGTTAGCATTAGTATCTCTACCAGTAGAGTGTCAGAACAAGCTCACAGAGACTATCGCTTCTTGGATGCTGAAGAAGAAAGGGGACCTCATGTTTCAAATTTTGGGGCTCTTGATTGCCTGCCTGGACTGTACTCCCTGGGCCAGATTGCATTCAACACCTCTCCAATGGTTTCTTCTTCCTTTTTAATTGGTGATCATTGATAAGCAGCATTTGAAGGTTACTCTTCCTTCCAAGGTCAGGGAATCCTTTCGATGGTGGCTTTCTCTGGCACTAGAGAGGGGTACAACAGATGCGAGCCTATCTGGCTGGGGGGCACACTGTCTCGCTCACCATGCTCAAGGACTATGGCTGGAAGAGGAATTCCAGTTCAATATCAATTGGCTAGAATTGAAGGCCATACGCATGGCTCTGTTACAGTTCAGGGGCTAATTCAGAACTGTCATGCCTTGGTCAGAATGGACAATGTGAAGGCCAAGGCCCATGTACACCATCAAGGTGGCACGAGGTCACGAGTGCTTATGCAGGAGGCGGATTGCTTTCTGGCCTGGGCAAAGCTGAACCTGAAGTCCATAGCGGCTGAACTCCTGAGCGGGGAGGATATTCTCCAGGCAGACTGGCTAAGTCACCAGTGAATAGACCCGTTGGAATGGTTACTGCTTCCGTTGGTGTTCGATCAGATTGTACACAGGTACAGTCCTCATCCACTGGATCTTTTTGCAACCATGCACAATACCAAGCTCCCAAGGTTCTTTGCCAGGCATCACTGCAGACAGGCAGAAGAGAGGGATGCTCTAGTGTCTCCCTGGCCTTCAGGGTTGCTGTACATCTTTCCTCCGATGCCAATACTAGGTCTGGGGCTGCAGAAGATTGTAGCGGAAAGGGCGGAAGTCGTTCTCATTGTTCCATATTGGCCACGCCGACCTTGTTTCTCAGAGCTGGTGTCCATGTCGATTCAACCTCTGTGGCCACTTCCTCTCAGAAAAGACCTGCTTTCCCAGAGTCCTCTTCTGCACTCGGATCTCGGCTGGCTGAGACTTCACGCCTGGAGGTTGAGCGCAAGCTCTTAGTGGATAAAAGGTATTCCTCTTGGGTTCAAGATTCCATTCTGGAGTCCAGGAGGCCGTCCACCTCTTGCATATATCAACTTACCTGGCGTGCCTTCTGTTCTTGGACAGCAAAGCACGATGTCCTTCCGGCTTCTGCTAGAGTGTTAGAAGTTTGGGGGTTTCTGCACTCTGGTTTAGAGAGTGGTCTTCGTCTGTACACCTTAAGGCAGCAGTTCTCTGCTCTATCGTCTGTTTTGGACCTCAGGGATTCTGGTTCTTCATCTTTGCATCCCCATATTAGTCAGTTTTTGAAGGGAGTGAGTAATTTGGCTCCTCTTCCTATCCACAGGTTTCCCACTTGGGATTTAAATAAGGTTTTAAATACCTTGACCAAGGCTCCATTTGAACCTCTCAGTTCTGTTGCTTTGAGGTATTTGTCCAGGGTTTTATTCTTAGTGGCGATAAACTTAACCGCCTTGAGCCATTTTTGGAAGGGCAGTGTAGAAATTGAATGAATGAATGAATAAATGAATAAAATAACCTCTTCTAGGAGGGTTTCGGAGTTGGCTGCCCTCTCAGTGAGAGATGAGTTGTGTATTTTTCAAAAAAGAGTCAGTTGTTTTAAAGTTGGATCCTACCTTCTTAACGAAGGTCAGTTCTATTTTCCACAGAAGCCAGGAAGTGGTGTTACCTTTGTTCTGTTCCAAGCCCATGCATCCTAAGGAACGTGTGTGGCATAAGTTGGATGTGTGAAGGGCTTTAAGAAATTATACCCACCAAACTCAGTCTTTTAGGAAAACGGACTCTTCCTTTGTTTCTTTTCAAGCAGGCTCCCTCGGGACCAAAGCTTCTAAATTGTTTTTGGCCTGGTGGCTTAGGGCTTCGATAGCCTTGTCTTATGAGACATTGAACCTATCTGTGCCCAGAGGTATCATGGCGCATTCAGTGAGAAGTGTGACTGCATCGGCAGCTTTCTCAGCAAGAGCTCCCCTGGAGGAGATTTGTAAAGCGGTCACATCAAGTTCTATTTCTCCTTTTGTGAGACACTATAAGATTTCTTCCTTCTGTGATCCCCAGGCGGCGGGTGGAAGGACAATTCTTCAGCGGGTGGTCTAGGCATCCGCTCCCCACCCTTGATTTCATTCAGCTTGGGTGCGTCCCGTCAAGTTAGGATGCCCTCCCCATTCCTCGGAAAAAGAAACATTGGTAGACTTACCATGAATTGTTCTTTTTCGAGGTATGGGGAGGGCATCCTGCCCTCCCACAGATGCTGGGAAAGGAATGATATTCCTTGGGTGGCGGGGCAACTCCCAGGGTTCAAGATTGTGCTATCCCTGTTCTTTCTCTTCCTTTGGAGGTCTCTGGATTTTCCCTGGTTGACCTTTCTTCTGTTCTTGTTCATTCTGTTTCTCTGGTGGTTGAAAGCCAGAGTTTTTTCTCCATTATGGGGCTACAGGTTTTTCGCTCACAGTCCTGGAACTGGGTTGGGTGTGGCTGGAGCAGCATAGTATATACAGATCTGAAATCTGATTGGCCCTGTCTTGAAGCATGAGAAGGCTGACAACCCGTCAAGTTAGGATGCCCTCCCCATACCTCGAAAAAGAACAATTGATGGTAAGTCTACCAATGTTTTTTTCTTTGCCGTCCCCACTGCCACGGAGTAGTCCCTAAAATGGGCTCTAGTCCTTGTTCGGTCGGATTTGTGACGACTCTTCCTCCAGCATCGTTCCAGTCATCATCCAAGTTGTTTCATCACCCTAAGCTCTGAGGAAAACCAAGGAGCCGAACGGGCTCCACCAAGCTGGAGAGGGCATTTAGGAGCAACCGTGTCAACAGCCCGGGCCGTCTCTCCATTCCAGAGATCAACCAGGGCCTCGACAGGGTCACCAGCTCTGGACACTGGAAACTCCCCGAGGGCCTTCTGGAATCCAAGCAGATCCATAAGCCTCCGGGGATGGACCAGTCTAATCAGTCCACCACCTCTGCAGAGGGCAGACGGAGCAGTCAAACTAAACCCCACCAGATGATGATCTGTCCATGACAAGGGAGTTATCTCACACTCCCCCACCTCCAGATCATTTATTCCCCAGTCAGCAAAAACCAGATCCAGAGTATGTCCTGCCATGTGGGTAGGGCCTGATACCAATTGAGACAGGCCCATGGTTTCCATGGAGGCCATGAAATCCTGAGCCACACCCACTAGGGGACCCTCAGCGTGGACATTGAAATCTCCCAAAACAATAAGCCTGGGAGAACCCAAGGCCACCTCCAAGACCACCCCCACCAGCTCAGGTAGGGAGACTGAAGTGCAGTGGAGTGGTCGGTACACCAACAGAATCCCCAGCCTATCTCAGTTGCCTGGACTATTTCCCCCTGTAACGGCCTGCCCAACTCCCACTGCCATACCTTCCTCTGCCCACTACCAGTGATATTGCTACCCCCACACCAACCCCACTTTCCTGCTCTTCCAGACACATCCCTCAGTCCAAACAACCACAGCTCCACTACTTAATAAAACCAGGGGTCAAACAGCTGACTTCTGACCCGAGGCAGCTCGCCCCAAGGCTGAGAACCACAAGGAGAAAGCACCAAGAGATTTGCGCTCATGGCTCAGCCTGAGCTTTAAAGCAGCCTCTAGTTGATACACACAAAGGAGAAGGTGGGCAGAGGCGAAAAGCACAATCAATGCCCTGCCAAAGATATTCCCTCTTCCCTATAACAAACTATAAAACTCCCTCCTATTAGAACAGGGCAGTGCCTTAGCTAGTCTGGTAGGTTTTGTACTGCTGTGGGGAAAGAAGAAGAAGAAGAAAACAGAGAAAGGAAAAACACTCCAGGGAGGTATGGGAGGGACTGTTGTCATCAGTGCTCCTGCTCAGCAGTTCACCAAACTTGCTGGGACTCTTCAAGCCTCTGGCTACTGCAGACCACCAGCTGTTTTCCACTCGGCTTAGAGCCACAAGGCTGAGAGCCCTTGTGCTCTCGCCCTTCGGCTCACGCCCCTGACTCAGCTGGATCTTAAATTGCAGTTGTTACCTGCAAGGGGTGGAACACAGGCAAGCACTCAGAGCCCTCTTCTCATCTCCCTGCCCCTGGCTCATGACAAACTTGTCTCATCGATTTCAGTGGTGTTTAGTCATGACCATCTTCGTCTGGATCTTGCTGTTTTGACATGGTGACAGTCTCCAGTTTTAGAGGTTGATTAGCCTTCAGTGATCTAGAATTCTCTCAATATTTAGTTACTTTTACACTAAAACCATTAGAATTGCTACCAGCTTACAATGATATGATAACAGAAAAACATTTTGTCTCATGTTTGTTTTGGCACAAGTTGGTTGAATTTTTTTTTTCCCATTTGGGAGCTCTATGGAACAAGGATCTGCCTCTTTTATTTGAAACAGAATCAAATCCCACTAAATGAAAATGATGTAAACAATTTATATAACAAAAAATATGAATTTTTACCAAATATTACCAATACAATATATACCAATAAGTATATATAACATGTATGTAATAAGTATATTTCAACACGATTTCGCAATAAATCCTTGTTTCACAAATGCTTCATCAGAAAACTTTATTTACAACCGTAAGTATATAGGGATGTGCACAAAACTGGTTTGTCCAGTTCGGTTCGAATTCAAACCGGGTTCAAACCAGGAGGGGAGGTTAAGTTTGGGTTTTGCTCGAACCCCCCCTGGTTTGGTTCAAATTTGAACTGTTTCAAACCAGTTCAAACCTCCAAAAGTGAGTGGGGTGGTAGCTGGCACCCATGAATACCTACCATCCAACCCCCAAAGCAATCGGACACTCATATGATTTTTAATGAATTTTTGAAATTTATTTTTATTTTTTTCTCATAGGGTATAATGGGACTCGAACCACCCCATTAGCCCATTCTCTTTATTTAGCAGGGGGAGAGTAATTGGCCCTATCTACCCCCAGCACAGTACTTCCAGTGACTGTTGCTGGTGGCTATCTTATGTTTCTTTTTAGAATGTGAGCCCTTTGGGGACATGGTTCCATCTTATTTGTTTGTTATTTATCTGTGTAAACCACCCTGAGCCATTTTTGGAAGAGTGGTATAGAAATTGAATTATTATTATTATTAATTATTAATTATTTATCAATAATAAATAAATAAATCCCTATTGTGGAGCACCCATGAGTGCCAGCAACCACCCAAACCCGGAAGCAATTGGATACTCCTACGATTTTTTATGAATATTTGAAATACTTTTAATTATTTTTCTCACAGGGTATAATGGAACTCGAACCAGCCCATTGTCCCCTATTGTGGAGCACCTAAGGACACAAAGTTGGGGTGGGTGGTAGGCACCTGGGGTGCCTACCACCCACAAAACCCCAAGACAATCGGATACTCCTCCGATTATTGGTGAATTTTTAACATATTTTTGAATTCCTTATAGGAAATAATGAGGATTCCAGCAAATGTATAGCTTCACGTTGGGGGGAAAGGGGTGGTAGGTGGTAGTTCCCAAGGGGGTCAAGGAAGCTACCAGAATTATTTGAAAGGAATTAGGCAAAGGGCTGGTTTTTAAGTGATTTTTGAAGTTTACGCATCTTTAAGGTTTCTCTCCATAAAGAAGCATGGAGGTTTCAGCAAATGTATAGCTTCATGTTGTGGAGAAAGGGGTGGCCTAGAGTGGAGTGTGGTGGGTAGTAATTCCCAAGGGGGGCAAGGAAGCTACTAGAATTATTTGAAAGGAATTGGGCAAAGGGCTGATTTTTAAGTGATTTTTGAAATTTACGTGTCTTTAAGGTTTTTCTCCATAGGGAAGAATGGAGGTTTCAGCAGCCCCATAACTGCAGTTGGGGGGGGGGTGCTGGGGTGGCCCAGAGCAAGTGGTGGTGTAGTGCATAGAGGGTGCCAACTAGGGGTGTGCCCGGAACCATGGAAGCGCGGTCTGGCACTGGGGGGAGTGTGGCTCTAAGGGTGGAGGGGTAGTGCTTACCCCTCCCGCTGCTTTTCCCCCTCCGGCACTTGACTTTTACACAAAGTTTTTGGGGTGGCAGAGTTTCTCCCTGCCCCCATCGTCTGGAATGCCCCTATCATTGTCTTGAACAAGGAGAACTTGGCGCCACGCATGCGCACATCACGGCGTGCCGCATATGTATGCGGCACATGCGGCGGCAACGGGTGTCTGTGCGCCACAACGATTGCATGCATGGCACCAAGTTCTCCTTGTTCCAGACAACGATGGGGGCAGGGGCGGCAGGGAGGAACTCTGCCGCCCCAAAAACTTTATGTAAAAGTTGAGCGCCAGAGGGGGAAAAGCGGCAGGAGGGTACTACTCCCTCCCCCCCCCCACCGCTGGACTGGCCGAATTCTGAACTGGTCCGGAGGCCTCTTACATGGCCCTGGACCGGTTCCATGCACATTCCTAGTGCCAGCTAACCCATGGGGTACTGGGTTTTGTTGTTTCTGAGGTGTTCTGAGTGTAGATTCTCTGGTAGCATATGAGAGTTTCAATGATAAACCATGAATCCACTCTCATTTGCTGCCAGAGAATCTACACTCAGAACACCTCAGAAACAACAAAACCCAGTTTTGTTAGCAACCCATGGGGGTGGTTGGCACCCTCTGTGCAAACTTAATATCTTCTGGTTTGTGATGGGCTTGTAAAAAATGATCAGTAAGTGGTGCCTCCAATGTCCGATTCTTAACTCGAGAGTTAAAGGTCATCATAAATGTGGGACATGTGCAGCTTGTAAATTTTCCTTGCCCAATCAAATTTTTCAGCATCCCACTAGTGATAATAGGAAGCCTTTGGAACATCTTTCTAATTTTAATTCGTTTTATGCTATATATATGTCATCATTTGTCCTTGTTCCAAATTGTATGTGGGATGCACCATGCGTCGTTAAAAACATATTCTTGAACATTACTCTAGAGTTAAGAATCGCACATTGGAGGCACCGCTTACTGAGCATTTTTTACAAGCCCCTCACAAACCAGAAGATATTAAGTTTATTTCCACTTTTAGGAAGGAGAGGTTTAAATTTTGCAATATAAATGCAGAGAAATTGTTATATCAGCAGGAATCTTTTTACATACACAGATTGAACACTTTACAACCTATTGGATTGAATACTATGATGGATTTATCCTATTTTTTGCAATCTTGGCGGTGTGTTTGTAAGGAGGCTTCACAGCTCTAATTGAGTGGAATGTGGAGGAGGATCAACAGCTGCATACAACTGAGTGTTGAAGGCTATATATTAGGAGTAAGTGAGGTGGTTGATAATGACGCTGGCGATGGAGAGGCTGCATGTCCTGATTTAGCTCAGTTCGTCATGTTCTGGTATATCTACCTGGGTAAATTTGGTTTGTGTTGTTATGTGTGGAGTGGTTGCATTATTATATTTATTAAAAGGCTTTTGGTTAATGTATATTTTTAAATGTATGGTATATTTTTTGTTGTATCAGCATGTGAAAAGTTCGTGTGAGATAATTTACATCCTCTCGGATGAATTTAAACAACGGGATTGGAGGAAGTAATAAAGCATCCTCACGGCAACCAGGGTGAAGACTTTGTCTCTGAGAAACTGTTTATATACTTACAGTTGTAAATAATGTTTTCTGATGAAGCATTTGTGAAACAAGGATTTATTGCAAAATCTTGTTGAAATATACTTATTACATACATGTTATATATACCTATTTCATTGTATTGATAATGTATCATTCATATTTTTTGTTATATAAATAGCTTACATCATGTTCATTTAGTGATATTTGATTCTGTATGATTTGTGGTAGTACCACTCTCCTATACATATATTCTTCTTTTCTTTGAAAAGCTCCTTGTATGTGGATAGTGTGGTGTTTATGAAAATAATTTGTCTAGAACTTTTGCTCATCTCTTCATAGAAGCTTTTGAAGAAGGGATGGACACAGGCTTCCCTTGGAGTTACTTTAAGTTAGAATACCCTGCCTTCAGAAAGGATGACCAACCAAGCCACTTCTAACTTATTGTGTCTCTTCTTTTTTCAGAAGACGCAGTATTTTGAATACAGTATCATGTCTGGAAGCTTTTACTTTGTAATTGTCGGCCATCATGATAATCCAGTGTTTGAAATGGAATTTCTCCCAGCTGGTAAAGTAGAATCTAAGGTGTGAACATCAGTACAATACATTATTAACCCATAGCATTATCTGATCATCCATGTTCTTTTTGGATGCCAGGACCTAGAAATTTGAAAATGTTACATTGTTTAGTAAGTATCTAAATGTCTGGTGCTGGTATCTAGTCCAAAAACAGTATAAATATATCAGGCTTGAGGCAACCATATCTTCCTCATATTTTTGGGAACTGCAAGGAATGTTTTCCACACTGGATGCTTTTTCTCCAGTGCAAATATTTTGGTTTCTCTAGAAACTGCTTTAACTAAAATATGTCCTGTTCATAATTTCCTGTTTAGTGATACTTAACTTTTCCTGATCCAGCAACTTAACCTTTAAAATCCAGCAACTTTTTAAACTTTTCCTAATCCAAAACTCAGTTATAGAGTAATTCATGAAAGTTAATGAAATACTTCATATTGCATCTAACGTATTATTGGGCAAAAGAGTTGTGCGTCAAAGATTTCTGCTTTAGTCTGTACTTAAGGTTGATTTTCCATTGTTTTTCTTAGGATGATCATCGCCATCTCAATCAGTTCATAGCGCATGCTGCTCTTGACTTAGTGGATGAGAACATGTGGTTGTCTAATAATATGTACCTGAAGACTGTAGACAAGTTTAATGAATGGTTTGTTTCTGCTTTTGTCACTGCAGGACATATCCTTTTTTCCCTATAATATTACTAATATCTGGGTAATGAGACTATTTTGGAGAATAGTTAATACCTCGGTATTTAGTAAAATGGAGAAATACCCTACATTTCTAGATGAGCAAATGAGTATGGTAAGGTAGCAGGGTTTTTGGGTTGGAGATCATCATGAACAGAGGAGCTAGGCATCTTGACATCATGTTTTTAAAATGATTTAAAATGGTTTCTGGTTATTCAAGCAGCTTTTCAATGCCAATATCTTTACAGTATTTAAGAATTCATTGAAGGATATAATGTACTTAGCCAAGCAGGAGTAGCTTTTATCAAGCAGAGTGTGGAATGGATGGGTATATGAAATGCATGCTCAGATTGCTCATTCCTCTAACACTGTGTAACATTATCTATACTTGTATGAGCAGAAGGAAGGCTAATACTGAGCCCTGTCAGAATCCTCCATGCTTAGTATATTGGTATTGGACTGTATTGCAGCCAGATAAAATAGACAAATATACCCATAGAGTTGCCTTCTTTACTGTGTCTGCTAAAAATAGAAGGGCTAAAATTAAGTACAGTATTATAATTTGTGCTTAGGACTCCTGAGCTTTAGTTATGGTGCCAGATGCTTTTTTAGTAAAAGCAATATTTTTTTACTTGAAAGAAAATAATTTCACTTCACAGTGGAAGAAAATGTCTTTATTTGCCTGCTCAGTGGAGGTTTTTTGGTTTTATGAAGGATATTACACTTGCAGCACAATCATAAGCATGTTTACACAGAAGGCAGTCCCACTGAGTTCAGCAAGGCTTACTGCCCAGTAAGTGTGCATAGGATTGTAGCCCCATGAGTCTTCTAGTTCTTGGGAAATACAGTGTTCTTCCAATACTTAGACAGGACTGCCTCCAGAAGTTGAAGCTGTATTTAACGGTGAATAGTACAAGAGCATATCTAGTTTTTGCATAGTCTTCTGTAAATCCAGCTGGAATTTTAAAATAAGCTGATGCATAGATAAACTATCAGGAGCTGGTTACTCTCCCCTGCCTTCCCTGTAAGTAAGTGTGTGTGTGTGTGTGTGTGTGTGTGTGTGTGTGTGTGTGAATGAAAATAAATCCGGTGACTTATGCAAGGCTGTGGTCCTGGGGTCATGTTTTGGCAATTTTTTGCCTTGAGAATAGACTCCCTCTTTGTTCAAAACTTCTCTTGAAACTTTGCACACACAAAAGTTTTAACCATATCTTATTATCTGCCTATTTGGTTACCAAATAGTCCTCAATTTGCCATCCTCCTGCAACTTCAAACCTCAAGACTGATTTAAAATATTTAAACTTTATATACCACATTTTTGCAACCAAGGTGATACAGTAATCTAAGGAAAACAGATGGCACGTAACACCATTGATTGATTAAGTGCTGTCCAGTCGGTGTCAACTCTTAGTGACCACATAGATTCTCTCCTGGATGATCTGTCTTCAACTTGGCCTTCAACACCATAATCAAGTTAAAAACCAAAATAGCTAGAAAACTGGCAAAAAACCAAAGGAAAAGCCAGCTCCACGTCCACTAACTGGTCCCAAAAGGCTTCCCAGAAATCTGTTGTAATAGCTGTACGATATTAGAAGGAAAATGTTAACAAGAAAGTCCAGCTGTGGAGGAAAGTTTACAATTGGCTAAAACAAAAATGAGCAAAAAAAATGGGAGTGTGTCATTGACAGATTTCAAAGGAGCTACTCTAGGGCTTGGTATAACATGGTCTTGCTGCTGTGGCTCTATAAGCCCTCTAACCTCTCCACTTGTAGCTAGTTCAGTTTCCTTTTCTCTCCAAAGCTCCACCGCAAATCCTCTGGTATCTGCCTCAGTTGGAAAAGTTATCCTATTTTTCTCATCTTGCCTGGGCCAGCTTGATCCCTTTCTGCATGGCTTGCATTTGTCTGCTTTTGACATGCTATAATATGGGTATGTTGTATATGAAAGTGCCTGTTTTCATGAAGCGCTTGGATTAGATTATTGGTTCTGGTCTGATCCAGCACTTTTAACATATTTTTCTTAATTTGTTCTACATATGAGATTTCTTATGCTTCATGATGTAAGGCAAGAAGATGGAATAAAAAACTTCTTTAGTGATGTCTATGACTTGTATATAAAGGTAAGACTCACTAATGCTAATAAAGAAAATTATGTAGAAAGTGGCTCACATGCTGCACAACAGGTGTGCTTGCTGCTTCCACAACATTTTAAACTCTGCCTGCACAGGTTGCAAAGGCAGGCAATGCTCCATGGCTACTAAGGAGTACATCCTTGCACTCCTGCTGCTACTCCAATTATTTCCAATGGGGATGGCAGTAGCATAGCAAGGACACACTCCATAGTAGCTACAGACCTTTCTTGCCTTTGGAAGCCATCCTGGTGAGATTTTAAGTGGCTCAGCTTAGGTCTTTTATTTTATTTACATATTTTTATATCGCCCAAAACTTATGTCTCTGGGCAGTTTACAACCGATAAAAACAATATTAAAACATTAGTTAAAAACAAGAAGATGGAATAAAAAGGTTTTAGGCATCTGATTACTCAGTTGTCACAATTTAACTGTTTTCTCTTTCCTCAGTTTGCAATGAATCCATTTTATGAACCCAATTCTCCTATTCGATCAACTGCATTTGACAGAAAAGTTCAGTTCCTTGGAAAGAAGCATCTCTTAAGCTGAATTTCTAGATCTGTTAGTTCTCTTAGCCCTGCTGTATATTTTGAAACATTTTTTCCTGAACCTGTGAAGACCAATCTGCTACTCAGCAAGATGTTATGAAGTGCTTAGGCTAGAGAAACAATTTCATAAATCCAACAATGTATTTATGGTATCTGACAAATTTAGATGTAAAACGTTTGTACTTGCATGTATCAAAATGTAAAAAAACAAATCTTGAATGTTTGAGGCAATGGAGTTGCCAACAATACTAAACGAAGAATCTAGCTGCCGCCAAAAAGCTCTGGCTTTTGATAGCAAGTATGTTATAGTATTCTGTTCAGGGCTGTGTCAATACCTAAATACCAGGATTGAGTTGAACAAAAGTAATGACTGAGGAAAGTTTCATTTTAAATAAAGATGGAGTATAAGGTTAAAGTTATACTCTGCTAGCTCTTAAGTCTATTTATTACAGTAGAGTGTCCTGAAATGTGTATCAAGGAACATTCTTCCACTGCAATTTTATGCATGTGTACTTGGAAGTAAGTCTAACTGACATCAGTAGTACTTACTTCCTAGTAAGTGTGCACAGGATTGCAGCATTAGTATAACCTGAAGGTAGTATGGCACTAGTTAAAGCATAACATTTCAAGTACTTGTTTAGTTTATTTAGAAATTTGCTTAAGCATTATTTCCTGAGCAGTGATATTTCACTGTATGAAAACACTAGAATTATCCTGTAACAGTTCTATGTGTTATGTTGTATTTGTAGATCTCATTGACATTCCAAATATAAATTAATGTTAAATGTTACAGCCTGGTCCTTTGAAGTGCTCTAAGCTGGTCTTTCAATCCCTGTTTAATTAAACTACACTTTGACTATTAAACAACTGTTGAGTTTTATTACAGCCTAACATGCGGAAACTATTAAGTAGTGCAAACACTAATATATTGCTCTGTCTTTTACTGTGTAGATAGCTTCATTTGCTTTTATGTAAGTGGATGACACCAATCTGAGCCATTCACATTTTACAGTTCTGATATTCCATAACTGTTTACTGCATCTAATACAAATCACTGGATCACATGCCTCAGGAATTCTGGAAAACAGTTTTTTTAAAAGCTACAATATAAATTTCCACTTACAGTACAGAAGACCACATGTTTCATGTATTTGTAAGGATATCTTCTGGAAAGTTTCATTTGAACACTCAATGACTAGTTCTCAAAGTTGAAAAAGAATGACGTATTCTCAGCAGCTGTTCCTTTTCTAGGTTTCTCAAGAAAGATGCAGACCACTTTTGGGGTCATGCTGTCATTTTGTTAATAGTAATAGCAGAAGACTGAACAGTAATAAAATGTTGTAGGTCACAGAAATACTCTGCTACGGAGATCCCCCCAGCCAAATATCTGCCACCATAACTTGAGTGGTATTCCATGCAGTTGCAAAGCTTACCTAAACGCTGTACCACCTGTTCTAAATGCATGGTTCTTTCCAGTTAATAGGTGACCCAGCAGCAGAGAACCAGTTGTGTAAAAGGCCCATGTGGTTAAATCATCCACACTCAACAGTCATCACAGGGAGTTGCTCAGTAAGCATAAAGGGGGTGGGGTTGCTTGAGATCCTCTGACCTGTTGATGGTGAGGGAGAGAGGTTGGTTTCTCCCAACCAATAGCAGCAACATTCCTGTCCTATAAGATACACTATTAACTCAGTAACTATAGGGAGAACAAACAAAACCCATCAAAGGCTGATAGGGCAGTGGAAAGGGGGAGGAACACACTCAGACCAGCTCTATGTATGCAGATTTATTTCCTAATTTAAAAATCTACAGGCAGTGTAGTAACACTAGGCAAACAACAAAAGCCCTTAAGATGTTTCTATTCATTTAGAATTAAAAAAAAGAAAAACACTCGGAACAATACCATATTTTTAATATCTAGCATTATTGCTTTATGAAAAGTTTTAGTGAAGCAAAACATGGACTGGTGATCTCAAAAATACATACATATAAAATGTTTATTCTGCATCTCAATTTCAGAATGAGTCCCTCAAGAAGTGCTTCTAGAACTTTCAAGTTTTAGTATATAATTTATCAATTTTTAAGTTACACTTATATTAAGTGAATTCTGAGCTGGTACCTTCCCAAATATCAGACACTGCTAATTCAGTAATAGGTCACTTATTGAAAAAAAGTTCTCCTCTACCCAACACGCAAAGCAGTAAAATATTACAGTTTAATATATTAGAGTGGCACTCGCTGTATCATATTTGATCTATTATTTCTCCATGTTAAGTTAGAACTATATGGCCAAGAAATAAACTAAGTAGTCAACAGCATGATGAACTAGACTTCGGTTTCCGGTGAAGGTTTACTGTATCAGTTTGAATCAAGTGATCTGTCCCATCATCGGTGGCAAGAACTCTTCGAACAGCTTCTTCAAAAGCAGCTGCAACGTTAGTGGCATCTTTTGCACTCGTTTCAAAGTAAGGATGGTTGCCATTGTTCCTGCACCAAACCTGAGCTTCTTCCGTAGACACTTGCCTCTCATTTATATCAATTTTGTTACCCAGAATCACAAAAGGAAATGTTTCAGGCTCTTTGACATCTGCATAGTAAATGAATTCCTTTTTCCAGTTACCCAGATTTTGGAAGCTTTGAGAGTCATCTACACTGAAAGTGAGAAGACAACAGTCAGAACCTCTATAGAAAGGAGTCCGTAAGCTCCTAAAACGTTCTTGACCTGCGGTGTCCCATATCTGCATTGTAACAAAATGTCCATCCACTTCAAGGTCTTTATTTAAGAACTCTACACCTATTGTGTGGAACAGCTGGGTATCAAACTTGTTCGTGACATATCTGTTCATAATTGAACTCTTCCCAACTCCTCCATCTCCTAAAAGGATTACTTTAAGAAGTGATGATTTTGCTGCCATAGTTTCAAAAAATGGATCCTGTTGACATCCAGTTCTGTAAAATAAAACAGACTGTGTTCATACCTAACATTTTCCACTTGTTAGAGAAACACTATATTGATAAAATAGTAGCAATGAACTTTATTTAAAAAATCAATGACACTTCAGTTTCTTGCTAAAGTATACTCACAAAAGGGGAGACCTTTTAATGTAATTAAAGGTATTCTACAAGTTATGAAGAATTCCTCAAACTACAACATAGTACAACAGGACAGCTGACTGTTTTTCTCTCTTCCTTTCTATGCAGCCAGATGTACCTTAAGACAATGTGACTTCAACCTGCTTTTGAAAACAGATAAAGCAGACTAGCCAACTGTGGAATTTCTAAAGTTATACAGTTTCTAGAATTCATCTGAATGAAATTTTTTAGGAGAGGAAGTTGTTGTTTAGGAAGGAAGGCGGCATCATGCTCAGCCAATATAAATTCCTTCCAGTGAGCACAACCATCCTTCCATTTATGGAAGGAGTTTATGCTGGCAGAGCATTAGTCCCGAGGTGCCCAGGCACTTTCTCCATTTGCTTTCCAGTACCAGATTTGGCTGTATGGTGCCCCATATAGATTCAGACATAGTTATTGATGGAAAATGGTAGAGAGGTGTATATACATGCATGCAACTGAGAAAAACTCTTGGATGCTACTCAGCCCATTTAGTGACACCTCCTCCCTCCACCAAAAAAGCTGTCTATTCCTGCAACCTCAGCATCATGTGTAACAAAAAGGATTTTCCAGAAGTTCTGCGTAATGTCCAAAAACTCCAAAAGCCATGTTGCTTCTTATAATACTGATTTCCTACACAGTAAAGGCTTCTTAACAAGTTGTGCATAGACTGTCACACCAAAGGGTAAGTAAAGTAAAGTGTGCTGTCGAGTTGATGTCGACTCTGGTGCCGACAGAGCCCTGTGGGTTTTCTTTGGTAGAATACAGGAGGGTTTACATTGCCTTCTCCCACACAATATGAGATGATGCCTTTCAGTATCTTCCTATATCGCTGCTGCCCAATATAGTACCAATGGGGATTCAAACCGGCAACCTTCTGCTTGTTAGTTAAGTATTTATCCACTGCGCCACTTAAGGGTAGCACATAAAAATAGTCCTGTAATAGTCCTAAATACACATTTCAAAGTATACACTTTCCATTTTAAGGGAAGACATGCTCAGTCTCTTAGTGGCACTGGGAGATTTGAAGAAAACAAACATCCTTACTATGTACTATGTAAGGTCCAACACTAGAGGAAAATTTATGACAGTAAAAAACAAGTAGGGTGTGCTCATGTCAAGCTCTAGCTCAGATGAACTGGATGTTTAGCTGGCCTCAGTACTATATTAAAGCTTAAGTGATTTCAATAAGAAGTTCTACGTCTTAAAACTGCAGTTCCCATACAATGACTTGAGTTATTGTTGCTTGCTTGCATTTGCCTGCGAAACCAGTTGCAGAATCTGGTTATCTTAGGACAATTCCAATTCCTTGTTATGCAATACAATACATGCATAACAACCCATTACTCACCCTGAGACTTATATGTTTGTTGCATTTAGTAAGTTAAGAAGTCTCTGCAACATTAAGTGGAAACCAATAGCTGCTCACTTGGTTAAATACTCCATGCTGGAACACTGCCATACTTCCTACAAAGAGTGTGACTTGGCTGCAAAGAGAGCAAATGTGCCTGAAGAAAGTTTAGAAAACCACTCTTCTGCATGACAACATCATTCCAGTGTTCTACTTCCTATTGGAGCAGTGTCCCATCGCAATTCTTCATTCTGTGCACTCAGAAAGTGCATGAATAAATGCTCCACTATTGGGGCACTAAGCAAAACAATATTAGTTTTTGGATGTGGAGATTTATTATTACACCCTCGACTTCCCCTGAAGACAGGCCTGCTTTTGCTTTGTTCTGCTGGCTTGGCAGGCCTAATTCCAGCTACACTTTGTTCCTGATTGCTGGACTGTTTCCACCTGTTCTTGGCTCTGAGTAGAGATGTGCACGGAACTGCAGAGCTGTGGTCCAGCACTGGGGTGGGGTTCCTTTAAGGGCTGGGGGAGGGTGTACTTAACCCTCCCGCCACTTTTCCCCCTCCAGCGCGCCTTTTTTTGTTAGCAATTGGGGTGGCAGGATACCTCCCTGCCGCCCCTTCCGCCTCTTGGCTGCAAAAGGCTTCAGGAAACCTTTTGAGCGTGCGTGCGCATGTCACGTTTCCGCGACATGCATGCGTGCAGCCACACACGCGTGCGCACGTAACGGAGACATGATACGCACGCACGTGCAAAAGGCTTCCTGAAGCCTTTTGCAGCTGAGAGGGGGAGGGGGCGGCAGGGAGGTATCCTGCCGTCCCAACTGCTAACAAAAAAAGGCGTGCCGGAGGGGGGAAAGCGGCGGGGAGGGTAAGTACACCCTCCCCACTGCCCTTAAAGGAACCCCCACCCCAGTCCACTTGAACCGCCCATGCTCGGACTGGTCTGGAGGCCTCCGGTCCGTGCACATCACTAGCTCTGAGTCTCTTGTGGGAGGGGAGGCTCCGAGCTACTTGTATAAAAAAGGAAGGAGGTGCACCAGAGGCGGCTGTCAAAACTTCCTCTGCCATGGGGAGGCCGGCCTTTGGGGTGGGATCAAAGTCCGGGGGGGGAATATTTGGGAAAGAAATTAGGCTGGGTTTGGGGGCTTGGGCTTCTTCTCCATTTTATTGGGTTGTGCCAGACAATTTATAGATATGTGTTTGTGCTCTCCTGGGGAGGCAGTAATGGGGTGTGTGCTCTGCAGCTCCGGGGCAGCTATTACTGTAGTGGTGGGGAATAGAAGAGTTGGTGTTGGTAAGGCAGCAGGCCGTTCCAGGGGAATGGATATTACTAATTCAGTTACTGTTTCCAATTCTGGCTTCCCTGTCAACTCTCAGGTCTCGGGGAGCAGTTCCAACTACCCACTGAGCCTAGCCATGCTCCTCTGTAATGCCAGATCGATTCAGAATAAGGTTGAAATCATCCATGACCTGATTGTAGATGAGGGTGACGACCTGGCTTGTATAACAGAAACCTGGTTAGGAGAAGCATGTGGTCCAGTTTGGGCCCAGCTTCTCCCACCGGATTACTCTGCTGTGGAGCAAATTAGGGAAAGTGGGGTGGAGTGGCGTGGCTGTGGTCCATAAGGATACAATTTCCCTTACCAGGGTCTCTGTGAGACAGTTGACTTGTACTGAGTATGTCTTTTTGAGGCTGGGAACTAGGGATAGATTAGGGATTCTGTTGGTGTACCGTCTACCCTGCTGCCCAACCAACTCCCCAACTGAGCTGACAGAGCTGGTCTCAGGTGGTTTTGGAGTCACCTAGACTTTTAGTGTTGGGGGACTTCAAAAATCACTTTGGGGCTGGCTTGTCTGGTGTGGCTCAAGAGTTCATAGTGGCCATGACAACTATGGGCCTATCCCAGTTAGCTTCAGGACCAACATACGTTGCTGGCCACATACTTGATTTGGTCTTTTGTTCAGATCAGGGAGTTGTTCCATGGGTTGGGGATCCTGTAGTTTCCCCATTGTCATGGACGGACCACCACCTAGCTAAGGTTGGTTTCACAGTTACAACTAATCCTTTCAGGGTGGTAGACTTGATGGTCCCCCCAAGAAGATTGCTGGATCCAGTAGGAATCCAAAATGCCTTGGAGGATTGGTTCTATTGACAATTCTGTTGAGGATGTGGTGGGTACCTGGAATTAGGGATGTGCACCAACCTTTTAAAGGCCTCTGAACTGGTTCAAACAACTGGCTGTTCGGCCAGTTCAAAGGGGGGGTGTGGACTTTAAGGGCAGGGGAAGGTGCACTTACACCTCCCCTCACCGGAGCTCCATTATTCAAGACTCAATCATAGCAGCAGCATACCTCCCTGCCGCCCCGTCCCCCTCTTTCCCCAGAAGTACCTGGTGTGTGCTTATGCTCTAATGTCACGCTCGCATGCATGCACACAATGGACAGTTCCAGGCAAAGAGGGGACGGAGCAGCAGCGAGGAATGCTGCCGCCCCAAAGAAGCCTTAAATAATGGAGCACCGGCAGGGGAAAAGCAGAGGGAGGGGTAAGTACACCCTCCCACGCCCTTAAAGTCCAACACATACATCCCCGCACCTTCGGACTCCCCCTGCCCGGTTCTGTGCACATCCCCACCTGGAATAGGGAGCTCACCAGGGCAATAGCAACAATCGCTCCTAAGCATCTCCTCCGAACTGCTTCACGAATGGCCCCAAGTTATACAGGGGCTGAAGCAGCAAGGTAGGTGACTGGAACGCAAGTGGATAAAAACTCAGCTTGAATTTGATAGGACACAGCATAGAGCCAATTTGAAGGCCTATGTGGTGGCAGTGTGTGCAGTGAAGGAGCAATTCTGGTCTGTACACATTGTATCTGTGGGTTTGCATTCAGCAGAATTATCCCAGATTGTTTATGTTCCCTTCTGCTTTAAATCTACTCCCAGTGACTATATCCTGCTGTGATGCTTTTAGTGCGTTCTTTGCAGATAAAATCTCTTTTATCTGGGCTGACTTGGAATCTACTATTTTTGCAGAGTCTATTAAAGGGGGTGTCCGGCAATCCTACTTGCAGTTTCAATCTGTGACTCCTGAAGACGTGGACAAGCTGCTTGGTGTAGGGTTGTGGATGAACCTGTTCGGAGGCCCTTTTACAGCCCTCAGATCAGGTTCGAACACAGGCCAGTTCGAAGGCTCAAAGGCCGGGGGATGGGTGTGTGTCTGCCTTTAAGGGCGGGGGAAGGTGCATGCCCCCCCCCCGCATTTCCCCCGCCAGCACTCGGTTTCCTCAAAGACCATTGGGGCAGCAGCATACCTCCCTGCCACCCCATTTTACCCTTTATCAGAAGTAACCAGAAGTACTCTATACACCTGCATGTGTCAGGTGTGCGCAGGCGCGTTGAGTACTTCCAGTAAAGGGGACAACGGGGTGGCTGCCGCCCTGACAGACTTTGAGGAAACCGAGCAGCAGGAGGTGGGGGTAAGTGTACCCTCCCCCACCCTTAAAGTTATCAACCCCGCCATCAAACCAGCCCCCGCCAGTTCCATGCACATCCCTAGCTTGGGGCAGTGTGGCCTACCACTTGTTCTTGGGGTCCTTGCCCAACTTGGTTGCTTTCAACTTGTAGGGAAATTATTGGAGGCAGCCTAGTTGATTTCATTAACGCATCACTGAGGGAGGGCAGAATGCTGCCTTGTTTGAAGGAGACAGTGGTTAAATCACTTCTTAAGAAGCCTGCCTTGGAGCCCTCAGTGATGGATAGCTGTAGGCCTGTCTCCAATCTCCCCCTGGTTGGGCAAGGTGATTAAGGGAGTACTGGCTAATCAGCTCCAAGTAGTTTTGGAGGAAACTGATTATCTAGACCAATTTCAAACTGGCTTTAGAGCTGGCTATGGGGTTGAGATAGCCTGATGGATGACCTCTATCGCAGAATCGACAGAGGAAGTGTGACTCTCCTGGTTCTTTTGGATCTCTCAGTGGCTTTCGATACCATAAACCATGGTATCTTTCTGGATCACCTAGGGAAGTTGGGGATAGGAGGCACTGCCTTGCAGTGGTTCCACGCGGGTAGATTCCAGATGGTGGCACTTGGTGACAGTTGCTCTTCTAAAAAGGAGCTATTATATGGGGTCCCTCAAGGCTCCATTCTGTCTCCTATTTCTCCTTATCATGAGGTAACACTCATTTCCTAAATGCCTGCCTACAGGCAGAAATGGGCTGGATGAGGGATAACAAACTGAAACTGAATCCAAGTAAGATGGAGGTGCTCATTGTGGGGGGCCAGAATTTGAGGGATGGGATAGATCTTCCTGTTCTGGATGGGGTTACCCTCTCCCAGAAGGAAAAGGTATGCAGTTTGAGGGTGCTCTTAGACCCAGGTCTCACCCTGGTATCTCAGGTGGAGGCTATGGCTAAGAACACCTTTTATCAGCTTCGGCTGATTCAACAGCTGTGTCCATTCCTTGAAGAAAACCTCAAAACAGTGGTGCACCAGCTGGTAACCTCCAGGCTTGACTTCTGCAATGCGTTCTATGTGGGGCTGCCTTTGTATATAGTTCAGAAACTTCAGTTAGTTCAAAATGCGGCAGCCAGATTGGTCTCTGGGACAACCCAGAGAGTCCATATTATGCCTATACTTAAAAAGCTGCACTGGCTGCTGGATTTGTGATTGTGATGAGCTACATGTCTGGACTTAACATTATGCCTGTTAAACAGTTGCATTGGTTACTGATACGTTTCTAGGCAAAACACAAAGTGCTGGTTATTACCTTTAAAGCCCTGAATGGCTTAGGTACAGGTTACCTTAGAGAGCGCCTTCTTCTGTATGATCCCCACTGCTGTTGAGGTCATCTGGAGAGGTCCATCTCCAGCTGCCACCAGCACATCTGATGGTGACTTGGGACTAGGCTCTCTCTGTAGCCACTTCTAGGTTGTGGAATGCACTCCCCACAGATATTCGTGGTTTAAATACATTATCAGCCTTTAAGAGAGCCCTTAAGACTTGTTTGGTCTGGCCTTCCAGGGTTTTAAAACCGTTTTAATTGTTCAGATTTTATGGTTTTATGCTTGACTTTTGAATGATAATATTTTGTTTTTAGTTTGTAAACCAACCAGAGCCATTGGATTCAGCAGTATAGATATGCAATAAATAAATTAAATTAAATTAAAGCCATTCCCCTCAAAAACTATTGTTGCAGATGGGCAGCCCAACTCAGAATACTGAGCCTCCCCACCCAAAAAAGTTCCCTTAAAATATTAAATATTTACTTGCTGACAAGGCGCATAACATCTGCGCCCCTAGTTCAACTCTTCCCCCCCCTTCTCCCTGACTGACTCCTTGACTTGGCCTGCTTCTCTCCCCCCCCCCCGCCTTCTCCTGCCTCCTGCTGATTTCTCTGTTATCTCTGGCCGCTGCCTCCTGACCCCGGCAGGTACACAGGCCGTGGCCACTGCCGCCTCCTAGCCTCGGCCGCCACCATTTCCCCGTTTCTTCTACACCCCCCCCCCCACCTACTGCCCCAGTCTTGCTTCTTGCCCTACCTCCCTGTTCCCCTCCCAACCTGGCCTCCTTCAATGGGTGCTGGGGCTTCGGCCTGCTGCCCCTTCCCCTCCCGATCCGGCCTCCTTCAACGTCCCTCCTGACTCCCCCCCCCCCACTTCAGCCCCTTCTCCCAGCCCATCCCCTCTTGCCGCACTTCCTCTTCGTGCCGGTCCAGCCACCTCCTGACCCCCTGGGCCCTGCGCGCCCACCACCGCCTCACTGCGGCTGGGGCCGAGCCGCAGCCGCCTCCTCACAACAGCCGCCACCATTTTCCCCAGCAGCAGCTCAATGGCTTCTTGCCTTGTGCAAGCCTCCGCTGCCCAGCCAATCCGCCACCGCCGCCCAGCCAATCTGCTGTGTGCTGGGACATATCCCCACGGGCATGTTTTCAAGAATTAATTATAAAGATTAAGCTAAGGAATATTTTTTTAAAAAAACACACAAATTTATTTAAAACATCCAATACCTTCAGACCTTCCAGGGTAAAACAGATACACACAGTGAGCTTGCAATTCCTGAGTGTGCCAAGGCAAGCACAACACATTATTCTGCTCACTGAGAAGCATTACAGGTGAAACTCGAAAAATTAGAATATCGTGCAAAAGTTCATTAATTTCAGTAATGCAAATTAAAAGGTGAAACTGATATATAAGATAGACACATTACATGCAAAGAGAGATAAGTCAAGCCTTAATTTGTTATAATTGTGATGATCATGGCGTACAGCTCATGAGAACCCCAAATCCACAATCCCAGAAAATTAGAATATTACATGAAACCAATAAAACAAGGATTGTAAATAGAACAATATCGGACCTCTGAAGAGTATAAGCATGCATATGTATTCAGTACTTGGTTTGGGCCCCTTTTGCAGCAATTACTGTCTCAATGCGGCATGGCATGGATGCTATCACCCTGTGGCACTGCTGAGGTGTTATGGAAGACCAGGATGCTTCAATAGTGGCCTTCAGCTCTTCTGCATTGTTTGGTCTCATGTCTCTCATCCTTCTCTTGGCAATGCCCCATAGATTCTCTATGGGGTTCAGGTCAGGCGAGTTTGCTGGCCAATCAAGAACAGTAATCCCATGGTCACTGAACCAGGTTTTGGTACTTTTGGCAGTGTGGGCAGGTGCCAAGTCCTGCTGGAAAATGAAGTCAGCATCCCCATACAGCTCATCTGCAGAAGGAAGCGTGAAGTGCTCCAAAATCTCCTGATAAGACGGATGCGTTGACCCTGGACTTAATGAAGCACAGTGGACCAACACCAGCAGATGACATGGCTCCCCAAATCAACACAGACTGTGGAAATTTCACACTGGACTTCAAGCATCTTGCATTGTGTGCCTCTCCATTCTTCCTCCAGACTCTGGGTCCTTGGTTTCCAAATGAGATGCAAAAGTTGGTCTCATCAGAAAAGAGGACTTTGGACCACTGAGCAACAGACCAGTTCTTTTTTTCTTGAGCTCAGGTAAGACGCTTCTGACGTTGTTTGTTGTTCAGGAGCGGCTTGACAAGAGGAATACGACATTTGAAGCCCATGTCCAGGATCCGTCTGTGTGTGGTGGCTCTTGATGCACTAACTCCAGCCTCAGTCCACTCCTTGTGAAAGTCCCCAACACTTTTGAATGGCCTTTTCTTGACAATCCTCTCCAGGCTGCGGTCATCCCTGCTGCTTGTGCACCTTTTTCTTCCACACTTTTCCCTTCCACATAACTTTCTATTAATGTGCTTTGATACAGCACTTTGGGAACATCCAACTTCTTTTGCAATTACCTTTTGAGGCTTTCCCTCCTTATGGAGGGTGTCAGTGATGGTTTTCTGCACAACTCTCAAGTCAGCAGTCTTTCCCATGATTGTGATTCCTAATGAACCAGACTGAGAGACCAGTTAAAGGCTCAGGAACCCTTTGCAGGTGTTATGGATTGATTAGCTGATTGGAGTGGGACACCTGGAGCCTAGACTGTTGAACCTTTTCACAATATTCTAATTTTCTGGGATTGTGGATTTGGGGTTCTCATGAGCTGTACGCCATGATCATCACAATTATAACAAATTAAGGCTTGACTTATCTCGCTTTGCATGTAATGCGTCTATCTCATATATCAGTTTCACCTTTTAATTTGCATTACTGAAGTTAATGAACTTTTGCACGATATTGTAATTTTTTGAGTTTCACCTGTATATTGTTATATTAAAATATTCCTGGAACAACCAGATTTTCTAAACATAGGGTGCTATTGGCTAATCTTATCATCATCATCATCATCCTCTATTTCGGTCATTGACCAGAAACATTATCACACACAGCAGAACGTAATTTACATAAAATATAACAAAATTTAGCCACTGTATTGGAATATTTATAATTAAAATTTGACAATAAAATTTTTAAGAGAGACTCATCTGAACAACCAGGAAATATCACAAGATAAGGCAAAATAAGTGTTGATGGATCATTCTTGTAGAGCATGTTCAGTAGTCTCGATATCACCAGACCCACAAGGACAAAGTCAGGATGCATAAGGAACCCTCCTAAACCTCCCTTGAAGCACCGCTGTAGGGAGCGCATTTAATCAAGCTAAACATAGCGCCCGCCTAAACTTGGGAAAGGAAATATTACTTAGGTATGCAGCGGGTTTTGTGTTAAAATGCTGATCTCCAAGGTAAACACCTTTTGGGATTTTGGCAACTTCTAACTGTAAATCAATGTCAGAAATACGTTGTTTAATAGATTTCCTAGCACAATCATAGCCCAAACTGATAAGCATATCCAGCGAAAACCTGTAGAGTTGGGATTTTATTTTAACAAGACGCTTCCAGGTGGAATCAAAATTGTCAGTTAATACCAAGGGGGCAAGTCTAGATTGAGAAAAGACTAATTTTAACCAAAATGCAAAAATGCATTTCCAATACTCCGCTTCCAGGGAGCCAAGGCCCACCTCGCGCCTAATGACGGCATTAGGAACGCATCCGGGAAGCTGCAATATAGATCTAATAAACTTTGTTTGAATAGCTTCCAATGCGGCGAAATTACAAAAAGGGCCCAACTGAGCACCATATAATAATAAAGGGTGGACCTTGGCAAGAAATAATTTAAGAGTGGCTGGAATTCAAAGAACCCCCTTTGTAAAGTAAAAAGATCTAATTAGGTGGGCTGAGGCTTGGGCGTTCTGCATAATATAATTTAGATGTGCCTGGCGCCGGCCCGAGGAGTGGAAGACCACGCCCAGGTACTTAAGGATTTTAACTTGTTCCACGTAATGTCCATTCATTCACCATATGTGGCGTTTAGGGTGCTTGGCAAAGACTAACACTTTCGTTTTTTGATGATTTACTTCGATAAGCTCCTCAGCACAGTAGGAGCTGAGCAATGAAAGGGCCCATCTCAATCCTATCGGTGTCAGGGACATAAGGACCATATCATCGGCATACAACAAAATGGCAAGATGTTTATGTGCCAGTTTGTGGGGGTGAATCGAGGGAACACTCATGATAGAAATAACAGAGTTGATATATATATATTAAATAAAATGGGGGCCAAAATACAGCCCTGCCTTACCCCTCTGGAGATGGGAATTTCAGCCGAGACTTGGCCCTGTGCATTCAGGCGGACTCTTAGGCAGGTGATTAATCTTATTAATCAAACGGTACTGTGAGGATTCTGATCTGTAGTTGGTTGCCTCCTTTAATGAATTCTACATTCATGGTCATTAATGGAAACTACCAACTCCTCCATTTTCCATTTATGAAGCAGGAAAAATGAAAGGAAAATTAGCTCTGAATATTCCCAATAAATTAATGGGACAAAATAAATTGATCCCATTAACTTCAATAAGACTCCTATGAGTAACTTAGTCTGGAGTAGTCTATCTGGAACAACCTGTCTCATATTTAAATTTTAAAATGTAGATTTAAAAGTATCATTTAAATTTGTGTATATAAACACAAACTCTCTATGTGGTACCTAAACTGAAGGCTTATGACCGAGAGGGTACACTTGTTGAGAACCCCTGCACTGGACATGTGAAGAGAGAGTAACTAAACCAAAATATTTTATTCACCTTGTCTAAATTCGGCAAGCAGAAGCATGAGAACCAGGCTATAGAACCTACTGATTAACTGCAGGAACTCTTACGCAAGCATTTGCTAAATAGCACTTGCAGCTATTTGCCTTCCACTCACAATTCTTTATATCAAACTCATAGGGTGGGATCCAAAGAGCTACTTTAGGTATGTCCAAGTGTCTCAGTGGTATTTTTTATTGGCAGACTCCCATGAACTATTACAAACTACTTTTTAAACTTCCCCTCAGTTTCAAAAAGAAGGTTACCATTCAGCCTAGGGACTGTTATTCAAGAAACACAAGTTTTCCAAAGCTTTCTTGGATGCATGTAGTCACACAGTCCTCTGGATCCAGGGCATAGTCTTTGCTACTTACTTATCTGTACGCATGTATATAATAGGGGAATAGATTATCAGTAAAATGTTATTGAGAAGTACAACTATGACCTCAGTCATTTTAAGTCCTGGTATACCCACAATTCATTTTTTTAAACTTTAAAAAGTATTTATAAGCATATGAAATATCTTGTCATAAAATAGTTACCTTTACTGTTCAACATAAATCATGATAATCAAACACCTGCCTCCCCCCCAAAATCATGTTATTACTGAACATAGTATGGCCATGCATTTTAGACTTCCTAAACATGGTTAGTATCTTAAAACACATTGTACATATGATACTCAATGTTTAGAATGAGTTACTCTCACCACACAGATAAGGTACAGAGCACTCTAATAAAACAATTTAATGTTTAGTAACCAAGTGCAACGTTTCTACTTTTAGAAATTTAGCTAGATAAAAAAGCAGTTTAATACTCCAGGTATTAAACTATTGCTTAGTAAGTGAGGGAAGGGGAGAAACAGAACCAAAGCACAGTAGTACAGAGCAGGAACATATATGGGCACTTTTTGTGGAAAGCATTTAAAAAACTAACTTTGGGTAACTATATTATGCCAATTAACCCAACATGACCAAACAGCAGCAGTATGTATAATAAAGAGGGCTGGCTACTCAGCCATTTTAGTAGCACTATACAAAAACTGTGTGGGGATGAGGGAAAGAGCTGCGATCTGTTTAAGATTTAAATAAAAGTCTCTATCATCTCACTTAAATGCAATACTGATCTTGAAATGGCAAATATACATACTCTAAATAAGTGAATGTATAATGGCCACACTCTGCCCGCTTTTAGGCACATATACCATCTAATATTGTATATGATTGCCGCTTTGAAATTTACATCCCACCTTTCTTCTTAAAAAGAATTCATTAATGTGGGTAATCCCCCCACCCAAGTTACTGCAGGCATTTAGTGAAATTCTACATAGCTCAATCCCTCTGTTTAGAAACTGGATATTCTACACAGAACGGTTTATGTAAGGCTGCAGTCCTATGCAGACTTAAGCAGAAGTCCCATTGAAATCACTGTGTCTTACTCCAAATTAAGCTTACATAGGATTAGGCTGCATAATCATTAAGAGGTATTAGGCCCTAACCCCTTCTACTAGTAATCAAATTATGTTCAAGTAAATAGATGTAGAAACGGTTTGTTTTTTAATTTACTAGATCAGTGTAATTCAGGTATAAGCCAAGATATGTTTCTTTGTTTTGATAATTTTGAGTACTATATGTTATTTTTATACTATTTGCACATACACATTTTTAGAAATGATTTTAACTGGAAATATATGGTTATATGAAACTAATCTGATAAAAATCTATGCCGTACCATACAGTTTCCCTTATTCTAGAACAGGGCTGCTCAACTTCAGTCCTTTTGCAGATGATGGCCTACAACTTCCATAATCCCTGGCTACTGACCACTGTGTCTGAAGGTTATGGGAGCTGTAGTCCAAAAAACAGCTGGGAGCCTACATTGATTAGGCCTTCTCTAGAATAAGGAGCAGAATTCAGACTAAATTAATCATTACTACTACTACTACTACGGTTATTTATATACCACTCTTCAACCAAAGTTCTCAAAGAGGTCTACTTAGAAAAATACATAGATAAGATGATCTCCTATCCCCAAAGGGCTCACAATCTAAAATTAGACGACATTCCAACAGGACATAAGTCCTTCTGAAATTAATGGGATATAAATTAGTCATAACTAACTAGCCTCCTTGTTTGCAATGGGGCTTAGTCATACTAATAAGTCTAGATGCTGCTCAAGAACTCTTACTCTGGAGTACAAGTTCTTGCTCCACTATAAGACTCCTTGTTCCAGAGTAAGAAAAACTGTGAGTTATCTGTTATTTACACAGCTGCTAAGTGAGCACTTTATTAAGTTGTGTTAAGACACTATATATCTTTACTGTATGTATCCAATATCTCTGTGGAAAATCAGCCAAATAATGTAGTGACATGTTATTTGCCTTTCAGCTGATTAATCAATTAATTTTTCAAAGCAAGGCTCAGAAAATCCACTAGTATACTAGTCTGTGGTAAGTGAGAAATAATGTCCAACTAGCTGACCCTGCACAGCATCTGTGCAGTTGTGCAATGAGCCTGTGGCATCCCCCCACAGCTCTCTTGCTCCCCCCCCCCGACAGCTTGCTTGCTCCCCCCATCCAGCTTGCTCACTCACCCCCGCAGCTCTCCCCATTTGGCAGGCCAGGGCCAGGCCATCCCGCCACCGCCTCCCTCCTCCTCCTCCTGGCTGGTAGGGCTTTGCCCGCCGTCTGCCCAACTCCTTGCCACCGCCATTATTTCTCCACGCCACTGCCTCCTCTTCCTGGCCGGTGGGGCTTCACCTGCTGTCCACCCACCTCTTCTGGCCGAAGGGACTTCACCTGCCAGCCCTCCACCTCTGCATCCTGACCGCTGCCATTATTTCTCGCTGCTTCAATGCTGGAACTCTTGCACGCTCTAGAACATCTGTGCGTTAGTACTTGATTGCTCCTCTCACCTCAGAGATCTCCCCACCCTCACCTGAGCTGCACTCCTGCTCCTCATCCATCCCGTTGCTTCCATCCCCCTCACCCTTCTTGGTCTTGGCTGCAGCATTGCTGCCGTCTATTGGCCAAGCTGCAGCCTCCTATCCCAGAGACCTACCCATCCTCACCCTAGCCCCACTCCTGCTCCTCCCCCCAGGAGCAGCAGCAGTGGTTGACCGGGCCGTTCCTCGCTGCTGCCACCACCATGGCCGCTCATTCTCCTCAGGCGGCTGACAGGCCTGGGCACATCCCTTGCCTGCCTCCCTCTGGCAATGGCCTCAGTAGCCCCAAACAGCAGCAGTGGTTGCCTGGACCCTTCCTTGCTGCCAGTGCCTCCATGGTCGCTCATTCCCCTCAGGCTGCTGACAGGCTCAGGCCCATCCTTCGCCCTTCCTTCTGTCTCTCTTCCCCTACCTTCTTTTCCTCCCTTTCTCTCTTCTCCACTCGCTTTCCCCCTTTCTTCCCCCTCCCTTCATGTTCGTTCTCTTTCTCCCTCCCTTCCTGAATTAACAGATTTTGTTCATCTTGTTTCCTCATTTAATTCACAAAACGGCACCCTCCTTCTCCTGAAGGGACTCTTCTCCCTCACAACCATCTTTTTGCAGACCCCTGCCTGCTATCCTTTTTTTATATATAGATTCCTCTCCTCTACAATCAAGAACATCTTCCGACCAGTAACAGTTGCATTCCAACTGACCTTAACCATCACAGGCTCCTCCTCCCTATCTGCATAGGGAATCCCTACTGCCCAATCACCACGGTGCCACAGGCTCCTCCTCCCTATCTGCATATGGAATCCCCACTGCCCAATCAGATGCTTTTGCTTGCAAACTCTGTCAGCCAATTGCCTCCTTTCAACCACGTCCCCACACATGGCCTGTCTTGGAGAATTAATAATATAGATGAGCGGGGGCAGGAGGAATCTTGAATAATGTGGCAATATAGCATGATGAGCAAAGATTTTGTGTCTGACTGGTGAACAGACACATTTCTTGACCCCTGTTTCAAAATGTTATCATTTTTATAGAGAGGTTTTATAAAATCCAGCTTTAAGATCTTTGGGAGGCAAGTTCAAGAAAAACACTTACCACTAAAATAAAGGGGTTTGGTGGAAAGTGTTGATTATGCATTGTTCTAGGTACTACCATTTGTGCTTCAGTGGCAGCAGAGTTTATTAGGGCCCATTACAACAAACCTAGTTAGAGTGTGCTTGTGCAGTTTAATCTCTGCAATGTTTGACCTGGTATTTCCCCAAGATGAAGGGGGCCCTTTCTCTCCCCACTGCATTTTTTCCCAAATTAGTGAGCTGGTTCTGAAAACATCCATGGCTCATAAGAACAGCCCTGACGGATCAGGCCCAAGGCCCATCTAGTCCAGCATCCTGTTTCACACAGTGGCCCACCAGATGCTGCTGGAAACCTACAGGAAGGAATTGAGAGCATGCTGTCTCTCCTGCTGTTACTCTCCTGCAACTGGTACTCAGAGGCACCCTGACTTTGAGGCTGGAGGTGGCTTATAGCCCTCCGACTAGTAGCCAATGATAGACCTCTCCTCCATGAAGTTCTCCAAACCCTGCTTAAAGCCATCCAGGTTGTTGGCCGTCGCCACATCTTGTGGCGGAGAATTCCACAAGTTGATTATGCATTGTGTGAAATAATACCTCTGTTCGCTGGTCCTAAAATTCCTAGCAATCAATTTCTTGGGATGAGCGCTGGTTCTAGTGTTATGTGAGAGGGAGAAGAATTTCTCTCTATCCACTTTCTCCACACCATGCATGATTTTATAGACCTCTATCATGTCTCCCCACAGTTGTCTTCTTTCTAAACTAAATAGCCCCAGGTGTTGTTGCCTTGCCTCATAAGAAAGGTGCTCTAGGCCCCTGATTATATTGCTTGCCTTCTTCTGCACCTTTTCCAGTTCTACAATGTCCTTTTTTAGATGTGGTGACCACAATTGTTTACAGTACTCCAGGTGTGGCTGCACCATAGTTTTGTATAAGGGCATTATAATATTAGCAGTTTTATTTTCAATCCTCTCCCTAATGATCCCTAGCATGGAATTGGCCTTTTAAACAGCTGCTGCACATTGAGTCGAAACTTTCAATGAGCTGTCCACCACAACAAGATCCCTTTCCTGGTCAGTCACCGACAGCTCAGATCCCATCAACGTATACTTGAGGTTGGGTTTTTTATCCCAATGTGTGCATCACTTTACACTTGCCAACACTGAACTACAATTGCCAACATTGAACTGTATTTGCCATTTTGTCGCCCACTCACCCAGTTTGGAGAGATCCTTTTGGAGCTCCTCACAATCAGTTTTGGATTTCACTACCCGGAAGAGTTTGGTATCATCTGCAAATTTGGCCATGTCACTGCTTACCTCTACTTCTAGATCATTTATGAATAAATTAAAGCGCACCGGTCCCAGTACAGATCCCTGAGGGACCCCACTTCTTACTTCCCTCCATTATGAAAACTCTCCATTTATACCTACCCCTGTTTCCTGTCTTTCAACCAGTTAACAATCCACACATGTACTTGTTCCCCTATCCCATGACTGCTAAGTTTTCTCAGGAGTCTATGATGAGGAACTTTGTCGAAAACCTTTTGGAGGTTCAGGTATACTATGACAACTGGATCACCTTGATCCACACACTTGTTGACACTCTCAAAGAACTCCAAAAGGGTTGTGAGGCAAGATTTACCTTTGCAGAAGCCATGCTGTTTCTCTCCCAGCAGGGCCTGTTCTTCTGTGTGCTTTACAATTTTATCCTTGATAAAAGCTTTCCATAAATTTGCCTGGAATGGATGTTAAGCTAACTGGCCTGTAGTTCCCCGATTGCCCCGGGTTCCTTTTTGAATAATCGGTGTGTGTTGAGCTCATGTGTCGAAAGTGTGGACAGAGCAAGAATGTGAAGGACATCCCAACGTGCTGCTGGGATATCCTTTCATCATGTGAGGGGTGTTCATCTGAATCACGATACACGCTCTCCAAAACACAGGGCTTTGGAGCACATGTAGAGAGATGATTTAGATGAACACCCCTTCATGTGATTAAAGGGCATCCCAGCAGTGCATCTGGAGTGCAGATGGGCGCACTCCAGGCACAAGCCCGTCCTGCTCACACACTGGGGCTCAGGTTCATCTGAACTAGCCCAGTTTGTTTCACCATATGAAGATGCACAACTTGTTCCACTGACCATGTATGTAGCTTTTATCCACAGGCAGTACAGTAAAAGATAGGGATCCTATCTTGGAGACCCACCTGGGAAAGAAGTTGGGGGGAAATGCATCTGTAGTTGGAGGACCATTCTTGTGAATATAAACTTCTTGCAGATACAAGTTGTTACAACCGATTCCACTGCTCAAAACATTTGAAATGCCTTTTGTTTACAGCTTGCAACAATGTATCCTCAACCAAATTAAATGATTAAATGAGTTCAAGAAATCTACTTTAAATGCAAAGAACTTTGTGCTTTTATAAAGACTTTAAACAAATGCACTTAAACATTTAAAACTGGGCAGCAGGAGTGCATTGAGATTATCAAGAAGTGGCATCAAGTATGCTAGGTTCCTCTTAAAATGAGATTTGGTTCTGAATATATGTCTAATATTCCTGACTGTCCAACTTTATAGTACATTAAGCAAGGGGAGTGCACAAGCAGAATCAAGAGTAGTAGCTGCAATCCTACAGAGTTAGGCTGATTAAATCCCAAATCAATGAGATTTAAGTAGTGTGAATGCAGAATCAACTTGCTTGTGTTTCTATATAGGCCTCGGTAATCAGTAGAACTATTCAGATACAAAAGCCAAAAGGCAGCCAATACCTTTATTAGGGCCAATTAACATGTTGCAAAGTAGACAGCAAGCTTTGAAGATCTTAATTTAGCCTAGAAAAACACTCTGTATTCAGATAATACATACACTGCATAAATGAATTGTAATAGTAAGCACCAAAGAACTGTAATTAATACATGGGAGTTACTGCAAGGGTCCTCAAATCACTTCACTACTTACAAGCATCAGCAGTGCTTTTCAGTCCTACATCACAGTGGCCTTAGCCATAGCTCCACTCAGAACAGCATTCCCTAAGTATGTTAGTGAGGTCAGGTAGGGTTGTGCCTGTTGCTGCAACCCTTCTCTCCCCGCTCCAGAGTCATGACTGTCTCTCGAGAGGAAAGCTGGTCTTGTGGTAGCAAGCATGACTTGTCCCCATAGCTAAGCAGGGTCTGCCCTGGTTGCATATGAATGGGAGACTTGATGTGTGAGCACTGCAAGATATTCCCCTCAGGGGATGAAGCCACTCTGGAAAGAGCAGAAGATTCTAAGTTCCCTCCTTGGCTTCTCCAAGACAGGGCTGAGAGAGATTCCTGCCTGCAACCTTGGAGAAGCCGCTGCCAGTCTGTGAAGACAATACTGAGCTAGATAGACCAATGGTCTGACTCAGTATATAGCAGCTTCCTATGTTCTTATGACTGAACAACAATAAGGCAGAGTTTAAAATGGGTGAAATGACAGTAGCCAGCACAGACCTGCCCACACCATATGTAAAAAAAAATTTTAGAGTTCCTAAATACCAGCTCTAGCCATAGGTGAACAAGTATTTTAATGTTTAGGTAGCCATATCAGGGTTATAGATGCCCAAACTAGGCACTCCATTTTTCCAGTCCTGGTTTATTTTGTTTTAACATACAGAATTTATAGACCACTTTTCAATTTGCATTCCCAAAGCTGCTTGTGGAACATAACTATGTAATATTGGACTAACATGATGCAGCTTTAGCTATATGTTTATTGGATTGAGTCCCTACTCCCTCTCAGCATGAGTGAATTGTAACATTAAACAGGTGGGAACAAGATTGTTCACCCAGCTAAATCCTTTCAAATGTTTTAGATGTTGGCATAAAGATAAAGAATTCCTCCAATTATCGATTTAAGTTGTTGTAGGGTAGAGTTAAATCAAGTATTAGGAAAGACTCTCTCACCATAGGCATAGTGAGGCAATAGAGGAAACAGATTAGGAAAGAGGTGGGATCTCCTTTGGGCTTTCAAAGCTTCTAGTCAAGAAGTTCAAATTCTGCCTCAGTGTTCAACAGAGCTTCCCTTCCCCAATCCTATAACAACTACATCTGTGACAAGGAAACTGGAGATGTTTAGTCATGCACTCCGGAAACTGAGATACAGAACTCAATGTAGTCCTTTACAAAGAAACCAGAAAGTCTCTCCCTCAAATACAGTCAAGTGATTTTCCAGCATGATCGGGGTCAAGAAATTTTGGATCTATTCACCAGGCAGATAAGACTTGTTGAGCTATGTTGGTATATTACTCGTCAGGATTTTATGTTGGTATATTACTCGTCAGGATTACTCATCATTGGTTGGGCATCATTTTTCACTCATCACAGACAAGTAGATTACTGGATTTCCTGAGCAAGAGTTGATCAAGAGTTGTTTTTACACAATGCTCTGAACAAATACTTTCAACTCTCATCTTTGCTGGGGAAACAGCCTACATTTTCCTGCTTAGCCATAGGACAGGAACATCTAAAGAGATTTAGTCTGGTTCTCAACAGAATAGCTAGCTATTTTGGTCCCAGGAACTTATTTCACTTGGCATTTTGTTAGGTGTCAAGAAGTTCTTTTCTCTTCATGTACACAATTGCACAGGGAAACACAACAATGTTTGTTCAAAATCCTCTTAACCATAAAAACAATCATGACAGGTTGGCAAATTAGATAGCTCGCTCAACAGACAGTCTTTTCTCAAATGAAAAGGTAAGGAATTTTCCACAGGTGCTAGAAATAAAGAAAGATAAAGGGGACATATATAACAGTAGTGGAGCTGTTCTCTGACAGTCCAGTGATTGTAATCAGTATTGAGGAACAGTCTTGGAGACAATGTGTCATGTGCCAGCTGAGAAGTATAGAAGAGAAACTATTTCTCCACTGAGCTACCGTCTGTGTAGGCATCACGAGATCATAAATCACGCCACATGTATAAGTCAGGAAAGAAAACAAACAGGCAGGTCAGCAATTTGAGAGCCGAGTCTCCTACTTCAGGAAGTAAAATGTCTCCAAGCACATATTGCAGGAGAAAAGCTTGTCGTATTTGTGCAGGAACAACATAATTGAAATACGTCCCCCCCACGCCCCCATTCCTCTTGGAAGGATGCTCCATTTCAATGGAGCACACACCCAAGTTCGTGTCAGGGCAGGACTACAGCCAGGCCAGTTTGCTTCGCTGTCCCGCACACACCTTTGTCACTTTAGGTCCAGGAAGGACCTCCCTTTTGCGACAAGCAGGGACCAAAAGGCCAAAGGCCAGTTGCTTTGTTTTGTGGTCCAGAAGCGCGAGGTCAGCGTCCCTCCAGCCTTCCCTCAGCCTCCTAAGAAACGCAGCGGCGAAGAGCAAATCCCAACTCCCAGCCATCAGCAGCCCCGCACCCTCGGAAGCCGACGAGCCGCTCAGGTTCAAGCACCGAAACCCGCACGGAGCAGCCTGACTTCTTCCCCTTCCCAGGCCCCACAAGGAGAAGCGCGGAGGTGCGGGGTGCTCAATGCACGCTCACCTACCTAGGAGGCAGAAAAAGGACCAAGAGCTGGATTCGAAGTCACCTGCGACTCGAACGCCGCTGCCTACGACGGGGGGAGGGGACCCTGGAGGAAAAACAACATGGCGGAGGCTGCGCTAGGCGGGGCGGAGTCTCGGTCTCACGTGATATCAGGAGAGCGTTGTCGCCGCGCTCAATTAAATTTTCTCCCCCCCCCCCCTGCGTCACGTAAGAGCGTTCTACCGAGCGGGAGGCGGCCGTTGCTAAAGAACGACCGAAGGGGTTGGGCGCTCGGACCCACCCCACTCTCTTTCATTTTTACCCCAACCATTTTATTTCCCTAAAGGTAAAGTGTGCTGTCGGGTCGCTGTGGACTCCTGGCGACCACAGAGCCCTGTGGTTGTCTTTGGTAGAATACAGGAGGAGTTTACCATTGCCGTCTCCCGCGCAGTTGGAGATGATGATGCCTTTCGGCGTCTTCCTACATCGCTGCTGTCCGAGATAGGTGGGAAACATACCAGCGGGGATTCAAACCATCAACCTCTGGCTTGCTAGTCAAGTCGTTTCCCGCTGCGCCATTGGCCCATGCAGAGACTGGTCTGGGCTAGTGTTGGTGCTGCTCCTGCATTCCAGCCCTGAAGCTCCCATCCTAGGTGACCACCGAGTGCTCCTCTCGACAAAGATCCACTGCACCTCACACTGACATATATACTTCTTCTCCAGGCACAGATTATTAATTTCTGCAGTATTTCAGTGCTCTATAAGTGCTTAGTTGCATTAGCATTTAGGGTTGGTATGTTTATGAATAGAACCGCTCCACCATGCCTTTAACAGTGCATGACTGACGCTGAAGTCAATAAGTAAAGCTTTCCCAGCACTGCAGGGCTCGGAAAACTGGCGGGAGGAGAGCTAGTCGTCTTGCAGCAGGCAATGCATTAATTGTCTCCTTTGCTAAGCAGGGGTCTGCCCTAGTTTGTATTTGGATGAGAGTACACCTGTGAAGACTGTAAGATATTCACCTTAGGGAATGGGGCCGCTCTGGGAAGAGCATCAGGTTTCAAGTTCCCCACCCTCTGGCATCTCCATGAAAGGGCTGAGAGAGACTCCTGCCTGCAGCCTTGGAGAAGGTGCTGCCAGTCTGTGTAGACAATACTGAGCTAGAGGGACAAGTGTTCTGAACTCAGTATAAGTCAGCTTCCTATGTTCCCCTGTCCAGCTTGTCCTATGTTCAGCTTGTCATGAAAGTGGTCTGACCATGCTCTGTGGTGAATGGCATGGGGTGCGGACTTCTGTATAGTGTAGTCCAGTTGGAGGAAGAAACATCAGTAACCTTTGCTAGGTTGATGACACAGATAATCTGCAAGCTTGAGTAATGAAAGTCAAGGAGCACAGTGAAAAAATGGGACTCAATCAATGTCAGTCAATCAATTTCTTATTGCACTAGCATTTGGCATAGCTTACTGACAACTTTTTAAAAAGATAAAGTATTGATCCAAAGGCATCCTCCTTCATGCAAAAGTGACCTCCTCTCACATATGTATGAGTTATTATTTTGCACCTAACGCTAACTTTTACTTGAAGGAAATGAAACTAAATCTGCTTGTTCAAGCTCTTGAACAAAGAATGAGAACTTTTTTTATAGTGCACTCATTGCCTGAACTCTCCCATTAGGGCTTACATAAGTGCATCTGGAACAGGACTAACAACTGTTTCCATTCTACTTCGTTCCGTGAATCGAAACCACAGAGTAATAAAAAATTATACTTCAGCATGTGCTGAGTAGATAACCTTCACCACTGAGCAGTTGCAGCCTATATCTACCAACTTAGAATTTCAGAAATACATTTATAGCCAGATGGGTGTATGGGAGAAACCCCTGTTTTCTCAAAAGCAGCTCCTGTTGATTTCAGTGTTTAGGATTGCAGCTTCCATTGCTGTTGGTTCCATACTTGTATTTCCCTTCTAATTTGGATGTTGGTTCTGCCAGTTGTAATCTATCATCTGCAGGTCTAGGTGCTGATTTTACAGCTGAAACACATCCAATTTATTATTAAATTTGCAATCCTATGCATACTTGACTTAGGTTGTAAGTGTTATTCCTTACTCAGGAGTGTGTTCGGTTGAAATAAATGGGACTTCCAAGAATTAGAATCAAGCTGCAAGTGATCAGGGCTGGCCTGCTAATGAGGTTTGGTGAGGTGGCCAATTTAGGCAACAAATTGGAGGGGATACTCTGTGCCTGCCAATTACCTCTGCCCTGGCACCTCCTTACCCAGCAGGTCAGCTGCCACAGCTATTCTCCCCCCGCTCCCTGGCTTTTCAAAAGATGGAGGGGAATGGTCTGAGCAGAAGAAAAGGAGAGTGGTAGTAGGCTAGATGAAGACATTCTAGTCCACCACTGTCATCTCCATTACACTTCCTTTTGCTCCAACCATTCCTCTTCTCCGCCCTTTGAAAATCCAGGGAGCAGGAAGAGCAGCCGTGGTGATGACTAGTGCACTGCCAGGAAGGGAAGAGGAAGGGCACACACTTCTTGGGGGTGGGTGGAGCAAGTGTTGTGCCATGGGGCTGAGGTGGGGGGGGGAGTGATTAGCAGTAGGGGCAGTTGAAGGTCTTTGGGCACCTGAAAAGTGGCATTCAGCTGCCCCTCTGCAAGGTTTAAAGCAGGTCCAGGAGGGCAAGATAGGGTTGCCAACTGTCTTGCATTGTGTGGGATGTCCCTACTTCCTGCAGGGAAATGCTCATCCCATTCTCCTGCTTTTTTACTTTTAAAATTTTTCTCTTTGTTAAAAAAAAAACTTTAACTTTAAAACAGTACGGTGGCGAGAGCTCTCCCGTTCCTAAACTGGGAATGGGCCATGGCTTCTCTGGTGCAGGGGCTCCTTGGGGCATGGGTGCTGGTGAGAGGCACTCTGCAGCTGAACTAAAAGCACTCAAGTGAACTAAAAGTACTCACCGCCACTGACTCACTTTAGGAGGGAGGGACAGAGTGGGAGAGAAGGTGGTGAAAGAGTCCCTTCCTTGCCGCGCCTTTCTCCCAAATGAGATAGACACAAATTTGCTGCTGAGTAAAGAGGCACTTGTTTTAAAGTGGTGATTTTCTTTATTGAGCAGGGGAGAGAGCTACTGGCCCCATCCAGCCCCAGCACAGCATTCTTCCAGTGGCTGTTGTTGGTGTCTGTCTTATGTTTCTTTTTAAATTGTGAGCCCTTTGAGGATAGGGATTCATCTTTCTTTATTTTTATTTCTCTATGTAAACTGCTTTGGGAACTTTTGATGAAAAGCTGTACAGGTGAAACTCGGAAAATTAGAATATCGTGCAAAAGTCCATTAATTTCAGTAATGCAAATTAAAAGGTGAAACTGATATATGAGACAGATGCATTACATGCAAAGCGAGATAAGTCAAGCCTTAATTTGTTATAATTGTGATGATCATGGCGTACAGCTCATGAAAACTCCAAATCCACAATCCCAGAAAATTAGAATATTACATGGAACCAAGAAGACAAGGATTTAAGAATAGAACAATATCGGACCTCTGAAAAGTATACAGTGTACTATGCTTGATTGGCCAGCAAACTCGCCTGACCTGACCCCATAGAGAATCTATGGGGCATTGCCAAGAGAAGGATGAGAGACATGAGACCAAACAATGCAGAAGAGCTGAAGGCCGCTAATTAAGCATCCTGGTCTTCCATAACACCTCATCAGTGCCACAGGGTGATAGCATCCATGCCACGCCGCATTGAGGCAGTAATTGCTGCAAAAGGGGCCCAAACCAAGTACTGAATACATATGCATGCTTATACTTTTCAGAGGTCCGATATTGTTCTATTCTACAATCCTTGTCTTCTTGGTTCCATGTAATATTCTAATTTTCTGGGATTGTGGATTTGGGGTTTTCATGAGCTGTACGCCATGATCATCACAATTATAACAAATTAAGGCTTGACTTATCTCGCTTTGCATGTAATGCGTCTATCTCATACATCAGTTTCACCTTTTAATTTGCATTACTGAAATTAATGGACTTTTGCACAATATTCTAATTTTCCGAGTTTCACCTGTATATCAATATTCATAGTAGTATTCATAGTAGCAAGTAACTTACTTCTCTCTCTGTGAAGGAGCCCACCACCTTCTTCATCAATAAAATGGAAGTTATTTGCTGTAATGTCTCTATTGTCACCCTATCCCATTCTGCCTTCCTTCTGGAATCTCTTGATAAGATGCCCATTCTGCTGCTCTCATCTAATACTTCCACATGCCCTTGATCTTATTCCCAGTCACAATTCCCCTGCTATTCTCCCCACATTCACATGCACTACATTATCAGCCTATCTACTGGCTCCTTCCTTGTTGTGTTCAAACATATTACTGTCTTTCCCATTTTCAACCCCACTCAAAAACCTTTCCCATGATCCACCTTCATTCTTTATCTTACTAGCCAATCTTCCTTCTTCACTTTGCCTCAAAATTTCTAGTGTGTACTGTTCAGTCCTGTATCTTGACTTTCTTCCAGCTCTGCTCTTGGAATTCCCCATTCTGATTTCCACTTACTAAAACAGCCACTGCTAAAATGATCTCTATTGACACCCATCTTCTCTATGCCACATATCTTCTCTGTTCAGTCCTGCATCTCTTCCTGCCTATTCAGTATATACATTTCATAGTCTTATGCTGTCTCAGATATAACATGCCCCAAACCAATCTACAATACTTATCTTATGGCTGTTATCAGATCCCAATCAGATATCCAAAATAAACATTGTCCACTCTTAAAGCTCTCTTTGACCTTATCCTACTCTGTCTTTTGGCCCTTGATTATTGTGTTATAGCCCGGTCTGTTACCTCCACTCCTCCAACTTTCTTGCTCTGTCAGGATTCTTGCTCTGTCAGGATTCCAGTCACTCTCCCTTTTTGTCCTCTATGCATGGAAGAATCTCCTCGAATGTGTACATGCTGTATTGTTCTCTCTGTATTCAACAACAACTTTATTTATGATCAAAGATCAGCTACAGAGCTTTACAATTTAAAAAAAATACACGCACACACTGTTTTATGACTGAGTCATTTGTTGTTGTGTTTTCACCACTGCCAAACAAACCTTAGCTACCACAGAGGTTATAAATTGATTTGTATCGGAAGGAAGTGTGGTATAGAACCCATCCAAGCTGCCTGGATATTTCAACAATAAGGGGGTAATATACAAGCATCCTTATAAAAATAATGAACTTTGTTTTAGTATATGTGCTGCCGAAGCTAGCACAATGAACTTTGTTAGCCGCCGCATAACAAAATATCTGGGTGGTTTGCAACACAGCATATGCGATATTCTACTATTAACTTTGTTTTGATAATCCATATCATTCAACCTCTGAAGAAATACTTGTTTAGCCTGATCGTAAACCAAAGAAATGAGAAACTCTATCAAGAGCCCAAAGGAAGATAACTTCTTTGCAGTTTCAGACTTCCAACTAGACAAGTGCTCATCTATCAAAACTAATGGAATTAGTGCTGTGGGGCCGGTGGGGGGGAGGGGATGAGCCTTGAGCCAATAACTAATTATATACCTCCAAGCTCTCACCTCAGTCTTAGGCATCCCAGTTTGTAATCTAAATACTGAGTTAGACACATATCTAGGATGGTCCTTAGAAGTTTAGTTTCAATTGTCTCTATGACATCCTGACTGATATCAATTCCCACCTGCGCCCCATATAAAATTTAGGCCAGGGTTTTAAAGTTCTTTCTCTAAAGTCTGAAAGAGCTTTAGAGCTGCTGGAATTATTTCTCTTCCTTTCATGGAAAAATAGCTTTTAATCGCCATAGAAGTTTTTGATGTCATTTGCATAATGTGCTCAGTGTGGGACTTCCAAATCCTTGTGGAATGGAATACTACTCCAAGGTATTTCAAAGTATGAACCTGTTCTATTCTGTTTCCCTCAACTATCCACTTTTGCAATTTTGCCCTTTTCAGAAATACCATCACTTTTGATTTTTGGAAGTTGATAACCAGCCTATTCTCTTCAATATTGAGTTATAGATCTCAATGCACTTTTAAGTCCAATTGGAGCTCTCTGTATTCTTAAGAAACTGCTAAGAACAATTGTATTTATTGATTTGATTTGATTTGATTTGATTTGATTTGATTTGATTTGTATACCTCCCTTCCAAAATGGCTCAGGGCAGTTTACAATTAAAAACAAACCAATAAACAATAAAGAGCTAAAACAAAAATTTAAAACAATATGACAACAGTTAACAATTTTAAAACAAGAGTTAAACAATTGCAGTAATTAAAACCCCTGAAACTGGGTTAAAATATTTAAACCAATTAAAAAACCCTGGAAAGCCAGGCCAAACAAATACGTTTTAAGGGCTCTCCTGAAGGCTAATAGAGAATTCAAATTACGGATTTCCGCAGGGAGCGCATTCCACAGCCTCGGAGCAGCTATAGAAAAGGCCCGCCTCTGAGTCGCCACCAGACGAGCTGGTAGTAACTGGAGACAAACCTCCTCAGATGACCTTAATGTGCGGTGGGGATCATGCAGAAGAAGGTGCTCTCTGAGGTAACTCGGGTCTAAGCCGTTCAGGGCTTTAAAGGTAATAACCAGCACTTTGTATTTTGCCCGGAAACATATCGGCAGCCAGTGCAATTGTTTCAAAATAGGCGTAATATAGTCTCTCCGCGTTATCCCAGAGACCAATCTGGCTGCCGCATTCTGCACTAACTGAAGTTTCCAAACGACGTACAAAGGCAGCCCCACGTAGAGCGCATTGCAATAGTCAAGCCGGGAGGTTACCAGCTAGTGCACCACTGTTTTGAGGTCATCCTCTTCAAGGAATGGGTGCAGCTGTTGAATCAGCTGAAGCTGATAGAAAGCACTCATGGCCATGGCCTCTACCTGAGAAACCAGGGTGAGGCCTGGGTCCAGGAGTACTCCCAAGATGCGCACCTGCCCCTTCTGGGGGAGTGTAACCCTATTCAGCACAGGAAGATCCAACTCACCCCTCAGATTCTGAGCCCCCACAATGAGCACCTCCATCTTGCTTGGATTCAGCTTTAGTTTGTTATCCCGCATCCAGCCCATTACTGCCTGTAGGCAGGCATTTAGAGAATGAGTGCCATTTCTTGAAGAAGGAAGGGAGAAGTAGATTTGGGTGTCATCAGCATACTGATAACACCCAGCACCAAATCTCCTGATGACCTCACCCAGCGGTTTCATGTAGATGTTGAAAAGCATTGGTGACAGAATGGAGCCCTGAGGGACTCCATATAACAGCTCCTGCTTTGAGGAGTGACTGTCACCAAGCTCTACCATCTGGAATCTACATGAGAGATAGGAACGGAAACACTGCAAAACAGTGCCCCTTATTTCCAACTCCCCCAGGTGACCCAGAAGGACACCATGGTCAATGGTATCGAACACCGCCGAGAGATCCAAGAGGACCAACAGAGTCACACTCCCTCTGTCGATTCCCTGGTAAAGGTCATCCATCAGGCCGACCAAGGCTGTCTCAACTCCATAGCCCGTTCTAAAGCCAGTTTGAAATGAGTCTAGATAATCAGTTTCCTCCCAAACTGCCTGGAGCTGGTTAGCCACCACCCTCTCGATTACCTTGCCCAACCAGGGGAGATTGGAGATTGGCCTATAACTATCCATCACTGAGAGATCCAGGGAAGGCTTCTTAAGAAGAGGTCTAACTATTGCCTCCTTCAAACAGGGAGGCACCCTAACCTCCCTTTGCGATGCATTTATGATATTAACTAGGCCATCTCCAACAATCTGTCCGCTAGATCAAAGCAGCCAGGTTGGGCAAGGATCCAGAGAACAAGTGGTAGGCCGTACCACTCCAAGCAGCTTGTCCACATCATCAGGAGTCACAGATTGAAACTGATCCAACCTAACACTGCAAGCGGGATCGCTGGATACCTCCCTCACAGACCCTGCAGAAATAGTGGAGTCCAAATCAGCCCGAATACAGGAGATTTTATCCGCAAAGTACCCACTAAAGGCGTCACAGCAGAGGATCTCCGGTAGCTGATTTGGGGCAGAAGGAGCAGAAATTATACTCCTCACCACCCAGGATAACTCTGCCGTACGTGAACCCGCAGACGCAATGCGCGCCGACCAAAAACGCTTTTTTGCTGCTCGCACTGCCATTGCGTAAGTTTTCAAATGGGTTCTATGCTGCATCCTGTCAGATTCAAGTCGAGTTCTCCTCCACTTGCGTTCCAGTCGCCTACCAAGCTGCTTCATCCCCCGCAACTCCTTGGTGTACCAGGGGGCTATCTTAGAAGCAGGCCTGGAGGGATGCTTAGGAGCAATCATATCTACTGCCCTGGTGAGTTCTCTATTCCAAGCTCCCACCAGGGCATCGACAGAATCACCAGCCGCACCAACATCGAAACCCTCCAAGGCCTTTTGGAAACCTACTGGGTCCAGAAGCCTTTTTGGGCGGACCATCCTGATAGGTCCATCACCCCTGCAGGGGTGGGTTGTGACTGTGATACCAACCTTAACCAGGTAGTAGTCCATCCATGACAATGGGGTAACTACCGGATCCCCCACCCACGGAACACCCCCCCCTGATCCAAACAGAAGACCAAATCCAGTACGTGGCGGGCAACATGAGTTGGTTCAAAAATTAATTGGGATAGGCCCATAGTTGTCATGGCTGCTATGAACTCCTGAGCCGCACCAGACAAGCCAGTCCCAAAGTGGATATTGAAGTCCCCCAGAACCAAAAGCCTGGGAGTCTCCAACACCAACTCCACGACCAGCTCTGTCAGCTCAGTTAGGGAGTCAGTTGGGCAGCGGGGTGAACGGTACACCCACAGAATCCCCAATCTATCCCTAGTTCCCAGCCTCAGAAATACACACTCAATATAAGTCAACTGTCTCACAGGGGCCCTGGTAAGGGGGATAGTATTTTTATGGACCACAGCCACTCCACCCCCTTGCCCACTTCCCCTATCCTGCTCCACAACAGAGTAACCTGCAGGGAGAAGCTGAGCCTACACTGGGCCACTTGCCTCCCCCAACCAGGTCTCAGTTATACATGCCAGGTCCGCTCCCTCGTCCATAATCAAATCATGGACAATTTCGGTCTTATTTTGAACTGACCTGGCATTACAGAGGAGCAAGGTCAAGCTCTGTGGGTAGTTGGTGCTGCTCCCCAAGGCCTGAGAGTTGTAAGAACAGCTGGAAGTAGAAATAGTTACTAAATTACTAATTTCTCTTCCCCTGTAATGGCCAGCTGTTCTGTCAGCGCCAGTTCTTCTATTCCCCACCACTACAGCAATAGTCGCCCCAAAGCATCACACCCCTTAGGAGAGCCCAAACACATCTCATCAACTAGGCCTGGCACAACTCACTCAGGGCAATAAAACAACCCTTTGACCCAAAAGTCCACCCACCCACGAAACAACCATCCCCCAGCCCTCAGTCCCACCCCCGAAGGCCCAGCCCCAAAGGCCGCCCCCTTTTGGCAACTGGCTTCGGCGGCCACCTACAGGCAGGCCGCCGGCGTGTCCTCAGCAATTTATGAGCCTCTAAACTTCCCAGCAGCCCCCTCTGCCACAAAGGACTGCTGGCTGACACAGGTGTTAAGCATCAAAGGCTCATCTGAAGGCAGCAGGCTGGCAGGCAGCTCCTTGTCCGGACAAGATGGAAAACTAAACCCAGAGGGGCCAGATGTAAAATCCAAGCAGGGGGAGGGAGGGGGAGACGACAGTCAGATCCTCAAACCTTCTCCTCCTCTTGTATTGTAGACTAAAACACACATTTTCATTGTCTTCTTGCAGATCCTGCATGCCACCAAGCCTTTTCAATTTATTCTGGTGTCCTCTTCCTTTGACCCTATTTGTTCCTTCTATCCCATCTCTTAAAGGAACTTTATACTCATATGTGGTGCTACTTCTCTCCCTCCCTTCAAATCCCTCCTCACAGGCTACCTTTTCCACATGGCCTTTGACATATCTTCTCAATCTTCATTCACAACTGTAACCTCACTTTAAATCTGTGCAAGTATATTTGCTCACATTTCTCTCTCAGACTACCTCCATGTCTTCCCCCTTCATTCGTCTCCATTTTCTGTTTTAGACTGAGAGCTCCTCAGTCAAGGCTTTCTATTTTTGCTTATGAAGGTGTAAGGTGCCATGTACACGGATGACACTATCTACATAATATATAGTACTGACTATAACTCTCCTTGAGGCATCTTTATGGCCTTGTTGGTAGACATTATGTTGTGTTACATGGCTCATTGATTCAAGTCAATACTACAATTTTCATGTTAACTGCAGCTCTTAGGTTAAAACAGGTAGATCTCAGTTATTTCTTTCACTTTGTGTTAAAAGCCAGCGTGGTGTAGTGGTTCGAGTGCTGGACTAGGACCGGAGAGACCCGAGTTCAAATCCCCATTCAGCCTTGACACTAGCTGGGTGATTCTGGGCCCGTCACTTCTCTCTCAGCCTAACCTACTTCACAGGGTTGTTGTGAGGAAAAACTCAAGTATGTAGTACAGCGCTCTGGGCTCCTTGGAGGAAGAGCGGGATATAAATGTAAAACATAATAAAATAAATAATAAAATCTGTTCATTATTACAACTGCAGATTGTTTGCAAACTATTTTCCTTTAGCCTTTCAAGACCCTTTACATGTCTTGTATGCTTCCTGCCTCTTACAATGTAGATAAAGTAGACACTTTGGATAGTTATTTGCAGAAAACAGTGGAATTGTTTGTGGAAGAAAAGAAAAAGAAAAGAATTTGTCTGGGTACCAGTCTTCACCAAAGAGGTGTGTGTTATATCCAAAAGGAGATTGGTTGAAAATAATGGCAGCAGCTACTATGTGAAGCATAGTTTCTTTCTATCTTGTCACAGTCCATAATTATTACTTCCAAAGTCCAGAAAGATAGCTGCAAATCCATATCTATCTAATTATCCAATCTATTCAAATTGAACTAATTCAACTGAACTAATTTTAGATAGTTTGATTTAAAAGCTCTCAGCATTGTTATCTGGATGAGGAATGTAACCTAAATGAACTTTAAACTCCCCTTCCTTAAACCATGATTATTGAGGCCTAAGAATTCTGTGTATGGACTCGGTCAAAACATTCCTTTGTAATTTCATTTCTCTGTGCATTAGGGATCTTGGGATTGTGAAAGTTAAAGCAATTTACACATTGCAATTTTTTAAAAGTCAAACTGGCCTAAGTCAACTGCAGGATGCAGCAGGGAATGATTTAAAGTAGGAGATAAATCAATTTCTAGAGGTTGCTGAGGATAAGCTAAAGCTCTGCCAGAGCGTGGGAGTGAATCAGGAACAGGACACTCGGTCCCTGTTGTTGCAGAGCATAAGATCCCTTTGCAACATCATTGTTTTGAACTTTGGGACATGAACACGGCTTTCATGACATATCACACTGGAGAGTATTAATGAGTGCATATCAATTTTAGCAGAAATGTAAGGTTTCCAAAAAGGAGACTTTGCCAGCCCTACCTTGAGGTGCCGAGATCTGCTGGCATGCAAAGCATCTGCTTTACCACTGAGCCACAGGCCTTCCCCCCTTACCAAGAATAAGCATTGAAATAACTTTGAAAATGATGTGAAAGAACATAGATCAGCATTTGTGGTGTATAATGTCCCAGGGTGAAACTTTGGTAACAGAAACTCAAGTGAGAGAGAAAAAGGTTCCACTTTACACCTTGGTGCCCTGCTGCCAGTCAGTAGGGATCAGTGTTCACTCCAATTTTTTTCATCTGTGTGCAGAATGAGATTTGTTCTGGATGGTAGTATCAAGGCAGTGTGTGCGCATATGCATTCAGAGTGGGGCCTTCTGAAGTCAACCTGAGCGGGATCTAAAATTAACTGAGCAGACATTTAAAAAAATGTGTTAGCGTGTGCACATGCGCATGCCTTAGAGGGAACACTGGTAAAGATGTGCACGACCGGCTCTTGGCCGGTTCGGCTGTGGTGGAGGTGTGCCCATGCAGACCGGCCACTTCTGGTCTGATGCTGACCGGGGCATGAAGGAGGTATGCTGCCGCCCTGCACCAGCAGTTTTGGAGACAGTGCTGGCGGGGTGGACACAACAGGAGGGGGGGATGAGCACACTCCTCCTCCTCAATAGGTAAACAACCCCGGCGTTGAACTGGTCCAATGGTACAGAAAGGACTAAGGATGTGCATAGAACCAGTTCAGCTGGTTCAAAGGTGGTGGTGGTGGTGGGGGGGGTAACTTTATGGATTGGGGAGGGTGCTCTTCCCCCTTCACCCCGCTATGCTTCCCCCACCAGCGCTGTTCTCAAAAATAGTCTTGCTGGGGTGGCAGCATACTTTCTTGCCGTCCCGGTACATTACAGGCTGGAAGTGGCCGCTGCACGTGCGCATGTTGCAACATGTGCACGAACATGACATGCGCACGCGCAGTGGCCACTTCTGGTCCGCGACATATTGGGGCAGCATAGAGGTACCCGGCCGCCCTTGCGGGACCGTTTTTCAGAACAGCACCGGCAGGAAAGAGCACCCTCCCCAGTCCTTAAAGTTATGCCCCCTACCTTCAAACTGGCAGTCTCCAGTTCCATGCACATCCCTAGAAAGGACCACCAAACCAGTTCGTACACATCCCTACTAGTCAGTATTGAACGAGATGGACCTGTGGTGCGGCTTCATACAGGGGTGTAGCCACCATTCAGCTGACGGGTTCAAAGAAGCCGGGCTGCCGCACCTCAGGGGCCACACCTCGTGTCCCAGACACGCCCCCCACGTCTGACATCAAGACGCCGGAAGCATGATTTAGCTGCCAAACGGGGCTGCGTGGCCCCATTTGGGAGCTAGATTGACTGGCGCTGTGTCAGCAGCATGGCAAGAGCAACTCTCCCTGTCCTTAAAAAGGCAGGGAGAGCCGCTCCTGGCCACATTACAACTGCAGCACTGGCTGGATTTAGCTCCCAAGTGGGGCCACGTGGCCCTGTCTGGGAGTTAGATTGGCCAGCGCTGCATTTGCAGTGCGGCCAGAGCGGCTCTCCCTGCCTGTAACAGGCAGGGTGAGTCGCTCCTGCTACACTGTGAATGCAGCACTGGGTGATCTAACTCCCAGACGGGGCCACGGGGCCCCACTTGGGAGCCAAACCACCCCCCCACACATCTTATGTCAGTCGCGGGGGTGTTGCTATGCTCCCTGTGTCTGACATCAGACACTGGGGGCGGAGCTAAGGAGGTTGCGGTGGCATGGAATTGGCCTTTTTCACAGCTGCTGCACATTGATTCAACACTTTCAATGAGCTGTCCACCACAACCCCAAGATCCCTCTCCTGGTCAGTCACTGACAGCTCAGTGACAATAGTAATTCCCAAAATCCTACTCCTTTGTATCAGAGACACAATAATGCCTGGCAAGTTTATCCACTTGCTTTGCTAAATGAATTTTTACATTCCTACCACCTAATGGTGCAACGGCGAAATGATTTGATTATCAAGCCAGAGGTTGCCAGTTTGAATCCCCACTAACACCTACATTGGGCAGCAGCGACATAAGATGCTGAAAGGTATCATCTCATACTGTGTGGGAGTTGGCTATAGCAAACCTCTCCTGTATTCTACCAAAGACAACCACAGGGCTCTGTGCTTGCCAGGAGTCAAAAACAACTCCACAGCACACTTTACCTAATCGTTATAGAACCAATTTGATAATACCACTAACGGTTGTTCATCTGATTCAACCTTGAGATAAAGGCCTACACACAATTCCTGATCAAAAACGGGGAATGAGAGTGTGTCAACTAGCCATGTCTCCCCAACCCACTGGCACCAAAGCACTGTAGCCACACCCTGGTGTCACTGGGTTCAACATTTGCCTGAGGAGGGGAGCACTGAACCCAGAGACTCTTTACCTTTACTGTCTCAGGCAGTAACTTATATCTCTCTCAGCAAAGTATTAGGGGTTACAACAGGACCACACATTTTCCTTTGTGATTTAGAGCATGGCTTGACAGCAAGAGAGCCCAATTCACCTTGTCCCTGTAAAGAAGAGAAACGTAGAGCAAATTTGCTCAATTTGATAAGCACAGTCGGATATCTCAAGCAACTTACCCTTTTTGTGTTCTCAAAGAACAGCTAGGGCTATCTTATACATGTTTACTTTTGAAAAATCAGACATTTGCTCAAGCTGCGAAAGACTTGCTCTCACAACACTAAGCAAGTACAATCAAGAGCAATATTCCTTCTAGAGTTTAATGCTTGGCAAAGCTGTATGAATGGGATGCAAAAAGAAATAAAGTAGTACATGAACCAGTGGTTAGTTCCATCGGGGCAAGGGGAGAGGGAACAAATACTCAATGTGATTTTTGATACCAGTGTTCCTTTTAACAGATTCCCAGATGTTGTTGACTACAACTCCCATGATCCTCAACCAAAAGCCATTGCAGCTAGGAATTTTGGGAGTTGTAGTCAACATCTGGGAATCCCTGTTAAAGGGAACACTGATCTACACCAGGGATTCTCAACGTTGGGTCCCCAGATGTTATTGGACTTCAGCTCCCATAATCCCTGACCAAAGGCCACTGGGGCTGGGGATTATGGGAGTTGAAGTCCAATAACATCTCGGGACCCAACGTTGAGAATTCCTGATCTACACCACCTCTAGAGATGGAAAATAGGTGATAACATTTCAATACGAGTTTTCAGTGTGTTGTCATGCTTTTAGCTTTCTGACCATCAGTCCTGCAGTGGCCAAGTTTGCAATAGTGTTTTAAAAACACAAACACGACTATAAAATTCCATTGATGTCAGAGGAATGGAAATGACAATTGGAAGAAATGTCCTCCAAGGATTACTCCATGGAAATAGAAAAAACTTTATTTATAATCAATGTTCAGATACACCAAAGTCAAAACGCAGAAAACCACCCACCCCGATAACATAACTCCATGGATATAGTACAGCACTGCAATTTTTCCCTAATCCTTTGGGGGTAGGGATAAAGTTGTGAGTACAAGAATGCAATTACCTTTTTCATCTCTAAAGTAAAGTGTTCCATTGAGGCGACCACAGAGCCCTGTGGTTGTCTTTGGCAGAATACAGAAGGGGTTTACCATTGCCATCTCCCACGTAGTATGAGATAATGCCTCTCTGCATCTTCCAATATCACTGCTGCCCAATATAGGTGTTTCCCATAGTCTGGTGAACATACCAGTGGAGATTTGAACCGGCAACCTCTGGTTTGCTAGTCAAATCATTTCCCCACTGCACTATTAGGTGGCTGGGGGATATATATTGCCAGAAATCACTGAGTATTCACCTCCTACTAACCTGGCAAAAAGGCACATTTTAATGTGGTGATTCTCTTTTATTTAGCAGGGGGAGAGTAACTGGCCCTATCCACCCCCAGCACAGTACCTCCAGTGACTGTTGCTGGTGTCTATCTTATGTTTATTTTTAGATTGTGAGCCCTTTGGGTACAGGGATCCATCTTATTTATTATTTCTCTGTGTAAACTGCCCTGAGTTATTTTTGGAGGGGCGGTATAGAAATCAAATAAAGGAAGGAAGGATAAGTATGAGGGCCTGTTAAATTTGTGGGCCTAGCTCATGGACTAATGTGGAGAAGAGATAAGTATGTTCTGTGCAGTGCTGAATATTTTTAGTGATCTTATACTGAAAAGAGGAACAAGGAAGATTTAATGAGAAAATAATTCAGAAGAGCTGAATGCCAATTAGCAAAATCATTCAAGTGAACTATAACTCTTTAACAATACTTAGCTTTATCAATGAAGCCTAAGAGAACAGAACATGTCAACATATAAAACTGGTATTATATCATAGCTAATAATATTAGGGAAGGAGAGCTCTAACATATGGATAACACCACAACAATTTAACTTAAAATAAAAGTCAAAGCAACACCACAGTTGTTAACACAGTAATAGTAGTTTAAGCTATTACCACACATGCAGTGAAGAGTCAAAATTCATACATAGCAAAAAGGCTATTTAGATGCATGAAAACTGGACTGTCTTGGGGAAACAAAGATTATGCATGCAACCTGAATGAGAAGTAATAATAGATACCACAGTCTGATTTTTATAATGAATTAAGACATTGCACCAAACACAGTTTGCATACATCATAGTTTAGGAGCGTGAACATGTTTGTGAAACTCTACCCTAGCCCAGCACTAGAAATGAAAGCTGAGTTACCAATACCTTTGAAAAATTCAGTAGTGACAAAATAGTTTTTAATATGTTATATTTCTAAGAATAATAAGAGAGTTCACATGGGGAAAATGTCTGAGTCATATCCAGATATCGAGAGAGTCTCCCAAGTAGACTGTGAACCATTTTGCTCCATAATAATCACCCAGATTTTTACTGCATTACAAACATTTTCAATATCTATATTCAGTTATTTTATGTTTATCGCCTCTTCAATCATATTCATTAAAGGATGCACAATCACAAGCAAATCCATTTGCTGTGATACCATTGCTCTCCGCATTCATTACAAATTACATAAGTCATCATTTGTTCATCTGGATTTGTATTTCGCACCCAACCAGGAAGGAAGAGAGCTCCCCTGGCAATCACAGTAATAGTGCAATTAAATTTCTCACAGCGTCTACATTTTATTTTGTTTGTATGTGTACCATTAATAGTTTGGGGAAGCTGATGTTCCAGAACAAATGATTGTGTGTATGAAGCCCTCAGCTGCTTCAGGTCATGGTGTGCCATTTCTATTGCAGACATAGCAGCAAATGTCTTTGGACTCAAAGCCCCTCTAAAAAGGCTCTGTTTCAAGTGAGAATTTTTAGGATTTTTCAAGTTAGAAATTTTGCTTCGGACACAGTTTTTGTATTTTCTATCATTTTTAGCATAAAGTGCAAAAATATGCTGTTCAATTTCTTCAGCTATTTTGTGATTCTTTTCATTTTCTTCATTGTTTGTTGAAGAGTCAATCAAAGCTTCATAAAGAAGTTTAGTGCATTTACACCTCACAGTTGCCATGTGATCTTGGTGTGGGCTTCTTTCACCAACAGGACAAGAATCGCTTAGTAGTGATGTTTGAATCATATTACATCCAGTATCTTTTGGATGGCATTCTGATGGAAGGCTACTACTGCAAATGGAAGTGTCTAATACTTCATGTTGATTCAGTTCTTCAGAAGAGTTTACCTTTTCCAGGGCCACCTGAAGGTGATCAGAACCTTCTTTTGCATCATCAGACAACACTGATTTAACTTGCATTGATTGATGGCAATGATTCTTGTAAAGTACTTTCCACTTTGACAGTAAATGTTTTGCCTTATTTTTCAGTACCACAGAGGGGCAGTTTTTGAGAATTCTGAACACAGCTTTGGCAACATCAGTCTCCTGGAGATGGTCTGCAGTCATATCAACAGTTTCAAAATATGCAAGGTGACTTCCAATATCATGGTAATTTTTTTCTGACAATAATTTTTCTACACAATCAGCTCTACTTGCAATCACCTTTTTGTTAGACATTTTAAATCCTGAAATGAAAATAGCAGAAATCATTTTTATACAGCAATTATGGCTTTAGTATGAAGCAGAGCAAAACATAATTCCAGTTTAGGTAATTCATCAGGCAACAAGGGTTTTTTTCAGAAATATTCTCTAAAATATTTGAACTATAATTGGTTTATTATTTGGTATTGTTTTGGTTTTTAAGAAGAGGTGCATAGCTATTGCAATGTTTGCATCTGTGTTAGTGCTTAATGCTACATCCTATGCACTAGGAAGTATATCCACTGAACTCATAGGAATTTACCCCTAAGTAAACATTGTATAGTTGTATAACTGTTCTGTGTAATATCATTTAATCACAAACAGAAGATATTATGATGACTATTTTAGCACAAGCCAAGCCTCCTGAAAAGTGGAATCACTCAATTCTTTGGAACAGAGTTGGAGAAGAAACTATAGATGTGATATGTGATTACAACAACAAAGGATGCTTCAGACCTTTTGATTCTGGGTATGCTCTATACACAAAGAATCCCAGTATTTCTAGCAAGTGTCAGTCTGCGCAGTCTGATTGAATTTGGAGATCAGTGCATGCAGAATTCTGAACTCCACCTACTGTTGTATAACAAACAGAATGACCATGAAGCTGCTTATTGTATAGCAAACAGAATGACCATGGAAGCTGACTTCCAAAGATCTTTGAAAAGTGAATGACTCTCAACAATTTTCAACAGAACTCAAAACTGGGTCCTGCCAGGTCAGAGGATTTTAAAAGGCTACAGCTCTTTGCTTATACTGTGTATTATTACTTGGCAAGGCTGTTACCAAATACAGAATGGGGTGTGTGCAAGCACACTCAAAAAAGCAAACTGTATTTGAGCCAGAGCCCAGCCCTATAATCTGCTGACAACTGCTCAGCTTTGTAAATTGTTAATTAAAGAACAAACTAGTGCCTTTGAAGATGTGCTGAACACCTTCCTCACAACTCAATGGGCAGCATTTCAGTTAGTAAGCTATAACTTAATGTTAGCCATGACTAATTGTAAGTCCCATTAATGCAATGGGAGTTCATCTGAATACTGCTCAATACCCATCACTTTCACACATTGTAGAAGCCTTCCACATAAAGGGGCGTGAATTCTACATTGACTTGATTCCTTAGTGTAGATAGCCACTTTCTTCCTGAGGAGTATAGTAAGGTGCGCCGTCACGTCAACTTCTGGCGACCACAGAGCTTTCTTTGGTAGAATACAGGAGGTTGTCTTTGGTAGAATACAGGAGGGGTTTCACCACTGCCATCTCCCGTGCAGTATGAGATGATGCCTTTCAGCATCTTTCTATATTGCTGCTGCCTGATATAGCCTGGGAAACATACCAGCAGGGATTTGAACAGGTAACCTCTGGCTTGCTAGTCAAGTCATTTCAAGTCATTAAAGGAGAGGAGAGTGGATTTTGTGGTATCAAGCATGACTTGTCCCCTTAGGTAAGCAGGGTCCACCCTGGTTGCATATGAATGGGAGACCTGATGTAGGAGCACTGTAAGATGTTCCACTTAGGGGATCAAACTGCTCTGCATCTCCAAGACAGGGCTGAGAGACATTCCTGCCTGCAACCTTGGAGAAGGTGCTGCCAGTCTGTGTAGACAATACTGAGCTAGATGGACTTATGGTCTGACTCAGTATATGACAGCTTCCTATGTTCCCTGCTGTGCCATTTGGTGGTACCTAAAACCAGTCCTTTTACATCTGCCTAAAAAAGGCAACTCAACAGGTGTAACTCGCTCCATTGCCATAATGGAAAAAGCCACAGGCTCGCAGAAGTTGACATTTTGCTTCCAAACATCGGCTTGACAAGGCCACAAGAGCCGGCCATGGGGGGAGAGAAGGCGAGTAACCCTGCCCTTACAGCTGACGGAAGTATCTTGGGGGCAAGGAAAGAAAACACGAACTGCTTCTATCACAGGGGAGGCTGCTGGCTGTTAAAGGCCGGGGCAGAGGGGAAGAGAACAGCAGAACAACTATTAAGTTCTTGCGGCCAGGCGCCCCCATCTTAATCCCACCCAAGGCCTACTGGCGAAGGCAGCACTCCCGTTTTCCTCACCTCGTCCGAGCAGAGCCACTGAAGACCCGCTCTCGGTTTTCTAGTTCTTCTCCATTCCAGGACCGGTCCTGTTCCTTCCTCCGTAAGAGATTAGTTGGGCACGTGCGCGCTCCCGCTTTTGGCAGACGACGAACGTGAAAAAGAGTTATCAAAGCGTGCGCGCCGCTGCTTCTCCTCCAGTCCCCGCCCGCGGGCCCCGAGGCTGGGAGGCAATCTTTGCTCGCTGTCGTATTATTCTGCGCTCTCCCCGGGGCGGCTGCTTAGGTGAAAAGAGTGCGTGGTTGAGGCCGCTGGTGGTTCGCAATCGTTTCGGCTCAGGATTATGACGAACGACGCTTATTGAGGCAGGGGAGCTCCCCGAGGAGAAAAAGCAAAGTCCGAGTAGCATTTATAATTGGCTTTAGTTTGAAACGCAAAGCCTACGTTCCTCCGGGCGGAGTAAGCACTTCGTTCCAGACTCAGGATAACTCTGGCTCCTCCCCATTGCCTCTTGATGCCGTTCTGCACACACGTTATTTCCTTTCTCCCAAGACCTCTTGCGGGGCGGGGGCTAGGGCAGGATTGTCCGCCCCCCCTAAATTTTTGTGTGTGCCCCCCTACAGGTTTTTTCTTACAAACAAATAATGTTTAAGTGCTATATGGTGATGAGAGTGAGAGCAGCTAACGTAGTATAACCTGGCTCTCTGTCCTATTTCTTTTTGGCACCCCACCCCGACCTCCACTAAGCTGCTCGGCTGGCTAGGGGTCTGCTCCCTTCCAAACTGGGGATCACTATGGGGCCGGGGCGTAACAAAGCTGGAGTGGGCCCAGAGATTTAAAATCGTCCCCTCGTTGATACACACACACACTTCACAATATATAGTGCACTCACACTCACATCCCCATTATGCCAGCTTCTCTAGAAAACTCCACTCCCTCGCTTTAACCCCGTCCCTCCACCCTCCCATGGGGAAGAGCGCTCCCGGCTCAGAGTTGCTTCTGCAGACAAGGACTTTGCTGCATGCATGCAGCCTTTGCTCTGAACTAGGGGTTGGCTTTTCCATGGCACCGAAGCTCTGCGGGTGTTGGGGAGTCATGTGACTTGCTTCTGGGGGGCCCCTCGAGGCGTGGGGCCCCCCAGGCAGCCACCTCCCCTTGCCTAATGGTAGTTACGCCCCTGTATGGGGCTGATCTAGTTGGAGGCAGAAGGCTGCTGCGACTGGCAGGAGCTGCGTCTTGCCAGTGACAGCAATGTGGAGATTTCCCACTTCAGCTGGCCACGAGTTTGTTGGAAATTCTCTGTGGTGAGAGAATTCCTTTTTCATTATAGCAGAGTGCACAGAGGCACAACACAGTGGATTTAGTTAGGCATGCGTGTATGCTGAGAGTAAAGCAACTTGGAGCCAGTTCATAGTTTCAAATCAATATATAAAGCATTTATTAAGGAACTCCATTCTAGATAGGAAAGTGAGGAGTTAAGATCTCTAATCTATCTATCTAGCTGGATGCAGATGGATTCTGCATCTTTTCTGCACACATGGTGCAGGGAGAGAGGCTTGCCATGTTGCAAGGTAGAAGGATAGGAAGGGAAGAGAGGAAGGAAGTTAATCCCTGAGATTAGCAATCTACATATGCAAAGGGATAGTGTCAGAGCAGTGGAAAAGGGGTGACCAATGTCTTGACCCTCTACCCCTCTGACTCACTAGTCTGTCCTCCACTGTCTGAGACAAGAGACAGCACAAAGTCCTTTAACTTCCAACAGAGTTCACGTCCTGTGTGTTGCAGCGGCTGCCCTGCAACTTGACTGGGCAGCCGGATGCACTCTGCTAGGCAAACCAGGGTGTAGATTGGGGCTGGCTGTGGCAGGCATGAGCTGCAACAGAGGCACAGATATTTCTCACACATTGCCGCCAGCCTGGACTGTGGCTCCCACCGATTGTAGCGGTTGGCCTCCATCTAGGCTGGGCCCTGCAGCGTGCTCAGCTTGGCAAAGTGAGTCAGAGGGTGGCTGCTGCTGTGGTCAGTGGGAGTCACACACACTGGCCAGTGCTGGCTGAAGGAGCCCCATATCCCCTTGTCACCACTAACCTCTGACCAGGTCCTGGCACCCCACTCCCATTTTGTTCTGAGCCCCGCTGGTCCCTAAGCATGGCCCTGACTAAGGCTGCCATCCTACACGCACATACTTGACAGTAGGAATGTATAGGCTGATAGTAATATATTAGTATATTATTAATATATTACTACCTGCTATAGTAATATATTAGACTTGTTCATACAACCACCAGCATGATAGGAGAAGCATCCAGCCTGAGTAGGAGAGGCAGGCACGCTCCTGATTTTCGGCCGTGTGCTCGCAAACATTAAGGTAGGAGGAAGGGAGAATGATTGTATGTGAGGTGACAGCTGGGTGGAGCAACTTTGTTCACCGTCAGTACAATGCTAGGAGCATAATGAAGACCTGTCCGACCCAACTCCCACCTCTCACATGATCACTCTCCCCTACTCCTGCCTTGATGTTTCGGTTCTCAGGAGTGTGCATGGCAATCCTGCCCTGGCTGGGCACTCCTCTGACCCTGTTTAGGGTTGTGTGAACAAGCCTACTCGGTCTTTTCTACCTCCTTGAGTGAGTGAGTGAGTGAGTGCCATCAAGTCGGTGTCGACTCTTAGCGACCACATAGGTAGATTCCCTCCAGGATGATCTGTCTTCAACTTGGCCTTTAAGGTCTTTCAGTCATGCATTCATTGCTGTTATAATCAGTTCCATCCACCTTGCTGCTGGTAGTCCTCTTGTCTTTCCTTCAACTTTTCCCAGCATTATGGACTTCTCAAGAGATCTAGGTCTTTGCATAATGTGTCCAAAGTATGATAGTTTGAGCCTGGTCATTTGTGCCTCAAGTAAAAATTCTGAATTGATTTGTTCTGTGATCCATTTCTTGGTTTCCCTGGCTGTCTATGGTATCCTCAAAGTCTTCTCCAGCACCAAAGTTCAAAAGCGTCAATACTTTTTCTATCTTGCTTCTTAAAAGTACAGCTTTTGCATCCATAGAATGTCACAGGAAAAACCATTGTCCAAATGATTCTAATCTTTGTAGTTGTACACACATCACAGCATCTAAATATCATTTCCAAGGCAATCATGCAATCCTGCCTAGTGTGAATCTGCAACTGTGCTGGATCCTTTACTGTTGACAGTTGATCCTAAAAGGCAGAATCTATCCACCACTTCAATGTCTTTGTTATCAATTCTGAGGCTGGTTGCTGTGTCCATTGTCATTAGTTTAGTCTTCTTTACATTTAGTTATAGTCCCATTTTTTCACTGTGCTCCTTGACTTTCGTTACTAGTGCTTGCAGATCATCCACATTCTCAGCTTTCAGAGTGGTGTCATAAGCGTAGAGCAGGTTATTGATGTTTCTTCCTCCAATTTTAAAACCACGTTCATCTTATTCCAATCCAGCTTCTACCATGCTTGTTTTCTACCTTGCTTGTTATATCCCCCCCACCCCGGAATTTTTATTTATTAAGAACAGAATTGTACAAAGATATTTAACTTGTCAAAACAAAACAAAACAAAACCCTAGTTTAAAAATTAAATCAAGTGCTTCTTTTCTGAAAAGGCTTATTTTAAATATATAGTAGTAAAAATATATTACCCCTTTCCACCAATTCAAGATGGCTTACCATTGAGGTTGCTTTTACCACATATTAGTGATAAATACAATTTCCTATGATAAATTTACCTTATCAAAAGGATGCTGTGCTGTCACTAATGAAAATTAATTTACACTTTACACATATTCTTCTGTAGGCTGAATAACTGAGTCTCTGCTGCCCTCTGCTGCCATGTTGCATTTGAGATTCAGAACAGTTTGAGCTGAAAGTTCCATTGAAAACAAGTGGAACTTCAGGATGTTTTCTGTGTGGATTTAATATCTTGATGACACCGAATCACCAGTGATCTCTCTTCATTTAATTAGGACAAAATCTATCTATATCGGATGTTCCATAAGGAATGGGAATACACTTCTGGGGCATGTGTGGCAATGCTTTCATCTCCTTCTCCTCCAATCCAGATATTACATTAAAAACAGCATTTCAGATGAGTTATTTGCCCCGATGTGTTCCTTAATCTCCAATAATGATGCAACACACAATTGGTATTCTCATCCACATTTTGTTAATTTGAGGCCACAGATATGACTGTTGGTAAAATCCATGTGTCCGTGACTCAGGCATTACAGTAAAGGTGGTGTTTCATCAGATTGCAGATTATTCTTGCACCTGCAATTTCCACTTGTAATGTAACATTCAGATTGGTCCCCAAAGTCCCATTCATTCATTCTCACATGTGTCAGCAGTTGGCCTGTTTCCTACATATTCTGTCAAAACACAAATAGGGAAATGCAGAGCTAACATCAGGGTCACTCAGAGACTGGCTGAGGTCTCAGTTCTGCCATGGTCAGTCTTTGAAGCTGCAGTTATTTGGAGTGCTCTTTTCAAGACATCTGGTGATTACTATCTCCTCGTTCGCTATAATGAATGCCCCGTCCTCACTGTTATGTCCAGTAAAAAAAAGAGAGTGATGGCAATTGCCAGTACAGCTGCTGCCCTCCTGCCACCATGAAGAGACCCTGAAAAGGCACATGGCTGAGGACTCCCATGAACTCGGTGCTGGCACTAGGTAAATGTACAATCCATTCTTTATCTGTCTTTCCAGTTCACTTTGCAGACAAGGGGTATGTGCAGACTGCATGGTGGAAGTTATACTTTCAGACTGGTTTATTTTTTCAGGGTTCTTGTTTTGACCCCTTTCCCAGTTCCAGCAAAAGTGCAAACGAAGGATTATGCAGACTTCAGCCACAATTCACAATTCAGCCACAATCCTTAGGCACGTCACTTTAAGACAGTGACTTGCCTAAGACACCTAGTGAGTTGTGGCTGAAGTGATATTCAAACTTCCCTGTTCACAGCATACCCCCATCCCCACCCCTTCTCTCTCACGCATACACAGCTTCAGTGAAAAGGTAACTGCAATTAAAAGATTGGTATGTGTTGTAGTCATAGGTAATGTTTTATACAGAATAAAATAGACCAGTTCTATTATAAAATAAGCTAAAGCAGTTTCAAGAAATGTACACATTGTAACCCAAAAGACAAGGCAAATTACTTATCAATGGGAGAATTACTCTAGATGATGATGATGATTGATGATTGATGATGATGATGATGATTAATTCGATTTCTATACCGCCCTTCCAAAAATGGCTCAGGGCAGTTGACACAAAGAAATAATACATAAATAAGATGGATCCCTCTCTCCAAAGCACTCACAATCTAAAAAGAAACATAAGACAGACACCAGCAACAGTCACTGGAGGTACTGTGCTGGCGTGGATAGATGTAGCAATAGTATGAGTTACATGGTTGTGGATCAACCACATGAGGGTGGCATTGGGTCTGTCAAGCAACTGAAAGAGTAGAAACAAGGATGATTGTTTTAAGTGGGACAAGCACTTAAAATACACATTCTTTGTGAAGAACATGATGACAGGATGTATTTGTGATTTATGGTATATTGTCCATACTATTCAATATAATTATCCAGACAACACAATGTCTGGTTCTCTATAGTTCTATTCAGACATTATGTTGTATGCGTGTATGGATGACTGTACACTCATACATGTTGTATGAATGGTTCTTTTTTTGATTAAGTGCCATCAAGTTGGTGTCGACTCTTCTCCAGGATGATCTCTCTTCAACTTGGCCTTGAAGGTCTCTCATTCGTGCATTCATTGCTGTTGTAATTGAGTCCATCCACCTTGATGCTGGTCGTCCTCTTCTCTTTCTCTCAACTTTCCCCAACATTATGGACTAGGGGTGTGCACAGAACCATGGCGGAGAGGCACAAAGGTGGTGGGCGTCTATCTTTAAAAGTGGGGGAGGATGCACTTACCCCTCCCATTGCTTTCCCCCCCTTCTGTGCCCCTGTTTTACGGATATGACCATAAGGCATATGACCACAGGCACGTCTGTGACTTCTGGTCATATCCAGAAGACGGTGGCAATGGGGCAGCAGGGAAGTACGCTGCCACCCTGATGAGCTTTGTAAAACAGGGGCACAGAAGGGGAGAAAGCAATGGGAGGGGTAAGTGCACCCTCCCCTACTCTTACAGATATACCCCCGCGGCCTTCAAACTGGTGGAACCTTCGGTTCTTCGCATTGGTTCAGTGCACATCCCTATTATGGACTTCTCAAGGGAGCTGAATCTTCACATAATGTGTCCTAAGTATGATAGTTTGAGCCTGGTCATTTGTGACTCGAGTGAAAATTCTGAATTGATTTGTTCTATGATCCATTTATTTGTTTTCCTGGCTGTCCGTGGTATCCTCAAAAGTCTTCTCCAGCACCAACACCTTTTCTATCTTGCTTCTTCAAAGTTCAGCCTTTACACCCATAGAGTGTCATGGGAAAAATACCTCCATTCATTTAAAAAATGAAACTGGGTACAGGCCCCTGAAATGCATGGTACAGCTACTGACTGTACCTATGTTTAACATAGCATGTGCATATCTGTATATAGATATGTACCTGTGTGACTGTATGACTGTATGACTGTATGACTGTTCAACATAATGCCTGAACTGGACTTTTGAATTCCTGAATTTCATGTGCCCTTACCTATACCTGTGGAAGTTGGAGGTAACCTTCTGTTATGGGTTGAAATAAAGTATGGCTCTTTCCTGGATACATTCAATGTTGAACCTTCTATCCAATCATTGCACTCCAGTCCTGAAGAGCAATGTGCTTGAAAATGAAATGTTTTTAGCTGATTATGCTCTCCTTCAATAAAAAGCCTGGATCGTATTTGACTTGCATAATTTCTTTGCCAAAAGGGTGAAATATACTCCAGAAAAACAATATCTTCCTTAATCAGCTTCAACTGCAGAAAATAATTAATCTCAAACAGTTGGCATAGCAGCTTGTTAGTATAAATGTATCAGTTTGATCAGAGTGGAAATAAAGAGGGAGAGACACTGTATCCAGAAAACAAAACTAGGTGTGGAAAGTATTGAAGCAGCCAGCGCAGGGAGCATTACACAGATTCCTCCCCTCCCCAATTGATTTTGAAGACCTACCTATCAAAATATCCTTGGAGCCTGTAGTCTCCATTGACCAATATTTATGTACATTAATCTCTCCCTGGAAGAGGACACAGAAAAAGAGGATACTATTTCTTGGCATCATTATCCCAAATCTAGCAGACACTGGCCAGATGAAACATCTGTTTATCTCCGAGTCAGGAGGAAAATAAATCACGAAGAGAAGAGTACAATGATTAGTTGCCATCATCTCACTCGTGAGTTCTAACTTCCTCTCTACTAGCAATAGTACAGCAAACATGCCATTCTTAACCATAGTTACATTCTATACAAACTTGATATTTATTTCTATCTTACCCAAAGATTAAAACCTTTGTTAATGAACTCAAACATAAGTTATACAAACTAAGCTGAATGGTACAAATGGCACCACCTACCAAGGGCAGGATTTGAGCTTCCTTCACAGAGCAGAAGGTGGTTCTTCCTCATACCTGAAGCCAAGGAGAGAAATCATTGAAGCTCTTCTCATGATCGGGTTTGCCCGACCCCCCACAGACAAGTACTCACCTGTTGCCAGGTGGATCTGCTGCCCAGATGACTGTCTGGTGACTTGGCTGCGGCTCTCCTGCGCCTCAACCGGCAGCTCCAGAGATTGGATGCTGGGAAGCGCTGCCAAGGGGCACCCCATCCCCTGGAGCCCCAGTAATGCATCGCACAATGCATGGTGCATTTCTGGAGTTCCCCCTCCCTCCCTCCCCGAGTGTGTCTACCGTGGCTGCAAGCAGCTGCAGCTGACACATGATTTTAAAAAATGAGGTTAATGGAGTGCTCACTCCGTTCACCTGTTTTAAGGTGGTGACTTGTTAGGCGGGCTTGCTGCTGTGGAGCTACAGGGCTCACCTTCGAGCCTGGTGGTTCTCATGCACAAGCAAAACTGGGCTGGACCCCCTTAGCCTGGTTTTGCTCACTCATGAGAATAGCCTCATTAAGTACAAGCAGCAATGCAGAAGTGTTGATTATGACTGGTTTCCTATAACCCTGGTTAGGAAGGAACTTGAGCAGATCTTGAAGGAAGAAGAGGCAACAAGCTTTGTATTTTTCTCCTAAAGAAGACACCAAGCAAGGAAATACAGCAAAGAAGGAAATAAACGAACAAAACAAAGGGGAAAGGACAAGCTATGTTTGTTAGGGCTAGTATTTTCTAGGGTTTGATTTCTGGCTGGCTGGAAGTGTTGTTATGGTTTTTTTTGACAGAGCAGTATATTTATTTTAGAAAAAAATGTGAACAATAGCTAGACAAACATTTTTGGCAGAAAAATTGTTCCAGACTAATGACTTCTGGAAGCTGCTTCACTACCTTTCACCCAGGTACACTGGTGGTTGTTGCAGTGAAGGAGAGGCACTCATCAGGTGACTGGCTAGGGCTTCCTGGCATGCCTTACTCTGCATACCTCAGTGTTTGGAACATTCACCTAATCTTCCCACTTTATTTACAACAGTCAAGGCTAACTCCAGGAACTGGCATGGTGGGGCACCTGTCAAGGCCCATAGCTAAGCATGGGGCCCTGATTGAAGGAAACTTTAACCCCTGCTGTGGCCCCCTTTTGCTACCTGCTCACTCATCCTTTCTTTCTGCATCAGAGGAGAGAGTTAGGGATGGAAAAACCATTGAGGAGGAAGAGCTGCCATTACTCATTCACCTGTCAAGTCTTTCCTGAGAAGCAAGCAAGCAAAGATGGTGAGAAGGTGCAATGGTAGGAACAATGGCAGCAAGGAGAGAGGAAGCCCACACTGACTGGAGGGGGCCCACTGAGGGTGGCTTGTCTGAGGGCCCTTCAAAATTGAGTCAGCACTGACCACAGCAATAACATCAGCATACACATGGTTCTGTGCCAAGTGTGATAGTTCTTAATGTAATGAGAGACCACACATCCTTCTTCAGACATTGCTTCACAGTCCTGTAGAAGAATGTGGGGAATATGCATGTAGAGATGCACATATCAGGCAGTATAGAAATATGATAAACAAACAAACAGCATTTTCTTTAAAAGGAATTTTATGTAAAATAAAGGACATGTATTGCCAAAGAACTAGACAAATATTGTCACATCTAGATCCAGACCATGAGTACAGTAGAGCTACACGTACAACAAAGTTTAGTATATTTTATATACAAATGTGTTATTTAACACATTTTAGACAGATCAGTTTTTCTGTCTGCAGTGAAGTTCAAGATGCTGTTTCCAGATTTACATTTGATTTACATTTTGTCTGTCACAGTGTTACTAAATTCTGAATTACTATAGCAAATAACATAACAATGAAAATAATAGGCTCAGGTATCAAATGTCAAGTGATCTTCAGGGCACAGGCCTGAAAACAGTACCACAGCGTCCACTCCAATTTCTCCAGATTTACCTTTCCCACGTTCTGCCTCAAAAGTAATCTGATATAATGAAAAAAGATATATATTAATGAAGTGGTACCAACTCTGAATGCCTCTCTACAATTTAACAGCTATAAAACACACCTTGCTCTCACTGACTCACATACATTTGCCTTCTCCTCCCCTGGTCAGTTCCTCTCTCTATCTCCAAGACAGTCCCTGGCAGAAAGAGGAGCATGCGGATGGCCCCCCTGAGAATCCTTCCTGCCTTCCCACCCTCTTTGGGCTCTGATTCTAACATCCTTCATAGCAAAGATACAACAACTTGAGCAGTTAAAATTCAAATACGATTTAAAGAAGATATTATCCTTAAAGCCTAGACACCACTGAGGCTATTCACACGGACTGCAAAAATTGGGCTAAGAGAGCCTAGCCCGATTTTTGTATTCCGTGTGAATCACCGGGCTCGACTGTGAGCCCAGTGGTTCCTGAGCGGGTAACCAGCTCAAGTAACCCGCCTCTTAAACCGAGTTTGCAGAGCGAGCACCCTGCAAATCCGGTGTTTTGGATCATGAGTAGCCATGGTGCGGCTCCGCGCTGCGGCTACTCATGAGGAGACCCCAGACCGGGAGGCTTAAAAGCAGCCTCCCGGCTCGGGGTTCTCTCCAGTATGCCCTGTGCGCTTAGCCCGCTCTCCCTGCAAACCCTATGGAGGCGGGTCTCTGTGATCGTGAGACCCGCCTCACTGTGTTCCAACAAGATTCATAGTGGAAGAACATTATCTTGCATCAGACTAACAGAAAATTATAACAGCATAATATTGGATCAGGCCAGTGGTTCATTTAGTCTAGCATCCTGCTTCTCACAGGAACCAATCATATGCTTTTGAAGCCCACAGCAGGAAATGAAGATAACAGCCCTCTCCTGCTATTGTTTTCAGCAACTGGTATTCAGCAGTATACTGCCTCTGAACATGGAGGCTTCATATAGCCACATAATTATGGTCATGATGCATCAGAATGAAATGCAGCTGTACTTAATTACAGTAATTACAGTTCATTTTCAGCCTTAAACTTACGTTCATAGTTGTTTCACCTCCCATGTGCACTTCCATTTGTCCCGTCCTCCACTGGTCATCATCTCCCAGGCTCTGTTCCCAGGAAGGACTACTGCTGCTGTTGCCCAAGATTACTCGTAGTTTACCCACCCTGTCTCCTGCAAGCCGGTAACTAAAAATCAAACAATAGATGTTCTTTGGCTTGAGGTCATTGAGAAGAAGATTCAAACGACCAACATCTTTCTTGTGCCCCATGAAGGCTGGAACGGCCATATAATATTCATCACCTAGATAGGGGATATAGGGATTCAGAAGGGGAGAAACAGGATGTCAATTTTTTTTTTTCATCCTGAATGTGATAGTTACTTACTATTCTATAACACATTTCAGTGTGCAAATTGTATCCAGGTTTTTATTCATTCCTTCAATTACCCTGTGAGATAGGCTTTTAATAGATCCTTTTTTGAGGAGAAACTCAAGAAGTCAATTCTCACCCAAGGCGATTGCAGTGGGTGAGGTAGGTATTCCATGTTCATTCATCCGCATTTTAAAGAGAATGGTCAAATATGCACCCTCATTACATACAGTTGTTTTACATGATACATTCTAGAGCAGTGTTTCTCAACCTTTTTGGAATCAAGGACCGCTAAATTCGTCATGCAGAGTTTCAAGGATCGCTACATTTTGTGTGTGCAGTTTCTAGTCCCAGACCAGCAGTTAGCAAAGGGCTGTCAAGTTTATCTATTAGTATAGGCGTTCAGAGGTGTTCACCACTCAAATGTCCTGATGGGCCAAAACTGACCGTGACTTGGCTCATGGGGGCCGAGGTCAATTTTTAGGGTGCTGATTATTAAAATAACACTTAATCAATCAATTAAATCAAAGTGAAATTAATGAAAATGAATTTAATCAATATTTAACTTTTGAAGTTCTGGCTCAAAAGGGGGAGGGAGGAAAGGATGAGACATCATGGCTCCCTGGCACCTGAGATTTGTCCAGTCCAGATTTAACATTACCATATTTTAAAAATAGGTTGCAACCTTACACTCCATTCTTCCAATTCTGTCTTTTCTTACTCCTCATCTATCTATTTTGCATATAAACATGCAGGCAGGAACTTGTGTCAAGTTCCTGTATGCATAATATCTTGCTTCTTAAATGCATAAAAATAGTAATTTAATATTGCTTTTAAAATAGTACTCTCTCTTACATACACAGTACTCCCCCTCCAGCTTTCCTCCTCTCTTCATTTGGTAATCACTGCCCTTGCTCTCCTTAGCAAATGGGACAATGCATGTTTGCTACCATAAAACCAGCTTATCAACTTAATTGATAGGAAGCTTAAAACATGACATCTCATATCATACTGGAAGTCTGTAACCAAACATCATCCAAAAAACCTCCAAGCTGTACACTCAGAACTAAAACACTCATTACCTTGAAAAGGTAATGTTATGGTAATGAACTTTACACATTAATATGGCATCCACATTAGGAAAGTAAACCACAGGGAATGGGGTGGGAGATTTAACCCTTCATACCACACATTCATATATATCCAGGTTTTTACAACTGATGATTTTTAGGCAGAGGTTTAAGGGGGGGGGGAGTACTATGTACTCACACACGAGTGGGAAGACTTTTAGTGGGTCTCTTCTTCATCCTTCTTTCCCTCCTTCTCTCTCCTCTATTCACCATTTCATACCTTGCTACACCCAGCCCCCACTCCATCCCCTTTCTCGTGATCTCTTTTTTCCACTGGTTTTCTCAGTTCACACACATTGCACTAGTTCTCTCTCCTGCCTGCATGTTTGCTTTTTAAAATCCCAGTTTATGTTAGCTCATCCCCTTTTTGGTAAGTCAGTAGCTCACCCTAGCCACCCCTTTCTTCATCTCCCTCATCCCCCCCCCCCACATTTTATTTCTCAGTTCACACAAATTGTACTTGTTCTCTCCTGTATGCTTGCTTTTAAAAATCCCATTTTATTTGATCTTCATCCCCTTTTGTTGAATCAGTACATGATCAGCCCGCCCCTCACCCCCACCCCTTTCATTCTTATCTTTCCCTTCTTTTTTCATTTGATCAGCACTGTTGCTTACTTTTGTTTGTTTTCTTATCTTTTGCCTGCCTGCCTTCCTCTGTTCCTCCTCTGTAGTAGTTCAGAACAGAGTTTATGCATGCAGAAGTTCAGAACAGAGTTTATGCATGCAGCACTCCAGCCAAGCCAAGCACTCCCTCTCACTCGCCCTGCTACCTGCCTTGTGTGTGTTTCACCGGCTGCATACCAGTGACGTCACTCGCTCTCGCTATCTCCTCTCATCAAAGAGACTGGAGAGATTAGGCGGGAGTGAGAAAAGGCTGTCTGGGACTCCGGAGGAAGACAGAGCCCTGCAGCGAAGGCTGCCTGGTTAAAGATTAGCTCCAGGGAGCTAATCTCCAGGGTATTAAAGGACTGGCATGCTTGAAAAGGAGGGGGTGTTAAAGGACTTGCACGGACCGGCACTCAACCCCCTGGGGACCGGCAGCGGTCTGGGGTCCGGCGGTTGAGAAACTGTGTTCTAGACGGAGAAGAGGTAGGTGTTGGATTTTGTTGTTGTTTTGTGCTTCCTCGTGTAAAAAAAAAATTAATCTGCTACTACTTCTACAAATATTTATATACCGCTTTTCAACAAAAGTTTTTACAACGGTTTACACAGAAAAATAAATGGTTTATATGAACTCTGGAATGTTATGTGGTTGGAGAATTATCTAAACAGTTTAATAGGGTAAAAGGGCATTCAAAACAGATTAAGCCAAGCAGAAAAAACATTTAGACACGTTTTATAGTTTTCAGCTTTTCTGTCTTTCCTTGTTATCAGACTTAAAAAATTGTATGTGATATCAACCATTTACCATTAAAAATATATATAACCGCACATTAAAACACTAAGCCACAATAATGAAACTTTGATTTTTAAAAAATTCAAGATTTAAGGAAGGCCTTAAACTTTCTATTGCCTCTTCTGTAAACACAGAACAAATGTTTCTTCAGCACCATGCTCAAAGAGTGTCTGCACCATGCTCAAAGGGTACACTGACATTTATTCTTTTTATAGCTGTATAGAAAATGAGCATGGAAGAGAGAAATGGTGCCTTAATTCCTCATATGCCCATCACCTGCAGTCTCAAGTGGGACAGTTTGAAATTCTACATCTTCAGTCTGCCACCTCTTTCTGGGTAATGTGTAATTCAGCTCTTAGTATGCATATCAGGTCCATACATATGATATTTTACATAAAAGCCTGGTCCCTGGCTTCACATCACATTGCACTTCTTGTGTGGCATGTCCTGCTCAGCAGGGGACACAAACACACAGGAAATCAAGCAAGTCCAAGGGTTGGGGGGGGGGGTAGCACTCCATACATAGGGGCACAGTGTGTGAGAGGAGGCCCTACTGATTTTCTTTAAAATGTATTAATCACCCTTTTATGGGATACTTGCAGGAATATGTGGAAAAAGAAAATCAATAGGACACAGTTCAAAGAACTATTAAAAGAAAAGACATTTTAACACAATAAAATAGAAACCAAATACAAAGAGAATAAAGAGCAATGCAAGAATTCCAGGCTAACATACCATACTCTAGGACGCACTGGGAAACAAAAATGATGGGGCCTCCCTCCACTGTCAAATGCCATTTTTGGCCACCATTTATTATGTGCCCCAGAAAAATACTATGCTGGGAGCACTATAGGAAAAATAAAATGGCAACAGGCATAACTGGGGGCCTAAGAACAGGCCGATGCTAGTGGTCAGCAATGGGGCCTGCAAGGGTGCTGGGGCATCTCTTACCTAATTTCAATATGTTTTCAGTTTCAGAAAGTAATAATGGGCAAGGTAAGATGAAGGTGAGAACACCTTCAGGCCAGCATTCAAAGCGTCATGTGTAGAACAATGTACTGAAAGACTGGTGTGTCCTGAGAGGAAGGCAAGAAAGGAGGCACCCAAGTCAGGGGAGAGCATAACACTGGTTCCCACAGAGACCAGCACTGGTCTGTGAGGACTGCTGGGGCAGCCTCTCCCCTACCTTTCCAGGAGTACTGAAGGAGCAGTGTGCCCTTAGAGGAAGGCAAGGGAGCTCTTATTCTCAGCTCCTGAAAAGACCAACAGCCTGAGACAATATTTTATTAACCTTATGTCAATCCCTTATTTTAATATTGTAAACCACTTTGGTTGCCATTGTCAAGGCAGAAAGGCAATATAAAAATGCAACAAACAAACAAGCAATAATTCTGCATCTATAGCAGGTTTTTTCAGTCTCCCTTCCTACTGAAGCCCTTCATGCCCCCTGAAAAGCTACTCCTGAACCCTAGATGACCCTCTGGAACAGGATTCAACTTGACCCAGAGGACTGCAGTGGGAAAGGAACATAAGCACTCCTCTCCCGCATGAGCAAAGTTCTTTCTGACTGAGCATGGGGCTCTTTGGATCGCCCCCATAGATTGTTTATTTTATTTATTTAAACTACTGATATCTTGCCCCTCCAGTGCAATACTGCTTAGGGCAGTTCACAACAATAAAACAATAGAAAGGGAATAAATAGTTAGATTACCATTATCGTGATCTGCAGGATTCCAGTCAAAATCATCATTCGTATCTTGCTGCCAGGCACAAGACCCTCGACCAAAGCTGCAATCCACTAACAAACAGGAATTGGGAGATCAGAAAAAAGGAATACAACATTCTGAATGCTATACACAAAGCAAAATGTGGGTGACTTTATTTTTTACTAGTGCTGTGACTGAAGAATTCCAAATTCAGAAATCTTTCAAAAGCACAATCCATGTTAAAAAAAACCCCACAGCCTATTGTGTAAGTTGCTATAACCACTTAAAATGAAAAAAAAGGGGGGGGTTATTAAGTTTTAAAATAATGCTAACAACGTGCTGAATGTTTCAAAAGCCACAATCCAGGTATAGGCCACAATCTGGATTATGGTCTTGCATTATGGTCCTGCAGTCTGGATTATGCTCCAGCCTCAGAGCCAGGATGCTTCTGAATACTAGTTGCAGGGAAGTAACAGCAGGAGAGAGGGCATGCCTTAGCTCCTGCCTGTGGCCTTCCCAGAGGCACCTGGTGGGCCAGAGCGTTTTCTGGACTACGAGATTTGTGCCGGTTAAAGTGTTGCAAAGTGCAATGTTGTGAGGTAGTGGCTTGAAACCGCAAGTACAGTGTTTCTCAATGCACCGTGACAGGGTTTTGGCTGTTCATATTTCCCACCACTGCAGAGGGTTTTCCAAGCAGGGGGTGTCCATATTCCACCAGAATTGCGTTCACTGCCCCCCCCCCCCATTTTGGGCCAATGCGGGTCACAGAGGGAGTGGGGAACTGCTGATGCAACAAACTTTTTAAAAAATTCTTGATGCCTGAGCAAAGCCACCAGCAGGGGGAAGTGTAGCTAGGGCCGAAAGCTGACCCTTGTGCAAGAAACAGAGTGATAGTATACATACACATATATATACACACACAAATAAGTATTGTGGCTTTACATATCAACAGATCCTCGAACTGCCAAATAAGCCAGCCAATCCACAGCGCACACACAAAAAGGAGGAAACATTAATGTGTCTCAAAAATAAGTCTGATGAAAAACAAAAGCAAATGTAATTGAAATAAAAAGCCAAAAACAGATGAAAATTGGGTAGCACCTTTATGCAAAAACCTGGGTGGAAAACAAATTAATTTCATGGAAATATTATTTTATGAGTGGGACACAAATGGGCTGTAAAAATCAACAAATTGTTGCATCGCAATTAGAACCATCCATACCACACCACACTGCAACGCATAAACAATGAGGCAAGCCTCCTACAATGGAAAAATACAGCTACTTTCCTGCAATGCATATACAACATTATAGGGCTGCAACGCATCAATAAAATCTGAAACAAGGCATCGAAAATATGAATGGCACCCTGCTGACAGCGTAGCGACTGCAATGATGATGATGATGATGATTACAATTATATCCCACTCTTCCTCCAAGGAGCCCAGAGCGGTATACTACATACTTGAGTTTCTCTTTCACAACAACCCTGTGAAGTAGGTTAGGCTGAGAGAGAAGTGACTGGCCCAGAGTCACCCAGCTAGTTTCATGGCTGAATGGGGATTTGAACTCGGGTCTCCCCGGTCCTAGTCTGGCACTCTAACCACTACACCACGCTGGCTCTCTATGTCGCAATACGGGCAATAGAGAGGGGCACTAAGCGGACACGTTGCGAAACTGTTGTAGTGTGTAATCTGGAAAATGTCCTAGTGCCCTGTGGCCACTATGTGAAATAGGAAGCTGAACTAGATGGGCCTTGGGCATGATCCAGCAGGGCTGTTCTCATGTTCTTAGAACTTATTCACCATTACACTACTTTGGCTTTTGGCTCATTTTGACTTCTCCCAGATAGGTGCAGCATCTGCCTCACAGTTCTGCTGCCACCAGAGATATGCAATATTGGGTGTGAAACATGCATGTGATGGGATGCACGTGGTAAGGAACTTACAGTCTCACACAATGCATGAGGTATGACACAGGGAAGAGCTATTCAAGACAAGTTTAATTCATTGTTTAACCAAAACATAACATGAGAAGGGTTTTTTTGGCAACTTTTAACAACATTTGGTTTAAATCAGCCCTTAGTTTTTGATAGCCTGTTCTTTGATACATTTGACAGCCTGCTGGCCCAGATGAAAATTTTTGTGAGGTACTGAGGTACCCAGCCCATTATTTGGAAAATATAATAAATATCTCCTCACTGGGTTATTCCAGTTTCAGCATAAATTCTGATGGGTGATATAATGTGTCCAGATGACATTCAAAGACATTGTGTAAGTTCCTGGTGCCATCTGCTAAAAATCCCTGAGAAAGCCATATCTTTTCAATACTACTTTTATGCTAACACAAAAAGACATGGCTTTTCCACAGATTGTCAGCAGACTGTGCTAAGCATTTATACAACATCCTTGAACACTTCTTAGGGTGCATCCAGATATGGACTGCCTAGTTTCCTCCAGAAATAATTTTTCATGTTTCAGGCACACTGCCAATATATCTGGCAACTCCTAAATGCGCAGTGCAGATTTCCAAGATGATCCCTTCTGTTTTGAACAGCATGTTGGGAAGAAATCAGATGAGGATGGTACAGTCCAACCAATGACTGCTGTACAACATGCTGGTTAGTATGTCTTTCTTATGGTACTTCTCCCTGTTTCCAGGGTAGAAGAGCACAAAACTATTAGACGGGGAAGATGCTGCTTTGGTCTGGGCATATTTTTAGTATCTTGGAGTGCCAATGTGCCTCTTCTTACATTTTCAATTATATTTTTTGATAAACTGTGAAGTGAGGCAGAAAAGAGCAGCAATGAAATTCAGCTAAGCCAAATCTGTCATGGTAGACTTGAGAAATTAGATTCAAACACACAAACAAGTAGAATATGGGCAAGACAGAAACACTGCTGAGAAGATTTAGGGGGTGTAATTGGAATCCTGAGGGTGGTGAAAGGCACCCTTTATAAGAACATAAGAACAGCCCTGCTGGATCAGGCCCAGGGCCCATCTAGTCCAGCATCCTGTTTCGCACAGTGGCCCACCAGATGCCGCTGGAAGCCACAGACAGGAGTTGAGGGCGTGCCCTCTCTCCTGCCATTACTCCCCTGCAACTGGTACTCAGAGGCACCCTGCCCTTGAGGCTGGAGGTGGCCCACAGCCCTCTGACTAGTAGCCATTGATAGACCTCTCCTCCATGAAGTCATCCAAACCCCTCTTAAAGCCATCCAGGTTGTTGGCTGTCACCACATCCTGTGGCAGAGAGTTCCACAAGTGGATCACGCGTTGTGTGGAAAAAGTACTTCCGTTGTTGGTCCTAGACCTCCTGGCAATCAATTTCATGGAGTGACCCCTGGTTCTAGTGTTGTGTGAGAGGGAAAAGAATCTCTCTCTCTCCACTTTCTCCATGCCATGCATGATTTTATAGACCTCTATCATGTCTCCCTGCAGTTGTCTTTTTTCTAAACTAAAAAGCCCCAGGTGTTGTAGTCTTGCCTCATAAGAAAGGTGCTCTAGGCCCCTGATCATCTTGGTTGCCCTCTTCTGTACCTTCTCCAGTTCAACAATGTCCTTTTTAAGATGTGGTGACCAGAATTGTACGCAGTACTCCAAGTGTGGTCGCACCATAGTTTTGTATAAGGGCATTATAATGTTAGCCATTTTATTTTCAATCCCCTTCCTAATGATCCCTAGCATGGAATTTGCCTTTTTCACAGCTGCCGCACATTGAGTCGACACTTTCAACAAGCTGTCCACCACAAACCCAAGATCCCTCTCTTGGTGCGTCACTGACAGCTCGGATCCCATCAGCGTATACTTGAAGTTGGGGTTTTTTGTCCCAATGTGCATCACTTTACACTTGCTAACATTGAACCGCATTTGCCATTTTGTCGCCCACTCCCCCAGTTTGGTGAGATTTGGATTATAAATTGAAGGGGAGAAAAGGAAGCATGAAGAGAAGTCTGTAAAAAGATCAGATTCAGAGAAAAGCTTAGTAGTACTTATCTAATTAGGTAGATTCTGTCTATCTAATGTCAGTCAAAGTTTTTTTCAGAATTTTTAAAAAAATGCTCTGAAGTTCAGCTAATAAAGATTGCCATGAAAACACACAACTGTTAGATGAAAATTAAAGCTTTCATTGAAAATTTGCCCACCTTCCAACTCCACTTTTTGTACTGGAATTTTCCTTTGTGCTGGGGCAGGACCAAAGGCAGCAGCTTCTTTAGCTATTTAATTAAAAAAAAACACACAAACTTGTTAGTTTCAGAAAAAAATACAAAGATTAATTAATTGAACTGATAGTTCTACATCCTACAGGCTATCACTGATGTTTCAAAATCTAACAAATTAAATTGTGCACATAATTACTCACGGCAGCAATTGCTACATTGCTTTGTATGATAACCTTAAAAAAAAAAAAAGATTTGTCCAAAACTAAGAAGTTATCTCCTTGAAGTATTTGAAAAAATAAATGGGAAAGGTAAAAAGGATATTTCCTCCATCATGACACTCATGCATATTTCCATGTGCATGTATTCTAATTCAGAAAATAGTTTCCTGTGGAAACTTAGGGGTACACACACAAAAAACCAGACACTCACAAGGCTGATAACACTTCCACAGAGACTGTAGTGAACTATGCAAACTGACATCTGGACTCTAGAAGCTATTTATTTTTATTATTATCATCATTATTATCATCATTACTGTCATCATTATTATCATCTCCTTCTCCTTCTCCTTAATTACATGTATTCCCCGTTCTTTCTTCAAGAAGCACAGAGGTGTTCGCATGTGGTTCCCAGATCTCTCATCCAGGCAGTGTTCAGGGCCACAGGCAGTTTACTTCAGCACTGTGTGCTTTCAGACCATTCTCTGTGTTACTTTCACATGCATGAATGTGATAAAGAAATGTAAGTTTTGTTCAAGTGCAACATTCATCTAGAACAGGGTTTCTCAACGTGTGGGTCCCCAGATGTTCTTGGACTTCAACTCCCATAATCCCCAGCCCCAGTGGCCTTTGGTTGGGAATTATGGGAGTTGAAGTCCAATTACATCTGGGGACCCACACGTTGAAAATCTCTGATCTAGAAGCTGGTTCTACACTAAACTGTACCAATATAAATATATGCAAAGATTCACTAAGATAACTTGGTGCGTAAGGGTGTGCTTTAGCACTCCACAAAACTGAAAAGACAGGTCTCTTCAGGGACCGTATGTGAAACTTTTGACATATGTTACTTAAAAAACAATTTCCATAATCTCCCTTCTCAAAAGATACACATATACAGAGCTGCAAAAGGCCCATGAAGCAGTTAAAAATGCTCAAGAAGTTCCAGGAAATACTGTACATCCTATCCTATAATGTATTACCAATTTTTTCTTTTCCAGTACCATACAAGCTTCAAACCACTAAGTCCATGGTTAAATCACTGTACCTATGAGAGAATCCCACCGCACACAGTGAAACTTACTTCTGAGTAAACACGAACAGGATTGCACTGTTAGATAATAAGCTTGCCTTAGGTTGAGAGAAAAAAAACCCTGAAGGCACCAGTAGTCACAATGATGGATTTAAATCTAGTTGAGCTTCTAAAAATACTAATAACTATTGATAAAGGGGTGGGGAGTAAAAAAATATCAGTGGGTACAAACAAGTCCTTAGATGTGCCTAAATTAATTCTCTTAAAAACTGGCATATGCCAATATACCAGCAGACATGGTAATTGAGGTGGCTTGTTGCCACATGTGTTCTTCAAACAATACATATGTTGAGAAAAAAGTTCAAAAGGTGTGTTTTCTTTCCTCTTCCTGATACCCTATAATGCACAGCATGTTTTTTTAAGGGGGATGCTCTCTAGGTTTTTCCTTATTCTCTTTCCAGAACAGTGTCATTGCACACACAGCTCAGGCAAATAAAGGGAATACCAGTACCTTAAGGCCACAGAGAACTGAAATCCTAGACAGTTTCTAAAAATTAGCCACTCTGGCAGTTGAACAGAGGATGATCCCACATCATAATGCAAACAGTCACAACACAAGAGTACCCAAGCACTCCACATAAAATTGGAATTCATGACATGAATACTTAAGATGGAAATGGGAGACACAAGACACCTTCTGCATGGCGTGTGACTGAACACAAATATTATGTGAAAAGATAAAGCATTACAAATAAGTGTAATGTCCACATCAGCAATAGGTTCCAAAGTCTAGTAGCAGCATTGTATGTAGGATGTATCTGAGAGTGAAGTAAGACATAACTCCTGTAACAGTAAAGTTCTAATCCACTGCATCACTGACCCTACTAATTCATCGCCAGTGGTAGAGATTTGTTTTCCATTTGAGTGCTTTCCGCTGCTTGATTTCTGTGGGTTCCTGGCATCAACTAGAGAGAAGACCATTTTGGCGAAACATCTGAAAGACCATAAGATTGGAATGACGAGCACAGCACAGATTAACTCTTTGGGGCACCATCTGGAAGAGCTTTGGTCAAATTACTTTGTAACACTCTCTGGCTGTTTGAGCAGGTAAATAAATATAAGTTAGACACTTGAATAGAACAAGATACAGGAACGATAAAGCAATATTTCAGAAAACAATATCCAGAACAAGTGAGTCACCACAGAAGAAAGTCATCCAAACCATTAAAATGCACAGTTAAACCTCCCTGCATCAACTACTACTGTACTCTAGGCTGTGTTTGCAGAACGTTTTACTTTCAGAAATAACTATTTATCTGAAGTATAGAGGGTGGAATTAGCTCTTAGAAGAGACATGTGGCTGCTGCCAAGACCTGAAGTACCTCTTCATTTCCTCTCTTTCCTTCACAATATTTAGTATGTAAAATGTGGTACACAAGATTATTAATTATTATTATTATTATTATTATTATTGTTATTAAATTTTTAAAGATGACAATGCAGTCTACATTTATGCTGGAGTGGGGGATGAATCACCCTGGGGGAGGTCATTTTTGACAGCCATTTTTATGGCAACAATAACTCATGCTCCAGATCTCAGCTTTGGACTGTGAGGTCCCATGTCTGTGCCACACATTTCTGGCATCTGCCAGGAGGAACATGATTCATAACGCCATGCCACTGGTCTGCCTGGTGACTACTCTGACAACAGCAGGGAAGGAGAATTCAACCAATGGAAAGTGTTTGTTTTTGTTTAAATCTTCCTCAGGCAGATGTCTACAGAGGAATATTTGGCAATCACTAAAAGATAATTAAAGCTCTTACTGTTTGCCTAGTTTTGATAAAATGAGGATCATAATTTCCCCTGGGTTTTCCCAGGCCTGGGCTACATTCAATGTTAAATAGCAAATATTTGAAAATACTGAAGGCTATAAAGTATTTGCTTATTTCTTTAAGCTAACTATGCTCCAAAGTAAAGCCAAAAGTATTTTAAAAGGCAAGGACTCAAACGATCTCATTTATCCAAATTGTGCTTTGTTCTACTGATATAGGCATTTGGATGCTTTCAAGTAAAGGAAATATAATTAACACAGACAGAGGCCAACAGTTTGAACATCATAAATGTTGATTCTATGCTGGCAGTTGATTTTATGCCAACAAGGTTCAGTTCAGAAGTACATGAATAAACTGGCAACCTACAACTCTAACCAGTAAGGATTTAAGTAACACTTTGGCTGTTTTCACACAATCACAAGGATCCTGGTTAAAAAGTTAATCAGGATTAGCGAACCCTTTGCTACAGAGCTGACTGTGAGAACGCAGAATTTCAGGGCAATCCTGGTCATACTGGTTAACCAGAGTTTAATCAGAATAAATAACTAGTTGAACTTTTGGGTGAACACAGTCTTCAGGTGCAGAAGCTTTTTGTATCCATGGGTTTAATCCTTTACCACTAAATGAGAAGTTTAGGATGCTGGTCAAAGACCATAATAAATATTGATTGATTGAAGTTTAGGAGGTGTCCTAATATATCTTTCTTTAAAGGATACTCTCATGCTCACTTTTGGAAGGTGAGCATCTGTACAATGCAGTCTGTACAGCCCACATTGGTTGTCCTGCACTGTCTCTTCTCATCTGCTACATGGATGGATAGAATACTAGTGTAGTTAGGTATTCATATGTCTGGACTGGGAATTAGATGCACACTGAAAAATGTCTGGTCCACTTCTGAGATCCTCTATAGATATCAGTTATACACCATGGAGAGCCAGTGTGATACAGTGGATAGAATTAGGAATCAATGGTTCTACTCTACAACAGACTTTCAGAAGTCAGTGACTTCACTGAAGCAAAAGAACTCCAGTTGGCTACGAGTACTTTGGTGGACTGTTGTGTCATTTTGCTTTTTGGTATACTAGTTTATCTTTCCATACAAGTAAGAGAACTGAAGTAGTAACTGGTTCATACTCATCCATATCACCATGTATAGATGATTATTCTGTTTTCAATATAATCTGCATTATTGGGGTTATTGTTTTCTATTATATCACTGGATCTGTTAGTTTGCTTCTAGGCTTCTCTTATTCAGATCCTTTATGCTTTTTGTTTGGTGTAAGTTTGAATTCAGCCATGAACTCACTAGGTGGCATCAGACAAACCATTCTTTCTTGGTTTCAGCTGCCTATCTGCTGCATGAGGATAACAGTGATATTATAATATTAACTTTCAAGGATTGTAGGAAGCATGATTATGTAAAGAACTCTGAATCCTCAAAGTGCAAAAATGTGGATTATTTCATCAGCATCATCTTATTGTCCTTTGCAGATACATTGGAAAGCAGTATCCACAAAATCCCCTGCCATTAATCTATTAGGTGGTCATAAATGCTTATTCAAAATTCTACATAAACCTATTTGGGGAAAAAAAAATAAGGTGATACTTACAAAATACATCTCCTCGGAGTTTCTTCTCTGAGTCAGTCTGGTTTTCAAGGTCTGGCCTTTCTTCTTCTTCTTCTTCTGCTTCTTTCTCTTCTTTTCCATCTCTTCTGGCATTTTCAGTGCCTTTACCCTGTTCACCATAGGTAGCTTCTATGTACGCACTATCTTCATAGTCTAATGGCCTTACATGAGCTTTAGAAGCTGGGGTCACAGGAGGTTCTGGGATCACATTTTTGATGTCTTCATGCTTTTTTACACTGTTCTTATGCACAAGCAGTTTCTTTAGCTTCTCTTTGGCAACTCCAGAGATTCTGGGAATCTCTTTCACAGAATTTTCATGAATAACTAGAGCAATGAAACATAAACATGTGTGATTCAAGTTACACTTCAAGGCTAAAATCAGATACATACTTAACTAGAAGTAAGCACCATTGAACTCATTATGACTTATTACTGAGTAGGCATTTATAGACTTATGCTGCATGCGCCTTTGATTTCTCCAGAATATGAGCACTTTTCACAATGTGATGAAATACCAATTTCTAATATTTTTGAAGATACAAGAGAGTCGAAGTAATTTCTATAATATCTCAGGCTGTCTGTATATGGAGCAGAAACTATGTATGCAGTAAAAATGGTGCAGATGTTGTTCCAACCCTATTAAAGTGCTAAGCAAACATTTCTTAGTCTTTTCTATCACACTTTCCAGGCCTTCATAATTTGTCAGCCATAATGCAAACTCAGCCCAACAGCCTGTATTGTGGTCAGCTCAAGTAGGTCAACTACCATGCAGCTCCAATTAGTCAGAAAGACAGGTAACTGGGTATAACTCCCAGAAGTTGCATCCCGTCATCAGCAGTCTCCTGTTGGTGCGCCATTGTCAACCAACAGAAATGCAGCATCTACCATCTGTGGTTCTAGGCAAGGGTAGACAACTCCGGCACTCCAGCTGTTGTTGAATTACAACTTCCATCATCCCCCAGCCATAATTTAATTGTGGCTGGGGATGATGGGAGTGGTAGTTCAACAACAGCTGGAGTGCCAAAGGTTATCTACCCCTGTTCTAAGGGGACAACTGCAAATAGCTTTGTGCATTTGTTTTCTTTAGAGGGAGACAGCAAGTGCTAGAAACAAACTTTAAATGCTGCTACTTGTACTAGACTCCAGAAAGAATCCCACCAATTCAGGCAGTTGGGTTTGATTATAGATATTCCCTCATTAAGAAATGAATCAGCACCAAGGCTATATGGTTCTGGAATCCTGAGATGAAAATAACTTGTGTTATAATTCGAATGACTTCTTTTTTAGAGAAGAGGCTGGAAACAACCTATTACAAACATTAAAACCTAATGCATATATACCAATACAGGCAGTCCTTAGATTTATGGCATAATTAATTTCTGAAAATTGTGTCTGAAGTTAAAAGTCTTAACTTGTTCTATTTTCCGATAGGAAACAATTTTAATAAGGGTTAGTTCCTGAACCAAGGCTGGATGCCTTGTTTTCTTCTGCTGCTGTCAAAGCTGGTGGTGTGTCAGTCACAGTTCTGTAGACATACAGCAGAAAAGTTGATGGTGGAGAATCAGAAGCTGTTCATCCTTGGCACCCACTCCCTTCCTTTCTCACTTTTCATGGACAGAAGGGAGGCAACAGGGTTGCTCATCTTCATTTTCTGGGCTATAGACGGGGGCGGGGCGGGGCGGGGGGAGGCTCGACAGAAAGTGTCGTGTGGGTTGGGAATGAGCTGGACTCTTCCCCCCATGCCAGAAACAGCACAGCACAGCAGCTCAGCCTGGAGGAGAAGAAGCCAAAGAAGCAGCAGTGAGAGCATCGTGGATGGGCAAGTCAGCCAATCCCTGCCCAGGCTCAGATGCTGCAGCAGCTGTTACCAGCACTTCCAGTCTTGATGACAATGTGAGTCTGAGCCACCAGTGTCACCTCTTTCTCCTCCTAGTCTGCACACCAGTCTCCATCTAGCAGGACCTCCCCTCCCCTCCTGTGGTGAGTACTGTAAAGTTGAAAGTAGGTGGCAATTTACCAATGTCTTAAGTGTCTTAACTCAGAATATCTTAAGTTGAGGGCTTCATGAGGAAATTGTGCTGGTGAATTTCTCCCAAGCAAGTATTATATAAACAAAAGAAGATAACTTGATTTTTACAATGAACTTTGTTCACTTTGTTTAGTTGGTAAATATTTTAGTTGTGTTCAGTTCTATGAGGCTTTATTTACAGATTTTTGACAAACTGCACAAATAAAACTGCAGATTCTGTCTTCCCTACGGATAGTACTTTCAGACTAGTTTAGCCCAGATGATCCCTACATATCAACACTTTGTGAACTGGCTGCTTGAAAATCTTTTCTCCAGGAGGATGGTGTTATAAAGGATGTACTGTACAATTCAACGGATGTGGTTCACTGAATCTTTATTCACTGAAGCTTTATTATGGCAGGGAAAAATTAACAGGAAACCCCCAATTCCCAACAAATTTCCTCTCAACAATCAGTAAGACAAATCCCCAGTGTTTTAATAAAGGGTCTGTGGAGATTTTTAAGCCAGGGATGACTACTCAGCAAACCAGAACATCTGCTTGCAGTTCCTGCTTTGAAGTCTTCCTATAGAAATAAAATATTCTTACAGCGCAACATTACTGTTCTGGTTTTGGAAAACTAAGGGGGCACTGGCATGGGTTCAGTCTGGGGATTGGATTCACTCATCCAGCACATCCGATCCCTGCAGGACTTCCTCAGCCAGACATAGACACACTTGGGTTGTTATAGTACTTAGAGTGAAATTAAAACATGTTCAGACACGCCCCCCCCGCCCCAGCAACATTTTCATATTGGGTCAATTGCAAGGTGAATCAATTTCAATGGCCCCTACATGCACTCCAAATACTTGTTTAAACACTATTTCCGTTTCATGTGGGCTGCTGGGCACGTATTGATTTAACCAGCCCAAAGTCAAGCAAAAACTAAAAGGAAATTCAAGTCAGGGATTGATTCACAGAAATATCTGCATAATTGTGAAAAGTAAATGAAAAAGTCCAGCACTTTGTTACTGTAAAGAAATAGCAATCTTTATCAAATTTCCTTTGATTAATACAGATGGTTCAGACAGAGGTTTGGAAGCTTCTTTATACAATTTTGTAATGTAAGGAGTAGTGTTCAAATTATGGAGAGGGGCAAAGGGCCCAGACTTCTTAGCTTTTGTGACAGTCCCTTTAGCTGATATTTTTAGAAGGCTTCTGGGGAGCTAATTTGGGTGAAAGTGTGGGGGGGGGGGGCGTCAAGTGTTGGGGCATGTGGATTTCATTAAGGCTTCCTTACCTTTCCTTCTCATAATTAAAGCAATGGTAACAAGAATTGCATATCTGTTTGATGTCTTTTTGGCTACAAGCTAACCTAGGATTTATATGATTTATTTATATTTATGAACAAGATTTATGCAGGCTTCATGGTATAATTAGAAACTTAAATACTGGAGTGAACTTAAGTCAAATCCAGAAATAGGAGTAGCTTATTTTAAAATTTGCTTTGGGCCTCATATTCAATGGGGAGCAGTGATCCCTCTTAACAGGGATTCCCAGACGTTGTCCACTGCAACTCCCAGCATCCCCAGCTGCAATGGCCTTTGGCTGGGGATCATGGGAGTTGTAGCCAACAACATCTGGGAATCTCTGTTAGAAGGAACACTGCTGGGGAGTCAAACAAGCTTATCAAAAGTCTTGACAATATTAAATAAGAGAGAGCATAAAGAACTAAAAATGGTAAGCAAAAACAATTTACAGCTAAGTAAACTCCTTTCACAGCATCCTCTTATTTCAAAAACATATATGAATGTTTACAGAAAACCACAGCTAACTTAGCATGTTAAGAATGCAATGGATGATCATGGATACCTTCACCACATGCAGCTTGCATCTCAGGAAAGAATTATACTTTAATAGAGACACAGGGCTGCCACTGAAACCAGATCCCTGTACTGAGTTCTCCCCCAGTTCTTTATAGCATGCAGCAATGCTTATATCATTATGTTATCATGTATATTTCCTAACCACTGCCAGAAGCAGACAGTGGTGTGGAGTGGGGCTGGAGAAGTACATACAATGATGAGTTCACCAGGTATAATCTATGGAGGATTCGAGAATTCAGCACAAGGATGTTATTTTTAGTGGCATCCCTGTCACAAGTACAATATAGTTCTGCCCTCAACTAGTAGTGTGCACAGACCGGTTCGGAGGCCATTCTACTGGCCTCCGAACCGGTCCGGAAAAGGGGTGGTTTTGGTTCGGGAGGGTTAGGGTGGGGGGTTCCATTAAGGGCAGGGGGGGGCTTTACTCACCCCTCCCACCCTTTCCAGCTTTGGCGCCATAATTCATTTGGCGCGCACAGAAGGCTCCCTGCACTTCACAGAAGGCAGGGAAGGGGGCGGGGACGGACGGACATCTCCCCGCCGCCCGCCCGAGCGCTATAGGACTTGGTCCGGGGCGAGATTTAAAGAGCTAAAATAGCTTGAGGGGGCTTCGGGGGCGGCAGGGAAGTATCCTGCCGCCCGATTTTGAAGACAAGAAGGAGCCCCGGTCCGGAGCCATAGGAGCGGCGAGCGGGCGGAGAGCGATTCTGCAGCGCATTTTTTAAACGAATTATGGCACCAAAGCAGCAAAGCGCGGGAGGGGTGAGTAAAGCCCCCCCCGCCCTTAATGGAACCCCCCACCCCAGTGCCGAACTGCAGGTCCGCGGTCCAGTGCACACCCCTACCCTCAACCTACATTTAATGCATTATCTCTTGACTCACTCCTGGCAGCCTTGTGGTGGTGTAAGTACGGGTTAAGCTGTTCAGCATGAAGCAATAACATGCCCACTTCATTATGTTCAAATTCTGCTTGCATTCTCAAAACATCAGTCTGCCTGAGTGAATTGCTCCCTAACACTTTAAGCCCTTCATTCTGTATGAAATTAAGCAAGAAACAGAAGAACACTTTCATACTGGAAGTTCAAAGTTTGTTCTGTTTCATAGGAACATAGGAAGCTGCCTTATACCGAGTCAAACCACTGGTCCATCTATCTCAGTGTTGTCTACCCAGATTGGCAGCGGCTTCTCCAAGGCTGCAGGCAGGAGTCTCTCTCAGTTCTAACTTGGAGATGCCAGGGAGGGAACTTGGAACCTTCTGCATGCAAGCATACAGATGCTCTTCCCAGAGCAGCCGCATCCCCTGAGAAATATATAAAAGAAGTTTCTCCTATGGAACCACTGGAATTAATTAATCCCCTGGTTCAGAGGATATAATGGAGAAGGAAAACTGCATAGCCCCAAATACAAACAACACCAGAAGAATGGCACATTATTTCTTTTGATACAAATCTAAACTCCCCACCATTTGAGTAGGATGGAGCAAAACAATCCTACTTCTCTCGCAATGTGCTGGTACTTACCAGAGCATTCAAACCCGTTGCCTCTGTAGCCCGGTTTACATTTGCACTTGAAGGATCCCTGAGTATTGAGGCACTCTGCATAGAAGCTACACTTGGGCACATTTGCTGTGCATTCATTTATATCTACATAGAGAAATATATTAGGAGAAAAACAAAAGCCAAAGACTTCATGCTGGGAAATGCTGCACTCGCTTATTCTTGCCTGTATTGCAGGCGTTAAAACTCAAGAACCCTGTCAGGAAAAAATGGTGGCAAATTTGTAAATGATATATTAAAAGCCTATCCTGTCAACTAGTTCTTTTATTGCAGCCATAGGCCATACAGCAGCAGAAGTGACAATAACACAGCCATTCAGAATTATAATAAATAGAGTAAATATAACAGTACGTATACAAATAAAACTAAAACTACCATAAAATCAAACCTATAAAAGACCGTGGTGAGATGTCTTTCTCATTGCCCCATAAATAAATTTGGCTACCACTTTGGTGACTTCATCGTTAGTATCAGCTAAACAATAGTTAAGATAAAAGGAATCAGGCCTACTAGGAAATTGCTCTAGTAATGGATGCAGTAGTTCACTCCTAGAGTCACGACAGAAAGAGCAATATAGTAAAATATGAGTGACTGTTTCCAAGCTGCCCTCCCCACATGGACACAACCCCGAAACAGGGGGTTCTTTAGAGAACCTCCTTTGGATCAAAACCGAAGGAAGTACATTCATCCTAGCCCTAGCAAAGGCTGACCTAAATTTAACAAAGTGAAGAGTGGTTAAATATCTAGCAGCCTGTTTCCCAGCTGGAAGAGAAATGCCAAGGTATAAAGGGGAACAACATCTATTTCCAAGGTCAACTAGGCATTGGTACTCAATGTCCTTTAGAGGCTATATGACAATAGCCTTTGCCTTTGCAAATCCCAAGGAAAAAATGTAAGAGGGAGAAAGCCCCATCCCCAACAATTTATCGGTGACAGCAGACAACCATGGGTTAGGGAAGGTATCTCTCCACATATACTGAACATATGAAGGTCCCTGAGGGTCCAAACAGAGTCTAAGCCAGCATATCAATGAGGCCTCCCAAGCTAGACAGGAGGTCGGATATGAATCAGTCTCCAAACATAATGCAGCATAAGATACACAAGTAGGGACGCTAAATATAGCTCTAAGGAATCTAGACTGGATAGATTTGGTATCTGAATGGGTCCCTTGGATCCAGAAAGTGTCTCCGAAGAGTATTTGAGCCACAATCTTGGCTCGAAGCACTCGCAAGGCCATAGGTATAAATTGGCCACCTTTCCCATAAAAAAAGCACAAAAAGGCATATAGTGTGTTATGGGCCAGGGAAATAACGTGTAACTGCTGCGATTTCCAGTTCAAATTGGATTGAAAACAAATCCCAAATATTAGATTAATTATTATATTAAAAGCCTATCCTATCCTATGCACATACAGCATGAGGGAGTCCACAGATGAAGGCACAGAAGGATGCAAATGCCATTTGAAATTTTTCTTTGAATGAATTGTCAGTTTTGTCTTCTTCGATAACTGATTGTTCATTTGATGTTCCAGGATGCATGACTAAGATACAGTTTGTCAGTGTAATATGTCAGGCAATGTGATAGGACCAGCACAATTCCAATGGGATACCAAGCCTCACTGTGACTCTACTTATTTATTCAAAATGCTTATACCTAATCCCACCCTTCAAGTGCAATACTGCTTGGGGTATCTTCTTATGTCAGAAGGGTCAGAGGATGAAAATAAACAAGGGCTGGCCAACCTGCGGCTCTCTAGTCATGACTGGATTACAAATCTCATCATCCCAACTGCAGCTGGGGATGATGGGATTTGTAATCCAATAACCACTGGAGAGCTTCAGGTTGGCCAACTGTGGAATAAACCTGCACATTCCTCAGTCTTGGAGGAGAGGGGACAGGAGAAGTGATGTTTTGGGTCTCCACCTATCTGAACTGCAGACATGGAGAACTGCTCTATCTCTTACAAACTGTTATGAAGTCAGTTACTAAGGGCCAAATGAGATGTGGTGTGAAATTTTATCATCACATTTCTGTCTAGGGGTGTAAGAACCAGCCTTAGAAGGGCTAATCTGGCACAGGACCATGACACAGTGGAGAGGAGTGGGGGGCATGAATGATTCTTTGGCCCTGCACCATTTCCCTGATGAAAGTCCTGCCCTGCTGAAGCTGCTGTTTGCCCTAGAAGAGAAGCTGCAATTTCCACAAATTCTTCAGTGTGTGTGTGATCAGGAAAATGGTGTGAAGAGAAAGGGTTAAGCCTCCCTGCTCCCATGCTGCACTCCTAATCCAGATCCCACACCCTGCAGCTGCTTTTTTATTTTATTTTATTTTGACAGAAATGCAACAACACATTTCAGATCATGCCTTGTAGGCACAGAACCTGACTGCCTTTCCTTCATCCTATTCCAATTTAGGACAACTGAGGTGTCAGTTGCCACTCTGGTTTCCCCACATACACCTAAGATGGTAAAAGAGCCATCACCTAAGATGGTAAAAGAGCCAGCTTAGCATAGTGGTTAGAGCGTTGGACTAGGACCGAGAAGACCCGAGATTGAATCCCCATTCAACCATGAAACTCACTGGATGATTCTGGGCCAGTCATGTATCTCTCAACCTAACCTACCTCACAGGGTTGTTGTGAGGATAAAAATAACCACATACACCACTCTGAGCTCCTTGGAGGTAGAGCAGGATATAAATGTAAAAAATAAATAAATAGAATACATAAGTGCAAAGAATCCTCATTGATTTGTACCACCTTTGGATAGCATGGCAAACAAGGACAGCAGGAGCTCCACACTAATGTGGACTGAAATATATGACAGGCAAGTTAACATAAATAGTAGTTGTCTCTGCTTCTTTTGATTTTTTAAAGATTTCATTCATTTTGTAACTAGGCAGGAAGCACCTATCAAAGTGCCATGTAAAGTTCTGAATAAACTCTTGTGCCTAACTTCTTAGGCCACCAAATTAAACATCAATTTGTAGCTTTGTTACAAGCAAAATTGCCACCTGACTTCAGAGAGACTAAAAAAACCCACAGTAATATGCACATTTGTAAGGAAACAAGATAAAGAAGCAGAACCAGAATCTAATTCTTACCTACACAGTTATATCGGCCACTCACATATTTCAGTTCATACCCAATCTGGCACTTGCAATAGTAACTTCCAAATGTGTTGACACATCTGCGGTTGAAAGAGCAAATAGCTTTGCCAGTGGAGCACTCATCAATATCTAGGTCATGAAAATGAAATTTCATGAAGCAGGAATCAAGAGGAAGATGATGAAATAAAAATGTAATGGTCACCATGGTGAATAAAATATGGCAATGACTACTGCTAGAATTGCACATCCCATTCTAGTAGAGATGTGCAAAATCTGTTTGTGGAATGTAGTCTTTGATTCTGCTTATCTTGGTTCTGGTCCATGAATTTTTGTGAAAAATCCATCTGGCCTACTGGATTCTGGCAGATACCTTCTGCATATCTGCCATCCATAACACTAAACAGTTGCTTCACACATGCCATTCAGTTGCTTCATATGCCTCAGTTGCTTCACACATGCCATTCAGAGTCACATAGCTAGACTCCAAAGCTATGGGGATCCCAATAAATTCTAATCTCTGCTCCATTCACGATACAGTTGCACTGGGCAGAACTAGGTTTTGCCCCAAATTTGGTCTCAGATGCAATTCAGAAGCAACCTTAAATTCTAGCCTAATATCTGCTGAAGGCTTAAAAACTGGCCATAGTTCAATGTATAGTTGCAGTTGGTGGCAGTTAGCAGGCTGGCTATTCTTTTGTAAGCTAATTACTAGATAATGGACAGCCAGAGGATGTGTTGCTAATGCCTCTGACTAATCTGAATGAGGGATACCATGATGAGTCTGGCAAAAAGCACGTAGGATTTACCTGAAAGGAGGCCTGAAGGTGACATTGCTCTGCTCCCCTTTCCCCCCTCCCTTTTCAAGTGTGTGCCTGAAAAGAGCAGGAAGCAGCTAAATGGGAGACTCAAGAATGGATTTGAGAGAAAGGGCTTGGAATGAAGGATCCAAAGCAGGGAGCTACGGCCTCTCTAATGTAACCTGACTTCTAAGCAGGAGCAGCGGCTGAGGGCAGTGCCGGGGAGGAGCAGCAGCAAGAGGCACCTTTAAGGAGGTAATAAGCAGGTGCTTACTATCATGTAAGCAGCACCTACAAGCTGCGGCCACAATCTCATGTGGGGTGGCAGTGCTCTGGCCGGCATCCACGCCGGATGCCAGGAGGAGCGCCGCCACCCCACACAGGATTGTGGCCGCAGCTTGCAGGTGCTGCTTACACGAAGGTAAGCACCTGCTTATTAACTCCATAAAGGTGCCTCTCGCTGCCGCCTCCCGCCCCCCCCGCCTGCGCTGACCTCACCAGCTGCTCCTGCTTCTAAGAACAATCTGATCTTCTATCTCAATTCAATGCTCAACCTGTGTATTTGTGTAAATAAACTAAACACTACAAAGATGCCATCAGTCTGCAGTGACTCTTTCCTCCAAGGAAACCAGTATCCAAGGTAGCCCCTGGAACCTCTCACTACTCGAAGAAGTAAGGCAACCAGAGGCAGCCTAACAATATTATCAGGCCAGTTTTGCAAGAATGGTTCCTGAAAGTGAAATGCCAGTTGTGGCACCAAGCCAAGAGTCACATGGTTCATATACACATATACCAAGAGAAAGATAAACAAGCCCACTAATAATACCTAGCAGCCAACAGATACATCCATATAGTATTCAAATTACAGTGATCGTACATTCTTTAAGATTTATTTATCTCATTTATTTATGGAGTGGTTGTTCAATGATTTCTAGTGCCTGTTAAATGAACACACACACACACAACTTGTGAAAGGCTGAGAAGCAATGCATTAAATGAGTATATTTGTTCCCACCCTGGCATCACGGGGACAGGGGGGCCTGGAAAGTTTATGGGCCATAGTGGGTAGAACCTGGGTTCTTACCTCAAGGTGTAAAACAGCCCATATCAATGTTTGCACTTGAGGCACACACACAGAGAGAGAGAGAGAGAGAGAGAGAGAGAGAGAGAGAGAGAGAGAGAGAGAGAGAGAGAGAGAGACTCCATTTCCTAAATGTTCCCTAAAGTGCTGAACTGAGGTCAAGCTAGGCTTGTATAAATTCATGTATTCTTCATCTGATTGCAATATACATTGGTTGGAAAGTGCTAAAAGTCTCAAAACAGTTCTAATGATCTCCCAGCAAGTTGTTCTGCCAGAAAAATCTTCAGAGATGTCAATAGTTGTTTTTGCAGCACGATCCTTAACTTGGAATAATGAACACCCACCCAGATGGATTATTTTCATTGATGAAGTATTTTACAGATGAAGCAAATGTAAATATAAACAATCAACGTCAGTGCATGAGGTTGACTGCTCTATTAAAACTGCGTTTCCTGCTGTTGCCAAAAGCTTCAAGTAAACATTAATCAGACTATGCAGAATGGCAGGGGCAAAGACAGTCCTGCTGATATAGGGAAAAGGAGAGTCTTCTGAGCAGGACCCCACAAATTTGGGAGAAAAGGAATAGTGTTTCCTTCTGTGGCATATTTATGGTTTAGCAGCTGAGCCAAGAATTCCTATGGGCTCTTTCTTTGGTTTCTATACTAGATAAAATACTCTCAGGTCATGAAATCCGTGTACAGCTTGCTATTGCAGCTGTATGTCAAAAACAGGCTCTCAGCGGCACAATGCTTCCAGGTTGATATGTTTAATGAATATGTGGATTGAAAGATTATGCGTGCCTGCAATCACAGTTCAAGTTCATTTCCTGTCCTTGTCAGTTTCTCCTAGGCTCTAAAAGATCCCCAGCGGTTTCTAGGATGAAGTAATTCCCCCCCCCTTTCCACTAAGACTCCTCACTTCTCCTAAGACATCACACATAGGAGAACAGATATCAAAGTGTGCAAAAACATTAAGAAGATCTCATTTTAAGGTCTGGTAAGACATTTAAAAACCCAGCACTTTTCTCTGTTATACTTGTGCCAGCACTGATCTGGGCTCACTAGTTTGTAAAACATGTGCCATCCTGCACTGGAGACAGAGGAGGATCACAGCCCTCAGAGTACTGACAAAACCAACAACTAGTTTTCCATTGCTGTACTAGGCACAAACAGTACCATGTATTTAGGGTATCAGTTTTGTCCAAGGCACAGTTAGACAAGGTCCAGTTTCATACTTATATGAAAAATGGGAGAGAAAACAAGTTTGTCTAATCAATAAAAGCTGGAGTTCTAAATAAGATGGGGGTCCAAAACAGCTGGTGCAGTGGAGCAGCTGCAGATGTAACTTAGGTCTGCAGAACACAGGGTCACTGAGTCAAATGTTTACACTGAGTCAAACTGAGTTACTGGGTCAAACCATTGGTCCATCTGGCTCAGTATTGTCTACACAGACTGGCAGTGGCTGTCCAAGATTTCAGGCAGGAATCTCTCTCAGTTTTACCTGGAGATGCCAGAGACTGAACTTGGGACCTAAACAAACACTCTACCACTGACCTACAGATCATCTGGAAGTCTCCATTTCAAATTTCAAATCTAGTCCCAGGCAAAACACTACCTCTCAGCCTCATTCCACAATTGTAATATGAGGAGAATACCACCAATCCAATTTTGGACTGTTCTCAGGATTATTTAGATAATACCTACACTGAACATTCTTATGTAAACGGTAAGTATCTATCTTGTATTCAGCTTGTGATAGCAAAGTTCCTGACACTGGTGGACTGAGCTCTGTGAAGGCACAGAATATTCATGAGCCCTTCAGCTGCTGGGAAAAGCTGTCAGAATTTTTGTAGTCCAGCTTCTTATATGGAAGAAAAACTTGTCAGTTTTCTGACTGAGAAAGAAACTTCCAGGCTGGGGACTAGGAAGAGATCCCAATGTGTGGGATAGTGAAGCGGCAGGGAGCCTAGAGGCAACGTGGCTGAAGGCAGGGATCACAGTTCAGTTGTACAATGGACTAAGAAACACTAACATGAAAAAAAAAAGTGGGAAGAAGAAAGGACTTGAGGAAAAGTACAGAGGAAAAAGGTAACTCAAGGGGAAAGTGGCTCAAGAGCTCTATAAAACAACTCACAGTATCAAAAGTCAGGAGGAGCTATATACGTTATAGGATTTGGGAGAGACAGAAGTGCTATGGTGGTTGATCAAGAGACAGGATGGAAGGAAATGAGATCAAGTTGGATGGAAATTAGGGGACCGTGTAAACATTGGGTGGTGGACATATAGAGCTGAAGAAAGAAATAGACAGGGAAAAACTAAGGCAAAGTCTCAAATAGGATAGGACAAGTTGTGTGATATTGGCAGGAAAGAAGTGGACAAGTAAGGAAGGCTTCCGTAAGCAGTAAGACACATGTGCCAAGGGTTGCTAGGTCTACACCCTAAGGTCGTTCACATGACCTGATGGTGTGGGGCTGAGGGGAGGCAGGATCGTACCGACCTTCCCTACAGATGATTCTCTTCTTCTCAGCAGCGCTGCTCGCACGCCCACACAAGGCTGGGGAAATGCAGCCTGGGGAAATGCAGCCCAGCCTCCAGAAATCCCACAATGCACCACCTGAGGAGTACAGTGCACTGGGGAATTTCTCCACTGCCAGGTGTTCTGGCTACCTAGCTCTGTGGCTGCTTGGGGCCACTAGTGCTCCACATGTGTGAACAGTCCCCTGACAGGTCTGCTATACCTTTATGAACTGCATAGTAGGGAAATTCTGCAAGTTGTGTCTTCTTACCATCACTGTAGAATTATAATCTGGCATTTGCAACCCTAAGGTGGCAATGAAAGTCAAGAAACATGTGTGTAAGTGCGAAGGCTATAGCTCATGTATTGATTTGTACTCACCTGAGACTTTTTGCTTCATCTAGTGGATGTAGTTATTAATTACTACTACTACTACTACTACTACTACATCTACATAAAAATAGTAATTCTAACTCATACAGTTAAAAACAACTACAAGCTAGTGGTTAGTGGATTCATTTCTCTCTAGAATTATAGTCAGTGATTAGCACCACTGTGTTCATAAAGCAAGGCAACTTTGAATTCTTAGAATCATTTATGTTGACGACATCAAGTAGATAAAAACATCCAGATGTACCTATGCATGTTTTTCCATTTGGTGCTAAATGAAGTCCACTTGAAGGACACAAGCATCGCACATCATCTTTCACCTCTTCGCAGCCATATTGGCAATTCACCATGGCACATGTCCTGGAATCTTTAAAAACACATGGTTTGTCAAAAGCTAGACTAGTATCTGTTAATACTGAATAAGAAGACTACATTTAGAATAATCTTGCAATCTGTTTTCTGATAATATGAATATTGGTATTAACTGGCTGGGATACAAAGAAGAGATGTTGAGTACATGGGAGAACATTGCAAGTTAGGCTATTGTTTCTTTGTTGCTGTATTAGTTGCTACTCTTCCCTCTGACAAAGAGACAACCTGTTCCAAAATGTGATTTGTCTCTTTGGCAGTGGATACTGCTATGGCAAAAAGAACAAATAAAGCTCTGGATTTTTACGTGATTTTCACCCTTTTTTGTACTGCAGATATTAAACGTGTTTATCTAGAAATTCACTCTAAGGCTATACCTAACCTGCCTGGATGCATTTCCCCCCTGCCCCCATTCTACAAATGTTCTATTGCTCTGAAACGTCATGTGACATCCCATTAGTAACAAATGCTTATGGTTCTGCTTTTTTCAGTGCATGAAGATCCATTATCCTGTGAGAGAATGATTTTACCAGTATACAAGGGCAACCAAAACTACTAGAAATATTCCTCCTTTTTTACACTGTTTATATCCCAAGTTATTAAGACAAACATTCTCTCTGATGTATATCTTTGGACCTTTTCAATTCATACTTATCAGGAATCTGGTTAGAAGCTTGTCCTTTTACCCCTTTCTAAGTTAATGCCATTCTAGTGCAGATCTCAAGGGGATCTGTAAATATGAAATAAAAATATCTGCAATATGAAACCTTTAAAATACATACATAAATTCAAGACTTTTTAAAAAAAACTTTCCTTCTCAAGTTATCAGACAGTGATTTTGGAGAGTGATTTCAGATTTGGCTTTATCTGATTTATTGTATGTAATGGGAAATGGATGGAGCTTAAAGAGCTGACTCCATTGCTGGCTGCCAAGGTGTGCGAAAATGACTGCACTCTAAATATCCCCAAATACAAATTAGATCTACAATTATCTATTGAACAATGTAAATAGTGATGAGAGAATATCCTTTGATACTGACACCACAAAGAAGCCAACAAATCCATCGGGCATAAGTACAACAGCTGCTGTCCAATGGTTAGAATAAGTTATGTTGTGAGCATCTAAGTAATTATATGATCCTGTCTCATTTACTTGGTTCTATAATATTTGTCACTTACTTGTGCAGGTGCCATCTGCCATGAGCATGTAGCCATTGAGACAATAGCACTTGTAGCTGCCGTGTGTGTTCATACATCTGTGTTCACAAGGATGTGGTTTCAATCCACATTCATTTATATCTGCAGAAACCATTGGAATAAAATGAGTTCAGGGATCTTTGGAGGAAAAAATGTTCCTGTAGTATTACTTCATGTCTCAAATTCTCATCAGGGGAATCTCTCATTCTCTCTCTCTCTCTCTCTCTCTCTCTCTCTCTCTCTAGGATTTCACTGAGCCTGAGTCTTGAAAGAAGGAATACAGCAAACCATCTGGTGCTGTGTGTGTGCTAGGAACACTAGCCAGAAGTTCCTGGAGCACCTGACAGAACCTAGAAAAGTGTTTTGTACCAGTAGATAGACTGCACAGAGAAGGGAGGAAAGAAAACAGCTGTTATAATCTTGGTTACAGTTTGACCTTCTAGGCTTGTCATCACAGCTCAGAGACATTCTTAGATTTGGCCACTATAATTCAACATTAAAACTGTAAAGTTTCTCTATGTACATATAAGACCAGCAAGAAAGTTTTCCTTACTCTGGCTGTTCTTGTCTGCAACCTGGGGCAAATGACATATGGAAAAACTGAGAATATAGATCTGCATAGCTCCACAATAGGGGTGTGCACGAACTGGTTTGGCGGTCTATTCACAGACTGATAAACCGGTTCGAAAGACTGGCGATCAAGCTGGTTTGGAGGCAGGGAGGGGGTTACTTTAAGGTGTGGGGAAGGTGTTACTTTAAGGTGCGGGGAGTTACCTCCCCCACTGTGTTTACCCCACTGGTACTGCTATTAAAATTGCTGGTGTGGGGTGGCTGTATACCCACTTGCTGCCCAGTCAGCATAATACCGGATTGCTGCCCCAGTCAGCATAATACCAGAAGTGGCTACCCTCCCCATGCCTTAAAACAATCCCCCAGCCTGGGAGTGCAACTGGTTCCATGCACATCCCTACTCCACAACATGGTTTAAGGATTTTGAAGACAACTTGCAAAATTAGAAGGCTACTACCACTCATATGAAGGTATATAGGTATAAAGGCTAGTCACATCTACACTGCAGGGGCTGCTAGGGTAGATGTGTACATAAGAACAGCCCTGCTGGATCAGGCCCAAGTCCCATCCAGTCCAGCATCCTGTTTCACACAATGGCCCACCAGATGCCTCTGGGAAGCCCAAGGCAAGATCTAATCCCTCACCAGGGAGCCCCTGGTGGCGCAGTGGTAAAACTGCCGCCCTGTAACCAGAAGGTTACAAGTTCGATCCTGACCAGGGGCTCAAGGTTGACTCAGCCTTCCATCCTTCCGAGGTTGGTAAAATGAGTACCCAGAATGTTGGGGGCAATATGCTAAATCATTGTAAACCGCTTAGAGAGCTCCGGCTATAGAGCGGTATATAAATGTAAGTGCTATTGCTATTGCTATTGCTATTGCTAATGGCCTCTTCACTAGGTTTCCTGCTTCTGATGTATTTAAAGAAGTTTTTGTTATTCCCCTTGATGCTTTTAGCTAAATGTTTCTCAAACTCTTTTCACCCCCATTATTGTCACCTTGCATTTCTTTTGCCAGAGTTTGTGTTCCTTGTGTTCCTTTCTGTTCACTTGGGTAGGCCTTCCCATTTCTGAAGGAATTCTTCCCCTTTATAGCTTCATTGTTAGCCATGCTGGCATTCTTTTAGACTTGATGGTAGCTTCTTTCCTCTTTTTTTGGTAAACATTCTAAATTGGCTTCTATTATTGTGGTTTTAAATGAACTCCATGCATTCTGGAGCAAAGTGACTCTCTTGATTTTCCTTTTCAGTTTTCTTTTCACCAAACTCTTCATTTTAGAGACGTTTCCTCTCTGAAGTTCAAAGTGTCTGTGTTCGACTTCCTTGCTGATTCTCTCCTCACATGTATGCTGAATTTGATCATACTATGGTCACTGTTTCCTAAATGTTCCACAACACTGATATCTCATACCAGATCCTGTGCACTACTCAGGATTAAGTCTAAGATCGCCTTCTCTCCTAGTTCCATGGCCAACTGTTCTAGGGTACAGTTGTTCAGTGAATCTAGAAATCTGGCTTTGTCATGTGAATTTATCCAATCTATGTGAGGGTAATTGAAGCCACCCATTATTACAGCTCTGTCTCTCTTTGCCACCTTGCTGATTTCCTTCTGCAGCTCCCAGTCACTGTCAGCATTTTGATCAGGAGGGCAATAGCACATCCCTAGTAGCACATTTCCTTTCAGGCCTTGAATTGTCACCCACCGAGTTTCTGTGGAGGACTCCGGTATTCCTAGGTTTTCTAGCTTGTTAGAGTCTATCCCTTCTTTAACATACAGTGCTACTCCATCCCCAATTCACCACCCCCTGTCCATTCTATAGAGTTTATATCTAGGAATAACAACATCCTACTAGTTCCACCATGTTTCCATTGTGCCCACTATACAGGGGCAGAGCCACCATTGAGCAGTTGGTTTCAAAGAACCCGGGCTGCCAATGAAAAGGGCCCCCAAAGCCCTGTTTGTGCATGAGGTCATATGCAAAAGGGGTGTGGCTTGATCACCGGAGGGCCTGCCCCAGTCCTCCAATGGCATTTTCAACCAGCGTTTGCTGGCTGGGTGCATTATTTCCCTATCTCTCCCTTGCTGGAGGGAGAGGAAGGGAAATAAACACAGCCAGCCAGTAAGCGCTGGCTGGAAATGAGCTCTGAAGATCTTGCACAGGGTCTCTGGAGCCCGGGCCACACCTCCTTTGTGCATGACATCATAAGAGAGTACACGGGCAATGGGGCCGCAGAGGTTTTTGTCACTGGCATATATACAACTATCTGTTGAATCCCGTACCTGGTGTGTGCTATCTTATGGCCATTTGACCTCTTTGATCAGCTAGCACATCCTTCTGCCTATTCTTTACCTGGTTCTGCCCTCCAGAGCAGTGGTGTGCACGGAACTGTGGAGGTGCAGTTCGAAGCTGGGGGTGGTTGTTCTTTAAGTGCGGGGGAGGGTGTAACCCCCCCCCCGCCAGTGCTTGGTTTTCTGCAAAGTTTTTGGGGCGGCAGCGTACCTCCCTGCCGCACCTGCCTCCGTTCCTGGCTGGAAGCACTGTCTGCGCATGTGCCCAGTGCATGTGCACACATCGTGTGTTTCGTGTGTGATGTGCCAGCACCGAGCATGCATGCAGACGGTACTTCCAGCCAGGAACAGGAGCAGGGGCGGAAGGGAGGTATGCTGCCATCCCAAAAACTTTGCAGAAAACCAAGCGCCGGTGGGGGAAGTGAGGCGGGGAGGGGGAGTAAACCCTCCCCCGCCCTTAAAGAACCACCATCCCCAGCATCGAGCCTTCAAGCCGGTGCCACATTCGAACTGGTTCGGAGGCCTCTACAATGGCCTCTGGACTGGTTCGTGCACATCCCTACTCCAGAGCTCATTTTCCTTCTGGTTTATCTGAAGCATTTACACCTTCACTCCTTAAGGGATGATCGAACTGGATACTGCCCAGCTCCTGTCCACAGTGTACACAGTAGGAAGGGACTGGGGGAAGACAGTGCCATTCTAAGCTGACTAAGGGTGTGCATTCAATTCAGAATGAGTGGGGAAATTATCCAAATCGGGCCCATTCAGTCCATTTTTCACTTCTTCCAAAGATGACTGTATCCAACTCACTTTTCATGTGCGTAAGAACACCAGCTTGTGCCATTTAGGTCATGGTACTAATGGGTTACCTCTATGAACTCATATCTTAGGGTCTTTTTACACAATTAGTCAAAGGATTCCACAAGTGCATTTGAGTTGCTGGTACTTTCACGGGTCTCTTTTCAATAATAATAGCATAATATCTGTTAGCACTGTATGGATGAAGAAGGGAGGAATAAATAACCGGCTCAGCTCTGTTTGGGGATATGCGGGGTGGGGTGGGGGGAGGGGATTTGGCTATTTTGCATTCCAGAACAGCAGAGGAGTAAAAAGCCTCCAAAGAACAACAATTAGAATTCACAAAGCACTGTTGCAGAGGGTTAGCCTTGCTGTTTTTCACTACTTTCAAAACCAAGATAACTCTAGAGATGTACAGGAGAGGAACACACAGCATCTTAAGAAACCTTGTAAAAATAAAAATGTTCATAAAATGGTGCAGCCAAGTAGAAGGAAGTCTTTCTCACTCCACACTCACAAATATTCGGTAGGTACACGTGATAGACAGCCTCAATCCACACAGCCATCACAAACAGCAATTAATGCACTCTCTAGGGATACTATTGCATTTCCCCAGGCATAAAATATTACACTTCAAATGTTTAGAAAATGCAAGAGCAGCACAATGGAATCTAATGCAATCATTTGAAACAACTGCACAATCATTGTACAAAACAGATTGTGTGGAAAACCCTTATGAGAGCTTCACCCTGCACAGCTTGCACAGCTTACCACAGGAAGAACTCCTGGCTTTCAGAGTACTAGTCAGGGGCCCCTGGTTTTCCTTCTGTTGAAAGGTGCTTGAAGAAAGGAGCCAGGAATATAAAAAAAATACCGCCCTTCCTTCTTTCTCATAAATTAAGAACTGGTTTCTTGGGACAGATGTTCACTGTGCTTACACTCTGAAATATGGCAAGGATGACTGATGGAGGAAAGAGCACGTAAGACTGCTTTAAGGATCAGTAGAAACAACCAATTATTTAGCTCAGCTCTCCATGGTACTTGGAAAACCTATTATCCAAATGCAAACTTTAAACAGAATTTGAAAGCTTCATGAAGCGAACTCTGATCTCACATAGACCTTTCTTTGATAGTAACAATACTCTTCCTGCCCCCATCACAAGTTATTTTCAGTTCATGCAAGTCTGTCTAGTCATGAAACTGGATTTTGATATCTGCAGATGGTAAAAACAAGGTAGCCAAGAAATTAAAACTGACAAGGTGGCAGTTCTTCTTGCCAATGTGGCAGGATAGACAGAAATCAATGGCCAACATGACACACAATGCAACACTGGGATTACTCATCAGCCAGCACTGCTGCACACATAGAAGTCAACCCTGGAAGTGCTGTGCAACTAAAGACAGTGCGCCCACACCTGTGAAACAGAACTTTCACTGTTCCCAATAGAAGTTCCATTGTGCAAGTGAGCCTGCACTTTTAAAAGTAGTTTTGCTCTTGCGCAACACTGCCAGGGGGTTAACCTTTTGCATGTGCAGTAGTGCTGACAGATTGGCAATGTCAGCATTGCATTGTTTATCATGTCAGCTAATAATTTTGTTAATTAATTTTTTAAAAAATTAAATGTTAATTATACTAAATGTTCTTTTGTAAAAAAAATTTTTTTTTACAATAATATTTAAAAATAAATCCAGATTTCAATACAAACATGTTATACAATACTTATACTATGTTATGCTATGCTATGCTATGCTATGCTATAGTTGTAATCTCTTACAACTGAATCACAACCATCTATCAAGAAGCTGATTTTAAAAGCTTTTTTAAAATATAAAAAAGAATCACAAAGAAAAGCTCTGACTGATAAGATTGAAGATGAATGACAAAGTAAGTCAGGCATTTTTAATTATTATTATGGGCTTCTTACTAGATCCAAGGATTAACAAGGCATCATAAGGGCCATAATATATTGTCTTGCATTTCACCACGTAATCCATGAAGTCCATACAGAGAATTTCATACTCCAAGTAAATGAGCTCTGCAATGTGTTTAGTCCTCAAATCCTTCCAGAAGGAGAAAGAGAGTGATGAAGGAGGAGTCACTGCAGCAGCAATGACTGTGGGCAATGCCCAGGCAGATTACATCCTGGGGTAATTTCATTTCAGGGGGCCAAAGGAGACATGCCCTGGAGAGGTGAGAGGAGAGAGGGTAGGCAGATAGGCAGGGGGCACCTGAAGTGGGTGGTCGGAGCTGGGCATTAGCACCTGAACCCCCACCCCCCACCAATTACGTGACTACCTCATCTTAAGAACTCCCGCTTCTGTTTAATGGAATTTAGGTCCATTCATAGGATGTACAGATTTCAGCCTTAGTCTTCAAATAAGTCTTGGATATGCACAGAGAAAGCAGAACAGAAATCTGCCTCTTGTCTCTAAGCAGATATAATTCTGCAGTATATGAGGTTTACAAAGGTTTAGATTATGCTCCAGGTTTGTATACAGGCTTCTTTAATTGCAACACTATTGCTGAAAACAGAACGTATACAAGATGAAGTGCACATACCTTGACTGCAGGTTTTCCCTACAAACCCAGGAAAACATTTGCATTTGTTTGGCATCACACATTCACCATACTTGCACCCATGTTCACAGATGGCTGTGGAGTAAAGAAAAAAAAGACAAATGGAAGTGAAAGTGTGATGACAGAGAAAGACAATCCAGCTGTGATTATTTAATTATTTGGTATTAGTGAGGGAAAAAATATTTAAGAAAACCAGAAGCAAGATAGGAGACACTGTCTCTTTTGCTTTGTCAATCAGTCAATCAATCTTTATAGATACAGACATAGACCAGGAAACAACACCTTACAGGTTGAATGAGAGAAGAAATATATTAATCACAGTGCCAAACATAATTAACAGTATCTAGCGATACTATACAAAATAAATTTGACCCCCTACGTGCAACCGGCACAAGCTATAAGGCAACTATTATCTAATGTCGAATTTTACTAGCAATCAGACAAAACTTGGCAACATTTAAGGAAATCTCATCCTTCTGGCCAGAGAGCAAAATTTTTACATAAAATAAATCCATATGGCCTGGGAAACTGATTAAAAGAGGAAATATGTAATGCTAACGAGAATCCCTATAAAACTCAAAATAGGAGACATGATATATGGTTTCGATGGCGCCTGTTGCACAAGGACAAAGTTGTTGACCATATGGGATTTTTTTTTAACCCCTTCAAAAACTGCTGAGGGTAACACATTAAAATGAACTGAATTAAGCATCTTGCAATATTTAGGATCTGTAATTTGTATTAAATATCTAGCAGGAGTATAACTAGTAGGTTGGCTTCCAAGGAGTACTCCCTTGGGAATCAAAAATTGTTCAATTTGCCTATCCATATTTAAACATGTTGTTTAAGGACTATTTTGTCTTGGGCATATGCCAGGTTTAGTAAAATCTTCAGCCTAAAACTGTCTAAGGTTAGCTTTTGACAAACTGCTCTTTTTTAGGATGAATTAAAATTGTCTAATAATTCTAGGGGAGCTAAGCCCAAAGGATAGAAATGTAACTTTAACCAACTGTCACAAACACTTAACTATACCCTGGACTCAATTTTAGTAACACCCACTTCCAAATAGAGAACTACATTGTATACATTAGGAAGCACTTGAAAAATATTCATCAAGATTTTTGTTTGAACTGACTCTAATGCTGATGAATTACTATATGGACCAAGCTGGGCGCCATAAAAGAGCTGAGCTTGGGATTTAGATTTAATCGCGGTGGGAACAAAGTGTGCACCACCAGAATGAAAAAAGGATTTGGATGGCTAATACAGGCTTTTGGGTATTTTGCATTAAATAGTGAAGATGTGCATTATGCTTGCCTGAAGCATGAAAGACAGTATTTAATTTTTTAAACTTGTTCTAATTTGTGCCCATTCAGAAAACCAGTTACGTAGTTTGTGGCGCTTAGCAAAAGTGAGTATCTTTGTTTTGTCATAATTAATCAATAACACTTGACAATATACAGCTAGGGAGCGTAAAGGTATTTTAAGATTGTGTCATTCGCATTAAGAAGGATAGCAAGATGCTGGTTAGTCAACTTTGGTGGGTGAAAAGCCAAGTCATTCATATGAGAAACGACTGAATTAATATAAAAGTTAATCAGTGATGGGGCCAAGATGCAACCTTGTCTAACTCCTCTATATGTCGGAATTTCTTTTGAATAATGGTCAAGAGTGCTGCAGTGAACCTTCAAGCAGGAGTTCTCATGTGCAGTCTATAGATTTTTAAAAGAGGTTGGTGGCCCACCAATGTATTTATAGCACTTACAATAGCAATAGCACTTACATTTATATACCGCTCTATAGCCGGAGCTCTCTAAGCGGTTTACAATGATTTAGCATATTGCCCCCAACATTCTGGGTACTCATTTTACCGACCTCGGAAGGATGGAAGGCTGAGTCAACCTTGAGCCCCTGGTCAGGATTGAACTTGTAACCTTCTGGTTACAGGGCGGCAGTTTTACCACTGTGCCACCAGGGGCTCATTTATAAGCTTGTTCCACAACTTATATTTAGAGATTAAATCAAAGGCAAATCTAAAATCGATGAATGCAGTATATAAGGCAGTGTTGGCTTAGAAGAATACTTTCAACCAAATGTTGTAAAACCAATGCCTGATCCACTGGGGAGTGACTGGCCCTAAAGTCGGCTTGCTCCTCCGCCAATATCTGTTCCTTCTCTAGCCAGTCCTGAAATTTGATAAGCAAATGACTTATATACATCTTACTTATAACATTCAGGAGACTAAAGGGATGATAATTTGCTGCTAAGTCCCTTCTGCCTCTCATATATAGAAATAATTAACGCTAAGTCCCAATCGTTTGGCAGTGTGGCAGAAGGATCGATTGCTGTAAAAAGGCAAGCTAGGACAGGGGTCCACCACTCGAGATTATTACTAATAACTTCAGATGAAATAAAATCGCAACCGGGAGCTTTGTCTGATTTGAGTTGCTTAACCAATGTGGCAATTTATGTACACAACACAGGTAGCCATTTGGGAAGATAGCTAGGGTCTAGTTCTAAAACTGTGCTGGGGTCTCCCTCTGTCACATATAAAGTGTGGAAATTCGCCAGCAGGGATATGGCAAGGATGATGGGAAGCTCTCTTAGTTGGGTGTGAAGCAATAAGATGCCAAAACACAGCTGTGTTTTTTGAATGCATTGCAGAAATAAGTTGTTGCCAAAAAGATCTTCCAGCATCCCTTTTTTAATTTTTAAAAGTAATTTATATTGTGGTGTTTGTTTGGTTTTTTTGCTTAATTAATTGAGTAGGGTAAAGAACTGGATTTTCCCTATCTAAATTAAATGATCTGTCTGAAAAATGTCTAAGTTGACTTGAGACCACTATTATAGTAAATATGGAATAAGTACACACTGGCATCAGTAATGAGAAATATGTTAACATTAGCTGGGGAGAAAAACAAAAGATAGATGTACTAGTAGTAAGACAAATCTATTCCTATAGAAGAGGTATTCTGAAAAGAATGTATTTCTTTTCTCTTTTCAATAGTCTTTGAGATGGGGTAGCAGAAATTATGGTCTGAATCCAAAGCAGTGCAAACAAAGTTTTGCTCACACAACAGGAATTTACTGCCATGCCCTCCCCATCACAGTCCCCTGGCACCCCCCTCCTCAAATTGACCATTGAGGATTGGTGGACCCTCGAGCAATGGAGCAGAGGGGGCTGGAGCTAGAGGCAGGGAACTGACAGAAGCCGTAGCAGGACAGGGAAAACTGATAGAATTAGAGAGCTTGGGTGAGTGGAAGTGTCTTCCTGCTTTCACAAGGAGCATTTCAGTAGAGCGCTATGACTTAATAACTCTTCACTCATTCAAAAACTGGGGAAAGGGAGCATACCAACTAGCCATGTTTATTCACTGCCAAAGCACTCCATGGCCACACTCCGTGATGTTCCCAGGTTCAGCTTTTCTCTGCAGAGGCCCAAGAAAGTGTGTGGAGGAAGAGTCTCTGGGTTCAGTGCTCCCCTCCTCAGATAAATGTTGAATCCAGTGGCATTATGAACCCCACCACCCACTGAGATCATCAGGAGAGGTCCGTCTGCATTTGCCACTGGCTCGTCTGGTGGCATCTCAGGGATGGGCCTTCTCCATTGCTGCCCCGAGGCTTTGGAATACGCTCCCTAGTGAAATAAGAGCCTCCCCATCTCTGACAACTTTTAAAAAGTCTTTAAAGATGCATCTGTTCACCCAGGCTTTTAACTGATATTGTTTTGATTGTTTTAATGTCATTTTTAAAATATTGTTTTAAAATTTTAAATTGTGTTTTAAATTCCTTGCTTTTAATTGTTTTTGTTTTTAATTAATGTTTTAATTTTTAATCTTGTTGTAAACCACCCAGAGACGTAAGTTTTGGGCAGTATAAAAATGTTAAATAAAAATTAAAAATAAAAATAAAATCAAGGAGTGTGGCCACAGTACTTTGGAGCCAGTGGGTTTGGGGAGACTTGGCTAGTTGACACACTCTCATTCCCCTTGTTTTTGAGCAGGAATTGTGTGTAGGCCTTTATCTCAAGGTTGAATCAGATGAACAACCGTTAGTGGTATTATCAAATTGGTTCTATAAGGATTAGGTAAAGTGTGCTGTCGAGTCGGTCGACTCCTGGCGACCCACAGAGCCCTGTGGGTTTTCTTTGGTAGAATACAGGAGTGTTTATAATTGCCTCCTCCAGCGCAGTCTGAGATGATGCCTTTCAGCATCCTCCTATATCACTGCTGCCCAGTATAGGTGTTTCCCATAGTCTGGGAAACATAGCAGCAGGGATTCGAACCAGCAACCTCTGGCTTGGTAGTCAAGCCATTTCCCTGCTGCACCATTAGGTGGCTCTCCATAAGGATTACCTGTGCCTATATGCATCTAGCTGCACGATCAGATCAACACTAGAGGCTCTGCTTTGTGTGTCTCCCCACCATCTGAAGCCTGGCAGTAGCACCGACAGGGCCTTTTCAGCTGTGGGACTCAGTTTGTGAAATACTCTCCACCTGGCCCTCCCTTAGGGCCACTAACTAGTGGCCACTTAGGGCCCCTCGTTATCCCTGCTAACCAGGCAAAGAGCAACTTTTAAACATGGTGATTCTCTTTATTTAGAAGGGGGAGAATAATCAGCCCTATACAACCACAGCATAGTACCTCCAATGACTGTTGCTGGTATCTATCATATGTTTCTCTTTAGATTGTGAGCCCTTTGGTGACAGGGAGCCATCTTTATTTATTTATCTATCTATCATCATTTCTCTATGTAAACCACTTTGGAAGCTTTTGTTGAAAAGCGATTTATAAATGATGGTGCTTCTTGTTGTTATAGAACCAGATGTTGTGGTTTCTTTGATTTTGTTGTTCCGTGCAATGTTTGCTTTATGATTGTTTAATGATTCCTGGGAGATGGGTCCTTTGACCTGAACAGAAAAATTAAAACATTAAACTAAAACTAGCTGGGCCAGGCGCAGATCATCACCACTGTTGCCTGTTTCTCCCCCCTGCCCCTGCTGGTGCGCCCGGCTTTCTGGCTGGCCAGCCGGCCCACTTCCCCCTGCCCTCTTCTGCCCCTCACGCTTTTTAGATGGTGGGCCTGCCAGCCTGCTTCTTCTCTCCCCCACCCTGCACTTTCTGGCTGGTGGGCCAGAAATTTGGCTCACCCCTCTACCCACTCCAAGCAGCGGCTGCCTCCTCCTCTTCCTCCTTGTGACTGGGCTGGCCCGCCACTGCCCCCTGCTCCCGGCAACTGGGCCGGCCCTCCTCCTCCTCCTTGTGGCCAGTTGACCCACTGCCACCTCCTGTTCCTGGTGGCCAGGCCAGGCTGCTGCCACCTCTCCTCTTCCTCCTGGTGGCCTCCGGGCTTCCGCCACCTCCTGGTCCCCACTGTTTTCTCTCCCATCCTGTCCCTGTCACTATCCAGGCAGCTCTCAAACTCTCGCAAGAGCTGCCACACATGGGATTAGTGACAGATACATTTAAGAGAATTAAATAGATAGATAGATCAATATATAGATAAATATATGCGTGTTCCCCTTACTATGCAATTAAAATATGGATCTTTCATTTCCAAGACAGCTGATATATGGTAGAAGATTTGAACAACACTGATAACGAGAATCATCATAAAGGAAAAAAACCAGTCATCTTTGCTTTCCTAGCATCTCTAGGTAGCTCACAGAAAGACCTCTATCTGAAACCCTTGGGAGTCAGTACAGTATATGTTGGGTGCTGCGCCCTATTGTAGAGTAAATCACCTGTGTCCCACTTGGTTGAGTAAGAACACTCCACACACAGGTAAAAGTTCAACAAAAGAATATATTGAAGTTGAGAACACTCACATGATGTATTGTCTCAGTAAGGTCCAGTTACACGTTCACATACATAAGGCACACAGAGAAGGCACATAGATACAGCATATACAGCATCAGCCAGGTGGACCACAGTGGTGCAGCATTTACCACTGTGGACAAGTTGCTCTGGTTTGAGCTTTACCCTTATACTAGTAGTGACCAGTCACCACAGGCCATTACTCAGGGCCTTATCACTCGTTAACAGGCTTCACATGTTGCCAGTTACACCACCTGCTGTAACACGGTGACTTGCACTTTGTAGTTGAAGCTGTACACACCACCTCACAGTTAATATATACTGACAGTATAGATGGTACAGAGCTAGATGGACCAAAGATCTGCCCAGCAGAAGGCAGCTTCCTACCTATATTGCTTTATTGCTGTAGGGCTGTCCAAGAGAGCTTGCAATTCTTTAGCAAAGCAAATAAAAATCCAATATAGAAATAACCCAAATGGTTTGTTCTTCAGCATATATAGAGCAGAAAATTATCTGTTATCGTTATTCTCTCTCTTTTCCTTCCATGTCTACACCCATCTTTCCCTACTTCCTATGAATTTAATAAGTCTTCTACAGAAATGTTATTTCATCATAATGTTGCTGGTTTGGTTTCCTTTCTAATCATTGCCAGATCTTCCTCAGGTTACTGTAGTCAAATTCTTTGTGGATTGACTTAAACCTTGTGCAATTCCCCTGGAAATTACAATAAGAAATAAAGGGGCTCAAATCAGAGTCTGAACATTTTTCCATATCAGAATCTAATATACTACCCAAGCATCATAATGCTGAAGTATCATAAACTTTACTTTATAACATGAAGCAATCTCTTTAAATAAATGGAGTCCTTTCACCATTGTCTTCATATGGGATAAAATCACTAGGGAAGTTAATGAAGCATCAGAATGGTTTCAAATATATTTCTAAATTCCATAATAGCAATATGAATTCAATTTGGTGCTTTAGTAGTGGTCCACTGCTGGAATATTTATGCATATACACAGATGAAGGCTGTTTCCACTCTGATTTGTCCTGTTCACTTGGTTGATATGGGCCTATTCATTTAAGTTGAACCATCTGAATGTATTTAATTATTAAATCTAATCATTCTTCTGTAGGCACTTTAAGTGCAGGACACCCTGGGTTCCTCCTCATTGTATTTGGGGCACACTGTGATCTAGGAACCATTTCTGAGGGTCATATACCTGGTGGTCCTCATGCAATGTTCCCCATTATGTATGCAATGGTTGTGGCCTATTTTTGAAAAGCAACAGTCACAAAAATCAAGAGGCCTATATACAGATTTCATGTTCAGACAAATGCCTCTATATGAGCTTTTTCTGGATGCAAACCCACCAATAACCCCACACAGTTCCTGGGGGGCAGGGGACATAGATGTTATTACAGGGTTATGAAGTAGTCCTTAAATGGGAAGTAATTCTTAGAGATGGGATTATTTGTTTGTTTGTTGTTCATTTTTATACCACCTTTCATAAGGCATCCCAAGGCTGTTTACAAATGTTAAAATACAATACAACTCCATAAAAATCACATTTAAACCTTAAAGTCAGTTAAACAGTAAAAATCACAAAACACAGAAAAAGCAACCACCATTAAAAAAAAAGAAAAAAAAAAGACGAACAGAAGATAGAGCTGAGAGACTCTCATAAGCTGGTATTGAACCCTTCCCCAAAGTACCCATGCCACAAGTTCTCCCACCAAATGCTGTAATGTCCAGTGTCACTTCTATAGCCAGGATGAACATCTGCATTTTCTTTATGCATTCTACATCTACCACATATGTATATCTATAAATATTTTGGTCACAGCATGTGAGTATCCTGTTCATAAAACAAGAATATGCTACATGTTTGTTTGCAGAATTGCAGGGGGCCTTAGCCACTTTTCAGAACTTTCCAATTTAACATGGCTGAATTCCACTATCTCCTATAAAGTTCTTCTGAAATATATTAAACATCAATGTCTGGTGGATTTAAACCATCTTGCGTTCCAAATTATATAAAGATATTTCTCCCAATTTTTTAGAAAACAACCTCCTTAATTCTGATCAGAAATGGCCTTTTGTGAAAGAAACTATGTAATAAAGAGAGCAATACAGCAAAGAATGCCTGCATCTCAATTTATTTGTTCAACACATATCACGCCTGACTCAAACCAGAAATATGACAAGTTAAGAATGTAAAAAACTGTTGAAAACTGGATTGTTATAGAAGAGTATTCTATTGTTGTTCCAAAGGTTTTCTTTTTAAAGCTCCTCTTGCTTCATTAAATGACTTTTACATGTTATCACTGCCATGACATATACTTGAACAGATGAACTAGGGTTATACAAACAATACAAAAGCACTATTAATAAGGAACTTCTCCATTCGACAGATGGTGATGCCTTCAACTGGCACTCTTATCTGCAATGTGCATTACTATAAGTTTGAGGAGAGAGAGAAAGGTTTGGCAGCCCTCTCCACTGGACTGGTGAGCATATCAATTATGATGTGAACTTTTGTTCATCAGCACCAGATACCCAAAGTTAAGCTCACCAAGACAGCAGATGCAATGACTAAGAAATAGACGACTCCTGAAGTCAACGTTTTATGAGTTCATTCAGCTTTGCCAGAATCCATCTGGAGAAAGGCTTTAACCTATCACTCGTGTATATACTATCTTTATTAAAAGCTTAGAGGCCATTAAATATCACAGGTCATGCATTAAACTAATTCTCCAGACACCTGAAAACTGAGCAACCATCAAAGTAATTCTCAGATGCATTTTCATTAAAATGCTAGGCAGCTAGAAACTACCAATCCTCAAATAATGTTCATAGCTGAGGACAACATATGCCACTTAATCAAAAGCACCTGGCTATAAATATGTCTGTGTGGTTTTCTTAAAGGTTACATTTTCCCTGTCGCTTCTCAATTTCTACCCCTTTAGGCTTGGGTAGGTATTATGCACAGAAAGGAGACAAGAGCCCCACACTGATTCTTGGAGACAGCTGACAAGTCTTGAAATAAAAAAATGCTGTTGTGTGGGTAGGGCTTGGGAGTGAAACTCCTAAACAATAAAAATGCTTTTTTGAAAAACTGAAGGTGTAAAACTATTGTATGTAAAACTAAGGTATAACACTATTGCATATTACAAATCCCCAGCCAACAAGCAATATCATCCACATATATATCAGTCCTCCAAAGCACACAATATATAGGAGGACCTTGGTATTCGTGGGGGTTCTGTCTCCTGCAATTACCGCAGATAAGGAAACCACAAATATCGAGACATTAGATCAATGGCATCACAGAAATTAGGTTCCTGGAGGCCCAAAAATCACAGAGAAAACAGGAAAAAATGGGAGGGGGATACGAAATAAAGTGCCCTACCATGATCCATGGGCCTCCAGAAGTCCAGCCATGCTCCCCCCGCCCCCCGCCGCCGAAGTAAAAATTCCAGTTTTTTTCTGCAAACAAATTACAGGATTTGGGGTTTTTTAAAACAGAAACGAGCAACAAAATGGCACCTTTTCTTCAAATGGTGGCTAGAATTTACCTCTGAGGTCATTTCTGGCCACCCCCAACCTGTGGAATTAACCCCTTTCCCTCCCATTCTTTTCCACGTATGCCAAGGTTGGGTGTCAATTACCCAACCGTGGATAAGTGAAACCACATACGGCAAATCTGCAGGTAGCGAGGTTGCCCTGTAATCCCTACTATAGCTTTACTATAACTAGAAAGCAGACAATAATGTACATGCAGACCAGATAATTTAAGCAAATCAGCCAAATCATAGACTACATATCGAGCTGCATATATGCACTATATGGTCAAGGCTTTGTTTGTTTATTTAATACATTTGTATACTGCCCACTACCAAAGTTTCTAAGTGGTTTACAGCATAAAACAAACCAAGAATTTAACAGTTAAAACATAAAACCAGATTAAAATATCCATTAAAAAACACCAACTAACTAAAAGGTTTGGCTAAAGAGATGTGTCTTCAGTTTCCAAAAAGTCAACAGAGATGGAGCAGCATTAATATCAACAGGAGTTGCATTTCACAGTCCCAGGGCAACCACAGAGAAGGCATGCCTTTGGGTCACCACCAGACAAGCTGGTGACACCCTCAGATGAACCTCAGCTGAAAATCTTAATAGGCGGCAGGGTTCATAATCAAGAAGTTATCTTAAATACTTTAAGAAGGATTTACTTTTATTATTGCTAGTATTTAGAGATTGCTTTTCAAAAAGTTTCCAAAGCATTTTATATAACAAAAACAAACAAACAAACAAGATGGTTCCCTGTCCTCAAAGGGCTCAAAATCTAAAAAGAAACATAAGGTAGATACCAACAACAGCCACTGGAGGGATGCTGAGCTGCAACTGGAAAGGACTAGTTGCTCTCTCCCCCCACAATACTGCATGCCCCCCCCCACTGCATAAGAAACTGACCACTCTAAAAAGATGCCTCTTTGCTTGGTTAGCATTGCTACATTATGTGTCAAGGCATTAAGCATGATCACTGTTGTGAAGCATACACATATTGAGGCTATTCACACAACCTCCCAAAAGCGGGCTAAGGGAGTCCAGCCCACTTTGGGGAGGTTGTGTGGTGCAACGGGAGCCATGAGGCTCCTGGCAGCAAACCTCCCAAAGCACCTCTCCCCTTAAACGAGGTTAGCAGAGCTTGTGCTCCGCTAACGGCGTTTCCAAGATCGTGAGACGCTGCAGCTCTGCGCTGTGGTGACTCATGTGTATGTCCTCAGCCATGAGGCTACAGAAAGCTCCCCAGCCCCAAGGGTCTCCCCAGAATGCCCCGCACACTCACGCGGGGCATCCTGGGGGCTGGATGGCCCCTGATCCCCACTGCCCCCAACGGCTCTGTGACAGCTAAGCCTGCTCTCCCCGCAGAGCCCGGTAAGGCTCCACAAGCTGATTGTTTTTTTTTCCCAAGTGATTTTTTATTAATTTTAACAATAACAATATTATCATTCATTACAAATACACACATAAAAGGTGGACTTCCCGCTCACATTTCTTCGTGATTTATCAACTATAAAGTTTACCCTTGCTATAATAATAATTCAAAACATAAATTCAAACCCTTACAAACATAGCTAATCTACCCAACCTGCAGTTTTTTACTAAATTTCAAACCCTGCTGTAAAGTCCATAGTAGGGAAGTAATTCTTTAAATACAACAAGAATGGTTTCCAATCTTCTTTAAAACATTCCAAGTTTTGGTCTCTTATTAGTGCTGTAAGTTTTGCCATCTCCGCATATTCCAAAAATTTTATCAGCCAATCTTCTTTTGAAGGCAGTTCATTACTCTTCCATTTCTGTGCATATATAATTCTGGCCGCCGTAGAAGCATACATAAAAAATGTTAAATTGGTTGCAGAAATAGCTCCTTCTGTTATCCCCAGCAGGAAGGCTTCTGGCTTCTTAGGAAATGTCATTTTAAATATTTTCTTTAGTTCATTATATATCATATCCCAATATGCTTTAGCCTTCCCACAGGTCCACCACATGTGAAAAAATGTGCCTTCAAAATGTCCACACTTCCAACATTTGTTGGATACATTTTTATACATTAATGCCAATTTTTTTGGTGCCAGATACCATCTATACATCATTTTATAATGGTTTTCTTTAATAGCATAACATGCACTAAATTTTAAATCCTTTTTCCATAACTTTTCCCAGGCTGCCATTTCTATGTTACGCCCCGCATCTTGAGCCCATTTTATCATAGTCGTTTTAACCACTTCCTCTCTTGTCTCCTCCAAAAGCAACAGTTTATACATTTTAGAAACTAATTTTTCGTCATTTTGGCATAATTCCTTCTCAAAATTTGAGATCTGCTCCTCAAATCCAGCTTTGAGATCCTTCTTATACATCTCATTTAACTGATGATACTGAAACCAATCTCTGACTTTATCTTGTATTTCAGTTAAACTTTTTAACTTACAATCCTTTTGGTGAAAGTGTACCAAATCCCTATAGGTACCCCAACCCGTTTGCATATTTACTTCTTTACGTGATAAAGCTTCAATCGGAGATACCCATAACTGAGTTTTAGGTTCAAACCAATTTTTATATTTTAACCTTACCCTCATTAAACTCCTTCTCACATAATGGTTCAAAAAGTCTTTATGTATTTTACTTTTTTCATACCATAAATACGCATGCCAACCAAACCTTCTGTCAAATCCTTCTAAATCAAGAATTCTAGGATTTCTTAACGTTATCCATTCTTTTAACCATGTCAAACAAACAGCATCAAAATACAACCTTAAGTCTGGCAAGGTAAGACCACCCCTTTCCTTTGCATCTGTTAAATTCTTAAAATTAATTCTTGGTCTTTTCCCCTGCCAAACAAACTTAGTTATGTCCTTCTGCCATTGCTTAAAACAAGTTAAGGTTTTAATTATAGGAATAGTCTGAAAAAGAAACAACATTTTGGGCAAGACATTCATTTTCACCACTGAAATTCTTCCCATTAAAGAGAGATTCATTTTGGACCATCTTTCTAGATCAGTTTTCACTGAATTCCATATTTTGACATAGTTGTTTATAAACAGCACCGAGTTGTTATTTGATAACCAAACCCCCAAATATTTAACTTTCTTCTCCACTTTCAGCTCACTTATTTGAGAGAATCTATCTTTAGTTTTCTGGTCCATATTTTTAGTTAAAACCTTAGTCTTGGTCTTATTTATATAAAATCCAGCCAGTTGACCAAATTGCTGTATTTTATCCAAGAGTCTTTCAATCTTATCCATTGGCTCTTCTAGAAACAGCACAACATCATCTGCAAAGGCTCTCAATTTATAATCCTGTTTCCCAATTTTGGGTCCGTGTAATTTATCGTCTTCTCTGATAGCTCTACAAAGCACTTCTAGAACCAATATAAAAAGCAATGGGGAAAGTGGACATCCTTGTCTTGTCCCTTTTTGTATTACACAGTTGTCTGATAGTTCCCCATTTACAATAATCTTAGCATATTGCTCCGAATAAATTGTCTTAATTGCCCTAATAAAATTATTGCCAGCAGACATTACCTCTAATAGTCTCCACAAAAATTGCCATGAAATATTGTCAAAAGCTTTCTCTGCATCCAAAAAAATCATCGCCATCTGTTTATCATTATGTTTTTCATAATACTCCAGAACATTCAGGACTGTTCTGACATTATCTCTCAGTTGTCTCTTGGGTAAAAAACCAGCTTGGTCTTCATGGATAAAATGCCTTAGTATAACCTTCATTCTTCTTGCCAAAATAGCAGCAAAAAGTTTATAATCATTATTTAAGAGTGAAATTGGTCTATAGTTTTTAACTAACGTTAAATCTTGGTCTGGTTTTGGGATTACTACAATATTTGCATATTTCCACGAATCCGGCATAATCCCTTTTTGTAGAATATCATTCATAGTCCATTGAAGAGGTTGTAAGATTTGATCTTTAAATGACTTATAGTATAAAGCTGATAATTCATCAGGCCCAGGGGCCTTGTTGAGCTTGGCTTGACTTATTGCTTCGATTACTTCCATAGCTGTTATCGGAGCATTCATAATTTCTATTTGTTCCTTAGTAAGTTTTGGAATGTTTTTGGTCCTGAGAAATTGCTCAGTTTTTTTATCTTCAACTATTTTACCTTTATATAGCTCCACAAGCTGATTGTGTGTATAGCCTCACTATGTCTTTCAAGGAATTAAACATTTAGGAAACATAAACACTTTAACATTCTCATAAGACACAAATACACAAACATACAGAGAATAAGACTGGCCAGACTCAGAACGAAGGTTCCAAATTCCTTCCCAGTTAGTATTTATGCATTATATGGTTACTAGTGGGCCCGGGCACAGAGCATCTGTGCCTCTAGTGCGGCCGGGCCCACTGCCGCCTGTGCTGCGGCCGCCGCCGCCGGGCCAGAGAGTGCCGCCGCCGCCGGGCCCGCCGCCGCCGCCGGGCCCAAGGGTGCCGCCGCCGCCGGGCCCGGCCAGGCCCGCCGCCTCGCCTCCGCGGCCGGGCCCACCTGGCTCCCCGGCCATGGCCGCCGCCGTTCTCCTGGGTGCGCCAGGACCAATCAGGCGCCCCCGCAGCCCAGCCAATCAGCTGGGCTGCCGGGACGCATTTCTCCTGGGCACACCCAGGAAAAAAAATATATAGATGGCATTAAGCATGATCATTGTTGTTAAGCTACACACTCAGGCTATTCTCAAGACACATGCTGCCTGGGGTAACCCAGGCAGCTTGTATCATCTGGAGAGCTGGGAACCCTCGGCTACCAGCTATCCAGCTGAGGGAAGCCCTGTTCTTTTACCCAGCATTTTACTGAGGTAGAACAAACTGTGGGTTCGTTCTACCTTGGGAGGTGATAATCTGGGCAAATGCTGCTGAATTGAAGGCTTCCCCCAACCTGCTGCCATATTGGCTAGCAAGCCGAGGGAAGGAGTGGCTGTGCCGAGTGCAGCGGCTGCTCTAATGAGAGCAGCCGCTGAGCTGCTGGCGTGACTCTCTCTGGGATGCAGGAGGTCTTCCTTCTCATAATTCGAGCTTCGGCCTCTACTGTGTCGCCGCTCGTGTGGGTGCGTGGTGCAGCAGAGGCAAAGACAGCCACCGCTTGCCTACCAGGAAAAGTCCTGCCTTCCCCCCAGCGGCGGCATGTGGTCATCTGAATGACCTCATTCTATCTCTCAAGGAATTAAATGTATAGGAAACAGATGCACTTTCACTTTCTCAACACACACACACACACACACACACACACAGACTTGCCAGACTCAGAATGAATGATCCAGATTCCTTCCTACCACACACAAAGACAGAGGACATTCGTTTTGACCGATGGTGGCCATTACAGACTGCTCCACAGTTACTGGACAAATGGTGCTCTCTATCACAACTACTCATCTTCCCTGGGTGGGGGCAGTCTAGCCGCTGCTTACTGCTGGCATATTTGCGTTGGGCTGGCAGTGATAAGTTGCTTTTCCATTCTACCTGTCCATTGCCTCCAGGCATCCAGCAACACACAGGAGCCATTTTAAGCTATGCAGCTTGGGGACAAATAGCTTCCACTATGTCAGCCCTGCCTCATAATCACACAAGTGAAAAATATTATTAAATAAAATCAATGTATATTTTAAAACAATCCTGGCTTTCTCTCTCTTCTTCTGGCAACAGTGTCATTAAAGGTAAATACCTTTTTGTTCCCAGCCAGTAGACAACCCTACCTAACATAAAACATTTTGTTGTTTTGCCAGCAAATATGGATTTTTCCCAGACTTTGCCTGTAATATTCTAATATCTATCCAAATCTTTCTTTAACTAAGCAGTTATTATAAAGAATTATGTTCTTCTTGTGCATTCTACAAGTCACAGATAAAATGCTTTGTGGAGATGTTTGGATATTCTTGTGCATTCTACAAGTCACAGATAAAATGCTTTGTGGAGATGTTTGGATAATTTTGGTTGTGTTCACACAGTCACAGGATCCTGGTTATCTATTCTCGTTAAATGTGAGCTAACCACAGTGGTTTGACCAGGATTGCCAGAAATTCTGGGTCCTTACAATTCTGGGTTCAGCTATCATGGATAACTCTTTAACCAGGATCACTATGACTGTGTGACCGCAGCCTTTGTTTGTCTAACAGTTGTAGTGATTCTCCGACATAACTAATGATCATGAAATTGCTAGGTATTCCAAGGCTGGCCTGGAAAATAAAACATCTGCCTGGGACAAACAAGAGGGGTGGAAAGGATAAAGACCTAAAGTATGAGCTAAGAACGTTTGGAACAGAAAAGAACATCTAAACAAAGCCATAGCAACTATAAAGCCATTTTTCCCTTGTAGTGATTTATTTACTTCAACAGTATTAAAACATATTAATACAGTATATATTAAATTAATATTAATACAATGTCGCTAAGGTTTTCTTTCTATTAATGGACATAAAGATGCAAATTATAGCATATACTATGAATTCTTAACACTTGATTTGTGCTATAGAGGAAATCAGATTAAATTATCGGAATATTCTCTTCTGGCATGAAAATATATTCAGCTAATCCTCGTAGGCTCTAGTTGTACAATTTTAAAGGGTTTGCCCAAATCCTTTCTCATATCAAGTAGCACTATATATAGATTTAATTTCCACATGTCTTTCTCATAGTAACCTTTGAAGGTACATCAGGAGCCAAAGTTAAGAACATATTTCTAGAATAAATGGAACAACAAGATGTTACAGTTACCTTCACAGTGTTCTTTGCTATTCCTTTTCCAGCCATAGCAGCAGTCAAGCTTAGAACCATAGCGACAGACCCCAGGCTGATTCACAGTTAATAGCTGCCTGCGACCTCTTGAGCTGTACATAAAATAGAACATTAACTGTAGCAGAGTAATTAACAAGCCCCCTTACAGGCCCGGACAGCACCTTGGACAAGTGTTCTGTTAATCAAACAGGCTGGCCACAGTAACATCATACATGAGTTACACAGGTGAAAAGGAGTGAAATTATCTTGAACCACCTTATCAAGAGATATGTGTAACTTTGCTGAAGACAGCACAGTTGAATTGCCCATCCAGTAAAGCATTTGATCCATCTTCTATACAGTAACTATATATATAATTATATAAATATAATTCTCTAAGGCGTACCCATGGCTAATCCCATGTGTGGCAGCTCTCGCGAAAGTTCGTGAGCAGAAGCACTTGATTGGGCAGTGGGGATTCGATATGCATATAGGGAGGAGGATCCTGTGAGAGCAGAAGCACCATGGTGAGTGGGCATTGGGGATTCCATATGCAGATAGGGAGGAGGAGCCTGTGATGGGTAAGGTCAGTTGAAATGCAACTGTTACTGGTCGGAAGATGTTCTTGATTGCAGAGGAGAGGAATCTATCTATATACTTATTTTTCTTGACGTGCCATTCCACTGGAAATCACATGCGTGGCTGAACTCTCACAAGAGTTCCGGACACATGGGCAGCAAGCAGTTTGGGCAGGCGTGCACAGCAGGAGGCAGTTGGCCAGCTGGCGGACTCAGCCTTGCGCAAGAAGGCAAGCAGTTTGGGTGGGCGGTGGAGCTGTGCGCCTGGCAGGAGACAGTTGGCCGGCCGGTTAGAGAAGGTGGTGGGCCACTAAAGATTACCCTGCTAACTGGGCAAAGAGGCACCTTTTACTGTGGTGATTCTCTTTATTTAGCAGGGGGAGAGTAACTGGCCCTATCCACCCCCAGCACAGTACCTCCAGTGACTGTTGCTGGTGTGTATCTTGTGGTTTTTTGGTTTTCTTTAGAATGTGAGCCTTTTGGGGACAGGGAGCCTTCTTATTTATTTATTATTTCTCTGTGTAAACCGCCCTGAGCCATTTTTGGAAGGGCAGTATAGAAATCAAATTAATAATAATAATAATAATAATAATAATAATAATAATGGAGCTGCCACCGTCAACAGAGGCTTGACTGACTGAGGGAGGAAGCAGTTTGGGTGGGTGGTGGAGCTACATGGGCGGCAGAAGGCGGTGGCCTGAGCGAGGAAGCTGGTGGCGGCGAAGAGGATGGGAGGCTTCAGTGGCTGTGGGAGCTGGTGGCAGCAAAAGAGGAGGAGGACTGGAACCTTGGATAACGGAAGGAGGTGGCGGAGCTTGGCCGAATGAGGGGGCTGGCGGGGGTGAGCGGGACAAGATGGCGCCTTCTCTACAGCGACCAATGGTGAGTGTGAATAAGTGAGTGGAGGAACACAGAGAGCAGGTGCCAGGCGGCAGAGAAGGCACCTCAGAGAGAGTGGTGGGCAGACCTCATCTCCGCCCATTCTTCTGCCAGCATATTGAGATGCCCTGCACTGGGGCCAAGCAGAACCACTATCTGCAGCACAGAGAGGGAGGAGGGCCCAAGCAAGGAAATGTGAGGGGCAAAAGCACTGACTAAGACTAAGCCAAACAGGAATAACAGGTGAGCGCATGGGGAGAACACACACAGCCAAGCAGCAAGAGGGGCAGGGGGAGGAAAGGCCAAGCAAAGTCTCCCAACGGGAGACCCAAGGCTAAGTGCACTACCGCACAGATGCTCTGTGCGGGGTCAGTAGGCAGGGGTCTGCGAAGAGAAGGGTGGTGAGGGAGGAAAGAGCCCACTCAGGAGAAGGAGGCTGCTGTTGTGTGAATTAGATGAGGAAACAAGATAAACAAGATCTGAACTCAGGAAGTGAGAGAAAGAGAGAGAGAAAAAGAAAAAAAGAAGGGAGCAGAAGAAAGATAGAGGGCAAGAGCAAGTGGAGAGAGAAAGAGAGAAGAAGGGAGGGGAAGAGAGAAAGAAGGAAGGGTGAGGGATGGGCCCAGCCTGTCAGCAGCCTAAGGGGAATGGATGGCTATGGCAGCAGTGGCAGCAGCAAGGAAAGGCCCAGTCAACCACTGCTGCTGTTTGGGGCTACCAAGGCCATTGACAGAGGGAGGCAGGCAGGCAAGGGAGGGGCCTGGGCCTGTCAGCGGTGTGAGGGGAACAAGTGGACATGGCAGTGGTGGCTGTGCGGAAGGGCCCAGTCAACCGCTGCTGCTGCTGCTCCTGGGGTGAGGAGCAGCAGCAGGGCTCGGCTTGGCCAATAGGTGCCAGCAATGCTGCAGCCTCAGCCAAGAAGGGTGAGGGAGATGGAAGCAACGGACGGAGCAGCAGCAGGAATGCAGTTCAGGTGAGGGTGGAGAGATCTCTGAGGTGAGTGGGACTGTGGCAGGGGGTAAGGGGAGCAATCAAGTACTAGCGTGCAGATGCTCTGCACGGGTTAAGCTAGTATTGGTTCTTTTAATAAAACCATTTACTATCTTCCTTTCAGTGCTCAAGGCAGTATAAAATTACCCCAAAACCCAATAAAACTAACTCAACAATAAAACCGCATGAGTAGACAATAAAATCAAAATAATGAGACTAATGAAACAACCAAACTAGCCAGCTAAACCAAACGCTAAGTAGAAAAGATGTGTTTTGCAGAAGGCCATCCAGAAGGCCAATAGAAAAGGGAAACTGCAGACCCCAGAGGGAAGTTCATTTCAGATCTTTGGGACAACTGAGATAAAGGCCCTGGGTCTTACTTCCATGTGAACATGTTTATGATTGCTCTGTCACAATCCATCCTTTTAAACTGTCAATGATCCCGGGATAGATGACAATGCTAATTAGAAAGAGCTGTAACATTACGCTTCCAAATCCTGCTGGTTAACATGTTTAGTACATTAAATCCCACAAGTTTCCAAGGAAAAACTATGGCCTGCTTGAAACCTCACAGGAAAAGCTAACTACTTCTAAAAAAACAAAGAACAAAAACCTATCGCAACCCAATGGCTGGTTTTCCATCTACGTTAAAAATAAAATATAAAAACACTATAAGAGCCTTGTTGGACCACACCCAAGGCCTATCTAGTCCAACATCTTATTTCCCACAGTGGCCCATCAAATGCCTCTCAGAAATGCTCCTGCTCCCCTGCAGCTGGTATTTAGAAGCATACTGCCTCTGAACTGAAAGAAACATCTAGCCATCATGATGAGCACCCATCAATAGACCTGTCCTCCTTTAATTTGTCCAGCCCTCTTTTAAAGCATGTGGCAACCAATTCTGTAGACTAGCTAAGTGCTGTGTGAGGGTGTACATGATTTTTTTCTGCCCTAAACTTCCTTCCAAGCCACCTAATGGTGCAACATGGAAATGACTTGACTAATAAGCTAGAGGCTGCCGGTTCGAATCCCCGCTGGTATGTTTCTCAGACTATGGGAAACATCATTACTGGGCAGCAGCAATATAAGAAGATGCTGAAAGGCATCATCTCATACTGCGTGGGAGGAGGCAATGGTAAACCCCTCCTGTATTCTACCAAAGACAACCACAGAGCTCTGTGGTCGCCAGGAGTCGACACCGACTTGACGGCACACTTTACCTTTAAACTTCCTGCCAATCAGGTTCATGGGCTGACTCCTGGTTCTCTTGTTGTGTAAGAGATGTGAGAGGCATGTCCTTCCTTGTACATAATGAGGTAAGTCAGCTCCAAAAGTCGAGAGATTAAGACCCTACTTTTGGAGTCACCTAGAAATAAATAAATAAAAATGGCAGGGCAGCTTTCCTGCGGCTGCAGCAAAAAAGTGTGATATGTTGTAGGGCAATGTATCCCACTTTTTTTTGTAATTTCAGTGTCCCTTGAGATGAAAAAGTTTCAGAAACACTGCTGTAGTCTGATCCCATGAAGCAGTCACACACACTATTGCTTAAGAACTGCATCTGCCACTTTGATTTTGTCGGAACTCCTCACATGCTCACATACCTTCATAGATGAGGCTAGAGCAGTGCACCTTGGAAGATCCAGCCATATATAGTATTGTACAGCAGACAAATTTGCATCTGCTGTTAAGAAGGAATGAGAACACAGCCATGCAGGGTATGTGAAATAAGTAAATGCACAATAGAATTATAAAGTATAGAAAAGAATGTGCAGGCTTTGGTTAGCAGGAACCCCTTCTTAAATTAATCAAGGTTTTCAAAACCAACATCCCATAAGCATTTGTCATATTCTCTTAGAGTAAGAAAATATATTGTGTATATATCACATAGGACCTCCACTATAACAACTGGTTTCTGTTATAACACCAGTTAAGTATTCTTTATTAACTCATGTTAGGAATCCTTATGTGGGAGGTGGGGAATAGAACTGTGTTAGCACAATAAACAAACTGACAGATCAATCCCGATCTAGTGAAATCAACAGAAATATTTGCTATTGACTTGCCCATTGAATAGAAATATTTGCCATTGACATAAGCGGCATTCTAAATTACCATCATAGAGGTTCAAAACAGAGCTATATTTTTGAATCTCCTGTTTAAAATGTAACATCTGAAGCACCTACCACTGGAATCTCTAATCCCTTGCTGCACTGAAAGGTTCTCCTCTAACCAACCTTCAAATTCAGAAGTGAATATGTGATTATTGTGATGAACCACCACACAATCAAAATATTCAAAGCCATTGCCAGAGCAAACATCTGTGCATCTCAGTTACATTGTGCAACTATCATGCACAAGAACACACGCACACACAAATAATTTGGTCTCAGTTTTCTGACAATATGTGATTCTTTAGAGGGAGCCAATAGGAACAACTATATGTGCACACAGCAAAATGTATGCAACTTTGTAATGTTTAACTCTAAATAATTTACCCAGCTTTAGTGTGAACTCCAAGTTCCAAGCTGCTGATAATTTATTTCAGGATAATCCAAATGAGATCAGAATGATTCCTGTGGAAAATCACAATCTAAGCCTGCTGTTTAAACCTTTTAAAACTAATGACTCCTAGCTCATAACATCAAGATAAAGTCCCTTATACTGCCTCGCCCACAAGGGCCCCCTGTATAAACCTAGGAATCTGCCATATACTGAGTCAGACTATAGGTCGATCTCACTCAGTATTGTCTACACAGACTGGCAGCAGCTTCTCCAAGGTTGCAGCCAGGAATCTCTCTCAGCCCTACCTTGGAGATGCCAGGGAGGGAACTTGGAACCTTCTGCTCTTTCCAGAGTGGCTCCATGAGAGCTACTCCATCACCTCCAGAATAGCTTCCCCTGAAGAGGAACAGCCACCAGTAATATGGCCCCATGGTGCAGTAGTTGATTTTTTAAAAAAGAGATATTAAGACTCAAGCTGCCTACAAACGGATTCATTCCTTGGATTTGTGAACGCTGTATCTCTCATCCCAATATCAAAGGCAGCATAGAGACTGAGCTTTGAATCAGTCCTGCTTCAAATCCTATTGGCACAAACGGGAGCTTCCCTCTTGGGGAGCAGCAGCCGCAAGGAGCCCTGATCTGAACTGGCAGAGGGAAGTGCCCCCGTCCTGATCAAGCCCCCTGCACTGATAGAAGAAAGAGGCTTGGTTTGGAAACCACCACATCTTGCAACTTTGATTCCACCTGTCTCCTAGTTCCAGATGTGCACAATATTTGGTGAAAGTGGAAATGCATTCTACATATGCTTAGCCTCAGAAGGTGGTACACAAGTTAGCCCAGGTGTGCCTCAAAAGTTTACGTGTCCACCATGTTGAATTGAGGTGGATGACATCATCACAAACGATGCCACTGCGGTGTCCCTATGTGTCCCTACAACTATGTGTCCCTACAATATGAACCAATATGATTTGGTTCATATTGGTCCAGGCATTGCAGAGTTGATATGGGGACACATACAGACACACATGGAGCGCTGGCTGATCTCATAAGCCTACTGGAAAGTAGGCTAGAAAAGTGATCACAGAGCAACCAACAGAGCTTTCTTTTCATCTTGCAACAGGTGGGGTGGAATGGGTGGGGCTGTATAGCTCAGTGGCAGAACACCTGCTTTGCATGCAGAAGGTCCCAGATTTAAACCCCTGGCATCTCCAGCTTTCCCAGGAAGTTTTTCACATGGGGCTTTTGAAGCCCTTTAACTTGCATCTTCTCCGGAATGGAGGGTGTGCGCTCACATATTGGAACGCACACGAAGTCCACTCGCAGTAAAGCCTGCTGTGTGTAAAAGTCCCAGACAGCAGGCTGTGAGGCTTTCCTGCGAGTTCAAAGTTACCCACTGTGTGTGAAGTACTCCTCGATAGCTCGCAGGGACTTGGGGGTATATGTCTGAACGTGCTTCCTCCATTCTGGAGGAGATGCGAACTAAAAGATGGGTGTGGAAAACTTGGTAGGGCTGGGAAAGCCTCCCAACTGAAACCCCGGAGAGCTGCTCCAAACAATCCAGAGTAGACAACGATATATTATTATAGAAAGAAAGAAAGAAAAAAGAAAGAAAGAAAGAAAGAAAGAAGTTCTCTATGTACCACTTCAGTCTAAGTTTCCAGCGGAAGCAGTTCACACACGTCCAGCTGCTGGGGTTCTGCGAAAGAGATCGCGCGCCTGCTTGGAGCCGGACTAACCCTCAGTCGTGCCGCTGCAAAGGCAAGCAGAGCAGGCGAGCCCCTCATTGGCATTGCAAGCACCCTCTGCCTTGCACGGACACCTGGGGGTGGGGGTAGGCTGTATCAAACTGTCTAAGACCCGAAGCTGGGAGCTGCCTCGAACTGCTGAAATCCCACAAGTGCCCCGACTCCCCTTTTGGAAACTCACCTGGCGGCTTCAGCAAATCCACCTGCAGCAAAGGGCAGCCCGGAAAGGGCGAAGAAAAAAGTGCTCCACGCGACCAGCAGCACCATGCTGGAATTGCCGCCACAGCAGCAGGCAGAGCTGAGAGAGCCGCTGTATTTTGAAACTGGAAGGCCACCTGAGAAGAACACGGGCCAGGAGTCGCTTCTTCTGCCTCAAACAGTCCTGTTTGCTCAGGCTTTCCCGTCCTGCCGTCGCGGCTGGTTTTAGGGTCCTCCTTCTCCTCCTCCTCCTCCCCCTCCAGCGCTGTTGACAGAACCTTCCCTCCAACCCCTCGGCTTTCCAGGGCCGGGAACTGCAAAGAGCAGAACTCCCAGAGCTCTGCTGCCACCGCGACAGTCAGAAGGGAAATCCACACAGTTACCTTCCCTGCTACTGCCACCCCGGCGTCTACACGCTTTGCCGGGGGGGGGGGCGGGTCCCCCCGACCACCCCATTGTTCACATGCTTGTCTCGCTCTCTGCCAACCACGATTTGATGCATGGAGTAAAAACAAGCTTTCGCTGAAAGCCGGAGTAATTGATTAAACAAATACACTCTTTGTAAAACGGAGGGGGAGCCCTCTTTTGGTGGCCCCAGGCAAAAAGATCCAGCACTGAAACGGAAAATGCGGGGTTCAGGAGCCAGCCGAATAAACTGTACTCTTGCAAGAAACCAGGGATGCCCACAGTACTTAAATTATCGTAAAGTGTGATGTGTTGTCCAGTTGATGTCGACCACAGAGCGCTGTGGTTGTCTTTGGTAGAATACAGGAGGGGTTTACCATTGCCTCCTCCCGCGCAGTGTGAGATGATGCTTTTTTCAGTATCTTCCTATATCGCTGCTGCCAGATATAGGTACCAGCAGGGATTCAAACTAGCAACCTCTGGCTTGCTAATCGAGTCATTTCCCTGCTGCACCATTAGGTGGCTGTACCTGATTTGAATTCCAACCTGCTTCTTGTTTTCCCCCCAAAGTCCCGCATCTTTCAATATCTCAGAGTAAATCTGCACTAGCATCCTATGTTCCAGTGTTCTAAGCTGACTTGCTCCGACAACTGCCTCTTCGATTTTTTTTCCAGTGGATAAAGCGGGTAAAGTGTGCCATCGAGTTGGTGTTGAGTCGTGGACTCCTGGCAACCACAGAGCCCTGTGGTTTTCTTTGGTAGAATACAGGAGGAGTTCTCCATTGCCTCCTCCCATGCAGTATGAGATGATGCCTTTCACAATCTTCTCATATTGCTGCTGCCCAATATAGTACCAATGGAGATTTGAACCAGCAACCTCTTACTTGTTTGTCAAGCATTTCCCCACTGTGCTACGTAAGGTGACTTCCAGTGGATAGGCACTTGCTTTTCTTAGCATTTGACCGTAGTTTCAGACTTCTTGTTTTCTAAGTATCCTTGAATTTGTGCAGTCATTGCAATGCACTATGCACAGTTCAAACCTGACCTTTGCCATCAAAGCAGTTAGCCCCTACTAACTGGGCAAAGAGGCACCTTTTAAAAGTGGTGGTTCTCTTTATTGAGCAGGGGGAGAGCAATTGCCCCAGGGTTGTAGCTATAATTGAGTGGATGGGTTCAAAAAACCCGGGGGCTCTCAGCTCCTGAGGGGCCCCAAGCATTTTCCTCATTATTCTCCTCACTTCAAGGAGCTGCCAAGGAGAAGGGTGAACCACAGGTTTCCCCTCTCCTAGTTACGCCCCTGAACTGCCCTATCTATCCCTAGCACGGCAGCCTTTCAGTGGTTGCTGCTGGTGTCCACCTTACTGTGAGTCTTTTGGGGACAGGGAGCCATTTTCTTTATATCTATGTAAACCGTTTAGGGAACTTTTGTGGTAAAGTGGTATATAAATATTATTCATATTCATATTAGAGGGCCTTTAAAGCTAGCCACTATTAGTCCATCCTCTGCAATATGAGGTAAAAGGACTGACCTACTTTGCAGGGTTGTTGTAAGAATTACTGTATCATTTGAAGCATCTTGAACACTTTAAATTTTTATACATAATGAGTATTATATATTGTGCAAGGTGGTACTAGTACCATTTCTTCATAGAACAAAAAAAGATCAGGAATATCATGTACAAACAATGATATTTATTCTCGAAAACTTTATGTTTATGTGTATCATAAGGGATAAGAAATTGCTATGTACTCTTCAAAAACACTTGGACAAATTAAGTTGGATAATCTGGTTCACAAATGCTTAATATAAAATGATTGGCAGCAATAAAGTTTCTTGAAGAAGTCCCGAAATATAGTATTATTGGCCAAACGCATTGTGACTCCAGGTCTTCATTTGTGGCTTCCTAATTTCTCATACATTTATGTGAAGGAACCATTTATCCCTCTTGAGGAAAGCTTTTACTAGAGGTTCTTGCTAATTGTACTAAGAAGTAGTAATTGCCTTCTTACTAAAACCTCCCCAAGTGAGAACTGTAGCAGATAATAAAATATCATTTGTTGATATTGCGGGGCAAGGGCAAGGGCAAGGCCGGCAGGGCACGGGCATGGGCAGAGGCGCAAAGCACGCATGCTCCCCAAGCCACACCCCCTGCATCTGACATCAGATGCAAGGAGCAGGGCAACAAACAACTCCCTGCCACCCATGCTTCGCTGCCCTTGCCCTGCTGCTGCTGCTTATCCTTCCCCACTGACAGCACGGGCCAGGCCTCGCCTCGCCTCTCTGGGTGGCCGGCTGCTGTGACTGGGCCGGGCCCTTTTTCTCTTGCCAGCGTGCCTCTCTCTGTCTTGTCGGCCAACCGGCTGAACTGCACACCTGCGCCGTACTGACTATTGACATTGCATGCCGATGACGTCACGGGCATGCGACTTCCATAGTCGGAACTGCGCAGGTGTGCAGTTCAGCTGCCAGATGAGAGAGAGAGAGAGAGAGAAAGAGGGTGGGGGGCAATGCCGGCCGGCCAGAAAGGAGATGCCTGACTGGCCCAGCCACAGCACTAGCTGCCGCCGCCACAACAGGTGGATTTGTGGATTTTTATTAGGGTCTCTCCACCTGTCCCCCTACAATTCAAGCAAGTGTGTGTGTGTGTGTGTGTGTGTGTGTGTGTGTGTGTGTGTGAAAGGGTGGGTACTGGGCACCTCCAAGCAGGAGGGGAAACAGTAGAAAGGCCACCCCTCCTGCTCTCAAGTAAGCTTTCAGATGAAATTAACAAGGATGCTATAGCAAATGGATGGGATTTTTGTTCAAGATCAGCTTTGGAGAAGTTAGAATGTAAAGAGTTGCAATAACAACTGTGCATGTGGCCCAGTCACATCAGAAGCAGGAATGCATTAATTGCTTTTCAGAACTGAGAGCAAAGGCATTCCAGGAATAATGGGATGTGTTGTTTTCACTAAGCCGAATAAATAATTTCTGATAGTTTTTTCCCCACCCCATATTTCTGCTTTATACTCTAGAGGTATTGTTCTATGTGCTTTCTTTCCTTTCCATGTTTCTGAATCCTAAATTCGTTTAGCTCCAATACAGTGTAATTGGGCATAGCTATGATGTAGTCTCCCTCCAGAATTTCATTTTTCCTCAGTAAATAATGTACAATGTCTCAATTCCAAAAACTGACAGATTTAAACTACTTATACATTGTGTGGCTTCCTCCTTTTCATTAACAATGCAAAAGGATTAACCCCTCTGAAGGGTTATCTCAGCAAACACACTACATGCATTACATTTAAGTAATTAACACATACAATGCCCAGCATACTTAAGCTGAATACATTATAACAAACAATAAGTATTGTACAGCCATGTGCTAACGACATTTTAAACGGATTTAATTATGTTAAAAGAATAGAATCAGCTATTGCAAATTTTGGTCTAAAGTTCAGAATGCCTGTTATTACACCATTAGCATCTGGTATCTATTCTGCACTTAACAAAAGAAAACAAAAATAGTATTTTGTGGCAGAATAGCCCAAAATACTGCTCCAAGAAAAGTTACATTTGTAATATATTATGCAAATCAATAATAGTTACATATGTAAGCTTATTTGCATAATTCTCTTTCTGATAGTGTTGGAAAGTAGCAAGGATACTATACAGGACACCAAAATCTCACTCCCACACCAACCACTGACAAACCTGTGGTTTCAGTTTTAAACTGTAAATCGCATTGCAGACCTTCATCCAACCACGGACTGGTCCAGCAACCCCCAGTTTCAGGAGAGGGGAGCCCCTCCTTTCTCCTGGTCCACGAAGGCTGATCCCAGCAAGCTCCATAGCGCTTCCATCACCAGACTGTGGGCCAAGCATCAGCACATCACAAGAGAGGCTGTGAGTGGCCACAATCTCGAAGGGGGCGTGCACTGCTGAGCATGACCATGCCTTTTTGTAACAGTCCGCCCACTATCAGCATGGAAAGGGTATTTAAATCCCTTTAAATGCCATGCCGTGTCAGCGCTTCTTCTGGTAGCAATTACACTGCCTGCCTCCAAAGAGACCCGCAACAAGACTGTCCTGCATAAGCACAATGTGTGTGTGTGTGTGTGTATAACTTGCGGGGGCACTATTCCCTGTTAGGAAAGAGAAGGGAAGGGAACATGATGACTTCCTAGGAGGTGATATTATATGAGGGAGGGCAAATGATCGGGGGGGGGGTCTGTCCCACTGTGACCTGGGATGCTCTTGCGAGGACTTACCCCAGCAAAGCAGTCCATGCAGACCAAGCCACACTCCTGCTCCCCTGGCAGCTTGCTGCTGCTGAACTAGTATTTTCATGAGAGGGCCAGTCTACTGGGGAGGACCATTGGGTTATGTACCCTTGGTCTTCCGTTGGACTGCACACTCATGAGTTGAGCTTTCCCATCAATGGGGCCCCACCCTCTCTGGTTAAAGATATAACTTTTGCACTGCAGCCCCCCTTCTCACTTGGGAACCCCCGCACGGAGCCAAAGGAGATTGTTATGTTCCATGTGTCAGAGCCTAGCCATGTGTGCGGGCAGGGGGGATACCGGGTGTGTGGATAAATCTTTACCCCCATTCAAAATTCCCAATTTGGGTCAGCATTGCTGTGTATACAGACCTGCTGCCGCAGGGAACCATGGGAGAGGGGTGTCCCAATTTCCAGGAAAGTGGGGTAAACATTTTGGAGCCCAGGCACATGGATGAACAGGCTGGCCAGGGACATGTTTTGACAACTGCTTGGCAGCAGTTGCCAAAACAGGGAGGTTGCTAGGGCACCCATCTCTGTGGCTTTCCTGTATTGAGCAACCCGGCTCAATATAGAGCCCCCATGGCCTGCCACGCTCGTGAGAGAGCTATACATGGGAGAAGGGGTCTTTTTTTGTCACCACACATGATTAGAGATTTTGCCTGACACCCTTGTCCCCAGAGACAGTTCTTCTCATGAGTTGTGAGGAGGTGTCCCCATGGCCTTACACTCTCGTGAGTGAGTGGTCTACTCAGGATCAGCATCCAGGATCAGTTATGATCACAGATGAGGAATCTCCCCTCTCAGTGTTGGCAATGCTGTTCCTGCTGTCCAGCCCTTCTCATACAGTAAGTAAGCCTAGGACTGCACAGGTACCCCCAAGGGGAAGGGGCTGGGCCAAATGTTTCCGTCCTGGCACTCTAATGGGGTGCCCTGCTTATGTTGCCACCTGGAGTGTTTGTGCTTGTGAACATACATAGGAAAATAGGAAGCTGCCTTGTACCAAGTCAGACCATTGGTCTCTCTTGCTCAGTATTCTCTACACAGACTCACAGTGGTTTCTCCAAGGCTACAGGCAAGAGTCTCTCTCTGCCCTATCTTGGAGATGCCAGAGAGAACTTGGAACCTTCTGCATGCAAGCATGCAGATGCTGGTCCCAGAGTGCCTTCTTCCCCTGAGGGGAATATCTTGCAGTGCTCACACATGTAGTCTTCCATTCATATGTAACCAGGGTGGACCCTGCTTAGCAAAGGGGACAAGTCATGCTTGCTACCACAAGACCAGCTCTCGTCCCATCATTGCCACTCCATTCTCAGGGAGCAAAGCACTTAGTGCCCATCCTGTCATCCTGTCCCCTTTCCCTCCTGCTTGCCAGAAGCAGAGGGCAAGGGGACAGAGTGGGGAGAGGGAATGCCCCTGTGTGACTTTGCTGCTTGACAGGCTGACAAGCTTGGGATGGGACATGGGGGTATTCTTGTTGTCGTATTGCTGAACTGGAGACAGGAGGGGTAGGGCTGATGCTCAGAGAGGTGTCCAGCGAGAAGCGCCGCAAGCATGGAGTGGGTGCGATCCCAGGCCGGTGTGCGCCACTGTCTCTACAATTGTAGTTTCAAAACCTGCACAGAACTACAGTTATGGAGCTGACAATGTTTGTCCAAACCCCAGGTCTCTGAATACTCTGCACAGCCCCTTGAGAACCACGTGGAGATGACCATTCTCACCATGCAGTGCTGCACTTTGCACAGTGCCAGTGGGGTGGGGTATTTTGAGGGAAACAGAGCCCTCTTGAGCCCTCCACCATCTTGGAAGGTATGCACAGAGTGCTGCAAAGTGTAGCCCTTTCCAGTACTTTCCTCTTAGAGCTCTTAAGAGGGGGCTTCATCTCTCTTAAAGGCCTACCCAGCACAGAAGAAAGCAGTACTGTGGTCAGCACAGTGAGAAAAAGGCTTTCACACTGAAGATTTTTTGAAAAGTGACCCCCACTTGAAAAATAGTGTAGATCACTGATGTAGTTCATCAGTAAAAATACATATATTTTGCAGCATAAATAAATAAATTTCATTGTGTTTTGGCAACAACAATAGAAAACAAGGCAATCCACGCCAAGAGCAGATTTTATACTTTCAAAAACCTCTGTTCTGTGCCATATACAATACAAATATCTTGTTTCATTCACTCAGAAAGTGTTAGAAATTGAAATCCCAGTAGCTTGATGTATTACAGAGAAATCAATAAAATTTTACTCAGATAGTTCAAATGCAGAAAATATTACAAGTTGAATGCTTGTTGTTTGGGTTCTCCACAGACCATAATTACCACAATCTCCCAAACTGAGGATTTAATTTACAAAACCATTAAGGCTTAAACCTATTCCCCTGTCACAAGTCCCTTATGAGTTGCAGATACAATAAAGAAATAGATTGGAAAAACATTGAAGAGTATAATGTAAATTCCGTGCAATCCCCAGGTGCTTTCACTGCAATTCAAGCTTTAATATAGTCACAGTACTGATGACAAGCCAGAAGTGCATGATATAGTAATGGTTTTGTCATCAGACAGGTCACTTTACACCAAGAATACTTCAGTTCAATTGAGAATTTATACCTGGGCAACAACCATAAAGACCAGGACTGCTCAACTTTGGCCCACTGAAGACGATGGCCTACAACTCCCATAATCCCTGGTTATTGGCCATTGTGGCTATGGACTATTGTGACTATGTCCCATCGACTATGGGAGTTGTAGTCTAAAAACAGCTGGAGAGCTGAAGTTGAACAGCCCTGACATAGATTGTATCCATAACCTTAACTGGAGATATACTTGTTACTGGAAGTTTATACTTTATTATGTCAAATAGGAGAAAAGTAATTCCCTTGCCATTTCTGTCAGCAGTAACAGTGAAGAACACATAATTGGTCCTGCAGTAATGGAAGACAAATATATGCAGTATATTTTTCTCAGCCAGAGCCTAAAACATTTTGGGACAAGAGTCACTGGTGGCAATTTCAAAGCCCAAGGAGCAAAATTCATCCAACTCAGTGGGGTTGTCTTCCCAATAGGCACCTGAGAACAGTAAACAAAGTCTGACCAACCCTGTGCAGTAGGACTGTCTTTGATGGCCTCTTGAGCTGAAAGAGTAAGGTCTGGTCAACTCAGCTGGACTGTCTCTTTGATGGCTGCTAATGCTGATGCCTTGGATGATGCTATCAAGGACATAAAGTTCACAGATAACATAAATTTGTGAACAAAATCTTTCAAGTTCTCTAGAACTTCTCATCAGGCTGGATAATACAGAGGGGGGGGATGTGCAGGAGGGACATTTGGGCTGTGCCACCATGTGCAGCTACCCCTACCACCCACACGTTTTACTGTTTCTCAGAGTGTAGTCCACGGATCACCAGTGGTTCCTGTGTACCTTTCTGCTGGCCTGCAGAGTGATTCAGGATCTCCCCAGTGTGATTCAGGATGCCACTTCTTTTGGCCGCTGCACATGTTCTTAGCCCTCCAAGAACATTCTCACCAGAACTGTCATGAGAAAAGTTCCTTCCTGTTCTGCACTTGCATAGTTCTTACAAGGATAGGCCTCAGTGCTTGCTTTAAATCTTCATGCCACCATGTCTTCCTCCTGCATGGTGCATGGCTAATTCAGTTGCCACTGCCCCAATCATCCCAACCATCACATGCTACAAATCTGTGTGCCACTTCCATTGTCTGGTATGTGCTGTTTATTTTGTTCAATTTTTGGGCTTCGTTTGGATTTTTGGGAGATGGCAGGGGGCCATTTCTTTTCTTTTATCTTTACTTTCACCACTGGTGGCATATCCCCGCAAGTGTGCAAATGCCACATGCTCAGAATGTTGAATGTGGGATTAATGTTTGGACTTGGATTTCTGGGAGACTGTGGAGGGTACTGCTTTTCTTTCATGCTTATGTGCATTTAAGGCTGCCCTCTAGTGGTGTGTAAATATGAGTTATGTGCTTTGAAAAATAATGGGTACGAAAATTTGAGTTTTGCGCCTTTTAAAATACTGAGCTTTGTGCTTTGAAGTATCAAGTGGTTTGTAGATATCCTAAGCAATTTTTAAGTGGTTGGCAGGAAAATAACAACTTCTGAGAATTACTGATCAAATTGAAACCTGTAAATAGTTATGTTGATTTTGGATTTTCAGGAAACATTTGTTTTGAAAATTAAACTTGTAAACCTCTCTTGTGATCTCCAGCTTTGGTTTGCCTTCCTGCCTGCATTAACCATCTACTGAGTCAGACTGAGGAATAGGAGGAAGCGGTTTACTGAAAGGCAAAAAGAAATTTCCCGAGTTTCAGCCACATAAGGATCCTCCATATTTATGTATATAATGCAGGGTCTCTGCTGGGTCACTGGAGGCATTGCTTTATAGGTAAAGGAAGATGGCAGCCACCAGCACAGCTACCAAAGAGTGCTCTGGGTAGCCACTACCACTGTTTCTAAGAATAAACCTCCCCCAAACACTTGCGAGAGCTGACCGTAGCAGTGTCAGCTTGTAGCACTCTTCGGCAGTCACACTGGTAGCTGAAATATTTTTTCCTCATAAGGCAGCACCTCCGACCTTTTTCACCAGAACCTCAGGGTTCAACATTATGAATCCTTTGAAAGCCCTGGGTCCTCAGCCAGGGCCCCAGTTGGTCAACACCTGGAAGCAGTCCTGCAAAGCCCCACTGTAGCAAAACAGCCTGTCCATGGCTGCGTTGATGGCTCCTGCTGACCTGACAGAAGAGATGGAACCAGTTCATCCTGGGGGAAAAGGATGTTCCGTGAAAGGATGGGGTGAAAACACTGGGTGTTATGTTCTCATATTGCTGAATAGTTTAACGTAGACCCATGCTGTAAGACTTACTCTTTTTTTAAAAAAAAAAAAAGTTCTTTAGAATTATACAGAGATTCTATGGAAGAAGAATGTAATGGAGCCTCTTTTGTCTCAGAAACAGCGCCAAGTGCAGTATGTAAGGGGAGGGCGAGGGCGAGTGATCTTCACTGCAACATACAGGATGTGCCTCAGACAGTGATCAAGATAGGACCAGGATGGAAAGGGCTTCAATTTTCAGAGGTGAGGCCTTTGGTGAGGCTTGGCTGGATGGATAGATGGAGTAGCAGGATGGAAATGAGACAGCATGGTGTAGTGGTTAGAGTGCCGGACTAGGACTGGGGAGACCCGAGTTCAAATCTCCATTCAGCCATGATACTAGCTGGGTGACTCTGGGCCAGTCATGTTTCTCTCAGCCTAACCTACTTCACAGGGTTGTTGTGAGGAGAAACTTAAGTATGTAATACACTGCTCTGGGCTCCTTAGAGGAAGAGCGGGATATAAAATGTATAAATAAATAAATAAATAAATAAATGGTTGTGAAGTCTGGGCTGTGAAGATTAATTATTTAGCATATGTTTATTTTTATTTATTTAACGTATTTTATTATTATTATGAAAGGGTTGGGAGATCATGAGTATTATTTCCCCTGGGATACAAAGTCTCTCCCAGGAATCCTGCTTATAGCATTTTTACAGAAAAGATGGTCTTGTGAATGTTCTCCAATTGTTTGTAAGGAGCATGGTGCTTACGTTTTAAAACAAAACTTTCAGGGTTTTGTTTTAAAGGACACATAATACTTTAAAAAAAAACCCACAGTCAGGTAGCCTCTCATGAACTAACCCACTTTCAAGCTTTCAGGTTCTTCAGATCTCTTCTCAGGCAGGCTGTATGGCAAAGGTAGAAAAGGGTGGATGTGGTGGGGGGCAGTGGTGCTTGCGGGCACAGCCTAAAGGTCCCTCCTTCCCCCTCCCCTTTCCATTGTTTTTGTTTTGCTCTCCAGCCTGATGAAGAGCTTTGGAGAACTTGAAAGCTTTTTGTTCACAAATTTATGTTATCTTGGTTGGTCCTACTAAAGATATAAGTTGACTGTGACTTTTGATTCACTGCGCCCCACTCCATGGATCAAAATGACTATCAATGGTTGCTGGGTTGTTGTTTTGTACAGTGCTTACAGACATTTTTGTTTCAATCACTTTGTTATACAAAATGTAAAACCTGCACCTCTAGCTCTGTCTTTCAGTTAAACAACTCTTTTTCATGTTCCATGATACTCTACAAGCCAATCATATAGCCTAGACATGCTAGAAAATTAGCACTTAAATAGATTATACCATTTACTGTGCCACTGCATAACCACAAAACATATTTTTTCAGGGTCAGTGAAACTAATGCTGCAAAATAGGTCAACACAACTCTTTGAGACCGGACTGCTTTCCTACATCTCTACTATTTCTGTCATGTGTCTATTTAATCCCATAAATGTTTTTTCATTGCCATACATAGAACATGTATATTGTGTGACAATCATTCTAGGATACCCTTCTTGCATCTCTCAAAAACTTACCTGCTAGTTTCAAATATATGGCTGCAAGATTTATTAAATGCCCACTGCCTCCTCAAAAGAAAGATTTTGAACACTGTTCCATTTTAAACATTTGCCTCCCCACCTCCGATTGTGCACATTGCAACAAGTTAACACTTTCTGGTCACAGGATTTCCCCTTCACCCTTTCCTTTCTTGACTTGGGTCCTCCTTCCAGGTGACAGTTTATAAAACATCTGTTGCATTTTAATCTTTGCTCTGTGCCAAACACAGAAAATAACGATAGAATTCATTAAGCAATGTTCGTGTTTAATAATAATAATAATAATAATAATAATCTGATCCAAAAATACCACCTAGATTCAAGGAAAATTAGAGAAGTCCTGGAAATAATAAAGCAGCAAATAACAGCAGTGTCAAAGAAGATCAGCAGCTACAAAGCCAGAATTACACAACACAGGCAGAACCTCCAATTCCAGTTGAATGAGAGACGTTTCTACCAAAGCATAGAAGGAGAAACTGCAAGAAACATAGAAACACCAAATAAAGAAGAAACAGTGCAATTCTGGCGGAAATTATGGGACAATCCAATAGATTACAATTAAAAAGCAGGCTGGATGAAAGAGGTAAAAAAATGTAACCAACAAATGCAAGATCTAATAATAACACCAGAATTAATAAGTGAAAGAGCAAAGAAAATTAAAAATTGGACTGCGCCAGGTGACGATGAACTGCATGGCTTTTGGCTTAAACACCTAACAAGCCTTCATAAACAACTATCAAAACAGTTCAATCACATTTTGCAAGGAGGTGATATTGAACAATGGCTAACAACCGGGAAAACTCATCTCGTCATGAAAGACCCAGCAAAAGGTGCAGTTCCAAGTAATTATAGACTGATAACCTGCCTGCCAACCATGTTCAAATTATTAACTGGAATAAGAGCAGATGAAGTGATGCAACACTTATTAACTAACAAACAGCTTCCAGTTGAACAGAAAGGAAATTGCCCGAACACCAGAGCCACAAAAGACCAGCTGCTGATTGACAAAATGATTTTAGAAAACTGCAAGAGAAGAAAAACCAATCTAAGTGTGGCATGGATTGACTACAAGAAAGCCTTCGATTCATTGCCTCACACATGGATACTAAAATGTTTAGAAACAACTGGTGTCAGCAAAAACATTCAGATATTTATAAAAAAAGCAATGAGCATGTGGAGTACACAGTTGACAATCAATGGCGAGACACTTGGACAGGTTAGCATTAGAAGAGGCATTTTCCAAGGGGACTCACTATCCCCTCTGTTGTTTGTAATCGCCATGACCCCACTTTCACAAATACTAAACAAAACAGGCCTCGGATACCAAACATCTAAAACATCAAGTAAAATCAACCATCTGCTGTACATGGACGATCTGAAGTTGTATGGAAAGTCCCAGTCAGAAATCGAATCACTGCTAAACACTGTCTGTATATTCAGTAGTGATATAGCAATGGAGTTTGGACTAGACAAGTGTGCTGCATTAATAATGAACAGAGGAAAAATAAGAAAAACAGAAGGAATAGAACTGCCCAATGGAAGCAAGATCAAGAACCTGGAAGAGAAAGAACCTTACAAATACTTGGGCATTCTCCAGGCTGATAACATCGCACACACTGAAGTTAAAAGAAAAATTGGAAGTGAATACATCAGGAGAGTTAGAAAAATCCTCAAGTCCAAACTCAATGGCAGGAACACCATACAAGCCATAAACACCTGGGCTATGCCTGTTATCAGATACACTGCAGGAATCATAGACTGGACCCAGGCAGAGCTAGAGACGCTGGATCGTAAGACCAGGAAAATCATGACCATCAATCATGCTCTGCACCCCCGCAGTGATGTCGATAGGCTATACCTCCCTCGCAGCTCAGGTGGAAGAGGAATGCTGCAAGTACATCAAACAGTAGAGGAGGAGAAAAGAGGCCTTGAAGCAGGCGCGTAACAATGATAGGGCAAGGGGAGACAGTTGTCTGGGGGCCCCACTGCCTGGAGGGGCACCCCAGAGGCACCTCATGTGACTCCCCATTGCCCCCTGCCCAGCCCCAAGGCCCCTCAGCCACTTGCCCTGTTCGCCGTCTCTCCTGCTTGTTCTGCTGGCCCGCAATCGAAGCAGCAGGCAAGCTGCAAAGAGCTCCTTTTCTCCCGCCTCTCAGCTGATCGGCGGGTGGGCGGGGCTTCCACGGAGGCCTCGTGTAGGCCGCAGTGAAGCCTGAACTCGGGTAGGGCCCAAGCCAGCCAGGAAGGAGGAGGCAGCCAGAGTGTTCTCTGCAGCAGAAGACCTCTTGCTGCCCTGCTTAACCCAGACCAGCATTTTCCAGGTAGAGTGTGAACTCCTTTTTGTGGTTACCTTTCCCGCCCCACCCCCCACCCCCCATATATAGGGATCTGCTTGCCATAGGGCTTGGATATGGGGGGGGGGAGGGACCGAGAAGTCTCTGAAAATTTATTTTGAAACAGCTTGGAAAATTTGCTGACTTAAAAAAACTATCTAAAAAGTCCTATAAGTGGCTTGTTTCATGGCAGAAAATTGCAAAAACTTCTGGAACAGTATTTTATTAATTTTATTTATTCATTCATTCATTTATAAATGCACTTATGTTCAAGTTGTTTTGCAACCCAGAAGGTCTGAGTGAGAACTGTGAAGCATGTGTGGTGCTTTTATTTTATTTTTCTTGTGTGTGAACTGCTCCCCAATAACTTGCAGGGACTTCAGGGTCAATCTGGCCAACATGTGAATGCAGCACCTCCATTCCAGAGGAGAATGTGTGTTAAAGGGCTTTAAAAGCCTCCTGTGAAAAACCTCCTGGAATCAAACTTGACTGAATTTGTTCAGAATTCTGAGAAAACAAACATAGGCTCACCCTGCATGGTTGAAAGTCTCCTTTGCTAATCTGCAGCGAGGGGCCCATTTTAATAATTCATCTTTCTAGTGTGTTCTAGGCATTAAAAGTAATACAAATGTATAGTACTCAATGTATATCACTATATATTGTGACGTGTGTGTGTGTAGTCAGTGAAATGTATTTGCAGGCAGCATACTTATTTTGGAATATCAGACTTAAATCCTTGGGGGCCTGGGGTGTGCAGAGGCCCTGGACTTTGGGGGGGGGGGCCCATTTTAAAATCTTGTCTCTGGGCCCACTCCAACCTTGCTACGCCCCTGCCTTGAAGAATATATCAAGGACAGTGAAGAAGATGCACTTCAAATGATCAATAATGTGAAACTATTCAAGACCAATTGAAAGCAGGCCTACAAGAAAGAACAAGTCAAGAACCGAGCAGAAAAATGGAGGAATAAGCCCCTGCATGGTCAATATTTGCACAATATAAGTGGAAAATCAGACATCACCAAGACCTGGCAATGGCTTAAGAATGGCAATTGAAGAAAGAAACAGAGGGTTTAATACTGGCTGCACAAGAACAGGCACTAAGAACAAATGCAATAAGAGCAAAAGTCAAAAAATCAGCAACAAACAGCAAGTGCCGCCTTTGTAAAGAAGCAGATGAAACCATGGACCACCTAATCAGCTGTTGTAAAAAGATCGCACAGACTGACTACAAAGAAAGGCATGACAAGGTAGCAGGGATGATACACTGGAACATCTGCAAAAAATACAAGCTACCTGTAGCCAAAAATTGGTGGGACCTTCAAATTGAAAAAGTTGAAGAAAACGAAGATGCAAAAATATTATGGGACTTCCGACTACAAACAGACAAACATCTGCCACACAATACACCAGATATAACCGTAGTCGAGAAGAAAGAAAAACAAGTCAAAATAATTGACATAGCAATACCAGGGGATAGCAGAATAGAAGAAAAAGAAATAGAAAAAATCACCAAATACAAAGATCTACAAATTGAAATTGAAAGGCTGTGGCAGAAAAAGACCAAAATCATCCCAGTGGTAATTGGCGCCCTGGGTGCAGTTCCAAAAGACCTTGAAGAGCACCTCAACACCATAGGGGCCACAGAAATCACCATCAGCCAATTACAAAAAGCAGCTTTACTGGGAACAGCCTATATTCTGCGACGATATCTATAACAATGGACAATAAAATTCTGGCATCCCAGGTCCTTGGGAAGGACTCGATGGCTGGATAAAACAAACCAGTCAATAACACCTGTCTGACTGTGTAAACAAGAAATAATTTGTAAAAAAACACTTTGTAAAAAAGGCAATAAACACATGGAAGACTCATTTGCTATTCAATGGAGAAGAAGTGAGAGAAGTTGAGAACTGGAGAGGAAAATTTCAAGGAGACTCAGTGTCACCTTTACTTTTTGTAATCTCCCTAATTCCGCTATCCATTATCTTGAAAAAAACAAACCATGGATACCAAGCTTCAAAAATATCAGTTTAGCTTTCCCACCTTCTTTATATGGACTATCCAAAGCTTTATGGAAAATCACCATCCGAAACTGAGTCATTACTCAATACAGTTAGAATTTATAGCTGTGATATTGCAATGGAGTTTGGACATTCATACATCAATGAAAGCCAAGAAGAAATGCTACAGGAAGTGAGTAAGATAGGACTGTTGAAAATAAAGGAATCAAAGGATGAATACAAAAAACAGCAGATGAGGAATCGATAAGAAAAAATGGCACAGCAAACTATTGAATGGTCAGTTCTTTAATGACAAGTCAATGATAGCACAACATGGCAGTGATTAAAGAAGCGGACACTGAAGAAAGAAACGGAATGTCTCATTTTTGCAGCCCAGGAACAATCACTACAAGCAATAAAGGTGCTGCAATGATCCACTGGAACTTTTGCAATAATTACAAATTGCCAGCAAGCAAGAACTGATGGAATCATCCGACTGAGAAGGTCACAGCAAATGAGGAGCCAAAAATCCTTTAGGATTTTCAAATACAAACTGATAGGCATTTAGTGCACAATATGCCAGATGTGACCGTCATCGAGAAGAATTGGGTTCTGATAATTGATATTGCAATCCCAGGGGATAGACCTCCTTCCAGGTGATGGTTTATAAAACATCTGTTGCTTTTTAATCTCTGCTCTGTGCCAAACACAGAGTCGATAAAAAACAACTGGAGAAAATAACTAAATACAAGGACCTTCAGATTGAAATTGAGTGGCTCTGGAAAAAGAAAACAATAGTGGTGCCAATAGTTGTTGGTGCCCTTGGTGCAGTACCAAAAGAACTTGAACACCATCTTAATACCTTGGGCATCGATAAAATTACAACACAGCAACTACAGAAGGCCACACTACTCGGGACAGCACAAATATTACAATGCTATCTTTAATTTTTCTTTAGTTATCCCAGACCCTTGGAAAGGACCCAATAATTAAAGTACCAAATCCAGTCAATAATATCTGGTAGATTGTAAACAGCATAATAATGTTTTAATAATAAAACGTTGTTAGCTGTCCTATAACAAGTTGTTCTCCGGGAGGTTTACAACAACATTTTATTATTATTTATTTAATGTATTTCTATACTGCCTGAAACTTGCGTTTCTGGGTGGTTTACAATTACCATCATTTAAACATTAAAATCATTTACATTAACATCATTTAAAACCCAACATTAAAAGTATTAAAACTAATTAAAAGCCTGGGTAAAAATAATATGTCTTCAGTGCCTTTTAAAAAGTTGCCAGAGATGGGGAGGCTCTTATTTCAACAGAGAGTGCATTCCAAAGCCAAGGGGCAACAAAAGAGAAGGCCCGTCCCTGAGTAACCACCAGAGGAGATGGCGGCAACCACAGATGAACCTATCCAGATGATCTTAGCAGGCGATGGGGCTCATGGTGAAGAAGATGCTCTCTTAAATACCCAGAGGTTCTCTTAAATAACACGAATGTCATAGGAACAGGATAGATGTACAGATAATCCTGTGAGGAGAGCTGGTCTTGTGGTAGCAAGCATGAATTGTCCCCCTTGCTAAGCAAAGTCTGCCCTGGTTGCATATGAATGGAGGACTACATGTGTGAGCACTGTAAAATAGGAATGGAGCTGCTTTGGGATGAGCATTCCAAGTTCCCACCCTGGCATCATGAAGATAGGGCTGAAAGATATTCCTGCCTACCACCTTGGAGAAGCCGCTGCCAGTCTGTGTAGACCAGGGATTCTCAACGTTATTGAGATGTTATTGACTCCAACTCCCATAATCCCCAACCAAAGGCCATTGGGGCTGGGGATTATGGGAGTTGAAGTCCAATGACATCTGGGGACCCAACGTTGAGAATCCCTGGTGAAGACAACACTGAGCTAGATGGACCAATGGTAAATCACATTTTACTATCTTCGTAAGCCAACATTTTATTTATTTTCTATTTATTTTCAATATTTTATTATATTTATCTAGCAGTTCTCCACTTTGTCAAATAAACACCTAACACAGTAATAGCACATACCTTTGAGCAGCAAGATATATATTGAAAATACATACTTTGACTTCCAGTTTCCTGATCCAAGACACACTAAAATATCACACACACACACACGCACAAACACACAGACACATACTTATTGATTGATTGATTAGAAGTTTATCTGCCCACTACCTTTAGATCACTCTCTTGGCTTGAGGAATACATGATGAATGTATATATGGGTTATCCCTATGGCAATTTCATTCCTGACCAGATCTAATACAAGGTCTCCCAATGGTATAAGTACACTTATGCATTTTTAGACTTTGAAATCAGCTCATGTAATCACAGGCTCCCCTAAGAATTTTGGGAGTTACAGTTTTATGAGGGTGCTGAGAATTGCTTGATAGAGAATTTCTTGTCCCTTCACAGAAGCATGGCAATATGTCCGCAGGGAATCATGACATTTAAACAGTTTAGATCTGGTCTGAATGTGTAGTGCAGATAATTTTGTGGTATAATTATGAAAATGACTCTTCATGAGGAAAACAGTTACAGCAGCAGTTATAATATAAACGAGCTTTGGTTCTACTTTGCCTCTGAAAGCTTTATAGGGAGCATTCAGGGTGACCCTTTCATGAGGCAAGGTGAGGCGGGGTGGCACCGGTGAGGTGGAACCAGCAGAGTGGCAAGATGCTCCTTCCACCACCACCCTGTTGTCACCAATGGAAGATCTCCTTGGGAATGATCTGGCCCTTGCACACTTTGCAAAATGCCTTTAAATTCCTCACACTTTGCAAAATGCCTTTAAATTCCTCACACTCCTTGCAAAAATTGCAAGACGTACAGGGAGGAAGCTGCTGGCAACATTTGCTTCTTGCTGCCCTTCCTCCACATCACCTGCAAGGCTTGCAGGAGTTGGTTTGTCTGACATCAGACGCGGGGAGGCTAGTTTAGCTCCTGAGCGGGGGCTGCGTGGCCCCTTCGGGAGCTAAACAAAGGCTGGCGCTGTGTTTGCAGCGCCAGCCAGGAGCGGTTCTTCCCTGCAAAAGCAGGGAAGAGCAGCTCATGGTTGCAGGGCCGGATTAAGCTAGTGTGGGGCCTGTTGCATATGTTATGAAGGGGCCCCAAATTTAAAAAATGCACATAAATATTGAAACATAAATTATTTACTTGCATAGTAAAGTAATCCAATTTTTTCATTTGCCTAGTGCCCCCCCACCAACCATCCCATGCCTTCACTCAGCTGAGCCAGCCAGTCAACAAACTTTGCAAAACACCCCCGCCACACACACACACACACTTTTGTGACTCCTGACCATGGGTTCTCCTTTGGAGTTATTTTCACAAAGAGAAAGGGGGTGGGGAACAAAACTCTTAATGTTTAAATTAAAAGGTTCTCAGGAATTCTGTACTTTGAGAAATCTGAACCTATTCGCAATTTTGGCACACAACAGTGGATGTTTGATTCCAATGTGTGCAGAACATATTGGATCCCAGCAGCCATCACATTAAAAGGGCCATTTGACAATATTAAGAATATATGTTTAACATCTTGTGCAAGCCTGACAGGAAAGCAGATGTATATTTAAAATAGTTGATGCATTGCAAATGAATGTGATTATGATGAGGTGCATTAGCAAATTCCATGAAAACAGAAGTATCCAAAAGACAATCTTTTGGCAGGAGGCACAGGCTCTTTCAATCTAAATTACACTAACATGCTTAATATTAAAAGGAGGAAATGCACAAATCATTCAGTGCAACCCTAAGCATGTTTACTCAGAAGTAAGTCCCACTGAACTCAATGAGCCTTACTCTCTAGTAAGTGTGTTTAGGTTTGCAGCCTCCGTTTATCTTTGGACAATTTCAACGGGCATCCCAATGTAAAGCTAATGAAGCTGGCAACGCAGCAGTAGTTATTTCAGTTCTAGAGGAGAGGAAAGGAGCTCACCTTAAATTTGGCAGTTCCTTGAAAAGCAATGATCACAAATTCCCTCCCAACAGCACTAGATACTAAAGGAGGACATAAGTGACCTTACCCAACAAGACCATAATATAATCTCCCTCCAAGCTCCCCTCAATTGATCCACTAAACTTTGAGACTCCTCTTGCCGTGCATCTTACTTCCGGCTTTCTTTTTCCTCTTAAAGGTACACGTTCTCATTGTTTATCTTTACCCTCTCCCAGTCAGTCGGAAAACGCTGGCAACATTCAACTAGCATCTTCTTTAGCTTCCTTTCTTCCGCCCAGCATTAATAGTTAGTTGTTTTTTTAATCTAAACTGCTTTTATTTCTTTTACTCTCTTTGTGTATGTTTTTAAAAACTTTTACAGTTTAAACAAATAAGGACCAACTCCCTGACGATTAAGTTATCTTTGAGACCCCTTTGCAAGCTATCTGTTCCTATTGTTGTTCTTACTACTCCCTCCCGTGCTGCTTAACATAATAGCTAACCAGAGGCGTAACTAGGGAAAACGGCGCCCGGGGCAAGCACTGAAATTGTGCCCCCCCGCCGCCCCCCCAACATACATCTGACTGACACACGTGTTTTTTCCTCACAACAACCCTGTGAAGTTGGCTTGTATCTCACACATCAGAATTATGATGCAATGAATGATGATACATCCTACATTACACTTAGGTTTTTCCTCACAACAACCCTGTGAGTGACAGTATGTATTTTAACAAAACGAAAACCAAGGACTCCAGAGTAATTCGAGGGACTAGGGTGATAGTGCTAAAGACTCCTTATTCTCCTGCTGTTAAAGAAAGACTCCCTTTTTCCAAAACCGCGTGCTATTTACACCAGAAAAGGTTTCAAATGGAGGGGGAAGCAGCGAGATTGAAGGGGGGGGCAGCCGCAAGTTTCACCAAGGGGTTGGCGTTGGGCTGCTCGTAGATGATGGGGAAGCAGCGAGATTGAAGTGGGGGGGCGGCCGCAAGTTTCAACAAGGGGTTGGGCTGCTCGTAGATGATGGGGAAGCAGCAAGATTGAAGTGAGGGGGGGGCGGCTGCAAGTTTCACCAAGGGGTTGGGCTGCTGCTGCTCGTAGATCATGTAAGGCTGAGATGCAGAAGGAAGGAAGTGGCAGAACAGGCGGGGAATCAGGGATTGATAAGAATAAGAAGACTACATGACAAGACAGAAGAGAAAACACACACCTTGTTGTGACCACCCGCCCGCCGAATCTGCCCGCCCGCCGAATCCTTTCTTGTCCGTGCCGCTGGGTGTCTGTGTCCTCCTGCCTGCGCCTGCAGCCCCAGCCCCAGCCACGACGCTCTCCTCCGCGACCGTGCCACGTGCAGGCGAGCCGAGCTGGGAGGACGGACGGACGCACGCACGCATGCATAGCGCGACTCGGCACGCCGGCCGAGTCGCGCGTGCGTGACTAGAGACCCTCCCTCACCCTGGCTGGCAAGCCACTAGAGGGCCTCTTTCTGGCTGGATATAAGTTCCGTCGCAAGCCAAGGCAAGGCAAGAGCATGGAACTAGGCGCCCGCCACGGTGCCCGCCGGAAAGCCAGGCCAGCAAAGCAATGGGGGGGGGCGCGGGCGCGGAAGGGACCGCTCATGGGGGAGGGGGCGCCGGAGAAATTTGTATTAAATTTTTTTTGAATTTTTTTTTTTTTTTAAATTGGGATCTGGCGGCGCCCCCGTGACCCACAAAGATGGCACCCCTATAGTTACGCCTCTGTAGCTAACCCAATCAACACCATGGTGCCAGGAAGACCTTGCTTAAACGCCCTGAGCGAGATGAGAATGGACAGCAGCAGGCAATGAGGAGAGTCAGCAGAGAGCACCAAATAGAGAGCAAAAGAAGGGGCAGACGTTCAAGCCAGGCGTGCAGGGCCCTAGGAAACGCGGGGCCCGTAGCAAATGCTACATTTGCTACGATGTTAATCCGGCCCTGCCTGGTTGCGCGCTGCGAACGCAGCACCAGCCTAAGTAGCTCCTGAAGGGGCCGCTTGGCCCCTTCAGCAGTTAAAAGACTGGCGCTGCTTTTGTAGCGTAGCCCAGGAGCGGCTCTTCCCTGCAGGGAAGAGCCGCTCCTGGGCTGCGCTACGACAGCAGCGCCAGCCTTCGTTTAACTGCTGAAGGGTCCGCGCCTCAAGGCTCTGTTCAGCCAGACCACACCCCTGTGTCTGACATCAGAAGCGAGGGCGTGGCTAGCCCCAGTGTCTGATGTCAGATGCTGGGGCGGGGTCAGTGGGGCCATGGCGGCGGCCGCACACAGGCCGCTGGTGGTTCCCGCTCCACCAGTGGTCCTCAGGCAAGTGGCTTAACACATAACTAACCACATCATGCTAGTTTTAAAGCTTGTGAGCCTAATTCTGTTCCATCTGAAGTGTTATGCTTGAGTGAGGGGTAGTAGATATTTTGCAAGGACAGCCTTGACCCCAAGACAGTAGCATACCACTATTAAGCCCTGACATTTGTTTCAACTGGAACGCAATATATGTAGTCCCCCTCTTCCGCTCTTAAAAATTGCTTTCCTGTGGAGAAAAATCTCTTCCCCAGAAGCAAGGTTTTTGGCTTTAAAATTACTGATTGGATCATAGTCTAGGAATGGCATTTAATAAAATTAAATAATAGTAACAAATGAATGCCAATGCCAGTTTGCATTTAGGCTTGGTTGTTTGACTGAACTCTGATTCCCAGGTGTATTCATAATTGATAAAACAGCAGCATGTGAAAGAGAATAACAGGAAATCAGGAAATGTAAAGTGAATAAATCCAGGTCATTTCCCATATAGGTTTACTTCCCTTTATTTGTGTCTGTATGCTATGCTGAAAATTACTCTTTCCCTTGGGGAACGTTTGCATTTTGTTTGCCTGGGATGTATATTTCCACCCCCTACCCCCCACCCCCACTGGTTATCTGATCAGTGCTTTCATTTTGTGGTCTGTTCCAAAACATTTTAAATAGCTGGTAAGCCTGTTCTGACCCCTTTCAACTAATGACTTGCAAGAGTTTTCCTGTTGATCCCTGGTGAATGGCGATGAAATAATAACAGCCTCCAAAAAGGGTCCTTGTTTCATACTGAGTATAAACACTGAAATGCTTTCACTAAGAAAAATAAGACATTTCCAGTTGATGCCACCATTATTTACATGGGGCTTAAACATTTCCAAATAATGTAACCATTTATTCCCCATAATTTTATATGATACTTGTGTGGTAAACCTTGTTCCCTGTTAAGAGCATAAATGTAATTGGGCAGATGTATTTGAAGAATGTTAATAGGACTGCCCTGGGGTGATTGGTGAATACCCCAAAATTGCATTTGGGCTTTGTGTGTGGAATTAGCGAGCTGGATGGAGCAGTTCCATGTCAGAATAATTTCTGTGCAAAACTTTGGTTACAGGAAAATAACTGAGAGAGAGAGAGGTTGAAGTTCAAAACAAAAAAGGTTTTATTGTAGAGTAGGGGAACAGTGGAAGAAGAAAGTTGATTAAAGCAATATTACTACTAAAAATTGGTTACAAGATTAACCAGATAACTGCAAAGAGGAAATTTAGCTTAGTGTCCGAATTAAAATAACTTCCAGGCTGGCTAGAGAAAGGAGTCTTGAGAGAAACAGGTTTTTGGATTTAAGAAGAGAGCACGGATAGAGAGCCCAGAGGGGCACAGCGATTAACATACAATGTTGTTCTTCCTATAGTGGCGATTGGATCCTTGTGGCTCTGGAAAGGCACAAGGCTAGTTCCCTTTCAATTTGGCTTTGGTAGCTGCTAAATCTGGGGGTAACTGTCCCACTGTCTGCTAAGTGACTGATCCCCAATACGCCAACAAATGGCGAGCTCATGATCCCATGAGATTCCTGAGCTTGTTAAAACTGACAACCACATGCCTGTGGTCTCAGACCAAAATAGAGAGACTTCTTGGGGCCCACAGAAGAGCAGTGCTAGCAACAAGAACACAAGTCAGCCTGGGCCCCCTGAGAAGAGGGGCCACTAAGGACCCCTCATCTGTGTCCCCCCCCCCCCATACTTCCCTGCCTTCCCACACTGCAACCTCTGGGGCTAGGAAGCCATGCCTCAATCATGGCTCAAGGCTATTGTTGGGTTAAGGAGGTGATACACTTTTGACAAAGAAACAATTAACACCTTTAAGATGAGCTAATTAAGAAGACAAGCGAGCAACTCTGCAAACTTGCCTGCAGGCAAATGGCTTTTATGTGTGGTTTAATTGGCCTGTTTCATATTCATTGAGAACTTTGATTTTAAGCAGCAGACTTCTTTTCAAATAGCTGCTCCAAAAAGCGCAATTGTTTGTATCTTTTAAAATCTGAAGATGTTCCATATATGCTGAGGAGGAAGAAGTGGGAGTTATCTGTCGCTGACCATTTCTGAATGTCTTCACAAGCTTGGAGTTGCTGAGATTATGCTGCAGTTGGGTCATCTGCATCTCTTTTCCCTTCTGATCATAATGCTTTGTGGGAGGGACCGAGAAATAATATATAAGGCTTTGTCTCAGACCATACCCTGCTTTGTTGCTAGTGACTCTTAGGAGGAACACTCAAAAGGTGCAAAGCAGAAATGGGGGGCTTGCCACCTCCTCAGAAACCCTAACACTTATCAGCTTGCACTTTGAGGGACAAGTAGTTTGAAAGGGGCCACCAATGCCTTCAGGCATTTAAGTAAAGCAAAAACCCAAGCAAAACAGATATAAGAACATAAGAACAGCCTGGCAGGATCAGGCCCAAGGCCTATCTAGTCCAGCATTCTGTTTCACACAGTGGCCCACCAGATGCCACTGGAAGCCTACAGCAGGAGTTGAGGGCCTGCGCTCCCTCCTGCTGTTACTCCCCTGCAACTGGTACTCAGAGGTATTCTGCCTTTGAGGCTGGAGGTGGCCTATAACCCTCTGACTAGTAGCCATTGATAGACCTCTCCTTATGTGAAAGGGAGTGCCTCTGAGACCACTACATAAAATTAGGGTGGTATCAAGCCCTAACAAGGGTCCACTATTAATCCTAACAGTAGTCTACCATCCCTGAAAGTTTGATACTATTCTGCTTTAAAATAATATTTATCTCTATCTCTGTCTCTATATCTATCTCTACTATAACTCCAGCTGATTGGGCCTCACTGACTGACTGACTAATTGACTCACTCACTCACTGACATGAAACTCCCAGACCAAACCACTAAAGATAGAAACATGTTGTTTTCACAGATACTCGTAGGTTCCAGACCTCACCCAAACTATGAAGAATATAAAAAAACTCAGGAAAACGGATTACTTTACTGGAAAATGCAGAAAAACTCTCCCATTGGAAAAACATGGAGAATGATACCTTCTGACAAACTCTGGCAGTTTTCTTGGGTACTTTTTGATACAGAAATTCTAGACTTTCATTGAATTATGAAGCATCCAACAAGCAATATTTTTCCAGTTTGCTGCATTTCAGTCTGTATCAGAGTTCCAAGAAAATTGTTTAAGAACTCAAAAAACACTAAAATGCTTAAATGCCAAAGATGTAAATACCTTTTGAATTGGACCACAATTGGGTCAGATACTATGTTTTGAACTATGCACAGCCCTACTAGTTAGACCCTTAAGTGTCTGTTTCTTGTTATGATGGACTGGAGTGGCCATCTTCCTTTGCTAGACTCTGCATTATAGTGTTTCATGCTTCCTCTTCCTTGAGAGATTTCAAGAACTGTTCATGTTATCTATCCTTTTGCTCTTCATGAGATATGTGAGAGAAACAATTTTTAAAAGAATCTGAAATACAGATTGAAGTGATATGCCGAAAATAGTAAATAACTCTATATCAAAAAATAATTGTCTCTTCTGGTGAGAATTCCTGGTGTTTGAACTGTGAAATTCAGCTCCTACGTGTTTGGCATGCCAAAATCAACAAGTGAAACTACATGACTTGGCTTACTAGTGATGGAGAACAACAGAAAAAATGTCCCACTTGTCAGAAACATTCAATCATGCATCGAGCCCTAACTCTTGTCCGATAACATCTTACAAAGCTGCTGCTAGATATATATCCTTAAAAAGACTCTTGATTTCTAGAACTAGTATAGCTCCAGCTTATTAATTTTTCCTTCTCCAAGCCACAACTCCAATTTCCTTTATAACAGGGCACTTAGGGGCATAGAACTCACCTTCAAACTAAAGTGGTATAATGAGGTTGATGTATATAAGTAACTTCCTTCAATAGTAGTAACCTTTGGTGGAGGAGAAGAGAAAATTAAATTAAAATGGGGGAAAACAGTGAGGGAGGATTGGATGTCTGCCTTCCATGCCTTTCAGAGAAGAATTTTTATTGCAAGTAACAGTAATAATTCTCATCTTGCAATTTAAATGAAACCAAGTTCTCACACCTCATCCATCAACATATCAGGGATATCCTGGATATTAGCAGAGAGCTGTTCCAGAGTTTAAGTACATATGTAAGGGTTGCCTTGACAATCGCCAATGGCAACAAAATGCCTTTGCTAACAGGTCATCCCAAGGCCATTCAGCTAAGCAAAAATGTGTACAATAATAGCCACTTAGCTGCAGTGATAACAACAAAACAATTCATATTTGATTGTTTTCTTATCATAGAAACCATGAGACAATAAAATACTGCACCAGTTCAAGATGAAATGCAGAGATAGAAACTTTTATATAGAGGTTCATGCTCCAGAGAAATAAATCCCCTCTCAATTATATTTACAGTCAAACACTCTTCTTTTATTGCTGGGCAGAACACTTGCTTAGAAACAGAAAGGAACAAGAAAGAAAAATTCAAGTGTGGGGTCTAAATCCAGCCCATATTACAAAGTTCTAATATTACACTTCCCTCCCTTTTAAAATACCATTTCCCTCCCTTTTAAATTTACAACTCAGACATTAGTCCCACTCTTGTGTGGTTTGCACAAGAAACCGCACTCACAGTTACAATGGCTGAAAGTGGGTAGGAAGTCCTACCCCACACTGTCACTCACCCCCTCCACCTCACCCTCCATGATTATGGAGCTGTTTATATGAAGGGGGAAATGCCATAAACACCATGGCTGGATCACTCTACGTGGCTGATCATGGAAATACTGGCCATAACAGTTACAGCACTTCTCCTTTCACACAAGCAGCTCTGTAATCATGAAGGGTAAGGTGGAGGTGATGAGTGACAATGTGGGATGGAACCTCCTACCCACTTTCAGTCATCATAACTGCGAGCACAGTTTCTTTTGCAAATATCTGAATGGGCTATAAATAAATATTCATTGTATTCATATTCTTTCCCCCCTTGTTGATTGATGGCTTCCCCTGGAGATTGGGTTTTCATCCAGTGCAGGTGATACCTGCCCTTCTCTTTAGATGCTTTAGAATTCTGTTGCTCTTGACACAGTCCTTTCAGCCAGTGGCTCATGTTCATGTGCGATTTGATTGCAGATGGTCCATATGTACACAGGTTTGTATGCAGATGTGATTTTGATGTTGTCTGACTATGCCATCATAATTTATTTTAAAAAGTGATAAAGGCTCCATCTTGAAGCCCACTTAGAATCCAGATAAGTGGGTTGATGCTTAGTGTAGACATGTTCCTGTACACACACTCTTTTTTCCCTTGCTGTCATGACTTTGGATCTGGGCCCCCCCTCCCCCGCCCATTGGTGGATGGGGCAAACAGTTCAAGGAATGATCCAGGGTGGGGAAACCCTATAACTCAGACCCAAGGTGACCCTCCACTGCCAGGACCCCCCATAGCAGGAGAACCAGGGGAACTTGAGCCAGCATCTCCTTTACAAACCAAGGACATGGTCTCCCAGCACTGCTAGTGCCAATGCTAGAAAATCAGGCAACAGAAGACTTCCCTAGGGAAGGAATGGGGCCAATTCACTCTGTCTAGGCAGTAGTCTTAAAAACAGTCAGCCATTGGAGGAACATCTCTGGTATGTTGCTAAATCCATCTCTTGTGGGTTCCTGCTTGCAGCTAACCCAGTTCTTGACCCTTTCCTCCTTGGAGTTATCCAAGGTCTATGTCTCTCCCAAATCTCTGCCTTGATAGAGACCCTAGCTCAGCCTAGAACAGGATCCTATCACAATAATTATGCATGCATTTTTAAAGGACTTGTTTCTTTTGTGCTTCTTCCTCCATATTGGGAAGACTCAAGTCCAGACTTGTTTTCAATGAAATTAGACCAGCATTGTTTCCAACTTCTCATCAATCACATTTTTCATCCCTTGTCTGAAGATTCTCACTTCTCTTTCCATTGCATAATTGGAAGTTGGATGGTACAGTGACGTCTGAAAGTAATTCCAGTTTTGCTCAGGGAATCTTTAATCCCTGGCAATAAAGTTTAATCCACTATCTGGATTAACCAAACCATGAGCAATGGTTTGGATTGACCAAACCATGGCCAATCTCTGAGGGGCAAAAGTTTATCAGTTTTTCATAGGTGGCTGCTGAGGTTGTTGAGATCATTGGGTGTTCTTCCAACCACACCACTTTGAACTGGCCTCTTCCCTGCGTAGGCTCCTGCAAAATCTAGAAGCAACCAAAACCAAGCTTGTCCTGACCACTCCCGAGGATGAACAAGTGCCAGTGCTGGAAGCTGTTGATGCACCTGACATTGACAAATCTTGACCATCAGTTCCAAGTCTTCATCCAGATGTGCCAAACATAGGTGCAAGCTAAACCCTTCATGCAGGAAATTCCTGGATGCGCTTTATGGAGCTATGCCAGGACTTGTTGGCTTCCTCATGGAGAACAACAGCCACGATACCACATAATATTCAGCCATCCTTTATGCTTAGTTCTGTACTGCAGCTCCAAACTGGGCACAATGCTTCTCCTAAACTGTTTTTGGGACCAGCCCTATAATGTACAGTACATGACTGGTCCTCTGTAGTCCATATTCTTAACTGGGCAGCCATCACTGGATCTGATCCAGGTATTGCATCAGCAGGACAACTTCCTTTGGAACCTCCTCAATTGGAGGTGATTCTGGGAGTGGCTCAGTACATCTGCTCAGAACATCCACATTGTCATGTTGCTTGCTTGCTTTATAAGCTTTCTTGAACTCATACATAGCTCACGTTGCTGTTCAACACTGTAGTCATGCTTTTGCCATGCTGGCCAACTAAATGATGATGATTTTCCCTTAACAGGTATTGCTGGAACTTTCAAGTGACAGATTATCTTTTAACTTCAGATTGCTTTATTTTTTGACAAAACAAGAGATAATGCTGGTTGAAAGAATGCTTCTCTAAACGTGCTTAATTTATTTTGACCCAAACATACTTAGGTATGTTCAGCTTTTATCATTGGTTTCTCCCAATTCTTGGGCTCTCTTGGAACTCTTAAATCGTTTTTAGAGATGGGACCCGGTGTGGCACTATGGAAAGAGACAAGAAGCAGCATTCCAAGAATCAAACATACTTAAGTATATCTGAAACACTGGTGCGTTTTGTGGAGCACATGTCTCCCCCCACCCACCCAAGCTGTAACTTTTTCCACCATAGGGTTAACTCTGTCCTTGTCCATTTTGTAATGTAAGTCCTGTACTTCTGACCTCATAAAAAAGCATTTATTCTGTTTTAAGTGCAGCCCTTATTCCTACAGTCTTGGAAGTACCTCCTTCATTGTTGAGAGTTGTTCCTAATCACTTTTGCCAGTAATGGAAATATCATCAGTCCTCACCACTAGTCCAGGAATCTCCTTCAACAATTTTTCCATGGCTCTCTGGGATATTCCTGCTGCTAAGAACTACATAAAGTATTAGTATTAACCCTTCTGGATGTTTATTGTGGTAAATTCCTTATAGTTATTCAACAGTTCCATTTTCTGTCACTGGCAGGCCTGGATATGTCCAAATTACTGAAGTGTTGACCCCTTCAAGCACTGCCAGCAGGTCTTCTGTTAACTGAATAAGGCAACTTGATTTATTGACATATTGTGACTGTGTGGCTTTTCAGATGCACATGGTCTGGTCTGACTATGTCACTGATACTGCCCATTCTGAAAACTGCACTGGAGAGGTTATGCCTTTTAGTTCAGCCAATCCAGATCATCTTCAGATTACCTTACCCTTCTTGGGGCACTGCAGGATGAGCATCCAGAACTTCATAAGAACAGCCCAGCTGGATCAGGTCAAGACTTATCTAGTTCAGCATCCTGTTTCCCACAGTGGCCCACCAGTTTCCTTTTGAAAGCTCACAGGCAATAGCTGAAGGCATGCCCTCTCTCCTGCTGTTGCTCCCCTGCAATTGTATTTAGAGGCATCCTGCTTCTTAGGCTGGAGATGGCCTAGAGCCCTCAGACTAGTATCCACTGATGGACTTGTCCTTCATGAATTTATCTAAGCCCTTCTTAAAGCCATCCAAGCTGGTGGCTGTCACCACATCTTGTGGCAGAGAATTCAGAGGTTAACTATGTGTTGCCTGAAGAAGTACTTCCTTGGCAAGAAGTTTCATGGGATGACCGTGGTTCTAGTGTTATGAGAGGGGGGGATTTCTCTCTATCAACCTTCTCCACACCCTTCATAATTTTAGAGACCTCTATCATGTCTCCCCTCAGTCGTCTTTTTTTCTAAACTAAAAAGCCCCAGTGTTATAGCTTTGCCTTGTAAGGAAAGTGCTCTAGGCCCGATCATCTTCGTTGCCCTCTATTGCACCTTTCCAGTTCTACAATGTACTCCTTAAAATATCTGAACTGGCTCCATTTCTATAATGTCCTTTTGTAAGGATTAAGAATGGTTATAAAAGGATTTTAAATAAATTATGGGTAAGTGAGCGGCCTTGCTCAAATGAAGCACCCAGTTCAGAAAATTCTAGGTTCTTGTTTGATTATTATCTCTTATTGATCCCAGGCAGTGATAAGATTTGTCAAGCTGTTCCCAAAAATTCCCCCCAAGTAAAGAAACACAGGTAAATTTGTGCTAAGGCTTTATTTCTATCCAAGTGTGCAAAGCAAGGCAGCTTTACAACTAGGGATATACAAAAAGGTTTGATGTCAGATTCGACGTGCTTCTTGGCTTTCGGGGAAGGCGGCTGTATACCACATGGTGACATCTTGTTCTTTCATCCTCCCTCTACCGGGGGGAAGGGGTCAATTTGTCGGCCACAGGCATGAGACTGCTCATCAATGATTTGCGGCTGGGATTGGTGTTAGTTCTACATGAGTGGTGGGGGTGTGGGGCATTAAGCTAGGCTAACGCCCGCTATGGCAGGTACAGTGCAGAGGAAAAAACAGCTTAAATCGGGTGATGCACCTTAGGTTAGCGTTTGGCTTCAAGAAGGAGGAGGGGATCGCTTGAGGCTTGATAGATCAGGGATGCCGCTGAGCCCTTCTTCTCTGTAAAGCGACATTATTATATGGAATTGGCCTTTTTCACAGCTGCCACACACTGAGTTGACACTTTCAACTAGCTGTCCACCATGACCCAAAGATCTCTCTCCTGGTCCACCATGACCCCAAGATCTCTCTCCTGGGCAGTCGCTGACAGCTCAGACCTCATCATTGTATATGTGAAGTTAGCGGGTTTTGCCTCAATATGCATCACTTTACATTTGCTAACATAGAACCGCATTTGCCATTTTGTTGTCCACTCCCCCAGTTTGGAGAGATCCTTTTGGAACCCATCACAGTCTGGTTTGGATTCCACTACCCTAAATAGTTTGGTGTCATCTGCAAATTTGGCCACCTCGCTGCTTACCCCAACTTCCTTTACTGCAGGCATTTTCTTCAGGCGTGGATTACACATTTCTTCCCAATCCAATCCAAGTTCTTTCAGCCAATTTCTACCAAACATTTGGCCTTTTCCTTTTTATTACTATTTATTTATTTGATTTTTATACTGCCCTTCCAAAATGGCTCAGGGCAGTTTACAATTAAAACAAGCCATTAAAACAGTAAAGAGCTAAAACAAAAATTAAAAACAATATAACAACAATTAACAATTTAAAAACAATTTAAAACAACAATTAAACAATCACAATGATTAAAAACCCTGAAACTGGGTTAAAATATTAAAACTGATTTTAAAACCCTGGAAAGCCAGGCCAAACAAATATGTTTTAAGGGTTCTCCTGAAGGCTAATAGAGAATTAAAATTACATATTCCCGCAGGGAACGCATTCCACAGCCCTGGAGCAGCTATAGAGAAGGCCCGCCTCCGAGTCGCCACCAGACGAGCTGGTGGTAACTGGAGACTAACCTCCTCAGATGACCTTAATGTGCGGTGTGGATCACACAGAAGAAGGTGCTCTCTAAGGTAACTCGGGCCTAAGCCGTTCAGGGCTTTAAAGGTAATAACCAGCACTTTGTATTTTGCCCGGAAACATATCGGCAGCCAGTGCACTTGTTTCAAAACAAGCGTAATATGGTCTCTCCGGGTTACCTCAGAGACCAATCTGGCTTTCGCATTCTGAACTAATTGAAGTACACAGAAATCCCACTGTTATCCTTTGTATTTCATAGGAACACATATAGGTTCCTAGCACTCCTAACACAGGGGCAGTGTTTACATGAGGTAAGGTGAAACAATAATCTCAAACATTAACTTAGTGGGACACCAGCATGGTAGCACGATGCCCCCCACTACATCACATGTCTCCCTCTGCCCTTCTCACTGTGTGAACAGCCCTTTGCTATCACTTGGTGGCAAACCCTCCTCCTCATCTTTGCTGCCATTGGGTCCTCCCTTGCTTACCACTGACCTGATAATGAAATGGGGAAGAAGTAGAAGGGGGAATGGCATTAGAACAGTGTTACTCCTGCTAAATGGACACCGGGGACACCTTTTGATGTGGTGATGCAGGGGGAAAACCATAGTGCCTATTCAATAATAGCACAGTATCCTTCCAATGGCTGTTGCTGGTGTCTACCTTGTGTTTCTTTTTAGACTGAGCCACTCCAGTGGCCAAAAATCAGGGATGATGTGATTTGTAGTTCAATATCTGCAGGACAGCCAAAGTTGTGCAGCCCTGTTCTATTCCTTCCTGCTCAGCCTAGGCTATTCCAGTCTAGCAACCACAGCAGGAAAGGCCAATTGGATTTATAGTTTTATTTTGCAGCATAAGCAGCATATAGGAAAAACAGCCCCACAAATGGAGGATGTCTACCTGTAGTCTGATTAGCTTCCCTTAAAAAGTCTATTGAGTCAGCTCAAATGTTAGCCCACCCATGAGGAAAATGCCTTCATGTGCTCATGCATCATATAGAGGGATATAATGTTACCCTGTTATTACAACATAAGAAAGGCAAACTGCATGGTGCTTATCAATGCCAATAACCAATTAACCAAAGTAAGCACAGCTAACATCCTTTGTAAATAACCTATCATGCCATTTAATATTAGATGGGGCCACTTCTGATATCTTGATATTTTCTCAAATGTCAGTAGTTATTTGTTTTTCTGTTCAGTTCTGGGGATTTCCTGCTATTTTTAATTTATATAGATTGCTTTCTGGTTTTAACATTGTCCTTTGAGAACTCCAAGATGTGAAATGGAAAAGTGATTCATACATTTAATAAACCAAGTAAATCGTTTATTCCAGAATAGGTCTGCTGATTTCAGTGAGATCATTGTAAATGCTTATAGGATAACAGCCAAAGAGAGGCTTTAAGTAAAATAATTTCCCACTATTGGTTGGTATGCTTCCACTGAGGTGTTCAAGCGGCTCCTTTTCATTTGGGAAAATATAAACCCACTTCCCTATAATCTGTTTTCAAAATGTTTTTTCTTACAGATCTCCTAAAAGCTTTATATTGTAATTAAATATTCTTGAAATATGAGAAACTTTTAAAGACTTTGAACATTTAACTTTATTTCACTTAGTTAATCCAGTGCTCAGGTTCTCAGTAAAAAGACTGATCCATCCCCCCCCCCCCACAAAGAACTTATTCTTCAAAGGCTATACAGTTACTACTAACTAACAATGTGATTATCGACAGAGGTTGCCGCCTTTGTAGAACTGGCTTTGTCGCCTTCTAGATCCATATGCCATGTAAATATATCTAAATAAAAAAATAATCCTTTACACAGGTGGCAGATTCTATCCTTACCTATATGTTCTATTACCCCTTTCCTGCATTTAAATCTTAATGTTCTTCCACTTCCACCAGCTTCCTTTCACCTGATACTTCAAACTCCCATGTTCTGTACTTCTTCAGTAGCTGTGATAGGTATTAGGCATGCAAACAAACAAATCTGGAGGCTAGTTACTTAAACCAAGGTATAGAACTTTATTTAGCAAAAGATACCTTTTGGGTAAAAACTATATTTTATTTATTTGTTTATTTATTTACTTATTCACTTATTTATTTATTTAGCACATTTATGTACCGCCCCATACAAAAAAGTCCCTAGGCAGTTCACAATATAAAATCATGATAACATTAACATAATTAAAACAATTTAAAATACAATAAAAACTCTAAAACCAAAGCTTTAAAACTAGAAACTAAAAGCCTGACAAAACAGGTATGTTTTCAGGTCCTTCTTAAAAACATTCAGAGAAGTGGAAACTAATTTCATTAGGAAGTGCATTCCAGAGTCCCAGGGCAACTCTAGAAAAGGCCCAGTTTCAAATCTCCACCAGCCGAGCTGGTGGCAACTGCAATCAGACCTCCCCAGATGATCTTAACAGGCGATGGAGTTGATGATGAAGAAGGCATTCTCTTAAAGGATTTACAGGTTATAGAATAGATGTTGCATTATTTTCTATGCTGTGAGGTTTATTATTCCTAAGAGTAGTGGCTATTCATCTGGACTAAGTCCCTCTTCTGTTGATTCCATAACCAGAACATCATTGAAATATGGCATACACCTGTAATTCCAGAAAGCAGAGACTCCATGAAGTTTTGGAACATTCCAGGGGCCACAGAAATTCCACACTGGAGACACTTAACTCCGCAATGCCCCACAATGGGTGATGATTGTTTGGACATCTGCTGTGGCATCATCAACAGCCAGTTGCTGGTGCACTTGGGCCAGATCATGCTTTGCAAAAACCTTTTCCCTGGCAAAAACAACAAGCAGTTGTTGTTCGCTCTCCCTGCAAACCCCCTAGAGGCTCTTCTCACGGATCGTGAGAAGAGCCTCCTTGTTTGGTAAGGTGTTCAAGCTCTTCCTCAATTTTTGATTAACTGCAGGCACAGGATACAGGTGCTTATTGCCTTATTTACAGTGCACTTAATCTCCACACAGTCTCACTTTCCCATTAGGTTTCAGTACTGGCACAATTGGTTTAGCCCATGGGTCTTTGTGACTGGTTCAAGAACTCCTTGAGGCTATTCCCACGATCTGACAAAATTGGGAGCCTAGCCTGATTTTGCCTGATCGTGGCAACCACCAGGTTCGCAGGTGAGCCTGCTGGCCTCCAGGCGGTTAACCCACCAAACCACCCCTCCCCTTAAACCAGGTTTGTGGAGCGAGTGCTCTGCAAACCCGTTTTTTCTGCCCGTAAGTTGCTGTGGTGCGGCTCTGTGCCACGACTACTCATGAGGAGACCCCCGACCGGGAGGCTGAAAAGCAGCCTTCTGCCTCGGGGGTCTCTCCAGCATGCCTTGCGCGCTCGCACAGGGCATGCTGGAGCTTCCGGGGACCGCGCGGCCCCCGAACTCCCCAGCCCCGGCCGGCTCCATGACAGAACTGGCAGTCATGTGGGTGGCCGCTGCAGCTGCCCAGAGCAGACTGTCTGCTCATCTGCGGGGAGAGCAGGCTAAGCCTGCTCTACCCACAAACCCCCTAGAGGCTTGTCTCATGGATTGTGATAGCCTCCTTGTTTGGTAAGGTGTTCAAGCTTTTCTTCAGTTTTTTCATGTAAAGCAAAAGGCACATTCCTGGCTTTCATGTGAATTGGTGCAACAGATGGATCCAAGTGGAATGATGATAGCTTTCATTTATAAGCTCCCAGTTCCCATAACCAAATGTGTTATGCTTGTGTTTTAATTTAATTTTTTAAAAACCGGATTTGTTTATATATTTTTTAACTTAATATTTCAATATGTCTTTTTTATAATCTTGTTTTTAAATTTTATTGTGAGCCGCCTTGGGATTTTCCTAATGAAAGGCGGGGTATAAATTTAACAATAAAATAAATACATAAATAAAATGCCTCACAAAACACCTTTGGAGACACTGAACCATCTTTAGGCTCTTTGTCACAGACATTTTGAACATGATACAGCTCCTGGGCTTCACTGCATTGTGAACAATCAAGTTAATGTGAAGTTAGGTGGTGTGACTCCATGTTACAATTCTTTGGTTTCTTAATGATGGACTTGGAATGGCATACTTGCTGGAGGTAACCTTTCTTACAAAAACCTGCATTCCACATCCTTGAATCTGCATACAGAGCACTGATTCAACCCTCCACAGCCTGAGCAGGGATTGCTATGTAGGGCCTATCTGCAGAAATTGTGGAAGGTACATTTTCTGTGTTCTGCTGACCCTGTTGTCCAGAATTTTCAGCCTACTTGGTTAACATGTATATAACATGTTATATTGGTTGCTACCTCCTTGAGTTCTGTGACTTGTAGTGATGCAGTTTCACTGGCTAATGCCTTTTCTTGAGCCATTGCAAATGTCAAATTTGGCTCAGATAGGAGCCTTCATTGCAGGGCTTCATCATAAATCCACACACAAGGCGATCCCTCAGCATATCTTCTAAGAAGTCCCCAAATTTAAAATGTTGAGAAAGATTATGCAGCTCTGTGATATAAGCAGCAATGTCTTCTCCAGGCTGTTGAATTCGTTTGTTAAATTTAAATCTCTGTACAATGACTGATGGTGTTGGTGAGAAATGAGCCTTCAGTAATTCCACAAGTTCATCAAAGGTTTTAGACTTTGGTGAAACAGGAGTAGTGAGTATTCTTATTGCAAATGTTTGGGCCTCACAGACAGTCAAAAGGACAGCTCACTTTTCTTCAAGGCTAACTTATTTTGTTTGCTTCAAGATAAAAGGAAAGCCTCCGTGCATATGAATCCCTAGAAGCAGGCTGACTAATATCCAACTCTTCAATGTGTTCAAGAGCAGCCATTTTAGCACAGGATCTGCTCAGGTTTTCAATCTGGGGCTTTTTTATACTGCTTACCAGGACATTTTCCGAACTACGAGATTTGCAACGGTTAATGCATTGCAAACTGTGATGGAATTATGCAATGGTTTCAAAGCAAGAGTAAAGGGTTGTTTAATGCTTTGTTGTAAACTGGTGGCCATTCATATTTCCATCCTCTGCAACATATTTTCCAGGCAGGAGTGTCCATATTATCTTTGAAACGCATTTATCTGCCCCTCCTCCTGCTCCATTTGGGCCAATGGAGGGAAGAGGAGGAGGGGAGGGGAGAGCTTCTCTAGTGAGGGCTGTGGGATTGCACAGAAGTAAATGAATCATGATTCAGTTCAATGGGGTGAATCACGATTCAGTTCAATGGGTAAGTGACTGTTCTGTCCCCCTGCCCTTTGCCTTGTAGTAAGCAAGTAGGATTGCACAGAAGTAAATGATTTAGTTCAATGGGCTTCCTCTTCAGTAAAAAGTGCATGAGAAAGTGTTGGATTCAGAAATCTGCACCGCTGCTCTCCCCTCCCCTTGTGTGTTGATAAGTTCAAGTTATATTGGAAGCAAGTGGAGGAGGATGGCAGTGTGTGGTTTGGGATCTGTGGGGTGGAAAGGAGGGGAAAGCCAAGAGTTTTCCTTGCCTGTTTCTCTCCCTGCAGTGAGAAGACAGAGGAAGAAAGGACGGGTGGGTGGGTGGGGGAAGAACTGTCCATACTGCAAAATGCTACAACGCATAAAATGTGAGGCAAGGCTCCCTACAAAGGAAAAATACAGCTACTTTCCTGCAGTGCATTTACAAAGTTGTAGGGCAAAAATGCATCATTAACATTCAAATCAAGGCATGGGAAATATGAACAGAATCCTGCTGACAACACGGTGACACCGTTGTTGAAACACAGGCAATACGGAGGGGCACTTAGCGGATATGTTGTGAGTACATTGCAGAGTTTAATCTGGAAAATGCCTAGTAGCACATGAGGACAGAACCACACTTCCAGCTGCTCTTCAGCTCTCAGCAGATCCCATCTTCATTGCCAAAAGTGCTATGTTGTAGCTAGAAAAGTGGAGGAAACATGTAGGTCTAAAAACATAACTGCTCTTTATTGATACCAGGGGCGTAACTATAATAGGGCAAGGGGAGACAGTTGTCTGGGGGACCACTGCCTTGGGGGACCCCCCAGAGGCAAGTCACATGACTGACTCCCCCAGCCGTGCACCCGCCTAGTCTTCCTTCAGTTGTATTCATCCTCCAAAATTGATGTGAGGGTTAAGACCTGGAGCTACCAGAACAGCATGTCTTTCTCTAGTACCATTACATGACCTGCATTGCCCACAATTTACAAAACCTTTAAAAAAATAATTTAGGATGATGTTCTATTGTGGAACATAGGTTATTTATAAATATAATATTTTACTATGCTTTTTGTTACCACTATTCAGCCTCATTTAAGATTTCTTTACTTCATGAGCTGAGCTTCAGTGAGGGGGGGATCCACTTAGGATCTGCAGAAGCTCCAACCAACAGCTACAGCTCCCCAAAAATCTACAGGATCTGCAGAGGAACAAAAAGCACAACTAAACAACACAGCACCCTCTGGCATACATAACAGCAATATTGTACATGCTGTAGTTAAATTTGAAGCCTGATTGGTTGCTTGTCTCTAGATTTATAATTTAGTGAACAAGAAAAGGCAGAGTTAAATAAGTACACAAGGCGGAAAATGAGCACTGATGTGTACTTTGAAGAATAAATAATGGACTACTCTGCATGTAAGCATTACTTGCAGTGGTGGTGATATGTGGTTCTGCATTGTAAACATTCCTATGAAAACCTCTTTCTGGTTTTGTTTCCAGTTTAACTGTGCAAGTATGATTTAATACAATATACACTAGTAAAGTGCCACAACTGGTCCAGGGTTTGGTTTGGTTTCTCCTTTTGTAAAGCTTGTCTGCCTGGCCTTGCACCAGTGATTTGAGGTCTACCATGTGTATCTTATTAGGATGAGACTATCAGGTAACTGCATTATTGCAGTAAAATTATGTACAATGCTTTTTAAATGGGTTATTAGTGGCTTCTTTCATAAATCTTCAGTTTTTGGATAATCTAATCAGTAAAAATCTAATCCAGATTGTAATTTAGTACATCATCATACATCAGTGGAGGAAATTGTTTAAAAGAACAATCAAACTTAGCTATTTCCCACATTTTAGAGATCTAAACATATACAAAAAATAAGACTATTGATTCAGTAGGACTTACTTCCATGTAAATGTGATTAAGATAGCAACCTTCACATTCTAAACCAAAATAATGGAAAGAATGGCTAAACATCCATCTACCTCGCAATTTCTGTCGAGAATATTTGAAGATATACTGGAGCTCACTCATTAAACAATACTGGGTTTAACCGAAAGCATATGGAAAAAATCCCATGAGAGCCCTGAGATTGTCTTTCAGCCAGGTCTAATAGCAGTCTGTGGTCATATGGTTGCTGAATATGTATAGGCTAGTTAGCCTAATCCCTCCCACAACATGTTCTTTGCATGGAGAGAATCTCTCTTTTGTGTAGAGGGAGGAACATGCAAAACCCCACAGGAGACTGTTTGGCTCACTCCTCAGAAATGGGACTTTAACTCAGAAGTAATTGTGCATTGGATTGCAGCCCAAGTTATATTTGGAACTACCAAATATGTATAGCTAGATCCTGTGTTTCTTGAATTGTTCTCTCAAATCTTTGTTGCTTCTAGATGATCCATGGATATTATTTTAATTATTGTCAGAAGTCATTAAAATAAAGTTTAAATAATGCAGTGTTAAAATATCTGGCAATCTGCCAATAAAATGAGAAAGACACCACTCAGATAGTATTCTAAGTCATCAGTCTGTCCGAAATAGATGGCTGTGGTATCTGAATTTTGAATTTACTAGGTAGTGATTTAATCTAAAGATGTGCCAAAGATATTTCTGCAAATGAATAAATGATGATTCAACTCAATAAAAGCCCTCTCTTTCCTCCAACCTCTCATTCCATCAATGTCTGCATTGGGGTTCCTTTCCTCATCCTATTGGCAAACCACAGAATGCTTCTAAAGCAGCTTAAGAATGTGCTGTTAAATATTTCAGATGGAAAATCTGCAGCATACATTTCATCTTTCAAAAATAGCTTGCAGACACACATTTAATAGCTGTCAGTTAGTTCTGAAGGCACTTTCATACCTTTTATCATTATCTCTAGTTAATTTTAATTTAAAGCCTGAGGACAATGTCATCTGCCACCACAAACATCACTCCAGCTCCAGGTGCTCTAGCTGTGTTGTCTGTAAATATTCGAGGCTGAGTGCTTCTAGTACAATTGCACTCACCATTTGACTCAAAAATGAACTGTCTGATTATAGCATGAGGCTTGGTTCACCTCTCTCCCTGGGAAGCACCATGAGTACTGCTTGTTACTGGCATCTGGAAAAACAAAACCTGCTTCTTTCCCTCACTGGCTTGTGAGTGCTTACTTGCTAGCCATACTCTATGCTCCTTACAAAGAGGGAACCATTCTCACGATAAGTGAAAAATGGCTGCAGAAGAGGCAGCCTTAAAATGCTTATGTCCCTGGCAGATGATCGAGGGCTCCTTCCTGGACAGATCACCTGCCCAGATAATTGCTGCTACTGCCAGCAGCATGGAGGGTCAGGGGCTGAGATGTGTCTTCCTAACCCACAGAACTCTTATAATGCTCCGTGTGAGAGTGCAGTGCATTTTAGGGATCCTCCTGACACTGGCTGGGAGGCTACTTAAGTGTAGGTGCTGTGCAGAGCCAGTTTAAGTGCACCCATGCATCCAAAACTGGGCTAAGCAGAGGTCTCCCTAAGCAGGTTTGCTGCCGTGCCACCACTGGGAGCCACACAGTTCACACACACTGGCAAAACTGGGTTGGGCTTCCTTAACCTGGTTTTGCTTGCGCATGTGAATAGCCCCACAGGGTGCAAACACAAGTTTTGCATTGCAAATTGCCATGCAAATTTTGCAATGCATTTTGCAACCCTACCATGAAAAACGCTTGCTCTCTCATACAATTATGTTGCTCTCTCATACAATTATGACTCCTTACTTTCTAGCATTGCAACAGCTGCACAGCAGCACCCTTAGTGGCAAGCATAGCCATAAGTTCAACTAGAGCAACTTCAGTCACATTTTGACCGAGTACACCTTGCAATGCAGATTGCAGAGCAGACCAGAAAAGTGACTGAAGCACAACTTAGTCTCAAGGCCAGACATGGAGCTCATCACAGCAAGCACCAAGAAATATTACACATACAGAGAGCTGCCACCATTTATCACCACAACACTATCTCACAAACAAAACAAACCACAACTAAAAGAAGGAAGGAAGGAAAGAAGAAACGGAGGCACTCAAGTTCTGCTTTTGTCAACATGAGATCCAGCAAAACCAGATAGTTATAAGAGCAATAGCACAGCATATTATACTAGGTGCTAAGAAACCCACAAAAACAAACCTTCCTTGATTCCTTCCTCCTCTCCTGATGTGAGCCTCACTCTTCAAGAGAGGCACACTGCAAGGGCTCTCTCTGCCTCCCAATCCCTTTGAATACATTTTGAAACTCCATCCTTTCGTATTTCCCCACCCCAAGCCAATGGGGGCACAGTTGCCCATGACAATACTTGATTTGTATGGTAACAAGCCAACCAAGAAGCAAGGAGATCACAAGCCATTTGGAAGCCAGTGCCAGAAAACCAATCAACAAGGGAAAAACAAACTTCCAAAATAGCGTTCAGAATGTCAAAACATTTCAATCGAAATGAGGTTGTTTTCTTTCGAGCTTGAAACACTTGAAATGGCTCATTTCGAGTCAAAACATTTCAGCGTTGAAATATTTTGCACATACCTAGTTTACACCATGACAATTAATGTAGTTTAATTTCAAGTTATGAAAGATTTCAATCTCTGCATCATCAGTGTAGTGTAGGGATGTGTGAACTGGCTTGAGGTCGAGCTGGTTCGCCATCAAACTGACCCAGCTTGAGGGCTCGCTATCAAGCTTGACTGGGCCCAGTTTGGCTTGACGTTGAGCCAAACCCTACCAGCCAGTTTGGGGCCAGTTCATGGGTTTTAAACTTACTCACTGCCATGGCGCTGTGGGTCCAGCGACCTCTGAGAGTGCAGGTGTGGCCACGGGGCAGTCTTCTTAGTCTCCCTGTTACCCCACTGGTATCCCCCCGCTCCCACAAGGGGCGTTTCAACCTGTTTTCAGGCCGTTCCAGCCCCTTTCCTAGTGGCAGCGATCACTAAGGCAGCGGTCATGACCAAGGCCACATAAATGGTCAGGGAGCATGTGTGGCGGCCTCCAAAATGGCCACCACCACCAGGAAAAGGCCTGGAACGGCCCACAAATGGGCCCAACGGGCCCTTGCAGGACTGAGGCAAGGCCGGGCGGGGGAGGAGAGACTAAGGGGACCCCCCTGCAGCCACTCCAGCACCTCCCTGAGGCTGCCGGTGCCATGGCAGTGAGTAAAAAATTATTTTTAGAAGAAGTTTAGAACCCCCAAACCAGCTCGAATTCAAACTGGGCAAGGGTGTGTGTGTGTTCAGTGCCAAAAAATTGAACATGCCCAGTTTGAGTCCAATTTGGGCAAACTGGTTTTGTGCACACCCCTAGTGTAGGGAGGTGTAGGCTAAGCAGATCCGTTTGGGGGTTGTTGTTAAATACAGGCAGTGCTTATCACAATAAAGAAGAACTCTTCAACAGAGTTTGAGTAATTACAGGCTGTAGTGGGTAATTTATGAGTATACTCTTTGTCTTCATTCATAAAGACTATCGGAGGATTCATCATTGTTCTGTTCTCACTGTGCACTCAAGCATTCCAAAATCACAGGCCCTACAGCTCTTCGGCCAGCCAGTTTGTTTTATCATCAGACATTATAGCTCCCCCCGCCATTAATTTCTTTCAAGCAATTTGATTTTTTGCCAAGTATCTGACAGAGCATTCAGTGTGAGACACTGCTGCAATTTCTAGAAATCGGTTAATTAGATTCCCTCAGGGGCCCAAATGAAAGGCCTCTTATCTTTTGTCAGTTTGATTTCTGCTGTATCCATCTGTGTTAGATCACCGTGAACGAATAGTCCTCATTTTTAAACAATTGTTGGTTTCCCCTTTTCACTGCTCTGGTCTTTAAAATTCTTCTGTCTTGCAAATTTGATCCTCACCAAGTGTGATCACCCTAAGAAGTAGAAGGCTGTTTGGAATTATCTCTCTGGGTCTCCTTTTCACAAGCTTCCCATCAAGATATTGCCATTTTGTGACAGTGCCAGTAATTCCATTACCTATAGGAATTGAAACTTCTATTTATTTATTTATTTATTTATTTATTTATTTATTTATTTATTTAACATTTTATATCCCGCTCTTCCTCCAAGGAGCCCAGAGCGGTGTACTACATACTTAGGTTTCTCCTCACAACAACAACCCTTTGAAGTAGGTTAGGCTGAGAGAGAGTGACTGGCCCAGTCACCCAGCTAGTTTCATGGCTGAATGGGGATTTGAACTCAGGTCTCCCCAGTCCTAGTCTGGCACTCTAGCCACTACACCATGCTGGGTCGATAATAATGGCTCACTTCTTACTAATTTCTTATATCTGAATTCAATTTACTATTATTCTGTTATATATAAAGGACAAGCTTGCTTGCTTGATTTATTTATTTGATTTTTAGACCACCCTTACAAAATAGCTCAGGGTGGTTCACAAATATCATAAAACCTTTTTGCACAGAAGAATGCCTTGTAGGAACATAGGAAGCTGCCATATACCAAGTCTGACATTTAGCTCAGTGCTGTCTACACAGACTGGCAGCGGCTTCTCCAAGGTTACAGGCAGGAGTCTCTCTCAGCCCTGTTTTTCCCTTATTGATTGGTTTTCTGACACTGGCTTCTGATCTTGGAGGTGCCAGGGAGGGAACTTGTAACTTCTGCATGCAAACATGCAGATGTTGTTCCCAGAACTGCCCCATCCACAAAGGGGAATATCTTACCGTGCTCACACATGTAGTCTCCCATCTGAATGCAAACCAGAGCAGACTCTGCTTAGCAAGGGGGACAATTCATAATTGCTACCACAAGACTAACTCTCCTAGAATGTTTATCGATAAGAATGTAGAATGTCTTAACGTTCTTATAACATATTCAGTTCAGTGTTGCATCTTAGCTTTTAATGGACAGAAGAAGGGCTTAAATAAATTGCTAAATACTTAATTAAGTTACACTTAATCTGTCTTTTTTAAATGTTAGGATCTGTATTTAAAAGTAACTTGAGCAGCCTAACTCTTTAAGGAGGAAAGCATAGACAGTTTCACAATACATGCTTTGTACGTTTGCTATCCAATCCTATAATTTTGTAAAAAGTAATTTCAATAGGATTGGCTTCCAATTAATACATTTGCATAGTATTGCAGCCTTTCGCAAAAATAGTACCTTCTGCTGTGACTGCTTTGGAGAAACAGGGAGCAGAAGGCAAGGTTACATCTTTATTCCTCAAGAATCAAGGCCATTATGGTCTGGGATAACTTACTGCTGTTACCACTCTGTCTGAAGTCATGAAGACATGGGTTAGCGGTCTTCATGTCTGGGTTAGAGTATGAATCTCATACCTTAGGGCTGTTTTACACATTTAACAAAGGCAAATATGGATTTGCCATAAGAACATAAGAACAGCTCAGCTGGAACAGGCCAAGACCTATCTAGTGTCACACAGTGGCCCATCAGATGCCTCTGGCTACCCCACAGGCAAGAGGTGAGGACATGCCCTCTCTCCTGCTGTTGTTTCCCTACAAGTGGTATTTAGGGGCATCTTGTTTCTTAGGCTGGAGGTGGCCTATAGCCACCGGATTAGTAGCCATTGGTGGACTTGTCCTCCATGAATTTATCTAAGCCCTTCTTAAAGCCATCCAGGCTGGTGGCTGTCACCACATCTTGTGGCAGAGAATAACATAGGTTCATTATGCAATGTGCAAAAAACTATTTTATCTATCTATCAATCATATTTACATATATACCGCCTGATATGTGCATCTCTAGGTGGTATAAACAATTTACAACACAAGAAATATAAAACTGAGTAAAAACTGTTAGAACAATGTCACAGAATAAAAAGTTAAAACAATGTCACAGGATAAAAACCAATTAAACAGTTTCAAATTAATTTCAGTTAAAAGCCTGAGAAAACAGGTGTATCTTGCGAGTCTTCCTAAAAGCAAACAGAGAAGGAAATGCTCTTATTTTGACAGAGAGCATATTCTAGAGCCCCGAGGCAATCCCAGAGAAGGCCTGGTTCCGAGTCACCACCAAACGAGCCCAGGAGTGTAGGGAGGCTGGCGGTGGCCTGTGTGCAGCCATGCCCCCTGGCCCCACCCCCATGCCTGACATCAGACACAGGGGCTAGCCATGCCCCTGTGTCTGACGCCAGATGTGGGGGCATGGTCTCCCTTTCAAATGTGGCCGCAAGGCCCCATTTGGAAAGGAGATCAGCCCATGCTGTGTTGGGCAGTGTGGGCCAGAATGACTCTCCCTGCCTTAAAGGCAGGGATAGCTGTTCCGGCCACACTGCCAATGCCGTGCAGCCACATTTGGGAGGGAGATCAAACAGCCCTGCTGTGTTGGCAGTGAGAACAGGAGCAGCTCTCTCTGCCTTTAAGGCAGGGACAATCATTCCGGCAGCATGGGCTGATTTCGGTTCCAAACGGGGCTGCACAGCCCCATTTGGGACTGAAATATCTCCCCCTGCGTCTGACGTCAAATGTGGGGGGGGCATGTCTGGGGCCACACTCGCGGCCCCTATTGGTAGTGATGTATAGTAAATTAGAAATGCATAGAATTGCACAGCCTGAATTAGTTTGAAATAATGGTTCTCTGCAAGAGAAGTTGCTTTGCTTGTCAGTGCAAAGCACTGTCAAAACTATGTTTCTCTAGTAGTTTTCCATCCCCCATAAGTTACAGTGACCGACTGTGATATGTAAGAAAAAGCTGATATGACTAGGAAGAAGCTGGCTGTCTACCCGTGTACATGCTTGTGGTTTGTGCCTGGCCTTGGTTAAGCACTCTGGCAACAACATGCTGTTGTGTTGTGTGGATGACTTTTGAATTTTTCTTGTATAAAGGTATGGATGTTTGAATATTCCTTTGTCTTGCTTTGAGCATAAGCCAAAGTAACACCTCTGTTCTTAAGGCAGAATAAAAGCTTTGATCTTTAAGTCCTCTCATCTGGGCTGGTTATTGGGCTCCATCCGCCCAGAAAAGAACCTCCCCTACTGGGTGAAGTCTACCATACTACATCAGTAGCAGCCCAGGTTCTTTGAACCCGTTCAGCCAATGTTGGCTCTACCCGTGAACGAGCTGGTGGCAACCGTAACTGGACCTCTCCAGATGATCTTAATAAGCAACAGGGTTCATGACAAAGAAGGCACTCTTTTAAATACCCTGGACCAAAGCTGTTGAGGGATTTATAGGTAATAACTATTTATTTACTTGTTTGATTTATAGACCGCCCTTACAAAATAGCTCAGGGCGGTTCACAAACATCAAAGACCACTTAAAACAATTTAAGAGCACTGGAAGGCACTCTTTTAAATACCCTGGACCAAAGCTGTTGAAGGATTTATAGGTAATAACTATTTATTTACTTGTTTGTTCGATTTATAGACCGCCCTTACAAAATAGCTCAGGGCGGTTCACAAACTTCAAAGACCCCTTAAAACAATTTAAGAGTACTGGAAGGCCAGGCCAAACAGGTAGGTCTTTAGGGCTCTCCTAAATTCCAATAAAGAATTCAAATTACGGATTTCTGCTGGGAGTGCATTCCACAGTCCAGGAGCGGCTACAGAGACAGCCCGCCTCTGGGTCGCCACCAGACGAGCTGGTGGCAACTGGAGCCGGACCTCCTCAGATGATCTTAGCGTGCGGTGGGGATCAGACTGAAGAAGGCGCTCTCTAAGGTAACCTGGATCTAAGCCATTCAGGGCTTTAAAGGTAATAACCAGCACTTTGTATTTTGCTCGGAAACATATCGGCAGCCAGTGCAGCTGTTTCAAAACAGGCATAATATGGTCTCTCCAGGTTGCCCAGGAGACCAGCCTTTGCTGCCGCATTTTGAACTAACTGAAGTTTCCGAAGTACGTACAAAGGCAGCCCCACGTAGAGCACATTACAGTAGTCAAGTCTGGAGGTTACCAGCTGGTGCACCACTGTTCTGAGGTCATCCTCCCCTAGGAATGGACGCAGCTGTTGAATCAGCCTAAGCTGATAAAAAGCATACTTGGCCACAGCCTCCACCTGAGATACCAGAGTGAGTTCTGGATCCAAGAGTACCCCCAAGCTGCATACCTGCTCCTTCCAGGGGAGTGTAATTTCATCCAGCACAGGGAGATCTAACTCATCCCTCAGATTCTGAGCCCCTACAATGAGCACCTCCATCTTGCTTGGATTCAGCTTCAATTTGTTATTCCTCATCCAGCCCATTACTGCCTGTAGGCAGGTATTTAGGGAATGAACCTAAATATCTGATACATTTCCTGATGAAGCAGATGAAAGAGAGAAGTAGATTTGGGTGTCATCAGCATACTGATAACACCCAGCACCAAATCTCCTGATGACCTCACCCAGCGGTTTCACGTAAATATTGAAAAGCATTGTTGACAGAATGGAGCCCTGAGGGACTCCATATAACAGCTCTCGTTGAGAAGAGCAACTGTCACCAAGCTCCACCATCTGGGATCTGCCCGAGAGATAGGAGCGGAACCACTGCAGAGCAGTGCCTCCTATACCCAACTCCGCCAGGTGACCCAGAAGGATACCATGGTTGATAGTATCGAACGCCGCCAAGAGATCCAAGAAAACCAACAGAGTCACACTCCCTCTGTCGATTCCTTGGTATAGGTCATCCATCAGGCCGACCAAGGCTGTCTCAACCCCATACCCCGCTCTAAAGCCAGTTTGAAATGGGTCTAGATAATCAGTTTCCTCCAAAACTGCCTGGAGCTGGTCGGCCACCACCCTCTCGATCACCTTGCCCAACCAAGGGAGATTAGAGATTGGCCTATAATTATCCATCGCCGAGGGATCTAGGGAAGGCTTCTTAAGAAACGGTCTAATTATTGCCTCCTTCAAGCATGGAGGCCCTTACCCTCCCTCAGTGATGCATTTATGATATTCACCAGGCCTCCTCAAATAATCTCCCTGCTAGAGTGAAGCAGCCAAGTCGGGCAAGGGTCCAGAGAACCAGTGGTGGACCGCACTGTCCCAAGCAGCTCGTCCACATCCTCAAGAATCACAGATTGAAACTAATCCAACCTAATACTGTAAGCAGGATTGCTGGACACCTCCTCCGTAGACCCTGCAGAAAAAGTGGAATCCAAGTCAGCCCTAATACAGGAGATTTTGTGCACAAAGAACCCACTGAGGGCATCACAGCAGAGCACCTCCAGGAGCCGATTAGAAACAGAAGGAGTAGAAATTAGACTCCTCACTACCTGGGATAACTCCGCCGAACGTGAATCCGCAGAAGCAATGCAAACCGACCAGAACTTCTTTTTTGCGTACGCACCGCCTCCGCGTAAGCCCTCAAGTGACTCACATGCTCCATCCTGTCAAATTCGAGCTGGGTTCTCCTCCACCTGCGCTCCAGTCGCCTACCCAGCTGCTTCAACCCTTGCAACTCCTTGGTATATCAGGGAGCTGACTTTGAAGCAGGTCTGGAGGGACGCTTAGGAGCAATAATGTCTACTGCTCTGGCAAGTTCCTTATTCCAGGTTCCCAACAGGGCATCGACAGAATCACCTGCAGCACCAACTTTGAAACCCTCCAAGGCATTTTGGAACTCTACTGAAAAACTCTCCTGAAAAAAGGTCTAGTAGCCTTTCTGGGCGGACCATCCTAATTGGTCCATCACCCCTGCAGGAGTGGATTGTGGCTGTGATGCCAACCTTAACCAGGTAGTGGTCCGTCCATGACAATGGGGAAACCACCGGATCCCCCACCCACGGAACACCCCCCAATCCGAACAGAAGACCAAATCGAGCTTGTGGCTGGCAACATGAGTTGGTTCAGATACTAGTTGGGATAGGCCCATAGTTGTCATGGCCGTTCTGAACTCCTGAGCCACACCAGACAAGCCAGCCCCAAGGTGGATATTGAAGTCCGCCAGGACCAGAAGCCTGGGATACTCCAACATCAACTCCGCGATCAGCTCTGTCAGCTCAGTTAGGGAGTCAGGTGGGCAGCGGGGTGAGCGGTACAACAACAGAATCCCCAATCTATCCCTAGCTGCCAGCTTCAAAAATACACACTCGATATAGGTCAGGTGCCTCACAGGGACCCTGGTAAGGGAAATGGTATTCTTATGGACCACTGCCACTCCACCCCCTGCCCACTTCCCCTAACCTGCTCCACAACAGAATAACCTGGAGGGAGAAGCTGGGCCCACACTGGACCACTCGCCTCCCCCAACTGACCTGGCATTACAAAGGAGCAAGGCAAGGCTCTGTGGGAAATTGGAGCTGCTCCCCAAGGCCTGAGAGTTGACAGAGCAGCTGGAAGTGGAAACAGTTACTAAATTACTAGTTTCCCTTCCCCTGTAACGGTCAGCTGCTCTCCCAACGTCAATTCTTCTATTCCCCACCACTACAGCAATAGCCGCCCCAGAACTACCGGATGCACCCCCTGCAGTATCCCACTCAGGAGAGCCCATATCTGCAAATGGGCCTGGCTCAACTCAAAACTAGCACTTTGTATTTTGCTCAGAAACATATCGGCAGCCAGTGCAGTTGATATGTCAGTCCTCTGAGTGTACACTCAAAAGATAGCTGTAGCCAGTTATAGTTTCCTGACAAGAGTAGTGCATGTGTTTGCAAAGATTTAATTGCCACATTCACACTTTACATTTTTACAGTAAAATGTATGAGATGGCCTAGTATTGCATCTGGGAGGAAAATACTAGTTCAGACTCCATCACAGAGTATTGCTATTCAGAGGTAATCTTCTATATATATAATTTTCTAAGGCATACCTGTGGCTAATCCTGTGTGTGGCAGCTCTTGTGAAAGCTTGTGAGCAGAAGCACTGTGGTGATTGGGTAGTGGGGATTCCATATGCAGATAGGGAGGAGGAGCCTGTGAGAGCAGAAGCACCATGGTGATTGGGCAGTGGGGATTCCATACACAGATAGGGAGGAGGAGCCTGTGACATCATGGTGATTGGGCAGTGGGGATTTCATATGCAGAAGGGGAGAGGAGCCTATGATGGTTAAGGTCAGTTGGAATGCAACTGTTACTGGTCGGAAGATGTTCTTGATTGTAGAGGAGAGGAATCTATATATATAAAAGGATAGTGGGCAGGGGTCTGTGAAAAATGGGGTTGTGAGGGAGGAAAGAGCCCCTTCAGGAGAAGGAGGCTGCTGTTGTGTGAATTAGATGAGGAAATAAGATGAACAAGATCTGTTAATGCAGGAAGAGAGAGAGAGAGAGAGAGTTAAGGGAGGGGAAGAAAGACAGGGGAAGAGTGAGCAAAGGAGACAGAAAGAGAGAGAGAGGGGAATAGAGAAAGAAGGAAGGGTGAGCCTGTCAGTAGCCCGAGGAGAATGAGTGGCGGCGGCGGTGGCAGCAAAGAAGGGCCCAGTCAACCACTGCTGCTCTTTGGGGCTACTGAGGCTATTGGCGGAGGGAGGCAGGCAAGGGACAGGCCCAGGCCTGTCAGCGGTCTGAGGGGAATGAGCAGCCATGGTGGCAGTGGCAGTGAGGCAGGGCCTGGTCAACCGCCGCTGCTGCTGCTGCTCCTGTGGGGAGGAGCAGGAGCGGGGTTCAGGTGAGAGTGGGGAGGTCTCTAGGGATTGAGGGCTGCAGCTTGGCGAATAGGCGCCAGCAACGCTGCAGCCACGAACAAGAGGGGTGAGGGGGATGGTGTAAAGGGATGGAGGAGTGACCAAGAGGGGTAAAGGGGGTGGAAGTAACAGGATGGAGGAGGAGGCTCAGGAGTGTGGCTCAGGTGAGGGTGGAGAGATTTCTGAGGTGAGGAGTGTTGTGGCAGGAGGTGAGGGGAGCAATCAACTGCTAGTGCACAGATGCTCTGTGCAGGTTAAGCTAAGCTAGTAAGACTTAAAACACATTACATATTTTTAATCTATCTGATCAAAGATTCCACTTATAATGTTTAAAAAGAGATAAATAATAGATGAAAGACAAGTCAAATTAAATTTATTATGGCCTAAGATGTGTAGCAAAATATATGAGCTTTGTACACTTTGACTTTCACTTCCTGTCCTTGATTTGAAAATGACACCTGTTCATTTGGAATGCATCTTAATTGGAACTAAATTCCTAGTGCATCATGGGATACTTTATATGTGATTGAACTTGTTTTGGCGATTCCCCTTGTTCTTTTAGCTTCTTAACTTTTCTATCTGTCATCTCTGAGGGAGACAGTTTTGAATCTCGCTGACATATCAAGGTTTTCACCTTTCTCTGAAGTTTGATACTCATTTTACTAAGTAAGGAACCTGGTAAGTAGCTGCAAAGGTATTTGCAAATAAGGTAACAGAGAAGTCACTAAAAAATAAACCCCACTAAATTAGTACTAAAGTTATAATTCTAGGAACAGTGGGCCTAATGTTCACTTATGGGCTGTACATTGCTGAAAAAAATTGGAATCTGATCAATTCTGATCCAATCTGATTTGAATACATTTATTCACCAATACAATAGTGGTGGTGGTGGGGTACCTGCATTGAAGTGATCTGATAGTGTGATGTGTTATCAAGGCCTTACATTTGAACTGCCTCTGTCTTTGGACTGCAAAAATCTGCTGCCTCAATAGACAGCAGAAGTGGGCCTCCTGAGTCCTGCTGGAAGCAGAGCGGTAGGACTCAGGAGGCCTGTGTAGTCAGTTGGGAGGAGGGAGGGCAGCTGGAGGGAGGGAGCTCGCAGCCAAACTCCCATCCCAGTTAAAGGGGGAACTCTCTGCTCCTCACCCCCCATCCCTGCAGCCAGAGGTGTATCTAGGGAAAATAGCGCCTAGGGCAAGCACTGAAATTGCGCCCCCTGTCCAAACATCTGACACCCATCTTATAGATAACTTTACCATAATATCAGCTCAAAAATACAAGTCAAGCTCGATTATCTTTTAATATTTCAAAAACTATTTAGCAGTGGACGTAGCCAGACCGAAAATTGCTGGAAAACTACAAATTTCCATAAGCTGGGGCTCATGAAATACCAAATACTATGTGGAGGTGTACTTGGGAAACTAAACAGAAGTGCCTGTCTAATTCTCTACTATGCATTGTAGCATCACTATGACATAAGTTTTAAAAATAAATGGAGAATTTGACTTTCCCCAGATATTCTGAAAATAGTTAAAGGATATGCAGAGTAAACTGTGTCACTGCTTGGAATATATTTTAGTCTTTCAGAAAGACAGTTAAAATGAGAGAAAGAGAGAACAAAACTCCCAGTGGGTCTTAATCCTAAGGATTTCACACTGATTCAAAGACAAACTCACCATTAATAGCCATATAATTAAGACATCACATTTAACTCACTTACACAAGAAGCAAAGTAAGAGCAAATGAATACAATCCTAGCTCATAAGCTTCAGCTCAGTATTCACAAGCCCTGATTCTCTGTACATCTGAATATGTGTACAGTGACATATTATATTATTATTATTATTATTATTATTATTATTATTATTAAAAATATACCTGTAACCCCTTTGGGGGCTTCCTAAAGGCTGTGGGGGGTCTGCAAAGGTTCCCCCTCCCCCCGCTGGCCTCTAGGGCCTCGCAGGGACCATTTGAGCATGTGTGGTGATACGCCCCTGCCTGCAGCCTCTGCCACCAGACCCATCCCACCCTCCCTCCCTGGGTAAAAGGTAGATAGTTGGTGAAGGGGAGCTCTCCCCTCCTCGCTCCCACCCCCACCCTTGCTGCAGCCACTGCAACCGGGGCAAAGAGGGAAAGTTGCCCCTCGCCCACCCACCCCCAGCCTACTGCCACCACATAGTGGCATTTTTTTGCAAAAAGCCTTTTTGCCTATGGGCGGCAAAAATCCACTCCTGCAGGGAGCCATGTTCCTGACCAGGCTAGGAAGCAGGCGCTGGCTACGCTTCTCAAAAACAGGACCGCGCTTCCCTATGCTCCTGTTGTAGGACTGTAACGCAGCAATAAAACCCCAAAGAAGGCATCGGAAATGTGAACAGCACATTGCTGCCAGTGCAGGGACTGCAATGTCTATACACAGGCAATATGGAAGCACACTTAACGGACACAAAGTGACACTGTTGTAGTGCACCCTGGAGAGAGAGACCGCCTTCTTTCCCCTTCCCTCTTCCTGTATATAGCTAGCAATGAGGCATGATAGGTCTTATCTATCTCCCTGATGGATTTCCTAAATAAACTACTTCATTTGGAACTTCAACTCCATGCCTCCAGACAACATTAATTAGCAGTGCTCCTTTACCTGTGCACTTCTGCTGTCGCTGGGGCAGATAAAGAAATCTCCCCTCCTGAGCTCTCTAAAGGTAGTCAGAGCCAGCAGCAGGCCCATCCCTGACTATCTTCACCCCCAAAAGGATTCCCAAAATCCTTCTTGTTTGTGGTCCTTTCCCAGCAACACCTAAGCCCCACCCAAGCACGTGAAAAGCAAGTGGCGAAATGCACCTGCTACTACATCTGCATTGCTTCTCCTCTTGCTGACCCTAGTCCTGAGCAGCAGCATGGAGTTGATTTGTAGTGGTGGGAGAAGTCAAGCCAGAGGAGCCAGGCCCAGCAGCAAGCCCTGACACCAGGCTGGAGTCTGATCTTGCCAGCTTGCGGACCCTTGAACTGGAGATCCCAGAACTGGCACGCACTGAGCCTGAGCCCAAGCCTCCCAATGAACTTGCCTTTCCCAAATGATGTTCCCCGTATTCCCCCCAAGTATTCCTAACAGTGCCAGCAATGGGCCAGGAGGAACTTGGTGAAGCAGAGGAGAAGTGCTAAAACATACTGTCCCTTTAAACTTCTCTGCTTGCCACTCTGAGGCTGGAGGTATTTAAGGCTTCATTCCACCTCTGATCCTTGTTGAAGCAAGTTGGTGACTGGCAGCGAAACTTAGTGCTGCAATTCTGACTATCTTTCCCTGCCTCATGAGTTCCTGATCCAGGGACAGGACATCCTGATTCAGAGGCATGTGGTGGAGTTGCTGCCAGTTTTTCTGGTTTATTGTAGCAGCCAGCTATACTGCATGGCCCAATTGACATCCCCTCACCCGTAGGGTGATTTGCATGTTAAATCCTTTCCAGTCTGGGCATAGGATGGAAACTGCCTTGCCCTGGTGGATGGCGTATAACAGAAGATAGACAGAGGGAGTGTGATACTGTTGATTCTCCTGGACCTCCTTGAGGCTTTTGATACCATCGACCATGGTATCCTTCTAGGTCATCTCTCTGGGTTGGGATGGGGACATGGTTATACAATAGATTTGTTCATACTTGGAGGGTTGTACTCAGAAGGTGGTGCTGGGGGACACCTACTCTTCCTCTTGGCCTTTGGCCTATGAGGGGGCCGCAGGGACCTATTCTGTACCTTATGATGTTTAACATCTACATGAAACTTCTGCGAGAGAGGTCATCCATGGGTATGGGCTGCAGTGTTAACAGGATGACACCGAGCTCTACCTATTATTTAAGTCAGAAGGCACCAGGGAAGCAGTGGGTATTCTGAACCAGGGTTAGAAACATAGGAAACCGCCATATACTGAGTCAGACAATAGGTCTATATAGCTCAGTATTGTCTTCACAGACTGGCAGTGGCTTCTCCAAGGTTGCAGGCAGGAATCTCTCTCAGCCCTATCTTGGAGAAGCCAGGGAGGGAACTTGAAACCTTCTGCTATTCCCAGAGCAGCTTTATCCCCTGAGGGGAATATCTTGCAGTGCTCACACATCAAGTCTCCCATTCACATGCAACCAAGGCGGACCCTGCTTAGCTATGGGGACAAGTCATGCTTGCTACCACAAGACCAGCTCTCCTCTGGAGCCTTTGGAGGCTATTCTGGGCTGGATTTATTTTATTTTTATTTAACAAATGTATATATCACCCAAAACTTATGTCTCTGGGCAGTTCACAATGAAAACACAATAAAAACAAAATTTAAACATTAAAACACTTTAAAACTTAAAACAAGTTAAAAGTATTAAAACTGTAAATCTAATTAAAAGCCTGGGTTAATAAATGTTTCTTAATTGACTTTTTAAAAGTTGTCGGAGATGTGGAAGCTCTTATTTCAACAGGGAGCACATTCCAAAGTCTCAGGGCAGCAACAGAGAAGGCCCCTCCCTGAATAGCCACCAGACGAGCCGGTGGTGGCTGTAGACAAACCTCTCCAGATGACCTTAAGGGGCAGTGGGAATCATAGCAAAGAAGACGTTCTCTTAAATACCCAGGGCCTAAGCTGTTTCGGCACTGAGAGACCTCAAAGGCCAAGTTGAAGACAGATCATCCTGGAGAGAATCTATCTATGTGGTCGCTAAGAGTCGACACTGACTTGATGGCACTTAATCAATCAGTCAACCAATCAAGCTGTTTAGGGCAGGATTTCTTAACCTTGGGCCCCCAGATGTTGTTGGACTACAACTCCCATCATCCCCGGCCACAAAGGCCATGTCTGGGGGTGATGGAAGTTTAGTCCAACAACATCTTGGGTTAAGAAACCCTGGTCTAGGGCTTTAATGGATGGGGGCAAACAAGCTGGAACGTAATGCAGATAAGACAGAAGTGCTCTGGGTTGGTAAAACTGATCATTTCAGTAGTGAGGTTTTTTTTTTTACATTTTATATCCCTCTCTTCCTCCAAGGAGCCCAGAGTGGTGTACTACATACTTGAGTTTCTCTTTCACAACAACCCTGTGAAGTAGGTTAGGCTGAGAGAGAAGTGACCGGCCCAGAGTCACCCAGCTAGTTTCATGGCTGAATGGGGATTTGAACTCGGGTCTCCCTGGTCCTAGTCCAGCACTCTAACCACTACACCACGCTGGCTCTCTAAATCTGGTCTTGGGGTAACACTCCCTCTGAAAGACCAAGTTTGCAGCTTGCGGGTCCTTCTGGTCCCGTCCTTGGAGGCAGGTTTCCCCTGTTCTTGGAGGCGCAGGTGGCGGCGGTGTGCAGAGGTGCTTTTTACCAGCTACAGCTGGTATGCCAGACGAGACCATGACATCAGGGCTGGGGAGGGCTGGGGGGGGAGGCAGGATTATATCTACCTTCCCTCACATGAGCCTAGCTCCGCTCCTGCTTTGCCACACTGCTCACCCACACAATTGCCACTGTGGCAAGCGGCATGGCTCTTTGGAGCCAGTGAGAGTGAGGCCCGGCAGCGGCCCTCAGGAATCCCCCAATGCACCGCACTGCTCACACTGCTCGAGTGGTGCATTGGGGGGATGCCAGCTGCTGGGATGCTCTTTTGTCCCAGCCCTATGGTACAGCTGTCTGCTGGTGGCTGCTGGCAGCCCACTCACCCACATGACCGAGCCGTGGGGTAGGAGGCACGCTCACATCCTCTTACCTCACTTTTAGCCCAGAGACAGAAATTTGGGGCAGCATACAAATTAGATAGGTAGGTAGGTAGGTAGGTAGGTAGGTAGGTAGGTAGGTAGAATAATTGCTCTAAAGCTTACCCAGTTTTTCATATACTATAGTTTCATGAAAGAAGAGTGACACCCAATGGCAGGCCATAGTTGTGCTTTCATTGCCATTTGTGCACTAATTAATTGCCATTGCCTCCCCATCTCCAGTGTTAATTTCAAGCTGATGGCATTAGCACTGAATGCAGATGTGACACAACAACACCTCACGTCTGACCCATTTACTTGGGAGCAACTCTCACAGGAGAGATGTCGCCTGTAAATGCTGCCTGGAGAGCTCTCTGCCTGAGAACCCGCGGAATGTCGAAGAGTCACAGTGGCTCATCCAGCCTTCAGTGAACCAATGGCAAGGAGTCAATACAGCCTTTCAGAAGCTTGTTACTGGCAGTTCAGTTCAGTTCAAGTGTATTACAGTCTGTGACCAAATCAGGGCAACATAAAGCCATAACAAACACATACACATAAAACCAAAACAACATTTTTACCTTTTAAAAGACAGTTTAATAATCTGCATCTTACAAACACTTCCCATAGACCAGGGCTGCACAACTCAAATGCCCTGGAGGGCCGGAACCATCCACAACTTGGTGTACAGGGGCCGAAGTCAATGTTTAGCACATTATTACATTGAAATTAAAAATATTATTAGTTACTTGTGGATCTATTCTCCCTGTCAATGGACCCATAGTTTCAACCAAGGATAGTGGCCAGAGAAAATGTCTTGTCCCTGCTCAATCAGTGGGGCTGCTGGAGTGCATGCCAGCCCCAAACAAATGCTCTCTCCTCTCCCTAAACTCTTGTTGCTAGTTTCAGGCTGCAATGCTAGGCATGCTTACATGGGAGTAAGCCTCACTGGGCACACCATGGAGCATATTTCTGAGAAAGCATGCACAGGGGGCGCTATAAGACAGTTTCCAGCTCTTGTGTTGCTGCAGGATACCTGGGGGCCAGTAGAATAGTCCCTGCGGGCCGAATGTGACCCCTGGGCCTTATGTTGTGCAGGCCTGCCATAGACTAACAAGATGCTGGGAAATCATGCTGTATTTATAATACCACTGGATACCAGGGAAAAGCTGCGCCTAGGCAACATTATTAAATCACCTGTGGCAAGAACAATTAAGATGGAATTAGCTATTCAATCTTGTTGAACAGAAGATATTTCCAGAAGAAATTTCTATTACATTGAGCCTGGTTGTGTACTTGCTGACAGCTGAGATGAAAGTGATAGCTTTCTGGAGGAAAAAAGAAAAACTACCAATCATCATGCCACAATTGAAATTATCCTGGTCAAGTGGGAAGGCTCATTAGGGCAGTAAAAGGCCACCAAAACAAAAATGCTGTATTTGAATCATGAATACTATTTCACAGTTAGGCCTAAGGGACTGAGAATGAGCAGACTGGCATCGTATGAAAAATGATTCATGTATATGGAAGAGTAAACGTTCAGCCTTCTAACCAATATGGCACATGTCAGAATTGGCAAGATAAACTCAGTACCGCCACTCCCAATGTAGGTCTGATAGTGGGCCGGTTCAGATTAACCTTAGCCCACTATCCCTTTTGCATACAATAAGGCATTTTGGGAGGTAGAGGAGTGACTATGGCTTCTGTAAACAAAAGAGACTATTTAAAATAATTAATTCCAGCTATAATGGATTCAAGCTATAGGACCATAATATGCCATGACTGTATAATGTGTCACTTTGCCACAAAGTTCCAGTCTGGTGGGTGGGAGAGTGAAAGGGAGGGTGGGACATATTTTGGAGGAAGTGCCTGCAACCCCTTGGAGTCATCCCTGACTGGCAGTAGGGATGTGCACGGACAGCTCATGCATGGGCGGGTGGGGTGGAGAGTGGTTCCCTTAAGGAGCCAGAAAGCAGGTCCTTAACTGCTCTGCTGCCGCCCTGCCACTTTTCCTGTCGCGGCACTCGCCCTAGCAGTGGCTGCATGGGGCTGTGGCGCTGTTCCTTGCAGCATGTGCACGTGGCATCAGCATGAACATGGCATCTGCACATGCGCAGGCACTATTTGCGCAGCCAGCATGGTGTTGCTGAGCATACAAATGGCACCCGCTCATGCGTGGATGCCATGTGCAAGCCAATGCTGCGTGCACAGGCTGCAGAGAACAGCGCCGCAGCCCCATGCAGCCACTGCTAGTGTGAGCACTGTGCCCGGAAAAACAGCAGTGGAGCAGGTAAGGATCTGTTTACTGGCTCCATAAGGGAACTGCTCTCTGCCCCACCAAACCACTTCGGCTGTGGCCACCTGAGCTGGTTCGGTGCTTCCCAAAGGAGGTGCCTATCCCTAACTGGCAGTGTGTGTTTGCTCCAAGCAGCTCAATGCTGTCCGTAAGTTTCCATGGGTTTCAACTGAAGTGAGTTTCACCCACCGGACATTCTTCCAGAAAATATTATATGCTTTTGCCTTCTGCAGTCTAACAAACAACGCTTCAGGCATATTAAAACAAAGGATGAAGTTTGTGGTTGGTGCTTCGGTGTGAAAGACCTCCCTGTACCTCAGGTTGTTCTTAGTGCTTTGAATTATTCTAAAATGCATGTGTGGGAACATGACTGCTGTGTTCATCTTAATAAAGTGTTTACCCCATTAGGTATACCAAGCTGTGCTTTCTTTAATTGTGTCCAAAAATAGAATGGTTACTAAGGAGCAGCCTATTATTTACCTGGCTTGATTGCATGAGATTTTTCCTGAGACATGTGTTTCTAAAAGAAATAATGCTCTTAGTAATCTATAACATGATAATGAATGTTGCTCTCCCCACAACAAAGAATACTATTCATGCGAAGAATGTATTGGGAACTGATTTCTAAAATAGCAGTTCGGCAATTTCAATTCAGTAATCGGAGTCTGCAGAAATAAAATAAAACCTTGCACTGCAATTCATACTTCTCTTTCATCTTTGTTTTAGTGTGTATCAAATATCATAACAAAGTACAGATGCCATTATTTTTTTAAAATCTCTTGAATTGTTAAAAACTATTCCATATCATAGCCAATAGATGGCAGCAAGTGTCATTCATTTATAATATCTCAGCGGTTAGAGTTGCAGTGAACAGCATATAAATGTTTAAGATGATAAATATTTGACCTACCTACACGATGAACATATATCAGTTTTATATCACTTTACCTGGCATGGTTTCCTTGAAAAAATCCTGCAAATTGTGGGGAGATCTTTTGTCTCCCTCTTCTCCAAGAACAACATTTCTACTAGACAGTATAGAAATACTAGGCGGTATAGAAATGCAATGCAATAAGTAAGTAAGTAAACAAACAAACAAACAATGCCAAAGTTCATTGGCAAAGGGGCTGTGAAACCAGTTCAGCTCTTCAGTATGCCTATGACTTCTTGCTATTGGTTAATCACAAACACACCTGAAGACTGTTAGGCTAGTGTTGTCAAGAAACCTATCAGTGGGGGGGTCTATATTATAGTCAATTGTATGGATGAGAACAATTTTACCATATATAGGCCTAAGACTAGGGATATGAAATTTGATTTGCAGTGAACTGGGGCATCCCCCCCCCTTGCTGATTCATTTTCTGGCACTGGCTTCTGATTGGCTTGAGATCTCTTTGCACCTTGGTTGGCTTATTGTCATTCAAATCAATTGTTGGCATAGATAACTGTGACCCCATTGGCTGGGGGGAGGGAAGAGGGAGGGGGAATACTTTTGGAGAATTTCAAAGTGTATTCAAAAGGACTGGAAGGCACTGAGAGAGCCCTTATGAAGAAGAGGATACATCCAAACAGGAGGTAGGTAGGTATGTAGGTAGGTTTGATTTTGTGATTTCCTTTTCTCAGCACTGAGTATAATGCTGTGCTACCTATTGCTGCTATAACTATCTGGTTTTGCTGGATCTCAGATTGAAAAAGGCAGAACTTCCTTGAGTTGTGGTTTGGTCTGTTTGTGAGATGGTATTGTAGCAAGAAATGGACAGTGGCAGATCATTTCTCTCCCTCTCCCTTCCCCCCGCCCTGTAATGTTTCCTTGGAGATTGCTGTGAGATGAGCTCTATGTCTAGCCTTGGACTAACTTTTGCTCCCCTCACTGCTCTGCTCTGCAATCTGCAATGCAAGGTATATTCACTCAGTCAAAATGTGGCTGAAGACATTGTTTGTTGAGCTTATGGCTATGCTTGCTGGCTGCTAAGGGTGCTGCTGTGCTGTGGCAGCTGTTGCAAGTAAGGATGGAGTAATAATTGTGAGCTGAGAGAGCAAATTGTGCCAATGGTGTTACTGCAGTGCAGGCACTGTGGCTGGTAGTGGATTATGGGTCAGTGATTCTTTTTTGGGCAATCTTTGGACTGTGTGGAGATCTTTGGACTTTTGGGGGGGCAATTTATGGCAAAATGTGTTGGTTCTGCTTCTGTTCTGCAGTGTTGTTTTTTAAGGCAGGATTGCAAAATGTGTGCAGTGCACTTTGCTTGTTTCCCCCATAGGGAACAATGGGGAACTTGAGGTCCTAGGGACACCAAAGTGGGTTGGGTGGTACAGCATGATAGGTGGTACCTACCACCCACCTCACAAAAGAAACAGGGAAATGGGCAATTATTTTTTTTTAAAAATCTAAACCCCATAAGGTCCAATATGGAATCTTATTTTTTTGCGGGGGGGGGGAGTTTAAATTCTTTCTAAAAATCGCAAGCTTGGATGGTTTTGTTTTTTGTTGTTGTTTTTTTGGTGGGTTCGTAGGTAGCACCCATCATGCCCTTCCACACACTAACTTTGGTTTCCCTAGGACTTACCCATGGGGAACAGTGGGGTGATTTGAGTTCCCCATTGTTCCCTATAGGTGAATCACAATTTTTTTTGCCAATGTTCTATTCAATTTGTTGAACTGCCCAGCAATGGCCTGCTGGTGCAACAAATTGATTTGTATTTTTGCAATTCAATTTGAGGTTGAATTGAATAGCAAAAATCGATTTGTACACAACTTTACCTAATACATCCTAGCTTGCCTTCCTTTGTTATATAATGGTTTGACATGAACTGTGACAGCAAATTTTTAAAGACAGTTTTTTAAAAATAAGTAATCACACACCCCTGCTTCTCAACAAAGGTATAAATGACGTTGAATGGTACAGAAGCATCAATTGCTGTTCAGGGAATGTTCTGCAAGAACGAAGTTTTTCACAGGGAATTCTGGTAATACCATTCTTGTAGTCTTGAGTTAGTAAGTCATCATTTTACTAACTGGGAGGATTTGGGGGATTTGGTGTAGGGTACACTGATGATGACACTTCTCCATGTCAGCTTCATCAGGCAATGACATAACCTCCCTAAATGCCTGCCTTGAAGCAGTAATGGGCGGGATGAGAGATAACAAACAGACTGAATCCAAACAAGATGGAAGTGCTCACTGTAGGAATTCACAGTTTGGGAAATGGGAAAGATCTGTCTGTTCTGGATAGGGTTACACTACCCCAGAAGGAACAGGTTTGCCTTTTGGGAGTACTTCTGGACGCAACCCTCTCCCTGATACCTCAGGTGGAGGCGATGGTTTATCAGCTTTGACTAGTTCGCCAACTGTACCCTTTCCTGGAAGCGAGTGACCTTAAGACAGTGGTGCACATGCTGGTAACTTCTATGCTCGACTACTGTAATGTACTCTACATGGGGCTGCCTTTGTACGTTGTCCGGAAGCTGCAATTGGTGCAGAATACAATACTGGAGGAGTCCAGGCCTATTAAGCTGTGGTAGCTGAATTTGTACCGGTATTAGCTTGACTTGCTATGGTTATTGCAATGCTTTTGGTGCCCGGTATGGGATGTAGCCATAGTTGGTTCAGTCTCCTACCACTGAATTCCTTTCCTTAGTGCTTAGGTTATTTTCAAGGGCAGGGCCAGGTTCCAGGGAGCCCTGAGGAAAAGCCCTGCACTGGGCCCCCTGAAGCACCCTGGGCCTCAAGCATACATGCACACTAGCCCCATGATGATACCTGATTGCATGGGAAAACTCAACAGGCAATGAAGAGATGCTCTTCCTTCAGCAAACTGTGAGGGGTGGGACATCAGTCACTTAAAATGGTGTCACTGTTGGGAGGGCCACCTACAGCACCCACTGTTGCTCCCCATTGCCTGGTAAGCCAGGGCCCAGTGGGGAGTTTTACTGAGCAGCAGTGTGCAGTGTGCAGATTCAGGGATCAGCTGGATGGGCCTTCAATGGGTGTGAGCCCTTTGACCTGTGACTGACCCCTGACACAGCTCCTGGCTATTTCTGTACAACATGCTGGAATCAATTTCAAGCCCATTTAATTATCATTGCCTCCAGCCAATGAACTGTATTTCCCTGAGAGAGGCAGAATTATTCCACATCTTCATGAAATTGCAGTCCCCTGTATTCTGTCAGGGAAACCCTCCCTGTAAACCCAGGTTCAAACCAGTTTATGTTGGTAGTGCAGCTATTCTCAAAAAGCAAAATGCAAGGGTGCATAAATATCCAAGGATCTGAAGAGCTTGGGTCATTATGTTGCTGTTACCTCTCATTGCTGTGTGATCTTGTGTCTTCCCTTACACAGTATCACTGTACTGTATATGCATGGGTCAGGGGTACATCTGATGCAGCATTGCCTATGGCAGAAAAGCACTTGTGCTGGTTCTGGGAGGAAGTAAACAAAATAACAGCCAGCAATTGTATAAACTGAATGCAGTTATCACCAGATTTGATATAAGACTGGGCTCTTGTGTCTTGAATAGTGGCATAGGAGGGAGAATTTTGTCTCCTGCAGCTTTTCCCATCAGTGAATTGCATTGATGGACAATGCAATGCCTGCAAAATTCCTGCCTTCTTCACAACAATTAAAGGTGCAGGAGGGTGAACTGAACCTGCCAAATAGATTCTTATTTCAATTGCTATCATATATAAATCAACATTTTCTTCAGCGTGGCAAAACTATGTCTCTTGGGCCTTTCCAGGCACCAGGCCTTACAGCAAGGCTTTACTTCAAGTTTGAATTTGCGCGCCCCCCCGCAAAAGACACAAAAGTGGATTTTTTTATCCTGGACATAAATTGTACTCCACTCCAATGTACAATGGAAAACCTGAATTGTGTGTAAAGTATGCCCCCGCCCTGCCGCCGCCCAATTTCTCACATGGACTTTGGCACAAATCCAGCCGATGTGCAAATGCACACCCTCCATTCCAGAGGAGAAGTGAGCAAAAAGCCTCATCTGGGAATGCTTCCACTGTTTAATGCAGACTCAACTTCAGACTTAGTGCAGGTAAATAAAATAAACAAATCAATAAGCTGGGTTGTAGAAGCACAGGCAGATTTAAATATAGGGTAAGAAGGGAAAATGTCCCCTTTCTCATTGCTCCTGACTGCATAACTAGAAGTGCATGTGTGCCCTCCCATCACCACACATGCAAATGTGTGAAGTCCTGATCAATGGCAGATCAGACCGATGTTTCTCTTTGTCCAGTAACTGTTGCCATTCTGTAAACAACTGCTGAAGTAACTGTAATGGGACAAACTGATAAAGCAGGAGAGAAGTTGGAAGAAAAGTGTGTGAGTGTGTGTTTAAATCCATGTGATCAGTCAAAACAGGAAGTACATGATTCTCTGGGCCCCTACATTCTCAAAAGTTCACCAACAGCCTAGTGATGAGTGGCTTCAGATGAGTGTACATTTTCACTCTCTCTTTTTCCTTGGCTCTGTGTGGTGCTCCTTGCCATACAAGCAGTCACACATGCCAAAGGAAATGCCCCGTCTGTTTACAAAGATGCATCCTGAACCTCTCACCTGCTATATTATATATGGAGGTGTGTCATGTCACAAGTGCAAAAAACCCAACCCCTCAGTGCTGTTTACTGTGTGTGCTTTTTCTCAGCCTTTTGCTGGGGGCGGAGAAGGGAGTGCTCCACAAGTTGTAATCTAGGCCAGAAGAGGGCGCTCTTTACCCTTTTATACAATCAATAATGGAATTTGGTTCATAAAAGCAGGAAGAGACATTTGCCTCTTTGTTTCCTCAGTCATGAGGGCATATTTCTTTCTGATGTATACCACCACTAAAACGCTATCAAAGTATACATGTGAGTGAGAATCTGTCTGTCTGTCAGTCTGTCTAGCTAACTAGCTAGCTAGCAAGCCAGCCAACAGCAGGAGTTTTCATTTCCTGTTCCATCCTCATCTATGAGCTCATATAGATTACTTTGGGATAGGCTCTCCTGCCTCAGGATAATTTGGCCATCATGCCAAGGAGAAGTTTACCAGGCACAGATGTGCAATAAAATGTGTGGTAAACTGGTACTTTCTAACACCGCTACATCATGTCTGAAAACTGTGTTGAATTGCAAGTTACAATTGCTTTGTATTGTAAAGAAATTTAATTCCCCCATATATCTGGAACAGAGAGCCAGTGCTTGATCTTCCCCAGTGGATGGAGCTGCTCTGGGAAGAGCAGAAGGTTTCAAGTTCCCTCTCTGGCAGAATCTCCAAGAGAGGGCTGAGGGAGATTCCTGCCTGCAACTTTGGAGAAGCCGCTGCCAGCCTGTGTAGACAATACTGAGCTAGATGGACCAATGGTCTGACTCAGTATACAGCAGCTTCCTATGACCCTATGACCTATGATAATGGCCAGACAGCTGGGACCACGGAAGCCCAGCCTGAAATCCATGCTCAGCCATGCAGCTCACTGTGCAACTCTGAGTCAAGTGTTTTCTCTCAGCTAGCCTCACAGGGTTGTTATGGAGATGAAAGGGGAGACACCATTTATTCCGCCCTGAGCTCCTTCGTGAAAGAGTGGGATTAAATGCAATTTTTAAAAATAGCTATCTAAAATAACTATACTTCATACCACTGCCGCACAATACAGAACACGAACAGCTTCTCTTTAGCCTTCTCTTGGAGCTTTGATGTGGCAGTTCTCCGCAAAATTCCAAAATGTTTCTGCTTGCAAATATGGTGGGGAGGATGCAGACACAATTTGTTATGGCTAAGTGCCATTGAAATTAATGGAACTTAAATTAATCATGTCTCATTTATTTCAATAGTGCTTAGTCATGACTAACTTAGTCTGGGTCCTTCCCATGATTAATGAGTATTTGAAGATGTAAAGCAATAATATATAATGTGTATATCACACATTACCTGCTTGTCTGTGCTGTACAGAGAGAGAAAAATGGGGGTCAAAGTAGAATTACTTGGAACCGCTTTCTTAGAAAGCCTGGCAATATCAACTGATGTTGTAAACTTGCTATATTTGTTTCAGAGGAATGACACACCCATGAAATACCTTTCTAATACTGTTATCTGTTTGTGCATGCTGTAGCGTCATATTCTTTCGTTCATTCCAGAATCTGAGCTCGTCCACTCCTGCCACAAAAAACAGGCTGTTCTTAGCCAAATAAGGCAGTGGGTGCCTCCTGCCTTTTGTTGCCTGTAATCACACAGTTACTTTACATTTATCTGTGAACCAAGAAATTGAACCACAAAAGGGTTTGCAAATTTGCCTTCTATGAAAAAAGCAAGAAGATTTTATTGTGGTTCAAATTAATGAGTCAAGTCCATTTTACTTTCTTCCTATACTGTGAATCTTTGTGAATGTATACTTTAAGTCTGGAGAAGAAATACAATAACCCTGTTCTCATGAGCAGCCTAACCCAGGCAAGGGCAGTCCAGCTTCGGCTAGCCTGCTTTTGTGCAGTGCTGGGATCCACATGGATTCCAAGACTGTTCGCCTGTCTAACCTTACTTTTTATCCCAGCCTCTAGCTGAGGTTCAAGGGCTTGAGCACACCCTTAACCCCAGCACTAGGGTCATGTGTGTGCTTGGGCTGCCCCTGACTCATGTAGGGTATCCCAATTCACCAAACTCATCGTGCGGTGCATTGTGGGACATCTGGAGGCCGGGACACATTGCCCCAGCCTGCAGAGATCCGTGCTGCATGTGGCGGCATGCTGAAGAAAGAAATGACAATCATCTGGGGGAAGGTAGGTACATCCCTGCCTCCCTCCACTGCACATCTTCCTGCCCATCCTCCCGGTCATGTGAAGATCCCTAAAATCTTTAAGATTTTTCTGTAATTAACTAATTCAGGAAAATACAGACTTTGTTAAAACAAAGAAAAAGTCACTGATTCAACACCAAGAAGTATTAAGTTTTCTTTTCCTTAGAGCTTCACCGTACCCACCACCCCAATTCCTCTTATGTTTTAGACTTCTCACCCCTCTCCAAGTGGGAGGGGCCATAGCTTAACAGTAGCATTCATGCCTTCCATGCAGAAGGCCCAGGTTCAATCCTTGGCATCTCCAGGTAAAGGAGTGTGCCATCGAGTAGGTGTCGACTCCTAGTGACCACAGAGCCCTGTGGTTATCTTTGGTAAAGTACAGGAGGGGGTTTACCACTGCCATCTCCCATGCAGTATGAGATGATGCCTTTCAGCATCTTTCCTATATCGCCGCTGCCCTATACAGGGGTTTACCATAGTCTGGGAATCGTACTAGCAGGGATTTGGGCTGGGAAAATAAATACAATTAATAATAAGCAGCAGGGGCGGAGCCACCATTGGGCCAATGGGTTCAAAGAACCCAGGCCGGTGACCAATCAGGAGCCGCGAGAGTGGCCCCGACATGCCCCCCGCGTCTGACGTCAGACGTGGGGGCGGTAGTTTAGCTCCCGAGCTGGGGCCGCGCGGCCCTTTCGGGAACTAAACTAAGGCTGGTGCTGCATTTGCAGTGCCAGCCAGGAGTGGCTCTTCCCTTCAAAGGCAGGGAAGAGTCGCTCCTGGCTGCGCGCTGCAAATACAGCACCAGCCTAACTAGCTCCTGAAGGGGCCGCGCGGCCCCTTCTGGAGCTAAGACTGGTGCTGCGTTCGCAACACAGCCAAGAGCTGCTCCTGGGCTGTGCTGCGAAAGCAGCACCAGCCTTCTTCTAACTGCCGAAGGGGCCGCATGGCCCCTTCAGCAGTTACAACGGAGCGGAGTCCCGAACGGAGACTCAAGGCTCCGTTCGGGAGCCAGGCCACGCCCCCCGCATCTGACATCAGACTCAGGGGTGGGGCTATCAGGGTGCTCGCCGTGGCCACACACGGGCCACTGGCAGGCTAGCTACGCCCCTGATAAGCAGAATAGCATAATTAATAATGATGGCAGATCAGTCAGTTGTAGAAACACATACCTTCAACAGTAATAAAACAAACTTCAACACAAAAACGGAAGCAGCCCAATCAAAAACAGTGAACTACATGAGTTGTTTGGCAGTAGAACTGCCTGCCTCGCACCGTCATCAGCTCTCCTTCACGGGAGATTTTTAAAAGAGGCTGAACAGCATCCATCGGGGACACTGTAGCAGATTCCTGTACTGAGCAGGGGTTTGACTAGGTAACCTCTAAGGTCCTTCTAACTCTAAAATGCTATAATTCTATGAAAAGCAGCCACCAGAAATCTAGCAATCATAAGCATCCACTAAAGATTTTTCTAAAAAGCCATATTTTAACAAGGCAGGGCCCAGACAAAGATCTAAAGGGCCAGAGACAGATGGTCTTAAATAGGCTGGAAAACAGGTTTCAGAGCAAGGAGGCAAGGCAGCAACACACATCTGTGCTTGGTCAGATGAGTTGCTCAGGCTGAGGAACCAACAAGCCTGGATCCAGCTACACCCCTATTGAATCTTCAGGTCTCTTAGGCTGAAGAGCGGCAATACCATCTCTGTCCATTATATGGGAGGCACTGCAGGACAGCAGAGATCAGTTAATATTTCCCTCTGCCTGGGAGGTGCCTCTGTGATAAGGAGAATGAGGCAACTGAGCCCTGCTGCCAGAGTTCCTGGTTCAAGGTCCCCAGCACCTTAAAGGAGGGTTTTCTGGAGGGAGTGTTCTGTAATGCTAATGCCACAACAGGAAAGGCCCTTGTGCAGAATCTCAGTTGGTTGGAGAACCTGGAACAGGGTTTCAGATGTTGATTGGAGCATGTGCAGAAAGGGTATATGCAGGAGGAGGTGAATGTGCCCATAACCTTCACTGTTCCAACTCTACATTTTTTGCTGTTCTCCCCAGTAAGGGGAGAATTTTTCGCTACTCTCCCCAGTAAGAGTCTCCCACAAATGTTCTCTCTTTTTGCCCTGAAAAATGTGTCCTAGAGCGGTGCACTGGCCTTCAGGCAGTATCATCCTTTGGGAGTGGGAATCAGGGCCATTGCCCTGTGCCATACCTAGCCCCACGCAAGTGGTGGCAGTGCAGAGTGGCAGGCCTTTCAGTGGTGGGAAGTGGGAAATTCCAAGCTGGAAAATCCATGCTGCTGCCATCATTGGCCCAAGGTGATAGCCCCAATTCACACACCCCCAAACAGTGCTGCCTGAAGGCCACAAAGTCCTCAGGAACACAGTTTTGAAAGTATTTATGGGGGCTCTTGCTTGGGAGAGCAGTGAAAAGTTCACTCTTACCTTTGTACAGAGTCTGGTGCTCCGCAACACTCTGGCTGAGCTTTGAGCAGCCTGTCTGTGCCAGATGCAGCTCTGCTACATCCCAAATTGACTACTCTAGATGTCACCCAATGAATGTACCATCTTAAGTGCTTATGTGACATTTTAAATTGTTTGTAGATCACATTGTAAGGATGTGAACACAAACATGTAATATACTTTTCAGCAGAACTTAAATTCAATCATAATATCTCTTATTTAGAGTCCAGCAATTTGAGTGGAAAACGTTCCACGATGAAAGTCTCCATCAATTTGAAATTGCATGGAAGTTGCAAACTTTGCTGCCCCATAACTATTTGTTGGTACCAGGTGGCCCACCATAAACTCCCACAAGCCACTGATGGGTCCATCATCTGTGAATAGCAAAAGTTCCATAAGGGGAGTACCTCATGATATGACCATATATACTAAGCATGTATTTCCCACATCTATATCTAGAGAAGCTAACAATGAGGGCGTGCATATGAGCAGCCCTACCTGGGCTTGCACAGCCATACATGGGTAGGACTGCTCATGTAGAGCAGAGACTGGACTTTGAAGAAGCAAGATAGAAAAGGTGTTGATGCTTTTGAACTTTGGTGCTGGAGAAGACTTTTGAGGATACCATGGACAGCCAGGGAAACCAACAAATGGATCATAGAACAAATCATTTCAGAATTTTCACTCGAGGCACAAATGACCAGGCTCAAACTATCATACTTTGGACACATTATGCGAAGACCCAGCTCCCTTGAAGAAGTCCATAATACTGGGGAAAGTTGAAGAGAAGAAGAGGACGACCAGCAGCAAGGTGGATGGATTCAATTACGACAGCAATGAATGCACAACTGAGAGACCTTAAAGGCCAAGTTGAAGACAGATCATCTGGGAGAGAATCTATCTTTGTGGTTTCTAAGAGTCAACACCGACTTGACAGCTCTTAATCAATCCATCCATCCATCCAAAAAAGATTGTGAGGAGCTCCAAAAAGATCTCTCCAAACTGGGTGAGTGGGCAACAAAATGGCAAATGCGGTTCAATGTAAGCAAGTGTAAAGTGATGCATATTCGGGCAAAAAATCCCAACTTCACATATACACTGATGGGTGATTAACCAGGAGAGAGATCTTAGGAACACAGGGGACAGCTTGTTGAAAGTGTGAACTCAGTGCACGGCAGCTGTGAAAAAGGTCAATTCCATGCTTGGAATCATTAGGAAGGGATTGAAAATAAAAGTGCTAATATTATCATTCCCTTATAGAAATCTATGTGCGCTCACATTTGGAGTACATTTGGAGTACTGTGTACAGTACTGGTCACCGTATCTTAAGAAGGGCATTGTAGAAATTGAAAAAGTGCAGAAGAGATCAACCAAAATGATCAGGGGCCTAGCGTACCTTCCTTATGAGGTAAGGCTAAGAAACCTGGGACTTCTTAGTTTAGAAAAAAGATGACATAGGGGAGACATGATAGAAGTCTATAAAATCATGCATTGTGTGGAGAATGTTGATAGAGAGAAATTTTTCTCCTTCTCACATAACACTAGAAACAGGGAAACTGAACCCATGAAACTGAAGGTCAGGAAATCTAGGACCGACAAAAAGAAGTACTTTTTCACACAATGCATAATTAACCCATGTAATTCTCTGCCACAAGATTTGGTAACAGCCAGCAGCCTGGATTGATTTAAGAGGGGTTTAGATAAATTTTTGGAGGACAGGTCTATCAATGGATACCAGTCTGAGGGCTATAGGCCACCTCCAGTCTAGGGGTGTGCACAAAACCAGTTTGCCCGGTTCAATTCGTGTCAGAACTGGACTCAAACCAGACCGGGCATGTTTGGTTTTGGCACCTCGAACTAGAACCTTTGTTTGGCTCAGGTTCTAGTTGTTAAAAAACCAAAGATTTTTAATCATGATTTTTAATCACCGGGTCTGGGCTGTAATGCTTCCGCGGCCATGGGGGCCCTCAGATGGTTCCCCCTCCCCTTTTTTGGCCAGTTCAGCCAGTTTGACGGCCTTCCAGGCCCTTTGCATGCTTTGCCAGTGTACATGTGCAGCAGCCTTCGAAATGGCCACAGCGAGCAGGCAGAGAGCCGAGAAGGCCCATAAATGGGCCAAACCGGCCCGAAAAGGAATGGGCGAAGCTGGCACGGGCAGCGAGAACCTTATGAGATGCCCCCCACAGCCACGGCACCCCCACCCACCCACCCCAAGGCCAGCATTACAACCTGGATCCAGTGATCAGTTATTATTTTTTATTTTTACAATCAGAATCTTCGAGCTGGCCTGTTGCGTTTGGCTCAACATTAAGCTGAGCCAAACTGAATCCAAACCTGTTTGACTTGAGGGTGAGCCTTCAAACAGGCCTGGTTCAAAGATGAACTGGTTTGAAATTGAACTGGTTCGCACATCCTTATTTCAGCCCTGGAGGCAAGATGCCCCTGAATACCAGTTACAGGAGAGCAACAGCAGGAGACAGGGCATGCCCTCAGCTCTTGCCTGTGCGCTTCCCAGAGGCAGATGGTGGGCCACTGTGTGAAACAGGATGCTGGACTAGGTAAGTCTTGGGTCTGATCCTGCAGGGCTGTTCCTATGTTCACCCTGTGCCCCAGCACTTGAGTAATTCATTTTTCCTTTCTTTCTGAAGCTAAGCAGCATAAGAATAGCAGACTACATGATCAAGACCCCCCTTCTATTTTCATTATTAATGTTTGATACTGCTTTCATTTCCTCCCCTTTACAACTGTGTCTATATCCCAGGAGGTCAATGGGGATCAGAAATTTCTCAGTTGTGTTTCCTGGAATGCAGGGGATACAATTCAGCTGTCGGGTTGCTAAGCCGTCTCTGTGCATCTCCTCTAAAGCTGAGGCAGCACTTCTCTCTCCAAGACATTTACATAGCTGAGGCAGACAGGCACTCCTGGAATTTCAACCCCCCCTGGCAGTTGCCTCATTTGCCATAGTGGCTGTGCTGGCCTAGTTTGAGGGACAGATGGAAATGCATCCACTTTCCTTTGTTTCTAATCTTAGGGCGATGCAAACGTTTCCTTGTCTTTGTGGTTTTTATTAGATGATGTCATCTGTATACCAGCGGAAACAATGGCCCCAGTCTGAAAACACTCCCTTCGGTCAGACATTCTTGTTCATTCAGGGTATGATTCTGCCAGGTGAGTAAGTCCCATTGACTTCAGGGGAACATATGCATGAGTAATTAAGGGCGGGACAGGTTGCAGCTATGTGTGTGAGCGTGAAGCAATGATATTGTAGCCATCCATAAAGTGTAGTAGGGTTTGTTTCTTTCCTTTTCATTTTTATGTAGTGTAATTGGCAGACTAGCGTGGTGACCTAGCAATCGTATCAGCGGAGCATGACTTTGGAAGCATCTCTCTGTGTTAACACTGGCTCCTAGAACAGTCAAGGAAAATAGCTTGAAATTGTTGAGCAATAATGGGGAGTAAGTAACTGATCAATGCAGCTGCTGCAGCTGCTGCTGCTCTTTGAACGGCTGCTTTGTAACCTTTCCCTTCCCCCTTTCAGCCACAGTGTGCTCCGTCTTTGTCAGCCTCTCCCAGGCATGACTGATGAATCTCTATTTGAGGCCAGCAGTTTATGGCTCATAAATATTTGGGTGTGTCAGGCTTTAATAGATCCCCTGGGCCAAGCAGCAGTATTTGGATAGTGCTTATACACACCCCTCTTAAGATCTCATCTCCCAGCATAGAAAATAGATTTTAATGGCCACAAGCAGATGGTGTTCATGGAGAACAAATATACATGATTATAATTCATGTCAAACAGGGCAGACAAAACAATCTGCTATATAGTACAGATTTCTACTACCCACCTGGACTTTTCCAAGACAGTGAAGAATGTCCAGTCATTTTTTAATCATAGGCAAGTGACTTTATTCAGTTAGTTGGTAGCAATGTAACTCTTCCTGCAATTATCCAACATTTGGGAAGGTATATAAAAATTTACACAGATTTCAATAGTCCCAATAAAAATGTTTCATGTCTCAACTTTTAAGAAGATAAAAGGCACATTTTTTTATCAAAGCTTCCTTTTTGTTTTACATTATGCTTTTTTGTTGTCACAAAAAGTGATTGACACAGCATAGCACACTGCATATGTGCATCTGAGAGAGAGAAAACATTTAGGGAGGATGGAGGGAGTACGTCTGTGTTTCCTACAATGCCTGTTTCCAGCCACATGTCATTGTTCCCCACTATCTCTGGCCAGCTCACTGACTTTAAATCATGCTGATCCAGCCCCCTTCCCTGAATTTCTCTATGCAAAACAACATAGCATAATTCCTTGGTGCATTCCAGGAAAAGAACTGGCAGCTGGCAGGAGCCAAGGACCGGGAAGAGCAGCAGAGCTTCCAGCTCTGTGGCTGTGGCACTGCTATCCACAGAGGCGAGGCATTTTCTGTTAGGGGAAAAAAGATACACATCTTTGCCTCTGCTGCCGCCACTGCCTTTACCATGACTCATACTAGAGAGCCACTCTGACCTTGAACATTTCAGTCTAATTTCATGGACCCTCCCAAAATGTCCAACCTTCTTCCAACCCTTCCACCAGCACCGAAATTTTTCCACATATACATTTGGCAAATATAAAGACTTTTAAGCCATGAGTGACTATTCTTATAAACAATTAAACTGCTCTGTGTACTAAGCATGCGTACCAAAGATACATTTGCTTAAGAAAAAGAAAAGTGTCTGCTTGTTCTCTGCTGGTAACATTCCAATAGTTCTTGTGGCAATAAAGCAGACAGAAAATAAACACCACAAATTCTCTTAGAATTCACTGCTATTTAGGATTGCTGGCTTTTGAACCCATCTCTGTAGCTGCCCTTTTAATCTACAGCAGATAGCAGGTGATAAGGTTTATACCCTTACAGGTATCCATGAATCACAAGCCAATATTTGTGGGCCCCTGAATATTTCCCCCCCATGCTATGAATAGCATTAACCGCTAGTTTCTGCAGATCAACCTACTGCTAAAGGCACAGGAGCATGACAATCAGCTATTTAAAGTGAGTTGGCAGCCCTATTGTTATTTTGCAATTTAGTCTTGAATACATCCATGAGCAGGTCTGTGAATCTTGCCTGGCATCTTGCTAACATTGCCTGCTGAAATCTCTCTCCCTGTGGAAATTTGAATGGGCACCCCTTCATTTGAGTCCCACTGAATTTAGTAACATTCAAGGAAGCACATATAAACACTACCTTGCAATCTTTGTAATCTGGCAAGTTTGTTCTACAAGCATACCCAGGCTGTTCTCATTGTTGCTGACTATGGTACAGCTTGCACTCTCAGCTCGTTGCTTTCCACAAGTGGTTCTTCTAATCAAAGCCGTTATCTGATAGTGTTGACATTTTCTGACTGATCTGCTGACATTTGTCATAAAGTTCCACTGTTCTTTAAAATGTGCTTTTTTCATAAGAAAGATGGATCCCTCCCCCACCACCATTTTGTTCTTATTTGGTCTGGAAAAGAAGAAGCATCCAACCTCAACAGCTCACCTCAGTATTTACATATAAAAGCCCCATGAAATGTATACACATCTCCATAGACGCGCCCAACAATATACAAAAGTGATAGGGTGCTGGAGCAACTAAATTAAATGTTTTGGTTAAAAAGTTATTACATTATTCTAAGACAGTCTTAATTTTTGCTTCACTGTTATAAAACATTGTGTATGTTCGGAGGGATTTTCAAGAGACTGCCACATAAATGCTGGCAAGTCGCTTTCTTGACTTTTGAAGATGCTTTAATTACAACGGTTAGCTTCTCTCTCCTACCTCATAATTTTCTTCACTTTATTTTCCCATCTGATTTTACATACATAGAAAGACTCTTTACTGCCTGAATTTTCTTTATTCTCCTTATATGTTCTTATCAGATTGAAGAAGTTGTCCCCCTCCCTATTCCATGTTGTTGCTGACCATGCAAATAGCCACCACCCATGTGCAGAGGGCAGGTGAGTGCCGTAGCCAGGGCAGCCTCCACGTGGGATGCTGGGCGGGGTGCTGCTGCTCCTGGTGGCTTGCAGGTGCTGGCGGTACCACCTATAATGACTTTTTAAAAGTACCTCTTGCCACCTCCACCGCCCCCCCCATCACCACCCTCACCAGCTGCCTCTGGATAATGTATCAAATAGCTACGCACAGGACCTTTCACTAGACAGCCTCTCCCTCCTTTTCCAGAAATGGTGGCTTCTGACAGGAGCAAGGCTGGGCCAATCATTTACAAGAACTTGGTGCCAAGGGGGAAGTTAACCTCTGTTTGGGCCAACTAGCTGAGCCATGCCAAATAGGGATGTGCACGGAACTGGCAGGGGGCAGCTCGAAGGCAAGGGAGGGTGCTCTTACCCCTCCTGCCGCGCTTCCCCTGCCGGTGCAACACTTTAAAAGCTCCGGCGGAGGAGCAGCGTACCTCCATTCTGCCCCATTGCCTTGTCAGACTGGAACTGACAGGAAGTACCCAACACGTGTGTGCACTTGGAGCATTTTGTGACCTCTGAGCATGTGCGGAGGCCATTTGCATTACCATGCAGGCCACAAAAATGGCCTCCGCTTGCAGGCCAGAACCAAACCGCTGCTGGGCTGGCAGCTCAGTAAAGGAGGATAGAGCATGCACAGCACACATGGCAAGGTCAAAAGCGTGAGCAGCAGCGAGCAGCTGGCATAAGCAGCTTTCCCCCCTCTCACTGCCGCCTCCTCAGGAATGCCCCTATTCATCCCAAACTGGTTCACCCAAACTGGGCCCGGTTCATTTCAATCATGGACTGAACCACCCCTGGTTCAGTCCATGATCGAAACTTCGAACTGACCTCTTCTAACTGAGCAAAGAAGCACCTTTTTAGAGTAATGATTCTCTTTATTTAGCAGAGGAAGAGCAACTGGCCCTATCCATCCCCAGCACAGCATTCCTCCAGTGGCTGTTGCTGGTGTCTGTCTTATGTTCTTCTTTTGATTGTGAGCCCGTTGGGGACAGGGAGCCATTTTATTTACTTTGTTTGTTTATATCTATGTAAACTGCTTTTGGAACTTCTGTTGAAAAGCGGTATATAAATATTCCTCATATTCATATTTGTATTCTGTCCTTCTTGCCACCACTGCTTCAGAAATGCCCTGTTCATCCCAAACGGGTTTGCCTCAACTGGGCCCAGTTCGGTTCATCACACGATCGAACCTTCGAACTGGCCCTGGTTGAGGCGAACCAGTTCAGGGCGAACAGTTCATGTACACCCCTACTGACTGGCCACCAATTTGGATTTGAAGCTTGCACCTGGTACCTCTCATAGACTTCTGTTTTCTTGGCATCGCACATGAGACAGCAGACCAAGGAATGCTGTTAAGCTCTTCTTTTTCCCATCTCTCCCTGTTCTCCCTTTCCCCCTCTTCCAACATTCCAGCACTCACCAGCCACCTGGCCAATCCTCTCCCTCAAGTTGCAACTGACATTGCACACTGCCAAATAACATAGTTTTAAACGCTTGTATAATGTTATCCGGGGGTGTTCTGGTTCTTGACTTTTGTGCATCTGATCATTGATTGTAAATAAAGTTTCTTCTTCATAGTTTTAAACAGTATCTCTGCATTACCAACATAAATTTTAGTTCTTGTTTTCAAAAGCTGAGTCTGCTGTTCCTCTGGGGTTGCCTCTGTCTTGACTCCAGACTGCAATTTATTAGATAGTCTTGCTTACACATTTGGTTTTGTGTGAATTCCCCCAATTTGGTCTAAAAGCATACATACATGAGTGTAGTGTGCACAGGTGTGAGCAAGTGTTGTTATACAGGGAATCCTGCGGGACCTTTAAAGCATGGCTATAAAACAGGCAGTTTCCCAAGAAAGTCACAACCACAGGCTTAAAAATAAAATGAAATACATGGCTTTATTGAATACAAAGTAAAAGGCTTGAGGTGAGTGATAATGAGTGAATTCCCATGTGATTTGGACACAGAGGTGGAGACACGTCCAGACTCAGTGCTTTACCTCTGCTGTGACCATGACTACATGTTTAATGGCTATTATGAGCAAAGATGGGAAAGGGAAATGGGAATGGGTAATTAATCTGGTTTGCTTAGAACAAAAAGGAAGGGAAAAGAAACAGCTTCCTTTGCTGCTCACAGAGGCAGCAGCAAATCAGCGTTCCTCGTAGCAGAGATTTCCGTATGATGTTGACTACAACTCCCATAATTCCCAGCCAAAGACTATTGCAGCTAGGGATGATGGGAGTTGTAGTCAGCAACATTTGGGAATTCCTTTTAGAGGGAATACTGCAGCCAAACCCTTGGTGGAATGTAAATGCAGGGGCCAAGCCCTGTCTCCAACCAACAAAGGCGTGAAGCTGCGACATTGATGAGGGCCAATTTATGTAGATTTCTGGGAGGCTGCTGGGAACCAGGAAGTGAAATTGGAGAAGGAAGCCATTCCTTGCATTGTCAAGGGACCAACAAGGGAGGGTGCTGAATGGATTTCAAGTTCCCAGGATCTTACTAAAAGGTGGGAGAGGAAAACAAAGGAGGTAGAGGCAGGGCTTTTTATAAGTGAGAGGGACACCCAATGGATATCCCTGGCCATGATATTGGCTAGAGGCTATCCTTCCCTGGACTCTGCCCTAGGCTACTGCTGTCCTATGTAGGACAACACTCTCATGAGAGTGTGTTCCTTGAAAGGAATTTTTAAGCCCATGAAATGTTTTTGTGAGCCTTTGCTCCTGACCCTGGTAGTCTGTGGTGTTCTTTGGGGCTACCTTTTAATTTGGGGAGGAGCTAACTGAGCTTCCCCAGCTTTAGTGGTGATGAAAATGTGGTGGTGGGTATCCATTCTGGAACTTCCTGTCCTGATACACACACACACACACACACACACACACACACACACACACACACTGACTCATGCACATACACACACACTCCAGGAAGGGGGAATCAGGGGGAGAAGGCAAGGTTCCCATGAGCAGAGGAACCTTACTTAAACTGATGTGAAGGAAGGGGAGCTTGGTTCTCAACAGAGATGGGGGGTACAATGGTGAAGGAGCAGAGGGTCACTATTCCTCAGATGTACCCCAAAAATTGTGTGGATTGGAAGGGTTTTGGTAGACCAGACATACACACACCCCATTTCAGGACAATACTTAAAATCTCTTAATTTTTTTTAAGGTTATCAGAACCACAAGAGAAAAATGTTTTTCATATTTCACAACATATTTCACAACATATTTTTTCATATTTCACAATTTTTCATATTTCACAACATGAAAAAATACTTTCCCCTGACCAATTTTATAATTAATAACATTTATATCCTTCATTTTCTTCAAGAAGCTAAGGGAAGCATACATGGGTTTATTTCTTTATTTTTATCCTTCCAGCAACCCTGTGAGGTAGGTTAGGGTGAAGTGCTCAAACCAACCAGTGAGCTCTGTCAATGGACAGGAATACAACTCTCCAGTCCAACTTCAACACTCTCCTACCTATACCCCTTTGAATCTCTGTCCTATAGTTCAGATTAAATATTTCATTCCTTGTTATATGAATTAGATTTACATTGTTGCTGACATGTTTTGCTTTTAAAACTTAATTTTTTTAAAAGAATGTTCATAATTTCAGATTGGAGTCAGTCTGGGTGCAGTGGCTGAAAGTGGACCACAGTCCTTTCTCTCGTATTTTCCTTCTTTTTGTAAACAATTGTGGAGACGTATTTTTTTTTAAAGTCAGCTGAAGTTAATCACTAAACGTAACTTTCTAAAACAGGAAAGCTACATGATCCAAAGAATTCAATTCCTATTACTTTCTAGCATGATGCGGACCATCCCTTTTAAGCACACCCCAGGGCTTACAGCAGCTCCTTGCAATTCATCAAAAACATATTTGAAACCCACATTTCAAAAATGACTTCTCAAGTGGCACACAAGGCAGCTGTTAGAAATCAAAATCTCAAGGAGCCTGTTGCGCAGATGGAGCCCGTGGCATGACCCTCTGCATCATGACCTTGGTCTGCTAAACATTCCTCATATTTCGAGTCTTACCCTAACCTTGTGGTTTGTGCCACCATCTCTTCTTGCTGCCGTTAAACTAGGTCAGGTGTTCTAATCATCCAGACCACATTCCTGAAAGTATGCTGCAAGCAAAAACATTGCAACATTTTGTACTGCTTTGTTTTTATGTCAAAGCGTAGGCTCAAAACTTCTTGCCATTGTACTCTCTGTGTATGTTTTGCAAAGCTTTCAAGATCTATGCTCAGACCATCTCTTTCTTTTCCTTTTATTTTAAATGCAGTTTCTGGGCAGGGTTAGGGGAGGCCTGCGAATGCCAGGTGAGGTAAGTTTTAACCCTTGCCAACCATGCTGTTGTCTCCGCTAAATTGGACACCCGATTTATTTATGTTCCCTGTTAGGGGAAAAACATATATATCTATTTTCCCTAATGGGACAAAGAGCAGCAGGGTCAATTTAGATACAGTATAGATGGCAGTGTTATGTCCCCTTTCCTAATGCTATGGCCTAGTGCAATTCACTTTGGGAGGTGGTGGACTTCAGTTGCTGTTTAAGGAAGCTAAAAGGGCCCTTAAAGATCTGCACATTTTTGTTTCGTTTCTTAATCTTTTTCTTTTTATCACTTTCCTAACTTTTAACAGAAGAAGAACAAAAGTAATAAACTCTCTTTCTTTCACTGTGAAAAACTGGGAATTTAGTGAGAGGAGCAAGAACAGGATACGCATCTAGAAAAGTAAGCATTCAGAGATCAACCTAACTTCAGTTAGCCATGCATTGGTCACATCCAGACTGTGCTACTGTAAAGATATCCTGTCTATGTGGGGGCTGCCTTTAAAGATGGTATGGAAGCTACTATTGGTACAAACACAGCCACCAGAGGGAGCAAGTCGATAGCCCCATTCGCACATCAAGGTTGTGCACATGGCCAACATACAGTACCTGGTGGCCTGGATGCATCATGTTTTCCTTAGAGGCTCTGCCGTTTGCCTGACACACAGTCGGTGCCACGGTGAGCAGAAGAGCAGGAAACCAGAGGAGGAAGTCCTCCAGCATCCTTCAGTGCACTGTGCCAAGAGCATGGTGCATTGAAGGATCCTCCCTCAGCCGGGTGCTCTTGCCACCCAGCTTTGTGTGCACATACACAGCCTCGGGTTTGCTCATGCCCTTAATCCCAAGGGGCCGAGGCAGCGCAGGGATTGTGCTCAATCCTGGTGGTGCACACAGCCAAGCCCAGGCTGGGCTGCCCATGTTAATAGCCTCATTATGTTCAGCACTCATACGATGAGTGCACAGTGCTCAAAGGTACAGATCTGTATACAGGTACAGTTCTTCACATATGTTGAACACAGGTACAGTAGCACACTTCCTATCTGTACCATGCATTTGAGGGGCCTCTTCCCAGGCTCACTTTTACAATGAGCACAGGTACAATCATCCACACAAGAACATGCACAAGTGTATAGACGTCTGCCCGCTCATACAATGTCTGAATAGGGCTGATGCTCAGGGACATTCCCATTTGCAGGTGAGTGGGAGAAAGCAGCCATATTGTGAGAGACATGCAGGACCACCATCCTACTTCTGCTCTCCTCTTTGACAAAGCAATTTCCTCCTAGAGTCCACTGCAACGACGCAGGGGTCTCTGAGAATGCTGAGGAGGAGGGAGAATAGAAGTTGCTACTGAGAGACTCGGCAGCCGTTTCTCCTCCTCCTCAGCCAATAAGGGAGGGACATGGACCATGGTGATGAAGTGCAAGAGCTACAGCTGCCTACCTGCTGCACCATGTCCTGCCAGCCTCCCATTCTCCAAGGGGGAGGATAGAAAGCACCACCTGCCTGCTGCTGCCAACTCTTCCTTCCTCTTCAGTTCCTGTCTCTGTTGCAATCTGTTACACCCGAGCATGCCCTCTGTGGATTTTATTGTTGTTTTCATATTTTGTAAGCTTCTTTGTGGTTTATAATGAAAAGGCAAATATAATCATATTACATATGAACAAATTAGAGTAATTAGGAGAAGGGAGCAGAGACACATCAAATAATCTCAACTGAAGGATGAAATCCTTGGATGCTGAAATATATGGGTATTCACATGTTGTAAACCCATACACAATGAAGACGAGGGTTAGTTCCTTGGCAGGGGCCTAGTGAGACCCCCAGGGCTAGGGGACAAAATCTTGACAGGGCCACCCCATTGTGTGCACAAAGCACACCTATGCCCCAGCACCCCAAGCCCCGCCCCTTTCATCTGATGTCAGACGCAAGGGGCGGGGCAACCAATATCTTGCCGTCGCTACTCCTACCACCGCTGCCCCACCGCCGCTTCTTATCGTGGCCTCTATGGTGGTGGCGGCAGGTGCTGTGGCTGTCAGGCCTCTCCGGCTGGCCTGCATGCCTCTCAAGCCAAACTGCACACCTGCTCAGTCACTCCTGCTATGGATGTTACATGACCATTATGTCACAGGCATGCGACTCCACAGATGAACTGCACAGGCACGCAGGCTGGCCAGAAAAGCCCGATAGCCACAGCACCCACCACTGCCATGGGGGTGGTGGTTGTGGCCAACCCCACTTGGCTCACCCTCCTGGAGGCCAAGGTAAGAAGTGTGGTGGGGCAGGGGTGGCAGTGGGGCAGGGGCAGGGCAGGGGTGGCGGTGGCAGGGTGGTCTGCTTGGGGCCCCCTTGAGGGCCCCCTGACCCTCTGGGCCCAGGGACATTTGTAGCATACATGTTCCTTGGGCAGTGGTGTTGGCCGCTGCATTTGGTCAGAGCAGGGTGGGTAAAATTTGGAGCAAGCCCTTGGTGTAGAAATGAGTATTTCTTGCACTGGTTAGCAAGTCTGTATTCTAAAAACCCATCAAAACCCAACCCCGTCCCTTCATTTGAGTATGGGTTGTATAGTGGAGATAGCTCTGCACCACTGCAGATTGCATTAACAGTCATGAGTTGTGCAAGTTTAACATGTGCGGAGCGGGGGAGGGAACTATGCTAGGTGGCGGTCAATTTATCATTGTGGTGCCATCCAGAGGAATAGTGAGCTGTTTCCTCCATCTGAAACCAAGTGGATTCAAGTTTTAATTAAGCTGCCATAATGACTGATTCAGCCAGTAAGAACTCATGATACAGCCAATATGGAACATTGTGGCAAGGCTGGTACTGCTTCATTATTTAACTTGAGCAGAAGTTCAGGAAATATAAAAATATGGAGGAAGATGACAGCAAAGTCTCAAACTGGGTGCTTAAGTACATCTGAAGATAATTTCAAGATCAGCCCACATCTGTCTTTAGATTCAGCTTTTTCACATCTACCCAAGGATGAGTCTTGTCTTGAATTTATTTCATAGCTACAAAAAACGTTTTTTTAAAGGGAAAATGATGCTCTGACATTTCTGTTTAATCCATAAAACATTTTCATCATCTGGGAAAAGGACATGCATCTTTACTGGCTGTTTTAGTTTGTTAGTTATTGTTTAACATTTGGTCTTATTTTCTTTTTCTTTTTCTGTGCCACCCTGGAAATACATGTATTGACGTGCAGAGCATAAAATAAATGTTGATGGTTATCTTAGAGCCATTTCTGATGTAGCATTGTATAGGTTTTGTCACGACACTGGTTTCTCCATGGTCGTTCTCTTGTTTACTTCTCCTTCTCACTGCCACCAGGGCCTGGGGCCTTTCTTTGCTTGGCTGCCGAGGGAACGTCGGAGCTGGTAAGGCCAGCGCCCCCCCCCGCCATAGGTTTATTTCTGTATAGCAAGGTGTGATGTTGATGTATACCCTTTCTTTGTGTGTACAGGCTGAGAATCCTTTATCCAGACCGCTTGGGATGAGAGGTGTTCCGGATTTTGGATTCTTCCGGATTTTGGAATATGTTCATAAATGAGATATCTTGGGATTCCACTGGGGCTGGGGATGGCTGGGGCAGGAAGGAGGGGCCTACCTATCTTTAGCCATATGATTGCCACCTCTTGGGGGCACCATCACTCACACACCCACACGACTGGTGTGGCGGCAGTCACCTAGTGTCGAGGGGGAAGTCCTCCTGCATCCCACAATGCTCTGCGTGGGCAGCAGAGAGGCAGCCTGCTGCAGTGCATCAGGGCTTCTCTCCCTGACCACACTGTAGTCAGAGCCCTAGACCCACCACTCCTGGTGGCTGTTTTCAAAACCCTGACACTGCACACGACCCAAAGATGTGGTAGGATGGACTTCTTTATGTCCTATCTCACCTTTTCCCCAGGGCTGTCTGGGGCTGAAGCTGCTGAGTTAAGACACCTCCTGGCCTCCCAGATAACACTGGCTGCTTGGGTAGGAGGGATTTTACTCAAGCAGCCTGTGTCATATGAAGGAGTTTCATCTCTATTATCATATATATGTTTGACTCATAACATGGTGGTGTGCCATCACCCAAGCAATTATTGTTCCTAATAAAGAGGCTGCCAGCATTGCTGCTCACCAGAATTGACATTTTACTCTTTGAAGTTAGCTTTGGGAGATAGCTCTTAACTTTCCAGAAACTATCTATCAAAATATCTACCTAAGAGATTTTACAATGAAACACCACCATTGTAAATGATAAATAATAATCGACGCATTAGATTACACATTAGAGCACAGAATAAATATACATGTTTCTAATTCAATTATTATTCTGACTAATAGTTTATAAAACGTGTGCATATTAAAATATTTGTTTGATATGAAGGATCATTGCAATACTTGTGTGGGATATCTTATCTTTAAGTCATAAAATAAAACTACAGTGTGTGCCGTCGACAATTATAAAATAATTATCAGGAAAATAGTAAAAACTGTAGAGGTTTCTGGCACCAGTGGCAGCCTGGTGAATAACATCAACATCAGTTTACAATCAGACCTTCTCAGTAATATATAAACAACAGCTGGAATTTACCAACTTACAAACCCCTCCTCTAGAGGCCAGCATATAGTCAAGGGCAATATGATTATCAGAGCCATATGCCCCACAGAGTCTTCTTCCTCCCTGTAAAACACGGATAGCATGGGCAGAAGCATTCAAAGCTAGCTTCGTTTCACCAGAGTTATTAGCTATAGCTTTCTCCAAATCACACAACTCCTGGGAAGATAACCTGAACAGCTTTGTGGAACCAAGTGCTTCTGATGATTAGTGGATTATTTACTTTAGGGGATTGATAAGACGTATCATTACTGGACTAATAGGTACCCTAAAGTGCAGGTACCTCAGAAGTTTGCTGGCAGGACTTTCACCAAAGCATTTCTGCACATCCAGAACTGACCTGGGGAGCCTCAAATAGAAACTGATGTCTTTTGAGCGCAACGGGGCCATGAAGTTGGGGGAAGGTTCAGATTTGTAGGTAGATGCCCTAGGTGGGACAGTGACATTTTGGTATGATTGGCACAGGTTATCAGGGAAGCAAGCAGGGAAGTGATCAGGGACCATATAGCAATAGCAATAGCACTTATACTTATATACCGCTCTATAGCCGAAGCTCTCTAAGCGGTTTACAATGATTTAGCATATTGCCCCCAACATTCTGGGTACTCATTTTACCGACCTCGGAAGGATGGAAGGCGGAGTCAACCTTGAGCCCCTGGTCAGGATCGAACTTGTAACCTTCTGGTTACAGGGCGGCAGTTTTACCACTGTGCCACAAGGGGCTCAGCGCCACTCAGGGCCTCATATGTGAGGTCCATGTCTCTACAGTGCAGGGGTAGCATCTGCAGCTGCCAGGACTCGACTGTCTCTTACCCCAATGGCTTCCTGCATGGTGAAGTTCACTAACTTTGCCCAAAAAGGGGCTTCATGCTCCAGAACCAGGCAATGTCTACCTTTAGTAACATTTAGGCCCCACAACTTAAGAGAGCCATTGTACCAGATTTCTATCCAATTTTGGCACCCTCTGAACTCCCCCAACAGAACCCACCAGCAACGGTTTTTGACAACATGCTGAGACTGGTTCTGATGAATACACCAGTCAGGAGTTCCAACATAATCACTGTGCATAGTCACTACAGGAAAGTGGTGTGGATCATCAACACCCACCCCACTTAGTAGTTCTATGGAGTCATTTAGTAGTTCTTAGTAGTTCTAATGGAGCCAGCGTGGTGTAGTGGTTAGAGTGCTGGACTAGGACCGGGGAGACCCGAGTTCAAATCCCCATTCAGCCTTGAAACTAGCTGGGTGACTCTGGGCCAGTCACTTCTCTCTCAGCCTAACCTACTTCACAGGGTTGTTGTGAAAGAGAAACTCAAGTATGTAGTATACCGCTCTGGGCTCCTTGGAGGAGGAGTGGGATATAAATGTTTTTTTAAAAAAATTAGCAGCTAATTCAGGGGCATCAGGGCCATGGTAATGGTATGTCTCTGTCCTGCCCATTTGGGCTGGCGCATACACAACCAACAGCTACTCAGGTTGCTTTTATGAATCACAGGGTCCAGCAGTTGAAGCCAAAGACTATGGTGCCAGACACTCACAACTCCAGAGAAAATGAACAAATACAGAACAGAACACTTCAACATTTTGAAATTTGGCTTGCCTGTTAGCTATCAGGCAGTCTTCAGGTATTTGTTGTCTAATCTTCACGTACAGCACCATGAGGCTCAGGATCCTCTGTCTCCTCAGGAGCAGGAATCTTGTGTTAGATCCTCTTCCTCAGCCACAGGACAGGGCAGCAGATGGACACTCTGTAACTCCGTGGACTGAAAAGTCAAACCGGGACCTCCCTCGGGTAGGGATGTGCACAAAACCAGTACGCCCGGTTCGGTTCAGATCTGAACCAGGTCTGAACCAGGAGGGGGTGGTTCGGTTTTGGTTTTGTTCAAACCACCCCCTGGTTCGAGTCGGATCTGAACAGGTTCAGACTGGTTCGGACAGGTTCAGACACCCAAAATTGGTAGGATGGTAGCTGGCACCCAGGGGACCAGAACCAGTCCATATCCCCTATTGTGGAGCACCTAGGGGCACAAAAGCTGGGTGGGTGGTAGAAAGACAGGGGTGACTACCACCCACAAAACCCCAAGGCAATTGGACACTCCTATGATTATTGGTGAATTGTTAAAGTATTTTTGAATTCCTCATAGAGAATAATTAGGATTGCAGCAAATGTATAGCTTCATGTCGGGGGAAAAGGGGTGTCATAGAGTGCAGTGTGGTGGGTGGTAGTTCCTAGGGTGGGCAAGGAAGCTACCTGGATTATTTGAAAGGAATTGGGCAAAGGGGTGATTTTTAAGTGATTTTTGAAGTTTACGTGTCTTTAAGGTTTTCTCCATAAAGAAGCATGGAGGTGTCAGCAAATGTATAGCTTCACGTCGGGGGCAAAGGGGTGGCCTAGAGCAGTTTGGGGTTGGTGATAGTGCCAGGTAGGGGCAAGGAAGCTACCTGAATTTTTTCAAAGGATTTGGGCAGAGGGCTGATTTTTGGTTAATTGTTGAAGTTTACACTTCTTTAAGGTTTCCCCTCATAATAAGTTATAATGGAGCTTTCAGCAGCCCCATAAGTGCACTTGGGGGGTGCTGGGGTGGCCCAGAGCGAGTGGTGGTGTAGTGCACATAGGGTGCCAACCACCCCCATGGGTTACTAACCCATGGGGTACAGGGTTCTGTTGTTTTTGAGGTGTTCTGAGTGTGGATTCTATGATAGCAAATGAGATTTTCAATGAGACACCATGAATCCACTCTAATATGCTATCATAGAATCCACACTCAATATCTCAGAAACAAGAGAACCCTGTAACCCATGGGTTAGAAACTGTTATACTTCAGTCTGTGCGATCTTTTTACAACAGCTGATTAGGTGGTCCACTGTTTCATCTGCTTCTTTGCAAAGGCGGCACTTGCTGTTTGTGGTGGATTTTTCTACTTTTGCTCTTATTGCATTTGTTCTTAGTGCCTGTTCTTGTGCAGCCAGTATTAAACCCTCTGTTTCTTTCTTCAAGCAACCATTCTTAAGCCATTGCCAGGTCTTGGTGATGTCTGATTTTCCACATATTGTGCAAATATTGACCATGCAGCTTTACTGGAAACAGCCTATATTTTGCGACGATATCTATAATAACCAACAGTATTGATGATAAAATTCAGCCATCCCAGGTCCTTGGGAAGGACTCGATGTCTGGATAAAACAAACCAGTCAATAACACCTGTCTGACTGTGTAAACAAGAAAAATAATAATATTCCATTCATTACAGCATTTCTGTCAATCCAACTAGTACGTGCACATGCCAGGACCCGCCAAAACCTGTTTTCCCCTCATCAGCATCCCTGATAATCTTATCAAGCTGCTGATAATCTTATTGTTTGTCCACAACGATGCCATGAAGGAGGCAATATTGCATGATAATGATCTACAGTATGAAAGGCCATAATCGAGCAGAGATTTGAATTTAGGTCTCCTCAAACATGTCCAGCATTTCGTTAACTAGACTACCTTGGCTACTGCATTAATTTTCCAAGTATGGGTCATCATGACCCAGCACTGGATTGCAGGATATTAGGCATGGAGTCATTTTCTAATTTTTTAAAATATCATTTCTTAAACATGCCAATTAAATGTTAAATCGTTTCAGTAACATATATTGCTACATTGTAATCTTATGAAAACTCTTGAGCTAATTATTCTTTTGCAAGGATAAGTGATTGACTCCAACTGGGTCACAAGAAATGAAGTTTGAAAACTCCTGGGCTATACCTGTTCACAACTGAAACCCAGCTATCAGCTTGGACTTTTGGATTCCGTGTTACCTTTAAATATTAGCCTGTTAATCTTATTTCTTTTGCTTACATTGATATCCTGCACACCTCCAAGGAGCCGAGAGCAGTGTAGAGCAATGTACACAGTTATGTGTATCCTCACAACAACCCTGTGAGGTAGGTAAGCCTGAGAGATCAGTGATTGGTCCAGAGTAACCAAGTGATTTTCATGGTAGAATGGGGATTTGAACTTGAGTCTCCGCAGTCTTAGTTCAACCGTCTAACCCCTATACTGCACTGGCTCTTCCACCATTTGCCAACCCACCACCTTCTAGGAATGTACAAACAGGTTTGATGTCGAATGTGTTTGATGTTGAACCTGTTCGGTTTGACTGTTTGGGGTAAAACCGAACCATCCCCTGTTTGGTCCAACCCAGGACTGAACACCACCAAACTGTTTGTGGGGGAGGGGGTTTCACAAATTATTTTTTTTAACACACAAACAAAATTTTACATACATTTTTTAAAAATTACCCCCTTCGGGGGAGTTGTTGGAGGTGGCGGCGGGGGGGGGGGGTCCATGGAGGTCCCCCCTCCACCTGCTGGTCTCCCTTATTGCCTCCACTGGCCGTTCAGCCAGCTCTTTGGTCCGTTAGGGCTTCCCCCCTCCAGTGCGGTGGGAATTTTGGAGGCCAATTGCACAGGTGTGGCAGCTTCCCAAATGGCCGCTGTGCTGGAGAGGGAAAGCCCAAAAGGGCCAAAGAGCCAGCCGAAGAGCCTCTGGAAGCAATAAGGGAGGCAGGAGGGAAGAAGGGGAACCTCCATGGACCCCCCCACCTCCAACAACTCCCCGAAGGGGGTAAGTAAATTTATTATCATCGTCATCACCATCATTATCGTTTACACAGTCAGACAGGTGTTATTGACTGGTTTGTTTTATCCAGACATCGAGTCCTTCCCAAGGACCTGGGATGGCTGAATTTCATTGTCAATGTTGTTGCTGTTGTTATAGATATCGTCGCATAATATAGGCTGTTCCCAGTAAAGTTGCTTTTTGTAATTGGCTGATGGTGATTTCTGTGGCCCCTATGGTGTTGAGGTGCTCTTCAAATTGTTTTGGAATTGCACCTAGGGTGCCAATTACCACGGGGATTATTTTGGTCTTTTTCTGCCACAGCCTTTCAGTTTCAATTTGTAGATCTTTGTATTTGGCGATTTTTTTCGATTTCTTTTTCTTCTATTCTGCTATCCCCTGGTATTGCTATGTCGATTATTTTGACGTGTTTTTCTTTCTTCTCGACTACAGTTATATCTGGTGTATTGTGTGGCAGATGTTTGTCTGTTTGTAGTCGGAAGTCCCATAATATTTTTGCATCTTCATTTTCTACCACTTTTTCAATTTTATGGTCCCACCAATGTTTGGCTACAGGTAGCTTGTATTTTTTGCAGATGTTCCAGTGTATCATCCCTGCTACCTTGTTGTCGTTGTTGTTAAAAATTGTTGACGAGCCTCCCCCAGACCTAACTGAACTGGGGGGGGGGCGGTTCGAGGGGGTGCCGGACCAAACTGTCCCAGTCCAATTCAGGTCCAGTCCGGACTTGAACTGAACCATACCTGCTGGTTCCATGCACATCCTTAGCACCTTCTACATCCACTTTATGCAAATGATAAATTAGGCTCTTGCATACAAAATAGCATGCCTGTGTAAATCAATCAGCCCCCTAATGTGCCATAACCAGAGCTGGCCTGATTACACATCAAGTGCTTTAGGCAATATCAATATAAATTGCCACCAATGAATCTTATTTAGGGGGTGTAATCTTTTTGGAATGTTGCAGAGGATCCTGGGGCAGAACATTCATTCATCTTTACAAGTAATCTGAGAGTTGTATCCCAGAAAGACATTACAAAGGATCTTCAATCAATCAATTTTATTACAGCCATAGGCCATACAAAAGACATAAAAAGCATTAAAACAAAATAATATATGGTAAACAGAATAAAACAGTAAGCTCCTATGAATTAGACCTTAATCTAGATCTTAATCTGATAGCAACATAAAAGAATTTCGCCACCACTTTAGTGACCTCATTATTTTGATCCTGAAGACAGAAGTTCAAATAGAAAGGGTCGGCAAAGGCATAACGATAGGGGGGGCGGGGGGGCACGTGCCCCCGGCGCCATCTTTGCTGGTCATGTGGGGGGCGCTGCCATGACCCCTGCCAATCCCAATTTTTTTTTTAAAAAAAAATTAATGCAAAAAATGCGCCGCGGCGCCCAGGCAACCCTCACTTCCGGCTTCCATGCGACTTCCCCCCCGCACACAGAGTGGCAGAATGCAGCCACTCTGTATGTGGGGGAAAGTCGCATGGAAGCCGGAAGTGAGGGTTGAGTCACTTCCGGCTTCCATGCGACTCCCCCCCCCCGCATACAGAGTGGCAGAATGCAGCCACTCTGTATGTGGGGGGAAAGTCGCATGGAAGCCGGAAGTGAGGGTTGCCTGGGCACGTTGGGAGACAAGACAAGGCGGCGGGAACACTGAGAGCCCTCCAGCTGGAGGCAGGAGAGAGAAGCTGCTCGCTCGGAGGCAAAGCCCAGTCCAGGAGCAGTAAGTAAGGGAGCCCTGGCGGCGCCCCTATGTATTCCGCACAGGGGCTGGCGGAGGGAGCAACCTACCTGCTCCCCGCTGTCTAGATTCCCAAATCTTCTGCGAAAAGGCGGGAAAGGGGGCAGAAGCAGGGAGGCTGCCTGCTGCAGAACCATGTTTGCATTTGTTGGAGCAGTCATAAACAAACAAAAATACCCAACACAACCCACCCACCCCCACACTAAAAATAAAAAGCCTGGCAAAATAGATACGTTTTCAGAAGCTTCGTAAAGGACAGAAGGAAGGAAGCATTACACATTTTTGAGTTCCAGATCAAATGCACTCTGTGTATGCTCCAAGGCATTGTGTTTAATTTCATTTGTTCTTGGCTGAGCTTTGCCATGAAAAACAGGCACCGGGGCTAAGACCTCATGAGCAATGGTTAAAGTAAGCTCAGCCAGTGATTTGTAAAAGCACTTAGAAACTCGAATAAATCTAGAGGGAGCACTCCAAACTTTACTGGCTTGCATGTTCTGGAACTTAAATGCTTGGAAAGCATTAAAAAAATAACACTTGTCTTGCTTTCTGTGGGCAGAAGATAGATGTTTATTCCACTGGCTTAGCTGAGTGTGGTAAGACTGTGGAGTAGGGGGGCGGCGGCAATGTTTACGAGGGCTTCAGTTCATAGCCCACCATTAACTATAGTTAATAAGAGCTAAATATATCATTTTACTATAAGGCTTCATATTATTTTACTATATCAGTGTCCTTGTCATTGATATATTCAAGCAACTACATATGGAAACAAAGTGGTATGTGACCTGTATTAACAAATGTCTCTTTGTGGTTTAGTTATTGTGGGGCTTTAAGATTGTTCTTTAGCCATAACTGGCACAAGTTAATGCGCATACAAACCTGCAATCTATCCACTATAACCCAAAATGTGTCACTAAAAATTATGAAGGTGCTGCTCAGTATATCTTGGTTTTAATATGATGTGTACTGATTGCTGCTAGATGCATTTTCCCAGAAAGTGATTTTGTTGCTTTAAACACAGGCTGAAGTATTCATAAAGAGTACAGGGTTACACTTTGCAGTGATTGTATGGCAGTGAGTGGGGATTTAGTGCTACCAACACTGTGTTTATTAAAGACAGTAATTGCCATGAAATTTAATGGAATACTGCTGTCATCCAGATATCTGGCTACTTAAAAAGAACATAGGAACATAGGAAGCTGCCATATACTGAGTCAGACCATTGGTCTATCTAGCTCACTATTGTCTTCACAGACTGGCAGTGCCTCCTCCAAGAAGAATTTACAATGACTCCCAATACTACTCCTACACCTGCCTCCTACTTTCACTTACTGTAGCTTTTCTCATTACACTGTCACTTAGTGAAAGGCATACAAATGGAGGAAGCACTAAATGACTACTATGAAGAAATACCTACACGTTGAGTGCTATCTAATGAATAATATAAAAAGTTAAAATAAAAACACATTCAAATCTCTTTTAGCAACAGCGGCTTCTAATTGTTGCTCAAACAGATTAACAGATTAACAAGCATAACTTTCAGATAAATTAATATTTGAATTTATGGTGTACCTTCAAAATTGCATGGCCTCCTGAATACACAGATATTTTGTAATAGCCCTAATCACAGGGATGTGGCTTGAGGCCAGATAGCTGAGTTTGTGTTTATAGAGGATCACTTTCTGTACCAGGCAGAATGTGAGCATAGGCAGGCACTGGTGGAAGAGTAGATTACGTGACAGTCAGATGTATGTTGGGGGGGCCGTGGGGGGGCACGGCGGGGGGGGGCGCAATTTCAGTGCTTGCCCTGGGCGCTGTTTTCCCTAGTTACGCCTCTGGGGGTCGGCTCTTCCTGGAAATTTCTCTGACAAAGAGAATGTAAGTTCTTTCCTGGTATCACAGTAAAGAGAGCAATATAACAACACATGCTAAACCATTTCAGGGAGGCCTGCTCCACAAGGGCATAAGCCAGAGTTTAGCAATCCCTTATCAAATCTTTTCTCCAAAAGGGCTGAGGGCAGCACTTTCATATGGGTCCTAAAAAAGTGTAGGGAAGCTGGATAACTAGCACTGCTATTTCCCGAAGGGGACTTAATCCCAAGGAATAAAGGAGAACAGGTCCTGTTTCCACAAGAAACAAGATTCTGATGCTCAGTGTCATGGAGACTTTGTAAAAGTATGTCCTTTGCCTTCTCAAATCCCATAAGTAGAATTTCAGAAGGAGATAGACCCATTTGCAGTATTTTATTGTTGACATATGACAGCCAAGGGCTAGGGAAAGAGTCCCTCCATAAAAACCAAAAGTAGGAGGGCTCCTGATATTCCAAGCAAAGTTTAATCCAATTAATAAAGGTAAGCTCCCATGCTTTAGAGGAAATAGTAAGGGATCCAGACTCTAAACATAATGCTGAATAAGGTACACATCTGGGTACCCCAAAAATAACCCTAAGGAAGATTGATTGAACCCTTTCCATCTCAGATGTTAGTCCCTGAATCCAAAGTGTAACCCCATAAAATAACTGAGCTACAATCTTTGCTCGAAAAACCTGGAGAGCCATAGGCATATACTGGCCTCCTTTGGAATAGAAAAATAGCAAGAGAGCATTGAGGGTTTTATGCACAATGGAGATAGAATACCATCTTTGAGATTTCGTATTAAGATTATATTGAAAATGTATACCAACATATTTAAATTTATAAACCTGCTCGATATTTTCCTTCTTTATCACCCACTTGTAAAGTTTCCTAGCTTTAGTAAAAACCAGGACCTTAGATTTATCATAATTAATAGATAAGTTATTATCATTACAATAGCGGGCAAAGGCTCCCAGCAATCGGGTCTGGGACAGAATCACCGCATCATCCGCATATAGCAACACTGGCACATGAATATTGGCCAGTTTGGGGGCATGTGAATCCACCGATCCTAAACACTTCTTGAGGGCACACCCCTTCCTGAGGTCTAGCTGCTTGGAGTGGCAAAATGGTTTGGGCCAACCCAAGCCACAGCACTCTTTTTCTTTTCTTTTTCATCTTAGAGGAAAAAAATCCAGATGGAATACAAATGAAATAAAGCTATTGTTTTGTGCTTATATAAACTCTGCTCATTAGCACTTGATATTTTTAAACCATCAAGGGCAGAGTACTTTGCAAGGAACATGAGCCACATTTCCTGCTCAGGCTACAATTTAGGAAAGCATTGAGGCACATTTGATTGAAAGGCCATTACATTCACTAGTACGGAGCATGCTGGAAAACCTTCTGCTCTGCTGGGTAATCACATATTCAGAGTGTAGGCTGTGACTGTTATTGTCTGTCATTTAAATGTGTGTTGTAGGATGCATGTTGGAATATAAAAGTGTACCCTATAAATTATTATAATATGGAACCACAAGTGCAAACACTCAGCCTGCTTTGGAGCTCTAAAATATATTGTTGGCTTTCCAAGTGCAGTTACTATGACAAAGTATTTCTTCACAAAAGGATATATTTTCTTTCTTGGGTTCACCAGATGCCTTCCTCTTGCACTGTGATTGGTGACTGCAGCCAGACCCCTCCCTCCTCATTTTTCCAGAGCCTTGGACAGAATTTTATTCTTCTAAACGAACAGAGATCCTTGCCCTGGGCTTCATGAGAGGTGATTTCCCACTTTCCCCTTTTTATGAAAGATAAAATCCTAAGTGTATCAGTAGTTCTAATTGGGGTGTTGCCCCTCATCAAAATTGCCGATAATCTCTTCACTGTCATATCCAAAGCTGTCTATACTGCCCTCATTCTCCTCAAGCTCTCCCTGTTTTAGATGCAGGTGATCACACTATCCTGCTTGATTCTCTTTATGTTTTAGGTCTCTGTAATTTTCCTTATCTTGGTCCCTTGTTCTCTCTTGCTCATTCAGTGTTTCTTTATTTCTCTTCTCCACCGAGGTCTTCCAGGCTCTTGTTTTCAGCTGTTCTCTTTCTACATATTGTTCCTCGGTGATATCAACAGTATCACCTATATTCTGAAGACGTCCGTCTCTAGCTCTAGAACACTCCCCCACCCTCCACCCCACATTAAATCCCATATCCCCACATGTCTATCTGATATTTCCACTTAACTTTAATCACAGCTGGAAACTTGATTGATTGATTGATTGATTGACTGATTGATTAAGTGACATCAAGTCAGTGTCGACTCTTAGCGACCACATAGATAGATTCTTTCCAGGATGATCTGTCTTCAGCTTGGCCTTTAAAGTCTCTCAGTGGTGAATTCATTGCTGTAGTAATCAAGTCCATCCACCTTGCTGCTGGTCGTCCTCTTCTTCTCTTTCCTTCAACTTTCCCCAGCATTATCTCAAGGGAGATGGGTTTTCACATAATGTGTCCCAAGTATGATAGTTTGAGCCTGGTCTTTTGTGCCTCGAGTGAAAATTCTGGATTGATTAGTTCTATGATCCATTTGTTGGTTTTCCTGGCTGTCCGTGGTATACTCCAAAGTCTTCTCCAGCACCAAAGTTCAAAAGCATCAACACCTTTTCTATCTTGCTTCTTCAGAGTCCAGCTTTCGCATCCATGGAGTGTCACGGGGAAAAACATTGTCTGAACAATTCTAATCTTTGTAGTTATAGGCATGCCAAGGCTAGGGGTGTGCATGGAACTGGCTGGCCCAGTTTGGTTTGAGTCCAGACCGTACTCGAACCCAACCGGGCCTGTTTGGTCCGGCACACCCTCGAACCCCTCCCCCCCATTTACCCGGGGGGGGGGCCTGCAAACGTTTTCAGTTAATTAAAAAACAACACCTTACTCCTTTCAGGGGAGTTGCTGGAGGCGAGGGCCAGTTTTCGTCCTTCCCTGCTCAGCGTGGTGGCCATTTTGAAGGCCACATGGAGGGGGCCTTCTACCTCTTCTTAATGCCTCTGGAGGGGGGCATAAAGAAAGCCGGTGGGGGGAGGGGAAAGCTCCACAGACACGCCCCCCACACTGCCTCCAGCAACTTCCCAAAGAGAATAAGGTAAAAAAAAATATGATGATGATGATGATGATGATGATGATGATGAAGAACAACCGAAAACATTTGCGAACCCCCCGAACAGTCAGATGGTGTTCAGTCCGGGGTCAGACCAAACAGGGGATGGTTTGGTTGGACCCTGGACAGTTGAACTGAACAGGTTCGATGTCGAACCTATTAAATGTTAAACCTGTTCGCACATCCCTAGTAACGGCATCGAAATATCCTTTCCAAGGCCTTCATTGCAACCCTACCAAGTGCTAGTCTTCGGGGTATTTCTTTACTTTTGGATCCTTTACTGTTGATGGTTGATCCTAAAAGGCAGAAGTTGTCCACCAACTCAGTGGCTGGTTGCTGTACCCGTTGCCATTAGTTTTAGTCTTCTTTACATTTAGTCGTAGTCCCACTTTTTTTACTGTGCTCCTTGACTTTCACTACTAGAGCTTGCAGCTCATCCACATTCTCAGCTATCAGAGTGGTGTCATAAGCATAGCAAAGGTTATGGATGTTTCTATGTCCAATATCAAATTATCATATTTTCTCCAAGTCTTCATCTCTTCATATACTGTCGATGTCCATTGACTTTGTCCCCTTCCACCCTCTTGATCAGGCATGAAGCTGTGACTTTAATTCCTTCCTTTCTGTTGCTCTCCATATTGTCTGTCATCAAGTAATGTCATACTCACCAGAACAATATTGCGATAATACAGCCCTTTCTCTCTTCTCTAATAAAAACTCATGTTCCTGCTCTGTTGATATCCTGCATTACATAAGAACATAAGAACAGCCCTGCTGGATCAGGCCCAAGGCCTATCTGGACAATCAATCAATCAATCATCTTTCTTATGGTCATAGACTAGCATAAAGGCCTATTTAGTTCAGCATCCTGTTTCACACATTGGTCCACCAGATGCCCCCGGATAGCCCACAGGCAAGAGGTGAGGGCATGCCCTCTCTCCTGCTGTTGCACTCCTGCAATTGGTATTGAGTAGGGATGTGCGATTTGGATTTTCGGTGACCTGGTTCGGGACCCGAACCAAATCACCCCTGTTCTGTTTTGTGCCTGAATATGGGCACCCGAATCACCCTTGATTCGGTTTGGATATGGATTTAATCCGAATCTGAATCCGAATTGATTGGGGGGGGAAAGGGGCCCAGGGGCAAAATATTGGGGTGGGGTGGTAGTGCCCAAAGGGTGGAAGCTACCACCCCAATTTCAGGGGGATTGGGCAAAGGGCTGATTTTTGGGGAATTTCTGAAGTTTTTGTGTCTTTGGGGCAGATTGGGGCAGAAAGTGGGGCCTGGGGCAGAATAGTGGGGTGGGGTGGGGTGGTAGTGCCCAATGGGTGGAGGCTACCACCCCAATTTAAGGGGGATTGGACAAAGGGCTGATTTTTGGGGGGAATTTCTGAAGTTTCTGTGTCTTTGGGGCAGTTTGGGGGCAGAAAGTGGATCTGCCCCAAAAGAGTGGGGTGGGGTGGTAGTGCCTATTGGGTGGAAGCTACCACCCCAATTTCAGGGGGATTGGGCAGAGGGCTGACTTTTTGGGAATTTTGGAAGTTTTGGTGTCTTTGGGGCAGATTGGGGGCAGAAAGTGGATCTGCCCCAAAAGAGTGGGGTGGGCTGGTAGATAGTGCCTAATGGGTGGAGGCTACCACCCATCCCCAATTTCACCCGTCCCCTCAGAAGTTTTTCTGAAGGGATGTTATTCCCTTATTTTCTGAGGTGTGAATTCTCATTCTATGATAGCAAATGAGATTTTTTTCAATTAAACAACTCTCATGACCCCACTTTCACTTTTTCACACTCTCATTTACTAAGAATATGATGAATTGATCAATTCAGCACACTGCACCTTATGAAGAAAAACCTCAGAAATTCACAAAAATTCAGCCCTCTGCCCAATCACTCTGAAATTGGGGATGGGTGGTAGCCTCCACCCATTAGGCACTATCTACCAGCCCACCCCACTCTTTTGGGGCAGATCCACTTTCTGCCCCCAATCTGCCCCAAAGACACCAAAACTTCAAAAATTCCCAAAAAATCAGCCCTCTGCCCAATCCCCCTGAAATTGGGGTGGTAGCCTCAACCCATTAGGAACTACCACCCCACCCCACTCTTTTGGGGCAGATCCACTTTCTGCCCCCAAACTGCCCCAAAGTCACTAAAACTTCAAAAATTTCCCCAAAATCAGCCCTTTGTCCAATCCCCCTCAAATTGGGGTGGTAGCCTCCACCCATTGGGCACTACCACTCCACCCCACTCTTCTGCCCCGGGCCCCACTTTCTGCCCCAATCTGCCCCAAAGATTCAAAAACTTCAGAAATTCCGCAAAAATCAGCACTTTGCCCAATCCCCCTGAAATTGGGGTGGTAGCCTGCACCCATTAGGCACTACCACCCTACCCCACTCTTTTTGCCCAGATTCCATGCTATGCCCCCGAACTGCCCCAAAGTCACTAAAACTTCAAAAATTCCCAAAAAATCGGTCATGAGCCGAATCACCCGAATTTTTTGGCCCCGAAATTCGGGTGATTTGGCTCGGCCCTGAAAAATATCAGGGGGCATCAGGGGTGATTCGGTTCAGCCCCGAATCACCCGAAATTGCTCATTTCGGGCACAGATCTATCTGTGCCCGAAATTTTTTGCACATCCCTAGTATTGAGAGGCATCATGCCTCTGAGGCTGTAGGTGGCCCAGAGCCACCAAACATGTAGCCATTGATAGGCCTGTCCTCCATGAATTTGTCAGCCCCCTTTAAAGCCATCCAAGCTGGTGGCCATCACCACATCCTGTGGCAAAGAATTCCATAGATCAATTATGCATTGTGTGAAAAAGTACTTCCTTTGTCCTTCAACTCGTTACCAGTCCACACATGAACCAATCCCCTTATCCCATGACTGCTAAGTTTACTCAAGAGCCTTTGGTGGGGAACTTTGTCAAAAGCTTTTTGAAAGTCCAAGTATACTGTGTCAACTTGATCACCTTTATCCACACACCTGTTGATGCTATCAAAGAACTCCAAAAGGCTAGTGAAGCCAGACTTCCCCTTGCAGAAGCCATGCTGGTTTTCCTTAGGAACATAGGAATATAGGCACTTCCGTATACCGAGACAGACCATTGTTCCTTCTAGCTTAGTACAATCTACACAGACTGGCAGCACTTTCTCCAAGGTTACAGGCAGGAGTCTCTCTCAGCCCTATCTTGGAGATGCCAGGGAGAGGACTTGAAAACTTTTGCACACAAGCATGTAGGTGCTTTTTCAGAGAGGCCTAATCCCCTGAGGGGAATGTCTTACAGCACTCAGATGTAATCTCCCATTCAAATGCAACCAGGGCAGACCCGGCACCAAAGTTAAGCCAACAGGCCTTTAATTTCCCATATCTGCCCCCACCCCCCAGATCCCTTTTTGAAAATTGGAGTTACATTGGCTGCTTTCCAGTCCTCTGGTAAAGAGCCTGATTGTAGGGACAAGTTACATGTTTTTGCTAGGAGATCAGCAATTTAACATTTGAGTTCCTTCAGAACTCTTGGGTGGATGCCATCTGGCCCTGGCTATTTGTTAATTTTTAGTTTTTCAAGACAGTTTAGAACATCTTCCCTTGTCACCTCAAATTGGCCCAGTTCTTCAGCCTCCAAACCTGAGAAGCTCAAGTCCGGAAAGGGTATATGGTCAGTATCATCTGCTGTGAAGATAGATGCAAAGAACTAATTCAGCTTCTCTGCAATCTCCTTATCCCCCTTAAGAATCCCATTCACACCCTCATCATCTAAGGGGCCATCCACCTCACCAGCAGGTTTCCTACTTCTGATATATTTAAAGACATTTTTGTTACCCCCCTTGACACATACTGTTTACTTCAACCTTCTTCCACTCTGGCCTCTCGCCTCTGTCCTGAACTCTGCCACCCATTGCCACCTTTCTCCTAATTCAGATCATGTGATACCCCAACTAATCCTGCTACACCTATTGCATGGAGTTACATAGCAGTGACTATGTAGCCTGCAGATATCAATCTGACCACCCACCACCTTTTTTGGAGGTTTGAGTGGCATAGGATTTGGTCTAAGACCTCTTATGCCAGCAGAATTTAAGATAGGACGCTGCTATCACCATGACATTGGCAAACATCACAGATACACTAGTGGAAAGCCAAAGTATCTGCACTATAGGACTGCAAGCCCATTTTGTATATGCCCTGCTAGTTTTGTGGTTAATGTAATATCTCAGTCTGTTTCTACAGATGTTCAGCAATGATTCAGCATATCTGCAGGCTCCATAGTCACTGCTACACTCCAAGCAATAGGTGTAGCAGGATCCGTGTGTGGAAGGCTATGTCTGAAAGGCCATTTTGGGGGGCAAAAGCTCTGCACCAGTTGGTTCAGCTTTCTCATGGTCTGTTTTATTTAGTGCTAAACTACCCATGGGGAAGATGGTATTTGTGTACAACCTTATTGGGCCATGGAAATGTGTTTAATGCTGTTCCCATTCTTAGTGGAATTTTTTTCACTCTTTTATTTAGAATGCTAACTTCATGCGTTGCCTTTTTCTTCTGAAGCAATCCCAGAAATTCAAGTAAACTCATTGCCAAAGTGCCACAACCTCCTCCTGTGTCTGTCCAATGTGCTGATTTAAAGGGAGGAGGTTGTACCTTTTCTAAAGAGCACCTTACAAGTGGCTGCCAGCTTAAAATAACCCTGAATTACCACAAATTACTGTGTGCTTCTTTTCATTTTAACACCAGAGAATGCAGGGATCCCATTCTATGGTGGTGAAAGAGCAATGCATTTAGAACAGAATTCAGTGTGGCAGTTAACGTGGTGTTTAAAGCAATCCTCCCAGTTCTTTATTGATTGTATTGCTTTTAGGATGATTGCATAGTATAAAGTCCTTTTTTTAAAAAAAAACCCCAGTGACTGCGAATGTCAGTACGTAATATTATGTACAGTGTGGGGAGAGTGGATAGAGAAACATATTCCTCCCTCCCTTATATAGCTAGAACTTGGATTCACCAAATGATGTTAATTGGCTGTAGGTTCAAAACAGACAAAAGGAAGATTTTCTTCATGTGATGCACAATTACTAGGCCTGTGCACCACCAGAATTATCAGATCAGTGCTGATCTGATAATGATATGCAAACAAACTGGGAAGCCGATACGGCCTCCCTGATACTATTGGTATTGGGTGGTAGGGATGTGCACGGAAATGTGGCAGGGCAGTTCAAGGGCGATGGGGGTCTCCCTTTAAGAGCAGGGGGAGGGTGCACTTACCTCTCCTGCCACTCCCCCCCCCCGCTGGCATTCGTTTTTTAAAAAACCTATTGGGGCGGAAGCGTACCTCCCCACCGCCGTTGCCCTCGTCTTCTGGATATGACTGGAAGTCGCTGACGCGCCTGCGTGCGCTGGCATGGACGTGCATGTTTGTGTGACATGTGCTCGCCTGTGCCAGTGCGCATTTGGAGAGAGAGTCCCTCCAAGCTGACTCTAGACCTGGATTTAACGGACTGCATCACCAAAATCGGGGGGGGGGGTAGGTAGCCCCCCAGGAAGCTCTGGCCCAGTGTGTGGTTCCTGGGGGTTACTCTTGCTCACCCTTACCCCTGATTTGGGGGATGCAGTCCTTAAGAACCAGCCCAGAGCCAGCTTAAAGAGTGTCTCTCAAAACCCTGGGGCTGTTTTTCTTCCGAGATAACTGTTGGAAGTAGAATAGAATTTTCAATAGAACAGCAGAGATTTTAGTCAGAGTTCCAACTATCAGGGCTATTTATCATAAATCCTTCCCAAACTGCCCAATAGTGGGCATATCAGTCCAATATTCCTGTTGGACCAATACAATAGCACAGCCCTAATCATTACATTATGAAATTAAGTGATACAAGATGTGGTATGCCAGGCAAATTGATGGAAAGCATACTTAAGGACAAAATTGTAAAAACAGAGAAGAACAGACTTTGCTCAAGGAGAACCAGGATGGCTTTTGCAAGGGCAAGTCTGGCCTCACTAACCTTTTGGAGTTCTTTGACAGTGTCAGCAGGCATGTGGAGAAAGGTAATCTGGTTGACATAGTATACTTGAGGTTCATGTATGGATTAGTAACTGGTTGAAGGACAGGAAACAGAGGGCAGGAATAAATGGATAGTTTTCACAATGGAGAGAAGTAAGAAGTGGGGTCCCCACGGAATCTGTACTGGGACCTGTGTTCTTTAACTTGTTCATAAATGATCTAGAAGTTGCGGTAAGAAGCAAGGTGACCAAATTTGCAGTTGACACCCAACTATTTAGGGTAGTGAAATCCAAAACAGATTGTGAGGAGCTCCAAAGGATCTCTCCAAACTGGGTAAGTGGGCAACAAATGGCAAATGTGTTTCAATGTAAGCAAGTGTAAAATGATGCATATCGGGGCAAACACCCCTCTACCCCAACTTCACATATATGCTGATGGAATATGAGCTGTTGGTGACTGACCAGGAGGGAGATCTTGGGGTCATGGTGGACAGTTCACTGAAAGTGTCAACTCAGTGTGCGGCAGCTGTGAAAAGGCAAATGTCTTGCTAGGGATCATTAGGAAGGGGATTGAAAATAAGAATGCTAGTACTATACAAAACTATGATGCGGCCACATTTGGAGTACTGCATACAGTTCTGGTCAACGTATCTTAAGAAGGACATTGTAGAACTGGAGAAGGTGCAGAAGAGGGCAACCAAGATGATCAGGGGCCTAGAGCACCTTCCTTATGAGGCAAGGCTACAGCATCTGGGCCTTTTTAGTTTGGAAAACAGCCAACTACAGGGAGACATGATAGAGGTGTATAAAATTATGCATTGAGTAGAGAGTGTGGACAGAAATAAATTTTTCTCCCTCTTTCACAAAACTATAACCAGGGGTCATCCCATGAAACTGAAGGCCAGGAAGTTTTGGACCGAAAAAAGGAAATACTTTTTCACACAGCACATAATTAATCTATGGAATTATCTGATCTGGTTATGTCCACTAGCTTGGATGGCATTAAAAGGGGCTTAGACAAAGTCATGGAGCACCGGTCTATCAATGGCTACTAGTCTGGTGACTATAGGCCACCTCCAGCCTCAGGTACAATGCCTCTAAATACCAGTTGCAGGCGAGCAACAGCAAGAGACAGGACATGCCCTCAACTCTTGCCTGTGGGCTTCCCAGAGGCATCTGGTGGCCCACTGTATGAAACAGGATGCTGGACTAGATAGACCTTGGGCCTGATCCAGCAGGGCTGTTCTTATGTTCTTATGTGGTGATGGTCACTAGCTCACATGACAAAAAGAAAGAGGTTTAGACAAATCCATGGAGGATAGATATATAGGAAGCTGTCTTCTACAGAATCAGGACATTGGGCTATCTAGCTTGGTATTGCCTCCACTTACTGGCAGCAACTGTTCAGCGTTTCAGATAGGGATTTTCCCCAGTCCTGCTTGGAGATGCCAAGGATTGAATGTGAGACCTTCTGTATGCAGAGCAGGGGTGTAACTATAATAGGGCAAGGGGAGACAGTTGTCTGGGGGCCCACGGCCTTGCCCCCCCCCCCGAGGCAAGTCACATGACTGACTCCCCCAGCCACGCACCTGCCCGGGCTTCCTTCAGTTGTATTCTTCCTCTGAAATTGATGTGAGTGTTAAGACCTGGAGCTACCAGAACAGCATGTCTTTCTCTAGTACCAATAAATGACTTGCATCATCCACGCATCGTACACTCACACATACACCCACACACACAAATTTTACTATGCTTTTTGTTACCACTATTCAGCCTCATTTAAGATTTCTTTACTTCATGAGCTGAGCTTCAGTGAGGGGGGGGCCCATTTTAAAATCTTGTCTCTGGGCCCACTCCAACCTTGCTACGCCCCTGATGCAGAGCAGAAATCCTACTACTGAGCGACAGCCCCTCCCTGGCTAGTAGGTGACTATCAACATTTATTAACCAGCTAAACCGATCCTCCATGTTCAGAAACTATACTTCTGAGTATTAGGTGCTGGTAACAAATAACCTATGATGACTGCTCAAATATTTGACTGCTGAGTGTCTGCACAGGAGGACTGTTCCCAAAAAGGTTTTCCAGTATATACTCACACTGCAATGTGGGCATTGGCAAATATGGACAGGATTTTGGGGTGATGGAGGGTGAGCTCTGGTCATTGCACCTGAAAAAGGATATTGTAACCAAAATAATCTGTGGATTGGAGCAACTGTCCTATGAGGAAAGACTAGGACATTTGGGCCTTTTTAGTTTAGAAAGGAAGTGGATAAGGGGAAACTGTGTGGATCAAGTGGCTAGAGATAAGTTTTTCATGATAGCAGAACCTGGGATTTTCTGTTTAAGCTAAATGCTGTGAGATTCAGGATAGACAAAAGGAAGTACTTTTCATAATGTGTAAACCATGGAATTTGCTGCTACCAGATGAAAATGCTAATCTAGATGGTTTTTTAAAGGGATTAGACAAATTCATGGAGGATAGAGCTATCAATGGCTATTCACCTTTATATCTGCATATTTTCATCAGGATCAGAGGTGGCAAGATCCTGAACATCAGTGAGAGAGAACAATTGCCCTCTTTTCTCCACTTCAGTGATTCGCAGATGCGCCTGGTTGGCCACCGTGTGAAGCAGGGTGTTAGACTAGATGGGCCTGTGGCCTATCCAGCAAGGCTCTTTCTTATGTTCTCATGACGTTTTTGCACCTGTCACAAATTTACAGTCATCATTCATGCCTTTTATTTGACTGGTTTCCCTATATATAAAATTCTAAGTATGTGAAGAAACATGGGGCTGTAAGAAACATGGGATTGTTTCTTACAATACATGATCTTGTACTTGAGCATAGATCCATACATAGCACATCTGTTGAAAATGGCCCACATGTAACTTTTTGGAGTGCAATGCATGGAAGTAGGTCTGGATCCTTTTGCCAAGGAAATGTCTGAGTTCAATAGACATGCCTCTTTCTACCCGACACATGGTGTATATTTTAGCACTTGGTGTCTGGATCCAAGTGTAAAATCATAGAGTAAGGAATGGCCCTCAGATAATCCAGTTTTTTAGTTTGAGAAGCTAATTATTTTTTTCTGGCCAGATGTCTCTTTGAAATTAGATACAGAAATTAGATAAATTAGTACATTCATCATTTCTTTCTTTATTTCATTTTAACTGCAGCTTTTGGCATTTGGTATAATGAGAAGAAATTTGATCTGGGAATGACAGCTGTTTCCAAGAATATCTAGCCTGATAATTCTTTCAGATGTGTCCAGACCCTTTTTTCCTAACATTGCTCAACATTTTTACTGATGGTCATCCTCACTTCCAACAAAAATAAAAGGTTGCCTTGATTTTAGCTGCCTGAAAATCCAATTGGCGATGATAAAGAATGGCATTTGGCAAAAGGTCAAAGCATGTTAATATTCATTTAAAAGGTTTGAAATAACTCTGTGCTAGTACTTTGCTTTGTGGAAGAACTACAGCAGTCATGCGGTCAATACTCCCTGTTTTTTAGGCTTTCTATATGTTGAATGCACAAGCATTTAGTGTCCCCTGCCAGAAGTAGGGAATTCTTCATGGAAAGGGGAAATTGGGACACTTTACCAGTGCCTAGAGATCCAAGAATTTAAAACCACAAGTCTAGTTAAAAAGCTTTGGTGAAAAATGTGTCTTTTAAGACTTCTTAGAAGTTATCAGAGATGGGGAGGCTCTTATTTTAACAGGAGCGCATTCCAGAATCTCAGAGTGGTAACAGAGAAGGCCCGTCCCTGTGTAGGCACCACCAGACAAGGTGGTGGCACTGACAACTGCAGACGAACCTCTCTGGATGATCTCAATGGGCTCATGGTGAAGAAGCTCATGGCATAGTGCCATGGGCTGCTATAAATGTATATCAGGCAGCCAGAATAAGAAAAAGCTCAAACAACGGAAAGTAAGAGGAACTAAATGACATCATTCAACCCTCTCATCTTTTAAAACAGGTGAGAAATTGGGAAGGGGCCAATGTTACAGGTTTGTAGCAGGCCGAGAGAAATTATGGTTGAGCACTGGCCAGAAATTGTTGAGTTGATATTCAGCAATGCCCCCTCCCCACACCTTTTATTGCAAATGATTTTTTTAAAAAAAAGTTAATTGTAGAACATGTGGTTTGGGTTCCCAGGGTTGATGACCAATCTTTCTGGTTTCTCAGTCTGAGGCAGTAGCCAGGAGCGCTTTTTATCAGCTACAGCTGATACATCAGCTATGCCCATTTCTGGAGGTAAATTACCTTAGTGGTGCATATGCTGGTAACCTTCAGGCTTGGCTACTGTAATACACTCTACATGGGGCTGCCTTTGTATGTAGTCCAGAACCTTCAATTGGTAGAGAATGTGGCAGCCAGACTGGTTCAGAGACAACCCAAGTGGACCATATAACACCAATTTTAAAAGAATTGCACTGGCTGCCAATATGTTTCCAAGTGAACTAAAAAGTGTTGGTTATTACCTATAAAGCCCTCAACAGCTTGAGATCAGGGTACTTAAGAGAGCTCCTTGTTTGTCATGAACCCTGTCACCTATTAAGATAATCTGGAGAGGTCCAGTCAAGGTTGCCACCGGCTTGTTTGGTGGCAACTTGGGACTGAGTCTTCTATGTGCCTGCCCCAGGGCTTTGGAATATGCTCCCTTTCAAAATAACAGCATCTCCTTCTCTGTTTGCTTTTAGGAAGACCCTCAAGACACACCTGTTTTCTCAGGCTTTTAACTGAAATTAATTTGAAACTGTTTAATTCTTTTTATCCAATGATATTGTTTTAATGTTTTATTCTGTGAAATTGTTTTAACTGTTTTTACTCTGCTTTATATTGTGTTTTAAATTGTATCCTTACCCATAAAAGCCTTGGGCGTGCGTCCGTGCCGCCCGTGTCTTTTTCGCCCGATCTGGGCATGCGCGGAGCGCATGCCCAGATCGGGCGAAAAAGATACGGCCGCCCAGAGACGGGCGGCCATGTTGGACCAGGCGGTGGCCGCAGCGGAGCGACTGGCTCCGATGGCGGCCGCCGCCGTTACGGCGAGAGGGCCGGGAGGAGCAGAAGCGGCGGGCCAAGGAGAAGCGGCCGCCGCCAACGGCAGGAGGAGAGTGTGGCCGAGGCGGCGGCGGAGCCGCGGCCTCGGCCAAAGGTAGTTGTGGCCGCGGTGGGGCGACTGGCCCCGTTGGCGGCGGCTGCGACGCCACCGAGAGTGCGGGTGAGGCGGGTGGCGGGGCGACTAGCCCCGATGGCGGCCGCGGCCTCAGCAAGAGGTGGCAGTAGCTCCCCTTAAGGCTAGCGCCCGTTATTACAACGGGCTAAAAATTACTAGTATGCCATAAACAAACAAACAAATAAATAAATAAATACAAGGACACAGAAATACGTTTGACTTACAAATAAAGTGCAGCTCATATAAACTAATGCAAATTGCTTCACACACGAATTATGGTCACCCACATGATGCAAAGTGTTGCAGCTCCATGACACTGTGCCCCAGAACTGGGGCAGACCCCTAGGTAAGTACCAACACTGCTCTGAAAGAACAGTTGTGGTAGCAGCACTTCCGCAGTTTCCTCCCATTTGTGACAAAGGGGGGAAACTGCAGAAGTGCTGCTAGGGCAACCACTTTTTCAGAGCAGTGTTGGGGTTTGTTAGGAGTCTTCAGCATCTCTGGGGCATAGTGTTATGGAGCCATAGTGCTGAGCATTGTATGGACCACTGTGCATTGGTTTCAGTGGGTTTTTAGTTACAAAGCATGTGTGCAGGTGCTGTTTAAGAGGTAGATAAGCCTAATTTAGAAGGGTAAATTTTGTGTGAAGGAAAAAGCTCTTCAACTAGTGGCAAACATGGAGGAAATTGCTTTGGATGGATGTTCTGAATTGCCCTTTGTATTTCCTTCACCTCTCAGGAAATGCCCACCTAGCTGGGGCAGTGATTCAGGAGCCATTGCATCTTTGAGGCAGTAATCAGAGGCGTATCTAGGGAAAATAGCGCCTAGGGCAAGCACTGAAATTTTGCCCCATCCAAATATCCGGCACCCAACTTTCAGATAACTTTACCATAATATCAGCTCAAAAATACAAGTCAAGCTCATTAATCTTTTAAAATTTCAAAAACTATTTAGCAGTGGACGTAATCCGACCAAAAAATGCTGGAAAAATACAAATTTCAGTATGCTGGGGCTCATGAAATACCCAAATACTATGTGGAGGTGTTTTTAGACAACTAAACAGAAGTGCCTGTCTGATTCTCTACTGTGCATTGTAGTATCGCTATTACATACTTTTTAAAAATAAATGGAGAATTTGACTTTTCCCAGATACTCTGAAAATAATTAATGGATATGCAGAGTAAACTGTGTCACTGCTTGGAGTATATTCTAGTATTTCAGAAAGACAGTTAAAATGAGAGAAAGAGAGCAAGCAACTCCCAGTGGCCTTAATACTAAGGATTTCACACTGATTCAAAGACAAACTCACAATTAGTAGCCATATTATTAAGACATCACATTTAACTCACTTATCACAAGAAGCAAAGTAAGAGCAAATGAATACAATCCTAGCTCATAAGCTTCAGCTCAGTATTCACAAGCCCTGATTCTCTGTACATAGTGCCAAATTGAATATGTGTACAGTGACTTATATTATATAAAATTTAATAAAAATTACCTGTAGCCCCTTCAGGGGGCTTCCTAAAGGCTGTGGGGGGGTGTCTGCAAAGATCCCCCTCCCCCTGCTGGCCTCTTAATTCACCGCCACAGCCCATCCTGGGCTGATTTTCGGGCCTGTTTGGTCTGCAAAGATTGGCGTGGTGGCTATTTTGGAGGCTGCCTCACATGCTCAAATGGCCAGGCCTGGGCCTTTCAGGGACCATTTGAGCATGTGTGGTGGCCATTTAAAAAAACAATTTTTTTAATGGCCACCGAAAACAAAATGGCCACCGCACATGCTCAAATGGCCTCTGAGATGCCTGGCATGTCCTAGGGCCTCACAGAGGCCATTTGAGCATGTGTGGTGGCCATTTTGTTTTCGGTGGCCATTTTTTTTTAAAAAAAAATACATTTTGAAAAATGGCACCCCCTTCAAGTGGCACCCAGGGCACGTGCCCTGCCTGCCCTACCCTAGATATGCCCTGGCAGTAATCCAGGGAAGTTATCCACCTCTGTCAAAAGCATGTCAGTATTTAACTAGCATATGTTGTGCAGAATGCAACTCAGCAATTATGTCAGCAATTACTTTTCTCAACCCAGAGGAATGGACATGGACATCCATTTTGTTTTCAGCTACCCAAAGGCTTTCTTGTTGGGCAGACTCAGATGGCTAAGGTAATAACGCCTCCCCCCAACAGAGATGCAAGATGGCCTATATTTTGTTAGGATGACTGGCAGTTTTCCTCTTTGTCTAGCCAACAAGAAACATTGCTCACCAACACATGCCACTCCTACTGTACTACTCTGCTCTGTGCTTGACAACCATTGCTCACAGGATTCCAGTCTAGCTTTCAAAGGCTTTTAACTGCTCTCCTATGAAGCAAATATTTCAGAGGGATTAGATGGATAGTTTTGATTTTATATGCAATAGAATATTCAGGTCTTATAATGGTGGAATGTTGAAATGATGGCTGCATTTGCATGTAACGCAGAACCACAATTGAAGGGGGCAGAGGTTCCATGAGCATTATGTGTGAATGTGAGCAATTTGAGTTTGGCGTGGTGATAAACTCAAGGTTTCAGATTTGGAACTAATTCTGAACTTTTGGGTTGTAGTGAGTTTCATCGCATAACCTGAGGTTGGATACAGCCTGCAGTACGTCCGAATAGGGAAACGCAGGCTGCATCCTCTTCAACTGGAGTTGAGGGAGGAATCTCCTCCCTCAACTCCAGCCGTGATTGGCTGTGTGGACTGTCCTTCAGTCAAGAAGGAAGCCCGCACAGCCAGTTTCCCCTCCTCTAGGCAGTCTCGCTGACTGCAGAGAGTATGCTCTCCATTATGTCCAAATTTGGATGAGACAGCTGGGGGAGGGGGGTAGCAGAACTGTGGGTCCATTGGACTCACAGTTCTGCATAATGTGAGAATACAGCCAACTCCTTATCTTACCATACTGGCACTACTTTGCCAGTACAATCAAAGCAATGATTCTCCCCCCCCCCCCAGTCAAAAGGTCATTTCTGGCAGACATTGTTGTGACTTTTTTGCACTGACAGAAGGAAACTGTAATTAGTGAGTTGTGATGGAGCTGCTAGGAACTCTGTAGGAATGGCCATTTTGCTCCCCCACTCTATTGCTGTCAGTGTGCTTTTGGGATGGCTGCAGGGAAAGCAAAGCATCCTATTTAAGCCTGTCCAAAGTAGTGGTGGTCATTTTAGCTCAGTTACATGACTGGCCAATGGCCTGTCCACCTTGATTTAAACTTCAAATATTCATGTTAAGAAATGTCCTATGTCTGTGACTGGTGAATAAAATATTAATCATAATATATATCACACATACGGGTTCAGTCATCATTTCAAGACACATTACTGGTGTCCTGAACTGTTAATTTGACTGGACAGGCAGCCCAAAGTGCAGACATTTGCCAAAATAAGTTCTCCCAACTGCCTCCAAAGAGGTTGGAAAAGGAGAGAAGGAATCCTAGCCATAGCAGTAGCAGCAGGAGAAGGAGCTGTTGTGGTGTGTTGCTGGAAACTGCCTTCCTCAGCTCTTCATAATGGTTAGGAGGATGTGGGGATGGAATGCCCTCATTTCTTTATTACAAGGCAGTCAAAACGAAGCCGAGACAGATGAGATTAGGGACAGCTGGCATTAATTTTTTCCTCTTTATCCAAGTCTTGTGATAGTGATGGGCTCTCAGCTAGGGATGTACAGACTTTGTTTGATGTCGAACTGGTTCAGTTTAACAATTCAGGGTCAAACCGAACCACCCCTTGTTCGGTTTAACCCTGGACTGAACACACACCAGCCCATTTGGGGGGGGGGAGGGGGGTTGCAAGTGTTCTGTGTTTTTTTAACTTTTAAAAAATAATTAAACTTACCACCTCCAGGCGGGGGGGGGGGGTTTCCTCCGAGGCTGCAGGGGGTCTACGGAGGTTTCCAGGCCATACCAGGCCATGCAGAGGCCCATTGTGCAGGTGTGGAAGCCTCCAAAATGGCCACCGTGTTTTGGAAGGAAGTGAAGCTGGAGGGAGGGGGAACCTCCACAGACACCCCCCCCCATACCACCTTGGAGAACCACCCCACAGGGGGTATGTTTAAAAACATTCTTAATTTTTGTTTTTTAAAAAAGTTAATGAACATACACACTGGATTGGACTGGAGAGGAAGGTTTGAGGGGGTGCCGGACAGAACTGGCCTGGTCTGGTTCAGGTCCAGTTTGGACTCAGACCATACTGGACCAGCTGGTTCCGTGCACAAACCTGCTCTCAGCCCTTATCCTGCCAAATAGTCATGAGAAAACAGGGGCAGAGCCACCATTGGGACAGCGGGTTCAAAGAACCTGGGCCACGCCCAATCAGGGGCCGTGTCTCATGGTGCTGACACTCCCCCCACATCTATCGTCAGACGTGGGGGTGCAAGATTAGCTCCTGCGTGGGGGCCGCACAGCCCTTTCAGGAGCTAAACTAAGGCTGGTGCTGCGTTCTCAGCACAGCCAGGAACAGCTCTTCCCTAGGCTGGCACTGCGTTTGCAGTGCCAGCCTTAGTTTAGCTCCCGAAGGGGCCATGCGGCCCCTTCACAGTTAAACTCCAACTCCCGAACAGAACCTCAAGGCTCCTTTTAGGAGCCAGACCACGCTCCCTGCATCTGATGTCAGATGCGGGGGGGGGGCAGGGTCAGCGGGGCCACCGCCGCAGCCACATACAGGCCATCAGTGGTCAGGCTCTGCCACTGTGTGAAAATCTAAATTACTCTCAGTATAAGGCTTCTTCTGAGTTTTGATATATAGCATACATGAGCATATTCCGCCACTGTTTCTCACAGTGAAGCAACACTAAATTATTGAGTGAACAACATCACAGTGCCTCTTCAGGTCCTTTCTCAGCATTTGATTTAATTTAGTATGAAACTCATGGGGAGCTGGATCCTTAATTAGCTAGTTAACTTATACCTAGCATGTCTGAGCATTTCGTTTTTCTCCCTATTCCCCAGAAGATGTTTCTCAGCTATTGATTTTCATTTCTTCATTCATTCCACAAAACGTTCTGTAGAGGGTAGGATTTAATCTTTCTCAGTACTCTGGCTGGATCTCAGTTTTTGGAAACAGCTTTGAACATGCATACTAGTAATCAACTTGCAAAGAAGGTTTCGTCCAGCCTTAAATAGCAGCCTTCCCTTCCAGGCATGTTTTGATTGTTGGCATAGGTCAAATTAAAGGTTATCTTAACTATTTTAAATTGCATAACCATTAGAAGTCAGCAAGAGTGGAAAACAGAACAATTTCACATAATAATCAACATAATGACTGGTAAAGAATACACACACACACACACACACAACTAGAGGCATAATAAGGATAGAATTTGTGATAAATGGAGCTGAAAGTGAAGAGAGAAATGAACATTTATTATAATCAACAACCTGACTGATGGCGTTAAAAGTAGGTTTGTTCTTGTTCCCAGACTATCTTCTGAGGATAATTAAGAAACCTTTGCAGGAGGCTGTATATACTTCAGTATTCAGTGAAGAGGAAATGTCACCTAGAAATTTAAAGAATATATCAATTTTGCATAGGTTATGGAGCAATATTAAACATATTTGAGGAAGGACATATTTGAGGAGGATATATTTGAAGACCATTTAGCTAAAAGCATCAAGGGGAACAACAAAAAATTATTTAAATACTTCAGAAGCAGGAAACCTGCCAGAGAGGAGTTTGGTACATTAGATGATGAGGGAGTGAAAGGGATTATTAAGGAAGATATGGAGATTGCAGAGAAGCTAAATTAGTTCTTTGCATCTGACTTCATGGCAGAGGATACTAAGTGTATACCTGTGCCTGAAATGACCTTCTCTTGGACAAAGGCTAAAGAACGAAGTCAGATAGAGGTGATGAGAAATGACATTCTAAACTGTCTGAAAAAATTAAAAATTAACAAATCACCAGGGCCAGATGACATCCACTTCAGAGTCCTTAAAGAACTAAAATATGAAATTGCCAACCTCCTTGCAAAAATATGTAGCCTATCACTACGATCTGGCTCTGTACCAGAGGACTGGAAAGCAGCCAATGTAACATGGATTTACAAAAAAGGATCCAGAGGAGATCTAGGAAATTACAGGCCAGTTAGTTTAACGTCTGTGCCGGGCAAATTGGTGGAAAGCATTCTCAAAGATAAAATTGTGAAGCATATAGAAGAACAGGCCCTGCTGAAGAAGAACCAGCATGACTTCTGCAAAGGAAAATCTTGCCTCATTTACCTTTTGGAGTTTTTAAAGAGTGTTAGCAGTGTGGATATAGGTGATCCAGTTGATATAGTATACTTGGATTTTCAAAAAACCTTCGACAAAGTTCCTCAACAAAGACTCTTAAGAAAATTTAGTCATGGGATAAGGGGACAGGTTCATGTGTGGATTGGTAACTGGTTGATGGACAGGAAACAGGAAACAAATGAACAGTTCTCTAAATGGAAGTAATAAATGGAGTCCCCCAGGGAACTGTACTGGGACCAGTGCTTTTAAATTTATTCATAAATGATCTAGAGGTTGGAATAAGCAGTGAAATGGCCAAATTTGTAGGTGACACCAAATTATTTATGGCAGTAATATCCAAAACAGATTGCAAGGAGCTCCAAAAGGCTCTTTCCAAATAGGCAGACGTGGTTCAATGTCAGCAAGTGTAAAGTGATGCATACTGAGGCAAAATCCCCCAACTTCATATATATGCTGATGGGGTCTGAACTGTCAGTGACTGATCAGGAGACAGATCTTAGGGTCATGGTGGACAGATCATTGAAAGTGTTGAGACAATGTATGGCAGCTGTGAAAAAGGCCAATTCCATGCTTGGAATCATTAGGAAAGGGATTGAAAATAAAACTGCTAATATCATAATGCCCTTACACAAATCTTTTATACAAATCTATGCCCTTATAAAAATCTATCACATTTGAAGTACTGTGTACAGTTCTGGTCACCATACCTCAAGAAGGACATTAAAGAACTAGAAAAGGTGCAGAAGAGGGCAACCAAGATGATTGGGGCCTAGAGTACTTTCTTTCCGAGGTAAGGCTACAACACTTGGGGCTTTTTAGTTTAGAAAAAAGATGACTGAGGGATGAATGGATAGAGGTCTGAAAATTATGCATGGTGTGGAGAAAGTGGACGGAGACAAATCTTATTCTCTCACACATAACACTAGAACCAGGGATTATTTCATGAAACTGATTTGTTACCACTAGAGCCTGTTCGGGGGCTCCCCCAAGGAGCACTCCTCTGTATTTGGAAACTACAAATCTGTAGTTACCACTGCTTGCTCTTTGGATTTCACGTGACCATGAGATCTCCATTTTGTTTTGCCTGTGACTAACTCAAAGGCCTGTGGCTAACTCAAAGGTCATGTCACTTTGAGAGAAGGAACTCTTAGGTCAAGCAAAGTGCACGACTGCAGGAGGACCTCCCTGTGCGGTCAACCTGCTGATTACTCAACAGGTAGGAAGCTGAAGTAGACATGATTTTTTATTATTATTATTATTATTATTATTATTATTATTATTATTATTATTTTATTATTTCGATTTCTATACCTCCCTTCCAGAACTGACTCAGGGCGGTTTACAAAGAGAGATAACAAACAAATAAGATGGCTCCCTGTCCCCAAAGGGCTCACATTCTAAAAAGAAACATAAGACACACACCAGCAACAGTCACTGGAAGTACTGTGCTGGGGCTGGATAGGGCCAGTTACTCTCCCCCTGCTAAATACAGAGAATCACCACTTTTAAAAGATGCCTCTTTGCCCAGTTAATCAAAAGCTATTCTTTAAAGAATAAGCCAAGTATTCTACCTATGTTCATGAAGACCTTTATTAATATTATTCATCATTGCTTAATGGGAAGCAAATAAAGTTTTATTCCACCTGCCTCTTGCTGTGGTTGTGCTCTTTGCTCCAGCATCACAAGGTTTGTGCTCGAAGGGAGAAAGGCAGTGGGCCAGAGAAACTGGAGGCAGCAAAAGCAAGGAGTGGCATGGTCACCCTAGGGTCACCCCAAGGATAAAGCAAGGAGTGGCATGGTCATCCCAGGACAAAAGTGGAGTGTGAGTGCTGGAAGAGGAGCATGAAAAGAGGCAGCATCAGCAGTGGCCCTAGCTGGTGGGAGGGCTACTCAGCACCAGATTCTTGTAGGGGTTGGGGCAAGGGAAAGCACTGTGGGCTTGCCTTTGGCTGCCCGATGGAATGAACCAGTGTTGGAACATGATCAAGACTATCAACACAGACTTCTAAGAGGAGAGAAAGATTTAGGACTTCTCCCTGATAAGCTGACAAATTGAATGGAATATAAAAACTAGTTTGCTGGCTATAGTGAGCAAATCACACTGAAAATTGCTGCTGGGGAAGGGATCCTAATGGTTTCCACTTCTCTCCATTTAAGATAACAGGAATAGCCATGATGTTGGACAAGAACTCTTTTGGTTGTCTAATTCATAAGCCCTTGTTCCAAAGTTCAAAGCATTGTGCAGTATTTTTTTAAAAACCACAATAAGAGAAAATCATAAAACAGAACAGCAAACATTCATTATAAAACCTTTATACGTTTATTTAGATTTCTAAACCACTTTTCCTGATAACTGGAAGTGGTGTACATGAACTCAAAAGCACAATTTTTAAAAATTAGACATGGTATGAGGACTGTCTGAATAGTTACTCTTCACAGGAGGGGGCTTGATTAAAAAAAAGAAGATCTTATAACAGCAACCCCCAAACTACTAAATCAACTAAATATCTGGTGAAATAAAAGGTGTTTTGGAGGCCTTATTAAGGCAACGGCATATGCTCAACAATGTGACAACAAGAAATTATGTTCAATTAAATGAACAAAGAGGATGTGGCAATTCTAGAGGGGAAAAGCTAGTGTGAAAACAGCCCTAAGTTCATTTGTTCATCTTTACCTTCTCTTTCCTAAATAAAACAGTCCAGATTTCAATTTTTGTAGTATAAATTATCAACATTATAAATGTTAAGTGTGTCTCATCAAGTAGGAACTGCAGTAAAATCTCAGATCCCGATTGTCCAGAATTTGGAGAAATTCACATTCCAAATCAACTTTTCTACCCTTTTCTGAGTGGTCACTGAAACAAACTTGACCCTGACAGTAGCATTCTCTTCTTTTTGTATGTGTTGGCTGCAGCACAGCAAGTTTCCAAAATCCCTTACTTTAGACCAGCCAACAAAGTGCCTAAGGCATTTTGTGGAGCCTCAACAAAGAGCCTGTGGGGGTCTGACAACAGCCATTGTCCTCCGGCAACACCATCCTTTTATTCACAAAGCCCTTTAAAGACTGAAGTAATCAATAACAATAGATGCCATTTTGTCCTTTGTGGTTCTGAGACAGATGGACAGTCACTGAGGAGGACAATAGAAAGTGACCAGAGGCCAGGGATCTGACACTGTTAAATGACCTCTGAAAGAAAAGTTCTCCAAGTCTCACAGTGTTTTGCTTATCCTTAATGTGTATCCTTGCCAAAACCCTTCAACATCCAGCAATTCAATGATTCTTAAGTCCAGTGTTCAGAGGTCATCAAAGGCTCTAGACCCCTAAACACTTTATGACTTAGGCTAAATGGTATATTTTAAATACTCCCATTCTTTTCTGGTTCTGCTTCGCATTCAAGGTTAGAGTTGGCTTTAGAAAACAAATCCCGGTTAGAAACTATATTGTGCAACTCTTCTGCTCATCAAGCAGATAACCTTTTTTGCCTTCTTTCTATCTATAAGAGACTCATTGGCTATAAAGCAACTATTTTAACCATTTGTTAAATGATAATACATTAATGATGATATAGAAATTGTGTTTTGATCAACTTACATCAACATCTATATATTATTGGTACAATTATTCACAAATATAAGGGTATTCATAACCTTAAGTGGTGCAGCAGGGAAATGCTTTACCAACAAGCAGAAGGTTGCCAGTTCAAATCCCTGCTGATACTATATCAGGCAGCAGTGATATAGGAAGCTGCTGAAAGGAATCATCTCATACAGCGTGGGAGGATGCAATGGTAAACCCCTCCTGTATTCTACCAAATAAAACCACAAGGCTCTGCGGGCTTCAGGAGTTGAAATCGACTTGACAGCACATGTTACCTTTACTTTAACATGCATAGAAAGGTGGGGCATTTTGTGACTATTGACCAAAGACAGTGTTTTATACCTCACAAATACAAACAAATCTTATTTAGATTTAAATAAAGTTTTATTCAGAAACAACTCAATTTTCTCCTTCTCTCTCTCCTTTTCCCTCTCTGACTCCACCCCTCCCCCACTTTCTACATGATTCCCACTGGGACAAACTTCTCAACAACACAAAATAAAAGATTACCAGATAGAATACAACATATCCCTCCCTTTTATAACAACCAGAATTGAATAAATTTAAAATTCAGTAACAGTCTTGAAGTCTTTTAGGTAGTCTTCTGTTGCACACACTTCTCCTAATTATTGCATTCTCTGGCACAGGAGCTGTTAGTGATTTCCACCCCCCCCCCCCCAGGTAAAGAGGATTGTTGATCACTTTAATCAGCCTCCTGTGTAAGGTCAAAATTGGAAGCAATCCCAAAGTCCTCTCCAGTTCCTCTCTTATGATCCGATTCCCTTCCCTCTTGCCTCATAGTATGCATGCTGGAAAGTCTCAAATGGTTCCATTTTTTCCCATCATCCAATATGACAGAATCTCCTCAGATTTTGATTATTTGTTTTTGTCTAGAATATCGAGAACATCCCTTTCTCACTTTATAAGGCAGCTGTACTCAAAGTCCCAAACCAGAAATGTTTGGTGTTTTGCACCCTGTTTCTGATACACATACTGACATACAGTTAATAGAATGATTAGTAGTTTGATAAGCAAATAGAGTAGGGATGTGCATTTCGTTTTGGGCACAGATCGTTCTGTGCCCGAAACAACGAATTTCGGGTGATTCGGCGCCGAGCTGATTCACCCCTGAGGACCCCCGAAAAATTCTGTGCCCGATCCAAATCACCCCGATTTCGGAAAAACAAATTCAGGTGATTCGGACCTCCGTGGGCATGAAAGCAGCCTCCATTTTGTGGCTGCAGAATTGCCTTCTTCTTCCCCCTCCATTTTCATTCTGACAGCTCTTTGAATTTCCCGCCTTTTTTTCTCCATTGACTTAAATGCAAAATATTTTTCCCATTCACCTCCATTGAAAATAAAAGTTACTACCTGCAGAGGAAAATGACCAAATAAGGTTTGGATAGTAAATCACACCCTCCCATTGGCCAGGTACAGGTGGAGGTAGGGTCAAGGGTGGGGGTGATTTTTGGAGGGCTTTGCAGGAGGGTATTTAAGGGGCCACCAGTAGCCATTGTCTTCCTTTCTGCTGCCTTGCGTGGGAGAAGAGACACAAGAGAGAGAGCTTTGCTGCCTTGCTTAGTAAGCCTTGCCTCCATTTTGATTTTGGATTTTTGTGGGTGCTGTTTTTCTGCATTTACGCCAGTGCTCTGCCTTGTTGGTTGGTTTTCTGCTTTATTTAAGCAATTTTTTATATAAAGAGAGAAGAGGGGAAATTTTTTTTTAAAAGAAACCTCTGCCTTGCAGAGGTTTCCCACTGCTCATTTTTAAATCCTTGTTGGGGCTAGAAGAGGGGGAGAATTTTATTTTTTTTAAGGAAACCTCTTCCTTTCAGGGGCAAACTGATTCTTAATTTTTAATCCATTTTTGGATTAAAAGAGGGTGGTTTTTTTAAAAAAAGAAACCTCTGCCTTGCAGAGGCAAACCCTCTGCTCATTTTTTAATCCTTGTTGGGGCTAGAAGAGGGGGAGATTTTTTTTAAGGAAAGGAAACCTCTTCCTTGCAGAGCAAACCTCTTCTCATTTTTTTAAAAATCCTTTTTTGGGAAGAGAAGAGGAATAGATTTTAGAATTTTTTTTAAAACATCTGCCTGGCTGCAAGCATCGCCAGCCTGCAGCCCTTGGTGGGAAAGGAGGGGTTTTTTTTCTCCTTTTGAATCCCCCCACCCTATTTTTTGCCAAAACACTTTTTTGGCAATTTTTTTCTGCGGAGAGTCACTGCTGCCTGTCCCTGCCTGCCTGCCTGCCTGCCTGCCTGCCTGCACTCCAGGCCCGCCTGTGTGACCACCAGACCAGACCCTCAGAGGTGGACGACAGAGACCCGGCGTTGGAGAAGCCTACACCTGAGTGAGATTGGCCCAGCCATTTATATTTTACATACGCACACAACACACAGACACACGCACGTCACACACGGCGTTCTAATCTGTAGTGTTCCGTTCCTTTAACTGTGCGTTTGGGGTTTATTATTTTTTCCCTGTTTTTAGGTTTTTGGGGTTTTAACTTTTCTCTATAAGTGTTGTGATAGTTGTAAGATTGGGTTTTAAATAAATAGTGTTTTAAATAAATAGGGTTTTAAAGTGTTGTGATAGTTGTAAGATTGGGTTTCAAATAAATAGTGTTTTAAATAAATAGGGTTTTAAATAACTAGGGTTTGTGTGTAGCCTTCCCCGGTAGCTAGCTATTAGGAGGAGGCTCAACTGTAGAGTAGCAGTAGACTGTAAGAGTGGCCTGGCCTAGTAGTGCTGCAACTTTATATTTCTGTTGCTGCTTTCGTGTATTTTGCAGAAATATTTTTTAAGGGCCTAGTCTGCCCACAGTTACTTTTCCATCTTGTTTGCCTGTGAAATTGACACAGAGATAATTTTTTGAAACATTTTTGTAACTGTGTGTTACTTTCAGACCACAGAGAGAGTAACTTCCCCTGTGGTGGAGTGCATTCGATACATTAGTCACAACAACACAAGTTACTTGCAACAAATTCTCCAGTCCATTCCATTCAAAGTGACCACAGTCAGAGAAAGATAATATAACTAAACTTACTTTCACTTCTACTGACTAAGTGCACTGCACACTGTGTGCGCAAGGCTCCAGCCTTAAATAACTCCTCCTGCACCTGTGCACTGCACAGCAGCTGAGCTAATATTTTAATTTTTAATTTTTATATTTTTTTGTTGCACAGCCTGCTTCCGTTGTATCGCGCATCAAGTAACTCCCACTGTCTCCCAGTCCCTCTGTGACTGACTGTGTAGTGATACATTCATTGCACGGCAAATTCTGACTGAGATCTTGCAGCAACAGCATTTGTGCCAACAACAACAAGCCTTAAGCAAGGAGGCATTGTAAAGTCACCGGCGCTGCAGCACATCCACTGTTTTTCTGGCCCTCTAGTATACCTGCCCCCTGAGACAACTACCCCTTCTTCACATTTTGAAATTTTAAAAAAAGTTTTAAAAAGCAATGGTTGGGAGGACAGCAGGAAAAGGGAGGGCGCAAGTAAGTGGGAGGCTTGTCTTCCCTACAGCTGGTCGTGGCAGGGGGCGGCAAGAGGGGCCTACTCCCCAAGTCACCCCCGGCCCTGCTTCGGCGCGCAGGCTTGACTTCTTCTCGGGTCAGCCTGGCCCTATGCCAGGGCCTGCGGCCAGGCAGGATTTAGGGGGGGGGGCCTCCCAGATTGCCAGGGAAGAAGATCTTCCTGTGGCAGCTGAGGAGGTGGTGCTGGTGGAGGAGGTTGGCAGTCCAGCCAGATCCACCTTGCGGACCCCCCAAACGGTCACTATGGGGGTTGGGGGAGGCTCAGTCTGGCATCTGAGGGGGCTCAGGAGGAGGAAAGATCTTCTCCTGCCCCTGGGCCTTCCCATGCCAGCGCTGAGGGCATCGGTGGTGGTATGCCCGAGAAGGAACCAGCAAAAGTTCCACCAACAAAGCGACCTCGTGTCGCTGGGGAGTCTGGCAGTGTGGTCTGGGATCACTTTGAGCTTCGCCCTGGTGATCCCACCCATGCTGTGTGCACCCACTGCAAGGCACTGGTCAGCAGAGGCAGGGACCCTATGCACTTCACAACCTCGGGGCTGTGGTTGCACATGCGTCGGTGGCACCCAGGTGTGGAGACCTCTGCTGGCACTGGCAGTAGGCCCGGTGCCTCACCTGGTAGCAGAAGCAGTAGTAGTGACAGCAGCAGCAGCAAGCGGCCAGCGGCTCCTGCCCACAGGCAGGAAAAGCTGACCGATCATCAGTGGGTGCAATCTCTTGGGAAGCGGTCTGATCGTCCAAAGCCTCATCTCGTGACTCGGGCCATTGGTGAGATGTTCGCTCTTGATGACCAGTCGTTCTCAATTGTCGACAATGTCGGCTTCCGGCGTCTGCTCCAGCTGCTTTCTCTGGAGTACAAGATCCCCTCAAGGACCACTTTCAGCAGGAGGGTGGTCCCCTCCCTGTACCGTGTGTGCAGGGGGGCCGTGTTGGCCAAGCTGCGTGCAGCTGGGCCAAACACCAGTGTGCATTTCACTGCGGATATCTGGACTAGCCGCAGTGGGCTGCACACTGCCTTCATGTCCCTGACAGCCCATTGGTGGGGGCATGGGGGTGAGGCAGTGTTGCATGTGGAGGCGATGGACACAGACCACACTTCAGATGAGTTGGCTGCCGTCATGGAGCGGCAGGTGGGGGCGTGGCTGGCCGGGGAGCCAACCCGCCGCCGAGGCTTCATGGTGACGGACAACGCAGCCAACATCATCAAGGCTGCTAGGCGGGTTTACGGTGTGAACATCGCTTGCGCTGCGCACACCTTGAACCTCGTAGTGAAGGGTGCGCTTGGCCTCAAGGAGGCGCCGAAGAAGGCCAAGGAGCACCAGCGTGTTCGGGGCTCTTCTAGTAGTTTAGGTCAGGATCCTGCTGCTCCTGTGGCCGCCCTGGTGGAGCGTTGCCGCCAGGTAGCGGGCCACTTCCACCGGAGTGAAAAGGCAAGGCGCCAGCTCAAGGCCAGACAGATCGAGCTGGGCCTGCCTGAACACCAAATCCCCCAGGATGTTCCTACCCGGTGGAACTCCACTTTTCTCTTGCTCCGGCGCATGCATGAGCAAGAGGGAGCACTCAACAGCCTGGGGACGCGTGGTTGCTTGGATCTGTGCAAGTCTCTCTATGATGACTGGCCAGTGATCCGCGAGCTGGTCCTAGTACTAGAGCCATTCTATTCTGCTACGAACGACTTGTGTACTCAGACCGCCACGCTGAGCCTGGCTTTGCCCACTGCTATTCTCCTGGAGAAGGCAATGAGCGATCTCCAGACCACTCTGACCACTGGGGTTGCGATTGCCCTGGCAGGTCGGTTGAGGACTGGGGTAGTTGAGCGGCTCAAGACACCATGGGCCGCATCTGCATGGCATGTCCTGGCATGCATTTGTGACCCAAGGATGAAGGGCAGCGCTGTGCCTCCTGGCGAGCTGCCCAGGTGGAGGGACCTCCTGGTCGAACACGTGAAGCGTGAAGAGGAAAGGAGGCTAGGGATAGGTGATGCAGCAGACGACCAGGAGGAGGGGCCTTGGTCGCAGGCTGGCACTGCGCATCCCACCCCCAGCAGCAGCAGCAGCACTGCCACCACCCCCACTTCTTCCCAGTCCAGTGGCGTGGTTTCTCCGGCAGTGGGACCAGCAGAGCAGCCAGTGCGACCTCGAACCACCACCCGGTGGCTCAGGGGCTATGCTAGTCTCATGCCGGGGAGACGGGAGGAGCCTGTCCCTCGCCCTAGCCATGCTGAGCAGACTGTTCTGCAGTACCTGGAGGAGGCGACGGAAGACAAGGAGAGTGAGCCGTTCCCCTTTTGGGCAACGCGTCACAAAGTCTGGCCGGACTTGGCGACCATTGCTGTCCGGTTTCTCTCTTGCCCGCCAACCAGTGTCTCGAGCGAGAGGTTGTTCTCCATGGCCGGGGACGTAGTGACTCCTCTGCGCTCACGCCTGGATGCTGAGTTGGTCGAGCAGCTCGTCTTCTTGAAGGCCAACCTCCCCCTGCTGGGCTACCCCGAAATGGCTGTGGAGGGCGAGTGACTCGCGTCACCCCCCCTATGCAGCGCCTCCCACGCCACGGCAGTTCATCCCGGCCAGAAGATGTGTCACAGTCCATCCCTCTAAGACCATCCTGCCACTAAAACATGCCCCTTAGTGCTGCTGGCACATCCAGACACGCATGCATACACAGGCACCGCTGCACTGTCAGCCTGGGATGGTGGACTGCCAGGTGAGTGCTCCCAGCATGAGGGAGGGGTTACCACAGATGTGGCAGAGAGAGACTACAACTCCCATTTCCCACTGTCTCGATGGCTGGCCACCATCAAGACTAGGGACAATGGGAACTGTAGTCGCTGTCTCTGCAGAAGAAATCTGTGGTGGGCCCCCCCCTGATGCTGGGAGCACCCACTTGCCCAGTGCTGAAGGCTGGGCCGTAGGGCAGCGCACCATCCATCCACAACCTCAGAGACAGGCTGCTGCGTGTGCGTGTGTGGGGGGCACAGTCAGGATTGGAAGGGACATCCCTGGGGGAGAGTAGTGGCTCTGTGCAATGGGCCTGTGCCTCCTGGCGAGGGGGGCACACACACTGTCACTGAGAGGGCTTGCTGCTAATTGCTAGCCTGCTTGCCTGCTAAAACTGTCATCATTGCTTCCTCCCATGAACAATAGCATTGAAGCTGAAATCTAAAAAAGTCTGTCTGCTGCATTTCTCAATGTGATGTGCTTATTTCTGATTTTGGCTTGCTGGTCAGGTGATGTTCTTTCTTAATCTTCATGCTCTCCTCTGTTCAAATCCAAATATGTGGTTTGCCTTGGTCTACTGAGCTATTAGGTTGTCGCCGCTGCCGCTGAGTGAGATGGTCTGCTCTGCTGCTGCCTGCTTTTTCTGGCCACAATGGGAGTAGTACTACTGCTGTGCCTGAAGCGGCACACACACACACATGCACCCCCCTCCCCTCCCCCCAAAAAGCTGTGTCGTCAATGATGAGCTTGATTGGTGCAGCCCTCACACAAATGTCTGTCTCACGCAGACAAAGAGAGCACACATTGCAACCTGAGGCGACACAGCCCTTTCAGCCCTAACCCTCTTGCAGAGTGAGTGAGCAGCACACCCGCACAGTGCACACACACAGGGGAATAAAGGCATATTACTAGTCTAGACTCCAAACTAGAGGTAATGTTGTATCATGTGATTGCACACAGTCTTTCTGCCCAGTATCTGTGGTATGCATTGGGATGCAATCCGAAAAAGCCTGCAAATTCTAGCTTGCTTTGTTGCAGAGACCTCTTCGTGGTGTGTGGTGTTGTTGTGTGATGTGGTGTGGTGTGGCCGCGTGGGGCTCGGGAAAGGACAGGACAGGTGCAATTCACTGTGCCTGTGCGTGTGTGTGGGGAGATGTATTATGTTTCCAAATGAAGATCGGGTCATGTTTAAGAGTTGATTGACAGCATTTTATTTGAAGATTGCAATGCTTGCCCATACATAGATGCGGCAATCTCATGCCACAGAGTCAGACAGGTTGCGGAAAAGAAATGTCCAGAGACACATGCGTGCTGCCATTCTCTTCTTATCTGCCATCATCATCCATTACTCTTCAAAGCTGTGTGGGCTAGGAGGGGGCAACAACAAGATGCCAAGCCTTGCTGCTCCACTTGCGGAGTGTTGTTGTCTTGCGTGCGTCCTCCACATGCTATGCGTGTTCCCTCCTGGCTGTGCCTCTCTGTTGACTGTAGTGGGCAAAAAAAGTTTGGATGAGGTGAGGTTCAGGGCAGGGCACTGTTGCTGGACTTGGAGTGGGATATGGGGCAGCAGAGTGGGGTGGGGTGGGGTGGTAGTGCCTAATGGGTGTAGGCTGCCACCCCAATTTCAGGGGGATGGGACAGAGGGTCGATTTTTTGTGAATTTCTGGAGTTTTTGTGTCTTTGGGGCAGATGGGGGGCAGAAAGTGGATCTGCCCCAAAAAAGTGGGGTGGGGTGGTAGTGCCTAATGGGTGTAGGCTGCCACCCCAATTTCAGGGGGGTGGGACAAAGGGCTGATTTTTTGTGAATTTCTGAAGTTTTTGTGTCTTTGGGGCAGATGGGGGGGCAGAAAGTGGATCTGCCCCAAAAGAGTGGGGTGGGGTGGTAGTGCCTAATGGGTGTAGGCTGCCACCCCAATTTCAGGGGGGTGGGACAAAGGGCTGATTTTTTGTGAATTTCTGAAGTTTTTGTGTCTTTGGGGCAGATGGGGGGGCAGAAAGTGGATCTGCCCCAAAAGAGTGGGGTGGGGTGGTAGTGCCTAATGGGTGTAGGCTGTCACCCCAATTTCAGGGGGATCAGACAAAGGGCTGATTTTTTGTGAATTTCTGAGGGTTTTCTTGGGTGCAGCAGAGTGCTAGATTGATTCATTCCCATACTTGTCATAGTAATAAAGGAGAGAGTGAGAGAAAGTGAGAGTGTAGGGTCATTTAGAGTTGAGAGTAGTATGATGCTTGATGAATGAATGAATGAATCTAGCACTCTGCACCCAAGAAAACCCTCAGAAATTCACAAAAAATCAGCCCTTTGTCCCACCCCCCTGAAATTGGGGTGGCAGCCTACACCCATTAGGCACTACCACCCCACCCCACTCTTTTGGCTCCAGCATCCTTTTTGCTGATCCAAATCGATTCGGATTAAATCCGAATCTGAAACGAATCGGGGGTGATTCGGGTCAGAAAAATTCGGGCACAGAACAGAACAAGGGTGAATCGGCTCGGGTCCCGAGCTGAATCACCGAAAACCCAAAATGCACACCCCTAAAATAGAGTCTCATGGATTGCTTCTTTCCAGGGATATTGTTGCATAGTGACCAGTTGTAAACTTACCTTGTTTGAAGTTGAAGTTGTGAACTTACCTTGTTTGTGACGTCAGCAAATGAAACTTCTGGCCACCTGGAATAGTAATTCACAATCACAAGAACAAATCTTCATTTTGCGGTTTGGTGATCAAAAACCCCTATTACATCCAGAGCAGGGTTTTCCCAGGGAACACTGAGACACTCTACTAGAGTTAAGGGGGTACCAAAAGTCTTCTGTGACTTCTCAGATACAGCACAAGCCATACAGTGCCTGATGATATCTTCAATGTCTTGTGGAAAGCTGGTCATGTGGTAGCAAGCATGACTTATCCCCTTAGCTGAGCAGGGTCTGCCCTGGTTGCATATGAAAGGAAGACTAGAAGTGTGAGCACTGTAGATATTCCCCTCAGGGGATGGGGCCACTCTGGGAAGAGCAGAAAGTTCCAAGTTCCCTCCCTGGCTTCTCCAAGATAGATAGGATTGGGAGAGATTCCTGCCTGCAACCTTGCAGAAGCTGCTGCCAGTCTGTTTAGACAATACTATGCTAGATGGACCTATGGTCTGACTCAGTATATGGCAGCTTCCTATGTTCCTATGTCCATACCTGGCCACCAGAAACTTTCTCTGATTCATCTTTTAATCAAACTCAAAGGGATGCCACCCTTTGGGCAATTTTGGGCAATTTTGATCACTTTTGCTTGTAAGGAGGTTGGCACCACCAAACAATCAGTCCTCAGCACGTGCTCATTGAGAAGAAACAGCTCACTTTCTAGGGGCATATATGGTTGAAGATGTTTAGGTACCTTATTTTTATTGATTGATTGATTCATTGACATTTATATTCCACTCTTCCTCCAAGGAGCCCACAGCAGTATACATAGTTAAGTTTCTCCTCACAACAACCTGTGAAGTAGGTTAGGCTGAGAGAAAAGAGCCAGCATGGTGTAGTGGTTAGAGTGCAGGACTAGGACTGGAGAGACTTGAGTTCAAATCCCCATTCAGCCATGAAACTAGCTGGGTGACTCTGGGCCGGTCACTTCTCTCTCAGCCTAACCTACTTCACAGGGTTGTTGTGAAAGAGAAACTCAAGTATGTAGTACACCACTCTGGGCTCCTTGGAGGAAAAGCGGGATATAAATGTTAATAAAATCATCATCACCATCATCATCATCGTCATCGTCATCATCATCATCGTCATCATCCCCCAGTGAGGCACTACTTTGGTGTGTTTGTGGGGCTTGCGTGCTCTGAGGAAGGTTAGAGCTATACCAGAGGTCCAGCCATACTGGACAGTCAAGAGAGGAGCCAGACAAAGAGTGCCTCTCCCATCAACAATATGGTGAGACGTAACTTTAATAAATCTATACCGGATCAGTTGTCGCCCGGGTCAACAAGGACCGTGCAAGGTGCTGGAGTCCCTGGACATCTGGTGGCAAGTGGGCTACAGGACTCAGAATCTTCAGTTGAGCAACCAGAGCTGGAGACTGCAAGGTTACTGGAAGAAACGTCACTTAACCGAAAAATATATACGAAAAATGCCAACAAGGAAATAATGATCTGCTATTACAAGTCTAGACCAACTAGAAGAGGTGATTTAAAAAGAATGTACCAAATTTGGAAAGAGAAGCATCCAGATACAGAAATAACAGAACAAAGGCTAGCAGACCAGAGAAGATTCATAATAAGAAATAAAGTGTTCACAGGAGCTGAGCTGGAAGAACTGCAAAGAGCAACACAGGCTCAAGATATGGAAGAAGAAATGCCACCAACTGAAGCAGTTGCTCAGGAGCAGGTGGAGGAGGTGTTGGAAATAGAGGATGCCACTGTTGCTGAACTGTTTCAAAATCAAAACCAGGCAACCTCCCCTTTGCCTTCACCTCAAAAACCCAAATGCCGTTTAACAGAAAAGCAACAAGAACTAAAGGAAAAAATAACTGATCACATGAACCAAACAACCACCAGGGTTCGACTTCCAGCTCTCAAAACAGTTGCCAAAAAACAACTTGCTCAGGCATCAAAAGATGTCAATGCTGCACTTGCAGAAATAACAACCAAGAATTTGCAAGAAACAAACCAACTAATGTACAGCGAAGCAACAATAACAACACAAGAGCTCGGATATAAGATCAGTGGACCTGTAAAAAAAGAAAGCAGTACATCACCTAAATGGAAGATTCGATTAGAAAATAAAATCTCCAGGCTCAGATCAGATGCTAGTAAATTGAAAGATATGAAAGACAAGAAGCTGAAGAATGAAAACACCAAACAGTATCTGATCCAAAAATACCACCTAGATTCAAGGAAAATTAGAGAAGTCCTGGAAATAATAAAGCAGCAAATAACAGCAGTGTCAAAGAAGATTAGCAGATATGAAGTCAGAATTACACAACACAGGCAGAATCTCCAGTTCCAGTCGAACCAGAGACGTTTCTACCAAAGCATAGAAGGAGAAACTGCAAGAAACATAGAAAGACCAAATCAAGAAGAAACAGTGCAATTCTGGGGGAAATTATGGGACAATCCAATAGATTATAATAAAAAAGCAGGCTGGATGAAAGAAGTAGAGAAATGTAACTAACAAATGCAAGATCTAATAATAACACCAGAATTAATACAGTAAGTGAAAGAGCAAAGAAAATTAAAAATTGGACTGCGCCAGGCGACGATGAGCTGCATGGCTTTTGGCTTAAACACCTAAAAAGCCTTCATAACAACTATCAAAACAGTTCAATCACATTTTGCAAGGAGGTGATATTGTACAATGGCTAACAACTGGGAAAACTCATCTCATCATGAAAGACCCAGCAAAAGGTGCAGTTCCAAGTAATTACAGACCCATAAGCTGCCTGTCAACCATGTTCAAATTATTAACTGGAATAATAGCAGATGAAGTGATGCAACACTTATTAACTAACAAACAGATTCCAGTTGAACAGAAAGGAAATTGCCCCAACACCAGAGCCACAAAAGACAAGCAGCTGATTGACAGAATGATTTTAGAAAATCGCAAGAGAAGAAAAACAAATCTAAGTGTTGCATGGATTGACTACAAGAAAGCCTTCGATTCATTGCCTCACACATGGATACTAAAATGTTTAGAAACAACTGGTGTCAGCAAAAACATTCAGATATTTATTAAAAAAGCAATGAGCATGTGGAGTACACAGTTAACAATCAATGGTGAGACACTTGGACAGGTTAGCATTAGAAGAGGCATTTTCCAAGGGAACTCACTATCTCCTCTGTAGTTTGAAATCGCCATGACCCCACTTTCACAAATACTAAACAAAACAGGCCTCAGATACCAAACATCTAAAACATCAAGTAAAATCAACCATCTGCTATACATGGACGATCTGAGGTTGTATAGGAAGTCCAAGTCAGAAATCAAATCACTGCTAAACACTGTCCATATATTCAGTAGCGATATAGCAATGGAGTTTATAGACTGGACCCAGGCAGAACTAGAGATGCTAGATCGTAAGATCAGGAAAATATTGACCATCAATCATGCTCTGCACCCCCGCAGTGATGTAGATAGGCTATACCTCCCTCGCAGCTCAGGTGGAAGAGGAATGCTGCAAGTGCATCAAACAGTAGAGGAGGAGAAACAGGCCTTGCATAATATATCAAGGACAGTGAAGAAGATGCCCTTAAAATGGTCAATAACGAGAAACTATTCAACACCAATGAAAGAAAGCAGGCCTACAAGAAAGAACAAGTCATGAACCGAGCAGAAAAATGGAAAAAGAAGCCACTGCATGGTCAATATTTGCACAATATAAGTGGAAAATCAGACATCACCAAGACCTGGCAATGGCTTAAGAATGGCAACTTGAAGAAAGAAACAGATGGTTTAATACTGGCTGCACAAGAACAGGCACTAAGAACAAATGCAATAAGAGCAAAAGTCGAAAAATCCACAACAAACAGCAAGTGCCGCCTTTGTAAAGAAGCAGATGAAACAGTGGACCACCTAATCAGCTGTTGTAAAAAGATCGCACAGACTGACTACAAACAAAGGCATGACAAGGTAGCAGGGATGATACACTGGAACATCTGCAAAAAATACAAGCTACCTGTAGCCAAACATTGGTGGGACCATAACATTGAAAAAGTTGAAGAAAATGAAGATGTAAAAATATTATGGGACTTCCGACTACAAACAGACAAACATCTGCCACACAATACACCAGATATAACTGTAGTCGAGAAGAAAGAAAAACAAGTGAAAATAATCGACATAGCAATACCAGGGGATAGCAGAATAGAAGAAAAAAAGAAATAGAAAAAATCACCAAATACAAAGATCTACAAATTGAAACTGAAAGGCTGTGGCAGAAAAAGACCAAAATAATCCCAGTGGTCATTGGCGCCCTGGGTGCAGTTCCAAAAGACCTTGAAGAGCACCTCAACACCATAGGGGTCACAGAAATCACCATCAGCCAATTACAAAAAGCAGCTTTACTGGGAAAAGCCTATATTCTGCGACGATATCTATAACCATTGACAATAAAATTCAGCCATCCTAGGTGCTTGGGAAGGACTTGATGTCTGGATAAAACAAACCAGTCAATAACACCTGTCTGACTGTGTGAAGAAGAAGAAGAAGAAGAAGGAGGAGGAGGAGGAGGAGGTGACTAGCCCAGTGTCAACCAGCAAGTGTCGTGGCTGAACGGGGATTTGAACATGGGTCTCCCTGGTCCTAGTCCAGCACTCTAACCACTACACTATGCTAACCACTACACCACTACACCACCATTTGTTATTTAAGGTCTAAAGTTCAGTAAGCACTTGATCAGCACTAAGGGCCACTTTTCATTTAGAAGACATGATCACTCCATGAGTGGCTGAAGCTATTTGTGCAATTACAGCTCCTTCATTTTTGTCTTCTGAGATCTCCTCTGGCCTGGAAGTGGAAGTTGAGATAAACAAACTGAAGCTGTATTCCAAAGACTTACAAGATACCCCACCTGCAAAGAAAAATCCATAAGTCTGATGATCCATTTGGCTATTTTTGGGATTGCTTGACTTGATCCCCAAGTAGCAAATAAAGCAAATAAGGTCTGACTGTAAAGTGAAATTTCTGCCCCACGAAGTCCTGAAGTGCCTTATTGCCCAGAAACATGCTAGAGCTTATTTTTCAATGACAGAATACTTCTTCTCTGATGCAGTAAGTACTCTGGAAGCAAAGGCACCTGTAACTTCCCTGTCCCCTTTTTTGCTGGGTCAAGACAGCACCCAAACCATATTCACAAGCATCAGTGATTACAATAGTGCCTGTTGGTGTCAAAAGAAGTGAGAGCAGAGCTTTCAGCAATCACTGATTTGATAGTCTGAAAACTTGCAGGATACATCCCAGTTAAATGCTACATTCATTTAAAGAAGAAGATGCAACTGAGTAAATTTGGAGGCAAATTTAGAGTAATGCTCACAGAATCCTAAAAATGAGCAAAGGGCCATCCTCGTTGTGTGGCTCTGGTGCTTCCCAAATAGCTTTCGCCAAGTCTGTTTTGAGATCTATGCAACGTTCAGATATTGTGTGTCCCATGTACATCACTGCAAGTGTGCAAAAGTGACATTTCTCAGCAGAGATCCTGGACTGGGTCTCACGATCCCGCTGCCTCCAAGGAGCCGCTGCCTCTCCTCGCCCTCCCCCCCACACATTTCAAAGGCAGGCAGGCAGTACTTGTCTTGGGCATCCCCCACTCTCCACCTCCACTACAGGGCCGCCCCCACCCCCTCCCTCCCTCCCTCACCCCATCCCATCTCTGATGATTACCATTTACCACCCCTCAGCGCCAGCCTAACTAGCTAAAAGACAGGCGCCAAAGCAGCGCAGCCCAGGAGCAGCTCTTCCCTGCAGGAAAGAGCCGCTCCTGGGCTGCGTCGCAAAAGCAGCGCTAATGGATATCTCGCCATCTGGTGTTCTCTGACTATTGTTCCCTGGCCTCCCGAGGTGAGAGGCAGAGAGCTGAGAGAGCCCAGGAGCCGCATGCGCAGGAATCGCCAGGCTGGGCGGGAATGAGGCTTCTGAAGGAAGGTTTTCTGCTGTCTTGAGTCTTTTCCATGCTCAGAGAGCCACAGCGAGGCGACCGCTGCCTGCTGCTCGCACAAACTGGGCTCAAAAGTTTTAAAGACGCTCAGCTGACATGCTCGTTGCTTCCGTGCCTTTTCCTTGAAGCTGGACAAGCACCAGCCAGAGGGGGTGGTGGTGGAGGAAAAACATCGGGTGACGGACGGGCGCTCGTGAACTTTGCCACGTGGTCCCGTGAACAACGGGGGGGGGGGAAGAGGAGCAGCGCCTGCCAGTCAGCAGGAAAGGATGGTTACTTGAACCAAGTAATGTCAACATGTAAGTTCCCTCTCAGCACTGCGCTTCTCGACTGGATGGGAAGGAACAAGCTCTCCTTTCCCCTTTCCTTTCCTTTCTCTCCTCCCCCCCGCCCCCTCAAGCCCTGTGAATGCCTTTCTGATGCCAGCCCCTTTAGCAGTTGAAGTTTAACTGTAACTGCAACTCCCGAATGGAGCCTCAAGGCTCCCTTCCGCAACAACTGAACTGACTCAGAAAAGATCAAAAAGGCTTGCTTGCATTCATTAAAATGTAGCACACAGCCTAGGCAGGTTTTAGTGGAAAGCTTCCCTTTGGATCACAATTAACGTGGCATAGACTGGTTTGCAATATGCATACTGGGGAAGCAGTGTGTGTGTGTGCACACAAAGGGGGAGGAAGAAGAACAACAAAAGAGACTGCTCTTTTTATCCGGGGATGATGAGGTCAGTTTGATTTTACTGACAACTATTGATGTATGTGGAGCAATTGCAGGGCAGTTCCCTGCATCTGCTGACACTTTGCAGGAGAAACAATTATGTTAACTGGCTAAAACATTCGTCCTTTTGCAAATCTTGGGGCTTAAGCACTTAACTTCAGCTGAGCTACTACTCACTGCCAGACCACGCCCCCAGCATCTGACATCAGAAGTGGGGGGCGGGGTTAGTGGGGGTGCCCACCGCGGCTGCACACAGGCCACTGGCGGGCTAGCTACGCCCCTGCATACAGAACACTGTGTTTTCCCATAATTTGGAAATTCCCTCTCACGCCCCACCACCTTTTCCCTTCACCTTTTCCTTTTTGCCGCCTCCCCCTCCTTCCTCCCTTAATCTTCTGAGACTGAGACCCTCACACAACAAGGACAGCCAGTGCCAGCCAGATGTTGGGGATGAGGCAGGGAGGCAATACAAGTGGACTCTTCTGTTCTGTTATTACCTGCAGCTCAGGCTAGAGGACTGAGTGTTGGGTTGTTGGATGTGGGAAGGTGGGGAGTCAGCCAGAGCAACCCAAATGGACTCTTCTGTTCTTTTAAAATAAAATTGTAGACAAAGTAGTCATAGAGCCGGAGATTGCAGGTTAAAAGTCCAAGTCAATTTCAAACCCATACCCACTTAAAGAGCATCCTGATGTTTTGCCATGGAATACAGAGAGGTTTTTTGCCTCCCAAAGTTCATGCTTCTCCATTACAGTATGGAGGCAATGTGTCTATTTGCATAGCCATCAGCACAGTAAAGGTTGCACTTTCCCCCCTCCCAATCAGTGCTTGACTCTTCTTTGCTTCTGCTGCTCCAGGCAAGAGGTGTCTTTGTGCTTTATGATACTTCAGTACTGGAAGACGCAGAAGACATTTTATCTGCCCCAAGGCTTGATTATCTTTCTCCAATCTCTCACCAATGCTATAATCTCCACCCAGCTATCCAGCTACTTCAAACACTCATCCCCACCAGCAATTCACAGGAATTAGGGGAAGCAGGGACAAAAAATGGAGGGAGTCGTTGAGAAAATTTGACTTTAAAAACTACGTCAAGGCTGCCCAACTCTTTCTTATTTATTTATTTATTTATTTATTTATTTATTATTATTATGACGATGATTATTTCTTGTTTACACAGTCAGACAGGTGTTATTGACTGGTTTGTTTTATCCAGACGTCGAGTCCTTCCCAAGGACCTGGAATGGCTGAATTTTATTGTCAATTGTTATAGATATCGTCGCAGAATATAGGCTGTTCCCAGTAAAGCTGCTTTTTTAAATTGGCTGATGGTGATTTCTGTGGCCCCTATGGTGTTGAGGTGCTCTTCTAGATCTTTTGGAACTGCACCCAGGGTGCCAATGACCACTGGGATTATTTTGGTCTTTTTCTGCCACAGCCTTTCAATTTCAATTTGTAGATCTTTGTATTTGGTGATTTTTTTCGATTTCTTTTTCTTCTATTCTGCTATCCCCTGGTATTGCTAAGTCGATTATTTTGACGTGTTTTTCTTTCTTCTCGACTACAGTTATATCTGGTGTATTGTGTGGCAGATGTTTGTCTGTTTGTAGTCAGAAGTCCCATAATATTTTTACATCTTCATTTTCTTCAACTTTTTCAATTTTATGGTCCCACCAATGTTTGGCTACAGGTAGCTTGTATTTTTTGCAGATGTTCCAGTGTATCATCCCTGCTACCTTGTCATGCCTTTGTTTGTAGTCAGTCTGTGCGATCTTTTTACAACAGCTGATTAGGTGGTCCACTGTTTCATCTGCTTCTTTACAAAGGCGGCACTTGCTGTTTGTTGTGGATTTTTCGACTTTTGCTCTTATTGCATTTGTTCTTAGTGCCTGTTCTTGCACAGCCAGTATTAAACCTTCTGTTTCTTTCTTCAAGTAACCATTCTTAAGCCATTGCCAGGTCATGGTGATGTCTGATTTTCCACTTAAATTGTGCAAATATTGACCATGCAGGGGCTTATTTCTCCATTTTTCTGCTCGGTTCATGACTTGTTCTTTCTTGTAGGCCTGCTTTCTTTCATTGGTGTTGAATAGTTTCGCGTTCTTGACCATTTTAAGGGCATCTTCTTCACTGTCCTTGATATATTCTTCAAGGCCTCTTTTCTCCTCCTCTGTTGTTTGATGCACTTGCAGCATTCCTCTTCCACCTGAGCTGCGAGGGAGGTATAGCCTATCTACATCACTGTGGGGGTGCAGAGCATGATTGATGGTCATGATTTTCCTGGTCTTATGATCCAGCTTCTCTAGCTCTGCCTGGGTCCAGTCTATTATTCCTGCACTGTATCTGATAACAGGTATAGCCCAGGTGTTTATGGCTTGTATGGTGTTCCCATCATTGAGTTTTGACTTGAGGATTTTTCTAACTCTCCTTATATCCAAGCTCTTGTGTTGTTATTGTTGCTGCGCTGTACATTAGTTGGTTTGTTTCTTGCAAATTCTTGGTTGTTATTTCTGCAAGTGCAGCACTGACATCTTTTGATGCCTGAGCAAGTTGTTTTTTGGCAACTGTTTTGAGAGCTGGAAGTCGAACCCTGGTGGTTGTTTGGTTCATGTGATCAGTTATTTTTTCCTTTAGTTCTTGTTGCTTTTCTGTTAAACGGCATTCGGGTTTTTGAGGTGAAGGCAAAGGGGCAGTTGCCTTGTTTTGCTTTTGAAACAGTTCAGCAACATTGGCATCCTCTATTTCCAACACCTCTTCCACCTGCGCCTGAGCAACTTCTTCAATTGGTGGTAATTCTTCTTCCATATCTTGAGCCTGTGTCGCTCTTTGCAGTTCTTCCAGCTCAACTCCTGTGAATACTTTATTTCTTATTATGAATCTTCTCTGGTCTGCTATCCTTTGTTCTGTTATTTCTGTGTCTGGATGCTTCTCTTTCCAAATTTGGTACATTCTTTTTAAATAACCTCTTCTAGTTGGACTAGACTTGTAATAGCACATCATTATTTCCTTGTTGGCATTTTTCGTATATTTTTTTCGGTTAAGCGACGTTTCTTCCAGTAACTTTGCTGTCTCCAGCCCTGGTTGCTCAACTGAAGATCCTGAGTCCTGTTGCCCACTTGCCACCAGATGTCCAGGGACTATAGCACCTGGCTCGGTCCTTGTTGACCCGGGCGACGACCGATCCGGTATAGATTTATTAAAGTTACGTCTCACCACATTGTTGATGGGAGAGGCACTCTTTGTCTGGCTCCTCTGGTGAGACCTTTCCAGTATGGTTAGACCTCTGGCATAGCTCTCACCTTCCTCAGAGCACGCAAGCCCCACAACCACGCCAAGGAAGTGCCTCACTGGGGGGTTGTTGTTGTTATTATTATTATTATTATTATTATTATTATTAATTATTATTATTATTATTTAATTCCTCACCTCAGCCAGCTCTCTATTCAGAAGAGGGATAGCAAGCAACTGTCTCTGTTCAGCCCAAAATAGCATTCCTCTCTGTTGCTTTGGATCTGTGTTCCCTCCTCTTTCCTTTTAGAATGTGAGCCTTTTATCATTCCTTTTTTCATTCATTTCCTTTTATCATTCCATCTTATCATTCCTTTTGCTATGTAAACTACTTTGAGAACTTTTTGGTTGAAAAGTGGTATAATATAACTATGTTCTAAATAATAACAATGCTGGCTGGTAAGGGATGGAACCAAGGATTGTGGGGTGGCATGAGGGAATGAAAGGCTTGAGGACTGAGCACAAGGACTGAGCACACAAATGAGAGATGAGCACAGTTAGGCACACAATAGAATGACATTGCAGGTTTGATATTGCTGAGTGTGCCTTTGCCAAACAGGGAAATCAAGACACAAAAATGGCTTAATATGCCTGATTGTGGTCCACAGTTTCTAATCACGGGGAAAGCAAGCCTCTGTGGATGGAAATAACCTTAAAACAGGCAGGAGGCGGATTACGAGAGTTAGGGTTATAATGAGGCCTTATAACTTTGGAACTGTAAAAACTGCACAAGCTGGACTGTGGCCCTGGCATCTCAAGCCATGCCAAGAAATTGTAGCCATTAATCCCTGATAGAGACAGATTAATTTAGTTCTCTTCCTCTTGGGAGGTAAGTCTGAGGTACTCTGCTTGAGTATCTCTGAGGTAAGCAACACTAATTTGAGGGGGCAACAGTTAAAGCATGAGCTGCTGTTTGTGGGCTGGGCAAGGACTGTGGGGGAGACTTGTGGAGGACTCCCCCAGGAAGTCCACTTTGCTGTAACCATATAATTTGCTATGTTAAAGTAACTCCAGAATGGCTGGGCAGAACGCTTTAAAATTGCACACAGTGCACATTATGTCCTTGCGAGTTTACCATTGGCCCTGGTGGTGAGAACAACCTCAAGCAGCATGTTGCAACAGATATGTGCAAGAGAGCATCATGTTCCAGAGGGACAACTAGCATTAGCAAATTCTTTGTTTCCACTACCGAAAGTGACAAAGTGAGATGCCTGTGAGATAACATTAAGGCCGTATTTGCATGTAACGAGGGACTGGAGTTTCCTTACTGTTACATCCGAATTGGTGCAACTCTGGTCCTGTCAGCAGTGTGACCCAAAGTCATGCTGAAGAGACACCAGTTTGAACTTTCAGTTTGTAGTGAGTTCCGCTGCTCCAAACAGAGTTCCACAGAGCCTCCTTGCCATCCAAATGCAGGCTACATTTGGCTGGACTTGAGTTGAGGGAGGAAGCAGAGATGACACTCTCCTCAACTTGTGAATGTGGATGGGTGAGCAGTGTTACATGCAAATGTGGCCAGCATTAAACCCTAGTTACAACAGCATGAACTGTAACAATAAGCTAAACAATGAAGTGTTTGTGACTCAAACAAGCAAGTAAAATCAGTTGTGGAAGCACTCAAGGAGAACTTTTAGTAGTCAGTGTCCTTGGGCCAAAGTCTGTAAGGGATATTTTGGAGGGCCTGTTATCCTCAAATCAAGGAGCACCTTTTTCTATATTGCCACTGATTCCTCGATTGAGGGAAATAGAAAAATGTTTCTAGTGTGCTTTAGGTACTTTACCTTTGATGGAATTCAGTGTAAACTTCTTGATCTTTATGAGGATAGCGATGAAACTGCAAGTGGCATTCATCAAGCTCTTATGGACTGCCTCAAAAGACACCAGCTGAACATCAGCTGTATTTCTGCTCGTCTGCAGACAGTGCTAATCTGAATTGTGGGAGACATCACTCCATTTACCAGCTGCTGCACAATGAAAACAATCGCATCTTGAAAGCAAATTGTCCAGCACATATATCTCACAATGCATGTAAGCATGCAAGCAATCAGCGGTCTATTGATATCAAATTTATTGACTTGAACATTTACATTCACTTTTCAGCCTCTGCCTCTCAGCAAGAAGAGCTCTGCAGCTTCTTTGCTTTCATTGACATTGCGTGGAGAGAAATTTTGTGTCATGTCAGTACAGGTGGCCTTTGTTATCTGCAGCTTCAACAACTGCAGTATTGTGTATCCACAAATGGGTCTTAGACACCCAGTTTCTTATAAAAATAGGCTAAAACCCACCTATCTGCAGTTCTGAGTGGCCGGAAATGACCCGGAAATGACTTGGAATGCCACTTTCAGCTGCCATTTTACAGTGCAGAGCCATTTTGTGGCTCTTAAAAATAAAATATAAAATTCCCATGATCTTTCATGAAAAATCAGAGGAATTAGGATTTGAAGAGGTATTTCTGGAGAGCTGGAGAGTAGGGATGTGCATGGAACCGGTGGTTCCACCAGTCCGGCACTGGTGGGGTGGCTCTTTAAGGGCGGGGGAGGATGCAGTTACCCCTCCCGCCGCTGATCCCCTGCCGATGTGCGTACGTGACGTGCAATGTGTGCTGCAGGCGCGTACGTCCAAGAGCAGGCACACAGTACTTCCTTATTTCCAGCCAACAATGGGGGAAGGGGCGACAGGGAGGTATGCTGCCGCCTCATGGATTTTGGTAACTTAACAGAGCGCTGGCGGGGGGGGGGAGTGGAGGGAGGGGTAAGTGTACCCTCCTCCACCCTTAAAGAGCCACCCCCATCGGCGCCGGACCACAGCTCCGTGGTTCCGTACTCATCTGTAAGCGAGATTGGAACCCCCGCGAATAATGAGGGCAACCTATACTAGATGGCTCTCTCTTTATCCTGCTGTTCATTGCCCATTGCAAAACCACTGAGTCAGTTTTCTATGAATTAGTGTGTGTTTTTCCAACCATATGTTTTCTCATCAGTTAGTTCACTGGAACAAAGGATCTAATTTTCAGCCTGCAGCTTAATTATAAATAATTCAATAGCATGTTATTATTAATATGATTCAATAACATATACAGCACTGATAATCAGGCTCTTGAATACCCTTGCACAGACCTCCCAGCCAACCCCAGCCCCAAACATGTATCCCTTATTCAGGCAATAGAATGCTGGCAACCTTAACTGCAAGGGCTTATGGGATGTATACTTTTTCTAAGCTTGCTGCTGTGGCTGGAGCCTCAGGAAAAAAATGACTATCCCAGCAGCAGCTGGTCTTTCGGGGCCCTTAGAAGGAAAGCTGTCCTTCTTGGTGTCTGGATGTCAGAAAGGCTGCTGCCTCTGTGGAAACAACAGCATTGTTTAAAAGCTCAATTTTTCTTCTCAACAGCAATCCTATAATGCCCAAAGGAAGGAAGAAACACCATGATGCTGCAGCCTTTTCTGGTGCATTGTGGTTAAAACTGATGCATCCTTCCTTCTTTAGTTCATTACAGGGCAGCTGCTGGGCAGAAAAGCAGCACTTCTAAATGATATAGCTGTTGCTCAAAGAATTAGCAGCATTTTTCAGTAAAAGAAAATTAAAAAAAACCACACTGCTTCCAGCTACAGTACCCAATGCAATCCAGTGTATAGTCTCTTGTACAATCTTGCATTGGGTTGGATTGGAATGAACAGGATTTTTTAAATCACTGTAATTTCTGAATTTTTAAATTGCTGCTTTGATAATTGGTTTTATTTTGTTGTTGTTGTGTTTGTGAATCGCTTAGAGCCTTTGGAGTCAGCTGGTATAATAAATAAATAAATAAATAAATAAATAAATAAATAGGCCCTGATTAACATTGGATCTGATCCCGTGCAACATTGGTCAATAGACTTTGTCTTGAATCAGATCTGATTGTTCTAATTTGATGCATAGGCCTGTTAAATTTGCCTGCCTTCTGTGCCATGGTCCCAGTCTAGATGTGTGGTTTCTATTTCTATCTAGATGGGTGGTTTCTATGTGGTTTCTATTTTAAAGTTTAAAAAAAAATGCCCCAACTAGACAATGATGTAGTAGTAGTAGTACTAGTACTAGTAGTACATTACAGATTTTCTGCTTGTGTGGGAAAACCAGAATTACTCTTTAAGTCAGTACGGTAGCATTTAGTGCAGTGGCAGTCTAATTTATTCCAGTGGGCAAAACTGAAAACATACACTAAACACCCAAGCTGTTTCTGGAAATTAAAAACAAATGTATATTGGTATAAATACAAAAATGAAAGAATGATTGAGCAAGAAAGTAAATCTGTTTTCTCTTGTAAAAGATTTAAAAAACTTAAATTATCACATTTCATCTTGTGTGGAAACTAGTGACAAACTATTGCTTAATGAGGAATAGCCCAGAACACACACACACACAGAGCAAAATAAATTTCTTTTGTTAATGTAAAGGCAAAAATAATTAGTGCAGGAAACAATTTTGAACTGATGGGTTTATAACATTTGCAATCTACCTTGCCACCAAGGCATTTTAGCCCCACAGCAAACCTTGATGTAGGTTAGGCTGAAGGAGATAGGCTTGTCCAAGACCACCCAGAGAGCTTCACAGCAGAACAGGCCATTGAACGTTCACTGACATGCCAGATATTACACCAGCCTGCTTTTGATTTTTCCCAATTAGAGGAGGGATGGTGTGCACTTATTTTCAAAGAAAACAGCGGTGCTCATTATTGTTTATGTTTGGAAATTTTGGGACTGACATTTGACTGAAGTATTGTGTGGTATATACAGTGTATGTTTTCTTCATTTTAAAGTTGTCTTCTTTTCTATACAACCAATAAAGAACATTCAAACACGAAAAGAAACTACTGATACAATTTCCCTACACAATATAGCATGAAAGAGATGCTTGACTTCCAAAATAGGAGAGGGGCCAGAACTGAGTTCTGCTTTGCATGCAGAAACTCCCAGTTTCAGTCCCTGGCTTCTCCAGGGGGAAATGAGAAAGTTTTGCATCTGAAATCTGGGAGAACTGCTGCTGGTCAATGTTGTAGACAAAACTAAGATAGATGGACCAGTGGTCTGACTCAGTCCATCTGGCATATTCAGATGAAAAGTTCTGGATTCAAGCCTGCCTAGAAGTCATAACCTCTGTTCTGAAAGCACTATTCTTAGAGACTGTTTGTTTGTGGTTTCCTAGTAATAAAAGAGCATTTGCACATACGTAATGTGTAAACTCCCTATCTTCCAGAGCAGATTGCGGCCGGGGGGGGGGGTAGGGATTCTGGGACAAGGCTCTGCTGAGGCCTAGAACCAGGCTGAAGAGGAAAGAAGTTTATCTCCACCTACCATTTTTAAAGAGCTTCATTAAGCTATTTCATATATTTGTTTTTGCCATAGGATTTCTCATATCAGAGATCCCCATTCTGTGTGATGTCATTGGGTGTGCTGAAAAATGAAGTTAGGGTTACAAAACACCATAAACATACCATTTGTTGCTATGTATACAAATATGAGGAAAATGGCCATCGGGGGTGTGTGGGAGGGAACCAGTTTTTATAAATGATTCCTTTTTCTCTGGAGCATTACTCAAAGAGGCTTTGCATGCTTCAGTGCATGCTTCAAGAGCATTCATTTATGAAATCAAGCAGCATCTGATTATTGGATCCAAGAAACCAAAGTGTCATTGTAACATTTTTCATCACTGTGGTCGGTTTCAACCTGCCACAGGCAACAGGTGGAGAAGAAAAGAAAGATTTGTCAGCTAGAATACCGTTCATTAATTGGGTTGGGTTAGAATAATTGAGGTGTGGTAGGTTTGTATTGAAATTATTTATAGATAGTTTGATCTGTTTTTCTAGGAGGTGAAGCTAGACTGGAGTTGTGGGACAGGGACAGGAAACTCACTGGCATAGCTTTGACAGATTTCTAGAAAATGTTACAGCTGAAAACCAACAAGTGACACCATCAGGTTCTATTTTCAATAATTTTGATTTGTTATTCCTCAGAAAACTGGGACTGATGGCTTCATTGAGCCTTGGTTTTATCCACACAAAACTACTGGGATCAGGTGATTAAGGGCTATGTTTCTTTGGGCTATGGGAGACAAGCATGCAATGTAGCTACAATGATGTCCAATCACCTTGGGTTTCCTAAACCCACTGGATTAGACACTCAAGATCATCATCATCATCATCATCATCATCATCATCATCATCTCCTCAGATTTTTTTGTAAAGGCACCTGGAACATTTTTCTGTGACAATTAATTATTAAAAAATGTATTGTTTTCTTTCTTGACTATGTCTCCCCCCCCCACTTCATATTGATTGAAATTGATTTCCAGCCCCTGCATATTGATTCCGCTCTCCTTCATATTGATTTAAAAGCCTCATCTCTGGCTGCCTTTAAAAAAAATCCTCTGGAGACATTTTAAACAATTTTAATGACTGACTATTAAAAAATATAAACAATTTTAAATATTGACTATTTAAACAAGCTTTTAGTTAAATTTTGAATTCTTTTTTAATATGATCTTTAACCCCTGGCTGTATTTTACATATTTATGTAAACCTCCTGGAGAGACGTGCATATTAGCTGGTATATTTATTTATTTATTAACACATTTTTATACCACCCAAAACTTACGTCTCTGGGTGGTTTACAACAAATAAAGACAAAGTAAAACATTAGTTAAAACAAAAAAGAAAAGTTTAAAAAATTACAACAATTTAAAATTTTTAAAAGAATATTTTAAAACAGCATTAAAACCATTTAAACAATATTAATTAAAAGCCTGGGTGAACAGATGCATTTTTAAAGACTTTTTAAAAGCTGTCAGAGATGGGGAGGCTCTTATTTCACTAGGGAGCACATTCCAAAGCCTCAGGGCAACAGCAGAGAAGGCCCGTCCCTGAGTGGCCACCAGATGAGCCGGTGGCAACTGCAGACGGACCTCTCCAGCAGATCTCAGTGGGCGGTGGGGTTCATGACGAAGACGACGTTCTCTTAAATACCCAGGGCCCAAGCTGTTTAGGCTTTATAGGTTATAACCAGCACCTTGTATTTTGCCCGGAAACATATCGGCAGCCAGTGTACAGGTAGCTTCTTCAATACAGGAGTTATATGGTCTCTCCAAGATGACCCAGAGACCAATCTGGCTGCCTCATTCTGGACCAACTGTAGTTTCTGGACTACATACAAAGGCAGCCCCACATAGAGTGCATTGCAGTAATCCATTCTGGAGGTTACCAGCATATGTACCACTGTTTTGAAGTCTTTCACCTCAAGAAACGGACGCAGCTGAGGTATCAGCAGAAGCTGATAGAAGGCACTTCTGGCCACCGCCTCAACCTGGGAGACTAGGGAGAGGCTCGGATCCAGAAGCACCCCTAGACTATGCACTTGTTCCTTCCGGGAAAGTGTGACCCCATCCAGAACAGGCAGATCAAAATCGTCTCTCAGCTTCTGACCCTACACAATGAGTACCTCCGTCTTAGCCGGATTCAGTCTCAGTTTGTTATCCCTCATCCAGCTCATCACCGATTCCAGGCAGGTATTTAGGGAGGTTATGCCCTCTCCCGATGATGCTGACATGGAGAAATGGATTTTGGTGTCATCAGCATACTGATAGCACCCTGCACCAAATCTCTTGATGATCTCTCCCAGCGGTTTCATGTAGATGTTACACGAAGGATCCAAGGTAGGCTTCTTCAGAAGCGGTCTAATGATTGCCTCCTTAAGACAAGGAGGCATCCTACCTTCCCTCAGAGATGCATTTATAATCTCTACCAGGCCTTCTACAATAATCCCCTGCCAGATAATATAAGCCATGTTGGGCAAGGGTCAAGAAAACAGGTGGTAGGCCGCACCATTCCAATCAGCTTGTCTACATCATCAGGAGTCATAAAAATGAGGAATATAAATATGAAATATAAATATAAATATGAGGAATAAAGAAATAAATTTCAAAATTTAATCTATATGTTTGCACCCTGATCCAGCAAAGATGATTAGTATATGGAAGTAACTCCCTTTGCTTAGATTACATTGCTACTCTGGAAACCATAAGCCCTTTCTCATGATCTGTGAGAAGGATTACCATGCCGGCAGCAGGGAAGGCTGAAGCAACTTATCTCTCTTGCAGATGGTTGCCTAGTCAAGTCCATGCTGGGTGCCTGATTTTGCACCCAGATGCTCACCAGCTGCCTCTGGAAACACAGAGGTTGGGGAGTCAGGACACCTCGGCCCTCGGACATCCCATCATGCACCGTATGAGTGTGTGGTGCATTGTGGGGATCCACACAGAGATGGGTGCTAATCACTGCTACAGTGCTGACTGCTGACAGACAAGCAAAAAAACCAAAACCCTGGGCAAAGGGAGCACTCGTTCCCTTAACTCCATTTTAGAGGCAGGTTCCGCAGTTGGGTTTGCTGCCATGTTGCTGCTGGCAGCTGCTTACCTCCTTCTGCTTCTCACATGCAGCCAAGACCAGACGTGGCTGCCTTAGCCCAGTCTTGGCTGCATGTGAGAACAGCCTTCATATGTGCAGATTGGATACAAACACACATGGCTACAACCACATCTAATGTCCACTCTGTTCACACTACATGCGAACACTACATGGTGGACACTACATGGTGGAGTTGTGCACAGAGCATGGCGGCTGACATCCTGATTAAATTACTCCGAAATATTATTCTGGAGTTACTCTAAAGGACTACGAGTTGCTCTAGCAAATTTAGTCAGGATGTCAGCCAGTGTTCCCAATCATGGGAAGAATGTCTTCCCAATACAGGATTTTGGAGAGCATTCAGACAAACCCTGTACTTGTAGTCAGCAGAGGTTAGATGGAGTTACTTGGGCTTGCTGGTTGGCTCTGTAACCATGTGCACTGTACACAGTTAAAATAAGGCTAAAGTTGAAATGGTTGTGGTTTTTTCCCTTATTTTACCTAAGTAAAGTAGACCAGCTAGTAATTTTAGGGTTCAGATACTGACATCTAACAATGTAGGCTGTTATTTCAAGTAGATTAGAATGTTGTATTCTTATATCTGTTAATTATGTTAACTGTTGGTTGTTTCCTTGCTATTTATTGCACAAACTCCAGTATATGATGCATATAGTTTGGGGTATTTATCTTCCATATTTTCCCTATTCCCTCTTAACTGCTCCTTTCTTACTATCATCTTATCTCTACAATTGTAGTCTGCCATCACAGGTACCCTAAGTGCAATGCCATATTAAGATGTCAACCTTCCAGGACAGGCACCAACAATCACTTAATTAAATTAAAGAAAGAGGAACCAAGCCAGGGAAAAGAAGAAACAAAACAAAGAAAAAGGGAAAAAATGATACCAGCAATAACAAGTGGTGGTATGGTCGATGGAATTGCTCTATTGTTACATACAGAAGGCCCAGTGACTGTTCTTTTCTGCCTTGCAGTGTTATGGAGACTGAAGAAATACATTTTACATCATGGGCATTTCATAATAAAATATATCACTGGTTAAAATACGTGAATTGTCATGCCCTTGGGAGATGTAAAAGGCACTTGGCTGAGTCTCTCAATGAATAGCTCACAGTCTCCTGTTTTCTGAATTCTCAGTGTCACCAGCTGTTGTGCATTATGGGCCACTGGAATTCACTAACCAACCACAAAAGGAGGCAAGTTGGCTTTGGGTGAATGTTGGCAGATTTTTTTTTAACTTTGAATGCTTTCAGTAGTGTGATTCTTACCACAGAAATATAAAAGTTTCAGTAATTAGAATTATCCAAGCCATTCCCATAGGCTTAACCAAATGTTGTAGAAAAGAAACAAATGAGCAAAAAATTGGTTATAGTCACTTAGAGTTCATTTGTTGCTCTTGTTATTTTGTCATTTTTGAAAAATGCCATATTGTAAAACATGCAAACAATGTTATGGGGACAAACAGTCGAGTGAAAGCACAGAATAATGAACTCATCAGTATTATTTTTATATGCATGTTTACCTTGAATTTATGCCATGAAGAACAAACACGATGTAGATTACTTTATTACAGTCATTGACCAGAACCAACAAGGGGATCGCTATCAATAGCAAAACTAGCATTTTAACAAGTTAAGACAGAATATATACACTACTCATCATCTTAAAAATCTATATACTACATACTAATAATCAAACTATGTAATCTAAATAGAAATGTTATACTCCTTAAAATTGTAGTCATAATTAATAGACTGAATGAACTCATGCCTGACCTTCCAGGCTGCAGCACAGAATTTGGCCACACTAAATATTGTTGATGGATTCTGATCATCAAGAAGAAAGAAGCTATTAAACTCAGCTGATCTGCCTGGCATATTCAGTAAAAGAGAGGCAATAAATGATGAGAATATGATAGAATGGAAAATATAAGAGCACATGAATCATAGTTTCAATTTCCTTTGTGCTACATGGGCATTTTTGGTAGGGAAGTGCACAGAACTGGTTTTGCCGGTTCTGCTTGAATCTGGACCAGGTGTGAAGTGACCCAGCCCAGTCTGGGCTTGGGCTCAGCTGAACCAGATCTGGTCAGGTTAGGCCATTGAGCCAGCCAAGCCGACTCATGGGCTGGAACGGAGGATATACTTGTAAAGGGGAATCCAGCTAGCAGCCCCTTTACCTGGCTGCAGCTGGCCCGGATGTCATTTGGGAGGCCAGCAGGAGAGTTGGAAGCACCCCTGCCATTGCCTATGATGTCTCCACCACTGCCTCTGCCCCCTCATCACCCCCAGGGCCTTCATTTTAAAGGTAAAACATTTTCCTCCCCCCGCTTAGGCTAGGGAATCCTGCTTTACTTGTAAAGGGGAATCCTAGCAGGATTGCCCTTTACAGGTAACCTCCCCCTGACCTGAGCTGGCCCGTAAGCCAGTTCTTTGAACCAGGGAGAAGTCCAATTCAAACCCAGACCAGCATCCCTCTTTTCCCTCAGTTTTCTCACCAACAAAACATTTATGACAAATACATGTATCTCTATGCTCCCACCTCTCTCTTTCAGACTGCAGTCTGTTTCAATATCCTGCTGTTTAGTAAAGCACAGATATTATACTAGTCCCTTGGGTGTTTTGTTCCAAAGTTCTACTTCCAATGGAACTAATTGTCATAATTGCCTCCCACAGTTGTGCTATTGTTCTGCCTTAAAATGGCTTTTCTCTACAAGCCTTTGGAGGAGGAAGGTGTTCTCTTTAAAGCTTGTTGAGCAGAAGTTCTCAGCTCTTCATTCTCTGCTTATTTAGGCTTTTTTCAGTTTGGCATTTGCCTCCCAAATATATGCATTTTATTTTCAGGCATGTCATTTTCTAAGAGTGCTGACAAATAGTGGTTAATAAGAATAAATCTGATATATTATCTATCCATCTATCTATCCAGCAATCATATTTCTAGACCTCCTGAAAAAGACATCTTTAGGTGGTGTACAAAGTTAAAACATAGTGAATTTAAAACAATGTAAAACAGTTAAAATTCACAAAACAAGTAAAAAACAATCTCAAGAGATAAAAACATCATTTAAAAAAAATCAGTTAAAAGCCTGGGAAAACGGGTGTGTATTGTTATTGTTAGTGTTATTATTCACTCCATCCCACCCATCCCCTTCCCTTTGCAGAACACATTGCAGCAACAACAACAACATTATGAGACAACTGCAATAGTTGTGATTGTAGAGAGCCTTTAGTTCAGTGGCAGAGCATCTGCTTTGCATGCAGAAGGTCCCAGGTTCAATCTCTGGCACTGTCAGGTAGGCTATGAAAGACTCTGGCTAATATCCAGACTGTTACTTCAGTGGGATTATTCATGAGTAACTTAGTCAGACTAGACAATATTGACCTAGCTAGACCAAAGGTCTGGCTCTGATTTCTGCTTCCCAATGTGGGGCTGGAGGCCTCAGTGTAGCCCGGCTGGGTTATCTCACCCATGCCAAAGACTGCCTGCTGGTGTTGTCCTATTCTGTTTGGGCCTCTTTGTGGAGGCCCCAAGCATCTCGCTGCCTTGCCAGCACCCTTTTTAAAGGGGGAGAGCCCCCACCTCTTCCCCACCAGGCTCTGCCCATTCCCATCACCCAAGCTTTTACTGTGTCCCGGTGTATGCTCACCTTCCCCCCGTCCCTCCTTCAGCCCTCCCATACCTTCCCCTTCTCCATTGCTGCTCCCTAAGCCAGGTTCTGAGGTGTCAGCACCAACTGGTCCATGCGGTGCTGCGGCCACTTCATGGTGGCTCATGCTGCATCATCAGTTCGTGCCACTGTGGACTCCTTCTGCTCCTATCTAGTGCCTCCTGCGACTCCCCTCTCACCAGCAGGGCTTCCTGACTCATCCTGCTCAGAACACTGGGCTTCTCTGGCCTGCCGCAGAGGTGGGTTTTCTCCTTGCCCTCATCCCTTGCAAGTACTGGGACCTTTGGGGTGTGGGCTCTTCCCCACAACTATGAATTCACATAACTTTTTTTGCCACCAGTAGCCAGCTTTTTATCCTAATCTTGAGATGGACATCAACATGGAATTGGGTTAATATAATGGTTGGCTGCATTGGGATGATGTTTGCATATGCTTAGACAAACCTACTTACTGCAGTCTGCTGAACATGTGCTTCCCTGTGACCCAAACACATATTGGATCCTCTTCCACATTGGATCCTCTTCCATAACCCGCTTCCACATTGGTTTTCACTGCCAACCCCCCCCCCCCGCCCAAACAACCATCTGGAGAGGTGGGCAAATAGATCATTTCTATTTGTTTATGCTACTGTTGATATTAAACAATCACCATACCCTATCCTTGTTATTTCATACTTATTAAATATATATGGTACAGAGCTCAGTGATGTACAAATGTCAAATTGCAACAATTGAACCATAAGAACACTTTAAAAAAACCATTGATAAAATTCCTTTATGAAAGCCATAACATATTTGCAGCAAAATTACCACATTCCAACAAAAAAGTTCTCAAAGGAAAAGGAATAAAATGACTGCTTGTCTCAAAAAAAGAGCTCACATGTAACATGTTTGATGTTACAGGAGTATGGATGATGGTTGCCCTTTTTAAGACACCAGGAACTGACTCTATCCATTGAATGCATGCTGTTGATGGAAATTATTAGTCTTAGCCATGGTTGCTATCAGAATGGCTTCCTCCTATGGAGCATAGTCAAATCCAAGAAGATGCCACAAGTGTGGATTTGATCAGGCCAAGATGGACTCATTCCATCAGCAGTGGCTAACCTCACTTGTTTCAGAGTAGGTTCCCCCATCCCCACCTCACTATGTCTTCTCTGGATTCCCTTTCTGCTTGCTTCTCTTCATCCAGTTAGCTATCCCCAGTAATTGAGACTGCTGCTTTTGCAACTACTGCTCCTGGATGAGTGGAAAATTAGAGGTATAACTAATTTGTCCTCATGTAGTTAGTCATCCCCTGTAATTGAGACTGCCACTCCTGGATGAGTTTAAAACAATAGGTATAATCAGGTGATGATGACTCTTCATTCCAGATTCACAGATGATCTTAAATTGTGTGAATTGTCCCTAATGTGTAAATCAACAGCATTCAAAGAGGATAATAAAGTATCATAACAATGTGTCTGCCAGGACCAAATCGAAGTTTGTGTGAGTCACAGGCATAGGAATTGTCTCTTTAGTAAGTGAGAATGTAAATATATTCTCTATGTACTATTTGTTAATGTTTTAATATAATACTAATAATGAAACTATATATTTGAAAGCTATCCTAGCTACATTAAATATAGTTAATCAAAGTCAATACAATATATCAATATATCACTACAAAGTTCATGAAAAATGAACAATAAGACCTCACAATAGTGATCACTAAATATTTTGAAAGCACAACTTTGGAAAGAAGTTACCCTGTACAAATAATCAAAAAAGGCTTTTAAAGGGCTAAGGCTTTGGATTGAGGAGGATTACTTATTTCTCAAAACAAGAAGGAAACACCTAATAGGATGATTGTTCCAATCACCTTTGACACACATACTTGGGATATACAGCAGATAATTAGAAGACAATGGCATTTATTATTAGATATTTATTGCGAGGTATTACAAGATATCCCAGGATGTGAGGAACAACCCATGTTTGCCCATAAGAAGAGTGCAAGCTTGAGAGACTTGCCTAGTACATAGCAAGTTGTTGAATAGTTCCATCAGAAGAGTCACATCGATAGATGGAACTATACCTAAGGGACAATTGAGATGTGGCCCTTGTTCCGTATACAGCAATTGTGAAAAGATTGTGACATTTAGAAATCCCCAGAACCACAAGGAATATCATATCATGGATTTTTTCAACTTCAACAGACAGGGAATCATTTATGACATATATTGTCCTTACTGACTATTGTATGTTGGAATGACTACAAGGCAGATAAAGGGGAGAATAATAGAATATAAAGCTGCATTCGAAATAAAAAACGCAAGCTCCTTTGGTCAAATATTTTATTGAATTCAAACACCAGGTAGAGAGTGTGAAATTTTGGTGCTTATAATTGGTTCAAAATAGGAAAACAGATGTGTATATTGATTGAGGCAAAGAGAATTATGTTGGATTCATACACTGAGAACGTGGTCCCCATTTGGTTTGAACGGGGAAGTTAATTGCTTTACAGTGAACTGTTGACCACTTGTTTTAGATTTCACAACTTGGTATTTTTTAGCATTATTAATAAATTATTTATATACTAATGGTTTTATTTATTATTTTACATGTTTAGCAAGTTTATACAGATTTTTTATATAGTGTATGTGTTAAATATCTTTATGTAATCTAGTGCACATTTTAGGTTCATTTTAACTTATTCACTATATGTTTCTATTGTGTTTCACTTCATGGGAGCAAGTTGTAGCAGGATCAGGAGGCTGGATAATCAGTACAGTAATGGGGCCAGATGTTTCTAATGCCCTGATGGAGAAGGATAGATAGAATCTGTTGAAGGCATTGGAATTCAGTTAACAGAGGCAGCTGAAGGGGGATACTGTTGCCAGTTTAGTTGCCATGATGGGAGTGGAGGCCACTAGCGGAAGTGAGAATTCTTTGATACTAAGTACAACAGAATGACGCAGCAGTGTGGTGGGGGGAATGACTTGATTAGCAAGCCAGAGGTCGCCGGTTCAAATCCCCGCTGGTATGTTTCCCAGACCATGGGAAACACCTATATCAGGCAGCAGCGATATAGGAAGATGCTGAAAGGCATCATCTCATACTGCGTGGGAGGAGGCAATGGTAAACCCCTCCTGTATTTTACCAAATAAACCCACAGGTCTCTGTGGGCATGAGGAGCTGAAATCAACTCGACAGCACACTTTACCTTTATGAGGGATATTAGCCTTCATTAAGGTTTAATATTATGTACACTGCTTGTACAGGTTAAACTCGAAAAATTAGAATATCGTGCAAAAGTTCATTAACTTCAGTAATGCAAATTAAAAGGTGAAACTGATATATGAGATAGACGCATTACATGCAAAGCGAGATACGTCAAGCCTTAATTTGTTATAATTGTGATGATCATGGCGTACAGCTCATAAGAACCCCAAATCCACAATCCCAGAAAATTAGAATATTGTGAAAAGGTTCAACAGTCCAGGCTCCAGGTGTCCCACTCCAATCAGCTAATCAATCCATAACACCTGCAAAGGGTTCCTGAGCCTTTAAATGGTCTCTCAGTCTGGTTCATTAGGAATCACAATCATGGGAAAGACTGCTGACTTGAGAGTTGTGCAGAAAACCATCATTGACACCCTCCATAAGGAGGGAAAGCCTCAAAAGGTAATTGCAAAAGAAGTTGGATGTTCCCAAAGTGCTATATCAAAGCACATTAATAGAAAGTTATGTGGAAGGGGAAAGTGTGGAAGAAAAAGGTGCACAAGCAGCAGGGATGACCGCAGCCTGGAGAGGATTGTCAGGAAAAGGCCATTCAAAAGTGTTGGGGACTTTCACAAGGAGTGGACTGAGGCTGGAGTTAGTGCATCAAGAGCCACCACACACAGACGGATCCTGGACATGGGCTTCAAATGTCGTATTCCTCTTGTCAAGCCGCTCCTGAACAACAAACAACGTCAGAAGCGTCTTACCTGGGCTCAAGAAAAAAAGAACTGGTCTGTTGCTCAGTGGTCCTCTTTTCTGATGAGAGCAACTTTTGCATCTCATTTGGAAACCAAGGACCCAGAGTCTGGAGGAAGAATGGAGAGGCACACAATGCAAGATGCTTGAAGTCCAGTGTGAAGTTTCCACAGTCTGTGTTGATTTGGGGAGCCATGTCATCTGCTGGTGTTGGTCCACTGTGCTTCATTAAGTCCAGGGTCAACGCAGCCATCTATCAGGAGATTTTGGAGCACTTCACGCTTCCTTCCGCAGACGAGCTGTATGGGGATGCTGACTTCATTTTCCAGCAGGACTTGGCACCTGCCCACACTGCCAAAAGTGCCAAAACCTGGTTCAATGACCATGGGATTACTGTGCTTGATTGGCCAGCAAACTCGCCTGACCTGAACCCCATAGAGAATCTATGGGGCATTGCCAAGAGAAGGATGAGAGACATGAGACCAAACAATGCAGAAGAGCTGAAGGCCGCTATTGAAGCATCCTGGTCTTCCATAACACCTCAGCAGTGCCACAGGCTGATAGCATCCATGCCACATCGCATTGAGGCAGTAATTGCTGCAAAAGGGGCCCAAACCAAGTACTGAATACATATGCATGCTTATACTTTTCAGAGGTCTGATATTGCTCTATTTACAATCCTTGTTTTATTGGTTTCATGTAATATTCTAATTTTCTGGGATTGTGGATTTGGGGTTCTCATGAGCTGTACGCCATGATCATCACAATTATAACAAATTAAGGCTTGACTTATCTCGCTTTGCATGTAATGTGTCTATCTCATATATCAGTTTCACCTTTTAATTTGCATTACTGAAATTAATGAACTTTTGCACGATATTCTAATTTTTCGAGTTTCACCTGTATACTGTTTTATTGTGTGTTATTATCAGTTACTATTTGTGTATATTAGTTATTTGTTATTCTGATTTTTATCTCTTGGCTGGCCAACGGCTGTAATAAAAAGATTGATTGATTGATTGATTGATTATTATGTACATTTTGGCCAAATTTGGATATATTGATAATTTTATTAGTTCAGCTGAGTCCGCTTGGAGTATTCCATATGTTAATTGGAAATCTATATCAACATTGGGATATTAGTTTTAATTTAAGATACATGATCTTGTATATAGGGGTGTTGTGCACAAATGGTTCATCTCAAACTGGTTCACCTCAAACTGGGGCCAGTTCAGAAGTTATATTATATGGACTGAACTGGGAGTAGTTTGGTCTTTGATTGAACAGAACCAGGCCCAGTTCAGGTGAACTGATTCAGGATAAATAGGGGTGGCGAGGGGGGAAAATGCTTACCCCTGGCCAGCACAGCTGCCACTGCCGCTGCCACTCCCCCCCCCTTTACTGAACCACCTGGCTTGGCAGCGGCTCAGTTCTGGCCTCTGTGTATGGCTGGGTTAAGTAGATTCCACCACCCCCCACTCTTGACGCCACTGCTGCCTATGCCCCTTTACTTGTAAAGTGGAATCCAGTAAGGAGAAGTACTGTATGTCCCCTGAACCAGTTTGGCCCGGTTTGCTGGTTGGACAGGACCCATCTCAGGCGGACACAGGACCAGGCCAGTTCGGAACTGAACCAGCCAAACGAGTTCCGTGCACAGTTCCGTGCACACTTGTATATTCTATCTAGTTGTATAGTGGCTTTTAAAAGATGTGTGTATTTATGTGTGTGTATATACACACACACACAAAATTCATTGGCTATTGAGAGAAGGTGTGCATTTTCACTCTTTCCCTCCTTATTATGAGGCATTGGAGACATGTAACAGGATTGGTTGACATTGGTACTGTAACAGGATTGCTGTCAGTTTGTTGAATCATGATGCTTAGTTATTTATTTAAGAGCATGTTTCAGCCACTAGTGCATAGCTCTGAAGCTGATGTGTCTGATCAAATTGTCTGCTAATTTTGAACATCTGTTCTATGTTTGATTATATGCATTAAAGAGGTCTTTGAGAAAGTTTGGATTTTGGAAATGCATATTTTGTTGTCATTATTCTCTCTCTCTCTCTCTCTCTCTCTCTCTCTCTCTCTCTCTCACACACACACACACACACACACACACACACACACACACACACCTTGAAATGCATTTGGCAAAATTACAAGACGGGCTGGATATTTCATATCACAATCAATATGTGATACAGCAATCAAACAGGAATATTTGTGTATATTTCTTCCATCTAATTTTCTTAATTGGACACATAGTAAGCACTATTATGAGATCTTATTGTTCATTTTTCATGAACTTTGTTGTGATATACTGATATTATATATATATATATATATATATATATATATATATATATATATATATATATAATTGACTTTGATTAACTATATTTAATGTAGCTAGGATAGCTTTCAAATATATCATTTCATTATTAGTATTATATTAAAACATTACATATAGTACTTGGATTCTATGGATAGTGTGATAAATTGCCAAGTCCAATAACATTTTGTGTTTTTCTCAGTAAAAGGCAGATTCACATGTTTATGTTCACCGGAGTTTCCTCCCAGGTAAGTGTGCAGAAAAATTGCAGCCTTAATCACATTGTGTTCTGCTGGCTGATTACAGAGTATTGCACATCTGAGAATGCTATCCATGCGCTGAATGGAGACCAGAGAACAAAAGCTTTGTTCCTTTTCAAAAAAACAAAAAATAAAACCCAAAGTGCCATTTAACTTCTGGGATACTATGCATTTGCGCGCACACGCATGCACACACACACACACACACACACACACACACCGAGTTCATTATTTGGTTTCATTTCTAAGCTGACTTTAAAAAATTTCTTTCCTGAGATCAGTCCCTGTGTAACAAAGCCTGGGGATGGGGCCATAGCTCAGTAGTAAAGCACTCATGCTTTGCATGTAGAAAGTTCATGCAAATCCCAGTAGGACAGGAAAAGACCATTGCCTGACTCAAAACCAGAGGTGCACTAGGTAATTTGAGAGCTGGGACCTAAAGGCCTTTGGTACCCCCCCCCAACTCCTCCCTGCAAGTTAAGCAGAAACAGCAACTGGACTCAAAATAATGTCTGAATATAAAACAGGTATATTTATGAAAACATGCGTGAGCAGAAACATTTCAACACACAACTTAACATATTCCCATCCCACATATTTATTTCCCCACTCCCCACTCTGTCTCTAAAGACATAATCACACTTGGCCGCCCAGCACAGTGCAGGCCAGCGGCGACCACACCACCCAGGACAGACTAAATAGGAATGGGGGGTCCCCAGGGGGTGTGGAGGCCCTGGACTTTGGCCCCGAAGTCCAGAGGTAAGAGCACCACTGCAAACAGAAATATTTTTTTCTGTAATCCTTTCCCACTACAGTCATCTTATGTGAAGATGTTAGGTTAAAATTGTGCCCAAAAAAGAGAGAACTCGCTGGCCCATGTTTTGCTCCAATGTTTCCGATTGGCCCATGCTGCTGCAGTGTGCTGGACACACTGGCAGTCCATCAAAGACTCTTGAAAAAATATAGCAGTCATGGGATAACATTTTTGTGGATAAAATATCTCGTATTCATGCCGAACTGTACTCCACAGTTATTGAACAGTCTATTGCAGAGGTGTCCAGCAACTCTTCTTATAGGATTAGATTGGATCACTTTCAGTTTGTGACTCCTAAGAAGGTGGACAAACTGCTTCAGACTGTGTGTCCTACAACCTGTTCTCTTGACCCTTGCCCTACTTCGCTTTTTTCATCTGATGATTGTATTATCAGAGAGGGTCTGATAGCAATATTATATATGCTTTTCTGAGGAAGGGCAGGATGCCTCCTTGTCTTAAGGAGGCTATTATTAGACCTTATTTGAAGAAACTTGCATTGGACCTCATGGAGTTGGCTCATTACAGACCTGTTTCTAATCTTCCATGTTTGGGCAAGGTGATTGAGCGGGTGGTGGCCTCTTAGCTCCAGACAGTTTTGGATTAAACAGATTATCTAGACCCATTTCAAACCGGCTTTCGAGTGCGCTATAGGGTTGAGACTGCCTTGGTTGGCCGGATGGATGATCTCCAATTGGTGATCGACAGAGCGAGTGTGACTCTCCTGATCCTTTTGCATCTCTTGAGGCTTTCAATACCATTGACCATGTTATCTTTCTGGGTCGCTTGAGTGGGGTGGGATTGGGTTGCACTGTTTTACAGTGGTTCTGTTCCTACCTCTCTGGTAGATTCCAGATGGTGTCACTTGGAGACTTTTGTTCTGCAAAATGAGAGCTAAAGTTTGAAGTTCCACAAGGCTCCATACTGTCTCCAATGCTCTTTAAAATCTACATGAAACCGCTGGGAGAGATCATCAGGAGGTTTGGTGCAGGGTGTTATCAATATGCTGATGACACTCAGATCTATTTCTCCATATCAGCTTCATCAGGAAATGGCACAACTTCCCTAAATACCTGCCTGGAGGTGATAATGGGCTGGAAGGGGGATAACAAACCGAAGTTGAATCCAGATAGGACAGAGGCACTGACTGTGGTGGGTAGGGACCCAAGAAATGGTTCAGATCTGCCTGTTCTGGATGGGGTTGCACTCCCCCTGAAAGATCATGTACATAATTTTGGAGTGCTCTTGGATCCCAAACTCTCTATGGTTTCTCAGGTTGAGGCAATGGTCAAGAGCACTTTTTATCAGCTTTTTCTAGAGCTGTACATATCAGGTGGTATAAATATATATATAAATCAAATATTTATTGTCAGCTATGTCCATTTCCGTTTGGTGCATATGCTGGTAACCTCTAGTCTTGACTACTGTAATGCACTCTACATGGGGCTGCCTTTGTATGTAGTCCAGGAAACTATAATTAGTATAGAATGTGGCAGCCAGTCTGATCTCCAGGACAACCCAAAGGGACCATATAAAACTAATTTTAAAAGAACTGCACTGGCTGCCAATATGTTTCTGAGCAAAATACAAAGTGCTGCTTATTACCTATAAAAGCCCTCAATGGCTTGGGTTCATGGTAGTTAAGAGAGTGCCTTTTTTGTCATGGACCCTGTCATCTAAGATCATCTGGAGAGGTCCAGTTACAGTTGCCTCTGGTTCATTTGGTAGTGACTTGGGACTAGGCCTTCTCTGTGGCTGCCCCATGACTTGGTAATATGCTCTCTGTTGAAATAAGAGCATCTCCTTCTCTGTTTGCTTTTAGGAAGACCCTCAAGACCTGCTTTCTCAAGCTTTTAACTGAACTTTTAAATAAACTAATATGTGTTTATTATGTGAGTTTTTTTTAATCTGTCTTGTGAATTTTAACCATTTTTTAAACCTTTGTTTTGACATAGTACATCACCTAGAGATGCATATATTGGGTGGTATAGACATATGATAAATACATAAAATGCACCCATGCTGCACTCCCACAGCTGCTTTTGAGCTTAAAGGGCCACTTTCAGTCTACTTCCTGCTTTAAGCCCATCTGTTACTGATGGATTTTTGGCCCTGAGTGTGGTTTCCCCATCTGCTTACTTATAAAATTATGTACAGCTGTATGCTCATCTGAGTCTTATATGTGCATACCTAATATAATTTGAGGTCACTCTCACAAACATTTGTCCCAGAGTTGGGGAAGGCAGGTTAGGATTGGTCCTACCTTCCCCCCAGCGACCATCGCTGTCACCCCACTAACCACACCATGCTCCCACACTATTGCTGCTATGGTGAGCGTTGTAGCAAGAGAGTGGCTGGAGGAAGGGCACCTGTCTTTTAGGAATCCCACAATATACTGCACTGCTTGCATGGCGCATTGTGAAAAATGCTGAGGCCAGAGCACGCCTTCCCCCAGGTTCCAGTCAAAATGGTCACTGGCAGCCCGGTCATCCACACAACCAGGAAGTGGGGTAGGAAGGTGCGTATGCGCACCCTCCCACCTCACTTCTATTCTGGCAACTGATCCTGGCACTCCTCAAAACTGTCTCTTTCGGGGCTAGGGCAGCTCTACCTGGGTAGAGTTGGTAATCTGAATGACCTTATTGTGTGTACCTTCAATTACCACCTTTATAGATATTTCAGGCACAATGTCGGCCATTCCTCCACTCCATCTTATTTGGAGGCTACAATCCAGATTCTGCAAACATTTTTACTTTTTAGGGAACTTTTGCCATGAAGGGTTAAAGACATCCCAAAAGGCAACCATTTTTAAACAACTCCAATTTCACTTGCCCTCTGTGGGCAGTGACAAACCTAACCAGCTGTTTTGTTACAGAGCAGTTTGACTTTAGACCCAGTATACAGATGGACTGGCATCCAGACTAAACTACTCAAGGGTAGTATCACTTAAATTAATGGGAGATTGCTCTCATGCATAATTTCATCTGGATGTCAGCCGCTGAATCTAAGAGCATTAACCTTTCCCTAATTTACAATATTCTCTATTGGCCCAGGTACAAGGATGGTTTGTAGACCTCACTCTTCCATAACAGATCAGGATCTCAGGCCAGAGGGTGCACAGTTCCTGAATCAAGCAAAGTCTGAGCAGACAACCAGCCAAAGGAATATCTTCTTGGCCTTATGGTATATTCTGCCAAACTTGCTTTGGGTCTAGCCATCATTTCATGCCACACAGATATCCATCTTTTTCTATGAGTTCAGATAAGGTTCTGATGAACAAATTTATGTTGAACATCCGGCTTTGATTATTTTTCTAGTACCTGATAAACAAGTTATATACTGTCCATATTTGTTTTGCCATCCATTAACTGGGACCTCTGATAATCATGTTCTGAACACTGCACATCTTGACTGAATACTTTCTGGGAAACTTTCAATAAGTTGCTACATTGGCACAATATATGCTTAAATAAGGCTTTCCCAGTTTACAGACTCTGATGGTACCCTGCTTAATATTGTGGCTGGTATGCAATAAGGCAGCAGCAGATGAGAAGAATGAAGGTTCAGTTTCAGACTTCTCCAAACTCTTTTCCTCACTTAACTTTGCTGGGAATTTTGCTATACCCAACACTACTCTTTGTTTGCACATTAAAAATAATACTTGCATACAGTGCTACAATTTTAGGATACCAACAGTTAATGCAAATAAATTCCATTGGCATTTCTGGCATGAAAAAGTAGGTGCAGGAATGCAGCTTTAATTCATAACTACAAAGCCTTTATAAAAGTGGCATTTAGTCTCCAGTTTTTCAGTATCAATGCAGATTTTCAAAAAGTTCCCTCTGCTTCCTTTCCAGATATATAATTTCACTGCAAGGAATTCTCAGAAATTAAATTAGCCCGATTGATCCATTAATAGTAGTACACTAGACCATTATGTCTTTTCCTGAGATTCACCCAAGAGGGTTTTTCTTTTTTTTGGTGAGCAGAAATGCCATGGCCTCATAAAAGTGCTTCAATTATTGCTAAAATGTCCTTGAGTTTCTAGATGAGTCAGTCTAAAGCACTTAATTATGTTATCATTGTCATCAATAGGCTGAAGGATAGCATGCCATCAATTTTCCTGTTTTTCTCTCTTTTTATATGAATAAATGCAAGAGATTGTCACTAAAAAAATTAGGAAAGAAAAATGGACATAGACCACAAACTGTATGCTGAGCGAGAGCTATGCTTCCATTGTTATCTTGCCTTTATTAATTGGGCCTCCGGTCTGCTCTAGTTGTAGGAGGAACATCCCTGCTCCCACTGCCTTTACAGGATGCACAGGCCTGTGTTCCCTCCCCCGGGACTGACTCTCACCTTCTGCAACCTCCACTGCCCACCTGCTCCTGCCTCTACTGCCCTGTCCGCTGCCTCTTTCCTTCTCCAATGCTTCTGCTCACATGATGCTCGGAAGCAAAGGCAGCAGGAGGAGGAGGATTTCAGCTACTCTCTGAAATAGTTAGCTGCCCATCTCCCTTTTGGCCAGCCCTGTCTGGCTTCCAGGTCAGTTGGTCCAGAACCAACCAGAAGTCCTGATGCCAAGATTCCAGGGGCCCAGGTTGGTCTAGACATTCCTCGAAGGTTGTATTTAATTACTGCTAGGAATGTTGTTGTCGTTTCCTCCATTCGGATTCAGTCCAGGCACATGGCTATCAATGAGTGAAGGGGAGACATATTTGTCTCTGAGTGAGAAGAAAAAGGAATCGCCCAACCAGCAAGCACTGGGAGATGCCAATGGGTGGCATGTGCACACTTCCGTGTTGACCATGCCCCCTGATGCCAGTGCATCAGTGTGCTTCCGATGCCAAGACAAAGAGCATGGTCAGCATGTGGGCATTTCCCAGCCAGCAACCACCTTGCTCAAGTACTCTGAGTGAGGGAGAGAAAGGAAGTGCTCACTGGCTTGGAGAGGCCAATGGGTGGCGAGTCTGTGCCCTGATGCCAACCACATACCCTGACACCATCAGGTCAGTGTTGGGGTGCATGGCCAGCATCAGGGATGTGGCTCTGGAAGAGGCCATTCTCAGATCTTATCCCAGGAACCACTCCATTCTTGCTATGCCCCTGATTCAATCACATAAGTTCACAGTCCCCCTCAAAGGGAACAATGAGGTGCTTCACAAGACACATGTGAAGTGCCTGACGGGGTTCTGTGGGGGGAGCGGGCTTAACCCTTTCTCCCCACAGACACGCAGCCACTTGTAGCTGGGTGGCTGGATCGGCCACCCACATGGCTGCTGGCTCCGTCATGGAGCTGGCGGGGGCTGAGAGGATTGGGGGCTGTGCGGCCCCCAGAAGTTCCAGGATGCCCCCGGAAGTTCCACTTGCACAGGGCATCCTGGAGAGACCCCCAAGCCCAGAAGGCTACTGGCAGCCTCCCAGTTGGGGGTCTACTCATGTGTTGCCATGTACCACGGCAGCACATGAGCAAAAACCAAGGTTAACAGAGTGATTGCTCCATCAACCTCATTTAAGGGGAGGAGGATTTAATGAGGCTAGTTGCCAGGAGCTGCACAGCTCCCGTTGCAGCACATAATCGCCCAAAAGCAGGCTGAGCTTCCTTAGCCCGCTTTTGGGCGATTGTGGGAATAGCCTCAATATCTCACCCCCCCCACCACTTACCAGAGCGGTGAAAATTTCAGGGGCAGTGTACAGAGTTTCATTTCCTCTGGATGAACGAATGTTCAGAGAAGGGCCAGAAAGCATATACTTAAAAGAGTGTCTTCTGGGATAGACTTCCTTTCCTGTTTCTACAATGACTCCATGTCTTTACCTCCTCGCACAACATGGTGTAAAAATTAGTGCTGCACCAAATGTTCTCAGTGTCTTAGTGGATAATAAGTTGAACATGATCTAGCATTGTGTGTGATGCAGCTGCTAAAAAAGTCAAGGCTATCCTAGACTACATTAACAAAGGCATAGTGTCCAGATCATGAGAAATAATTGTTCCACTCTATTCTATGCTGGTCAAACCTCATCTGGAATACCATGTCCCATTTGGGGCCCTACATTTTTAGAAGAATATTGATCCAAAGGAATGGGTTCAGAGGAGGGCAACAAAGATAGTAAGGGGTCTGGAAACCAAGTCCTATCAGGAATGATTCATGGGGATGGGGATGTTAGCCCGGAGAAGAGAAGGCTATTAAGGGGAATATGACAGATGTCTTTAATATCTGAAAGGCTCTCACAATGAATAAGGAATTGACCTGCTCTCAGTTGCATCTGAGGGCAGAACTAGAACCAATGGATTGCAATTACAAAGGTGCAGTTTTAGGCTAGACACTAGGAAGAACTTCCTAACTTGGGTGCAGCCAGTGAGGCTGGGAAGGTGAGAGTGGGGAGCAGGCGGGGAAGGCAGGAGCAGAACTGGCTGCAGCTATGCCTCTCTTTTCCTCTCTTCCTGCCTCACCATGGCTGTCTCTTCCTATCTCTTCTCATCCTGGCTTTAATTTGAGCCCCATGGAGTGGTCATTTGCTGGGATGGTTCACCTGGAGGCTTTAGAGACAGGGCTTTTAATTCGAATCCACTCCAGATTGGAGTGTTCCAATCAGCACATTAATTTCATTTACCCTGACATCCCTGCAGGCTATCAGGGGCGAGTACAGACCTGACTCTGCTTTCCCCCAAATTACTGTTAAGAATTACTGCACATTCGTCCTTGGCCCAAATTATTTCCAGGGTTTAAAAAATCCTCTATTTGCAGCTGCCTTTTTTTTTTTTAAAGCCTGGTATTCCCTGCCGCTTCTCCTGAGATGTGTGGAGGGGCCATTGGCAGCAATTGGGCTTTTTTCAACACACAATGAAGGGGAGCTTGACAGCTGTATTGTCTGCTCTTAGTGATTTGTAGTTGCTTGCGTGGGGTGGGTGGGGGGCACACAGAGTTCAGTTCAGGTGCCAGCTATCATTACTTTCTATCTCCCTAGCACTGACCAAAATTCCGTCAGAATCCAACCAAAAACCAAGAGGGGGGGATGGAAAGGGAATAAATAGCCCCCTCCCTCCTCAGAGGATCCACTGCCGCTGCTGGGCCACCGTGGAGCAAGAGGAGGAGGGGAGGAACATGCAAGATGCTGGTTCTGAATCACTAGACAGTGTGTGAACGTTGGTGGGCAGGGAGGCGGTTGCAAGTTTTCTGCAAAACATTCAGTGGGGGAGCAGCTGCTTCTTCCCACTCAAGTCTCTGAGTTCTAAATAATAGATCTTTGTCCAGCCGGGATGCACTTATGCCAGCTTCTCAGCTCACAAGCAGAAAGTTCCCTTCATGAAGCTGCTGCTGCTGCTGCTCCTCCTCTCCCCAGCCTCATTCTGGTCCCTTTGCAGTAGCACAGGCAGAGAGAGGCAGAAAGAGAGAAAACTGCACAAAAGCTTCAGTGAATTTCTGCAGCCCCATCACTCCATGACAAGCCATCGGGGATGATTGCTTCTTAACCCTCTGGTGCCTGCTCCTCCGGCAAGAAGGTGCTGTGGTACATTCCCATGGGCGGGGGGTGGTGGTGGCGGCGGCTCAGAAGAAGCAGCAGCAGTAACAGACAAGTGCCTAGCTAAGTGTCACATCGCCTCCCATTCCCCACTCTTGAGGGACACATTCCTCTCCAGAGACATCTGTCTCCAATTTCACTCCAGTTTTGCTCCTCTTGCTCCCTCTGTCAAACTAACAACGACAACAAAAAGGTCTCTTGCCTGTGATTAGTTGGAGAAAAAATCCGGAGCTATAGGAATGCACAGAGAAAAAAGATCGCAGAGATTGCGGAGAGGAGCTGACCCCATGTGGACTGTCCCATTTAATCCCCAAATTATACATCTTGTGAATCTGCTGTGAAGCAGATTTGCTCTTCAGATACACCGGGGCATGAAGGCATGTGTGAATAACTTCCTGGGGTATTCTTAGATGGAGCTTTTAGCTCGCATCTCCACCAGAATTGAGGGTGTGCGGCCGCACGGTGTCCGATTCATGCCGAAGTCCATGTGGCGACTTTGTCAAAACTAGATTCATGCCAAAGTCCATGCACTTCACACAAAATCTGGGTTTTTCATTGCACGTTAGAGCCTAGCCTGATTTACTGATTTATGGGAGAGGAGAGCTGGTCTTGTGGTAGCAAGCATGACTTGTCCCCATAGCTAAGCAGGGTCTGCCCTGGTTGCATCTGAATGGGAGACTTGATGTGTGAGCACTGCAAGATATTCCCCTCAGGGGATGGAGCCACTCTGGGAAGAGCAGAAGGTTTCAAGTTCCCTCCCTGGCTTCTCCAAGAGAGGGCTGAGAGAGATTCCTGCCTGCAACCTTGGAGAAGCCTCAGCCAGTCTGTAAAGACAATACTGAGCTAGATAGACCAATGGTCTGACTCAGTATATGGCAGTTTCCTATGTTCCTATGTACTCCAGGGTAAAAAAAAAAAAATCTACTTTTTGTGTTGTTGGTTTTTTGGGGGGGCAAATTCAAACTCGCAGTAAAGTCTTGCAGTAAACCCACAGTAAATCCTGCTGTCTTGGAAAGCTCCTGGTGAATGACCAGCCTGCATGGCTCCAGTTAAAGGCAGAGTGATAAGGGAGAGAGGAAGAGGCAGCTGCAGCAGGACAGTTAAAGAGAAGCGCAGCTACAGATGGTTCTGCACCTGCCCCCCTGCCTTCCGCCCCCCCTTGCCCCGCCTCGGCTATGGCTCCTGTTCTCACTGTAAGAGCTGTTCAACAGTGGAACAGTCTGCCTCATGCAGAGGTGGTGGTCTGTCCTTGGTAGGTTTTCTAACAGAGGCTGGATAGGTATCTCTTCGGGATACTGTAGCAGCTTCCTGCACTGAGTAAACTAGAAGTCTTGTAGCTCTAACATCATATGATTCAATGATACATTTTCTCAAGGCTCAATGGTCAATGTGAAAATAGCCATTGTAAGCGAACTATAAGTGTCCACAAGATTTTTTCACATCTGTTCACCCATATTGTTTCTTGAATCTACTGCTGGTCTCATGTCATCCTCAAAGTCCTCAACATATACTATGTATATGTGTGTCCTTGGGACATTTATTTCCTCCCTTGGATGAAATTCTGGTACTGTTTTTTATTTAATCAAGGTTGAGCTATATTTGTGTTCTGAACAATGCTGAGCTTTCCATTTTAGCCAAATGCTTCAGGGAAGCAAATTGCTTAGGCTGTCAAGAGAGATTGCTCCAATTTAAATCTGTTAAATGTTTAATCAGTTGCTGCACCAACTTAATCATAACCATTACCACTGACCTGCTTGTTTATAAGAAGTAATCATCTGAGGTGAAAACTCAAACCCAGAATGTGTTTCTAACCCAAACTGGGTTCTTACTTATGGGTACCCCATCAAGTTCATTTTCAAGACCAGAACTGGTATGGGGGAGAGAGTTTTTATTGTTTGAGTGCAACCAGGGCCCCTTCTGAGAGTACCTCCAGGGAGTGGGAACTGCTGCAGAGAGTGTTTGTCTGGCATTGCTCTAACATCAGATCTGGGCCATGCTGGAAAAGCCCACCTCATATCCAGGAATTAGTGGCATGGGGAGGAACCCTGGTATTGGTTCACCTACACTGCTCACCCTCCAAGCTCAGTTTGGCGTCTCCAGGAATCGGCATTAGTCTCCAGATGACTATTGGAAGGAATCTTGGAGATCTCAATCAATTTATATTGTGAAAAATGTTGGGGAAAGCAATAAAAACAACCTCCAGGCTTGTCAGTGCTGGCAACTCTACTCAGATCATCTGTTGTGGTTGGTACCTCATAAAAAGGAGCATAGTATAATGGCTCCTGTGCTCTAAAGATAACAACAAAAAATACTCCAAGTAGAAACAATCTATGGAAATATGTGCGCATATAAAATTATATTGCTAACTCTTTTTTAGCCTACTTTCCAGTAGATGTATGAGATCACCCAGCATATCCGTGTGTCCCCCAGCCATCAACTTTGTGATGCCAGAACCAATATGGACCAAATTGGGTACAGTTGTAGAAACACATAGGGCCACCTCAACAGCATAGTTTGTGATGATGTCATCCACCTCGATTCAATAGGGCGAACACATACACTTTTGAGGCACAAGCGGACTAACCTGTGGACCGTCTAACTGATTGAAACCCAATATGGTACAGTTGTAGTGAATGACGCATATGGACATCTCAGTGGTGTAGTTTGTAATGATGTCATCCACCCTGATCCAAGATGGCAGATGTGTGAATGTTTGGATTGCAAGAGGTCTGACTTGTGGACTACCTAACCAATCTGAACCAAATTTAGTGCAGTTGTAGGGATAGTGAAAGGAAAGTAGGCAGATTAATTCTTACTTGTTTTAATATGAGTTGGATTGCTGTGTCTTAAACAGCACTTCAACAAATGATTTCTGGAGCTCGGGAGAGGAGCTGGAAATGAGAATTGCTGTATTTTTATTGACATGCAGATATTTTGTCTGTCTTTGTGCTCTTATGCTGAAAAAGAGTACCAATTTATGGATTTGTTTGTTACATTTTCCCTTTTCTCTCCCAAACCAGAGGCACCCTACAGCACCCATAAAATGCAATGCAGTACATGGAAACATCAGAAGAATTTAAGATTTTTTTAAAAAAATCTTTCAGTCCAGGCACGCCTTCAGTGGGGTCAGTTGGAAGCACCTAGGACAAGGACTCAGATGGGGACAGGGTTAGCATCACTCGGGTCCTCTTCCTAGGCAGTTGTGTCCTTGGGTTGGCTCCTCAGCGAGAAACTACAACTCTGTCCTCATCATCAGCCGAACCATTTTTAAGGAAGCTTCACAATCTGAGCATCCAAGCCCTACCCTTCCTGGAACCTCTCCCATGAGTTTTATTATCCTTTCTTGGTCTCTCTTCCTCCCTGATGTCCGCTCAGCCAATCCACACCTGCTCCCTGCCCAGAAACAGTCTCAGTCAGCTGCATCTCTGGGCTGGTGGTGTCAGCGGGAGCCAAATGACCTGCCAGGCCATCCAGATGCCCATGCTGCCCCTGCCCTTCCCAAGGCCAGCGGTGGCCTCATCCAAGTCCGGGCTCTGCTCCCTGGAACCCTCCTCATCATTGCTGCTCAAATTGTAGGCTTGGAGATCTAGAAGCATGTGTGCGCACACTCACTCACTCACTCACTTTGTATCAGCACTCAGTCTCATTTCCAAAATATGATCCCAAAGAATCTCTGAACTGCTTTTTAAACTCTCCTACTTAAAAGCAAAATGGAAGTTCTTTGGGGTGGGGGTTGGAATACTGGGTGTGTGCAGAAATACTGAGCATGTTCCTCTCTGGCTCTTGGTCACTGCATTTTGTCCTGTAGCAGAAGTATTGCATAAGACCCTGCCACAATGGAAGATTTACAAGCTTGGTTTTTCTGTGGCATCTGTAATGTTTTGGCTGCATGGCTTCCATTCATTTCAATTGAAGTCAGTCAGCTATGAATATTCACAGATGTTAACGTCTGTGTTTGAAGCAAAATGATTCAGAAGATTTATTGCCAGAAAGGAGAGAGATGTGGGTAGTCTTGGCACAAACAATATTGCTGAAATTGCAATTCTTCCAGGGGGAGGGATGAAATGGGTTTAGGGGAGAAAATGCAACAAAGTCTTGCCTGAAAGATCAATAAGTTTGTGGGGAACTTACTGGGAGTGACAGTAGCAGCACAGGTGCCCTTTGTTATCTGTCTTTTATGCCATGCTTGTTTAGGCAGTGGTGTAGGCACTGTTAAGGCTTCCTGATGCCTGGCTCCTGCTGGCCACTATTTTCCCTCAGAAGATACAAGGAAATGACACATCCTTGTGATATTGCAAAACACTCTAATGCAGAAAAAAGTGTGGTCCCTTTGGTGGCCACTATGGTACCCCCATCCCCGCCACACCTCTGCAATGCACTGGGAAATGGAACATAGGAACATAGAAAGCTGCTTTATACCAAGTCAGACCATTAGTCCACTAGCTCACTATTGTCTACAGACTGGCAGCAGCGTCTCCAAGCAGGCAGGAGTCTCTCTCAGCCCTACCTTAGAGATTCCAGGAAGGGAACTTGGAGCAATCCAGATACTCTTCTCAGAGTGGCCCCCACCCGAGGGTAATGTCTTACAGTGCTCACACATGTCTCCCATTCAAATTCAAACCAGGGTGGACCCTGCAAGCAAAGGGGACAAGAATCCTGCCTCTCCTGCCTGTCATGATGTCATAACATTGCATCATTCCCTGGTGCATTCCAAGAGCGAAAATGGCAGCTGGCAAGAGTCAGCATCAGGAAGGCTTCCCCACTTCTAGTGCTGCTGACTGCACCGGAGCACCACAAAGAAAGATGACAAAGACCACCAGGGGTGTTGCTATAATTGAGCGAATGGGTTCAAAGAACCTGGGCCCCCAGTTTCTGAGGGCCCCCCCCAGCTCCACATCTCCCTATTTTCTTCATTATCTCCCTCACTCCGAGGGGCTGCTGAAGAGAGAAGTGAACACAATAGGTGAGGGACCTATTAGAATGGTCCGTCCAAAAAGGTTATTGGATCCAATAGGATTCCAAGAAGCCTTGGAAGGATATCATGTTGGCCCTGCCAGAGATCCAGTTGATGCTTTGGTTGGAATTGGAATAATCAGCTCACCAGGTCAGTAGCCATGATCGCTCCTAAGTGTCCTCTCTGACCTGCTTCAAAAATGGCTCCTTGGTACACGGAAGATCTGCGGGAGCTGAAGCGGCAAGGTAGGTGACTGGAGCACAAGTGGAAGAAGACTCGACTCAAATCCGACAGATTGCGACACAGAGCACATTTAAAGATCTATGCTCTGGCTATACGTGCAGCAAAGAAGTGTTTCTTTTCTGCCCGTATTGCTTCCGCAGGCTCTCATCCAGTGGAGCTATTCAGGGTTGTGAGGGCCCCCTGCTCCCCTGAATTTGAATTTGGAACCATCAGTTGCCTGCTGTGACGCTTTTAATGAGTTGTTTGTGGACAAAGTCTCTTGTATTCAGGTCGATCTAGATCTAGATTTAGACTCCACAGTTATCGCAGTGTCAGATGCAGAGGTATCCAGCAACTCCTCTTGTGTGGTTAGGCTGGATCAATTTCAGTTTGTGACTCCTGAGGATGTGGACAAGCTGCTCGGAAGGGTACGTCCTACCACCTGTCTGCTTGATCCTTGCCCAACGTGGCTTATACTATCTGGCAAGGGGGTTGTTGTGGAGAGCCTGGTGGCAAATATAAATACTACTCTGAGAGATGGCAGGATGCCTCCTTGTTAATAATAGGTCTAATGACAGGCAATTATTAGACCTATTCTTAAGAAGCCTGTCTTGGACCCCTCGGAGTTTAGTAGCTATAGGCCTGTCTCCAACCTCCCATGGTTGGGCAAGGTGATTGAGAGGGTTCTTGGAGGAAACTGGTCTTGGAGGAAACTGACTATCTAGACCCATTTCAAACTGGTTTTCGGACGGGCTATGGGGTGGAGACTGCCTTGGTCGGCTTGATGGATGATTTCCAATTGGGACTTGACAGAGGAAGTGTGATTCTGTTGGTCCTTTTGGATCTCTTAGCGGCTTTTGATACTATCAACCATAGTATCCTTCTGGAACGTCTGAGGGAGTTGGGGGGGGTGGGAGGCACTGCTTTGCAGTGGTTCCGCTCCTAACTTTCTGGCAGATCCCAGATGGTGTCACTTGGAGACTGTTGCTCTTCAAAATCTGAGCTTTTATATGGGGTCTCTCAGGGCTCCATACTGTCTCCAATGCTTTTTAATATCTACATGAAACCGTTGGCAGAGATCATCCAGAGATTTGGTGCTGGGTGTTATCCGTATGCTGATGATACCCAAATCTATTTCTCCATGTCAACATCATCAGGAGAAGGCATATCCTTTCTGAATGCCTGCTTGGAAGCAGTAATGGGCTGGATGAGGGATAACAAACTGAGACTTAATCCAGACAAGATGGAGGTACTTATTTTATGGGGTTGTTACTCGGGAAGCAATATTGATCTACCTGTTCTAGATGGGGTCACACTTCTTCAGAAGTAACAGGTACGCAGTTTGGGAGTGCTTCTGGATCTACATTTTCCCCTGGTTCCCCAGGTTGAGGCAGTGGCCAGAAGCGCTTTCTATCAGCTTTGGTTGTAACGCCAGCTGCGTCCATTTCTTGAGGTTCATGATCTCAAAACAGTAGTACACTTGTTGGTAACTTCCAGACTTGATTACTGCAATGCGCTCTATGTGGGGCTGCCTTTGTACGTAGTCCAGAAACTGCAATTAGTATAAATTATGGCAGCCAGGTTGGTCTCCAGGTCATCTCGAAGAGACCATATTACTCCTATATTATATTACTTGATATTACTGTATATATTACTCCTATATTACAGGAGTTGCACTGGCTGCCAATAAGTTTCCGGGCAAAATACAAAGTGCTGGTTATAACCTATAAAGCCCTAAACAGCTCAGTCCCACAGTACTTAAGAGAACGTCGTCTTCTGCATGATCCCCATCGTCCACTGCATACATCAGGGGAGGCTCGTCTGTGGCTACCTTCATGTCGTCTGGTGGCCACCCAGGGGCAGGACTTCTCTGTTGTCGCCCCGAGACTTTGGAACGTGCTTCCCGTGGGAATAAGAGTCTCCCCATCTCTAGCAGCTTTTAAAAAGTGTCTAAAGACTTATCTTTTTACCCAGGCCTTTTAGCTTTTTAACTTTGCAACTTTTAAAATTTTGGATTATTTATTGATTTGTTTTAAGCTGTTTTTAATATTTAATTGATTTTAAGTTTTGTTTTTATTTGTTGTGAACCACCCTGAGACCTTGGGTTAGGGTGGTATAAAAATGCACTAAATAAATAAATAAATAATATGGTCTCCCTCTCCCCTAGCTATGTCCCTGAAGACCACCCATGCTGCCACACCTCCCCTGGTAAGTGCTCTCAAATGGCATTGAACATTTGTCCCCCATCCCTCATGGAATCACCAAAAATTGCCCCCATTTTTTTCCATCCAGACATTTGGCATTGAAGATGAAAGAAGAGTTTTGAACCAGTGCTAGCTGCAGATACCTCTTCAGATGCATTCAGTGAAATGGCATGCATAGACCGGTGAACTGGTGAATCGAGTATATAGATGGCATATATAGACTGATGTAGCATATGGATGGTATCTCTTCCCCACACCCACACCCTGATCAAAAGCAGAGGATATAAGATATAGTTATGATTTAATACCCCTGGGAACTGATTCAGAGGTTATGTGAATTCCCTTTGATGTCATAGCCTGAAAGCAATAGCGGAATCAGGATATATGCCTCAGGACCAGACAAGACAAGATGATGGAATACCATGATTGGGCCTCCAGTCTCTTTAAAGTTTTGCAAAAAGCAGCCACGGCCCCAATTCAGATTCAGTCTATGATGCTGGAAAGGAAGTGTAACCTATCCCCCTTCACCATTGTCCCAGTGAGTATCACTTCCCCCACCACAGTTCCTAGTTCCGCTATTAGGGAAAACATATGGGTAAGTTATGAATAACTATGCACATAACTTGTACATGTGTGAATATATCCCACTTTTCAACAAAAATGGTTTCAGAATGGTTTACACCAAGGTTTACTAACCTTGGGCCCCCAGATGTTGTTGGACTACAACTCCCATCATCTTCAGCCGCAAAGGCCATGTCTGGGAATGATGGGAGTTGTAATCCAAAAACATCTGGTGGCCCAAGGTTAGGAAACCCTGATTTACACAGCAAAACAAAAAACCAATGATAGGATAATTCCCTTTCCTATAGGAGCTTGCAATCTAAAGTCATCAGCAACAGCCACTGGAAGGGCTGAACATGGACAGTTGCTCTCCCCCTGCTAAATATATGAACCTCTTTGCCCAATTAGCTGGCTCTTTACAGAACTTGGAACAAAGGCATAGGCTGAGGGTGGAGCCTGCTGCATGATCCTGTCACCCCGTTTACAGGCTTCATTCTTCCTTCACTGAACGTCTGAAAAGCTCTTTGAAGTGAGTCCAATTGCTGGCTGCTCTGTCAATATTTCTTCATAACAGGAAAATGCAGCAAGAGGTCTCTGTGCCAAGGCCATGTGGCTGGCTCTTCACCCTTGGAAGACTGCAGCATAACTAATAGCATCCCAGTAATGAAGGCAAGCTGGGGAACTGATAAAAGCTTGTCCAGTGTGAGTAATTTCCAGCAACTGTGCTGAACAATGAGCCACTATAGCGGTTACTTTGAGTTGCCTTATACATGACACAAATTGCATCACAGCAAGAGGAAATGTGATCAAGCAGTGTAGTAATTCTACACTGCATACCTGTATTTTACTAAAGCAAAAACTTAACCTTTTCAAAATGGTTATTGTAAGCCATTTTACTCTTTTCAAAGACCCACCTTAAAGACACACAGCAGCCAAATGTTTGGCTTAAATGTTAATTCTTGGCAAGTTACTTTGAAAGCCCTAATGCTTAAAAGTAATTGAGGTCATTCATAGTGATGTGCCTGGACCACGGCCTCCGGACCGGTCCAGACATCGGCGGTTCAGGTTTGGGTGGATTGGGGTGGGGGTTCCTTTAAGGGTGGGGGAGGGTTGACTTATCCCTCCTGCCTCTTTCCCAACCCCGGCGCACGTATTTCCTTTAGTAATGGGGTGGCAGGATACCTCCCTGCCGCCCCTTCCCCCCGCTTGGCTGCTTCTTAAAGCCTTTTGCAGCCAAGCAGGGGAAGGGGTGGCAGGGAGGTATCCTGCTGCCCCGATTACTAGAGGAAAGTCTGCCGTAGTTGGGAAAGTGACATTGGGTAAGCAACATGCACATGCGCAAGAGGCTTCTTAAAGCCTTTCGCCACCAAGCAGGGGGAAGGGGCGGCTGGGAGGTATCCTGCCGACCCGATTACTAGAGGAAATACTTGCACCGGGGTTGGGAAAGCGGCGGGAGGGGTAAGTAAACCCTCCCCCACCCTTAAAGGAGCCCCCCACCCCAGTGCCAGACCGCAGTTCCGCGGTTCTGTGCACACCCCTAGTCATTCACACAATCAAAAACTGTGTTCTATCCTTCTTTGGGAGCTCTGTATTCTCCCAATATTTGGTTGTGTGGAAGCAAGGTAGGAGGAACACGTGGGTAGTTTTTCCTCCTACATTGCTTCCATACAATCATTTCTACTCAGGTGTTCCTCCTACCTTGCTTCCACACAACTGAACATTGGGACCACACACGGCTTCCAAACCAGGATAGAACACACACAGTTTTTGATTGTGTGGACGACCATATTATGCCCGTAAGGATACCATCGAATGCCATTTAAACATCTGTTTTGTAATGCTGAATTTAGGTTTCTTTCTGGTTGTCAATTTAAAGCATTTACTATATATAACATTTTAAACCCCTGTAATATATGAATGAGGCATCAAACTAAAGCAACAATGCCATTGCATAATGGGTTTTAGGCATTTTACAAATAATAATCAGATATATAGGGACAATAGAGACAGGGATTGTGGCTGCAGCAGGGCCGCCATTGCCCCACTATTGCCCAGGGGCTGCCAGCCACTTCCCCTGCAATCCACAAAACTGAGTGCTCTGCCAGCTGCAATTTCAAAGCTGCTCTGATCCCAGCAAGCATCGGTGGTCTCTTTATGGCAGGCCTGTTCTCATTGGCACCTGCATAGCCCAAATCATTGAGCTGCTGCAGCCTGGTACCCTGAAACAGGTAGGCTCACTGAAGGCAGGTGGTGGCCAAGTCTGCTAGCTGATGGGCAATTAGGCGGGCAGGCAAGTGGGTGAGAGAACTGCCGGGGGGGGGGCCCATCCTTAAATCTTGCCCCAGGGCAGTCACTAACCTTGCTATGCCCCTGATAATAAGTAACAATTTACATTGACGGGATGGTTCCTGAAGTAAATGCATGTTTGTTGTAAGCACTCCTTAGCCACATTGGTTGGTGCTACTGTGACATCACAGAAGCCCCAAGAAGGCATCTGGAGAGAAGAATGGCAAGGAAGAGAAGAAAAACGGAGGGCCTAGGGGAAATAAAGTGATAATATTCCACTGAATGCCAGTTGAGGGGGAAGCATCCAGAGGCTCCTGCTGCCTTCATGCCCTTCATGTGGTCTTCCTGGCAGCATCGGCCTGGTCATTCTGGCAAACAGGATATTGTCATAGATGTTCCTTGGATCTGATTTACCAGGGCTCTTTTTGCTTTCTGTATTTAGATTTGGATGCTACCAGGTTCAGGGAATGTAGTAAAATGTCCGAAATAGTCAGACAATATATATGTTTTAAAAAACACAGAGGAAAAAGAATTAAAACAATTCTCTGTAGGCTTAAATTCAACCAGACCACCACATTTCTTAGAAAACGTTCAGGTTGGAGCTCTGGTAAACCCCCAGGGGAAGAGGTTTCTTGTTTCATGTTGGTTTTAAGATATTTTTAGTCATTGCTTCTTCATATTTCCTTTCTTGGCTATGTTAAGTAAGACAAAAATGTCTGTTAAGTTTAATCACCCCTTGAAGGAAAGGTTAGGCCCTTGAGTGAGTCTGTTTGATTCTAAATGTTTCCTGTATCTGCCATGAGTTATCCCTGTGGCTTAGGCACTTGAGTGCCAAGTTACTGTTGCACCTATCATGGTAATGCGCATACATACACCACAGCTATTCTTTTGCTACAATTTGAAAATCTGTTACCTCCTGGAACTTCATAGGGCAGTATTCTTCATTGTAAGGCCAGCAAGTCAGTGGCAGCTCACATTGCTTCAAATGCAGCTTCTCGCTAGGCCTGTGTGAAACTTTGGCCAAAGCCAAATAATCCACATAGCCCCCCTGGTGCTGCACAGAGATGACAGTTCCCACTGTACTCACCTCTGCACAGTGCTACCTGGCACCAGGGGCGTAACTATAATAGGGCAAGGGGAGACAGTTGTCTGGGGGCCCCCTGCCTTGGGGGGGCCCCCAGAGGCAAGTCACATGACTGACTCCCCCAGCCGCGCACCCGCCCAGGCTTCCGTCAGTTGTATTCATCCTCCAAAATTGATGTGAGTGTTAAGACCTGGAGCTGCCAGAACAGCATGTCTTTCTCTAGTACCATTAAATGACTTGCATCATCCACAATTTACAAAACCTTTTAAAAAATAATTTAAGATGATGTTCTATTGTGACACATATGTTAGATATAGATATAGCTATAGATATAGATAAATTTTACTCTGCTTTCTGTTACCACTATTCAGCCTCATTTAATATTTCTTTACTTCATGAGCTGAGCTTCAGTGAGGGGTGGGCATTTTAAAATCTTGTCTCTGGGCCCACTCCCACCTTGCTAGGCCCCTGCCTGGCACTGAAGGGCCCCCTTTAAGAGAAACAGAGCTATGACAAGCCCCATCATCTTGGGAAAGAGATCTATGGGGGAAGCATTGGCAAGCATTCCCCTTCCCAGTACTCCATGTGCACCTTCCAAGATCATGCTGACAGCTTGACAGGGCTCTGTTACTCTTAAAGCCCCTCCCCAGCACTGGGAAAGCACTACATGGAGGGGAGCATGATGGGAACGGTTGCCTCTGTGTGGTGCCAGGAAGACACTGCAGAGTATCTCACTTCAGCCAAAGCTTCACACGGGCCTAGCTCTTGCATTGAAGGCTTCTGTTTGTTGTTGTTGCCGAAAGTGGCCTCCACTTGAAAGATAGTGAAGATCACTGAACATTTAGGGAATAAATGTTCCTTCCAGCTTCTTCATGAAGATGTAACAAACCTCATGTCTTAATGTCATAAAGCACTTTATCCATTTCTTGGGAGAACTATTCCTTTAGTTCCACTCACATATGCCAAGAAATTTCTCCCTTAAAAAGGTGTATTTATAGCTGCTTCCCTTGTAAACAGAGAAAGCTCTTATGCTGGTTTAACTAAGACTTTATCAAAGCAACTCCATTTTTGTCCTCCTTTGCCTCCTTTTACTTTCTGACTCCACTCCCCCACCCCCAAAAGGATCCCCACTGGGACAAACATCCAAACAACAAAAAGAAATGAAATAGAATACAACACATCCCTCCCCTTTATAACCACAATTGAATTGATTTAAAATCTAATGACAAAGCCTTGAAGTCTTTTAGGTGGTCTCCTGTCATGCACACTTCTCCTAAGTCTTGGATTTTCTGGCACAGGAGATGTTTGTGATTTTTCTTCTGGTACCAAAGATTATCCATCATGTTCATTAGCCTTCTCTGTGAGGTCAAAACTGTAGGCAAGATCAAATTCCTCTCCAGTTCCTCTTGTGAGATCAGACTCCCTTCCCTCCTGTCTCATGGTATGCCAGCTGGAAAGTCTCAAACTGTTCCATTTCTTTCCATAATCCAATATGACAGAATCTCCTCCGATTCAGGTTATTTGTTTTGGTCCAGAATATCAGGAGCGTCCCTTTCTCATTTTATAAGGCAGTCATACTCTAACAAAGTCCCCTACCTGAAACATTTCCTGTTTCGCACCCTTTTTACAATCCACATACAATTTATATTTTTGTTGCTTCTCCCTTACCCACTCATGAATCTCTGCATCCTCAGTGTGAGATGACATGGAAAGCCCTATCAGTTGTTGCCATTGGGTAAGTTTGGTAGTAGCTTTGCATTCTCTCAGCAGTTCAAATGGTTATTTTTCCTGTAGTAGAATGTGTGGTAGTTAGATGAGCAAATAGTTAGACAGATTGCCTCTTTCCAGGGTCGTTAGTAGCCAGTTGTAAACTTCCTTTCACTAATCTTCCCATTCTTTCCATTAAGGCATTTTTTCGAGGATGGCACAGGGAAATAGTCTTGTGTTTTATCCCATGTTTATGCAAATATTGCTCCATTTCAAATGAAGTAAGCTATGTCCCATTGCCAGTCACTTGTTCTTTAGTAAGACCTTCTCTCACAAAAACTGCAACCATGAATTTGTTTGTAGTTATTTATTTATTTATTTATTTATTTATTTATTTATTTATTTATTTATTTATTTCGATTTCTATACCGCCCTTCCAAAAATGGCTCAGGGCGGTTTACACAGAGAAATAACAAACAAATAAGATGGATCCCTTTCCCCAAAGGGCTCACATTCTAAAAGGAAACATAAGATAGACACCAGCAACAGTCACTTGAGGTACTGATCTGGGGGTGGATAGGGCCAATTACTCTCCCCCTGATAAATAAAGAGAATCACCGCATTAAAATATGCCTCTTTGCCAAGTTAGTAGGGGTTGGCTGTTGGCAAATGAAACTTCCGGCTACCTGGAATAGTAATCCACCATTATTATAACAAATCTTTGCTTTGTGCGTTGGTTATCCATTATATCAAGAGCAAAGTTTTCCCAGGGACCATTGGGATACTCTACTGGAGTCAAGGGGGTGGTAAAAGTCTTCTGCGATTTGTCACATACAGCACAAGCCAGACAGCACCTGATTACATTTTCAATATGTTGGTCTATATCTGGTCACCAGAAACCTTCTCTGATTCACCTTTTAGTCTAGACCTGGAAGATATTCAACCCGGAAATCAAAATTCATAAGTCTGGTGATCCATTTGGCTATTCTTGGGTTTGCTCAGCTTGATCCCCGAGTAGTAAGCAAAGCAGACATAGGTTTATGGTCATACCATAAAGTGAATTTTCTGCCACAAAAGGAAGTCCTGAAGTGCCTCACTGCCCAGAAACATGCTAGAGCTTCTTTTTCAATGACAGAATGCATCTTCTCTGATGCAGTAAGCACTCTGGAAGCAAAGGCAACTGTAACTTCCCTGTCCCCTTTTTTGCTGGGTCAAGACAGCACCCAAACCATATCCACAAGCATCATTGATTGCAATAGTGTCTATTGGTGTCAAAAGAAGTGAGAGCAGAGCTTTCAGCAATCGCTGATTTGATAGTCTGAAAACTAGCCTTGCAGGATGCATTCCAATTAGCATTCCAATTAAATGCTACCTTCTTTTAAAAAAGAAGAAGATGCAGTAGAGCAACTTTGGAGGCAAATTGTCTAACAAATCTAGAGTAACACAGAGTCCTAAAAAAGAGCGAAGTACATCCTTGTTGTATGGCTCTGGTGCTTCCCAAATAGCTTTCACCAAGTCCGTTTGGGGATGTACACCACTCTGACATATTGTGTGTCCCAAGGACATCACCGAGGCTGTGCAAAACTGATATTTCTCTGCAGAGATAGTAAGTTTGTTGTTGGAGTTTTCTTAAGAGTTCTGTTAATTTAGCAGCATGCTCCTCAATGGTTTGGGCATACACTAAAATTTCATCCTGAAAGTAAGTAATGCCATCTGTAGCCCCCAAAATTGCATGCATCATTCTTTGAAATACTGATGCTGCAGAGGCTAACCCAAAGAGCACTCTTTTGTAGTTAAAAAGACCTTCTGGGGTAATGAAGGCTGTGTATTTTTGAAAACTTTTAAGCAGAGGAATTTGATGATAGGCCGAACAGAAGTCCAAAGTCGTGAACATGGAGGCCTCTTTCAGAGTAATTTCATTGATATTGGGTAATGGATGACAATCCACTACCAATCCACTACAATGTTACATCTATGTATTTTCAAAGTATACTTTGATTTTCTCACAAGAACAATGAGAGAGACCCATTCTGATGAATCAACAGGCTCTAAGATGTGAGAGTGTTAGTCTTAAGAGCTCCTCTCTAAGTAGTTGGCACAATGCTATGGGTACATTCCTCACTTTGTATTGTACAAGTATTGCATTTGCCTTCATCTGAATTTTATGTTTGAAATGCATGGCAATGCCAGAAGTATCAGCAAAAATGTCCAAAAAAATCAGTAATAAATCTGTATAAGTGAAAATTCTAAAGCACTGCTCTTAGCAGCACAGTAACCTCTTCTGTGTTGAAGGCATGTTAATAGGTCTCTTGGTGAGTTTAAAGTCAGTTATTGTTCAGTGGTTGAAGGCTAGTGCCTGTTAGAGATGTGCATGGAACTGGTTTGGTGCTCCTTTTCTGGACCGCTGAACCAGTCCAATAAGCCAGCGTTCGAGCTGGTTCAAAGGCCGGGGGGGGGGTCACTTTAAGGTACAGAGAAGATTCTTCCTACCTGTCCCTCCCTACCCCACCACTTTCCCCTCCTCTGGCGCTTGCTTAAACTGTGTGGGCACGGGACTGCAGCTCCCTGCTTCCAGCCCAGTTCAGCATCACACTGTGTCACACAGCACGAATGTGTGTCGGCCATGAGCGTGGCGATGCTGGGCGACACAGAATGGGACTGCAAACAGGGAGCTGCAGTCCTGCACCCACGCAGTTTAAGCGAGTACCAGAGGGGGGAAAGCGGCAGGGCAGAGAGGGACAGGTAGAAAGACCCTTCCCTGTCCCTTGAAGCAACCCGCCCACCCTCCCGGGAGTTCACATAACTGGTTCCATGCACATCCCTAGTGCCTGTTTGGCTTTGTTGTTCAATGGCTCTCTTAGTATGTGATGGCTGATTTATTTCTTAATAAATCTTTATTTGTTTTTTGAACTCAACCCAGTATCTTCAGATAATCTCTTGGGCTAAACTTCCTTACCACCAGAGCATACTCTGCTGTGAGGATGTTAATGTTTCTTCTCATACCCCTCAACAAGAACAGTCAGGAAGCAGTTCAGGAAGTGGTTCATCCTTATCATATAGTGAATCAGTAATATAGTGGACTGTAGACTTGCAGACCTTAGCAAAGTGTCCCCTTTTTTGCACCTGTTGCAAGTGCAAGACAGTAAGCAAAACCGGCTTTGTGGGCAGTCTCTGCATCGGTAGCACGCCTCATTTCTTGTACTGCCAGTTTCTGGGGAAGTGTCATATGAGAAGATTGCGCTTGGAAGGATTTAGACTGAACAGCCTGGATTTCAGGAGGTTGGTTTTAGGGTACCAAAGAGAGTGATTTGGCACAGTGAAAAGCATTTTCCACCCTCCTAGCCATCTCTATAATGTTATCCAAGGTGAATTTCCTTTCTAGTAGCAGTTTTTCATGCAGTTTGGGACAGTTTGTTTTCATAACAATCTGATCCCTGATCATTTCATCAGGCAAACTCACTGGTTACACTTAAGTCACACAGCGCTGTGAAATATTGATCAATAGATCCACCAGGCAGTTGGGATGGGATCTAAATAGAACTTGTAACATTCAGCAGTCTCATTCAAAGTTGGGTTGAAATGATCATCTAAGGCTTGAAGATCAGCTTCATAATGGTTGGCATCCCCATCCAACTGGCAGGAAAGGGCAAATGATTATATATTCTCTGGCCTTCAGGGCCCAGGCAGTGAAGCAATATAGCCTTCTGCTTTGCTGCAGTAAAACCACGGGTTTATATAGTGATGAGGTAATTGCAGAAATAGGACCTCCATTGTTTCCAGGGAACAGCAGGTTCTCCTGGGGTGGACAAGGAAAAAGGTGGTGGTGGTATCTTGGCCATGTTGCAGTGTGCATCTAGTGAACAAAAGAGTCCAGGATTGATATGGGGAAAGTACCTTCATGGATTGTGCAGATTAGGAAGCTGGAGAAACAATCAGTATCAGCGGTAGCAGAAAGCAGTTCAGAAATGTAGGCCCAGTATTGCAATGAAAAGAAGTGGCAGGAACATTCACAAACATTGCAGGCTCACACTCTTATCTTGTTCAAAATCTCATCGCCAAATATTTTATAGCTGCTTCCTTCACAAAAAGAATGTAATCTTATATAAATTTAACTAAGAGTTTATTCAGAACTAATTCCATTTTTCTCCTTCTCCTTGCCCTCCCTTTTCTTTCTCACTCCACCCCCCCCCCCGCCCACTACAGGATCCCCACTGGGACAAACATCTGAACAACAAAATCAAAAAATTACTGATAGAGTACAACAATTATCATTCCTTAGTGTTGGTTGCAGCACTCTAAATACATGCAGATATCCTATTGTACTGAGGAACACTTGAGTATTCTTTTAAACTGTTCAGATTTGATTTTATTAATATATCCTTGATGATGAGATTTTCTATTTACTCCTACAGGTGGAATCTCCTATAGAGTCTCCTGTGTAACCCTATTAAAAGTTATGACAGCTGAGCAAGGGCATTCAATTAATTAATTCAATTCATTCATTCATTTTGTAGGGCTTGTGTAAAAACACTTTTCAATACATTATGTCCAATGTGGTTTATACCAGTGCAAATAAAATGTATAAAGGCTTTTAAAAATCCAGAATATGCATGCAATATGATCAGTTAAATCAAAGTTTCTAAAACATGAACGGAAATATAAAGCCAAAGTCCTGTGTATGCTGCGGTGCTCACATGGATCTCTTGCATGTGTAAGCTTCCTTATTCACTGCAAAGGAGGGACAGGAGCAGGAACACACATGAGCAATCCACTCTATTGAAGTCAACAGGATATTGTTCATGGCCAGCTTCACGTCCTGCCTGAAGCATCTGCGTCCACAACGGATCACTTGATCAGGGTGACAGTGATTGTCCTATGGAATTCTGTGGAGGTTTTTAGAAATAAGGTGTGCCTAAGATAGCCTTAGAAGATCATGATGCTTCTAGTGTGGGGATGGGATGGGGAACTAGACATAGGGGAGATAAGCCCTTTAAAATAAGGACATCTGGCAGCCTTTATCTTCAGAAATCTTTACAGCTAAACAGTTCTTGATAACCTTGGGACATGCCCTTTGTGGTGGGACTAACTCAGGCATAGATAATGCAGTTTATTGATAAAGCTGAAAGCCTGAGTAGGTCAGCAGACAAGACAGGCAAGCTTTTGTACATGCCCTTTACTGCTCAGTTTGCGTTCTCTGTCCTCTATAATTTGATACTGAAAAAAGGCATTTGTCTCTCTGTATTCAAAATGCAGAAGGATTGAGCATAGGTAACACTTTGCAGGAATCAGTGTCAGTGACCAAGTAATTAATGTAATAATACAAGAAGGAGGAAATGCATGAAATAGAATCTACTCTTCCCCTCCTTCCAAAATCCCACTACTCCAATGGTCCATTTAACCAGATTTATAAGGCTCTCAGTCCTCAGTGTAGTTACTGATCTGTATGTCTCACTCGTTCAGCTATTCTTGCTTATGGGCAAGTTTGTTTAGGAATGCAGCCAAATGGGTTAGTGGGTGATCTCTGCTGGAATGCTAATGAACTTCTCTTGTACCAAGAGAATACAAATCAGCAGGCACACAGCTGTTAAAGCAAAATTTTGAAGGGAATTTGGCTATGGTATACATATATTTAGGGATAGTATATGAAATAAGGGTATGTCAATCTGTTCTCCATCCAGAATAACAAAGCACTGTGTGCATACAAATTTATATTTATTTATTTATTTACCATCTAGTATAGAACTCTCTAGGTGTTGTACAGAATTAAAACATAATATAAAACATTTAAAATTCATAAAAAGATAAAAAAATAATTATAAATAAAAACACACATTAAAATTTAAAATTGATCTCAGTTGAAGGCCTGGGAAAATAGGTATATCTTCCTAAAAACAAACAGAGAAAGAGATGCTCTTATTCCAGCAGGAGGCGCATTCCAAAGCCCTGTGGCAGCCATCGAGAATGTCTGGTCACGTGTCGCCACCAAACAAGTTGGCGGCAACCGCAGTCGGACTTCTCCAGATGATCTTAATAAACAACAGGGCTCATGACAGAGAGGATGCTCTCTTAAATACCCTGGACCTAAGCCATTAGGGCTTCATAGGTAATAACCAGTACTTCGTATTTCATTCAGAAACATATTGGCAGCATAGGCAAAACTAGGGTGGGGCAGCCAGGGCATGTGCTGTAGGCACCACAGGGTGGGCGCCAGTGCCCTACTGCCCCACACCCCCTCCCAAATTTGCAGATTTTTTTTAACCTGTAGCCCCTTTGGGGGGCTTCCTAAAGGCCATGGGGGGGGGTCTGCAAATGTTCCCCCTCCCCCCGCCAGCCTCTTAGATCACTGCTGCATCCCATCCCTGGCTGATTTTTAGGCCTGTTTGGGCCTACAAAGATCAGTGCTGTGGCCATTTTGGAGGTTGCCACACATGCTCAAAAGGCCTCTGTGAGGCCTGGCAAGGCATAGGATCTTGCAGGGACCATTTGAGCACGTGTGGTGGCCATTTTTTAAAATTTAAAAAAGGGCTGCTGAAAATAAAAATGGCTGCTGCACATGCTCAAATGGCCTCTGTGAGACCCAAGTCTAGATTTTTCCCTGATCTAAGAAGTCAGAAGAATGCAAAGTTGCTGGCAAGGGACCTGAACATTTAAAAAACAGATATAAATGGCACAAAAGTTAGTGGACAAAACATCCCTTAAAAAGACAATGTTGATTTAATACTTTGTAAGCTGGCAAAACTGAAGGGTGTGGGGGGAGACGCAAAGAATAAAATGGAAATATTCACTCACATGCTGTTTAATTCTCTATACAGAGCTCTATCTTTCTCTGTATATTTGTCAAACAATCTGATTATAAGGTTTGTGAAAATTCAAACTTGGAAAGTGCCTGCCTTTAACTTGTGTGGTGCTTAAAAAAACCCCAAAACTGTTGTAAGAATTCACACCCAGAAATGTCACATTTGCAATGTATTGCCATCCCTGTGTTGTGCAGTCTTACCATACTGAGAAATGGTTTGTCTTTTGAAATAAGTGGTTAACGTGCTGCAAATTATTCCCTTCAATTTAGCTGTTGTACTTTGGTTTTTTAGAATGTCTTTTTTAAAAAAATCAATGCAACTCACTTTTTACTTTGAACACAATTGTTTATAAAGAAATATTGAATAGTCATGCTGTGATTCTGATTCTGAAACTAGACTTAAAGTTTACTGTCCAGTCTGCTTGTTGCCTGCCTCTGTATTGAACAAGGGAAGTGTAACTTATCCAAGGCATCATATTTGTGTGCCTACTGGGTTCATTTATGGCAGAACTCACTTTTGAAAGGGTTGTAATGCTATGAAGGTGGCTGGTGTCCTCCATCCAATATGCACTATCACAGGTCATATGCTCTTACTACCTTAGTATCTGTCACAGCGACAGATAGGAAATGGAATACGTGTGCAATAGAATTGGGTTTTTTGTTTTGTTTTTACCTTTAGACTCAGGAACTTGAGGGGATGGGGCAGGGGCAAACTTTTACCAAACCTTTGCAGTGTGGCAGAGACAGAAAATTGGTGACAGTAGTGCAGGGTAGATTGTAGTTATAAATTCTCTCTCTCTCTCTCTCTCTCTCTCTCTCTCTCTCTCTCTCACACACACACACACACACACACACACACACACACACAGAGGCTAGCCCGATTTTTGTTGGTCGTCAGATCCACTGGGCTCGCCGCCGAGCCCGGTGGTTCTGGAGTGGCTAACCCGCTCGAGAACTCCTGGCAAAAAGCAGGTTTGTGGAGCGAGCGCTCCTGCAAACCTGTTTTTTGCGATAGTGAGTAGCCATGGCACACCTTCGTGCCACGCCTACTCATGAGTAGACCCCCAGCCGGGAGGCTTAAAAGCAGCCTCCCAGCTTGGGGGTCTCCCCAGTATGCCCTGCGCACTTGCGCAGGGCATACTGGGGTTTGTGGGGGCCACACAGCCCCCGCTCCCCCCGCTGGCTCCGTCTCTGAGCTGGCCATTGTGTGGGCGGCTGATCTGGCCACCCAGGGCTCCCTGCTCGCTCATGAGCGGAGAGAGCAGGCTTAGCCCGCTTTTCCCACTCACCAGACAAAACCGGGTCTCACTGATCATGAGACCGAGTCCATCATTTTTCTGATTCAGATATCACAGTTTTGCTGTTCTGTGGCTAGTTGCAACTTCCACCTTCTTCCTGATCAGGCTGCTGGATCCAAGCCTATTGTAAACTGCTGGATAATTTCAGATTGTTTGGGGCCCCTAGGATTTCCCATTGCAACCACCTCCCTTTAAGGCAAAAGCTGTTTGGACAGAAAAAATCCATCCCTGAATTTCTTGGAGGCAGCAACCTGTGAGGTGTGCTGAGGTGGCAGAGCATTTGCTAAAGAGAGATTTCACAGTTTAGCTCTATGGAGGCATGCCCAGCACATGAATGTGTTGTGTTTTCTTGGGAAGGTGACTGGCACATATGTGCCACAAGTGTGGTTGTATGTGTGTATGCATGTGTGTGTTGCTTACAACCTGTTTCTTCTGAAAGTGTCTGAACCTCTATTTTTGAGCTGATATTATGGAAAAGTTATCTGAAAAATGGGTGTTAGATGTTTGGACAGGGGCGCAATTTCAGTGCTTGTCCTAGGCACTATTTTCCCTAGATATGCCTCTGATCGGCAGCCAGTGTAGTTTTAGAATCATTGATATATGGTCCCTTCAGGTAAACCCAGAGACCAATCTGGCTGCCACTTTCTGTACCAATTGCAATTTCTGAACTACATATAAAGGCAACCTCACATAGAGTGCATTACAGTAGTCAAGCCTAGAGGTTACCAGCATATGTACCACCGTTTTAAGGTCATTTGTCTCCAGAAATGGACGTATCTGGCGTATCAGCTGAAGTGGACAAAAAGTACTCCTGACCACAGCCTCAACCTGAGAAACCAGGGAGAGTTTGGGATCCAGGAGCACTCCCAGACTACGAACCTGCTCTTTTAGGGGGAGTGTAACCCCATCCTGAACAGGCAGATGTAAACAATCTCTCAGATTCTGACCCCTACAGACAGTACCTTTGTCTTGCCTGGATTCATCTTCAGCCTGTTATCCCTTATCCAGCCCAATATTGCCTCCAGGCAGGAACTTAGGGGGGTAACATCTGTTTGAAGTTACTATGGAGGAGGGGCAATATTTGCATGCTTACCTTCCCTCTGAAGTCACCTGTGACTCATAAAAATATGCCCCTGAGTGTTTTACAGCACTATGAAAGCCAAACCTCCGAAAAGGGTGTTGCACTAGTTGAAGTAGATTGTCAGAATCCTAGGAAAATGAATGTCAATAGATTTCGGTCATCAATAATAATAATAATAATAATAATACCAGGGGATAGCAGAATAGAAGAAAAAGAAATAGAAAAAATCACCAAATACAAAGATCTACAAATTGAAATTGAAAGGCTGTGGCAGAAAAAGACCAAAATAATCCCAGTGGTAATTGGTGCCCTGGGTGCAGTTCCAAAAGACCTTGAAGAGCACCTCAACACCATAGGGGCCACAAAAATCACCATCAGCCAATTACAAAAAGCAACTTTACTGGGAACAGCCTATATTCTGCGACTATATCTATAACAATTGACAATAAAATTCAGCCATCCCAGGTCCTTGGGAAGGACTCGATGTCTGGATGAAACAAACCAGTCAATTACACCTGTCTGTCTGTGTAAACAAGAAATAATAATAATAATAATAATAATAATAATAATAATAATAATAATTCTGGCATCCCAGGTCCTTGGGAAGGACTCAATGTCTGGATAAAACAAACCAGTCAATAACACCTGTCTGTGTAAACAAGAAATAATAATAATAATAATAATAATAATAATAATCCCCCAGTGAGGCACTACCTTGGCATGGTTATGGGGCTTGCGTGCTCTGAGGAAGGTGAGAGCTAGGCCAGAGGTCCAACCATACTGGACAGGTCTCACCAGAGGAGCCAGACAAAGAGTGCCTCTCCCATCAACAATAGGTGAGATGTAACTTTAATAAATCTATACTGGATCGGTCGTCACCCGGGTCAACAAGGACCGTGCCAGGTCCCTGGACATCTGGTGGCAAGTGGGCAACAGGACTCAGGATCTTCAGTTGAGCAACCAGGGCTGAAGAGAGCAAAGTTACTGGAAGAAACGTCGCTTAACCGGAAAAAATATACGAAAAATGCCAACAAGGAAATAATGATCTGCTATTACAAGTCTAGTCCAACTAGGAGAGGTTATTTAAAAGGAATGTACCAAATTTGGAAAGAGAAGCATCCAGATACAGAAATCACAGAACAAAGGCTAGCCGACCAGAGAAGATTCATAATAAGAAATAAAGTATTCACAGGAGTTGAGCTGGAAGAACTGCAAAGAGCAACACAGGCTCAAGATATGGAAGAAGAATTATCACCAATTGAAGAAGTTGCTCAGGTGCAGGTGGAGGAGGTGTTGGAACTCGAGGATGCCACTGTTACTGAAGTGTTTCAAAATCAAAACCAGGCAACCACTCCTTTGCCTTCACCTCAAAAACCCAAATGCCATTTAACAGAAAAGCAACAAGAACTAAAGCAAAAAATAACTGAGCACATGAACCAAACAACCACCAGGGTTCGACTTCCCGCTCTAAAAACAGTTGCCAAAAAACAACTTGCTCAGGCATTAAAAGATGTCAATGCTGCACTTGCAGAGATAACAACCAAGAATTTGCAAGAAACAAACCAACTAATGTACAGTGCAGCAACAATAACAACACAAGAGCTCGGATATAAGATCAGTGGACCTGTAAAAAAAGAAAGCAGTACATAACCTAAATGGAAGATTCGATTAGAAAATAAAATCTCCAGGCTTAGATCAGATGCTAGTAAATTGAAAGATATGAAAGACAAGAAGCTGAAGAATGAAAACACCCAACAGTATCTGATCCAAAAATACCACCTAGATTCAAGGAAAATTAGAGAAGTCCTGGAAATAATAAAGCAGCAAATAACAGCAGTGTCAAAGAAGATTAGCAGATATGAAGCCAGAATTACACAACACAGGCAGAATCTCCAATTCCAGTCAAATCAGAGATGTTTCTACCAAACAATAGAAGGAGAAACTGCAAGAAACATAGAAACACCAAATAAAGAAGAAACAGTGCAATTCTGGGGGAAATTATGGGACAATCCAATAGATTATAATAAAAAAGCAGGCTGGGTGAAAGAGGTTGAAAAATGTAACCAACAAATGCAAGATCTAATAATAACACCAGAATTAATAAGTGAAAGAGCAAAGAAAATTAAAAATTGGACTGTGCCAGGCGATGATGAACTGCATGGCTTTTGGCTTAAACACCTAACAAGCCTTCATAAACAACTATCAAAACAGTTCAATCACATTTTGCAAGGAGGTGATATTGAACAATGGCTAACAACTGGGAAAACTCATCTCATTATGAAAGACCCAGCAAAAGGTGCAGTTCCAAGTACTTATAGACCGATAACCTGCCTGCCAACCATGTTCAAATTATTAACTGGAATAATAGCAGATGAAATCATGCAACACTTATTAACTAACAAACAGCTTCCAGTTGAACAGAAAGGAAATTGCCCGAACACCAGAGACACAAAAGACCAGCTGCTGATTGACAAAATGATTTTAGAAAATTGCAAGAGAAGAAAAACCAATCTAAGTGTTGCATGGATTGACTACAAGAAAGCCTTCAATTCAGTGCCTCACACATGGATACTAAAATGTTTAGAAACAACTGGTGTCAGCAAAAACATTCAGATATTTATTAAAAAAGCAATGAGCATGTGGAGTACACAGTTAACAATCAATGGTGAGACACTTGGACAGGTTAGGATTAGAAGAGGCATTTTCCAAGGGGCTCACTATCCCCTATGTTGTTTTTAATTGCCATGACCCCACTTTCACAAATACTAAACAAAACAGGCCTCGGAAACCAAACATCTAAAACATCAAGTAAAATCAACCATCTGCTGTTTATGGACGATCTGAAGTTGTATGGAAAGTCCCAGTCAGAAATCGAATCACTGCTAAGCACTGTCCATATATTCAGTAGCGATATAGCAATGGAGTTTGGACTAGACAAGTGTGCTGCATTAATAATGAACAGAGGGAAATTAAAAAAACCCAGAAGGAATAGAACTGCCCAATGGAAGCAAGATCAAGAACCTTGAAGAGAAAGAACCTTACAAATACTTGGGCATTCTCCAGGCTGATAACATCGCACACACTGAAGTTAAAAGAAAAATTGGAAGTGAATACATCAGGAGATTTAGAAAAAAAAAAAGTCCAAACTCAATGGCGGGAACACCATACAAGCCATAAACACCTGGGCTATACCTGTTATCAGATACACTGCAGGAATAATAGACTGGACCCAGGCAGAGCTAGAGATGCTAGATCGTAAGACCAGGAAAATCATGACCATCAATCATGCTCTGCACCCCCGCAGTGATGTAGATAGGCTATACCTCCTTTGCAGCTCAGGTGGAAGAGGAATGCTGCAAGTCCATCAAGCAGTAGAGGAGGAGAAAAGAGGCCTTGAAGAATATATCAAGGACAGTGAAGAAGATGCATTTAAAATGGTCAAGAACGAGAAACTATTCAACACCAATGAAAGAAAGCAGGCCTACAAGAAAGAACAAGTCAAGAACCGGGCAGAAAAATGGAAAAATAAGCCCCTGCATGGTCAATATCTGCACAATATAAGTGGAAAATCAGACATCACCAAGACCTGGCAATGGCTTAAGAATGGCAACTTGAAGAAAGAAACAGAGGGTTTAATACTGGCTGCACAAGAACAGGTACTATGAACAAATGCAATAAGAGCAAAAGTCAAAAAGTCAACAACAAACAGCAAGTGCCGCCTTTGTAAAGAAGCAGATGAAACAGTGGACCATCTAATCAGCTGTTGTAAAAAGATCGCACAGACTGACTACAAACAAAGGCATGACAAAGTAGCAGGGATGATACACTGGAACATCTGCAAAAAATACAAGCTACCTGTAGCCAAAAATTGGTGGGACCATAAAATTGAAAAAGTTGAAGAAAATGAAGATGTAAAAATATTATGGGACTTCTGACTACAAACAGACAAACATCTGCCACACAATACACCAGATATAACTGTAGTCGAGAAGAAAGAAAAACAAGTGAAAATAATCGACATAGCAATACCAGGGGATAGCAGAATAGAAGAAAAAGAAATAGAAAAAAATCACCAAATACAAAGATCTACAAATTGAAATTGAAAGGCTGTGGCAGAAAAAGACCAAAATAATCCCAGTGGTCATTGGCGCCCTGGGTGCAGTTCCAAAAGACCTTGAAGAGCACCTCAACACCATAGGGGCCACAGAAATGACCATCAGCCAATTACAAAAAGCAGCTTTACTGGGAACAGCCTATATTCTGCGATGATATCTATAACAACTGACAATAAAATTCAGCCATCCCAGGTCCTTGGGAAGGACTCGATGTCTGGATAAAACAAACCAGTCAATAACACCTGTCTGACTGTGTAAACAAGAAATAATAATAATTATTATTATTAATCAACTTTATTTATTAGCTGCCCCATAACAAATTTTTCTCTGGACAGCTCACAACACAGCATAAAAGACATCTAATAAAAACACATAAAATATAACAAACAAACAAATCAAAACACAAAATGGTACCAGCGAGCCTCACTAGGGAAACTACCCTATAAATTGCGTGCCAACACCAAAAAGGCCCTCTTGTTATTATCCACTCACTTCACCTCATTTGGCAGGGGCACTTGGAGCAGGGTATCTGAAGAAGATCTTAAGGTCCCAATTGGATCATATGGGGCAATCCACTTTCTCTGGTATCCTGGTCCAAAGCCATTTAAGGCTTAAAACCAGCATTTTGAATTCAGCCTGGAAATGGACTGGGAGCCAGTGCAGCTGACGAAGCAGTGGCATGGTATGATCAAAGTACCCAGTCCCAGTTAATAATCTTACAGCACTATTTTGTACCAATTGCAGTTTCTGGACCATTTTCAAAGGCAAAGTACCACACATTGGCCACATTTGCACGTAACGTGGAATCGCAGGTCTGTTCCCCGCTCTTCCATCCAAATTTGGATGTTATGGAGGGCACACTCTCTGCAGTCAGCAAGCCTGCAGAGAGGAGGGGACACTGGCAGCGTGGGCTTCCTTCTTGACTGAAGGACAGCCCTGGCAGCCAATCGCAGCCAGAGCAAGGGAGGAGTTACCAAAATGTCCCTCAACTCTGGTTGCCAAAGAGTGAGCCTGCAGTGGTGTGTTTGGACATAATGCTGGCTCCACAAAACTGGAGATACAGGTGGCAAAACCTACTACAAACTGAAGATACAAATAGGAGTCTGGTGAGGGAAACTATTGGTCCACTTTCCATCCAATCTGTGGTTGCACACATTTGGATGAACAAAAATATCAACCAGAAACTCCTTCAACTTTGGTTTCATATTACATGCAAATGTGGCCATGAGTCAATCAACAGAAATGTCTGCTAAACAAACAGTCTGAATCCAAGTGTATCCCTTTAATTCACACACAATTTCACTGGCTCTGCCACAGTGAGATCCAGTGGAATCAGGTTGGTCACAGCTGAAGGAAGCAATTGCTTTTCCCCTCATCAACTTTTCATTTCAGCTGCTGAGAATTTTCCCTAAGCCAGGATCAACATCTGACATTCAGTTGTTACAGTTTCAAAGATAAACAGTTTTGGCCTCTTTTTTTTAAACTCATTTTAAGACCTAGAGCTGCTCTTACAATGATGTATTTCATCTGGTTATATTGTGTAACCCGAATCAACATAAAATTATCCTGCTGCCTTCCGAGATGGGACTCGGTTTATTCCCACTAGACTTTTTTAGGGGCCTTATCTTCAGACCAATTTTATAAACAAACTTTTTTTTAAAGTGAGAAGCTTTGCGGGGGGGGGGGGGACTATTCCAAAGAGAACTATTATTTCCCTAAACCTACAGGTTTTTTTAAATACTTAGTCTAAGACAATCAGAAAGATACTTCCTGGAAGTAGCTTGAATATGAAAGCTCTGGGTTGGCATAAGACATGTGGAAATGGATGACCAGTTCAGTTGTTTGAAGTTAGCCTTCAGCTCTACAGCCCAATTGTCTAAAGAGAGGCACAAAGAGTGATTTAGATGCTAGTAGTAATTACAGTCAAGTGAAAAGCTAGAACAGTTCTGCTCTACTTAAGCATCTCCAAATCTGTCATTGCTTCTAGATACAATTGGAGCTCTGTGAAGGGCTGTCCTTTAGGCAGGGCAAGTGGGGCGATCAGCCCCAGCCTTACACTCTCCCAGGCCCTGCAGCTGGGCTCTCTGTGCACCTGTTATGAGGTGGGAAGCACTTTCTGTGGGTGCTTTCACCTGCCTGCTGTTGCTGAGTCTGGAGTCTAGGAACTGGCATCGATTGTTGTTGGGCCCCGTGGCCGGGATGTGGATCCCATGAGAGGTGTTGAGGGTGAGCTGGCTGTTGCCCTTGGCACACTATCAGGGTGCTGCTCTCCCTCAGGATGCCCCGCCAGGGCCAGAGGAAGAGGTAGTGGCGGAATTGCCTGGCTCCTCATTAGTACCTAGTTAGATGGCAAGTACCAAGTAAGAGCAGGAGGGGCTCCTCTCCCCGCATGCCTGGAAGGCGCACCCCCCCCCGCCTGCCACCTGTTGGGGCCTCAGCTGCCTCTCTGCCTCTTTTCCAGCTGCTGTTGAAGCCCTAGCAACTGTGCAGAGATACTGCTGGCAGAGAAGCAGGAGTTCCCCTTCCTTGGAGCCTAAAAGCATTTCCAGGGAACTCTGCCCCTTTTAGTTCAGTGGAATTTCTAGGGCAAGCCTCTGTTTACTCGGGAGTAGAGTCTTGCTAAATGCAACGGAGCATGCAGCGCAATCCAGTGTGTGCCTGCTCAGTTCAGTGAAAGTGTGCATAGGATCACAGCCGTACTTATTTAAAATATATTTAAAATTGCAGCCTCAGGATGTGATCCTATCCACACATACCTGGGAGTAAGACTTGATGAACACAGTGGGACTTACTTAGGAGTAAACAAACAGACTGTCTGTCTGTCTGTTATGCAGCCCTACAGGATTCTTATATTTTGGAAGTATCCGTTTTATATCCCTTTAACTTGTCTTCCTCAAAAGAATCGTTGGAATGGTGGTTTGGGGAGAGTCCTGAGCCTTCTCTGTGAGAGATTTCTCTAGTCTTCCCCTTCCTTGCAGAACTGAGAGTGCCACCTTCCCCCCACCCCCCTACTTTGCCTTTCACAGCAGCCTGGTATACAGGAAAAAAAGGACGGGAAACTTTGCATAAGTTTTATAATGCCTAAATGAAGAATGCTGGAACAAGGAGGGAGGCTATTGAACTCTTTAGCACTGTGCTACTGGAAGGTGTGTGGGGGTGGGGAAGGAGCAGCAGTGGATGAGGCCCCACACCTCCTAAGGACAGCCCTGGCTCTGTGCCTCCTGTCTAGGTCCAAACATGCACTGAATATTATGCAAGGCACTCTTCTTTTCACATCCCAGCACCATGTCACTAGTGTTGTGTCAGTTCAGAACTAGACACAGTGCTAGTTCTAGAAACCTTATGCCCAGCTGTTACTACTGTTGAGCCAGAGCTATTCTCTTATACCATAGGACTGTTCAAGGAGTCCGTAAAAGTTTTTCTTCTTTTGTAACTTGATTCTAAATAAGATTAATGCCTATTGACATGCCTACTTGGGACTAACATATGTCTTGGTCCCAAGTATGCATGTGACCTTTATTTATTTATTTGTTGAATTTATATTCTGCCTAGTATAAAACTCTCTAGGTGATGTACAAAATAAAAACATAAAATATAACACATTTAAAATTCATAAAAATAAAAATCATAATAGATAAAAACACATTAATACACATTAAAATTTAAAAATTGAGTCTCATTTGAAGGCATGGGGAAACAGGTATGTCTTCAGGGTCCTCCTAAAAGCAAACAGAGAGGGAGATGCTCTTATTTCAGCAGGGAGTGTGTTCCAGAGCCCTGGGGCAGCCACAGAGAAGGCCCGGTCCCAAGTTGCCACCAAACTAGTTTGCGGCAACCCTAAACCATTTTCTAGCCTAAACTTTCTATTTTAATAGACAGTACATGTTGTATTGTTCTCTCTCACTGCCACAGGCCTTCAGGATAGGATGGCTATCAATCTAAATGCTTAACCAGGCTGTCTGGGATATTCATTTTAAATCACTCTTTTAGATTGAATATGGTCATATTTTTCTTGAAATTATTGATCTTACCTTATGGGGGTACAACACCATAAACATCTTAGGGTGGGGGGGAAAGAGAAAGAGCGCCAAATGTATACAAAGAAGAGAAACAACAACAATAAGTTAGTGCAGTCTTCGGGTATATTTTTGGGTGGCACAGAGGGCTTCCTGGGAAAGGGGAAGATCATAAAAATTGCCCCTTCCGCAGTATACCAGTGCAGTTAGTCTGCAAAGGCTGTTACTGTATTCTGGCCCTCTTGCTGCACCAGCAGTGCAGCAAGTCACTGTTGGCATGTCAGCCAACAAGTCAAAGATTTGTTAATTGTAGGTTGGAGACTGATCAATTGCTCTAGTATGGAAAATCAGGAAAAGTACCCATTTATTTTTAATGTCATTGCAGTACAGGAAAATGTTAGATAATCTGTGCATGTCACTAGGGCTTAATCTGTCTCTGTGGTTTAAAAACATTCTGGAATTCCTGCCCTAGAGATCCATTTATTTGTCCTGTGTCACATACAGGCCTTTGCATTTTCAGAGAAATACTGTGTACATGCTCTTCATGAAATTGCTTGCAGGAGAGCCTAAACTAAGTGAAGACTAACCACAGTTTGCTGATCATACAAGCTAACTAGACATCTTTGCTACTGGGTTTCTTTGCTGATTGCTCGGGGGGGGGGCACTAAGTTTCCTATCTATGTTCTAGGGATGTGCACAGTCCGGAGAAGTCCGGACCGGCACCGAAGGGGGGCCTTGCTTTCAGGGCGGGGAGGGCTTGCTTAGCCCTCCCGCCTCCTTGCCCCCGCCAGCGCCCGTATTGTACAGTATAGGGGCGCTGGAAACCAGCCGCCCCCCCCCCCCGCCGCCGCCGCGGCGAAATAACCCCTAAAACCAGCCAGCCCTCCCTCCCTCCCAGCTAGCTGCCCGCCCGCCCGCCCACCCACTCACCCAGTCGCTCACCCGGTCGCTGGATAAAAAGCGAGAGGAGCTCCGGCACAGAGCTCCTCTCGCTTGGAAGGCCTCCAGCAGAATGGTGGCTTGCGCGCGCGCGCGCATGCACGCGCCACAAACCACGCCGTTCTCCGGAGGCCCGGTCTACCCGCCGGGAAAGGGCCGGGTAGACTGGGCCTCCGATCGCTGGGTAGACCGGGCCTCCGATCGCTGGGTAGACCGGGCCTCCGATCGCTGGGTAGACCGGGCCTCCGGCGATCGGAGGCCCGGTCTACCCAGCGATCGGAGGCCCGGTCTACCCGGCCCTTTCCCGGCGGGTAGACCGGGCCTCCGGAGAACGGCGTGGTTTGCGGCGCGCGCATGCGCGCGCGCGCAAGCCACCATTCTGCTGGAGGCCTTCCAAGCGAGAGGAGCTCTGTGCCGGAGCTCCTCTCGCTTTTTATCCAGCGACCGGGTGAGCGACTGGGTGAGTGGGTGGGCGGGCGGGCGGGCGGGCAGCTAGCTGGGAGGGAGGGAGGGCTGGCTGGTTTTAGGGGTTATTTCGCCGCGGCGGCGGCGGGGGGGGGGCGGCTGGTTTCCAGTGCCCCTATACTGTACAATACGGGCGCTGGCGGGGGCAAGGAGGCGGGAGGGCTAAGCAAGCCCTCCCCACCCTTAAAGACATACCCCCCACCCGGACCCGAACCAGGCAGGGCCGGACCGGTCCGGCAGTTCGGCCATTCTTTGGAATGGCTGCCGGACCGGTTCGGGCACACCACTACTATGTTCTCCTTCATGTGTTGTGATCTTGTTCACTGCTGCATGTATTTGTGAAAACCATGTTTCTGATGTCATGAAAAATTACTTGTTTTTGCTTGCTTATCTGTCCATTTTTATTGCTTTTCATTAACACACAGACAAAATCATGCACACCCCTATTCATAAGTAGGATCAAACCTGTGGGTAGACAACCTGTGTAGCAGGTTGCAACAGATTGTGGATATAGAATTGTGTTAATTTCATGCCTGTCCCCAAAGTGTCATGAGTGACATAGGGACAGCTGTGAATAAGATTTCCAATAGGCAAAGTTCATTTGAGGAATCCTAAAACTGATTATGTGAAAAGGCCTTTGAATGAATGGGTCAATACAGGGCTTCAGGGTACTGGGGGAGGTGTATTTATTTATCTGAGAGATTTCTATCTTTCCTCTCTGTTTAAAAAACCTAATTCAGTTTCAGTAATGATGGTTGACATCCAGACTAAAGCCCTATTCAGGGCCAATTCGGCCTATTGTCTGCCAGCACATGCAATCAGGACAGGGATGCGCTGAGAGTGTGCCTGCACTGACATCACTGCAGGATGTTCCCATGCACTGTCAGGTTGTCCTTTTATTGTGTGAGGGGAGCATTCATTTGAATCACCCCTCAACATGCCCTCCATGAACACACCCCTCACTGTGATTTAAGGATGTCCCAACAGCACATTGAAATATCCTGCAGTGACGTTGGGAGCAGTTGCACTCTTGGTGCATCCCTGTCCTAATTGAGTGCGCCAATGGTTTTGATTTATATACCTCTGTTACCCTGAGGTCCTGTATTGACCTTTGCATTCAAAGGAATTGAACGATGTTGGGACATCCTGCAGTGATGTCAGGGCAAGCATGCTCTTGGTACATCTGTCCTGATTGCATTTGCTGATGGATGGTTGTTGTATGGGTTTACGGATGTCTGTACATGCATACATCTTTTTGTGTGCATAAATGTACCTACATTAATTTTTAAAAGTGGATTGAAGGGGATAAGAAGTGTACTGCTGTAACTGTGTTCAACATAACATATGAATCAGTGTACCTGTGCAAACATCTGTACCTGTGCACACTTCTGTACACTGTAAACCGTACATTCATTGTACAGGTGTTCAACATAATAGCCTGATTCAGACATCCTTTTGGTTATCCAGAAGCCCTGCCTGTAGCAGGGCGAAGAGGGGAGTAAGTCCCACCCACGCCATGTCACTCACCCGCACACTCACTGTTACTGAGTGTCTGAAGAAGTGTCTGAAGAAGAAGAAGAGTGTCTGAAGAAGCTTGTCTGAAGAAGTAAGGGCCCTCCCATTGATGGTGTGCACATCCGTGATTATGAGGGTGGATTGAGGGTGCCTGCCATCACAGGGAGTGTTTTCCCCTCTTTAGACAAGCTCAGCTGGAGCTGTGAGCAGTGAGGTGTGCATGTGAGTGACGCAGCAGGGGCCGAACTTCCTCCTCCTTTGCCCCACTGTACAGGGTTACAACTGGGCTTTTGGATAAGATCTGAATAGCATTTTTGAGCAGCCTGTACCACTTTTTAAATGAACACAAGTAAAGTCATTCACACAAAACATGTATGAGTGTACAGATATCTGTACATTCATACAACATGTCTGAATAGGACTTCTATTACTCAATGGGAAACACCTATATCAGGCAGCAGCAATATAGGAAAGATGCTGAAAGGCATCATCTCATACTGCATGGGAGATGGCAATGGTAAACCCCTCCTGTATTCTACCATAGACAACCACAGGGCTCTGTGGTCAGCAGGAGTCGACACCAACTCGATGGCACACTTTACTTTACTTACTCAATAGTACTGCTTGGGAGTTATTCTAAGGACTACATAATTTCAACAGGACTTGCACTGAGTAGTTTAGTCAGGATGTCGGGTACTAATTTTTTTTTTAAAAAATAGTTGCTTATCATTGCCACCATATCTTTAATGTTGTGCAAAGAAATAGTTTCCCTGCCCCTGTTCTTCATGACATACATCTGCCTTCATGACTATTCCTGTGCCTGTTTCCTTCCAGGGTGACCTACAAATCTGTCTTTATTATCACAGCCAAGACAAGCTTATATGATCTAAATGCACAGCATTGCTCTCTTGGAAAGTCAATAGTTCTTAAAAAATAATTTGCTTGCTAAGCCATTGATCTGAGACATGGTGATATTGATTTCAACCCAGTTACAACTTAGCATGCATTGGTCTGACATTGTTGTTTGATGGAAGTAGATTTCTGCTGTCACCCGCAAACATGAGTCATTGAATAAAATTTTAAAATAATGGAATCACATTTTCCTCCAAAGCACAAATAGCAATTAGATTAAATGGGAGATTTAAAAAAAAAATCCTAGAAGTCATCAAATTAATTAGTGGTTATTTATTAATGGTGAACTGGAATCCCAAAGAGAGAATTAAAAATGTGGGTGTTCAAACTCTATAATTTGGCCTAGTTGTATTTCTAGAAAATGCTGTAGGCTTGTTTTCAAAATCTTTAACATTCTGTACCTCCAGCAATATAAAGTGATGTGAAAAATACTAGCAAAATCTTCATCAGATAACTGGTTCAGGAATCACATATAAATTGGATATGGTCCCTCTCATTTACTCTTACATTAAAAGCCTAATCATGAGAAAAGTTAAGGCTAGGAAGCTTGCCAAAATCCAGAGGATAAGCAAGCTGATGGAAAACAGATTTCTTTGCTACCTGACAGCACAAAATCAGCTTATTAGGATATTAACTACTATCTTGTGATCAGAGGACATAATCATGTATTCCGGAAAGATGCATGGTGATGACTAACCGACGATTCATGGAATATTTATTTATCATATTTATATACCACCTGATATGTGTATCTCTAGATGGTGTACATAATTTAAAATACATAAAACAGAGTAAAAACAATTAAAATTCACGGGGGAGGGGGAGTTAAAACAATTTCATGGGATAACAGAGTAGGCCCAGTACCGAGTCACCACCAAACGAATCAGTGGCAATCATAACTGGACCTCTCCAGATGCTCTTAATAGGCAACAGAGTTCATGACAAAGATGGTGCTCTCTTAAATACCCTGGACACAAGGCGTTAAGGGCTTTATATCACTCAGAAACATATCGGAAGCCAGTGCAGTTTTTAAAATTGGTGTGTTATATCAAGTTGTCATGGAGACCAATCTGACTGCTGCATTCTATACCAATGGTAGTTTCCAGACTATGTAAAAAGGCAGCTCCATGAAGAGTGCATTACAGTAGTCAAGCCTAGAGGTTACCAGCATATGCACCAGTTTTAAGGTCATTTACCTCCAGAAATGGACATCGCTGATGTATCAGCTGAAGCTGGGGGAAAGTGCTCCTGGCCACTGCCTCAAACTGAGAAACCAGAGAGTTTTGGATCCAGGAGCACTCCCAAGTAGGGATATGCGAATAGGTTCGACATAGAATCTGTTTGGTTAGATGGTCCGATATCAAACTGAACCCCCCGGTTAGGTTTGGCAGCGGACCAAAGCCTCCCAGCCCAATCTTTTTTACAATGTTTTTAAATTTTTCTCACCTCCGCTGAGGAGCTTCTTCAAGGCCATGGGGGGGGGGTGTCTCCAGAGTTTCCCCTCGCTCCAGCCTCCGTATTGATGAAAATCACCCAATCCAGGCAGTCTTCGGCCTGTTCCGGACCTGCCCTGCATGGCATTGGCCATTTTGGAGGCTGCCACATATGCCTTTGGGGACAGGAACCCACTTATTTATTTATTATTTCTCTGTGTAAACCACCCTGAGCCATTTTTGGAAGAGCGGTATAGAAATTGAATGAATGAATGAATGAATAAATGAATGTCCAATGGGCCTCGGTGTAGCCAGGTGGTTTATCAGACTGGGCAATTTTCACCAATACAGAGGCCAGCAGGGGGGGAGGGGAACTCCGGAGACCCCCCTGCGGCCTCAGAGAAGCCCCCTGGGGGATGTTAAATTTTAAAAAGAAAAAGAAAAAGAAAGATCATGAACTTCCCCAAACTGAACAGTGTGGTTTCCGAGTACAGAACCAAATTGACCAGTCTGGTTTGGGTCCAATTTGTACTCAAACTGAACCGGGCAAGCTGGTTTTGTGCACATCCCTACTCCCAAGTTATGTACCATATCCTTCAAGGGGAGTGTAACCCCATCCAGAACAGGCAGATCTAAACCATCTCTTGGGTCCTGATCCCTCACAGTCAGTAAAGGTAAAGTTGTGCCCTTGAGTCGATGTCGACTCCTGGCAACCACAGAGCCTTGTGGTTTTCTTTGGCAGAATACAGGAGGGGTTTACCATTGCAATATCCCGTGCAGTATGAGATGATGCCTTCCAGCATCTTCCTACAATATATTGCTGCTGTCTGCTATAGGTATTTCCCATAGTATGGGAAACATACCAGCGGGGATTTGAACCAGCAACCTCTTGCTCCCTAGGCAAGTTACTTCCCCACTGCTCCACGAGGTGGCCCCCCACAGTCAGTACCTCCATCTTATTTGGATTCAGCTTCAGTTTGTTATCCCTCACCCAGCCCATGACCACCTCCAGGCAGGCATTTAGGGAAGTTATGCCATTGACTGCTGGAATGCTCTCTATGTGGGGCTGCTTTTGTACGTAGTCTGGAAACTACAGTTAGTCCAGAATGCGGCAGCCATTCTGGGTCATCTCAGAGAAACCATATCACTCCTATCTTAAAAGGTCTACACTGGCTACTGATAAATTTCCGGGCAAAGTACAAGGTTTTGGTTATAACCTATAAAGCCCTAAACGGCTTGGGACCTAGGTATTTAAGAGAACATCTTCTTTGTTATGAACTGCACCACCCGTTGAGATCATCTGGAGAGGTTCGTCTGCAGTTACCACCGGCTCTTCTGGGGCTACTCAGGGACGGGCCTTCTCCATTGCTGCCCTGAGGCTTTGGAACACATTTCCTGCTGAAATGAGAGCCTCCCAATCTCTTACAACTTTTAAAAGGGCAGTCAAGATGCATTTGTTCACCCAGGCTTTTAATTAGATATTGTTTTAATTGTGTTTTAATAGTTTTAACTTTCAAAATTTCAATTGTTGAAATGTGTCATTCTTTTTATTGGTGGTTTTTATTGTTTTGTAAACCACCCAGAGAACTTGTGTTTTGGGCGGTATAAAAATATGTTAAATAAATAATAAATTACCTGATGAGGTTGATATGTAGACATATATCCTGGTGTCATCGGCATATTGATAACACCCTGCGCCAAATCTCCTGATGATCTCTCTAAGTGGCTTCATGTAGATGTTAGAGCATTGGAGACAATATGGAGCCTTGTGGAACTCCATACTTTAGTTCTCATTTTGCAAAGCAGCAGTCTCCAAGCAACATGATCTGGAATCTACCGGAGGGTAGGAACAGAACCACTGTAAAGCAGAGCCACCCAATCCCACGCCCCATCAGGTGACCCAGAAGGATACCATCATTGATGGTATTGTAAACCGCCATGTGATCCAAAAGGGTCAACAGAGTCATACTCCTTGGGTCAATAGCCAATTGGAGATCATCCATCAGGCCAACAAGGCAGTCTCAACTCCATAGTCTACTCGAAAGCTGGTTTGGAATGTGTCTAGATAATCCGTATCATCCAAAACTGCCTGGAGCTTAGAGGCCATCAGCCGCTCAATCACCTTTCTGAACCATTGCCAACTTTGAGGGATCCAATGCAGGTTTCTTCAAATAAGGTCTAATAACGTATATGACATTAATATACATATTTATATAATATTATTAATACTAATATGAGAAATAAGTAGTTTATATCTAGATGTAATGGTGGAAGAAAGAAACTTGAAAGGATGTTAGTAATTGGCTAGTTCCAATGATACTTTCCCTCTCGTGCAATTAAAAAAGGGACATACTGAGAGCACGCCCATCATGACATCTTCCGCAAGTATCCCTCCTGGCATGTTTCTTTATTGTATGAAAGGGGCTGTTCGACTGGCCTCTCTAGGGATGTACCAGGAGGGCACTGGGTTATCCATGGAAGATATCACAATGGGTGCACTCTTGGCACATCCCCTTTCTAATCATGTGGGCTGGTAAGATATCTGAACTGTCCTGTAGTGTGTCATTTGTACCCCACTGATCCTTCCTGCAGAGTAAATCTCACAAACCACCTTCCTACAGAGGTCTGCAGTATTAAGTTGTCAAGAACAAATCTGGAGGGGCAAAGGGGATAAACACCCCCCCACACAAACACACACACAAGTAGCCTCCCAACCTGCCTCCCAATTTTGTTCCAGAAATCTAATATGTGGGACACAGCCAGCCAACTCATAAATACACTTTGCTCCTTCTGTGCCCTCTTCAATTTTTAATCTAGTACTGGCACTGCAAGCTGTGGGTTCCGTATAGTGAGCAACTTGGATGTCTGCTTGTTTGTGTGAATCAAGCTTTTATTTCTATTAGAAAGCAATGAAAGCTTGATTCATTGTGCTATCAGCTAGTGGTATGTCATCGGGCAGATTGGAAGGTCCAGCATGGCCATTCCTTCTGCCCGCTGTGGTGAGGCAGCTGATTGCAGGGCAATTGACCCAGGTACGGTGACCCAGCTCAGAGCCATTTCCCATGCAGTCTCCTATGCTGTTCCCCAGCTGTCTCATACTCATTCCCAGCCTCCTCTGCATCACTCCCTGCCCTCCACAGGATGCTCCCGCCATTCCCTGCAGCCGCCCAGCCTTGCCCATGCCACTGCTGGGTTGGCGTTTAAAGAAACCCCACACATATACCATCATACGGCCTGGAGCAATTGCCCCACAAGCATCTGCCTCCCCCATGGTGGGGGGAGGAAACGGCCATGTCAGACCTTACAATCTGTCTAACTACACACCCCTACCTCTCAGCACTTCTTGTGACGGCCCACCCTAGCCCAGGGTACCTTTTCTTTCAGATCAGCCACCACTCAGATCTCTTGACTGGATCTGAGACTACGTCGCTGCTTCCCTCCCCACCCCCCCCCCTTTGTTCTGTGTAGGGTGGAGAAGGGTCTCCCTTTCGGTGGTGTGGGAGAGGAAAAAAATGAAACTGATAAAACAAATAAAAGGGTTTTTTATTTAATATTAGTTCTTCTAGCGTGATGGTTACAAATTCAAATAGTTCAGAAGCGTATTGGTTTCAAGTTCAAAAGTGGTGTAGTTACAAGATTACGCAGCTTACACAGAGGATGATAGCTTGTCTCCACACTGGGGTTCAGGTACCTTGCTTGTTTCAGAGTGACTGCACAGCCTCTCTCTTGAAGTCTGTTGGGGTTTCCCTTGAACAGATCCTGGAAACTAATCTTCCCTGTTCAGAAACCCTAACTCCTACAGCCTACCTTCTCCCCTCTTCACCCACAGACTAACCGTCCTCAACTGGCTTTTAACTGTCTCTAAAGCTGCGTCTGCTCCATCCTGCATTCTAGGCAGGGTTTCCTGGTCCCTCCTGCAGAGGTCTCTCCAGTCTTGCTGCCAATCATCTTCCTCCTGCACAGACTTAACTATAACTTGTTATACTCCATTCTATAGAAAGACAATTAAACACACAAATAACATATGTTACAACCCACACAAAATACAACCTGTCACCCTCCAATCCCCCATATAGACAACAGAATACTGACCGAAATGCCTCACAGGCTTACAAGGGTGAAGCAAGAACTCAGTCCTCACAAAAATCTAACTGTGCATGAAGTTTGTTTTGCAGCTGCAATGCAAGGGCAGGGGAAGGAAGAAGCCATTTTCACCTCTCCCCTCCCTATAAAAGCCCTTTACATGTCCAGGAATATGTCTCTGAGGTTTGCAAATGACAGAGCTCTTGGTCCATCTGACATGTCAGCCAATATTTTCCTCTCTCCTTTATTTCCAAGAGTGAATATATTTGGAACTAATGGATGCTATCAGAATGTTGCCTAGAAGTCATCTGTATATATAGTTATCTAAGGCATACCCGTGGCTAAACCCATGTGTGGCAGCTCTCACAGGAGTTTGCGAGCAGAAGCACTGTGGTGAATCGGCAGTGAGGATTCCATATGCAAATGGGGGGGAGGAGCCTGTGAGAGCAAAAGCACCATGGTGACTGAGCAGTGGGGATTCCATATGCAGATAGGGTGGAGGGGCCTGTTACTGTTACTGAATGCAACTGTTACTGGTCGGAAGATGTTCTTGATTGTAGAGGAGAAGAATCTATCTATTTATCTGTCTGTCTGTCTGTCTGTCTACATGATAGTGGGCAGGGGTCTGCAAAGAGAGGTTGTGAGGGAGGAAAGAGCCCCTTCAGGACAGAGAAGAAGGAAAAGCAAGCAAGCAAGCAAGCAAGCAAGCAAGCAAGCGAAGCGAGGGGAAGAAAAACAGAGCAGAAGAGTGAGTGGAGGGGAGAGAAAGAGAGAGAAAGAAGGGAGGGGAAGAAAGAAAGAAGGAAGGGTGAGGGATGGGCCCGAGCCTGTCAGTGGCCTGAGGGGTATGAGCGGCCATGGCGGTGGTGGCAGTGAGGAAGGCCCGGTCAACCACTGCAGCTGCTGTTCCTGTGGGGAGGAGCAGGATTGGGGCTCAGGTGAGGGTGGGGAGGTCTCTGGGTATAGGGATCTGCAGCATGGCTAATAGGCACCAGTGATGCTGCAGCCGCAACCAAGAGGGATTTGGGGGAATGGAGTAAAGGGATGGAGGAGTGACCAAGGGGGTGAGGGGAATGGAAGCAACTGGATGGAGGAGGCAGAGCAGAAGTGCAGCTCAGGTGAGGGTGGAGAGATCTCTGAGGTGAGGGGGCTGTCGCAGGGGGTGAGGGGAGCAATCAGGTACTAGCAGATGCTCTGCACAGGTTAAGCTAGTATTATCTAATTCTGGTAAAGATAAATTTTACCACAAACCTATATGGACTCAAGTCAGCTGCTATTTTTCAACCTTTCATCTTTAACATGGAGATAATGGTACTGACTTGCCATTCAGGCCTGTTGTAAGGATCAGTGAGATAATGTGGGTGACATATTTTAAAGAGTGGAAATGCACTGTATAGATACTTAGCAGTATTATTAGTAATATTTATAGAAGTTTGCAGATTTTTAGGTTATATGTGTTGGACTAAAAATTCAGGATGCCTAAATTCTGTATTACAACCTGGGAACATTCTGGCAGCTTGAACGTCAGGTATTCCTTTTGAATCAGCTTCCGCTATTCCCAGAACAAGCCTACCATGAGTGTTGATAAAAGGGGGAGGGGATTAATGAGTAGAGACTTCTGGCAAGTATAGCAGTTCATGTGATTTGCAGCATTATGAAAGAATTAGAAAAGAACTCTGGTATTTATGTTCAAAAATGGTGGATAGATGAATCCTTTTTTGGATATGAGATACAGTATCTAGGTGGAACTTGCAATTGTAGTAACTACACCATCTGACAAATACCAGCTGTTGTGCTGCAGCTGAAATTTCAGCCATATGACATCATCCCAGAGCTATATAGCATATGCAATACAGTGAGCAATAGAAAAGCCAGCAGAATAGGAAAGCACGTGGACTGAAATTTGCAATAGAAAATGTAAAAAACCCCACAACCCACCTAAAATGTGTAGGGTATTAATTTAGTTTCATTCTTGCAAGAGGAAATGGTTTGGTGAGAGCATGTGCTTTGTATGCAGAATGCCATTGGTTCAGTCCCTGGTATCTCTAGTTAAAGGATCTTCTAAAATTTTGGAACACTGCTGGAATTCAGAGTAGACAAGAGCAATTAGGGTAGAAGGAGCATTTGTATCACTCAACAGAAGACAACTTTATATGTGCATATATTAAAAAAATATGTGGATATGCTGACGATGGTTGACATCTTTTTTTCTACAACCTCCCCTAGCCACTGCCCATCTGATGTGTTCTTATGGAACCTTAGGGATGGGGCCATAGTTCAGTGTTAGAGAATCTGCCAAGGCTAGCCTGTTCACTAGGCAGACCTAGGCAGTCTCCTAGGACACCAATTCTTGGGGCGGGAGGGGGATGCTGCAGTTGAAGTTGGGTGGGCAGGGCCTATCTCCTAGCTGGCCTCTGGCTTGCTTTCCTCCTCCTTCCTTCTCTGCATGCTCTGCCCCCACCCTCTCCCTGTCTCTCTGAACTCTGTTACTGCGGCAGCTGCTCAGGCAGGCGTCTCCATCCTGGTTTCTCAAGTGCCTGGACCCGAAAGAAAAACTGATGCATGTGCCAGTTGAATTGGCTGTAGTCGGGCGTGGTTAGTTGTTGAGTGAAGCTCCTTACAGCACTGTTAAAAGTTGCCTCGCAGGGAGACAGCGTTTGGTTGACCCTGAGGATCACAGAGCCACCACTGTAGAGGGGAGGGAGCAGTAGCAGTAGAGGAAAGGCAGGCATTGGGCAGTCTCTAACCTCCAACTCTTTCCCCCTCTTCCACTGTATCCCCAAACCAGCATGGGCTAGTCATTTGCTGGTCATCTGCATGGGCTGGTCATTCAGTCTAGTGAATGAGCTGCCTGTGCAGCTCAAGTTAATGCCAGGTCTCTGCACTTCTTGGCTGGCCAGGGGTGGAGGTGCACTAAAGTTAGACTGCCTAAGGCACCAATAACCCTCTGGCTGGCCCGGAAATCTGCTTTGCATGCAGAAGGTCCCAGGTCAATCCCTGGCATCTCCAGATTGATCTGGGAAAGATTCTTGCCTGAAACCTCAGAGGACTCAGCATGGGAAGCTGCCTTATCCATTGGTCCATCAAGCTCAGTATTGTCTACAGTGACTGGTAACAGTTTTTTTCCAAGGTTTCTGCTTGCAGCCCAAGTGCACACAGATGGACTCCTAGAGTTCCTGTCTGATGGAGGAATCCCTTAATATGAGATTCTACTATGAAGTTAGTTTGGCAGGATTTGACCAACTGTGGTAAGAGCTTCTATGACTGAGTGACCTGGCTTCTGTGATTGAGTGAGCTTCTATGATTGAGTGAAAGGAAATCTAAATTTCCTTTCATCTTGTTTTCTATAGATCTACTCCAAGACTTATCTGGAGTCTTATGGGCAAGAGCCACAGTCAGCTGAAGTTCAAGTCAGAAGTCAGGGTATTACAAGTTTCCTCCCTGGGCCAGATGGTCCAATGGTCCTAGATGGTTCTGAGCTAGATGATCCAATTGTCTGACTTGGTTGAAGGCAGCTTCCTGTGTTCCCATGTTTGCACATCTTACTGTGAAGCTCTGCTATTTTTGCATATATTTATATTGTTAAGAAGTGACTTTGGAACAATCTAATTAACTAATTCTAACCTCCCTTGCCTTCTCTCTGTCTGCTTCCCATATGCAACTGATATAGTACACAACCTAGTGGAGTGAGTTTTTAGCAGTAAAGTCTCACAAACTATAAATCAAATTTTACAGAGCCAGTAAATTGGAGCAATGAGGTCGAATATTTCATTTCATTATCATCCCCAAATGTTAGTGCAACAGGAGGAATATTATCAAAAGCAGTAAATGAAGAGATTGGGCAAGCTGTGTAAAATAACTCATTATTTTACTTACAGATGGTTAAAAGAGCAATATCCCTCCTTCCCAGGTGCATTAAAAATTCAAGAACGTTTGCTAGCTAAAGACCCTATACAATCTCTCATCACTGCTAAGCAATTTATTTGGTGTAAAATATATTTTAATCAAAATATGTTTGCTTCATGCACAAAAACAAATGTATGTACAAAATCTTATGCAATCATATTCTCAGTTTGTTTTTGGAAGTGTACTGTTAGGCTCTCTGTCACTGCAGGAAATATAATGCTTCAGCTATAACTTTGCTGTCAATCATCCCTACTGAATCACTAATGGAGATCTGGGAAAAGGCGAATAGTCATATGATTTTGTTTCTTTGACTGCTTGTAATAAACTGGCAAATAAAAATTAGTAGAAGTATGCAATACCTTTGACTTCTATTGTTGCCCACTCTTTTGAGTGGTGGAAAGCTCAGGGCAGCTTTTACTATGCATATTTCCTTTGAAAAAGAAAATAATGGACACTTACCAAGGTACTTCTCACGACCGAAGTTTGCCACCCATGAGACACATGATCGGCGACACAGTGAGCGGCAGAGCCAGGAACCAGAGGAGGAAGTCCTCATTCCCCTGATGCTGGACACTCTTGTGGCTTTGTGCATGCAGCCCAAGTGTGCACATGAACAGGGACGGGAGTAGAAGGGCAACTCACGCCCTTCTACCTCAGTAATAGGCCAGATTAACAACTCAGGCTACCCAGCAGGGCAGTACCGGGATTGGGCCTAATCTCGGTGTGCGCCACACGAGCAGGCCTACCCAGATAGGGCTGTGCAAGCCCAGGCAGGTGTGCTCATGCATGTGCCCTCACCATGACTTAGTTACAATTATTAGGGCTGTGCTTTAGTGTGTCTGAAGCCTCAACACTCCACGGTCTTAATAGGTAAATCCAAACCAAGGAGCCTGTCAGTTACTGGTGGGAAAAAGATCCGTTACTGTGGAGATCCTGCCCAGTGAACAATTGGTTATGTTAACAGGTATCTACATACCCAATAGCAGTCATAGGGTAGATAACAGTGTTTTCATTGTCATATCCCTCCCCCCCCCCGCCATGCCCAGAGTTTTCATTCCATTTGGTTCTTGATCCTATTAAAGATAAAATGTGCCATCAAGTCGATTTCAACTCCTGGCACCCACAGAGCCCTGTGGTTTTCTTTGGTAGAATACAGGAGGGGTTTACCATTGCCTCCTCCCATGCTGTCTGAAATGATGCCTTTCAGCATCTTCCTATATCGCTGCTGCCTGATATAGTATCAGTGGGGATTTGAACCGGCGGCAACCTTCTGCTTGTTAGTCAAGCATTTCTCCGCTGCGCCACTTAAGGTGGCCTTGATCCTATTACAGCAGTAAAATAGCCTTGCTGTATTCTGTGCTGGCTTACTGGTGTTAGATATGGAGAGGGAATTTTCCCTTCCCACAGGCGTACTACTTGACAAGGCTATTCTGTTCGCTGATACTGTCAAAAGAGGTGAAATCTGGGCCAGTTACCACCAATCTCCTGGGGAGACAGGGGAGACTGGTGGTAACTGGTTCCCTGTTGTGAATTTGAATAACAGAATGTCAGAGCTGGAAGGGATCTTGGAGATGTACTAGTCCCACCACCCTGCTCAGCACAGGAATCTTTTACAGCACCCCTGACAGATGACTGTCATGACAGTCACAGTTTGATAACCTCCAGTGAAGAGAGCCTACCCACTGCACAAGGCACTGTCACCCAGCTGCCTCTTCCACTTAGGAAATTCTTCCTAATGTTTAGCCTAAATCTGCTTCCTTGTAATTTCAATCCAATGGTTCTAGTTCTATCCTCAGGAGCAACAAAGAACAAGTCTGCTCCTTCGTCACTGTGACAGCCCTTCAGATATGTGGATATGGATAATTTGATTAGTTTCTCCTAACCCTTTGGGAAATGGAGGTGGTGACAGCATTTCAGTGAGGATTCGCCACACCTTTGACCTCTGGATCCAGTGCGAAGTCTTCCTCCCAGTGTTGGAAATGGCAGGTAGGTACTGCACTAATTATTATTATTATTATTATTATTATTATTAACATTTATATCCCGCTCTTCCTCCAAGGAGCCCAGAGCGGTGTACTACATACTTGAGTTTCTCTTTCACAACAACCCTGTGAAGTAGGTTAGGCTGAGAGAGAAGTGACTGGCCCAGAGTCACCCAGCTAGTTTTATGGCTGAATGGGGATTTGAACTCGGGTCTCCCCGGTCCTAGTCCAGCACTCTGACCACTACACCACGCTGGCTCCATGCATGGAGTTGGGCCCCTTGGGAGTGCCTGCCTGTGTGGTGCCATGCGGATGATGCATGCTTTGTTAGAATCAGAGATTCTGATAGGCCTAGTGCCCATTTAGGATAGCTGGTGGATGCATTATCCCAACCAGCCCTTTGATGTGTGACTTGCAGATGCTTGACAGGTACTGCTGCTTCCACAACTGCATCTCCAGGCCAGTAAAAACCTGTTGCTAAAGGAACAGTGGTCCTGTCAGGCAGAAAGATATTAACAGTAAGCTACCCAGGGCTGCATTTAGGGGCAGGTGGCCCAGGCAACTATCTGGAGCACTGGGTTGCCACTTGGGGAATACCTGGCATTTCAGTTATTCTTAAAATTAAAATACTTTTTAATGAGATTAGATCAAACAAATTTGTTTATTTGCTTACATATGGACATAAATAAGTACAGATTTGCAAATCCAGATAAATCCAGATTTACAACACAAAACATTAATGATTTATGGCTGTGATAATTTATTTATGTATTTATTTACTTAATTTACATAGCACCCTTCCTAAAGTGGCTCAGGGCAGTTTACACTAAAAGAAAATAAAAATACAAAACCATTAAAATAAAACCCCCCAATTAAAAACAGTTTAAAATTGCAATTAAAACTAGATAGCATTAAAACTATATGTCATTAAAAGGCAGGCTAAAAAGATGGATCTTCAAGGCTCTCCTGAAGGCCTCCAAGGACGACAGTCCTCTTATATCTATGGGGAACGTGTTCCACAACTTAGGGGCATGAGGTTGCCACCAGATTAACTGGTGGCTCCGAAAGATGGACCCCTCCTGATGATCTCGATGAGTGGTGAGGATCCTGACTGTAGAGGAAGATGCTCCCTCAGGTACATCAGATGCCTGCAGCTTGTGTATCAGAACTGTGGAAAGGCCTATACATGCAATAAAGAAAACGTATTCAAAAATGAAACAAATGGAGAGGGCACTGAAGATGATCCTTGGCTGGGGTGCTGTCCAGGGCCAGCCTCATCAGCACCTTTTGAGAAGCGTAGGTGCATGCGTGAATCCATTACATTTAAAGAACAATAGCCTTTTTGCTCAGCAACCTGGATGAAAACAAACCCAGGCCATCCACATCCTACAACTCTCTGCCACTCCCATGCAGAAGAAAACGATTTTCTTTCCTTCCCATGTGGATATTATGAAATATAATTACTATTTTGAGAACGATAAAGTTGTCTGTGGAAGATCATCATTGTGGGGTTTGGAGGCGTTTTTGGGCCATCATTTGAGAATTGTTATTGCACCGAAGGAACTGAAAGCACAAACATATTTAGCACTCAATTAGAGTTTTAACATCTTCTTCCCAACAACTTTAGATTTATAGCCTAAATGTAATGGCCTCAGGGTACAGTTGATAACTGTGCTGAAGTTCAAAACATTGTAAACAGCCTATCAAGTGTACACACTTGGTTTCCAGGGGACTTTAAAAAAACAGTAGGACTATTTTTGGATAAATAGTATACTGTAGTACTATGCTTCCTACTGGAATACCATTTTCATTGTCAGTGAAATTACTTTGCAGTTCTGATTTGATTCATATATTCTTTTTGTCCCACTTCATTGAAAGACAATTTGATTGGAACTTTCTCGTGACTTTTAGGCAAAGGTGTCCAGAGATTTTAGTACTGCATACTGACACATTACTTTTCCACAATTAGCTGCAAGTGGAATTAAAATTGTGGTTTCACGTGGTCCTTTAAGTATTTATATACCACTTTTCAATAGTTTCTCAAGGTGATTCACAAGTAAAGTATAGTACAGCAGAAAACCATAACTATGTTAAAACAGCAGTGAAAAGCAGCAATACAATTAAAACAGTAAAATGCCTAGGAGAATAAAAATCCACATCTGTCACTGAAATGTTAGCAGTTTAGGAGCCAGGAACTCCCTTCTCTGGGAAGGGAGTTCCACAAACAGGATGCCAAAACCAAAAAGACCCTCTCTCTGGTCGCCTCCTGCCTCACCTCAGATGGAGGAAGGACTTGAAACAAGGTCTCCAAAGACAATCTTAGTGTATGGGTAGGTTGATGGGCATAAAGCAGTATTATCTGGCAATGTCCTTCCCCAAGGTGAGGTTCCTTCTGTAATGAACTCTCACAAGGAAGTCTTGTTCAGCTTCCTTAATTGTTCCAATGTCTCTTTTTCTTCCCACAAGATAGGAAAGCTTTAGCTTCTCATTTCCTTGCATTATTTTTTAATTTAATTTTTAATTGCAAACTATCACTGTAAAAATGAAAGGAAACAAATAATCCTCTCCTTGCAGGAACAGAAGAACTCATTGGAGCAATTAAGAGCCCTGCAGGCAGAGCAAAGAGGCATCTTTTAAAGTAGTTAATCTCTATATTTAGCAGGGGGAGAGCAACTGTCCCTATCCAACACCAGCACAGCATCCTTTCATTGACTGTGGCTGGTGTCTACTACTAGTAGTAGTAGTACCAACACAACCTTCTAATAAAAATAATAAAATATAAATATAAAAAATTAAAAGATTGTGAGCCCTTTTGGGACAGGGAACCATCTTATCTATTTATTATTCTAATCACTTTGAGAATGTCGTTGAAAGGTATTACATAAATACTTGTAGTGGCAGGGGTGCACCTAGGTGATCTTCGTGCCTGCACCACTCCTGCCATGAGGCTCCCATGAAACCTACTTTGGGGGGCCTCCTGCAGCCACCCCATGCCCGCCCCGCTGTGCCAAACATCCACCCCCCCCAAATGTCAATCACCATGTGCGGTGCGTGGCTGAGGGGTAGCAGCTGGGGAATGAGCTGAGCAGGCCTTTCCCCCCCAAAGGCCATGGTGGCAGCTGGAACAACCAATGGGCCTGTCCATTCAGCCCAGTTGCTCTTGATAACTGCAAGGCGCACCAGCATGCCTGACAGTTGAAACAGATCATTGCAAGCCCGTGACATCACAGGCTTGTGATGATCTATTTCAACCTAACAGGCACGCTGGAGCATCTCGCAGTTCTCAAGAGCCGCTGGGCTGGACGGATAGGCCCAGCTATTGTTCCGGCTGCCCTTGTCGCCATGGCTGTGCGGCATAGAGGCCTGCTCAGCTTATCCCCTGGCTGCCACCCCTGGGCCGCCCACTGCACATGGGGCAGCACCAGGGCGGGTGTGGGATGGCTTCAGGAGGCCCCACTGGCCATTTGGAGGAGCCCCAGACCTTGGAGGCCAGGGACTGTGGCCCCAAGGTCCGGGGTAAGAGCACCTCTGTGTAGTGGCAGTAGTTAAGAGCAGCTTTGCTGAATAGGATGGGAGAGAGAGTCTTCAAAGGAGAACTCCTCAGTAATCCCTCAGACACAATCAATAGGAAGCCACAAAACCAATAGGATCTGCAAATAAGAAACATTTTAATTAAAAGCACAGGAGTCCTGAAAAGTTTCAGTAGTTCTTTGCCTGTCTGCTCTAGAGTGACTGGTGCTGCAATGGTGTTATATTGGACAATTCAACTATTTGACAATGACATCATCTCTGGATGCTCCATAAAAAAAATTAGTGAACAAAGCATGGTAATTCCAGAGACAAGGTCTCCAGTGGAAACAACCTAAGTTCCAAAATCATAGCTCATCAAGGGAATTACGCTGAGTGAGTGTACATCTTATTCCTTTCCCCTGGTGGCAGCTGCAACCAGCCAGCTTCCCCATCTTCTCTCCTCAAAGTCAGAAGGAGACCATGGGGGAAGCCAGGCAGTTACAGCAGTGGCAGCCACCACAGGATACAGAGAAAGAAAGGGGAAAGAAGAGGCACACTGTTGAGGCTCCCACCTTGGAGGCACTTGCCATGCGGGGCAGTATTGTACAGCCCTGCCTATGCATTGCTCAGGACTGGGAGGAGGACAGGCCAGGCCAGCAACATAGAAAGCTGTCTGATACTGAGTCAGACCCTTGGTCCATCAAGCTCAGTATTGTCCACACTGACTGCAGCGGCTTCTCCAAGGTTGCAGGCAGGAGTTTCTCTCAGCCCTATCTTGGAGATGCTGCCAGGGAGGGAACTTGGAACCTTCTTGCCAGAGTGGCCCCATCCTCTAAGGAGAATATCTTACAGTGCTCACATGTAGTCTCCCATTCAAATGCAAACCAGGGTGGACCCAGCTTAACAAAGGGGACAATGCCTGTTTGCTACCACAAGACCAGCTCTCCTGTAGCTGTATTGACAGCTGTGGCAGTGACAGACAGCTTCTTTGTCACCAGGAAGTCAGGGGCTCTTCCAAGACTTTCTCAACCCAGGGCATCTCATGAGAGGCAAGACTTACACTAGCTGAGGATCTGACACACCCAGAGAAAAAGCTGATGTGGAAGGAGAGGAGGATGCTGCGAGTGTGAATGCCCACGGAGGCAATAGCTTTACCCCTCTTTTGTTCCTTACTCCCTCCATCCCAAGGTTGAGTGTGAGGGCTGGAGCATAAGGCACCTGGGGGCAAGACAGGGAGTGAGGAGTCCTAACTCTCCCAACCTCTTGTTGTTGAAGCTACCATAGGACCAGATAGGTCAATCTGGAGGGGAACCTGGGAGTCTCACTTCATGGGCAGGACAGGTGATGGCAGGCTTTGAGGGGGAAGCTAGCTGGGCAGCAAGCAAAGAGGGAGAAGGAGAAAGCCTCTCCTTTATGAGCCCTGCCTCCAAAAAAAGTTGCTCATGCACTGCAGCTGGAAGTACATGGCTGACTTCCTGACTAACGAAGTATGCACATTAGCAGTGATGCAGTGGGAGCCCTTGTGTAACTCACCCAGCCCTCTTGCACTTGCACTGTTGCACCAGAGTGCTAATACTTCCAGAGGTGCTCTTACCCCTGGACTTCTGGGTCAAAGTCCAGGGCCTCCACACACCCCTGCCCCCCACCAATCCTGTTTAGTCTGTCCCGGGTGGCGTGGTCATGTTAAAAATGTGTTTAAAATACTGTTTGGGTGGATGGTGGGAGCCTCCAAATGCCTTTAGGTCCAGGCTCCAAAATTACCTAGGTGCACCTCTGAATACTTCTGAGTAAGGTCCATTCTCTGGAAGTGATCTCTCAGAGCAGAAACATGTTGCTGAGAGTCAGAGAATGGGTTTCTGCCCACAGCACTTCCAGAGGGTGGGTAGTACACAGAAGTATTATTTATTTATCAAATTTGTAGACTGCCCCAAACTTCTGTCTCTGGGTGGTTAGACCCTATTAACATGCACACTTAGTTAACCCGGATGCCATCGGGCTCTCTCTCTGTGTCTGCATTTTAAAGATGGCAGCATTATCTTTACTCAAAGTGTAAAAATTCTAGCGCTGCAAATTGAGGAGAATTTATATACACACACAGACACTAAATACATAAGAACAGCCCTACTGGATCAGGCCCAAGGCTCATCTAGTCCAGCATCCTGTTTTGCACAGTGGCCCACCAGATGCCGCTGGAAGCCACAGGCAGGAGCTGAGGGCATGCCCTCTCTCCTGCTGTCACTCCCCTGAACTGGTACTCAGAGGCATCCTGCCTTTGATGCAGGAGGTGGCCTATAGCCCTCCGACTAGTAGCAGTTGATACATCTCTCCTCCATGAAGTTATCCGAACCCTTCTTAAAGCCATCCAGGTTGTTGGCTGTCACCACATCTTATTCTTATGGCAGAGAATTCCACAAGTGGATTATGCGTTGTGTGAAAAAGTACTTCCGTTTGTTGGTCCTAGATTTCCTGGCAATCAATTTCATGTGATGACCCCTGGTTCTAGTGTTATGGGAGAGGGAGAAGATTTTCTCTCTCTCCACTTTCTCCACACCATGCATAATTTTATAGACCTATATCATGTCTCCCCGCAGCAGTCATCTTTTTTCTAAACTAAAAAGCCCCAGGTGTTGTAGCCTTGCCTCATAAGGAAGGTGCTCTAGGCCCCTGATCATCTTGGTTGCCCTCCTCTGCACCTTTTACAATGTCCTTTTTAGATGTGATGACCAGAATTGTACGCAGTACTCCAAGTGTGGCCGCACCATAGTTTTGTATAAGGGCATTATAATATTAGCCGGGGTTTTTTTGATCCCCTTCCTAATGATCGCTAGCATGGAATTGGCCTTTAGATCCTGTTTTTAGATCCTGTTTTAGATCTAATGGAATTGACAGCCCAGAATTAGATAAATAAGATGCAATACTGATTGGCTGACCTCCCATAAAGCCAGCAAAACACACACACACACCGCAACACCACCGCCACCCCATCCCACAATTCCTGGAGTAGTTTTTTTTAACTGTCAAAAAAGGATCCTTTCAAAATAAGCTGATGAATTGAGATATTAATCCATGAGCAATCCTGGGAGCCAAGAGAGAGAAGTGGGGGCATCATTACCATCACTGCAATCATTACAGTCATAACCCAGCAATATGGAGGAGGCTGCATTCTAAGCACACTTCCCAAGGAGCAAGTCCCACAGCACTGCATGAGACTTCTTTCGGAATGAGACTTCTGAGTGAACATCTTTGGGCTCTCATTGTAAAGCTGCATTCCTAGATGAGAATTACTACCCACTTTAGTCTCTGCCTCTCGCTTTACCCCACCATGTTAGCAGTGGAAATAGGTAGTCGGTTCCCAGAAAGGTATCAGGCAGAGTAGTCTAATTTTGCCTGTGTTCTTTGCTTCAATTTGCAACAAGTTAAAAAAAAATAGGGAGAAGGGTTTTTATTATAAAACACACACACGTTTCTTTTAAAGATAGCAACAGCTCCCCCTAATCTCACTAGCAACTAAATTAAACATGCTAAAGGAATAGAGAGCAACTGTTGGGAAGAGCACCTGCATGCTTGGACGCAGAAGGTTCCAATTTCCCTCCTTGACATCTTCAGAAAGGGCTGAGAGAGACTTCTGCCTGTAAAGTTGGAGAAGCCGCTGCCAGTCTGGGTAGACAATACTGAACTGGATGGACCAAGGGTCTCACTTGGTATAAGGCAGCTTCCAATGTTTGTATTGTCATATATGACAACATGAAGTCAGAAGCTCAAACCAGATTGAGGAGTGTGTGTGCATGCACACATAAAGTCCTCCCCCTGCCCGATCTATAGTAGTTCTATAACTTAGTAGGTTATGCACAGTAAACAACAGACCTTGCTATCAGAGTAGGGATGGGAAGCCTAATCCATCTACAGGGAACTGGACCATGACAATTCTGTTGACCCCCCGAATGGGAGCATGACAGGGTCTAATCCCTCCCACGTCCCACTTACCCATGCACTTTACTCATCCCCACTTACCGGTCTTGTTGCTCCAGCAATGGCAGCAGGAAAATAGAAGGTGACCTCTCTCTCTCTCTCTCTCTCTCTCTCTCTCTCTCTCTCTCCCTCCTCCTTTCTCTGAGGTATGGCATGCTGTGATGGCTGCGTGCCAGGCACAAGAAATGCTAGGAATGGTTGTTTTTTTCTCTTACTGACTCACGTTTTCTTTCAGCTTGGAGAAAAACTTTGGGACTGTAATGCTGCCTTTGCATTGGGTTGCTTTTAATGCTTTCTTTTTTTGTACTAGATGTGATTGAATTTGGCATATCACTAAATTTATCCTGCATGGGGAAATGCGCCTTTTTCTGTTGTTGGTGTTGCTGCTGCCGCCACCACTGTTTGTTTTTAGATCTAAAGGATGTAATAATTTCTCTAGAGTGGGGGAGGAAAGGGAAGGACTGAGTATTTAGGAATAAATTACTTAACTGATAGGTTTTGTGTATTTAGGGGAAGTAGAAAAACCAGTTGGATTCCTGTTGTGTGCTGAGAGCATAAACCATTGAAAAGGACCTCAAGGAGGAAAAATGCAAAGCTATTGTTAATGCTGGCACAAAAGCAAAGGTGACTGAGAATGTCTTGGAGTTTTTCTCCTGGAATACAGTTCTAAGAATTATACATTTCCCTCTATCTCATTCTACCCATTATAACAGGACTACATTCATCACAGCATAGGGTTGCTTATGATAGTGAAATGTTAATGTATTTGTGAACAAGAAGAATGAGATGCTTGAAAGCAGTCTATCTTCATTTCAAAAAGTGCATATCCTAGGCTGTGACATCACTTTTTGTGCAAAAGGATAAACATTGTATTTTTGTGTACTTAAAGGTGATGAATAGAAAGAGAGGAATTTTTCTAGAAGAAAATGCACTGTTAATAGGGAGGGGCATGGAAGGACAGAGAAAGAGATTTGAAAAACAGACATACACCTTTGAAAATATGTAAAATAACTAACCCTGAAACACCTTGAGTGTAGTAGTCACAGAAGGCATTCACACAACAGTTCAGGCAGGTGGGGGGATGAGGGGGGGTGAAGGCTGTGAAACCTTACTCCTCACAGATGATCCCCCAAACAGTGCTGGGAGCATGGAACGTGTTCACAGATGAGCAATGCTAACGGGACAAGTTATCCCAGCCTCTGGGTATCCCGCAATGCACCATGCGCTGAGCACAGTACATTGGGAGATTCCCGCAGGGGACAGGCACTCTAGGTGCCCGTCACTTTGTTTTCAGGAGACACACAACCGTGGGGCCCGGGCAAAGTGGTGCTGTCCCACCAGAATTGGACTGTTAAAAAACAATTACCAAACAATTAAAAACAAAATATGGACAGTATCACAGTATCGCTGGTGCATGTGAGCTAGTGGAAAGCACCTTCACCACACCTCTCCTCAGCTGAGCTCCTCAAAAAGCCATGGCTGAGGACTGGGGGACCTTCAGCAAGACACTGGATGCATGCAGCTTAACACAGGTTGAGCCTCCCTACCCTGGGTATGGCTGCGCATGAGAACAGCTTCACAGTATCACTGACACTGGAACAATGAGCATCAGTGGACATTGTGCAGCCCATCTCCCTACTGAGCCTACCTTAAGCCCGCCCCCCTAGCAAGGCTAAGGGTTGGGAAACATGAGATGCTGCACAGGGGGTGAGGGGTTGCGGTGGGGCCAGATACCTGGACACCACCAACAGAATTCTGCCTCCACTAGCAGTTCCCCTTTGTGGTTTCCGGGATTTCCCCTTCCCCTATAGCTTCTTACACTGCATGCATCCTGTGTCTTGCTGAAGTCCCTCCAGTCCTCAGCCATGGCTTTTTGAGGGGATCAGCAGAGGAAAGGTGTGAAGGTGCTTTCCACTTGCTCACATGCACCAGGGATGCTATGATACTGTCCACAATTTGTTTTTAATTGTTTGGTTACCTGTCAATTTTTCTTTTTCAGGATAAGCAGTATGGTTGAGAACTTGACTGTGGAGCCAGGCTTTCTTGTGAGATAATGAGAGGAGGGTCTTTTTATGAATCTGGTTGCATTCAGGTGAATGGGAAGACCCTCAAGACTCCCCTGTTCTCACAGGCTTTTAATTAGTTTTAATTTTAATAATTTGTTTTAATAACTGTGTTTTGCTATCACTTTTATTGTGTCATGTATTTTAATGTGCTGACTTTTAAATATTTTAAATTTTGTACACAACCTAGAGATGTACATATCAGGTGGTATAAAATAATAATAATAATAATAATAATAATAATAATAACAACAACAACAACAACAAGAAATAATAATTTAATAATACATCTGCAAAAAATATAAGCTACCTGTAGCCAAAAATTGGTGGGACCATACAATTGAAAAAGTGGTAGAAAATGAAGATGCACAAATATTATGGGACTTCCGACTACAAACAAACATCTGCCACACAATACACCAGATATCACTGTAGTTGAGAAGAAAGAAAAACAAGTTAAACTAATCAACATAGCAATACCAGGGGACAGCAGAATAGAAGAAAAAGAAATAGAAAAAATAACAAAATACAAAGATCTACAAATTGAAATTGAAAGGCTGTGGCAGAAGAAGACCAAAATAATCCCAGTGGTAATTGGCACGCTAGGTGCAAACTAATCAGTTAAAATATAACCCACCCACCCCCATGATCAAGAGTATCTGGGGTTCTCCACACACTCCATTTTCTTGGCCTCTGACTTCAATAGACAGTGATGGTCTCATTGTTTGACTTGCATAGTTAATCAACTGATGACCCATTAAGTCATTGCCTTCTCTTAGCTTGGCTGATAGCATGGCTAGAGGGTGTGGCAAGTGAATCAACTTCCCATGCTTCCGTTACCAGCAAGAAATACTGACTGGCTCAGCTAAAGTTCTTAATAGGTAGTATATTGCCTATTCCCACACCCCCACTTTCAAACACAATTACAAAATGAGATATATCTAAGGCCATACAGTTTACAAAAAGGTCCTGGTTGAAACTTTTCCAAACGTTACCATAGCTTTCCACCTTATCCAGCTCTGCCATTTCAAATTGTGAAGGAGAAAGAGGTTTCTTCAAACTATCCCAAATTAAAAATAAATTATGGTCAACAATGCTGAAGTCAAGACTGCCATCCTCTATTTGCTCTATAGAATGGAATCTTCTGAGAGAAATGTCTTTTGATGATCTCATATCTGAATTTGCTGCCAAGAAAAGCAGGAAAAAGAAGATACAACTCTTAAACTGACCTGAATAAAGCAAAATTGGGGCAATACATTTACTGTAGTCTAGAAAACCACACAGCTCTGTCGGTGCCAGGAGTCAAAATTGACTTGACAGCACACTTTACCTTACCTTTTACTAAAAACTGACAAAACATTTTGCAAGCTTTCAAGTTCTGCAGAGCTCTTTTTCAAGCAGCACATTAAAAAGAGAGATGGGGAAGATGGCAGAATTTAGGCTGGATGTAAAAGAACTTCTGTTTGCATCTGGCATATTGGTACTGTAAGTCAGTAAAGAATATATTATCATCATGTGTAAACTTTGGTCTAAACTTTGTATTTATTTTAGTTTTAGGAAACATGAAAAAGGGTACCTCATTTAAGGGAGTTCTATACTGTGCAAGTGAAACCAATAGGACATGTCTGTCTTTCAGTAATAAAATATTGACATGCTGTTTTGTTAATTCTGATGTCAGTATAAATGGCTTTTGAAAATATTACATGCCTATTTAGACACAGGATGCTGTGAGAAGTAACTGGGTTGGAAGTGGGGGCTCAAATGAAAGGATTCTACAGGATTCTACCATTTTAGGATTCTGACACTCAGTATCAGAAAGGCCCTGGAATGGGTCTATAATTGGGCAGCTAATGGGTTACTGTGGACTTTAACAAAAGAACAATAAAGTTCCTTGTTGGTTTTCTCCTGCCTTTTGAAAGAGACACCCTTCAACCAAAGGGCAGAGAAAGCTTCTGGCAGTTTGTACTTGGAGGCAGAGAACTGAGAGTTTTTAGCTGGAGTTTAGCTGGACTGGAAGCTTTACAAACAGGGCTATTAGCCCAAATCTCCTCAGGAAGAGGGAGAGTGCATTCACACAACAGCCAAACTTACCCCAAAGTCCCTTCGAGATCCTTGGATCCACTCCACACACAAATTGGGCTTTGTCTTACGAATTCTAGCTTATCTCAGTGTATTTCTGGGTTTTTAAAATGCTGGTTTTAAGCTACTTTTTCTGGAAACCCGGAGCAAATAGGGAGAGGCACTGACATAGAATCATTAGCATGATAAGAGGGGTACTCTGTTGACAAATGTAGATGTAGCTCTTTAGTAATCTCCCCTGTCCCACCACCATTGGCTAGAAGGAAAACACTGTGTGAACTTGCATCAAAAACAAACCCGAGAGCAGAGGGGAGGGGCTGCTTCCCTGAATGCCGCGAGTGTAATTCAAAGTGGCTTCGCTCAACATTTAACCCGCAGCATGAAGCCATGTGCAAATAACTCCCTGGAAGCAGTTGGGGTGGAATGGGGGCTTCAAACATCCAGATGGTTCTTTTGGGAATGAAGGCAGTATAAGTAGTTTAGTGCCTGCTGAAACTTAGAAGTAATTTTGCTTCTGCTCTGCTCTGCTCATATGTACACACACACACACACACACACACACACACACACACACACACACTATACACACACACACACTATACACACACACACACATATATATACACACATACATACACACACACACACACTATATACACACACACACACACACACTCTATATCTATATCTATATCTATATCTATATCTATATCTATATCTATATCTATATCTATATCTATAACAAAAACATAAGTCTCTAAAGCTCTGTTATCCAAGAGAAATTGCATTCTGCAGCACTGCCTTTGCACTTCTCACTGCCTGGCTAAGTGGCAAGAGCTTAGCAATATATAACATTTACAAGGAAGTTAAAGAGTCTCATGGTTCCGTTTTAAAAATAAAGCCCAGCATTTACAATCTGGCATCACTTATTTGTGGGCAGTACTTATCTTTTCAGTTAGCTATAAACTGCAACCTGATATTAGAGTAGCGAGAAGGGATATATATATATATATATGGAGGGCCAAGGTTATGAAGCCCTGCTTTGGGGATAAAATGAGGAAATAAGCAAAGTGAGTAAATTAATATGCCTCCTCACTCATTGCGCTGCTTGGGGCTTCATTCTGTGCTCCCTCCTCCCTCCATACCAGCTGCAAGCTGGTCCTTTGTCAGTCTGGAGGCTGCTGGGGTGGGGCTAAGCTGTTGGGGTGTTCTCTCCAAGCAAAAACCAAGCTTCCCAGCCCAACCAAGCTTCCTAGGGGCTAAGTAGCCTGTAAACAGTCACACATTTTCTAGGTCTCTTGGTACATGCAAATGGATGTGCAATGACAAATATGCCATCTGACCTGAATTGAATATATACATATGCCTTACCTAGTTGTTTTCTTCGGGTGTCATCCGTCTAACCGTAATAAGCTGAATGCTCTTAAATCTGATACGCCATTGGCAAGAGAAGGTTATAGTAGTGGGGGCGGAATTATTTCAAGAAACTGTAAAAGATAGTAATGGCTATTCTTGATGAAAGCCAGGCAGGTATTCAGAATCCATGGTCTTTTGTTTTTCCATTTATATTTGGCAAAGATTAGCAGCACCCAGGGATGTATATTGACCCAGGCAGACTCCGTGAACTGGCAGGAGCAATGGGCTTCTTTTGTGGGCTTGCTTTGTTTGTTTCACATACAAACACCAGACTTCCAAGGCCCCATGCAAATGCATTGTCTGCATGCTCCTTAGAGTAGGCCTGTCAAGGAGCCCATTTGCTCTTAGTGCTCAGGAAAAGGTTTTATGTATGACTTCAGCAGCCCTCTCTTTTTCGTTTTGGTCTTTCACCACTGTACTTCATCAATGTGGGTAGTGGTGGCATTCCCTGATTAACACAAGTATAAAGCATCAAGGAGGAATAGGTCCATGGATTGACCAGCTTCAGGAATTGTACAAGGCTGATGGCAGGTGTTTATAATGATGCACTTGCGTATGTACTCACTCACTCACTCATTCACTAATTCCTCCCTGCAGCATAACAATTCATAAAACAGGTTTTTCCCTTGTGGGTTCTGTGCTATTTGCATGCTCCAAAGTGTACATTAATCTTCTGCTGGGAATGACAGCTGGCTTCTCTCAGCATAATGAGACAGTTTCAAAGTCCTGGCAGACATGAGTCCAATATGATAGTACCTCCCACATGCTTTACATTCCAAGGATGTGTTTAAATATACCCTCTGAATGAAGGAGAACATGTGGCTGGAATTATTCTTTAAAGGGCTGGTTCTAGAAAAGAGGCTTCGTGCTGCCATGGTAGGGTTGCCAACATTGCGTTGGCCAAAACTGGGACATGGAGTGGGGGAGTCGGGGGGGAAGGAAGGGAGTCTTGGGGCGGGGCTACCTAGGAAAGGCACTTGGCCTCAGGTGGCAAGGGCTCATGCTTACCAGCGCCTTACCTCCCCCCACCCTTGCAGGATGGACCCACAACAGCATGTAGACTGCCAGGTTCCTAACAATGATATCCTGAGCTACTTCTGAATAGGTTGCAACTTTTCCTACCTACCCACCCCTCTCTGGGGAGGCAGCAGCTGCCCTGCCCCAGGCATGCATAAGCAGTCCCTTTTCTGAAGCAGACAAGCAAAGTTAACAGTTGCAAAGGAATCCCTCCCCCCCCCCCCACCCGGCAAGGGGTCACAACAGGCACAAAAGGCCCAGAGTCTTCGGCTGTGGTCGCGTAGCGGGGATGGCAGGCGAGAGCTCTGCACCTGGCTCCCAAACCATGACAGCCCAGGTGAGGTCGTGGTGGGCGCTGGGTGGGTGAGCATACTGGCAGGCAGTCTCAGCTCCTCCCTCGGGCCTGCCTTCCTCCCAAATGAGGCAGATGGGGCCGATTTCAGGCCTCTGCATATGCGTGCATTGTCGGAGAACAATGTCCAATCAGTAGTCACACATGGGTACTTCAAAGCTTTAAACAAAAAAAGCAGGCAGGGCAGAGGAGCCTAACTGTGGATCTCCAGCCTGACTTTGCATTTGGCTTTGTATGTCATTCTTTGAATTCCAGCCAAGAATCCAGCAGGCAAATGCTTTCAACAAACAACTCTGTCTTCCAGCATGATGCTCCATTCTCAAAGGCCCTGAAAAATAATTACAGCTGTTTCTCCATATGAAGATTTTTATGTGAGTATCTCCTCCCTGCCAGCTTTATTGATTTTGTTATTGATTTCTATGCACACATTATTGTAGGCAGACACAGTCTGTCCATGTGACTAAGTCTTTAGATTGAGTGTTTCTGCTTCCTCATCCTTTCCATCACAAGAATATTCAATTCGGCTTTTTGAAACCCAGATATTATGGTATTTTTTTCTTTGAGCATTTTCTTAACTTTTTGACCTTTGACAGCAAACCAAGGGCAAGAAACATTTCTTTCTTTCTTGGGAAGAGGCTACTGCTCTGTGGTAGAGCAGTATTCCTTTGCATGCCGAAGATCCTAGATTCAATCCACGACATCTCCAGTTAAAAGCATCAGGTAACAAGCAATGGGAAAGGTATCTGCCAGAGACTCTAGAACAGGCCCCCCAGCTATTTTTGGACTACAACTGCCATAATCCCCAGCCACAGTGGCCAATAGCCAGGGATTATGGAAGTTTGTTTGTTTGTTTGTTTGTTTTTATACCACCCAAAACTTACGTCTCTGGGCAGTTTACAACAACAAGTTGTAGGCCAACATCTGCAGGAAGGCCAAAGTTTAGCAGCCCTGCCCCAGAGAGACACTGCCAATACTAAGTAGACAATACTGGGCTAGATGGACCAATGATATGACTCAGTGTTAGGGATGTGCATGAACTGAGGTTCATGCACAGGCTCGGCAAACCCATGACCTTTAAAAAAGTATACAGCAGATCCTTACCTGCTCTCGACTACCCTATGCAGCTTCCTGCTGTGACAGGCACCCCCAACCAACCATGCATGGCGCCGGCACGCACATGGCCTCCCCGTGTGTGGACACCATTTGTGTAGTCAGCATGGTGTTGCTGACCACGCAAATGGTGTCCATGCATGCACAGAGGTCATCTGCATGCTGGTGCCACACGTGGGTTGTTGGGGGGAGCACTGTTGCAGGAGGAAGCTGCATGGGGTGGTGGAGAACAGGTAAGGACGTGCTGTGCTCCTTTTTAAAGGTCCCGCATGCCAATTCCACCCCCTAGGCATCACCAAGCATGTGCATGAAGCTTGGTTTATGCACAGTGTTGGACTAAGGCTGGGAAGACCTGGGTTCAAATCCCCATTCAGTTATTAAACTACTGGGTGACTCTGGGCCAGTCATTTCTCTCTCAGTATAACTCAACCTAACCTGCCTCACAGGGTGATTGTGAGAATAAACATAACCACAGGCTCCTTAGAGGGAGAGCAGATATATATGTACAAAATAAAAATAAAAATATGTTCATGTTGATCATACACTCAGAGGACTTAATCAAGAAAAACAAAGTGCGAGTTCACAGTTAACATGGAACCTGAAGTTCACATGATTTCCCTTAGTTCCGGGAGCATGCACTTACCGGCTCCCATCCTTGTGCATGTACCTACTTCCTTTGTAGGCCAGGATATGCCAAGATTGGTCACATGTATGAACCCCGCAGTCTCAGCATATTGCTTCAAAGAACCCAAGATCTGAAACTCACTTGAGCCTGGATTCAAAGTGAAATTGCACCAGTTTTCACCCAAAGAGAAAACACAGCCTTTGTTATTATTAACCTCCCAGAGATGAAAGTTTGGGCGGTATAGAAGTTTAATAAATAAATAAATAAATAAATAAATAAATAAAATTATAGACTCAGACATAACTCAAGTAGGAAACATCAAATAAGGCCTGACTTGATCATACAGGCAAACAGATGTGGCACAACTCAAGGTGTGCTGGCCATGTTGAAAGCAGAATGTGCAAATCCCAGTTCTCATACTGCTTTCAGCACTTCTGGGCTGGTTCATATGGTACTTGGCCAAACCCACATGATAAAGATGTGAGTGTGCACATCTTCCTCCCAGTGCACCATTCCTAAATTGTTTGTGTGCATGGTTCATGAAAACCACCTCTCTATACATAATCCAAATACTATTTTAGAGTAGTGCTTGAGGTGCATATGGAGAAGTGGTTCAGATGAACCACCCCTCTTGCAATCTAAGAAAGGTGTACTGTCTTTAGCAGGTGGGGCAGCCCAGTTGCACAAAGTATTGCCCAAGAGCGCACAGAGATGCTTTTTGGTATGTTACTGAAACAGCTTGTTTGGGGATTGCAAACGGCACCACTATGTGATCTGGTGTTGCAGGCTTGCAACCTCCACCTTGGATACCTGAGCTCACAGAATTGTGAACCCTGCACTTGCCCATATTTGGCACATTATGCAATATTGAAAGCCAGTGTGGTGTAGTGATTAGAGTGCTGGACTAGGACCAGGGAGACCCAGGTTCAAATCCCCATTCAGCCATGAAACTAGCTGGGTGACTCTGGGCCAGTCACTTCTCTCTCAGCCTAACCTACTTCACAGGGTTGTTGTGAAAGAGAAACTCAAGTATGTAGTACACTGCTCTGGGCTCCTTGGAGGAAGAGCAGGATATAAATGTAAACAACAACAACAACAAACAAACAAACATGGGGCAATATTGGCCAAGGTTAGAATATGACTGTAGGGAGTACCCCATGACTGTAGTGAGTACCCTATGGCCTCTCTTGTAAAAAGGAGGAAGCTAGCAAGCAGACCTGGGTCAAAGAGAACTTCACAAGAGAAATAGCTAACTCCCTTGGCAATGGGATTAGCCTCGCTAATTGCTCCTAAAATTACCCAGATAAGCATGGCACACCCCCAGTCTCCTATCACAATGTTAATGAGCTGGCAAGGACTCAGAGGTAAGATTGTTAATAGGAAAAGGAAAATTATCTCTCTCCCAGGAAGAGGTGTCCTGGTCTCAGATAAAGTTTCTGTGTTCACCCATTCAGTACTTGATGCACACCTCTCAACCAGCCATTCCATCTTTTGTTTCTTAAAGATCACACTTACTTGATTGGGTCATGTGAACATGAACTTCTCAGCCCCTGCAGTCAGGGTGCCTGACTTTTGCATTTCCCCAAGGCATGATTTTGCCTATTTGTACTTCTGATTCCAACACATGGTCAGAAGGAGGGAAAACACAACAGAGAACTCGGGTAAGGACCCTGGAGAACAGAACACCCCTAGACCTATCCTGGAACAAAACACTATCCTGATTCCCTGGTCTGCAAGTGGTCACACTACACCACTTACGTCTTCTTTTTCCTGCCTTTCTACTTTGCTACTACAAGGAAATCTACCTGCACACTCCAACCTGCACGTGCACCGAACGCACCAACGGATTGGGACCAGTAATCCTAACCATCTATTTCTTTAAATATCCTTGCTCCCTTCTTTAAGTCTACGCCTTGATTCTTTCTCAAGCAAAGCCTAAAGCTGATTAATTGACAATTCGGACCTTAAGCTAAAACACCAGTATGTCAATACTGTTAGTTACAGTAAGATTGTATTGCCTCCTCACCTTGCCCAATCAATCTTTTTATTTTCCTGTACCCCAATTATCCCTAAGTAAATCTGATTGTATCATATTTCTGTCTTTTCATCATTTACATACCAAAACTTTGCACACATTGACACTGTAATAAACTGTTCCATATAGCCACACTTATTAGCCTCAAAGCCTGATTGGAATGTTTAGCCAGCACTCCAGAACAGTTTCATTAACACCTGTTAATGTAATGAGGGGCATCAATGCATATAAAAATGGGTTCCAATAATTGCACTTGAGTCTGCCTTTAATTGTTTCCAAAAGCAGTGATGAAGTTATCTTTTCCAATTTGCTTCCAACCTATATTCCTTCTTAATACCACTATAATAAAGGACACAGAGAGAAAGGGGATTGAAGAAATGCCATTTGCACTTCAGATATTATGGAAGCACTAATGATCACTTCTGAAATAAGCACCATGGACAAAATGGGGCTCATAAACATGCACTCGCTGCACTAGTTGTCTCCCTCCACCTTCCCAGGAGTACGGAAAGACCAGTGTGCCCTAAGAGCAAGGCAAGAAAGGAGGCACCCAAGCCAGGGAGCTCTTGTCCTCAGCTCCTGAAAAGACCAACAGCCTGAGACAACTTCTTAAAAAAAAATCTTCTGTAATTTGCTTCTTTTAATATTGTAAATCACTTTGGGTGCCTTTGTCAAGGCATAAAGGCGGTATAAAAATGTAGTAAGTAAGTAAGTAAATACTGGCATGCTACTATATGGATTTCATGTTGGGGCTCCAAAATTGTTTCAAAGCATTTTTGGCATGGTGTGTGTGTGTGTGTGTGTGTGTGTGTGTGTGTTGGTGAATGTATATTTCAAGCATTGATTAACTAATTGATTTCAGCTATGGAAGCTGTGCATATGAAGCTAGGGAAAATGGGAAGGGGGGTTCACATCAAAGTGCTTTTGTTTGAATGATAAATAGAAAACACATGTAAATAATACATGAAACTTGACACTGATGCTTATGACTTCTCAACAGAGTCAGCAGTCAAGAAAATACGCCTTTCTAATGCACACAATAATTTCAGGCAGTTTTCAGACAGTTTTGAAGTATTGATTACCCAGCAGTTTTGTGACACATTTCCTCTTGAGGAAGAAATCAATAGTCATTCCTTTGTCATGACACAAATCAATTCCAGGCCTCTCTCACTCTCACCCTCTCAGTTGTTCTTAAATATATCTGTGAAATCAAGAGAGCCAGAAAGCCATAGCAGCATGGCCACAAAAGTGCATGTGTTTATGCAAAAACACACATGCTGCCAGCAATCGCCTTCATAGTTTATTGTTATTGGCTAGATTAAATCAAAACCCATCTCACACTATCACACAGGATCAAGATGGCTGGCAACCTCTTAAAAATATCTTCTTGTTCACTCTACTTCAAGCCACAAGAGAACATTTAAAATGCCTAACTACCATATTTACATGAATCCTAGGCTAAGCCTTTTCAGACTTCTTTGAGGTTAGAAACTGGTGTGCATGTGTGTGTTTCTGTCTTCAGAATCCTCTTCCTTTCAGGAAAATACAGGTGTCAATCCTTTTTTAAAAACCTTAAATTCAGAATTCTCTCCGATACAGGTAAATACAGTGAATGGATTTCCACACTTATTCCTGGTCCTTTTACTCACCCATCCGAGCCCTTTCTTCCAAATCAATTTGTCCGCATTCAGTCCAGCTCTCTTACTCCATTCTCTGACACTATCATTAGGGGTGTGCACAAAACCAATTTACCCAGTTCAGTTCAAGTCCAAACCGGACTCAAACCAAACTGGGCAAGTTTGGTTTTGTGCCCCTCAAACAGACCCCTGGCTTGGCTCAAAGTCAAGCCAGTTTGGGGGTTCTAAAGATTTGTTTAAAAATTTAAGACTCCTTGCTGAGTCTGGTAGTTTCTGGGGGTGCTGCTGCAGAACTAGGGGGTCTCTGCCATGCCCCCCCTCCCCCTCCCACCAGTCTTCCCCCACTCTTCCAAGGACCATTTTGGCCCATTTTCTGGCTGTCCCAGCCCTTTCTCCAGTGGTGGCAGTCATTATGGAAGCTGCCATACATGTGCCCTGGCAATTTGTGTGGTCTGGGTCATGATCTGGCCACACAATTGGCCAGGGTGCATGTGTAGCAGCCTCCAAAATGGCTGTCACCACCAGAGATAGGGCTGGAACAGCCATAAAACAGTCCAAAATGCCCCTTGGAAGAGCGAGGGAAGGCTGGCACGGGGAAGGGGACATGGAAGAGACTCCCTCTGTGGTCATGGCAGCATCCCCAGAAACTGCCGGACCCTGCTGTGAGGTTTTAAAATAATTTTTAAAATTTAGAGCCCTCAAGCCAGCCCAGTTTGATGGCCAACTGGTTCAACCTTTAGCCCATCCTCACATCCCCACCAGCCATGGTTGCTTCCATGCTAGACCTTTTCTCTGGAACTGCCATCTGTTATTCATTCACTTTTTTCAAAGCATCCAGATGATGTTGCCTAATCATTTCAGCCTGGTATTTTTGTTGTTTCTTTGCCATGTTTTTTTCAGACCTGATTTGTGGTTTAAGGTGAAGGTAAAGTTGTGCCGTCGAGTCAGTGTTGACTCCTGGCGCCCACAGAGCCCTGTGGTTTTCTTTGGTAGAATACAGGAGGGGTTTACCATTGCCATCTCCCATGCAGTATGAGATGATGCCCTTTAGCATCTTCCTACATTGTTGCCGCCCGATATAGGTGTTTCCCATAGTCTGGGAAACATACCAGCAGGGATTCTCTTGATCCCTAGGCAAGTTACGTCCCTGCTGTGCCATTAGGTGGCTATTTGTAGTTTCCCACCCCCTTAATAAAACACAATTGTAGCTCTGGCCTTCCCAGTGTGAACAAACAGAACCCTATAAACTGTTGTCAGGGTCCTTGTGACTTTAAACACTTCCTTTTCCCCAGTTCAGCCTGCTTTATTTCTTCCCGTTGATCCCAGTTGGGGGGTTAACAAATAATTACCCCTTGAACAGCCTGAGTACATTATGTACAGCCCTTCACTATCTGACAGCAGCTATTGATGGGCTTCCAGAAAAGGGAAAGGACAGAGTTGGAAAAGGTACACTGCAAGGCCCTGAGTAGAAAACTGCTTTAATTGTAGGTGACTCTCTGCTGTGATCAACCCTATTTGCTTTTCTGTGCCATTACAGCTGGCTGGCATAACTACAGGTAACCAGTGAGCTTTAAGTGACAAAAGTTGAAAAATCATTTATGTCTAAGTCCCTGAAATAATCATAAACCAGCCTAAAAATATAGGCTTTGCACCATTTTCTGAAATGCTACATACTATAATTCTGGGACTCAGCCCATATGTATTTAATAGTTTAAAAATCCAGAGCTCTAGGCTCTGGCATCCCTTCAAAGCACACAATGAAATCAATATATGGATGGCCCCAAGCCAGAACAGGCAAGGCATTCCAACTATGTCACCTCTATATGAAAAATGTCCTGAATGGCCTCATCACTGATGATGAAATTGTGGACTGTTATATCTGCTTAAGTCTACTGATTTGATATGTCACTAAGTGCATATAAAAGGATCCATAAATATGATGGGCCATCTGAATATCTTAGAGTCCTGTTTTTATTTCCTTGCCATTTGTATTCCACTTAAATGCCAAGAACTTGAGAAATTTCAAACAAAAACAAACAGGCCCTAATGAATATCATATGTGTAAGCACTTTGAATTGTTTCTCTTCACTATGGGCTGAGATGGATAGTGAAAGCCTGTTTTTTAAATAAAGTAGAAAGGCGTCTTCACTTTCTGACTCAGTCAGCCCCACAATTGCTCAGGACCTTTGTCTGAAGCCACATACTTTAGCAGCTAATAAAGCAATTTATTAAAAATATCTCTAGATCCTCTATGAAATGAGACAATGGAAAGTGTTAGGACTGAAGTACATAGCAGTAGTAAGACAAAGAGGCACGGCCACACTCTTGACTCTTTCATGGTCTGCAGTTTCCTGACAGGCCCTTCATTAATGGTGCCTTTGGGACCAATAAGGCTTGTGTTGTTCTCTTTGGATCCTGTGGAATGGCCAGTTTGCTCTTCTAAAGAAGGCATGTTAGTTCTCAGGTTAGAAATATATGCATTTGGTTGCTGAAGTATGATGATATTGGTTGTTTGTTTGTTTGTTTGTTTTAAAGGATTCAACAGTTACTTGAATATATATTCACTGCATGACCGGCTGAATAATTATCTATGTAAATCTATTTGCTTTTAAAATAGTTAATTATGGATAATGAATCTGGAGTCAAATGAACCCCAGCTTCCTGCATCAAAGACTAATTGTTCATTGTGGTTACCTACTTAATAAAGACTTGGAACACTTATGTTCCTATCTCACATGGCAGTGCATCTGCGTGCATACAAAAAAGAAAAAGAGAAATCCACAGCTGGAAGGCATTGGCAAGAAAATATGAGTGCCAGGTAGGCAAAAATCTGATCACCCTGCCACCATCCTCTACTAGACTCCCCTGCCTCTGTTTCTTTACAACAAAGGGAATGAATGAATGAATGAATGAATTTATTTATTTAAGTTCTATACTGCCCTTCCAAAAATGGCTCAGGGTGGTTTACACAGAGAAATAATGAATAAGATGGATCCCTGTCCAAAAAGGGCTCACAATCTAAAAGAAACACAAGATAGACACCAGCAAGAGTCACTGGAGGTCCTGTGCTGGGGGTGGATAGGGCTGGGGGTGGGTATAAATATACTGATATTTATGAAAGGATACTCCTAGGAAGAGCTTTGGAACTGACATTTAAACAAGGGATTAAGGCATGATGTGTATATAAAATAATATTTGCTTGAGAGCTCTTATTTATGGACATGTAAACCAAAATTAACACATTCCAAATAAACAGTTCAAAAACAGTTTTAGACTATCCATAAATAGTCATTTTACTACAGTATTCAAATTACAAGCATTCTATCCTTGTTCAAGTTTACATATAAGGGATCTGATATTCCTAAATATGTTTGGTGAAAAGTGCCATTGATTTCCATATAACTTACTTACAGTGATGTAATCACAGCTAACTGGGCAAAGAGGCACCTTTTACCATGGTGATTCTCTTTATTTAGCAGGGGGAGAGTAACTGGCCCTATCCACCCCCAGCACAGTAATGTTTGAAGTAATGAGCGTGCGTGTGTTCGCCCCGCGTGCCCCCACCACATATATCACACGCTGCTTTCGCACGTCATGCATGCAGCGTGTGCACAGTGGGCATTATTTCCGGTATATGCTGACAAGAATGGGGAGAGGGGCAGTAGGGAGGAATGATGCCGCCCCAAAAACTTTTCACAAAAATGGAGCGCTGGTGGGGAGAAAGCGGCGGGAGGCGTAAGTGCAACCCCCCCCCCGCCTTAAAGGGAGACACCCTCCCGCCGCCAGACTGCCGGACCAGCCCAATTCTGAACTGGTATGGAGGCCTCTATAATGGCCTCTGGACTGGTCCGTGCACATCCCTAATCAGTGCTTGGAGCACTGATGAACCCATATCCCACAGGGATCACCCAGAATGTATGGCTACTTTTCACATAATCTGGAGGTGCACATGTAGGGATAGTGCAGTTCCAAGGCCTTTGGGCACCTAAGAGGGGCTGCCAAATGCCATGGACATTTGGCAGAGGCCTGCCACCTCTCCCTCAACTATTGACTCATCTGCTGACTCCTCCTCTTTGCCACTTTTGCTTCTGCTTTCCTCCCCTCCTCTTCTTGTTTGTTGGTGGTAGCCAGTACTGGTTTCACACTCAGTGGTGCAGCACAACAAGGCACCTCCTCCTCCTCCTATGCTTGCTACATCTGAAAAGGAAAAGGAAGTGTAGAGGAGAGGACATTGAGTGCAGGAGGAGGATGAAGCGGCCTCTTGTGTGCTGTGGCAGCCATTTTTGCCAGGGAAGTGGAGGGCAAAGAAGAGGAGGGCAAGGGGAAAGTGGGAGAGAAGGTAGTTGGTAAGGTGATGATGAGCAGTGGGTAGCAGGCAGGAGATGGCAGCGGCTCACCTGATAATCTGCCACCTGAGGCAGCCACCTCTGGTTGCCTCATTGTGAAGGGAGTCCTGCATAGGAAACAGAATCAAGCATTCCCACAGCAGTATGGATGGGGATGGTGTTTTCAATGCACAGAAAAGCAACATTGGTAAAAAGCAATGGAGGCATAGATGCCCTAGTGATAACCTAGTCAAACAGCTATGAAATAGATGTCAATTCTAATACCACAGAGTAAACACAATATCTAAAAACAAGCTAGAATTAAACTACAGTTATTTTGCAAAAGTCTTTGCTGACACAAAAATATATAGGACATGGATCATTAACCAGAAACTTAACTTTAGACAGTCTGAGAGATTTCGCAATGAAGCAGCACTCATTGTGACCAAAGCAGGCAAATGTGCTTTTCCAAATATCTCTACTTGTTTTGAGATTGATCGTGTCTGTTTCATTCCTTGTTTGGATATTTTGGTAACAACAAAAATACATTCTTTTTCTTCTTTTTTTTTTTAGTGTGAAGTGACATCATGCATTAAGAAACTCAACACAAAAGTTTCAGGCTTTTTAAAAAATACTGCTTTTCCAAAGAAGGCATAGTTCACATATTTCCCCTTCCACCGTTCCCTTCCTGGTTTCCTCTTATGGTGATATTTTCCCCCCTGAGGCATTTGTCTGCTTTCCAGACATGTAACAAGGACTCAAGATTTAAAACAGCTGTGATCTCATTCAGTACTGATAGAGCTACATTCTTCTGAAACAGTCGTCTCTCTTACTCCTGTCTTGAACCATTCTGCTTGCTAATACAACAGGATGATGAAAGGATGCTAAAGAGGTAGCTCAGCTGTGCTAAATGACCCCAGGTATGCACCCAACAAGTGTCACAAGCGTTTAAACCTTCTAGGACTCTTTTTCCATCACACAAATTCATAGCAGAACAAAAATAAAGTGGAGTAGAATAATTTTTACTGATTTCCAGTTATAATTTCATGTAAAGTCATGAAAAGTGGGCCATGTGACATCTTGTTCTGGAAAGCCTGTTGCAGCCCACCTATTAAGATCCTCTGGGAAGATCTGGTTGCAGTTGCCACTGGTTTGTCTGGTGTCGATTCAGACCAGGCCTTCTCTGTGGCAGCCTCAGGCCTTTGGATAACACTCCCAGTCAAAACGAGAGCGTCTCCATCCCTGACTGTGTTTTAAAAGACCCTGAAGATACACCTGTTTTTTCAGTCTTTTAATTTAATTAATTTCATTTATTTTAATTATTTATTTAATAAATTTGTATACTGCCTACTACTGAAGTCTCTACCCATTTTGTTCACAGCATGCATAATTTATAAAACTTCATCATACCTCTCTTAATCTGCTTACCCCACTTTCTTCTTCTCCCTTCCTCTTTTATTTTCCTTGTGTCAACACTTAAATTGTAAGCCCCTCAGAGTAAGAACTTCTCCTCTCCTTCTCTGTATAACTTCATGTACATTCATGGCACTATATATAAATATACCTATATACATAATTTTTTATTCAAAGGAACTTACTCCCTGGTAAGTGAGTGCAGCCCAAGTATCCTTTCCCCACAAAAATTAGTCCTGGTAAATAGTTTAGAACATAAGAACAGCCCTGCTGGATCAGGCCCAAGGCCCATCTAGTCCAGCATCCTGTTTCAAACAGTGGCCCACCAGATGCCGCTGGAAGCCTACAGGCAGGAGTTGAGGGCATGCCCTCCCTCCTGCTGTTATTCTCCTGCAACTGGTACTCAGAGGCATCCTGAGTTCCTCTTATGTTCCTGACTGTGCTATCTATTTTTGGCTAGTATGGAGAGAAGTACCATCAGTCAAATGCTGTCTCTGCCAGGGAGCAGGAAATGGAACAATACAGCAGCATGTCAAAAGCAATGCCTTACTTCATGCCATTAAAAAAAAAAAAAATCTTCTCTAGTGGGAATCCCCAGGCCCTGCAGCCTAAAGAACACATAAATATACAGAACTGTATACATATTAATTTTTGTGTGCAGGCATGCTATTATGATAGTTTCTAGTGTCAAAGAGATTATATGAGTGAATGCTCAGGGCCATTTCATACATTGAATATTTCCAGATGGTGGTTTATTCCTACATGACTACTAAGTCTTATGGACATTTTGCAGGAGATTCAGATGATGTGGTGCACATTGTTTAACTTAACTTGCTTGTGTGATCTGCCTTCCAATTTGTGAAACTGTACTGACTTTTCAGTGCTATGTCTTTCCTAATTTGATCACAGAAAACATTTTTTATTTTTTTTTGCACAAGGAGGAGAAGGTGTTTATGGACCATACTGCAAACCACAGAGGAGTGGTTACCTGTGTGGGTGGTGATTTATGGCATGACATGCCTCGAGACAGTAATGAGTGGGATGAGAGATAACCAAGTGAGACTGAGTTTTTTTTAAAAAAGGTGCTCATTGTAGGAAGCCACAGTTTCGGAAATGGGATAGATCTGCCTGTTCTGAATGGGGTTACACTCCCATGGAAGGAACAGGTTCGCAGTCTGGGAGTACTTCTGGACCCAATCCTCTCTCTGATACTTCAGGTGGAGGTGGTGACCAGGAGTGCTTTCTATCTGCTTTGACTGGTTTGCCAACTGTGCCCTTTCCTGAAAGTGAGTGGCCTTAAGACAGTTGTACAGTTGTGCACATGCTGGTAACCTCCAGGCTTGACCAGGATAGTATCCTGTACCGAAGATGGGTAACCTTTCGCCGCTAACCTCGAGCGCTCAACCTCCAGGTGGAGAGTTGGAGCCAATGTGGCTCTGGATGGAGTAGGGGTCCCTGCTGAAGAAGAACCCTGTTGAAGATCCCTGTTGAAGAAGCATGCCGGAAGGTGCCAAGGAGGTCTGATTGCTAACTCTATGATGCTGGAGAGCCACGGCCTGTGAGGCCAATGGGGTATGATGAGTATGAGATCTGCCTCCTCCTGTATTGCTTTCCTGAGGACCTTCATGATGATGGGAACAGGAGGGAAGGCGTACAGGAGGACTTTCGGCCATGGAGAGTGGAGTGCGTCTGTAGCTTTCGCAAGATGGGAGTGGTATCTGGTGAAGTAGCGTGGGAGCTGGTAGTTTAGTTCCGAGGCAGACAGGTCCACCAGTGGGCAGCCCAGATGTTGAATTATTTGCGAGAATACGTCAGGGTGCAATGACCATTCTCCTGGATCTAGAGATCTTCGACCCAGCCAATCCACAAGGCTGTTCTCCTCCCCTTTTTAATGTTCTGCTGAAATTGACAGTAGATTGGTCTCTGCCCAAAGGAACAGAAGGTCTGAATCCTCCATCAGGATCCTGGACCTGGTGCCACCTTGCCAGTTTATATGGGCTTTCATCGTTACGTTGTCCGTTCTGAGCAAAACGTGTCGGTGACGGAGGAGATTCTGGAAACTGAGGAGCACCAGGCAGGCAGCTCTGAGCTCCAGCCAATTGATGGGTCGTTTTGCTTCTTCCCAAGACCATGAACCCTGTGAGTCTAGGTTCCGGCAATGGGCCCCTCAACCGGATAGGCAGGCATCCGTAGTCACTACCACACATTGAAGTTCCTCCAGCTGATGCCCCTGCCTGATGGCTGGAGATAGCCACCAGATTAGCGACCTCTCGACGTTCTGAGGAATCGTGATAGGGATCTTGTTGCACACCATGATGTCATCCTGACAGGGGAGTAGCAGCCACTGTAGAGGACGGGAATGCCACCTGGCCCATAGAGCGCAAATTAGACATGCTATCATTGAGCCTAGGGCCTGGGATAGGGTCATGACGTCCTCTGTGTTCTTTTGGAGGAGTGGACAGAGCTGTTGCTTGATCTTTTCCCTTCGCTCCCTCGGGAGACAAATTATTCCCCGTGCTGTGTCGAAGAGGGCTCCCAAATGAACTAATTGTTGGGAGGGCTCGAGATGGCTCTTCAGTAGATTGACCACGAACCCGTGGTCCCTGAGTGTCCCCAGTGATGTGTGAACGTCCTTAATGGCCTGTTCATTTGTTCGGGCTCTTATGAGCAAGTTGTCTAAATAGGGGTGGATGTGAACCCCCTGGAGTCGGAGGTGCGAGATCAGGGATACCATCACCTTGGTGAACACCCGCGGGGCGGATGATAGACCAAAGGGGAGGGTGTGATATTGAAAATGTCTTCCGTCATAGGCAAAACGTAGATGCTTGCGTGAGTCGGCCCTGATGGGGATATGCAAGTAAGCCTCTGATAGATCTATTGAGGCCAAGAAATCCCCCGGCTGCACGGTCTCCTTTATGGTGTGCAGAGACTCCATCCGAAATTTTCTTTTTTGCACAGTGTGATTGAATGATTTTAGATCTAGTACGGCTCGCCAAGATCCATCTTTCTTCAGAACAAGAAAGAGGATGGAGTAGGTGCCTCAGAACAGTTGGGAGGAGGTAACTGATTCGACCGCCTGCATCTGAAGTAAGTGTTGCACTGCCTGAAGCATCTGGAGATGTTTGACCGGATTGGAAGACCTTGGAGTGGGGATGAAGCGATGGCGGGGAACATAAGAGAGTTCGATGTCATAACCATTGGTCACCATGTCCAGAACCCATGCGTTGGAGGCTGTGGACATCCAGGTGGTACAAAAGTCCGACAGCCTTCTGCCTACCGGAGTGGTGTCACTGTTTTTTGTAATTGGGCAGGGAGCTGAAAAACTTATGGGAGAACCCTCTCGAGTTGCCCCTGAATCGTTGTCTCCCTTGTGGTCTGGCTGCACCCCGAGTAGTCTCTGGAGGAGTAACTTTGATTGTAGGGTGAGGAATATTAATAATGTGCTTTGCTTTAGAAAGAAGAACTTCGAAATCTGTTGGGGAGAAAAGACTGGCAGTGTTAGGGATAGGCGGAGCCACCTCTTCCTCTGAGAGTTCCCCATCCTCTGTCCGAATCTGTGGGGCCCAAGGGGTCCTTAGGTAGAGAACATGGAGAACCCCCCTCTGATGATGAATGGGTTCACAGCGGGGAAGTGGACTGAGTCAGAATTGGGGGGGGGAGAGGGGCAGGAGGATCAAGAGGCAGTGGAATGGTAAGGGGCAGGGCAGGTCCCGTTGGGGCCCGCTGCTTTGGTTGCTTTGGCTTCCTCACCCCGCTAGTGGAAGATGAGGAAGAGGATGAATGTCTGTGTTTTCTCCTATGCCTTCGCGGTAGGGGTCTGGGAAGAAAATAACCACATTCAGATAGTGGGATGGCCCTACGCCTAGGGCTAGAGTCGGGAAAAGAGGAGGAAGGCCTCTCCAAACCCCGCCAGTTGGGCTCCTGCCTGTGACCTAGCCTAGGTCCTGGTCCTGGGAGTGGGTGTATAGTCTCTGGAAGAGAGGGTAACCCACTAGGTGGAGCGGGGTCTGAATGCTGAGTGGGCTCTACAGAAATGGCTGCAGTTGGTTCACGTATAAATTCCCGCCTGAAAAACTCCCTTAGCCACTGGATGGCTCCCGGGGAAAACGGATCTCTACTCACAGGCAATACAGAAGTAGGAACCAGTCCGGCAGAATCCTCTTGCCCACCAGGCACCGGCTGCCTTTTTCCGTTTTGGAATGTTTTTTGTGTAGTTCTTTACTTTTAGCGCCATTTCCAGTCGCTTTAGGTTTTGAGCGGCGGCACACCGCTTGAATCAGCAGCCGCTCGCTTAGGCACTTATGTCCCTCTGCTCTGACTAGGGACTCCTTTCGTTTCTTTTTCTTTTTGGAACCATGCTCCCCTAGATGCTTCGATTTCTTGAGGGCCTTGGTGAGAGCCTGCCCCGAAGTGGAAGCCTCCATTGCCAGAACCACTGGCGCAGCAGAAAGAGGAAGCAAATTCATAACGGCCGTATTGGGATCAGTTGCCGTGGCGGAGTGCTTTTCCCGCGTGTTGCCCAGGATCTGCGGCAACTGCGAAGCCTCCGACATTGATCCCTGCAAAAGCTCCTTGGCATGAGCAATGTCCATGAGGACGATTGAAAAGGCAATAAACACAAAAGAGAAAAACTAACTTAGTTTAGGTAGCCAATTAACTCCAATGTAAAATAAAAAAGGGTAATTTGGGAACGAAATAATTTTGGAGCCGAAATAAGCGCAGACTCTCCTCCTGCCCTCGCACAAACTAAGGAAGTGGAGAGGGGGCAGACAGGTTGCCAAACAATACGAGAATAGTAACGAACGGTTGAGAAAACAAACCCGAAGGTTGAAAAAAGTGGAGCTCTCTCTCAAATGGTCTAGTCCTGAGCGAGACAGAACCGGAACTAGGAGGTAGCTACGCCTACAAAGAGTCACATGGTCCATTTCTGTCTCGGGCATGCGCAGTTCATAACCCTTCCTGAGGATTTCCTACCACCGGGGAAAAGTGCATTTCAAAAGCTGATGTTTGAAGTAGCTTTCTTGCTTCATCTGAAGGTCATCTATTAAAAAATAGTAGTTAGGGGGGAAATGACATAAATGACTCCCAAAAAAGCACAAATGGAGGGAAACAGAGCAACAGATTGCTGCCTGCATGACAGCTAGCATTAACAAGTGACTCACACACACACAAAAGTGTGCTACTGAATTTTCTTTACTCTCCTGGAAGGGGAGGGAGCTCTCCCCCTGTTTGGGAAAGGGTGGCCACAATGGAGTTGCCAGGAATTAAGCAAGATTTCTGTAAAAAATAATAATTAAAAAATCCTAATTTGCCCCCAACAATTTGATAAATACTGGAATTAAAATTTGCAGTCTCCTCTTATCTTTCAGATCCATCCCCAAAGGTTAAGCACACAAAAAGGCACAAGCATAATCTACTGTGCTCTTTAAATCCCAGTTAAAATCTGATTTGAGACCAAACTTATTTGTGACCAACTCCATACATCTCATTAGCGTTTTTAATTTCTTGGTATGAGTTGTCCATGTTTGTATGTAAATGTTCCATGCTTTAATTCAAAGCAGCTTGTCTTGCAAGCTCTCCATATGAATGCCTTATCTGTAGGATACAAGGAAACATTCCTTGGGACTCCAGCAAGGGAGGGAAATGTAGAGCCTGAACCCCCAAGGAAAAAGAAATGTCAACATCTGTCTGTTCTTGCCCAGCAAATGGACAATTATCATTTTTCCCCCTGCTTCTGTAAGCTCAGGTCAGACAATGGCATGGCGTTGCAGCCTTTGTGCCTGTGAGGGTTCCCACCACAGTTTCACTTCTGATATGCTAATAAAGAAGCCATCGTGTTTTGTGCTCCTGAAAGGATCCTTGCCTGTATTCACTGAGACAACAATCCAGAGTTCGGCATAGCAGCTCAGCCTGCTGTGTGAGAAGCATAGCTCCTAGGAGGAGTTCCCTCAGACCTTTGAAAGAAAAGGAGAGGAATTAACCATCTGCCTGTGTAGGTCTCCAGGAAGAAAATGGCTGAACAAATTACAACGTGACACAGCAGGCTTAGATAGATTCTTGTTTGACAAGTGTTAAGGTAGAGAGGGTTTTCAATGGCACTGCCATGTCTTCACTGCTCCACACAAATGAAATCTGTGAACTGGGTAGAATGATCTTCAACGGAAATTGCCACATGCTGGAAAGGTGTTTTTACAGAACATATTTGCATGGAATGTTAATTCCATGCAAATATTAATATTATCCTATGGCACTTGGGAGATAAACATGAAATACTATATGCAGGCTAAGTCAAAATGACAGACCCATATTCAATTATGCCAGATGTGAAAATTAAGCACCCTTTTTTGCTTTTTTTGGCTTCCTTTCAACATTTTGTCTATTTTCATTTGAAATTGGCCTATGCAATCCAGCTGTGGAATCATATGACATCAGATCATAATTGGATAATCACATGGTGCCCTGATTTGCTTTGAATCCTGATCTGTTTCCAGATCATCAAGCAAGTTCCTTGGAGAGCACTCTCACAAGGAAATGAGATTTTATGAGGCTGACAAAAAACCTGAACCATTATAGAAATTGTAGTACATAAGAAGAGTCCTGCTGGCTCAGACCACAGGTCCATCAAGTCCAGCATTTCATTCTCACAGTGGCCTCTGGGAAACTCACAAGCATTCTCACTGTCTCTCAATGTTGTTTATCCAGCTTGCTCCCCTCCTAAATGGGCAAACAGGCACCTTTCAAAGTGAAGATTCTCATATTTAGCAGGGGGAGAGCCTCTGGCCCTATTCAGTCCCAGCACAGTTTCTTGTACAGTGGCCATTGCTGGCCTGCTGTTTCTTTTTACATTGTGAGCCTTTTGTGAACTGGAAACCATCTTTTTATCATTATTTGTGATATGTCCTTCCACCTGCACCCCACCCTCCAAGGGTTTTTGGGTAAGGGGGTAGTTCTTGCCACCTCTTTCCTCTTCTCTGCCCTCAGAGGACTCCTCAGTGACCAAAATTGGGTGCCCTCTGGTGGCCTCATGGTGTAGTGGTTAGAGTGATCATCAAGGACTGGAGAGACCCAAGTTCAAATCTCTGTCCAGCCATGAAACTTACTGAGGCTGTTCTCTTAAGCAGCCAAGCCTAGGCTTGGCTACCCATGACAACTACAGGGTAGGGGTGTGCACAGAACTGGGTTTGCCGGTCTGGTTCCAATTTGGACCAGATTTGAACCAACCTGGCCCAGCCTGAGCTTGGGCTTGGCCGAACTGGGTCCAGTCCAGCCATTGAACTGGGCCAAACCAGTTTGCAGGGCAGTTTGGGAGTATAACGGTACCCCCAAACTTGTATAGGGGAATCCGGCGGGGATTCCCCTTTACAAGTAAAGGGCATTCACTAACCAAAAGACAGGGGGAGTGAGAGGCAAAAGAAAGAGTACTGTTTGTACCTTTAGGAGGAGGAGGTGATGGTGGTGGAGGTAGGGGAGAGACATCGTAGGTGGTTATGGACAGTAGCTCCGAATGACAGCCTGGGCCAGCTGCTGCCCAGTTCAGGCCTCCTCATGTGCGGAGGTAACAAAAATGGCCTCCGTGCATGCACTTAGGCCCAAACTGGACCACAGCTGGCCCAGGCTGGAAGCCGGAGGGGGTTGGAGGAACCCCTACCACCACCCCCGCTGCCTCCAATGTCTCTCTGCCACCTCCATTGTGGCCTCCTTTCTCCGTACCCTTTCTCTTGCCTCTCAACCCCCTGCCGTTAGGTTAGGGAATGCCCTTTACTTGTAAGGGGAATCCTGGCCAAATTCTTATTTACAAGTATTCACCCGAAATGGCCCACAAACCTGTTCTTAAAACCAGGGCTTGTCTGGTTTGAACTCGGACTGCCTGAACCGGGCCAGTTCGATTCAAACCGCGGTTTGAATCAAGCCAGCTCGCACACCCCTTCCGCTGTGATCTGCACCTATCCCGGCAGTGCTTCAGCTCTAAACCCAGCACCAAAGCCCAGTTGTTTGCCGAGTTTAAGGGCACAAACACACCCTTAATCCAGCTCCCAGGACCGTGTCAGCAGAAGCTGTGTGTCATGCCTAGAGTGCCTGTCCCCTGGGGAGTCTCCCTTATTTATTTATTTTTTATTTATTTTTACATTTTTATACCGCCTTTCGTTAAAAGAAAACCTCAAGGCGGTTTACAAAAATTAAAAACATACAATAAAAAGCAGTAAAAACAACAAGCTAAAAACAAGCATAAAAACAGACAACAGATAAAAACACACAAGAACAGCAGTAAAAAACGATTATGTAAAAGCCTGGGTAAAAAGCCAAGTCTTTAAAAGTTTTCTAAAAGCTGTGATGGAGTCCGAGGAACGAATGGCCACTGGGAGAGCATTCCAGGGTCTAGGAGCAGCAACAGAGAAGGCCCTGTCCCGAGTGCACGAAAGCTGGGCCTCCCTCATTGTCGGCACCCGGAGCAGGGCCCTCTCAGATGTCCTAGTCAAGTGGGCAGCAACGCTTGGGAGCAGGTGGTCCCTCAAATACCCCGGGCCCAAACCGTTTAGGGCTTTAAAGGTCAAAACCAGCACCTTGAATTGGACCCGGAAACAAACCGGCAGCCAGTGCAGCTCTGTCAAAATGGGGGTGATATGTTCCCAACGGGCAGCTCCGGATAAAACCCTTGCTGCTGCATTTTGCACTAGCTGCAGTTTCCAGATATTCTTCAAGGGCAGCCCCACGTAGAGCGCGTTACAGTAATCCAGCCGCGACGTGACTAAGGCGTGGGTAACCGTAGCCAGATCTGCCTTCTCGAGAAAGGGACGCAGCTGGCGCACCAGCCGAAGCCATGCAAAGGCACCCCTGGCCACCGCCTCCACCTGAGTCTCCAAAAGCAGAGCCGGGTCCAGTAGTACCCCCAAGCTGCGTACTTGCTCCTTCAAGGGGAGTGCAACCCCATCCAGAACCGGTAAAATCTCCTCATCCCGATTGGCTCTCCTACTGACCAACAGTACCTCCGTCTTATCCGGATTCAATTTCAGTTTATTAGCCCACATCAAACCCATCACGGCCTCCAGCCCCCGATTCAGGACATCCACCGCCTCCCTAGGATCAAATGACAAGGAGCTGAGTGTCATTCGCATATTGCTAACAACTCAGTCCAAATCCCCGGATGACATCTCCCAGCGGCTTCATGTAGATGTTAAACAGCATGGGGGACAAGACCGAACCCTGCAGGACCCAACAGGCCAACAGTCACGGGGCCGAGCAGTAGTCCCCCAGCACCACCTTCTGGACCCTCCCCTCAAGAAAGGACCGGAACCACTGCAACGCAGTGCCTCCGATCCCCATACTCGAGAGGCGGCCCAGAAGGATACCATGGTCGATGGTATCGAACGCCGCCAAGAGGTCCAGCAGAACCAACAGGGATGCACTCCCCCTGTCTAGTTCCCAGCGTAGGTCATCCACTAGAGCGACCAAGGCAGTCTCAGTCCCATACCCGGGGCGGAAGCCAGATTGAAAAGGGTCCAGATAATCCGTATCATCCAAGACCCTCTGCAGCTGGGACGCCACCACACAATCCATCACCTTGCCCAAGAAGGGAAGGTTAGAGACAGGTCTATAGTTGTCCAAGGGAGGGCTTTTTTAATAGAGGTCTTACCACCACCTCCTTGAGGCACGATGGCATCCTGCCCTCCCTTAACGAAGCATTAACGATCACCTCCAGCCATCTGCCTGTCCCCTCCCTGGCAGCTTTTATTAGCCATGAAGGGCAAGGGTCAATAGCGCACGAAGTCGCCCGCACACTGCCCAGGATCTTGTCCACATCCTCAGGCCGCACCAACCGAAAAGAATCCAACACAACGGGACCAGATGGTACCAAAGGCACGTCTGCCGGAACTGCCAAAACTCTGGAGTCAAACTGCCAAAACTCTGGAGCACGGATGCAAGCGACTTTATCTGCAAAGCGACAGGCAAACCGATCACAAAGAGCCGTAGATGACTCCTCCCCCATCATCCGGGGGGACGTGTGGAGCAAAGTTTTCACCACACAAAACAGCTCTGTTTGTCTGCACTGAGCAGACGCAATGGAGGCGGAGAAAAAACATTTCTTTGCCGCCCCCACCGCCACGGCGTAGTCCCTAAAATGGGCTCTAGCCCGTGTTCGGATTCGTGACAACTCTTCCTCCAGCGTCGTTCTAGCCGTCATCCGAGTTGCTTCATCGCCCTAAGCTCCGAGGAAAACCAAGGAGCAGAACGGGCTCCACCAAGCCAGAGAGGGCGCTTGGGGGCAACTGTGTCAACAGCCCGGGCCATCTCTCCATTCCAGAGATCAACCAAGGCCTCGACAGGGTCACCAGCTCTGGACACTGGAAACTCCCTGAGGGCCGTCTGGAGTCCAAGCGGATCCATAAGCCTCCGGGGGTGGACCATCTTAATCGGCCCACCACCCCTGCAGAGGGCAGACGGAGCAGTCAAACTAAACCCCACCAGGTGATGATCTGTCCACGACAAGGGAGTGATCTCAAATTCCCCCACCTCCAGATCATTTATTTCCCGGTCGGCAAAAACCAGTTCCAGAGTGTGTCCCGCCACGTGGGTAGGGCCCGATACCAATTGAGACAGGCCCATGGTTGCCATGGAGGCCATGAAATCCGGAGCCGCACCCACTAGGGGGGCCTCAGCGTGAACATTGAAATCCTCCAAAACAATAAGCCTGGGGGAACCCAAAGCCACCTCCGAGACCACCCCCGCCAGCTCAGGTAGGGAGACTGAAGTGCAGCGGGGTGGTCGGTACACCAGCAGAATCCCCAGCCTATCTCGGAGGCCCACCCTCAAGGACAAACACTCAAAATTCTGAGATTGCCTGACTGGGCACGTGGAAATGGGGAGAGTCTCTCGAAAGATGACCGCAACGCCTCCTCCCCGACCCTCGAGGCGGGGCTGCTGCACGATCTGGAAACTTGGAGGACAAAGCTGAGAGAGACCAACCCCGCCCAGCGCATCCAACCAGGTCTCCGTCACGCATACCAGGTCAGCACGCTCATCCACAATCAAATCGTGGATGAGAGATGTTTTTGCATTAACTGACCTGGCATTCAGCAGCAGCACCCTAATCCTCGAGGGAGTGTTCTCAGAGCTCCTTGGGGTCAGAGGGTTAGGAGAGGGGCAGGAAAAAGGAACAGGCCTCAATTGCCTGGACCGATTTCTCCTGTAACGGCCTGCCCAACTCCCACCGCCATACCTCCCTCTGCCCGCTACCCATGATATTGCCGCCCCCACTCCAGACCCACTTTTTCGCTCTCCCAGACACATCTCCCTTACACTGTACTAAGCTTGCAAGTGCACTGTGGGATTCTCTGAGGCCCAGGCAATGAGTCCTGGCTTCTCTTTACCTGAGTTACCAGAAGCAGCATGGATAGTCATCTGCGCTGCTCCCAGCAGCGCTAGTCATGCGGGTGCACAGCTGGCATGCCACAGGGGCTCAGAGTGGTCATCTGTGGAAGGTAGGTTGAACCCTGCCTTCCCTCCCCCCACCAACCACCATGCACAGTCATGTGAATAGCCCCGCTGGGTGACTCTGGTCCAGTCATCTCATAGGCTTGTTGTGAGGATAAACATAAGCATGTACACCACTCTGGATTCCTTGGAGGAAGAGTGGAATAAAAATGTGAAACTAAATAAATAAAATCCATCATTCTCAGTCTCCCCCTGCTCTGCCTTTAAGCCCTTCCCCCATCTCCATTACCAATTTTCTTCTCCGCCTCTACAATCAGCTTCTCCTATCCATTTTGTCTCAGCCCTGGCTCCCCCCCCCCCAGGTCTCCTCCTTTCATCACATCTTCCCTTTAAAGGGTGGGAGCCATGCTGGATTCATTGGTGGCTGGCCCCAGCCACCTGATCTCTGCCTCTCAGAAACCTAAGTGAGTGCCAGGGCCAATCAGGTGTCAGGGTTAATCCTGACATGTACATCGAAGCTAGTTGGAGGATTTCAATATTATTATTTTTAAATGTAAACCACTTTGAGAATATTTTTGTTGAAAATTTTATTTATTATTATTAATTATTAATTATTACATTAATAGATAGGTAGTCAGTGACATAATGCCTGTGGACCTGCAAATTCTATACAACCATCATTACTAGTATGTATGTATTTAATTTTATTCAATTTTTATATTGCCCTTCCAACAGTAGCTATTGATAGACTTATATCCTCCATGAATGTGTTTAATCCCCAATGCCATACTCAAAACTGAAATAACAGGTGTTTAAATCAAGATACTTTGCTATTGGACCATCCTGGCTTTATCATTATGGTAGCTGAAAAATATTCAAGGCCTAGTGAAAGTGAAACTGAATATAGTACATTATAGTTAGATTTCCCCCCCCCCTCAGTTAGTGCTCTGTATAAAGAAAGAAGCAGATATATAAGATGCTGATCCGAAAGAGTGCCCAGTGCTCAGGGTCATATGGTAATAGGGATGTGCATGGAACTGGCGCCTGCCTGTTCGACGTGCACATGCATGCCAGGAACCTCCATTCACTTCCAGTCTGAGGAAGCAACAGGGAGGTACCGCCACCCCACCGGATCACTTGAATACACAACGCTGGCAGGCAAAACGTGGCAGGAAGAGTAAGAGCACCCTCCCCCACCCTTAAAGTTATCCACCACCACCCCACCTTCAAACCAGCTTAAATGCCGGTCCATGGAACCGGTTTGATGCTCCTAGAATGGATAATCGAACAATTCCAAGTACATCCCTAGAAGATAATGGCACAAATTGTATGGCAAATGCAGTTACTTTGTGAAAGACTCCTGTGTTATCTTTCCATAATCACTAAGTAAACTTGTCTAATAGTTATGATGATAACCCTGTTTCTTTTTATAATCCTTTGGCATTTACAACTGCCTCAGAAAAACAAGAAGAGGAGCAGGTGTGTGGCCTAACTGTAAAATATCAAAAGCTCTCATTAGAACCTATCAGCATGTTTACAGCCATCACTATACTGATGACTATTTGAATTTTGGAAGAACAGTGACCCAAAAGAGCAGATCTACTACAAGTGTTCTTCTATGAACTCAGCAGGGCATAATCCCTTAGGAATTCAAGAGCTGAATAAGCTAAGCCATTAACAGCACAATGACTTTAAGTGCCCCTTAGCAAAATTAATTGAAAGACTGCTAGGGCTACAATCCTATGCATGCTTACTTGGGAGTAAGCCCCATTTGAATTAAATAGGATTGACTTCCAAGTAAACATATTTAGGATTATGCTGAACAAAGCTGAATTTCTTAGGGCAGGATTTCTTAACCTTGGGCCCCCAGATGTTGATGGACTACAACTCCCAGAGTCTCCAGCCACAATGGACATGGCTGGGGATTCTGGGAGTTGTAGTCCATCAACATCTGGAGACCCATGGTTAAGAAACCCTGTCCTAGGGGATAACTGAGCATGTTTTTAACATGGACCTCAAATTGTCAAAAATCTGAACTGTTAACTATGATCATCACCTGTGTCCTTAACAACAATTTATTGACCTTTTATTTCTCAAAACCACTTTTAGCTTTCTCAAGTGGGATTGACAAGGAGGAGGGACTACAAGGCCAAGATATTCCAAGATGAATAAGGGAGCAGTGGAGGAAGGACATCATTTCAATGTCTTGTCTAGAACAGAGCACGAAAGGGCTAAAAATTGGCCATGATGTACAACATCATTGCTAAATCTCTTGAAATAAGGTTGTGCATTTTAACATTTAGTTACCTGGCATTTGTTGGCTTGTGTCATTAATGTCACTACTTCATTGTGAGGGTTTGTTTGTGTGTTGACAAGCCTCTTGTCCTCTCAGTGCTCATGGCAATCCGAACTTGCTGTTACATACAATTAATCATTCAATCTGTGAAAAATTTAATGACATATAACAGACCATCCCAACCTACACAAACAGCAGATGCTCTCTGACGATATTATGAACCTTGACTTTGCTGGATATGGGTGGGTGGGAAATGACTATGGAGCATATTTAAGAAGATATTGTGCAGTTAATCTAGCTATATATAAGCTATTACGTTAAAAAGGTTTTATTCTGAGTTAATTATTTTAACTTATGGACCTTTTATGGGTTTTATTTAACCCATGGGCCTTTTGGAGTCGAACTTAGGTTATGGAATACTTATTTGACAGTGGTCTGGTAGGATTGGCAGCTGTTGTAACATCCTGAAGGAGAAAGACTTAACTCCTCCTTTCACCTATCCATCCCTTCATAATGCAGGTTCATTCCTCTCTTCCAACTCTCCCAGGCAAAGAACTCAGTAAACAAAAAAGAACAAGTGCAATGATGAAATATCAAAATGGATTAATTTACAACTAACTGTAGTGTGCTGCATGAAGTGGTCATAGTTTTTCATACACCTGAGGAATTTAAGTAGAGAGCACTATATAATTCAAATTCTGTTTGGACCTCCGTGGTCCACCTAACCAACAACTTTCTGAAAATATACCACACACAGGCACAGACACACTCATACTGCTACTCCAGATTCTAGTTTCCCCCCATGTTTTAATGTCAGAAGATACTAAGCTGTATGGCAGATGCCAAGTCTCCTGGCATTGCTGTTTTGTTTAGGTGGTAGATTTGTCTCACCTAGACCCACTGGAGTATGCAGGTCTATGCAGGGCAGTCAGCTGGATCAGTCTGAAGTTTTCTCTCAGCATAAGCTTCCAGAACTCATATCTCTCAATGTCAGGGGTGGAGCCACCATTGGAACAATGGGTTCAAAGAACCTGGGCTGCGCCCAATCAGGGGCCGTGCCTCGCGGCCCTGACACAACCCCCACGTCTGATGTCAAATGCAGGTGTGCTGGTTTAGCTCCCGAGCGGGGGCCGTGCAGCCCCCATTCTGGAGTTAAATGGCCACTGCATTCGCAGCGTGGCTGTGAGCAGCTCTTCCCTGCCACTTCCCTTCCTGCCAGCGCCACATTCATGGTGCAGCCAGGAGTTACTCTTCCCTGCCACAAGACAGGGAAGAGCTGCTCCTGGCTGCACTGCGAATGCAGCACCAGCCCCAGACTAGCTCCTGAAGGGGCCGCGTGGCCCCTTCGGGAGTTAAATGGCCAGCGCTGCGAATGCAGCACTGGCCTGACACACACTCCTGAACCGAGCCGCGGGACTCCGTTTGGGAGCCAGACCATGCCCTCGCCTCTGATGTCAGACATGAAGGCATGGCCAGCTGGGGGCAGGGTGAGTGGGGCCGTGGCAGCCGCCACCCATGGGCCACTGGCGGTCAAGCTCTGTGCCTGCTCAATGTGACTCCATAATACCTCTTCACTTTCTCTTCACTTTCACGATCTCTTCACTTTCACTTCTCATCATCTATCTAGCTTGTCTGTCATTCTCCTTATCAACTAATTCTGATTAATTATTGTTAATCAAATTAATATCTCATTAATTTGGGGGTTAACATGGAATAGCCCAAAGCTTTATGGAAACAACTTTAGAAGAGTTCCCAGGATTCACTTCTCTTTCCTCTTCTTTCTAGAATTTGCTTAGTAATGTGGCAGATGCCCTCATGTCACAGAGGTTGCCTATTAACTTTATTTTGTTCAGGGATCAGAACCTGTTTGGGAGTGGAGCATTTATTCCGTCCATTCTTTTCATCACCTAAACAATGCCCCCCTCCTATAGCTTTTGATCACTGAGTAACCAAATGAAGCAACAATCAGTTAGCTGTCAGACAGGCCATGCATGAAGTCTCTACTTTGCCCAGGCATAGTGTGAAGGACTGAGGCCTGAACCTGCTCTTTTTGTGTTACTGATTTCTGTATTCCATATGTATTTGCTTACTCCTTATGTTTGTGTTTTAAAAAGAAGTTGTGCAGGGGTCAAAAGTTCACAAGTCCTGTTCTACAGTTTAGTTTGGGAGAGAGAAGAGTTGTACTGGTTAAATTTTGGAGGGAAGAGATGATTTGATTGGATTGGATATGTTTTAAAATAGTGGAGGGAACTTGAGTTGTTTTGATTGGGTTGTTTAGAAAAACTGGAAGGGGGGAGAGAGAGAAAGGAGGCTTGCCTGCCCCAGAGAGTTAGTTTAGAAATGGGAGAGCTATAGAGTTGAAGTCAGTTCAAGTTGGAGTTGGAGTCAGAGTTGGAGAGTAGAAGTCAGGGTGGAAGTGAGTTGAAAAGTTAGAGAGCTGAATTGTGTGCAAGTTCCAACTGAAGTTCAAGAAGTGCAAGTTCCAGTTGGAGCTGAAGCTGGAGTCTTGGAGAGCCAGGAGTGAAGAGCTGAGAAGAGCTGCTGAAATTTGAGCTGAGAAATCACTGGGAGCAGAGACGGATTTAGCCATGGACCTCGGGGACCAGGTCCATGGCTTCCTGCCTCTGGGGGGGCCTCCGAATGATTGGGGGCCTCCCAGAGCCCCGCTGCCCCACCTGCCGCTGCCCTGCACCGATATTTGCCATCTTCACTGCCTGGGATAGGGGGTGAGCGGCGAGCAGAGCAGGCCTTCCCCCCGTGGCAGAGGTGGTGGCCTGTCTGGCGGGCACACCCATGCGACATTCCTTATTCATGCTGCGCAGGTGCTCCCTGCCACTGCAGGGCTGGAGGCCTGCTCTGCTCACCACTAACTCCCCACCCCTCACCCACCCCAGTGGTGAATATGGCAAATATTGGCATGGGCCGTGGTGGGGCTCTGAGGAGCTCATTTGGATATCATTTGTATCCCCCCTCCCCTGAGACAGGAGCAGCGGCAGGGTGGCAGCAGGAATTTATTTTAAAAAAAAAATTAAGGTGGGCCTCGTGGTGGGGATGGGGCCTCCAAAACCCTACAGGACTGGGCTGCTTTTGGACCTAAGTGTGCCCCTGTCTGGGAGAATTGAGCTGAAACTCTCTGAAGAACTGAATCACTCTCAAAGTAGCTGAAAGGACAGTCTGGAATTGAACCACCAGAACTGGATAGAAAGAGCAAAACCTGAGGCTGAGAAAGCCAGGCTAGCTGCAGAAGTTGACTAGAGGTGATTATAAGAAGAGTTCTGGTAAGGATGCTGAGCTAGGGCACAGTTTTAGGTGCAGGTTAGATTGGATGTGTTCTTCTACTATTTTATTTGTTCCTTATGCTCATATAATAAGGAACCTTATTATGCTCATATAATAAAGTTGCTGTTTCTTTGTGCTAAATTTTCCAGAAGAACTACTGTTTTGATCTGAACTATTTTAAAATTTTCCTGTTTTGAATTTAAGGATTTGTAGCTTTGTAGCTTCTGTCTGTTTTACCCACCCCATGCTTAGAAGCTTTCCCACCTTATCTAGCTCTGAAGGAAACAGGGGTTTGGAAGGCTGTTTTCGAAGGCTCAACCCGAAAAAATACAAAAGTCTACTTGGTGGCAGCAGTGAAACTTAAGATCACGGGGTTGTTTGAGACTGGGCCGTGACATCTAGCCTGACTAAAAGTCATATGACTTAAGAACAACATACTTCAGAGACTATAAGGCTATTCACACGTGTGTGCAAAACCTGGCTAAGGGAGCCCAGCCCTGTTTTGCATGCCTGTGTGAACCGCCAGGATTGGGCCCAATCCTGTCGGCTACATTCATTCATTCAATTTCTATACCGTCCTTCCAAAAATGGCTCAGGGAGGTTTACGCAGAGAAATAATAAACAAATAAATAAGATAAACAAAATGGATCCCTGTCCCCAAAGGGCTCACAATCTAAAAAGAAACATAAGAAACACACCAGCAACAGTCACTGGAGGTACTGTGCTGGGGGTGGATAGGGCCAGTTACTCTCCCCCTGCTAAATAAAGAGAATCGCCACGTTAAAAGGTGCCTCTTTGCCAAGTTAGCAGGGGAACATGGCTGCAAATCTGCATATTTAGCCACCCTATTAACTGAGATTAAGGGGGTGAATGCTCCCTTAACCCGTTTATTTGCTCGTGAGTCAGCTGCGGTTGCTTGCAGCCATGGCTGGCACACTCAGGAAAGGGAGGGGGGATTCCCATAATGCACTGTGCACTCACACAGTGCATTTTCTGAACTCTGGGTGGGTAGGGTGACGCGCAGCATTGTGTCCCGGCACCCTGACCCCCAGAGCGATCCACCCACCCACGGAAGGAGAGGAGATCGCTTGCAGGGAGAGTGAGTGTAAGCCTTGCTCTTCTCATAGAATGTTAGAAGAGCTCCTATCTCTCTTCTGTGGCACTTCTATTTCTGAAATCAGTACACCTTGACTATAACATCTAAATTGTCACTCTACAGCTGTAAAATCCCCTTCCTCTCAATCAAGAATGGCAACCAGAAGCATGAATGTATGTGTATTTCTATGGATATGACCAATTGTATGTTTGCATTAGGTGTCCCTGAGACACTATACAGGTTTTTTCTTCATTGGTATAAGGGTCATGCAAATATTATTGTCTCTAATCGCTGTGGTCTACTTTCAAATTCAATGCAATAGCATTAACTGTAGGACAGGTATGCATATAACCTCCTTGTTCTTCAAAATGACTACCTTATCAGAAGACATTGTGCCCTCTCATTTCCTTCTGATGAGACTGTCATGGAGAGGGGGACGATATACCATAAAATTCATTGCTAGTTGAACAGGGGAAGGCACTGAATAATGCATGATAATGTTCCATGTACTTTAAGACTGTGGCTTCAGATTGTAGCTGACAAAGGAATAAGGGCTCTTTAGAAATCAGTAGCTTCAGCTACAGTTGCGGGGGGGTATTCTTATGTTCTCCTCAAAGGAAACAGCATCCAGAACTTCCCGTCACATAGAGGAAGCAGCAGATTTCTGTATATTTGAGCTGAAACTCAGAAAATGGATATAAATGAATTACCTTTCACATATATCATATATTACACATATTAAACTGCCAAGTTATCTTAGAGAGAGCCGCCTTCTACATGATCCCTACCGCACATTAAGGTCATCTGAGGAGGTCCGTCTCCAGTTACCACCAGTACGTTTGGTGGCGACTCAGGCGGGCCTTCTCTGTAGCTGCTCCTGAACTGTGGAATGCACTCCCGGCAGAAATCCCCAATTTGAATTCTTTATTGACCTTTAGGAGAGCCCTTAAAACCTATCTGTTTGGCCTGGCCTTCCAGAGTTTCTAATTAGTTTCAATTGTTTTAATGCTCTAACCTGGTTTTCAGGGTTTTTTAATGGTTCTGGTTGTTTAATTGTTTTTTATGATGTTTTAATTGTTAATTGATGTTTTATATTGTTTATATTTTTGTTTTAACTGTTATTGGTTTTAATGGTTTTGTTTTAATTGTAAACCGCCCCCCGCCACTTTGGAAGGGCGGTATAAAAATCGAATGAATGAATGAAAGATAAATCAATTGGTCCAGATAACTTAGTTATGAGCCCTTAGGAATATAGGAACATAGGAAGCTGCCTTATATCGAGTCAGACCATTGGTCCATTTAGCTCAGCATTGTCTACACTGACTAGCAGCGGCTCTCCAAGGTTACAGGCTGGAGCCTCTCCCAGCCCTACCTGGAGATGCCCCGGAGTGAAACTGGGACCTTTGCATGCAAGCATGCAGATTCCCTTCCACTGAGGGGGGCTATCTTTCAACACTCACATGTAGTCAGCCATCCAAATGCAAACCAAGGTGGACCCTGCTTAGGAAAAGACCACAAGACCAGACCTTCCTCCTTCCAGGCAGTGAATTATTCCATCATAAATTGTTATGGTTGACTGTACATGTAAAGTAAAGTTGTGCTGTTGAGTTGGTGTCGACTCCTGGAACCACAGAGCCATGTGGTTTTCTTTGGTAGAATACAGGAGGGATTTACCATTGCCATCTCCTGTGAGTATGAGATGATGCCTTTCAACATCTTCCTATATCGCTGCTGCCCGATATAGGTGTTTCCCATAGTTTGGGAAACATACCAGCGGGGATTCGAACCAGCAACCTCTTGCTCCTTAGGCAAATTACTTCCTTGCTGTGCCATTAGGTGGCTGACTGTACATGATGCCTAGATAATGTTCTGGTCATCTCATGTGGAATTTCCCCTACTCCTGTGAAATACTCATTTCTTTATGTCATTCAGCTGCTCGAGCTTGATAATGCTAGCAAAACAATTTGCTTGTTGAGGAAAGGTATAAATGAACTATTATGCAGCTTGTTTGGATCTGAGGAGGAGTGGTTTTCTGTGCAAGTGGTGATGTATTGGAGAGTCCTAAGGGCATGCTCCTATGTTCTGCACCTGGGCATACCTTACTACTTTACTTCTGGTCCTTGCCTTCTGAAGTTCTTTAAAAAAACACAAACCTGGAGGTCAGTACTATTGCAGCTAATATGATGAAAATATTATTTATTTATTTATTTACATTTATTTTTCTGTACCACCTGATGTGTATATCTCTAGGCAGTGTACAAAATTTAAAATATTTAAAAGTCACAAATTAAAATACAGTAGTCACGATACAATACAAAAGTCACAATAAAAACAATAGAATAAAATAGTTATTAAAACAAGTTTTTTTTTAAATTATTTAAATTGATTCTAATTAAAAGCCTGAGAAAACAGGAGGGTCTTGAGGTTCTTCCTGAAAACAAACACAGAAGGAGATACTCTTATTTCAGCAGGGAGCTTATTTAAAAAAATAATCATCCCTCTCTTCTTTCTTTTTCAGATTAAAGCTCTCTCCCATTCATGTTTACTCAGAGATAAGCCTGACTCTATTAATGAGACTTCTATCCAAGAAGTGGAGAGGAGGAGACATGGGCATAACTGGGGAAGTGCAGCCAGGGCACGTGCCCTAGGTGCCACTGAGTGGGGTACCACGCCAGTGCCTGTCACCCCCAACCCATTGCCCACCTGTCCAGCCCCAAGGCCCCTCAATCACTTGCCCTCCTGCTTACCTTGCCCTCTGGCCTAGGATTGGAGCTGCCTACAAACTATGACACAGCTCCTTCTCTCCCTGCCTCTCAGCTGATTGGCAGGCGGGCAGGGCTTCCAGAGAGGAAGAAAACTTCTGGAAAAAACACTATTATATTCATTCATTCTTTCATTCATTTATAAATGCACTTATGTTCAAGTTGTTTTGCAACCCAGAAGGTCTGAGTGAGAACTGTGAAGCATGTCTTGTGCTTTTATTTTATTTTATTTTTCTTGTGTGTGAACTGCTCTCCAATAACTTGCAGGGACTTCAGGGTAAATCTGGCCAACATGTGAATGCAGCACCTCCATTCCAGAGGAGATGTGTGTTAAAGGGCTTTAATAGCCTCGTGTGAAAAACCTCCTGGAATCAAACTTTACTGAATTTGTTCAGAATTCTGAGAAAACAAACATAGGCTCACACTGCATGGTTGAAAGTCTCCTTTGCTGATCTGCAGCGAGGGGGCCATTTTAATAATTAGTGTTTCTAGTGTGTTCTAGGCATTAAAAGTAGCACAAATATATAGTAAATGTATATCACTATATATTGTGAAGTGTGCGTGTGTGCATTCAGTGAAATGTATTTCCAGGCAGCATACTTATTTTGAAATATCAGACTTAAATCCTTGGGGGCCTGGGATGTGTGGAGGCCCTGGACTTTGAGGGGCTGGGGGCCCATTTTAAAATCTCATCTTGGCCCATTCCAACCTTGCTATGCCCCTGGCAGAATACATACATATGTATTGATAACTACACATGGGTTTCTGCACAACACCTGCACAAAAGAAACTTCCATGTAGAGAATGTGTCTCTTGTAAATTGACCCTGGAATTTCCATTAGTGATGTGCAAGCCCCCCGAACTGGTCCGGATGGGCACGGGGGGTTTTTTTTGTAGCTTTAAGGGTGGGGGGAGTAGTACTTCCCCCCCCTGCCATCCTTCCCCCTCCGGCGCTGTGACTTTTGCAAAAGTTTCTGGGGCGGCAGCATTCCTCCCTGCTGCCCCTGGCCCCGTCGTTAGCCCGATCAAGCTCAAACACGCTCCATGCATGCACCCGTTCTGATGCGCATGCGCGCTTGTGGCCGCCGCGCGCATGCTCCCTACACGTCACACGTCGACATGTGATGTGTAGGGAGCGCACGCGCAGTGGCTGCAAGTGTGCACGCACGTCAGAACGGGTGCATGCGTGGAGTGTGTTTGAGCTCGATCGGGCTAACGACGGGGCCAGGGGCGGCAGGGTGGAATGCTGCCACCCAAGAAACTTTTGTGAAAGTCACAGCGCCAGAGGGGGAAGAGCGGTGTGGGGGGGTAAGTACTACCCCCCCGCCCTTAAAGCTACAACCCCCCTCCGTGCTGAGCTGCCGGACCGGCTCGGAACCGGACCGGTTCGGAGGCCTCCAGAATAGCCTCTGAACCGGTTCGGGCACACCCCTATTTTCCATCCATGACTGGGATATCTGAGAATTAGAGTCAATAATAAAAGAACAGCACACTGCTTGTGACAGGAAGGGGCAAATTACAATGATTTCTTAGTCTGGCAGGGGCTGATTTTGGCCCTGGCAGAACTTGGCTGTCTGCTCCTGTTGCAAATGCCTCTGTCTAGTGTGGCAAACTAATGTATCCTCCTCCCTCCTGGTGTCAAAGTAAGCACAAGTGTGGTGAATGCACATATACCCCATCATGAGCCAACAGTCATCACAAGACAAAGGCTGGCAGGAATCATTCACTGGTTTATAGGCTCCCCCCACCACCTTCTTCTTCCCCTATTTTGCTAGTGACTATTTGGGCAGGTGATCCTCTAGGACAAAGTCATTTTTTTAAAAATGCATGAGATTAGACAGAAAATGACACTTGGAATCCTCACGTAACTCCTGACTGTTGTTCTAAGTCTTTTACAGAGATGGCTCATGTTTTCAGGTTTTGAGCAACAGCCATGTCTAGGTGGTACAGCGTTCCTTTTAGCAGGGATTTCCAGATATTGTTGACTACAAGTCCCATCATTCCTGTTTGGACAGGGGTGCAATTTCAGTGCTTGCCCTAGGTGCTATTTTCCCAAGATATGCCCCTAGGAGCAGAGAAGAACTACAGGTTTTAGGGTAGTAACTAGAGGTTCTTTTCATTTAATGTTCCCATCCCAATGGCTCTGACTGCAGCAATATATGTGGCAAAAAGTCACAGCTCAAAACTTTAAGCATACGTGCACAAAAACTTCATCACTTACCTGCTTGAAATTTGGGAGGTATAATGACCTCATAAGGGTCCACCACACATGCAATGTTCACCCCTTTATGACAAGAAATGAAAAATTTATAATTGAAAATTTAACCATATTTCCTTATAGCCAAAAGCCAAAGCAAAAATAATAGCAGTATTCACTTTACAGGTGAAACTTGGAAAATTAGAATATCGTGCAAAAGTCCATTAATTTCAGTAATGCAAATTAAAAGGTGAAACTGATATATGAGACAGACGCATTACATGCAAAGCGAGATAAGTCAAGCCTTAATTTGTTATAATTGTGATGATCATGGCATACAGCTCATGAAAACCCCAAATCCACAATCTCAGAAAATTAGAATATTACATGGAACCAATAAGACAAGGATTGAAGAATAGAACAATATTGGACCTCTGAAAAGTATAAGCATGCATATGTATTCAGTACTTGGTTTGGGCCCCTTTTGCAGCAATTACTGCCTCAATGCGGCGTGGCATGGATGCTATCAGCCTGTGGCACTGATGAGGTATTATGGAAGACCAGGATGCTTCATTAGCGGCCTTCAGCAATTCTGCATTGTTTGTTCTCATGTCTCTCAACCTTCTCTTGGCAATGCCCCATAGATTCTCTATGGGGTCAGGTCAGGCGAGTTTGCTGGCCAATCAAGCACAGTACACTGTATACTTTTCAGAGGTCCGATATTGTTCTATTCTTCAGTCCTTGTCTTCTTGGTTCCATGTAATATTCTAATTTTCTGAGATTGTGGATTTGGGGTTTTCATGAGCTGTACGCCATGATCATCACAATTATAACAAATTAAGGCTTGACTTATCTCGCTTTGCATGTAATGCGTCTGTCTCATATATCAGTTTTACCTTTTAATTTGCATTACTGAAATTAATGGACTTTTGCACGATATTCTAATTTTCCAAGTTTCACCTGTATATCATTTATTCTCCTGCTGCCTTGAACTACCCTGCAGAGGCTGCCCACAGCCCAGTCAATTAGCTGGGGAAGGGGGATACAGTGCAGCCTTATGCTTTTATGCTAGTGATAATGACGACATCTCAATTACCTCCATGGGGTGCTTTAAAGGCAGAACAGTACATATCACAGATCATAGAATGCAATTAATAACTTATACACTTCAGCTTCCTCAAGATCAGGTCTAAACTCCTAGAGATCAGGTCTCAACTGCCCAGAGCCTTTGGATAGGGCAGTATAGAAATGTAATAAAATAAATAAATAAATAAATAAATAAATTTATAGATGTTACCAATCCAAAATGTTAACCCAAACAAATCTGAGCATTTTATGCTCTTTCCATATCTGAATATAACAAGCAGGCAATATTTTACCAACATTTCTTTGATTAATTAAAAAAAATTAAATCTTGCCAAATTGCAAAGAAGGAATATGGTTGTGATTGTCCTGTTTGAAGATGCAACAAATTGGTTAATTGGTTAAGATGCAACGAATTGGTTAATTCTCCGCCGAGGCTATGAACCAAAGCTTGTTGTACCATTCACCTAAATATAATATTCCATGCTTCCAATTTTTAGTTATCACTATTCTGGCCTCAATCAATATATAATTCACCAGCTTTTTAGATTGTATTACTTAATTATCTTCAGTAAATATTCACAGCAATGTTAGTTGAGGATCTGTTTTAATTTCCTGATTAATGATTTTAATTTATCAATCATTATTTATTTATGTATTATATTTATTTATTTAATAAATAATAATAAATTAATAAGTGTCTTTCTTATTACAGTTGTTCCAAGAGCGCATAGATTTATTTTTAATAATATATGCCAATTTCACAGGAGTCATGTGCCATATATAAATTATTCTGAGATAATTTTCTCTCATTTGAGCAGAGGATGAAAAAATCCTTATTCTTCTCAACATAGTTCTGCAGTAGGTATTGAGATAATCCCTTGCATTGATATTAGGCACTTGGTTAATTCCAGTACTATATACAAAAATCGTATAGCCCTTAGATTTGGAAGTCATACGGCAATATGTTATATACTTTTAAAAATTAGATTACTTGTGAATACATGAATTGCTACACCATGATTCAAACATATAGAAGTAGTGAACACATCTGACAGTAGTATGGTTGTGTCTTAACTTGTAGTTTGAGAGAAACCCCCACATTCATTGCGCGAGTTACGTGATTCAGCTGAACCTTCTTCTCCTGTGGCAATTAATCTTGTCCTGTTACTCACCCTGCAGTAATAATAATAAGAAAAGCTCATCTTGGCTGAGCCAAGCACATGTCAATCCTTGATGAGTCTAAAATTTGTGTTTGTTTAGTCATGGGAAATGAATGTGCACTCAGAGAGTGACTGCCCACCTAGTGCAATCCTAATGATCTATACCAGAGGATGATTCAGACCAGTTTTTTGGGGGGTGGGTGGGGGGAGCTTCATTCTTAAATGGCTTTAACAGGAAAGCTAGTGGTTATGAGATAATTGACCTCCATTTGTACAGCGGCTTTCCAATTTCATGTTACAAAAGGCCTGCTAGACAACACAACATGCGAGGTCATTCTTGCATCTGCCATTTAAATTACTGAAGTAGAAAAACACAGCAGTAATAATAATAATAATATATTAACAGAAGTGTGCTCATGTCCACTGGCATGCTGGAATGAATTCTTTCTTCACATGCTGAAATGACAGCTACAGTTTAAGGACTCTCAAAATTCCTGTTAACTGGCATCTGTGAGAGGCACAGACACATAATTTATAAAACACTTGATTCTTAAAAGGTCTCAGAACTTAAAAATTACAAGCATGTAGTGCTGTTTTTTTAAGATTGTTTTCAAAGTGTATATCTCATTTTGTCACTGAGATATTTATTTATGTATCTATCATATTTCTATATTACCTGATATAAACATCTCTAGGCTAGTGGTCTGAATGGAACCAGCTTGTCCGGAATGGTTTGAGTTGGAACTGGACCTGAACCTGACTGGGCCAGTTCAGTCCGGCACCCTCTCAATGCCCTGCCCACCCCCACCCAGTTTGTGTTTGGTCTGGGGGTTCACAATTTTTTTAAAAAAATTAACTTTCCCCCTCTGGCGGTGTTGCTCAAGGTGGCAGCGGTAGGGGGAGGTGTGTCTATGGAGGTTCCCCCTCCCTGTGCCAGCCTCCCTTACTGCACAAACCAGCCCATTTGGCCAGCTCTTTGACCCATGCAGGCCTTCCCCTTCCAGCACGGTGACCATTTTGGAGGCCACCATGCCTGTGCAATGGGCCTCTGCATGGCCTGGATCAGACTGAACAGGGGGTGGTTCGGTTCAACCCTGAACAGTCGAACCAAACAAGTTCAACGTCGAACCTGTTTGCACATCAATACTCTACGTGGTGTAAAAAATTAAAAATATAGTGAATGAAAAACAATATAAAAACAGTTAAAATTCATTAAACAAGTAAAAACAAGTTGTTCTATTAAGAACTAATCAGCCTACTTTCCTTTCACTGTCGCTACAACCGGACTAAATTTCGTTCAAAGTGAGTTCCACAAGTTAAGAACATAACACAAGAACATAAGAACAGCCCTGCTGGATCAGGGAAAAGGCCCATCTAGTCGAGGCCCATCGAGAACCCACCAGATACCTCTGGGGAGCCCACAGGCAAGAGGTATGTGCATGCCCTTTCTCCTGCTGCTGTTGCTCCACTGCAACTGGTACTGAGACGCATTGTGGCTGAAGATGGCCCACAGCAACTAGATGGGTAGCCATTGATTGACCTGTCCACCATTAATATGTCTAGGCCCCCTTTAAAGCCATCTAAGCTAGTGGACATCACCACATCCCATGGCAAGGAATTCCAAAGTACTGGGACCAGTTTAGCAGGAGATTAGTGGCAAACTCTGTGGGGAGGCACACAAATAGTGCCCCGTCATCACAGGGGAGACACCCAATTCAAGAATAAGGTGAGTACTACACAATGTTTGTAATTTTCTTGGAGGACAAAACTAAAAACCATTAGCTAGCTGATTAGCTACCAGTCATCACTAACCTGGATAAAACCTATTATTTTTGCTACAAAAATCTACAGTTAGGAATATAGGAAGCTGCCATATTCTGACCATTGGTCTCTCTAGCTCAGTATTTTCTTCACAGACTGGCAGCAGCTTCTCCAAGGTTGCAGGCAGGAATCTCTCTCAGCCCTATCTTGGAGAAGCCAGGGAGGGAATTTGAAACCTTTTGCTTTTCCCAGAGCAGCTCCCTCCTGAGGGGAATATCTTACAGTGCTGCTTACACTTGTAGTATCCCATTCATATGCAACCAGGGCAGACCCTGCTTAGCTAAGGGGACAAGTCATGCTTGCTACCACAAGACCAGCTCTCCGCTCCAGTTCCATCCTTCCTTCTTCCCTATTGCCCAGTTTGGGATCTGTTCACTCACCCACTTCCAAACACTATTGTTAGAGAATGTGTGAGGAGGAAACAGGCCACAACTGGTCGCCGCTCTAATGCAGGCTCATGCCCCCTGCTATCCACACACAGGAAATTGGTATGAAGGGTCTGTACATGTGTTCAGCTTTACATGTAGGTCTTTGCCACACATTCAGGAACCCTGGCCTGACCAGGATTCCCAAATACATGGAGAAGACCTTCACAGGTACAATTGTGCATATGTAGAGCCCCTTCACTAACTTCCAGCTTGTGGATATGAGGGATGGGTAACATATGGGGATCCCAGTTTTCCCTATCTTTTTCTGAATGGAATGAGTGAAAGGGCCAATTCAGATGACACTTATAAAAACTCCATTTTTAATACCCACTTGGAAAACAGATTCAAATGAACAGACCAATGTGGGTAGAGTGTATTCTTCCAATCACACATTTAGAATCCTGCTGTACCTTCCTTTCACAGATGCAGGCTTTTCACTCCCCTTCCTCTATGGTTCCCAGGTGTCCATTGTTTTATTTCCTGCTTTAAACACAGCATCTTTCCATAAGAGTACATACAATGATAGAGTTATGCACAATGATCAGGTGTTGAGATACAATTCTTTTCCAAGGCAGAATTGGAGCTTTGGCCCCCTTGTCTTCTATGGAAACATGCTGCCCTGCCTGCTAGTTTGAAATACACAAATTAAATGGGCATGTTCGGAGATCTCAGGGTAAAATAGATAGATAGATAGATAGATAGATAGATAGATAGTCAAACTGGGGGAAACCCTTTTATAAGAAATGATTCTCACAGTTTCCAAGCCCACAACCCCAGATTTCTGCTGGAGATGTTTTGCAGCTGGAAATGAGGTGCTGGATGGTGGGGAAGAGAAAGCAAGGGACCATGGGTGAAACCTATGCCTTAAGGGACCTGCCTGATGATCTGGCTTCCCCCACCCCATCTTGGGCTCTCTCCTGCTGCAACCTCTCTGTGTCAATCCTTCACGCCCAACCAGAGGTGTGCCTAGGTAATGTTGGAGCCTGGACCTAAAGGTCTTTGGAGGGGGGTCCCTTGCTGCAGCCCCCCTCTGCAAATTAAGCATCATCCCCTAACACACACACACAATTTTTAACACATAGGTTCTTGAGGGCACAAATAGCAACTGAACTCACAAGAATGTAAGAATATAAAACAGGAATATGTATGCAAATATGCATTAGCAGAAACAGAAACACACAGCTTAACATTCCCATCCCACATATTTCTTTCCCCAGTCCCCCCTCTGTCTCTAAAGCACTCGGCACATGTCACAATCACACTCAGCTGCCTGACACAGTACAGTCCAATGGTGACCACAACAGCCAGGCGAGACTAAAGAGGATTTGGGGTCCCCCAGGGGGTGTGGAGGCCCTGGACTTCAGCCCCAAAGTCCAGGGGTGCCACTGCCCCAACCTCACTGGGATCTTCCTGAGCAAAATTTATTTATTTATTTGATTTGTATACCGCCCTTCCAAAATGGCTCAAAATGCTCTATCATATCCCAGCAGGGAGAAATGTGGGGGAATGGAAATGACTGAAGATACTTACGTGCAACTCTGGAATGTGGAGGAGTGACACTAAGAGACCAGAGGTGACCCTTAAGGTTTGGTGGGCTAAACTACCCCTTTTTTCTTGTCACAGCAAAAAAAAAAAAAAAAATCATCCATGTTTGAAACACACAGGCACACAGACAGTTTTTCACATTTATTTTATACCAGAAAGTGGATGAAACTTGTAAACAGCATGTTTGTCCTGTAAACAACACATTTACCACCTGTGTCAGTTAGTGTGGCAGAGATTAAGAGCCCATTCGGACATAAGACAGGATGGGCCCTCGGTCCCACGCCCAGCCCGCACACACACTTACTTGTCCAAGTTTGGATGTAAGCACTGGATTACTCTCTGCAGTCTGCGAGTCACCATGGTGATTACAGTCACCATGGTGATGCTGTGAAATCAGCTTCTCCATGGCAACAGTTTCCTGCCCAGCCCATCATATTTAGAAACACGTACTGCCTGGAGCTCAGCCGTCACTTTGCGAGTCTCTATGTCCCCTCAGCAGCATGAAGCAAGAGTGTGAAGATCCACAATGCAACTGGCAATTGCCGGGTTCTGTGCTTCTAAATACTAGAGACTGGGCAGAGTCACCATGGCAAGGTGGTTTTTACAGCATCCCTGTGGCAACATTTGTTAGAGAGCTTGGAGGGCAGATTTCTTTATCTACCCCAGCTGCAGTGGAAGTGCACAGGTAAGAAAGCACTGCTAATTAATGTTGTCTGGAGACATGAGTTGAAGTTCCAAATAGGTTTATTTAGGAAATCCATCAGAGATAGATTAAGACCCATCATGCCTCATGGCTAGCTACATACAAGAAGTGGGAAATAGAGTACAGAAAGCATAGTCAGAGAGGGGATTTCCTTGTTCACTATCTCTAGCGCTAGTGCCCCTAGTGGTCACTAGGGTTGCTGGTGCTAAGAGTTTATGCAATCAGGAGCTGCATCCCTTCTCATTGTCTTCACCCCTTCTCATCGTCTTGTGCACTAATCTACAGCTCCCATCTTCTCTCGAAGAATCTGGTACTGGTCTCTTGGTAGCAGCTTGGTCAGCCCATTGCTATCATTATGTCTTGATTTGGGCAGTATTTCAGTTTAACTAACCCATTCTCTCACATCAGGAGTCATTACTTTTGCAGGGCTCAACTCTCAAGCCTGTTGCTAAATCCCCCTTCTCAAATTGAGAAATTACTTCAAGTTCTCTATGTCCAAATCTTCTGTGGCACAAATTTTCACATTGTTTTTGCAAACATCCTTTTGCAACATTGGATTTCTTATTAATGCAATCAATCTCAAACAAGCCACTTTAGCTTAAAGAACTTCTCATTAACAACTCCAGTTGGGGTCTGATGTAACAGTGATCATTCTTGAATTTTACTTCACAGCCTCTATGTGTAGCAGATTTCACAGAAATTAAACTGCTTTCAAGTGCAGGGACCTAAAGTGCTCCCTCAGTTCTTGGGGTTGTGTTCCTTCCTTCTGGCAGCTTGCATCTAATTTTTGCTTTCCCTCTGCAATGATCTTTCTGCCATCTGCCAAGCTTATTGGGGTTTTATAATTTAAGACCAACTCATTTCCTAACTTGGCAAAGAGGCACCTATTTAATATGATGATTCTCTTTATTTAGCAGGGGGAGAGTAACTGGCCCTATCCACCCGCAGCATAGTACCTCCAGTGACTCTTGCTGGTGTCTATCATGTTTATTTTTAGATTGTCAGCCCTTTGGGGACAGGGTTCCATCTTATTTATTTATTATTTCTCTGTGTAAACCATTTTGGTAACTTGTTGAAAAGTGGTATATAAATTGTTGTTATTGTTGTTGTTAAACAGTTCCTTGCCTTTAATCAGATTTGCAGTTGTACCACTATAAACAACTAAATTACCATAGTCACTTTTGCAATTACTTTTAACATCACTTTCAATAGATTCAAAAGTTTCAAAAATTGCTTCAAGCCCCTTTTCTGTCCTTTTCTTTGGATCCCTGTTAGCCCTGGGTTTTTTCTTTCTTTCTCCTGGTTTAGCAAGATTCTGGGTGATGAGTCACCCCCCCCGCCCCGAAATTTCTGTCAGTAGTTCTGTGGCCAAGGCCTTTGTTCTGAGAACAATTCACTTGCAAATGGCCTGGCTTCCTACACAGCCAACAGACCTTGCACTTTTGTTTGGTTTGAAATTTGTAACCTGACCTTTTTAGCCAGATACTTCACTAGAAACTGCATATGATCTCATATCAAAATCTTGAAGTCTAGAAATCACAAATTCCATAGCAATCTCCACTTTTTATTCCAAACCAAGATGTATCACTTGAAATCGCTCAGGCAGACTATTCAAAATAAATCCAACATTTGCTTCATCTGTGAGTCTTACATTTTCTTGTGCACATCTCCTTGTGATGCCTAGGATTTGATCAACATGCTCAGTTAAATGCTGTCTGAGTTTCATATTACACAGTCTAACATTCAGATCAATGCTAGTATTAGTTGTATTAAATACAGTATTCCTGTATTAAATACAGGAATTTTAAGGTCTACCAAGCTTCTTTAGCTATCCTGCTTTTTCTCAAACGCACAATGATTAGGTCACTCACATGCAAGCAGATGAGTCCATAGACTTTTCTGTTTTTGTAATCCCACACTGCTTCTTCTCCAGCCGCTTCAAGTCTATCCTCCTCCAGGATGCGTTCCAGTCCCCCAAATAGTTGCATGTCCTCTATAATAGCCCCTAGTTGGCAACCCTACTGTCAGCATTTTTAGTTGTATTATTGGAGAGTTTAAGTAGTAGCACAACCCCTTTCCTTTTCTTCTAAAGCAATTAGTATCATTATGTTGCCCCCAGCCACCCCACTCCCTTGAACAGTGAGAAGTTCCAGAGGTTTACAGTGCAATTTGGATTCTGGTTTCCTTTGGAAGAAGAGTCATTGTACAGGCAAACCTCAGTATTCGCAGAGGTATTCGCGATCATGGGGTTCTAAGCAATTACCGTGGCTAAAGAAATCACAAATGCTGAGTTATTAGGTCTATGGGATCTCATGCTTATGTTCCCGCAGGCCCAGAAATTGCAGTAAAAATGGCCAAGAAACTTTAAAAACTGGTAAAATAAAGTGCCTTACCATGCTCCACGGGCCTCCTGCTGCCCAGCAATATCCTCCAGGTCCGATTTGCTGTTTTCGTCTGTGATTTTTTCACAGAGCGGGGGAGGTTTTTCTATCCCAAATGAGCCACAAAATGGCTCCTCTTCATAAAATGGTGGCTGGAAATGAGCTGTGAGGTCATTTCTGGCCATCTCTGAACCATGGATACATGAAATTAACCCTATTTGGGCTGGTTATTTTTCACATATGCCAAGGTCGGTTGTCAATCGCCAAACCGCAGATATGTGGAAAACTGCTGATAGTGACTTACAAGCTAAGTCAGCGGATAGCAAGGTAACCCTGTATACTGATGGTGTCTCTCACACCTACTCACACAAATGTACAGACTGAGCATTGCAAGAAGCTGATATCATTCTTAGAAATCTGCAGCAGATTACAAACCTTGCATCTTTAGATACTACAAATCCCTGCCTTGACTGCTCCATTCCAGGCTGTCTCTAAAATTCTTCCTTCATATCATTCTCCCATTAGCAGCTTGCCCACTCTTTTCACACTGGCTTAACACATGCACACCTTGCAGAGCAGAGGGGAAGAAGATCTCAGGTAATCCTATACCTCCCCATCTTCCCATCACTCTCTGCCTGGAGATGGAAGATATGTGACTCTCCCACATCTTCCATGATATCGTTCTCCAGGATGGGAACTATCCAGCATCCTTTAGCATTGTTAATAGTGTTTGACTTACAAAAGAATGGCCAACCAGCAAACTACTCCACACCCACAGCAGTGTATTTGGGCTAGGCTATGGTTGATGATATAAGGAATCAATTACATCTATGCTAAATTACTTCTACTTTATGTTACCATGATTTGTGACTTACTTATTTGGGGGCTAATTTAGTCTGATGAAATGAGCCTGTACCCAGGCTTAATCTGATGAGCCATACAATCACAGCAGAACAAAGCAAGGAGGAGGAGTGGGAGGAAGTGGACAATAAAGATTAATTTCAAGACTGCATTCATTTTTTCTGAATCTTGTACCCAGACATTGTGAAAAATAGCTCATTCTCACCTAATAAAATGCTGTTACTGTACACTACGTTCCAAAACATGGTTTCTCTTCTGCGTAAAAATATTTATAAACTCTACTCTATATTCATGAAGGGGGAAGCAAAATACTTTTTACATGATTAGTGTCAGCCAATGGCAGGGGAAGGCAAACACCAGCCTGTCCAGTTTCCCATTCTCAGCAACTCATGATGAGGCCGTTGCAGAGCCTAAATTCAGCTTCTGATGTACAATTGCAAACTCTTTAATCGCAAACTTCACACTACATTTATAAAGATTTGTTTTCTTACAATTCCATATTATACACAATCACAATTCTGAAGAGGGCAACTTCAGATCCTTCTATAGTCCACCCATCCCTATTCTTGAGTTTCGTTTGGAAGGATGGAACTGGACTAGCAAAGTCTTCCCCCCCCCCTTCTCCCCATGCAATATGTTGCTTTGAAATAGGCTTCTAATATTTATTTATTTATTCATTTTATTTATTTGCCCATCCAGGGATGGGTAACCTGGGGCTCTCAAGCAGCTGGACTACAACTGATTGCCAGGAAATCTAGGACCAACAAATGGAAATACTTTTTCACACAATGCATAATCCACTTGTGGAATTCTCTGCCACAAGATGTGGTGACAGCCAACAACCTGGATGGCTTTAAGAAGGGTTTGGATAACTTCACAGAGGAGAAGTCTATCAACTGCTACTAGTCGGAAGGCTATAGGCCACCTCCAGCCTCAAAGGCAGGATGCCTCTGAGTACCAGTTGCAAGGGAGTAACAGCAGGAGGGAGGGCATGCCCTCAACTCCTGCCTGTGGGCTTCCCAGAGGCATCTGGTGGGCCACTCTGTGAAACAGGATGCTGGACTAGATGGGCCTTGGGCCTGATCCAGCAGGGCTGTTCTTATGTACAACTCTCATCAGCCCCAGCCACGCTTGCCAGTGAGATGCTGGGACTCATAGTCCAACAATAGTGGAGAGCCTCAGGTTGCCTAGCCCTTCAATAGTGTTTACAGATCATAGTACTGTAGTTATCCTGAATTGCTCTAGATGCATTTTTCTTAGTGAAACAATGTTGATTGATTTGTAATAATGTTTCATGGAGTTTTTCTTTTCTGTGTCTTTCCATTATACAAATGGGAGGGTAGACATTTATAAATAGATATGAAATTGCCCTTTTAATTTGGATGCAAAGGGCATGATCTGAAAGCACGTGAGGCACCAAATTTGCTGAAGCTGAACAGATCTAGTCTAATCAGTGCCCAGATAGCATGCCACTTTGGAACTCTGTGTACTCTGGCAGAAACTTGACTGAACTGATCTATGTCTAAGGCTGCAGTCCAATGTGTACTAAACTGAGAGTAAAGCCCATAGTAAGGCTTACTTATGACTAAACATGCACAGGATTAGACTGAAACTCACTGAATGTTATTTTCAGGCAGTGTGTACTTCTTTCCAGGATCCTTTCCTGTAAGGGGAAAAAGGGCTATATGGAAGAATATAAATTAGACAAACCACCCCTAGATAAGTGTATACCTCAGTGCAAGATACAATAGCATGCCATTATTGGTAAAGCAACATATGACTTATAGTCATAAGTACATAGGAAGCTGCCTTGTAACAGGAGAGGAGAGCTGGTCTTGTGGTAGCAAGCATGACTTGTCCCCATAGCTAAGCAGGGTCTGCCCTGGTTGCATATGAATGGGAGACTTGATGTGTGAGCACTGCAAGACATTCCCCTCAGGGGATGAAGCCACTCTGTGAAGAGCAGAAGGTTTCAAGTTCCCTCCCTGGTTTCTCCAAGATATGGCTGAGAGAGATTCCTGCCTGCAACCTTGGAGAAGCCGCTGCCAGTCTGTGAAGACAATACTGAGCTAGATAGACCAATGGTCTGACTCAATATATGGCAGTTTCCTATGTTCCTAAATCAGATCATTGGTCCATCTAGCTCAATATATCTATTCAGATTGGCAGAGGCTCTCCAAGGTTTCAGGTAGGAGTCTTCCCAGCCCTACTGGGAGATGCCAGAGATTGAACCTTAGACCTTCTTCATGCAAAGCAGATGTTCTGCCACTGCACTATAACCCCATACTGAGTCAGACCATTAGTCCATCTAGCTCAGTATTGTCTACATTGACTGGCAGCAGCTCTCCAAGGTTTCATTCAGGAGTCCTTCCCAGATGCCAGGAAATGAGCCTGGAACCTGGAACCTTCTGCATGCAAAGCAGATGCATTATTACAAATCACTGAGCTACAGCCCCATGCCACAGCTACACCAATGTAAGAAACTGACTACTCAGAGACCTAAAGGGTGGGGGACCCTCTATTCAGTGCTTCACAATGGAGCCCATTCAAATGCAAATACTTTATTACAGTCACAGACCAGTGAAACAACCAACAACTCACACTCTCTCTCACTCTCTCTCTCTCTCTCTATACATACACACACACACACACACACACACACACACCCCCAGCAGAGTAAACCATAAAAGTTATAATGTTAGCAGGTTAAACCTCAAAACAGAATTGAATTCATAATGAGCTCCTGGAGAACCTTACTGGCTATCAAACAAAACTTAGCCACATGATAAGATATTAAATCATTCTGGTCACTAGAATAAGATGAGAAGAGTCCTTATGACCTGGATGACAACTTATAAAATGAATTATATATTTATGCCTTAGATCTCGGTAAAATTGACACATTCTTGCAAAGACATCTGTCTTAGCAAAGCAATCCTTCTTTCTTTTTTGTTGTAGTGAGTTATTATTATTATTATTATTAGCCAGTCCAGATGAAGTTAATATACATACTGTTGTTATTCACTGAAATTTCAGCCCTAGAGCCATCTGCAGGAAACCAGGAAGTGTATTTGTAGGGGACACTGGCTCAGTGCCTGATGGTTTAGAAAACCATTTTGCCATCAAAAGGTGCACTGTGTCGAAAAGCAGCTCACTGGCAATTATAAAACTAGAGAGTACAAAGATCTTGTCTCTTTGGAAGCAGTTGCAAAAGGCAGGCACACTGAGGACAGTGTGCAGCTATCCAATATCAAAGGGGTCTTATACATGCAAACTGTGGAGGAGACACACCTCCAGGGCACACAAGTGCTGTGCTGAACCTGGGTCATGTGACCAGGGACCCCCACAGCCATCAGCAGAGAAGCCCTTGTGCTTGTGCCACCACTTCCTCACCCCTCCCCAACACCCCTCTTCTGTATGCACGCTTTTGTACGGGGACATGTTAAGAGATGAAGAAAGATCAGCCACTGGCTTTTGCCCTGCTTGCTGATGTGGCAATGGCAAGGGCCTGTGAGCCAAATCAGACGTTCATAACACACAGGTCACTTTGGATACTTTGAAGCAGAGGACTTTCCATGGGCAGATATTCACAAGGTCAGTTCCTTGTGAGGAAAGAATACTGAAGATCTGTGGAGTTGAGGTTCCTCTTCTTTGCTATCCATGTAAGCTTATTTACAAACATACAAGTGGAGCAGAGAGGAGTCAGCACACACATATTTCCTAAAATATCCTCAGTCTCCAACGGCAACAGCAGCCTCCCTCCCCCATGACTGCTTCTAACCAGCCAGCTGTAAAAACATACCCCCCAAACACACACACACACACACACACACACACACACCACTAGCCTTAGACCTCACCCTGACCTTAACCAGCAAGCATCTATTGTTAATGGAATATTTTTCAGAATAAGGCATTCTTTGGCTTAGTTCCCACAAGCAGTAGATGAGGTGGTAAACTATGTCTGGAATGTGCCACTTAAGACTACAGGATGCTGATGAGACTGAATGCTCCCTCCACCTCCCCCCCCCCCCAAAAAAAATCTGCACTGAGGAAACACATGAATGCCTGAGGTGAGTCTCAGGGCAGCTTCAAAATGCATTTTGTGCATTTTCTCAATGCATGGTGCTCCCTTCAGTGCTAGTGAAAAGCAACTGCAGAAGTGCTTTTTGATGGGGTTATATGCAGAGACAAATTACCATAAATGTGTAATGTACCCACTTTCATACCACTCTGAATATATTAAGCTGCTTACTTCAAGTGAGAGACCACTTAGCCATTGACATATACTCCAACTAGAAGGAGCTCTCTAATCTGTGAGATCTCTAAGATCTCTGTCCCCTTTAGCAATCCCCCCCACACCTGGTAATACACAGGAAGAAGAACGCAATGTCATGACATTACTTCCTTTCCTGGGTGTTATGGGTGGCTGATGGGGAGGAAAGGGGCATTTTAAAACCTTGCATTTCTAATTTATAAGATAAAAGGAAACCATGTTGCCATCAGATAAGCCTGATGGCATCCCTGATTGATCAAATCAATCCAACGCCCCCTGTGTTATTGGATTGATTAGCACACTCCTGATGCATCGTGAACCCAATGCTCTTGATCAGAATTGTACTGGATAAAAACCCAGTTATTTTGGTGATACACATCCCTAAATTTTATTGCTTTAACACTTCTCCTCCTCCCAGCTCCCCTTCCTGGAGCCTTCAGGATGACTGTGCTTTTGTGCTACTACGCAGGGAATGTGTCAGTTTTTATCCTTGCCAAAAACTGCTAGGAGTCATCCGTGAAAGAAAATGAGTAAACATTTGGTAGATAATCTTCATTACCTTGATAGACTTGTTTGGATTCTGTTGTCTTATATTTGTAAAATGGTATTCTCATTTTCTAATTGCAAAGGTAATGGCTGAGGACTGGCTGCTAAGTTATAGAGAGCTGCAGCTTCTACGTAATGGAGATGCCTCACTGGAAGTACATAAACAGCTTACTTTGTTTCTTTCAGTTTGAGGGTGTGGCTAATTGGAAAGCACACGTATTCAGATCCACACATAACAGTTGTTGCTCAGTGATAAAGGTAAAGTGTGCTGTCGAGTCGGTGTCATATCCTGGCGACCACAGAGCCCTGTGGTTTTCTTTTGGTAGAATACAGGAGGGGTTTACCATTGCCTCCTCCCGCGCAGTATGAGATGATGCCTTTCGGCATCTTCCTATATCACTGCTGCCCAATATAGGTCTTTCCCATAGTCTGAGTAACATACCAGCAGAGATTTGAACCGGCAACCTTCTGCTTGTTAGTCAAGCATTTCCCTGCTGTGCCACTTAAGATGACTCCTCAAGAAGTGAAGCCAGCTAAATCAGTGCTAAATGGGAGGGGGCTGTCCTAGCAGCTCCCCACTTCTCTGTAGCTACACTCCAAGCCTCTCCTCTTTCCCAGGGCTGACTCATTGGGTGCTTGCTGGAGACAGAGAGCCAAGAGTGCGAGAAGGTAGGCAGAGAAGAGTAATTAGAACTGCAAGCACGGTTAAAGGGAAAGTTGTGCCGTCAAATCGGTGTCATTTCCTGCCGACCACAGAGCCCTGTGGTTGTCTTTGGTAGAATACAGGAGGGGTTTACCATTGCCTCCTTCCACACAGTATGAGATGATGCCTTTCAGCATCTTCCTATATCACTGCTGCCTGATATAGGTGCTCCCATAGTCTCTGGGCAACATACCAGTGGGGATTTGAACCTCAGTGGTACAGGTGCCCCAGCTGGAATATGCATCCAGTTAAGCTGCATAACAGTGAGAGGCTTATAGCATGTATTTCAGTGGTGAGTGGTCTGTCTTCTTTCATGTTTTTAACTTTGTATTTATAGAGTGAGACACACTGATGTGGATATTTCAGCAATATGCTGTAGTATATCAAGAATGCATTCTTGCTGGCAAAGTAACCCAGCTGCTGGTCTCAGCAGCCTATACTGACCTAGTCACTGAAAGGGCCATAAATAGGACATACTTTAAAATTTCTTCCTCCATTTTTGGCTGTTTCAACACATCCTGTTTCTGTTTTAATCATTCATCATCCTCTCTCTTTTGGCCTTCATGCAACCTGTTAAATACAAACTGTTGCTAAATCTGTGTAAGACTTCTATAACTCTCAATATAATTCTCTCTTATAGTTGAATATATAGCAATAAAATCATGCCAGAAAAATAGGTGCACCTATCATGGAAATGAGCTGCACTTTTAAACGTTTTCTTCAACACCATGGTCTTGCCAACCTTCAATACAACATAAATGAATACAACAATGAAATGTAAACTAAAGTAAACCAATCATAGGAATTAAAGTTCAGGCCCAGAAGACCACTAAACCCATTCCTCATGGTGCTGTACAATGCAAACAGCATAGCTGCTGCTGCAAGGATGCTTATGGGTGCAAGTTGCTTCATGAGTGTCACACCCTTCCTGCAGAAGCTTCATTGGTTACTGGGCCACTTCTGGGCTAGATACAAGGTGCTAGTCTTGACCTTTAAAGATCTACATGGCTTGGGGCCGGAGTACCTGTCAGACTGCATTCACCTATACCAATAGTGGCTGATGAGCACTGGAGAAGGAGGGGCAGGGGAGAACTGGGTCACTGAGGCGGAAGCCTCCCACCACCACCACCACCACCACCACCACCACCCGCCTTTTCTCCACACCAACGGGCTTGGGTATTTACCCAAGCCTGCTAACATTGAAGAAAACAGAAAGAGGAAAAAAAGCAGAAAAGCAGGGGTAAAAGTAGAAAACAGAAAGGTTTTGTAGGATGTGGGGAAGAAGGCAGAAAGCAAAAAGGCCAGAGCAAAAAGCAGGCAGAAAGGCAGAAAGAGGGACAGAAGGGAGAAAGTAGGGATTGCATCCCACCTCCCACCAAACAAGCTAGTAAAAGGTCAGACTTACCAGCAGCCAGGGAATCCTACAGAGAGAGGAGCTTCTTCCAGCCCCTTCTCCTCTGCCTGCTCTTTTGGTCTTACTGGCTGGAACAGCTGCTTATTGAGCTGCTCCAGCCAGTTTGATTCCTAAGGGGCTCCTCCTGGCACTGCCCCCAGGAAGAAGGGGAAAAACATATTAAAAATATACTCCCTGAAGCAATCAGGAAGTGCACTTTAACCCATTATTTGAGTTCTTCCTGGGGGCAGTGCCAGGAGGAGCCCCCTAGGAATCAGAATGGCTGGAAAAGTTTGAGTAGCAGCTGTTGCAGCCAGTAATACCAAAACAAGAAGTTAAAGGCAGGGTAGGAGGGGCTGGAAGATGCTCCCTGCTCTGAAGGTTTAGCTGCTGGTAAGCCTGTTACTTAATTAGATTGTTTGTTTTTGTTTGAGGGGGGGCATTGCCCCTCCTGCCCTTACTGACCAGCCTCCATTGGCCAATACAAAACTGCCAGGAACCTCAGCTTATCTTCTTAGTCCCTGCTCATGACCCCACCATTAACAGAGATCCGGCTGGCGGGAACTAGAGAAAGGGCCTTTTTAGTTGTGGCCCCTCAGCTTTGGAACACCTTCCCTGAAGAGTTTTGCCATGCTCCCTCCCTCAGTGTTTTTAAAAAACAACTAAAAACACATCTTTTAAAAGAGGCCTTTTAATGCTCCATTTTTGGTTATACCTGGTAGGTTTTTTAGTATTTAGTATTTAGTTTTTTTACAATTCTCAATTTGTAGCTTTTAAAATAACTTTTAATTTGAAACTTAATTCTTAATCCTTGAAGGGTTCTTCCGAAGATATTATCACCCCCACCATATTTGCAGCACTGAGCTCCTTGAAGGAAGGTCAAAGTACACATGTGATTCATATCCCACTCTTCTTATTTCTCTTTTCTTCATGTTAGCTCTGTTCTTCCTACCAGCTGAGACATTTTAAACAAAATCAGTCCAGCTCACAGGAGAGAGAAACAGGCAACAGGACTTTCATAAATATGTTACTGTTTTAGAAGCACCTCTCATTCCAAACTGTGTAACTCATTTCCGTACTCTGAACTGTATAAAACAACTTCATCTTGTTTCAGAGTGTCAGATTAGGCCTGGAAATACCCAGTTCAAATCCTCCCCAAGCCATGATGAAGCCCACTGCATGTCCTTAGATCATTCACTATTATATTTCAGCCTACTTATCCCACAAGGTTATTATGAGAATAAAATATGCACGAGGAAGCAAGAACCATGTTCACCACCTTAAGCTCCCTGGATATAATTGATTAACCAATTCAATTCATTATTGACCACAAGGATTCCCCACTGTGTTCCTTCTGTACACAATTTTCAACTGAGGAGCAAACATACATGCAAAACCAAGGCATCAATTTCAGACCTAAATTCCAAAGAATTAATTGTTGTTGCATAATTTTGTATCCTGTTTCTGGCATGCCATATAAATCAATACACATATTCCTGGGAATATAGGTTAGAACAAAGAAATAGTAATAGATGCTTTACTTTCTCTTCAGATAATTCTGAATTTCAAATAGAATGATAAAACTTTGGCCCAGAAGTGGACTAAACATGATGATGATGATGATGATGACGATGGTTGAATAAACCATCATACCCAAAGCCTCAGCTACCTAAAGCCAGCTGCTCTTATGGCCAACAAGCCAATATGGAGGAACAGATCCTTCCCCCACCCCAACTCTGCTGTCTGTTTTATTGTTATTGCTGGTTTGATTTTTAAGGCTGAGGTTGTTTTTCTAATGTTACTGTTGTTTCTCTATTGTTATTATTAAGGATTGTTATTTGTTATTTTAGCATCAATTGCTTTGCGGATTTTATAAGAAAAGTGGGATACATTTTTATTAATTCATTGAAGAAATACATACTACAGACATTGAACATCAATCCAAAACGAAGAACTGACATGCTGTCATTGTTTCATATTTGCTTGTGTTTAATATTTTGGATGAAATATGGATGAATATTTTGGATTTTTCCAAATGTTAGATTGATACATTTTGGACCTGATACCTTGGTTCTAGCTTTCAGCTATCACATTTGCAGAATCTACATAGCAAATCTCACATCCACTTTAAAGTAGCACTGAACTGACCACTCCTAGTATGCTTAACCTTCTCAAGGCTTTACAAAGAGGTGAACAACACCTGGGATACTCTCAAACTTATTTCTTCCAAAAAAATTGATTCAGATCAAGGAATCTTCAAATGATGCAGTAGCTAAATCAAAGGCTAAAGATTAGACAAATTATTACAAACTAGATTAGTAACTAGAATAGTAATTAGTAACTAGACTAATTACAATGGAAATTATATAACAGAACATACAAGGGGGAAAAATAATTTTGGAAAAATAATGCCACTTTTAGACAGTTATTTAGGAATTTATTGTCACTGTTTATAAGCAACTGGCTACAATGAGGAGCATAACCATCTGGTGGCAAGTCTTTTCCAGTTTTCACATGCCACTAAATAAGGGTATTCACACGTGCAACCTAACCCAGGCTAGGGCAGCCCAGCCTATGTTAGGCTGCACATTTGAAATGCCAGAAGCGATGTTGTTCCCAGTGCTGCCCCCGCGCCAAGTCCCACCTTTTAACCCAGCATTTAGCCAAGGTTAAGTGAACCTGTGGTTTGCTTAACCTTGGCCAGTGATAGTCTGCGCAACTGCCAGGTTAAACGTACACCCCGACCCACCACCATTTCCAGAAGCAGCTGTGCCAAGCGCAGCAGCAGCTCTAATGACATCTAATGACATTTAGAGCAGCAGCTCTAAAGGACATTGTAGAACTGGAAAAGGTGCAGAAGAGGGCAACCAAGATGATCAAGGGCCTAGAGCACCTTTCTTATGAGGCAAGACTACGACACCTGGGGCTTTTTAGTTTAGAAAAAAGATGACTGCTGCAGGGAGACATGATAGAGGTCTATAAAATCATGCATGGTGCGGAGAAAGTGGATAGAGAAAAATTCTTCTCCCTCTCACATAACCCTAGAACCAGGGGTCATTCCATGAAATTGATTACCGGAAATCTAGGACCAACAAACAGAAGTACTTTTGCACACAAAGCATAATCCACTTGTGGAATTCTCTGCCACAAGATGTGGTGACAGCCAACAACCTGGATGGCTTTAAGAAGGGTTTGGATAACTCCATGGAGGAGAGGTCTATCAATGGCTACTAGTCGGAGGGCTATAGGCCACTCCAGCCTCAAAGGCAGGATGCCTCTGAGTACCAGTTGCAGGGGAGTGACAGCAGAAGAGAGGGCAAGCCATTAACTCCTGCCTGTGGCTTCCAGCGGCATCTGGTGGGCCATTGTGCGAAACAGGATGCTGGACTAGATGGGCCTTGGGCCTGATCCAGCAGGGCTGTTGTTATGAGAGCAGCCACCGCGCTCATGCCCCGGGATACCATGGGATGGGAAGTCCTCCTGCTCTCCGTGTCTCCTTCCACTGCACCACTGCTTCTGTGGGCACATGGTGCTGTGAAGAGATGGACAGTGGCCGCTCATCTGCTGGGGAAGCCAGGTGTGCTCCTGCCTTCCCTGCAGCCTGCCCTCCCTCCCCAGTGAGGTAGTGTGAAAGACCTCAATACATCTCATTGTGTGTCCGTATGGGAAATGCTAGCAATGGCAGCAAGTTTATTTGATAAGTTCTTAAATGGCTGTTCTAAAACTGCTTTTAAAAGCCCTACTGAGATTTCTTCATATTTGGAGGGAATATTTAAATACAAATTTTAAATGTCTCTGAAAGAAGCAGATACTGTAGCATATGTTTTGTACCCAAATCTCATATGTTTATTAAACATCCTCTCAGTCACATTTTTCTGAGGAGCTGGAATATATTTCTTATCTGGTGCATCCTCTGTCTGTACTGCTGAATGTGTCCTGCTTCCAAAACTGTGATTGGACACTGGCAGCTCCCAGGCTGAATCTGCCCTGCCCACCCACCTCCCGCGAAAGATGTGTCCAACTCTTCAGCTGCCAAACTTTTCTCTCCATCTCATCTAGGTTTCTTTAAAAGCTCAAAAAGAAGGAGAGACAGAATTGTACCCTTGTGCCTCTCTTTCATCTTATCTTCCCAAACTGTTCCTCAGTTCAAAAAACCAAGAGGGTTAGGGAAGGATTCTACCATTGTTCTACCATTGTGATGTTCTTCCTGTTTTACCATTGTTCCACCATTTTACCATTGTTCCACCATTCCTGTTCTTCCTGTTTTTTTTTCCTTTCACATCCTCCATATGAAGGAGCTGGGTATGTTTCGTTTGGAGAAGAGAAGACTAAGGGAGATAAGATAGCCATCTTCCACTATCTGAAGGACTGTCACGTAAAAGAAGGAACAGATCTGTTATCTGTTGCTACTGAGAACAGGACTAGAATGACTGGATTGAAATTGCAAAGAAGTGTATTTAGACAAGGAATTAGCAGGCCTGTGGCCAGGCTTGGGCCAAGATGGACCCAGCCCTTCCCAAATTTTCATCCCCCCCACAAGGTTTTTCTGGCTCACTTTGCCCCCTAAATTTGTTTCAGGACCCAAAAATAGACTCTAGCATCTGGCCCCTATGTCAGAAACTCAGGTCATGCCTTTCTCTTACTCTGAGGCAAGACCTGACCTGCTGCAGCAGGAATCTGGAGAATTCTTCCTCCAGTCCAGGGGCGTAACTATAATAGGGCAAGGGGAGACAGTTGTCTAGGGGCCCACTGCCTTGGGGGTGGGGCGGGCAGAGGCAAGTCACATGATTGACTCCCCCAGCTGCACACCTGTCTGGGCTTCCTTCAGTTGTATTCATCCTCCGAAATTGATGTGAGTGTTAAGAACTGGAGCTACCAGAACAGCATGTCTTTCTCTAGTACCATTGCATCGTCCACAATTTACAAAACCTTTAAAAAAATAATTTAGGATGATGTTCTATTGTGGCACATAGGGTGTGTGTGTGTGTGTGTGTGTGTGTGTGTGTGTGTGTGTAAAATTTTACTATGCTTTTTGTTACTACTATTCAGCCTCATTTAAGATTTCTTTACTTCATGAGCTGAGCTTCAGTGAGGGTGGGGGGCATTTTAAAATCTTGTCTCTGGGCCCACTCCAACCTTGCTATGCCCCTGCTCCAGTCTGTTGCCTAAGGCAGGATGTTTATGTTGGTCTTCACTGGTGATGATCTGCACCACTTTACATTCTAATTGCATGTAAAGGTGAGAGACAGATTCTGAAAAGAAAGTAGTTACTTAAAGAAAGCAGCTCACTGTTTCAACTATGTGAATATTTATTGAATTTATTAAAGACGTTGGTTTTGAATGGCTATTTCTGTAGACTTTTGTTAATTCAGTGAGTGAATATAATTGCCCCAGGATGCAAAATGTCTTTATAGGGCCAACTAACCTGCAGCTTTACCCTGTTGTTGCTGTGAGGCAGGCTTTGGCCGCATTTTTAATGTGAAACCAGAATTCGCCGGACCCACAGTTAATTCTTCTAACCATGAATCACATCACAGACATTCATCCAACTGTAGTCTGGATAGTTTGTTCCATAAAGTGAACAAAAGTGCAGTCATGGCACCATCCATGTTCAGACGTAACACTTCAGCCAAAAAAAACCCCTAGGTTACAGCGGCAAAACTCACTACAAACTGAAGGTTCAAATTGGAATTTGATGAGTTAAATCACAGGTTGCTTTTGCCGCAAAACTGCAGTTTCAAGCATTTGGGGCATAACGGAGTTCCAACCTCTGCCTCATTTACCTCCAGTTTCATGTTACAAGCAAATGTGGCCAGTGTGTACAGCTTCCTGAGGACAGAGTGCAGAGAAGTTCACAGAAACAGCTCACACCAACTATGCTTTTTTATGGGGAAAAATAATCTTTTTCTAAAGTCCATGCTTTCCTGCATTTAAGATTTCTAACTTCTATCAAGTTCTGTTCACTTCTTCTGGGTTGGATTAGTATGCTACTGCAGCAGCACCAGCCCAACCTGAACTTTTAGGCTGGCTAGAGACCTGGGAATTAGGAAGATTCTCCTAACTGGAAGAGCTGTACAAGAGTGAAACAATCATTTCCCACTTTAAAAGGCCTTTAAAAGGCCTTGATTCTATCATTGTTGCTTGTGGACTTCCTGGAAGCATCTGGTGGGGCACTGTGAGAAAAAAGATGCTGCACTACATGGATCTTTGATTTGATCCAGAAGGATTTATTGTGATCTCATGCATTTCATTCAACAAGAACTGTGATGCCTTCCCCAGTACAGGGGCTCTCCCGACTGAACAAACAGCCTTAGTGAGATGAAAATGTTTTTTGGAATGTCAGTGAAGCACCTGAGAGGTACCTACTAGGTGCCCATATATTTTTATCTATGGGGCAAAAAACTCCTTGAGAGGTGAATTTGAACAGAAAAGTGAATACAGACCCTCCCTCTCCAGTCCTCCAATAAAATTCACACACCTGGAGACAGCTTTCAGTTTTTAAAAAGATACGCAGGGCTGTGCGTAACATGTAGTTGGGCCCTTAGAAGAAACAATTTGCAATAAATTGCAGAATACTTCATATCTGATATCTTATTTGGGTTTCTGCCAGCACACTAGGGAATGTTCCTAAACAGAAGGCTATTCTCTCAGGATGCATACTAAATAGCCAAGTCCTTAAAATAATGGAAAAACTGAATCAGCAGCTATGAGAGGCCATGTGCTTTCATAGATAAGACTGAGATGTTTTGCTTTTATGTCTTAATGTATTTTACAGCCTACCTAGTCTTGATCTTGTATGCAGCCAATTTAATTGGTGTTTATGAGATTGTATCTAGCTTGTGCCAACTTTATTGGATAGTTCACAGTTCCTACACTGAAATAATCTCTGTGGAGGGGAAAATGTGGACATGTCTGGTCTGCAACATATTTTACTGGCAGCCCATTTTGAGAGGAGATGGAGGGTCATGGTTCAAGGATGCCATTCCATTGCTCTAAGTGGGCTGTTGCAAATCCCACTGCCTACCACCACTCCCTCTGTGAAAGAACAGAGTGGAGGTTTTATGTGCCTAAATTATGCACCCAGGTCTCAGTCCACCCTCAGTAGACTACCACCATTCTCTTTTTGAGAGTAAGCCTAAGTTCAGGGGTCCCTTAACCAATTCTTGGCTGATATCCTCTTTCTTCACAGAGCAGAAGCCAGGCCAAGTTCAACCCATGATAGGATTATTCATGAGCAAGTAGCTGGACAAGCAGCTGGACATGCAGAAGGCCAAAGCCCCAGAGCTTCCTAAACCATTAGATCTTTCTTTATAAAAGCTGGTTTTATTAAGCTACAGGAACAAGGCTTTGAGGGTAAGGGAAAGCAGGTAGGTATTAGGAAAAAAAACCATGAAGGTCTTGTCTAACTCTTAATACTTAATCTAACAGTCTAGTTGAGTTACAGGTAAGCATCTGTGTCAATGTGGTACAGCACATAGGTGGGAAAGTAGCTGACAAAGCATATAGGAAAACAGACAACTTTTAAAGTATCCTTCCAGGAAAGAGCACCTGAAGGGAGGGGCACCTCACCTTCCAATCAGCGTGATTCTACGTGGGCAGGATGACAGCCCTCAACCCAATGAGCAGGTGAGATCTCCTGTTGAACTGGGGTGCCTTTTGGTCTCACATACATTGAGTTCAAGGAGATTTAAAGTAACATGCCTCACAGGGGATAGGCTATATTGACAGATCAGGAGAGTTGTCAATTTTCCCTGTGCTAGACATGTGAAGATGATTGGAGCAGTGTGAGATCTTGCAGTGACATTATGGTGGAAACACCCATAATGCATGCATGCATGAATGAATGCATTCTCTCTCCCTCCCTCCCTCCCTGCTTCTCCCTTTCCCCGCACCCTTAATATACCATCCCTCAGTTATTCTGAACTGGGAGCTGGATGGTATTCCCCAGAAAGCTGTATATACAATATGGTAAAGAGCCACAAGTTGCAGATCCTCGAAGTATAGTGTCAGTCTTGCAGATCCCCAGCATACATCATCACTTGTTAAGAGCATCATGAATATTTGTTGTGTTCTGTCACCACAGTTGACAAGCAGTGATTCTCAGAGGATGCAAACAGCTCTGTGCAAAGCAGTAATTCAGGTAACGTATTCAAAGATAGAAATGCTGGCTTGGAGAATTTCCATGGAGGGGGATATCCCTGGATAATGATGAGCTAAGCTAGATTCTACATGAGAGATCTGTGATATTATTGTTGTTGTTGTTGTGTATCTATATATATTTCCCCTATGACATTTGCTGTGTTTAACAAAAAGCAGCCTCTGAGGCTGCAAGTTTCAGCATAAGAGTGGCAAGTGGGGGAAAGAGGAGCAGCTGCTTAGCACTTTCCCTTCCAGCTATTTTTCCCCACTGCACATTGGCCCACCAGCTGCAGGTAAAATAAATAAAAATAAATAAAATATAAAAATAAATAAAATAAAATAAATAAAATTTATTAAAATAATTAAAATAAATAAAATTGCTGTTCTCATCAGATCGAGTTTGGCCCTTGGACTCCATTGACTGAAATGCTTCTGTCTTGAATGTTCCTGTGCTTCCTGGTGTAAGATTTGTTGGAAGTGAAGGACTATGCACTGTCTCTTGTCTCAGTGACAGTGGAGGACAGACTAGTGAGTCAGAGGGCTAGAGGGTCAAGACACTGGTCACCCCTTCTCTACTTCTCTGACACTATCCCTTTGATATGTAGATTGCTAATCTTAGGGACTTCCTTCCTTCCAGCCACTTCCTTCTCTCCCTTCTCTTCCTGTTCCTTCTACCTTGCAATGTGCAAGCTCCTCTCCCTGCACCATGTGTGCAGAGATGCAGAATCCATCTGCATCCAGCTAGATAGATAGATTAGAGATCCTAACTCCTCACTTCCCTATCTAGAATGGAGTTCTCTAATAAATGCTCTCTCTCTCTCTCTCCTCTCTCTCTCTCTCTCTCGCTCTCTCTCTCTCTCTCTCTCTCTCTCTATATATATATATATATATTTGAAATTATGAACTGGCTCCAAGTTACTTTACTCTCAGCATACATGCATGCCTAACCAAATTCTGCTGTGTTGTGCCTCTGTGCACTCTGCTATAATGAAAAAGGGATTCTCTTACCAGAGAGAATTCCCAACAAGATTATCATTCTCAACATATACATTTGTAAATGTACAGATTATACCAAGATACCTTTGCCTCATACCTGTGTGTGACTTATGTGCAGAAACAGACTTCACATATGGATCCTCTTGGGGGTCAGTTCTTGCCTGCCAAAAGTACACAGTTTAAACAGTTCGTATTGAATCCCAGCAGCCAGGACTCTGACCATGGTTCTCGTCAGATTGGGACTGCAGGGCGAATGCATTGTTTGGTCAAGGACCTAATCTGGGTCCCAATCACCCCTGATCAAGTTATTGGTGCTTTTTCATATGAGAGTGAAGATCATCTGTTTGGAAGCAGCCTATAGCTCTTTGCTGAGAAAGCCTGAGGGGCCCACCACACCCTCGTGTCAGGACCCAGCTATGCCCAGACCTGATGAGACTTTTTCCAAAGCGGAGGAACAGCAACCTACTGCCACACCAAGCATAGACTGGTGTCCTAGGAAGTCAACCACCTCTGAGGACAACTGGAGGCTGACCACAGATGACACCCTTTGAGATAGCAAAGGACCCGGTGGATGCCCCCTTAGAGATTCTCACCCCATTGTAGACCCTTACTTATTATCTTCAGAACCTCTGGAGCAGTGGTGAACATGGGCCAAAGCTTATAACAAGCTATGTCCAAGGCCTCCCCACATCAGTCCTACTTGGGAGAAAGAGAGAAGCACTGGGACTGTATATGTTCCAGATTAAGACTTTGCTTATACCCAGGAAGAGGCAGAGCAGCCAGAGCCACTAATACCATTCAGTCAGTGCCTAACAGTTGGTGCAACAGCTCCATCAGGAAACTCCCTTGCCTAGTCTTGTTGGATAGCTCCCCTGTTGGTCCATGCCTCATGACAAGTCCCTGCTCTTTTGGCTCAGGTTCTACTGGGCAGTTCCTGGAATGGTCCAGGCTTCCTGCTTAAGTACTTTCTCTTCCTCTTCCTTCCCCTCCTGCAGCATTCAGGGTTGGTGGAAACAGCCAGCCAGCAGTATTTCTGTCCTCCATTTAGATTTTCACTAACTGCTTTACTGTAAAGAAAAAGACAACATGCAAAAAAATTCAAATTTATCCTTTATTTGAATGTTGTGTGAAAGGACTGAATTATCCCTGTCTGTGTTAATATCAAGCCAAATTGGGCAACAGCCATGAGGATTATTAAATTTCAATATAACTTGAAATTTGCATTTCCCCTACAAGAATCAATGGGGCTATTCTGATGATCAGGAAAAATCGGGCTAGGAAAGCCTAGCCTGAGTTTTCCCGATCATCAGAACCACCGGGCTAAGCTGCGAGCCCAGTGGTTCTAGAGCGAGTAACCCGCTCAAGAACCCCTGCCCCCAAACCAGGTTTGCGGAGCGAGCGGACTGCAAACCTGGCTTTCTGGATCATGAATAGCCGCAGTGTGGCTTTGCGCCATGCCTACTCACAAGTAGACCCCCAGAGGGGAGACGAAAAGCCACCTCCTGGCTCCGGGGGTCTCCCCAGTATGCCCTGCGCACTCACGCAAGGCATACTGGGGCTTCTGGGGGCCATGCGACCCCTGAGCTCCCCAGCCCCTGCTGGCTCCGTCACAGAGCCGGCAATCATGGATTGTGAGACCCGGCTCAATGGTTGGTTAGGTTGTGCTGTCAAATCGGTGTCAACTCCTGGCGACCACAGAACTATGTGGTTTTCTTGGTAGAATGCGTGGTTTATCATTGCCATCTCCTGCACAATATGAGATGATGCCTTTCAGGACCTTCCTATATCGCTGCTGCCCAATATAGGAGTTTCCCATATTCTGGGAACAAGAATCAATACCATAAGCTTATTTAATATTGGTGGCATTTGGTTGTGTATATGGAGCAACTCTCATACTAGTGGTTAGTACTCACACATACACCAAATCACACATATATCTACTGCTTATAATTATGGTAGCAGTTTGTTTATATATGTTCCCAACTATAATTAACAAGGCAGATACTATACCACTGGTGGTTATTACTACTGTCAGAATAGATATGAAACTTAAGAAAGTATAATTTATGTCAGATTAAAAAGAGAAAGAGAGAAGTGACTCGTCTCCCACCAAATAGATCTCTGTAGTTTATACTGTATATCATTTCTGCTCACACAGTTATGATCATCTCTGCTTCTGTGCAGAACATTCTGTGAGAAATTCTGTCAGACATCTCTCTTGGGATTTTCTGCCCACAGATTTCTCACTGGGAGGAGGGAGTCCATCTGGCATCAATTCAATCTGGCAAGAAATCATCATCATCTCCATAATCAATCTGGTTCTGTGAAAACCATGGGCACAGATTTCCTAAGCACAATTAATGAATTCATCAGTAATCATATGATTTTTTGAAAATCCTTATTGGGAGGTACTTAATTAAAGAAAAGAGATGAATCAAAAATGTGAACTTGGAGTTAGTATTCCTCCCTCTCTCTTCCAGAAAGGGCTGTGGAAATCTATCATTCCAGTCTGTCAAATACAAATCATAGCAGCAGAACACCAGCCACAAGAATCTGGAAGATCAGCAGCTTAAACTGAACTGGAGTAATCTAGGTAGAAATATCAGAGAAGGAGCTGGAGATGCTGGACAGGATGGAAAACAAGGAGCTGAATAACGTAATAGCCATATGTTTACATGTTTGTTTCTTGCTTGAAAGAGGTATGGTATAATTAAATAATACAAATTAACTGAAAACAGTATTTTTGGGGGGCGGGGGGGGGATAGGGATGGTGACAGAATAATTAAACAGGAGCACCAGTCCAGATTTCACTGGGGCAGGGGAGGCAAATGGATTTCACAGGGGAGCAAGAGAGTCTCAATAAGGTAGGTATTCATTGTGGTTACTCTTTATACCTCATGGTAACTGTAGCACTATTGTATGCCAGGAATTTGTGCCCATGGCACAGAGTTTGCCTAGCTAGCACATAGTTCCATTTAGTTATTTATCACATTCACTCATAATGTAAAACTAGTGAGTTGTCCAGAAATAAAAGTGCTCTTGAGACTCCATAGATTTCTTCAATATATGCTATGTGATCACAGAACTGTAAATATAATAGGGAGTGTGAGTTCCTTCATTCACTAACTCTGTTCTTCTTCTCCATCTTGTACTAGTGGATTTCCCTCATGCTACCAATGCCTCTTAATGAAATATGACCACTAGGACTTATTGTGCCAGCCAGGCAACAATATATGGTCTGAAGTTTCACATTTATCAACTTACCTCTTACATTCAGTGTGTATGTACAACTTATATTAACAGTATTCATTATTATTTGTCATTCTGTTTTAATTAATCACAAATATATATTTGTTGTACTTATTTTTGTTTTATGTTTTTTGTATATTTTGTATATGGCGCTTGAACAAGGGTGAAGCAAGCTGTCAGACAAAGACTGAATTGGCTCATTCCTTTAGAGCAGGGGTGCCATTAGGCATGGACGTGGGGGCCCAGGTCCATGTGCCTACTCTCCTAGAGGGCCCTGTGATTTTTCCCAAGGGAAAAGAAGGTCCCTTCTATATTTCCAGAATGGCTTGGTCTTGAGCTCTGAAATTTGGCATAGATGTAGGGTAGGTTCTTGGGACTCTCTGTATTGATTTTGAAGCAGCTAAGTTGATCTGTTGATTTTCAATGATTTTTTGTTTGTTTTGTTTTTTAAAAAACTCTCCCCCCCCCCCAAAGGTCTTATAAGTATTTCAGGGCAGAAAATTACAAAATCTTCTGGAATGGAAATCCCCTCCCAGACCATCATTCCACCCCCATGTGGAGGAATCTGCCCATTGCCTTTCCCCACTTTTCACCCACTTTTATATTTCTGGAATGGCTGGGCTTAGAGGTCTGAAATTGGGCACACATGCAGTCCAAGATGGCAGGACTCTGTGTATTTTTATTTGAAGGAAATTGGTCAATCCTGTGATTTTTAATGATTCCCCCTACTGCAGTAAAGCTGCCAGAAAAAGTTATCTCTATCCATAGCGAATATGGAACTAACTGTTACATCTGAATAAACAAACCTTTTTTTACACATGCACTATGCTCAAGTTGATGCTCATATCTAAAAGGTCTGCATGAGAACTGTGAAACTAGGGGCATGTGTTGTGGTTTTAATCCCCTCCCTTACAAATGCACTGTATGTCCAAGTTGGATTTGTATTTGAACTGTGGAGCAAGGGACACATGTGTCTCAGTTAGTTTGTGAATGGTTAAGAAGCTATGTGAATCCATGGAGGCCTGCGTTGTTGTTGTTGTTGTTGTTGTTTTCTTTCTCTTTTTGGCAACTGCACTCTGGTCTTGATCTGTGGGGTTTGTAGTGAGTGATCAAGAAAATGTATGGATCCTTTGGGGGTTGTTTATTCTCCCCCCCCCCAAAAAAAAATGCACTCTGGCCCAGACCTGTGGTGAAATGTATATGTACGGAAAGGGTGCTTATTTTGTGGTGTGTTTGTGTGAAGGCTGTAAGCTAATTAGGTCCAGGGTCCAAAATTACCTAGCTGCACCACTGCCTTAGAGTGGTCAACTGAGTAACCATACATGTATAGGGTTAAGGTTACACTGTTTTATGAAATACTTATACATTCAGCTATAGCAGCTACACTTTTAATTAACATCTCAAATGGATACATATTGTATTCCTATTCAGCCTTTGTGAACATTCCATATCCATTCCATATCTTCTAGGCAGAAAACAGGCACAGAGAACTGTAATCCATTATACAATTCCCCTTCTAGCAAATGAGAGTGGATTCATGGTTTGTCATTGAAAATCTCATATGCTACCAGAGAATCTACACTCAGAACACCTTAGAGACAACAAAATCCAGTACCCCACGGGTTAGCAACCCTTGGGGATGGTTGGCACCCTCTGTGCACTACACCACCACTCGCTCTGGGCCACCCCAGCACTCCCCAGGTGCAGTTATGGGGCTGCTGAAACCTCCATTCTTCCCTATGGAGAAAAACCTTAAAGATGCGTAAACTTCAAAAATCACTTAAAAATCACCCCTTTGCCCAATTCCTTTCAAATCATTCTGATAGCTTCCTTGCCCCCCTTGGGAACTACCACCCACCACACTCCACTCTAGGCCACCCCTTTCCCACCGACGTGAAGCTATACATTTGCTGCAATCCTCATTATTCCCTATGAGGAATTCAAAAATACTTTTAAAATTCACCAATAATTGGAGGAGTGTCCGGTTGCCTTGGGGTTTTGTGGGTGGTAGGCACCCGTGGGTGCCTACCACCCACCCCACTTTTGTGCTGCTAGGTGCCCCACAATAGGGGATAATGGGCTGGTTTGGGTCCCATTATACCTATGAGAAAAATTAAAAATATTTCAAATATTCATAAAAAATCATAAGAGTGTTCGATTGCTTCAGGGTTTGAGTAGTTGTTGGAACCCATGGGTGTTCCACAATAGGGTATGATGGGCTGGTTTGAGTCCCATTATACCCTATGAGAAAAAATAAAAATAAAATTCAAACATTCATAAAAAAGCGTATGAGTGTCCGATTGCTTTGGGTTTGGGGTGGTAGGAACCCATATGTGCCAGCGACCACCTCACCCACTTTTGAAGGTTTGAACTCAAACCAAACTGGGGGTGTTCAAGCAAAACCAAAACTGTACCGCCCCCTCCTGGTTTGAACCCGGTTCGAATTCGAACTGAACCAGGCAAACCGGTTTTGTGCACATTCCTAATGTAAAGTACTAAGGATGGGTTCATATGATACGCAAAAAGCCAAACCTCCAGTTTCTGGAGTTTGGCTGGTGAGTCCTACTTCCAGGGTTATGTGTGATATGCTGACATTGGTTGTGCCATCAGAATTTTCGAGCGTTGGCATAATCTGCCCTACTTACAGTTCCAATGTCAACATTTGTTACCAAGATTTGGTTACAAATGGAACCATAAATAGGGCTGAATATGCAAACATTAGCAGGTTTGGATGACACAACCAATGTCGGCATATCATCCCCACCCGCAGAAGCTGGACTTGCTGCCAAAACTTGGGGGACCAGCAATTTGGCTTTTGCCATATGGGCTGAACCTGCCCCCACCGCAGATTAAAAATATCTAGGGCTGAAGTTTACAAACAATGATAGGCTTTCCCCCCTCAACTTAAAAACTGGTGTGTGTCCCCCCTCCCATATTTATTCCATTTGAATCAGAGGCGTATCTAGGGAAAATAGCGCCTAGGGCAAGCACTGAAATTGTGCCCCCTGTCCAAACATCTGACACCCATCTTTCAGATAACTTTACCATAATATCAGCTCAAAAATACAAGTCAAGCTCATTAATCTTTTAATATTTCAAAAACTATTTAGCAGTGGACGTAGCCAGACCAAAAAATGCTCAAAAACTACAAATTTCAGTATGCTGGGGCTCATGAAATACCCAAATACTATGTGGAGGTGTACTTGAAAAACTAAACAGAAGTGCCTGTGTAATTCTCTACTATGCATTGTAGCATCACTATTACATAAGTTTTTTTTTTTTAAATGGAGAATTTGATTTTTCCCAGATACTACGGCCTTGCAGAGGCCATTTGAGCTTGCGTGGGGGCCATTTTGTTTTCGCTAGCCATTAATTTTTTTTTTCATTTTAAAAAATGGCACCCCCTTCAAGTGGTGCCCGGGGCATGTGCCCTGCCTGCCCTACCCTAGATACGCCCTTGATTTGAATGTACATCAGGACAACACAGTCTTGGTATATGCATTTCATTTTGAATCTAAAAGCTGTCTTCCTCTTTGTCTTCCTGTCTAGAGAAACAGAAATTAGTTATCTCAAAAACTAGAGAGAAAGCAGACTGTGGTGATTTTTATGTTTAGATCTACATTCAAGAATGAAAGAGATAATCCCCATTCCCATAGCCCAATTTCAAACAATCTTTTGCTTTTAAGCTTTTTGAGATTTGATGTTCCTGTTTTTATCCACTGAAATGCCTTGAATAGTAAATAAAATTACTGTGTGGAACGAATCTCCTAGGGGGGGGAAACTAAACAAAACAGACCAGTTTGATGATTGCAGTGGGGGAAAGAGCTCTCAGGAACAGGAACTATTATTTTCCTTTCCATCACATCAGATAATGTGTAATAATTCCATGATAATGAGCCAAATGGGGTTAGTTTGTTATTTTTGATTGATTAATGTTCCGGATGACCTTTCCATGGTCTCCTGTTTCCTTGCAGTCGTAGCTTTGGAATATTTTTAAAATATGTGTTTTTTTCTGGAAAACATCTCACTTAATTGAGATGGACAGTATTTCATTTTAGATCATACTGAAAAATTGTCAAGGGCACCACATATCAGAACCTCAGGTGGCTAAATACAACCCCCGCCCCAGTGCAGCTAAAGACTCTATATGCGTCCCTAGCTAGACAGGAAATCACACAGATAAATACCTGATTCACTTGCACTTCTCTAATCTACACCAATCTTTTATCAAGCTAGACCATAATGGCTGCCACCTAGATAAGGCTGGCTACTTCATATGCTACATTTTTCTAATTCCACCTGTTGAAAATAGTGTGAAACCCACACCTGGAAAGTAATGAGTAAGAATCCCACACTCATGCACTTCACTCCATGTACATAAACTGGGAACTTGGGAGTGGCCATGACTTTTTCCGAAGACATACATTTGGTGTACTCGCTGTGAAATACTAACATATGCAATAATCTCATCTGATAATCTGCTCACAGGCTTTGTCCTAACAGACAGTGCTTCCCATATAGAACATGTGTAATGTGTGGTGGCCTTTATAAATACCTGAAATGAACCCAATTACAATTGGAGCTAAAATTGGATCTACATTTATATAGCTAAAACAGCAGCCAGACCAGTTAATCATGACCAAGCACCATTGAAATCTATTAGACAAGTTAGTCACGACTAACTTGTTGCATTAACTTCAGTGTGACTTAGTCATAATTTCTGTCGAATAATATAGCCTGGATACTGCCCCTTAGTATTTAATTGTGCTCTTAGCTTCTGTAATATGATCTACTTGACTGAGTGCCAGGATGCAATATTCAATATGTGAGTAAGACAACAAATGACCTACATACATGCTTCCGCTTCAAATCTGCAATTATAACCAAAACATTAGGCCAACCAGTAGCCAAATATTTTATCACAGATGAACACAAACTATCTGATTGTCAATCACTGCAGTGAAATTGAAAGCAAGAAAGAATTTTTGGATCCATACACTCAGGACACTCAAGCCAAAAGGCCTCCAACTCGAAGACAGCATGTGACATGTCCTCAGCAGCCAATACTAGACCTGCAGGCTTTAGACCCTTTTTTGGTAGCTGAGTTTCTTTGCTAAGATTTTTGTACACTGGACCTTATATAAGGTTTTTGAATGAGGTAATGCCCTCCATTCGATTTGGTTGGAGCTTTTTGCATCAAGTTGGAGGGACCATAAATAGGGCAGAAAGTGGTGAAATAATGGAACTTTTACCACTCAGGTCACTCAGACTTTGAAAGCAGCTGTTCCAGATTATCTGAAGGAACTCCCCCCCCCCTCTAAAAAAGAGAAACATGACTCCAGCACTTCTGAAAGATCTCAAGTCAGTCAGGGTTCTAAAACATAAAATCTATGACCATATGCTGGAATATTCAGTACTTGAACCAGCTTCTAGGTGCAGAAGTGTGAAGACCAGTTAATCTGAATACCTTCGGAAGCCTGACAGTCCCATTTATGTCTTTAAAGACAAATGAGTATTGTTTCATCTCTGGAACCTCAGGTGGCCGTTGTACCACCAGGTGCTTTCTGTTTATAGGATGATATCATGGTGATTGGAGGAAGCTCAGGTCTGTCTCAGGGTGGCCTGTGTTCAGGAGGCTTGTAAAGCTGGCAAACCTCTTGAGGAATCCATTCAGCATTTTTCAACTGAGTATCTAGCAGCTAGCTACTTGTGAGAGCAGCTCAGTGATAGGCTGAAATGGCTTGAGTTGAGTCAGCAATCATTGGGAGGATATGGCCTCGGGAAAAGAAGCAAGTGTGGAGATCAGGAGCCCTCCACTTAGGAGGATCAAATCCCAGAAAAGGGATAAACAGGGTAATATTTTGCTGGAATTTTGGTCAGTACCCCTGAAGGCATTGTATATCATCAACCTGTTTGTCATTAAGGCATTATACATTTAAAGTGTCATGGGCATGCTATCGGACTCCGAGACCAAAGAAATTGGTCTTCACTCCCTTAGCCACTGTTGGTGAGAATAGCCTCAGATTCTGCTTGTCTGCTGCTACTGGGGTAGAAACTCTCTCACCCTCCAACCCACTCCAAAATGGTATTGTGTGAAATGCCTTGTGTTAAATGAGTCATAGAAAATGGCATACTTAATTCTTCTTTGGTAAGTAGCAACCACAAGGCTTTGTGATACAGATTGGGCCATGGCCTTTTTTCCTGATCCAGATTGATGACCCACAACAACTATTTTATCACAGGAAAGTTAAATACATCATTTTCAGTGATATGTTCAATGAAACATCCTGTTTCCCCTTGGAGGCTGTGCACACTGGTATACAGACCATATTTCCCCCCTTTTAAAAATAAGAATGGTGAAAAGTTATTCATCCATCCCCTGCTGCTCTGCAGCAAGGGCACCCCCCCCCTCCTGTTCATTACTTGGAACTTGGACATTGCTAGTCTGGGATCATTGCCAGTGTAGTTCTGAGAATTCAGTATGCTTTTTCCTGTCATCTAAAAAGACCTGTGGGTCAGCTTTCTTTGACTTCTGAATTTTACAAGTACAACGTCACAGTTTTGCAATGTTGATAATTATAAGTAACAACAACAACAACAAAGATCAGTAATTGCTCTGATTGCAAAAGCACCAGAAGAGTCAATGGGGTGTTAGAAGGGTTGGACTGATCGGCTGGGTTTGCAGGGGCAGAGGCAGGAGCAGCTTCCTCTGTGTTGAAACCAAGTCGGGAGAAGTAAAGGACCTTGAGTCAGCCTTTGCTGGAGGATTTCATGTTTAGGCAATCAGCCCGCCAACCCATGCTTCCTGGGGAAGGAGGAGAAGGAAGGAGCACTGCATCACCAGCCCTGTGTCTGAAGTACACAATGAAGTACACAATTTGAAGTACACAATGCATACCCTTTTTCTGGATCTCCCTCTGGTGCTGTGCCTGGACACGGCAACACAATTCAACTGCTGTAGGTGGAGTAACCTCCAGTCACCACAACCAGCACCATTGTCCTTCTCATCCCTTGTAAACCAAGCTGGTAAGGAGAAGATTGCTGAAATTCTAAGCTGTAAGAATTACTCCAGCTCTTGCTGAACTGCAGCTCCCATCATTCCAACCAAATTGCAGCTGGGGTGATGGGGGTTGTAGTCCAACAACAGCTGAAGAGCCTCAGATTGGTCACTCCTGTTCTAGGGAGCAAGTCCTTTTCATCAAATGTGACTTATTTCTGTGGAAACATTATTAAGATATGGGCACATCACACCCTGCCCCTTGTTACATTTGATCTTAGCTTAAGTGTCATCATGAATCAATGTTAGGAGGAGAAGGAGGAGGAGATGCCTTCCATGCAAGGATGGCTTCAGTCCTGAGCACCAGAGAGGAAGTGCCATTGCACTGAATGGGACTTACAACTGAGTAAACATTCTTAGGCTATCAACTATAAGACTATAATCCTAAATCAGCACAACCACTCATTTTTGTCACTGCCATGGGAATAGCATTGCATAATTATAATTGAGATCTAGCACTGTATTAAGTGCCATGTGGAACCACATTTATAATTGTACTTCCAGATGATCATAGAAGAATTAATGCTTCAGCAGCATTAATGGGCTCTAAGATGAAAGGATATTTAACTGACAAGATTCTTGGTATACTTAGGTAATTGTATACCAATGGTAACTGTGTGTTATTTAATAAGATTTCTTGCACCCACTGGATAAGATCCAGATAAAGTTAGTAATGACAAAGCACCATTGAAATAAATGAGACAAAATAGTCATGACTAATTTATTCTGGAGGTGTTCCTTTGTGTCACTCACTACAACTGTACCAAATTATCAGTTAGGCAGTCCACAAGTTAGCTCACTTGTGCCTCAAATGTTCACGAGTCTGCCATCTTGTATCAGGGTGGATGATATCATTACAAACTACACCACTGAAGTGTCCCTATATGTAACTCACTACAACTGTAGCAAATTTGGTTCAAATCGGTTAGGCAGTTCACAAGTTAGCCCACTTGCACCTCAAGTGTTTACCTGCCCGCCATCTTGAGTTGGGGTGGATGACATCATCACCAACTATGCTGCTGAAGTGTCTCTACAGCTGTACCCAATTTGGTTCATATTGGTCCAGGAATTTAAAAGTTGATGGGGGGTGGGGTGGAGGCACACACATGGGCATATGGACTGATACACACACACACACACACACACACACCCAGATGATCTCATAAGCTTACTTTCCTTAAGGAGAGTAGGCTAAAAATAGTTAAACCAAAGATAACAACATAATAGTAGACTATGAACTTTAATATGAGTAATATTTTTCCAACTGTGTTTATTTCTTTGAACATTGCAGGAAGGAAGGAGTATATGAGCACAGAGCTTGTTTCACTGTGACTGCCTCTGTATAGCCTCAGGTTCTTGGATACAGGAACTGATATTTCAGGATGTTCCATATGGATTGCTCCCATTCCATTCTTACTTCATGCGTGACACCATTGTTTTTAACTACTGCTATAACTACTGCTATTGTTCTAGTCAAGCATTTCTTTATTTTCCCAGATACTGAAAACAAATACAGTCCTTTTTGCTGCGCTGACCTTTTCACTATGAAGCATAACCTCAGAATCAGTGTTTAACCATTCTGGAGAACTTGAAACAGCCATTTCATAGTATAATGATTGGTCACAGAAAGCTTACCCTTTATTTCTTAATGTTTTCAAATAGATCCTGTAGCAAAGCTGATATTTAGGATTACTTTTTTAAGGACAAGTTGTGCTCTACCATTCTGCATCTTAAGAGACATGCCACTTTTATGGGGAAAGGGCAATGTATTTAAGTGTCTTCTTCCAGAATGTTTCCCAAAATGTCACATTAAAAGTTATGTTTTGTTCCAAAAGCTAGGTTTTGACAGTAATATCTTAAGAAAGAGTTGGGTTTTTTAAAGTAAGGTTGGCAGTGATTCTGAGCTGATAATGTACATCTGCCATCTGGCCCGATACTCTTATGAGAGAGCAGTCTGCGGAAGAAGAGGGATTGTTGTCACAGATTATTAGTGATTCTGCCCAACACCCCTGTTTCCACAGATGTTTCTTCTCATGAGTTGTGAAGGGGTATCCCCATAGCCTTACGGTCTCCTGAGTGAGTGGTCTGCTCCAGATCAGCATCCATCCTCATCGCTTCTTTCACTGGAGCAATGCTGGTCCTGCTGCCTGGCCCTTCTCATGAGTAAGACTAGGGGCCTCACAGGTACCCCCAAGGGGAAGGGGCTGGGCACCCCTTTCCCAACATCATTGTACCAAAAATAGACCTTGACCATTCAAGAATCCCTGGTTAGGGCTGGCTTTTAAACCCACCCCAGGTATCCCTGCCCTGCCATATGTTTCCGTGTCAGTGCTGTTGCCCTACCTGTGTTGCAATCTCGAAGAGGTGAGCTTGTGAACATACATCATTGCCACTTCATTTTCGGGGAGCAAATCACTTAGTGCCTGTCTTTACATCCTATCCCCTTTCTCTCCTGATTGCCAGGAGGAGGGCAGCAAGGGACAGAGTTGGATGAAGGCATGCACCTGTGTGATTTTGCCATTTGACAGGCTTTGAAGCTTGGGATGGGATGTGGTGGTGTCCCAGTTGCCAGGCAGCTGCTTTGTTGGATTGGAGACAGGAGGGGCAGGGTAAGTGCTAGGAGCAGTGGCATAGAGAGGGCATGATCGCAGGAGCATCTTTATGATTGTGGCTCCAGAAAGCAAACAAAACCACAGTTATGGCACTGTCCACATTTGGATGTAACGCTGCTGCTGCCGAACCTCAGGTTAGGGCAGCAAAACTTACTATAAACCAAAGGTTCAAATTCTCCCTAAGAAACCCTGGGAATTGTAGTTGTGTATAGGCAAGGAGGAGAAAACTCTACACAATTCTTAGCACCAGCACTAGACTATAATTCCCAATATACAATTCCCTCTCATGGCAGGGGCATGAGAGTGACTAGTATAGAACTGCCATAATTTGTAGTGTAGTCATTTTACTCTCACTCTTTGAGCCTTTCTAAACAAGAGGATTTGTTGTGGTAGGATTGGTGGATTTGCGCACTTAATTTTATCCAAAGTGATTGCGAGCTGTGTAAACACTCAAGTTTTCCCTACTGTTTCTTGCAGTTTCCTGTGGAGACACCTCAGTCTTCCACATTAAAAAAACCACTGGTTGCATGCGCTATTCTCTCCACCAAAGTACCACCCACTTTCCTCTCCGCCTACCATGGCTGATAATTGTTGCTGCCCATAGGCAGTGTTGTGTGTGCACCGTAGGCGGCTTGGGCAAACAGTATTCTTGTTAAGTAAGAATAAAGGGCTTTCTTGTATTGTTGTTTTTACTTGTTCTTACTGTTATCTTCTTTGCATTACTCGTGTCCTTCAATTCTCATCCTCAGTTCAAATTGGAGTTTGGCGAGGCAAACCGCAGGTCGCTTTCCACACGAAACCACGATTGCACACATTTGGACGTAATGGAGTTCCAAACTCTGCCCCGTTTAACTGCAGTTTCATGGTATGTGCAAATGTGGCTATTGTGTTACAGTGCAATCCTATGCATGTTTATTCAAAGGTAAGTATCTCAGTGTTCAATAAGAATTACTCCCAGGAAAGCCCTAACAACTCCCTCTGTTTCTTAACAGCATACAATCTTTCATGGAGCTACAGGTCAAGGGACACATTTGAGCATGTGTATGTGCATTCCCTCAGTTTCCCAGTTGAAAGACTATTGTTTGATCCAGGCTATATGCTTGCAGAAGCCGGCATATTCCTAGGAAGGATTGGCCTTAGGGATGGGTGAGCCAGGCAGTGCCTACCTGAAGGGGGCGCCAAGCTGAGCTCTGTGACTCTCTGTTTGCAGTGAACTAGCGGGGAGAAGTAGAACCAGGAAAGAGTTTTCTCTGGCTGCTGGGATTGTGTGTCTGAGGAGACACAGCCCAAGGAGACACAGAGACAGATGCCTAGAGTGCCCATCTGATGGTAGAATTCCCCAATGCACCATGCTCAACGCATGGTGCATTGCAGGATTCCTGGAGGCCTGGACAGATTGTCCCAGCCTCCACAGCTTCCCTGCTTGGCTCAGCACAGATCGTCTAGGACTGCAGTCCATGCTCCCAGCAACATTTTAGCTGTCATCTGGGGGAAGGTAAGTTTGGAACAGCCTTCCTCCTGCCTGCCTTCCCACCTGCTTGCCTGTGCAGCCGTGTGACTACCCTTTCAAAGTGGGCCATCAAGCCTTTGATGCTATTTAGCGGAACCAATATAGGCATACAATGTTAATGTTATACCAGCATGAAAACTGAGCAATTATTGGTGACCAGATAATTGACCCACAAATTGAGTAGCTGAATGAGTTAAAAGGGAACCCATTAACTGTCTTCTAGAAAATCAATTATATGAAGTCATTATTGTAGTAGACAGTGAATATTTCCACGACATAACCCAGTAGCAGTTCTGTGTAGAAATGTTCATGTGTTAAAAGTTCCTGCACAATTTTTTCTGCTCTGTTCAGAAAATATGGGCTCAAAGCCAAGGGCAAAAGAAAAACACTGCATAGAAGGAATGAAGCGGGAAAGGTATCAAATATACTACAAATACTACAAAAAAGCAATTGCTACAGGAGTAGAAATTAGAAGCTATTGGTAAGTAAATAAACAAAAACAGGGAAAACTGTACAGAATAAGGCAATGGCCCTCTTTGCTTTGGCAGAACTTGGTTGTTGATGAGCACAGGTGGACATTAATTAGAGCTGCCTTGGATTTTAGGGTACTGATCTTATCATACTTTGAAAGTAGCTTTACCTTACCATATGCTTGTTTTAGTGTCCTCCTAATAATTATTTAGCTTGTGCACTTTTAATATACATTACAAACATACATAGTAATCCTCCACTGTTCTTTGATCCTGAGTACTAAACCACTTGTAATGTTTAAAGTGCCAAAAGCCCTGATGGATTTTTCTAAGCAGTTTTAGAAGGTGGGCTTAATTTTAAAATAGCAGGAGGATCAGGTTCGTGGGGGGATGCAAGTGGGAGGGGCAGGGTTAAAGCCCTCTACCCAAAGGCGTATCTAGGGGAAATTGCACCTACAGCAAGCACTGAAATTGTACCCCCTGTCCAAACATCTGACACCCATCTTTCAGTTAACTTTACCATAATATCAGCTGAAAAATACAAGTCAAGATTGTTAATCTTTTAATATTTCAAAAACTATTTAGCAGTGGATGTAGCCAGACCAAAACATGCTGGAAAACTACAAATTTCCATAAGCTGGGGCTCATGAAATACCAAATACTATGTGGAGGTGTACTTGGGAAACTAAACAGAAGTGCCTGTCTAATTCTCTACTATGCATTGTAGCATCACTGTTACATCAGTTTTAAAAATAAATGGAGAATTTGACTTTTCCCAGATACTCTGAAAATAATTAAAGGATATGCAGAGTAAACTGTGTCACTACTTGGAATATATTCTAGTATTTCAGAAAGACAGTTAAAATGAGAGAAAGAGAGCAAGAAACTCCCAGTGGGCCTTAATACTAAGGATTTCACACTGATTCAAAGACAAACTCACCATTAATAGCCATATTATTAAGACATCACATTTAACTCACTGATCACAAGAAGCAAAGTAAGAGCAAATGAGTACAATCCTAGCTCATAAGCTTCAGCTCAGTATTCACAAGCCCTGATTCTCTGTACATAGTGCCAATCTGAATATGTGTACAGTGACTTATATTATATCAATTTTTTAAAAAATTTTTAACCTGTAGCCCCTTTGGGGGGCTTCCTAAAGACTGTAGGGTGGGGGTCTGCAAAGGTTCCCCTCCCCTCGCTGGCCTCTAGGGCCTTGCAGGGACCATTTGAGCATGAGATTGAGCACACTAAAATGGCCGCTGAAAACTAAATGGCTGCTGTGCATGCTCAAATGGCTTCTGTGAGACCTGGCATAGCCTAGGGCCTCACAGAGGCCATTTGAGCATGCACGGTGGCCATTTTGTTTTCGGTGGCCATTTTTTTAAAAAAAAATATTTTAAAAAAATGGTGCCCCCCTTCAAGTGGTGCCCGGGGCACGTGCCCTGCCTGCCCCACCCTAGATATGCCCCTGCCTCTACCATGGTCCCAATCTCCCTGCCCCCCAGCATCCACAATCTGGTTGTTATTGTCTACTTAAAAACTAAGCAAGTCCTGGCTAATAATGCTTTAAATATCACATATAATTTGGACTTGAATCTGTTAGCATTCTGGAGATTAGAACAAAATGCTATTGTTGGGTTTGCTATCTGATCATTGTGAATTGTTGTGCACCGCTCAGAGCCTTTGGATGGGGCAGTATAGAAATGTTAATTTCTATAATTAATTAATTAATTAATCATTTATCAATCAATCAATCAATTAATTAACAGGACTATCACTATGGTTTTGCCTTAAGCGATGCCTGATCAGAGTTTGAGATGTGACAAAAGAAAGTTAATGCTTCTTAATAGTAAGTAGATATCTTTTTACGGGAGTTAATTGTTAGAATACGAATATAAATACAAGTATTTATATACCACTTTTCAACCAAAGTTCCAAAAGCAGTTTACATACAGAAATCAATCAATCAATCAATCAATCAATCAATCAATCAAATGACTGCCTATCCCCAAAGGGCTCACAGTCTAAAAAAGAAACATAAGAAAGACACCACCAACAGCCACTGGAGGTATGCTATGCTGGGGTAGGATAGGGCCAGTTGCTCTCCCCCTGCTAAATAAAGAGAATCACCTATTTTAAAAGGTGCCTCTTTGCTCAGTCAGCAGGGGTTAGAAGTTGGTTGGTTCAGTTAGAAGATGGTTTCTTGATACAAAGATCTCTCTGGAATGTTTAAAATAGACAGTCGAACAGAACTCAGGGAAAGGGACACATCCAGTCCCAATGATTGGCGGCTGCTGATATAGAGAGGTGTGTGTGTATGTGTGCGCACATTCTCATAATCACATAGATAACCAGGATCAGATAGTTTGTCTCTGCTTAAGTGCTGTTTAATCACAGTGGTTTGACCAGTTTCTAGTCCTCATTTAGTCTAGAATGCAGGGTTTTGACTGGGGCAAACATCCAGAGCATTATTATTCTGGCATAATTCCATCATCACTACTTGGTAAGGTTCTTCATACATGCAGGCCTACCCAGGTATGGCTGCTTGTGTGGAGCGTCGGGCTCAAATCTGGTGCTCTTTGCTGGGGTAGCCTGGATTTTTAACCTGGGCTTATTGTGGGTGAGAAGGGCACAAGCATGTCCTTCCACCCAACTCAGGCTACCTGCAGCCCGAACATGCACAAAGCCAGGCAGCAAGAGAGCCCAGCAGCGGGGGGATCCCCCAATGCAGTGCATGCTTGGTATGCCAGTGCATGGTGGTATGCCAGTGGACATATTTTGATTAGTTTGGCACTTTTTCCTCCTAAAGGCAGAAATGTGTGGCATAAATATTTTTATAAATAAAAATACAACATTGGAAACTGAACTGAAATAGAAAATGAGTTTCTGATTGAAACATTCAGTGAGCCTTTGTTTTGAATAGATGCTGAAGATCAAAGAACGTAGGAAAGATTGCTTTAACTGTGTGTTCTGCCTATAACTGATGCAAAACCTAAATAGTAGACCTACAGGTTAGAACTCAAAATGGCTGACAGTGCAGCCCTGCAGTGGCTTCAACAATGGTGGGGAAGTTAACAATGACCACATTCTCACATAATGGGAAAGCAGAGGTCCCTTCGCCTCAACTTGAGCAATGAGCATCCAAACCAGGAATTAGAGTTACCAAAAAAAGAAAAGAAAAGAAGACCTGCAGTTTCCCTCCCCAAACCGCACTTTGTCACCTTCAGTTTTCTCTCAGTGTCCTCTGCTGGACCTCTGGTTTGCCTATGCCAGCATTACATATGAACGCTGTCATGCAGTTTCATCTATCTAAAACCAGAGTTAAGGGAGGAAGATCCTCCCTCGCTCTGGCTCCTATTGGCTGTGTGGGCTGTCCGTTAGGAAGGAAGGAAGCCCAAACAGCCAGCAGCCCCATTGAAAACAGAGAGGCAAAACGTACAAACACATACAGGAGAGCAGGGGGAGGGGCCATGGAACCACAGGTCCACTGGACTTGTGGTTACCTGTTACATGTGACTATTGCCTATTTCTCTTGTTGAGTGGATAGTAAACTTAAGAGGGCTTTCTCAATCAATCTTGATTTAAAAACAGTTGTGATTTTTCTATCTTTATGTCTCTTTCTTCTATGCAGATTCTGCCAGACATACGGATCTTATTATTTCCCTGGTCTGTCTGCTGTGCATGTCAAAGTGGCAATAGCCTGGGAATCATTGGTCTTATGAGAATTCTGTGTGCTAAATATGTATATTACCAGGCTGGAATAAAAATGCAATAATGCAGAGAACAGAGTGGATAGAACAAACAAAAATGATGTAATTGCATTAGCCAAGCTTGTGACAAATTCATCAAGTACATTTAGTGGAATCGGCTTTATTTCAGTTTGACCATATTTGCCATGGAATCAGGCTCCCTTAGAGAAAAGCCTATGCCTCTTAGCTTGATCGTGTTTTTGCATTCAGTGACTAAGTTGTTCAGGAAGGCTTTATAAGGGTTTTTGGAAGAAAAAAAAGACAAGAAATACTGTAGGAGGGGGGAAATGCTGTTTATTCCTACGCAGTTAACCCAAGCTGTTTCATGCTGCGTATGTGTCTGAGCTCTCCCTTCCACAATTCCTCTCCAGGTGATAGTATTTGCCTTTTCCTGAAGAAAACAGAAAGCATTATGGAAGTGACCTTTACACACAGTGCTGGCCTAGGTCTGCCTGATTTTCCTTGGCCAGCTGCCAGAATGGAAAATCGCTTTCAAAATTAAACTGTGGACAGTGTATGTGTGTGTGGTAAGTGAATGCGTAACAGAGAAAGGGAATGTTTATTTCTCTCTAACTACAGTAACAGACTGCTAGTAAAGGGTAGTAGCTAATCTAGCACGTAAATAATGACATGCCCTCCTACGTGCAATACAGTGGACAGTGATTGTGCATCTGTGTATCTCAGGTTCTATGCTTCAGACATGGAGGAAAAGGGAAGGAAAGACATGAAAAAAATGAACTCAGTGCTTAAGTTAATTTGTGTTGCTGATGTTGACCCGAACAGTCTGATTTATTGTGGTGCTGAGTTAATGTTCTCATGTGCTTTGAATTATGAGATATGAAGCCAATAGAGTGACTGTATTAAATGTATCTTCCCACATATTATAAACATGCTGTTCATTAGGGATGTGCATGAATCATTTTTTTTCATTTTGATTTGTACCTGAATTGAAACATACCCCAATTTGTTTTGGGTCCAAATCTGACCTCCCCCCAAATCACCCCAGATTCAATTTGTACCCAAATTTCCCAAATCTGAATCCAAATTGATTTTTAAAAAAAGGTCCCATTGGGCCAAAAGAGTTGGGGAAGGTAGTGCCCAATGAGTGGAAGCTACCACCCAAATTTCAAAGAAATTGGGGGAAAGGGGTGATTTTTAAAGAATTTTTGAAGTTTACACATCTTTAAGATTTTTCCCATAGGGAATGGGGATTCCAGCAACCTTATAGCTCTACGTGGGGGGCACCAAGGTGGCCCAGAGTGGGGTGTGGTGGGTGGTAGTACCTAATGGGTGCAAGGAAGCTACCACCCATATTTCAAAGGAATTGGGCAGAGGGCTGATTTTTAAATGATTTTTGAAGTTTACGCATCTTTAAGCTTTCCCCCATGGGGATAATAGGATTTCAGCAGCCTTAGTTATAACTCCCCAGGGAGGTGACACCAGGGTGGCCCAGGGTGGGCTGTGGTGGGTGGTAGTGCCCAATGGGTGCAAGAAAGTTTCCACCCAGATTTGAAAGGAATTGTGCAAAAGGGTGATTTTTAAAGAATTTTTGAAGTTGGCATGTCTTTGGGCCATGTCTTTGGGGCAGAAAGGGGGTTTCGGGGGCAGAAGAGTGGGTCAGGCAGTAGTGCCCCAGTGGATGCCTGTGACCATCCAGATTTCAAAGGAATTTGGCAAATGGATGATTTTTAAAGAATTTCTGAAATTTGCGCATCTTTAAGCTTTTTCCCCATGGGGAATAATGGGGATTTCAGTAGCCTCATAACTCCACTTGGGGGGCACTAGGGTTTTGGTAGTGCACATAGGATGCCAACCACCCCCATACCCACAAGCCCATGGGGTACTGGATGTTGTTTCACCCAGTGCCTAGGAGCAGGAGCCACTTACTGCTTGCTGCTAGTGCTAGATGAGGCATTTGGCCTAGCGCAGCTGCCAGCAGAGGTTTGGACCCCCGAGTGCCACCACCACAGATGCAACAGCAGACCCGACATGCTGAAGTGCTTAGGGTCCTTGCCCCTGCTAACAAGAGCCTTGTAGTGGGTGCAGGCAGCATGGCTGGGATCACCAGGGCAAAGCTCAAAGTGATCCCACACCACACTGCTGGACTCTCTTGTGACACGGGGCCACTTCAGTGGTGGTGCTTCTGTTGGTTCCTTCTGGGGCACGCCACCACCACTGCCCTCAGAGCTGGCCTGGGAAGTCCTAGGGACAGGAAACACAGGGGATTCCTCCTGTGCCTCCTCATATGCAACCTTGGGGGCCCCACCCCCATAGGGACCAGTGGGGAGGGTGGCAAGGTGGATCTGGCTGGACTGGCAGCTGGCTCCAAATGCACCACCGCCACCTCTGCAAAGTTGGGGGTGGGTGGGTGGTAAGGTAGGAGGCTAGAGTCTGTGCTCACTCAGAGCCTGTAGGCTGCTGGGCTGGGTACTAGAGAGGGAACAGACACAATAGGCTGCTGCTGGACTACTGGCCTGGAGTGATGGCTGGCTAAAGGCTTTCCTTGTTTAAAGCAAAATTGGGGGTGGGTGGTGGGTGGTAAATGGGCACAGTGAGGAGGCTGGAGTGTGTGTCCACTCAGAGCCTGTAGGCTGCTGGGCAGAGAATATTAATACTAATATATATTATGGGCATAGAGGGCTGGAGGGCAGGCTTCTGTTTTTTAAAAATAAAAAAAAAATCTTTGGAATGGGAAAAAAGATAGAATTGTTTTTTTAAAAAAACTACAAGGCTATGCTATCCTTCTAACCATGTACTAGTACCAGCTAACAGGGATCCCTTCCACGGACACACAGACAGAACCCCCATTTAAACTTCTTCTAAACTAAACACACAACTTTCTAGAATCAATTGCAACCCAAAACCTCCCTCCAAACACGAAACCACCCCCCCCCAAGAATATACAATTCCAGAGACGTGGGTGGGTGTGGTGCGTGTATGTGTGTGTTAAATTGGTACTCACTTAGTCTAAGGCTTCACCCACGTTGCATCCAGTATTCCACTTCTGTGGTCTGATCTCTGAGAGTATGCTCTTTCTTCTTCAATCTTCAGTCTTCAGATGGGAGGGCTGAGGCAAAATCCTAGAAAATCTGAGGGGCGGGGGCAGGTGGCTGGCTGGCCAGGTGGTCAGTAGTCACAGGCACTCTGGTGCTGGTGGCTGGCACAGGTAGGCAGCGATTCTCTCAGCAGCAGAAGGAGGTGAAAAAAGAATCAGATAGAATTCTCTTTTCTTCTCTATTCTTAAATCAGCAGCAGGAACAAAAAAGCAGAGAATTCACCCCAGGCTGGCACAGGCACTGGCAGGCTGGGTGGCACTGGCAAGCAAGGCAGGCTGGCAAGGCAGAACAATAGGCAGCAAGGCAAAGCAAAGCTCTCTCTCTCTCTTCTCTCATGAGGCAGAAATGCATAATGGTGACTACTCTCTTTATGGTGATGACTCCATAATGGTGATGACTCGCTTTAAATCTCTTTGAAAATCCTTCCTTGAACTTCCCCCCACCCCTGCCCCTTCTTCAACCTTCCCCTGGCCAATGGGGGGTCATTTAGCACTTGCAAGAGCCAAAAGAGCCAATCAGGAACAAGGAGACAATTGTCAACAGATCGGCCCATGCTTTTGTTTACCAATCTGAAGCCTGGAAGGGCGGGGCATTCAAATCAAACACAAAATGGAGACTACACAGAGAGATTGCCACAAAATGGAGGTCCAAAACAACAAAATCTTCAGCTCAGAAATTCGGGTGATTTGTTTTGGAGCCGAATCTTTCGGGACTTGCAGATGGATGATTTGTTTTGTGCACAAATTGCCCGAAACAGGCAGATTCAGGTACAGATCATTCTGTACCTGAAACGTTTCACACATCCCTACTGCTCATTAACGTTGCCACACAGAAGGGCCTGTACTGCAATTGTGGCCCACATGGACATCTCCAGCTGAAAGAGTCTTAACTGGCATATGCTGGCCTTGGGCCGAAATAAACACATACATACATACTGTTCTTAACTGGCAGGGCTGAAGAAGACCACTGCCTGAGACCACAGAAAGGTACTGTCTGTCAGAGTAGCAAGGACACTGGACTACACGAATCAATGGTCTGACTCAGCACAAGGCAGCTTCATATGTTCATACTCAATCAGAAAGAAACAAAACCTGGCCATGGGTGTCCACAGGATTTTTTCCAGGGGGTGGCTCCAGACACTCATGAATCTGGCAGAACTTTAAAAACAGAACCTGTAAGAACTTCCTTCCCAGGAGCTTTTACACACATGGCATTTAGTTCTCATCCCCTCCAGAATGGAGGCTACGAGTCCACATATCAGCTAGATTAACCCCGAAATCCTATCAGAGACCAGTACACAACTGTCTCTGCTTCTCCCCGATTCACTGTTAAAAATTACTGTGCTTGGCCCAAATTATATTCTAGCTTGGCCCTAATTATTCTAAAAATTCTAGCTTGGCCTAAATTATTCTAAAAATTCTAGCTTGGCCTGAATCATGCCCAGGGTTAAAAAAATCCTCTATCTGTGCAGCTTTTTTTTGGAACAACCAAGCTTTCTGGAATGCCACAGGACTTCTCCTTTGATGTGTGAGTTGGCCATTGGCAATAATTCAGCGGTATGGTCAGCTCTGAGAGGTCCACCCCCTAGCCCAGCTTGGCCCTCTGCCTTCTGCAAAGCACCAGTAGCAGCGTGGGAAATCGCCAACTTCCTAATCAAAGCCCTTTGAACTTTCCTGCCTCTTAAATGGTCGGGGGAAGGGTGGGGGAGAGGTGCTGAAGGCTGTCACTTGCAAAGGCAAAGATTTGGTCAGATTCGGCAGGTGAAGGCATAGAGAAAAAAACCAGAACAATCAGTGAGAATGCACAAAGGAAAAAGATCGCAGGGAGGGCAGGGGAGAACCCATGGCTATGTGAACTCTCCGTCTAATTTCCCAAATTAAGCTGCCTCGAAGCAGATGTGAAGTAGATTCTCTCCTCAGAGACCCCGAGGTATAAAGCCATGTGTGAATAACCTCCAGCAGAAGGGGAAAAAGAGAAGGTGGCAATAGAACGTGACAGTGAGTATAGCAGCAGAACCTGCTGGGATTGTTCTCATATTTTCTTCCCTGTAGAAAAGGGAAGAAACGGAGGTGTGATTTTAATAGGATAGACTGAGAGGGACTGAGGTATAGTTTTAATAGGAAACAAGTTGTTCTGGTAAGAACTAATCTGCCTGCTTTCCTTTCACTATGATCTTAACTGATAATTACGATCCTCACAAGTTAACCCACTTCAGCCTTAAACATTCACACATGTGGCATCTTGAATTGGGGTGGAGGACATCATTACAAACTATGCCACTGGGCATCCCTATGTGTCCCTATAGCTGAAGCAAATTTAGTTCAAGTTGGTTAGATGGTCCACAGGTTCACCCACTTGCACCTCAAACATTTACGCATCCACCATCTTGCATCAGGGTAGATGACATCATCACAAATTATGTCATTGAGGTGTCCCTACAATTGTACCCAATTTGGTTCATATTGGTCTAGGTATTACAAAGTCGATGGGGTGGGGGCACACAGGAGAGAGAGAGAGAGAGAGAGAGAGAGAGAGAGAGAGAGAGAGAGAATGTCGGGTGATCTCATACATTTACTTTCGTTAAGGAAAGTAGACTAAAAAAGAGAAGGAATGGAACACTCTTTGCTGCTCTGCTTCAGGTAGCAAAGGTTTATGGGCCTACCCTGTAAGACTGCACATAAATAGGTGTGTGTGTGTGTGTACACAAATACATGCACATACACATCCAGTAGGAAATATTTTATAAGGTTATATTATGAAAGCAATGTACGAATCAGCCAGTTGAAAATAAATTAGTGAAGAATTAGGCAGGCACTCTGAAATAATGCTTTAAAAAAACAATTGTTTTCTGAAATTAAGTGAAGAATGGCAGGCAGTAACGGTCTGAAATAAAATGCTGCTTTTAAAAATGTATTGCTCTGAAATTAAATGCAGAACTTTGGGATGAGGTGGTGAATGCTCTTAAATCAAATGTTCCTTTCAAACCAATTTACTCTCTTTATACTGTTATGTGAGATTAATATAACACCAGATTAATATGAAGGGTCCTTGCACCAGCTTATAAAGCTAATTTTTAAAAAATACACTTTGTCAAACCACATATTTTGCAGAAAATATAGAAGGGACCATTTGTTTCTCTGTTTCAGGCAGCGAAAAGGCCAGACCTGACCTTTGCCCACTCACTAGCTGAAGACTAGTGGTTTAGATAATGTATCATAGCTCGGCCCTAAACTAGGAAACCTCATATCTCAGTCGCAAGCCCCCTTCTGCAATAGCAGTATACTATATTAACACAGGTTACCTTGCACTGTTATTTTACAGTGAGGAGGTAATACATGTGATGCACTTTGATCATTTAGGGGAAAGCACTGTGTGAATACTAAGCTTATATTTTGTAATGTGAGCATGTTATAAGATACTTTTGTTAAATGCATCAAGAGGTGTTGTGGGTAAGTTTAAGAATATCCACACAGATGTTTGAATTAAATGTCCTTAGATGTCCTTTCTCGCTTTATAATCCTATGTTAAGCTCTTTCATCTTTCATATACCAGCCTCTTTCCTTTAAAAAAAATGAACACTAACAAATACAATTCAGACAGAAATATGGGATACTTTAGTGTTGTTGCTTTTGTTGGTGTTGTTGTCGTCGTTATTAACTCGATTTCTATACCACACTTCCAAAAATGGCTCAGGGCGGTTTACACAGAGAAATAACAAAGAAATAAGATGGATCCCTGTCCCCAAAGGGCTCACAATCTAAAAAGAAACATCAGACAGACACCAGCAACAGTCACTGGAGGTACTGTGCTGGGGGTGGATAGGGCCAGTTACTTTCCCCCTGCTAAATAAAGAGAATCACCACATTCAAAGGTGCCTCTTTGCCAAGTTAGCAGGGTGTTACCTTAAGGACAGCCTACTCCCATATGTGTGGCACAGTCATTGAATTTTCAAGAGTGGGGACCTTGCTCTGGGTCCCACTCTTTTCTGAGGTGCAACTTGGTGTGACTCATGACAGGGCCTTCACAGTGGCAGCACCTATGCTTTGGAATTCTCTGCCCCATGAAGTTTGCCAGGCCCCCACCCTGTTGTCCTTTCACAGACAAGTTAAATATATCTGCTTTTGGTCTGCTGTGTGTATTTGAGTTGGTTTTTTTATTTTTATTTTTTGGTTAGTGTGGTTATTGAATTGTGTTATAAATTGTATTTTTTATAGTATACCATCTTGAATTCCAATTCTTGGAAGACACCACAGCTGTGCTCATGAACACCCAAGCCCAGGCTTAGGCAAACAAGTATGGGCTTGGCTGCCCATGAGAACTGCCTGGATCCATGTGGATCCTGATGCTGCCACCCTGCCAAACCCGGCTCCAGAGCCCAGCTCTTAGCTAAGGTTAAGGGCATGAACACACCCTGAACCCAGCAGCCAGGACTGTTTGTGTGCTTGGGCTGCTTGCAGAGACCAGCGCCTTGAGTGCCAGTCTGATGGGGGAATCCCCCAAGGCACCGTGCCTGGCACACAGGGCATTGTGGGATTCCCAAAGGCCCCATCATCATTCCTGCTCCCAGATATCCACACTGCTTGGCGCAGAGCAGGTCATCTGGAAGCACAATCTGCACTCCAGGCAACATTTGCTTTGTCATCTGGGGGTACGTAGGTGAAGGTAGGAGAAACCCTGCCTTACCCCACCCCCCTGCCGCCCGCTGGTGGGTCATATGAATACCTTTACTCTATTATATAACTTTATTTACAGGCCAAATGTATGATAATATTGCAATAGGACTATATTATGTTTCATTTCTGCCAGGGTGGATTTGATTTAAATCAAACTGATTTAAATCACGATTTAAATCACTAGCAGGGTGGATAAAAATAAAAAAAATCCGATTTAAATAAAAAAATCTGATTTAAATTAAAAAAAATCCTATTTTTTATTTAAATTGGATTTTTTTGATTTAAATCAGATTTTTTTTTATTTTTATCCACCCTGCTAGTGATTTAAATCATGATTTAAATTGTGATTTAAATCAGTTTGATTTAAATCAAATCCACCCTGATTTCTGCTAATATTAACTTTTTATATATCAGTAACATGTTTCTGATACTGAAATAAGGAGCAGTGGTCTCAGAGGCAGTAAAAGAATAAAATACTATTCTATTTTTCTCAAAATCATAACAACAAATATATTCATTGATAAGTGTTTCTAATGTACAATCATCCTTGTACACGCTCATCCTTGGTAAGTGTTTCTTATGTACAATCAATCACTACCTTCAAATTTTCTTTCAAACTTGCAACTTAAAATGAACATGAGAATTGGGATTGCTGGTTTATGCAGGCAACAAGGTCCCCTGGCTCCACTGAAGCAGCGTCCTGGGAACAATGTGGCACTAAGCAAAACAGCTTCTCCTCTTGTTGTTTATACTGCTGGCATGAGCACTCAAAGGATTCTCCTAGCCAGCCACTCCAGCATCCCCATAAAGGCCCAATATTTTGGAGCTTTCTAGCTCTAAGGAAGGTGGGGGGCAAGAAACACCAGGACTAGGCTTGCCAACTCTGACTAAAACCACTCCTAGAGAATTTTCTCCAAATCCCCCCCCCCCCGCCAAATTCACAATATCAAGCCATTAGAGTTTGCAGGATTGCTTTCAGTCATCTCCTGGAGACAGATGCCGATTCCTGGAGGCTCCAGGCCATTCCCAGAGGAATGGCAGCAGCCCTATGCCCGCACAAGTGCCTCAGAGCTTATTAAACTGTGACTGATTTCCTTTGGAGAGGATTTCTTGGTCTGGGCAGTTCAGCTGACTTGTTTGATTCAATGATTTATATTTTTACTTCTAATTAGTTTCTTTGATTTGGTCATTAGTCTGGGAAAAACAGCTAAATGATGCAAACAAAACCTTGTGTGCATCTTCTGGAAGATAGCCTGGAACAACTGTTTTATATGAACAGGCAGGGGCGTATCTAGGGTAGGGCAGGCAGGGCACATGCCCCGGGCGCCACTTGAAGGGGGGCGCCATTTTCTAAAATTAAAAACATCTTTAAAATGGCTGCTGAAAACAAAATGGCCACCGCGCATGCTCAAATGGCCTGCCCAGGCCATGCCAGGACACGCAGAGACCATTTGAGCATGCACAGTGGCCATTTTGTTTTCAGCAGCCATTTTAAAAAAAAATTAAAAAATGGCCACTGCACATGCTCAAATGGTCCCTGTGAGGCCCTAGAGGCCAGCAGGGAGGGACCTTTGCAGACACCCCCCCCATGGCCTTTAGGAAGCCCCCTGAAGGGGATACAGGTTAAAAATTTTTTTAATATAATATAAGTCACTGTACACATATTTAGTTTGGCACTATGTACAGAGAATCAGGGCTTGTGAATACTGAGCTGAAACATATGAGCTCGGATTGTATCTAGGAGCTAGGATTTACTCTTGCATTGCTTCTTGTGAAAAGTGAGTTAAATGTTATGTCTTAATAATATGGCTATTAATGGTGAATTTGTCTTTGAATCAGTGTGAAATCCTTAGTATTAAGGCCCACTGGGAGTTTCTTGCTCTCTTTCTCTCATTTTAACTGTCTTTCTGAAATACTAGAATAAATTCCAAGCAGTGACACAGTTTACTCTACATATCCTTTAATTATTTTCAGAGTATCTGGGAAAAGTCAAATTCTCCATTTATTTTTAAAACTTATGTCATAGTGATGCTACAATGCATAGTAGAGAATTAGACAGACACTTCTGTTTAGTTTTCCAAGTATACCTCCACATAGTATTTGGGTATTTAATGAGCCCCAGCATACTGAAATTTGTATTTTTCCAGCATTTTTTGGTCTGATTACGTCCACTGCTAAATAGTTTTTCAAATTTTAAAAGATTAATGAGCTTGACTTGTATTTTTGAGCTGATATTATGGTAAAGTTATCTGAAAGTTGGGTGCCGGATATTTGGACGGGGCAAAATTTCAGTGCTTGCCCTAAGCGCTATTTTCCCTAGATATGCCTCTGATTACTGCCTCAAAGATGCAATGGCTGCTGAATCACTGCCCCAGCTAGGTGGGCATGCTCAAATGGTCTCTGCGTGTCCTGGCATGGCCTGGGCAGGCCATTTGAGCATGCGCGGTGGCGCTATTTTCCCTAGCTACGCCTCTGTGAACAGGCCTAGCAAACTAAAAAGTGCCAGTGTGGTGTAGTGCTTAGCGTGCTGGACTAGGAGCAGGGGGATGCGGGTTCAAATCCCCATTCCACCATGAAGCTTATTGGGTGACCCTGGGCTAGTTACTATCTTTCAACTTAAACTACCTCAGAGGGTTGTTGTGAAGATAGTTTTATTCCACCTTGAACTCCTTGGAGGAAGGGTGGGATCAGAAGAGTACCTAGGTAATTTTGGAGCCTGGACCTAAAGGCCTTTGGAGGCCCCCCTGATGCAAGTTAAGCATCATTTTTAACACATAGGTTCTTGAGGACACAAACCACACCACCCAAGAGACTAAAGAGGATTTGGGGGGCCCCAGGGGATGTGGAGGCCTTGGACTTTGGCCCCAAAGTCCAGGGGTAAGAGCGCCTCTGGGTGGGATAGAAATTGAACCACCAATAATAAATTCTTATGCAGAGTGCTGCAGGACATATTTATGTGAAACAAATACAGACTGGGACAATGAAAGGGGAAATTAATAGTGGTTTGTTTGGTTTTTTAAATCCTTGGGTAAATTAACTTCTCATTTTACTGGCTGCCCCAGCTTTCCTGTTGTCGGTGTATGCTAGCTTCCACCCAGTCAGTTTCTGCACATCATACCAAATCAGAAAGCTTCACACATTCACTTTTTGGATTTATTTTGCCATAAGGTAGTGCACCCACCATGTAAAAAGTGAACATGCAATTCATCATGTTATATCTTTTCTTGGTAACAACTTCCCTTTTATATGGCCAGTGGAAAAAAAAAAACACTGCAGGAAGTGTGTTTTTAAGAAAATATGTACTGTGCTTCTGCTCACATTTCCCTCTCTGCATGGTCAAGTAACTGAGAAGCTGCCTATCTTTACCCTGGAGGCAGAAGGAATTTTCTGTGCGACTGTATCTCAGCCCAAGTAAAGATCCCAGGCCTTTGGCTCCAGGCAAAATATCTGAAGGGGAAATTGCTAAGGACTTTGCATTTCATCTAAACAAATCCTTGGGAACAGTGTGCTTATTTAGAAAATAACAAAGAAAGCAATGATGGTGTACCTGGAAGGGATCTCCTGAATGTATGTTTAATGACTATATGCAGCTCTTTCTGCTATGGGGCCTCCAAACCTCCACTCTCCAGATGGCAGCAGGTACAGAATGCAACTGTTTGACTTCTCACAAATGCACAGAAGCACCAATGACGTCATCTCCATTTCAGACAACATTTCTAGCAGCTAATTCATTTCTCGATCCCATCTGGTAGCTTCAAACCAATGTATTTTAGGAAGGGCAGACTGGAACTACCGCATCTCTTGCAAAGGGAAGCAGTGCAGATGCACACACAATTATGATATGCATCCGGAACACTGGAAGTGACAATAAGTGCCAAACAGGACATAGAAGTTACATCATTAAAGGAAACAAAGAGTTCAGCTGGGAAGCAGAACATGATATGTAACTCCTTTCATGTCAACTTGACAAACCTAAAATCCCACTAAATCTATATCTTCCACTTTTAATTTACATTCAACACTTTATTCCAAAACAATAAAGCACAAGTTCTTGCTGATTTCCAGAAAATAATAAATGGAGAGATGCTGTTAACAGACACCAAAGATTCACAGAGAATGAACAGCTACCATCTTTAAAAGGTTACATCTGTTTAATATCTGCATGTTGTGCAGCTGTTGAAGGCAGAGTCTCGGTCAAGAAAAATGGTTGGCTATGGGGGCCATATGTGGGCCACAAATGAATCACGTACATATATAGAGGCCCAAACTGCTGCTTCTGCGTTTGCCTTGCATGGTGTTCCTCTCCCCTGCCGCAAAGAACAGAAGAGTCACTTAAGCAAGTTTCCTACTGAGTGCCTTAAAGGAAGAAACTGGGGGCAGTCATAGTATTAATACACAATCTCAAGTGACTGTAGTAAATTTCAGACACCCTTATCTGGGGTTAGAGGAGACACAAAGTTACTTACCTCTACAATGACATGCCTCCACATACTCAGAACAGAAGGGTATCTCTGGATATTCCAGCAGATTGGCAACAGCAGGGCCTGGGATATAGCAGCGGCAAGGAACCAGACAAATGGATATGACCTCTTTTCCTGCCAGAGCCCTGCGCTAGGCTGGAGGCAGATCCCCACCCCACCCTCAAGAATGGAAGGCAGTTTGAAAGAAGACAGTTGTGTCATGTTTCTATATTCCTGTTTAAAAAGAGGTAAACAAATAAATGATTGTGTAGGTGCTTTCTGGGCAGTGAAATATCTCTCAAACCATTGGACTCCCTTATATGATGCCTGTTCTTATTTGGGATGGGGCTGTAGTTCCATAGGCAGAGCACCTGTGTGCATGCAGAAGGTCCCAGGTTCACTCCCCGGCATCTCCAGTTAGGCCTGGGAAAGTCTCCTGCCTGAAACATTGCAGAAGCACTGCCAGTCAGTGCAGACAATACTGAAGCAGTAAGGGAGGGGGTTGGAGGGGGGATTTTGACTGCCCCCACCCCAAGCTGGACCCAAACCAGTTCAGACTCAAACCAGACCTGGGCCCCGCTTGATGTACACAAAACTGGACTGGGCCCGATTCAACTCGAGTCTGGTTTGACTCAAACCAACCTAGGTTTTATGGTTTTCTGCACACCCCTAGTCTGACTTGGTATAAGCTAGTTTTCTATGTTCCTATGGGATAAGACGCTGCTCCAGGGGCGTAGCAAGGTTGGAGTGGGCCCAGAGACAAGATTTTAAAATGGGCCCCTTGCTGATATACACAAACACACTTCACAATATATAGTGCACTCACACTCACATCCCCATTATGAATACGGTGAATATCTAGTTCACATTGAATCTAGTTTTTTTAACTCTCTGCTACTGCCGATCTCCAAGAGACTCAACATAATTTATAGGGGGTGCAACACGGGCAGGTGAGGAGTCATGTGACATGCCTCTGGGGGGGCCCTCGAGGCAGTGGGGCCTCAAGATGACTGTCTTGCCTTGCCTAACGGTAGTTACGCCCCTGCGCCCCCGCCCCATTTTAAAATATTAAAAATTTTAAAATATTAAAAATACAAACAAAAATGAAAGCATTGTGCATCTCTGCCCAGTATAGTGCACATGTCAGCATTATCTTGAGGGGCTTCTGCAGCAGGCTCACTGGCTGCTGAAACTGTGTCCATTTGGACACAGCCTTTCATTTCAATTCACCTTCCAGAATTAATAGGACTGGTTTTGCAGAGAGGAAATAATCTTATCTCTTTCCTGGTCTGCAGTATGTTCACACAGAATAATTTTTTTTGCTTTATGTCTTTGGGTCTCATTCCTTTATCCATATATATAGCAAATAGTAATAAATTTATTCCATAATGCATCAATATAGAAAATAATATGCCAAGTTTTTACTAATTAGGAGTGAATGTGACAATGTTTCTCAGAGCAGCTAAGAAAAGACAAGAAACTGCTGCTTTAATAATTAAGTGAAGATACTTTTCTAGCATGTTTAATTATCATATATTTCCCCCAAGCATGTTCAGAACTTTACCCAACTAGGAACAATGATACTTTCAGACCCAGTTTACATAAACAGGCAGCACTGTGTGTGCCCCTTTAAATGTAACTTCATAGAAGTTGTTCCACATTTGTTATTTTGGAGGGAAGGGGTTCTCAGTCATATAGTGTCAAATCTGCACCAGAACTCAATTTTAAATACAACTTTAAATGTTAAAATGTGGACTTCATATGTTTCATTTTAGCTTTGTTTGGCCTGATGGAGTGTTGGCAAGCATCTGGTACACCCTCGTGAAGGGGTTCCCAACCTTTAAAAATAAGTGTACCCCTTCTGTCACAAACCTTCAGCTCAGGTACCCCAGTACGTGTGTGTGTGTGTGTGTGTGTGTGTACATGCATGCATTCACACACACACATTTAAATGTTACAGTTATGAGACAGACTACCCAGTTACTGGCTTACATCCCAACTAAGTTACTCATGAATACTCCCATTGAAATTAATGGGATAAGTTTCAGTGAAATTACTCACTGCTAATTTTCTGAAGCCTGTCACTCAGGCTAAAGGGAGGGGTATGCATTTAGCCAGCCAATCAGGAGTGGAGGAATATCTTCTCCCTCCTCATTCCACTTCTGTAGTGGATACAGCACTGAAGATGTATCAGTTACAAGCTGGCAATTCTCAGATGAGGAACAAATAGTGTGGCTGCAGCAGGGGGAAACCATCATGTGACACTGTAGTCAGCAAATAATTAATATGTATGTGTGGATGCCCTCTGATTTGTATGTGGCGGCTGGCTCCGTCTTCCCTGGCCAGGCATGCGTGCTGGACACCCAATCCCTGGTCTCCAAAGGGGGCTCATTCCCCAACTCTACCCTCTGCCTTATCATTCCTGCAACTGTTTGCAGCTGTGGAGTTGCTATCCTGGCTATTCCTCTCTACCAATCTGCTGCCTCTTGGGCAACACCTACCTATCCCCCAGCAGCTGTTGCACATCTCGCCGAATACTCTCTGGCTTCTTAGAGGTAATTGCCGGGGCTGTCCTGGTGTCTGGAGCCCCTGGCTTCTCTCAGCACTCTACTGGCTGGCTGGGCACACCTCCCTGTCTCAGGGAAGAGGGAAGGAAACCCCGACAGTTCTGCAGTGTGCACGACTGGCTTACCAAACACAATGCAGGGGTATCTCACATGTATAGATAGCAGCCTTTCCAGACAATACATTCCATATTTTCTGTAGAGCAATATCACATCCAACCAAAAGACTGTCTTATCATTTTATGACTCATCACCCAATGAGTAACATCAGTGAGCTGATCTCCACACTGAAAAAGGGCAGGTGTTACAGCTCTCCTTGGACGGCACCGCTTTAGAATGCACGACGTGAGAATAATGGCTAACACAATGTACAGAGTTATGGCTCCACAATGCTGTGTCCCAGGGCTACTGTGGACTTCTAAGCAAGCCCTAATGCTGTTCTGAAGCAGTGCGATTAGTACTCAAGGGGGAACCTGCAGAAATGCTGCTTCTTCACCTGCTGCTTCAGAACAGCATTGGGGCTTGCTTAGAAATCCACAGTAGCCCCAGGGCACAGTGTTTGGAGGTGTAACACTGCACACCATGTTAATCCATGATGATAACAAATGCTTCATATGCATTATCTCAGTAGAGTACATCGGTCAGTATTATTGTCCCTACATTCAGATGGAGAGTGGATATCTTGTCTGAAACCACTTGATGATTTCATGGCTGGAGCCAGATATTAACTAGGGAAACCTCACGGGTGAGGAAAGCAATGAACAAGGCCTTTACCACCTCACACTTTTAACTTTCCATCTCACACTTCTTGCTTTCCACAGCTTTTCTGCTGATATGCCAGTGTTTGACAGGCAGGGAGTGTTCAGTGTGAAGAAGCATTAGTCATGAGATTCACACACTAATTGTAAGGAACATTCCTTAAAAAGTTCCGTATTTTCTTAAAATAATGAACCTTTCTTTAAAATTTTCTTCTGCTGAAACATCACACTCCAAAAAATTTCATGAGTGCCCCCTTACTGTGATAGTCCATGCTTTCATAAGATATCTGGCAGACCTAGTTCAAATGAAGGGCACAATATATCAGACAGTTTTCCTGAATTCCTGAGTTTTCCCTCTTGAAATGAATGGGAAGAAAATCAAACTTGCACTGCACTTCTGCAAGAGAACTTCCCAGGTATTCACATTCCGCTGGAAATGTTTACTGCATATATTTGTAATGGATTTCTGCAGTAGCACCATTTGTCAAACTGCCTTTCATTGTAGTTCATTTTCTCAGCATAAGTTTAATTTTTTTAAAGAGTTTATTATGCTTTTATTAGTATAATAGAAACAGAAGAAGTTTCATCTCTGAGATCATATATGATTACAAACATGCTCTTATCCAACATGTATGTGATTACAAACATGCTCTTAACCATCAGCAAAGAAAACAAAGATACAATAATAGTAATTAAATGTATATAAATGTGTAAATATCAACAACAGATATGAACCTCACCCAGAAAGCCCCCCATGAACTAATCAATTGTATAGCAATTTGGTAATTAGGTGCACTAATGGTATGATAAAAAGAATTGGTCAGTAAGGAAGAAAAAACAGATAATGCCATAACAAAAATGATGTAAATATTATAACCACAGAGCCATATATCTACCATTGTTCTGTAATCAAGACCCCCATCCCGTCCCTATATATATGTACAAAATGTTTTGATTTATGAGAATTAATTAAACCTTTGATAGCCTCCACCCTCATATAATGAAGAAACAAAAAATTCTCTGCATTGGTTTAGATATAGTGAAGAAAAGAAAAAGAAAAACCATCCAAGAAAAGAAGATGTGCATGTGGCTTCTGCAGCAGCCAAGAGCCTGTCCCTGCTGCGAATGGATTTGGGGGCTGCTGCTGCAGGCACACACAGCGGTGTGCCTTCAGTCCTATGCTGTCCCTGCCATTATTCCCAATGGCAGGAGTGGTGCATGAGCAAAGATGTTAGCTTAGCCTCCATCCCTGCTAGCAGTGGGGACAGGCTCTTGGATGATGCAGAAACTGCGCACGTGCATTCCCCTTCCATGGGCAGTGTGCTGTACTATATCCAAGCCATGATTTCTTGTAATTTTCAGTCATCTGCACTTTTCAGGATTATGTCCTTTAATTTAAAAAGTCCCACTGAAAATACACAACTCAACCGATGTACCCATACACATATCACATAATTTTGATGCAAGGTACCCCCCCCAAAAAAAGAAAGTAAAAAAGAAAAAGGAAGCTTGATACTTTTGCCTGGAGTTGTGGTGCAGACTTCTGAAAGGCCAGAAACAAATCCATCGACTTTTGAAAGAAACGTGCAGAAAAAAATTAGCAAGATCTCTGGTCTCACTCACTTTTCTTTTCTCTAATTTTTTCTTGATTTGTCTTGTGATTCTGGACTTGCATGGACAGGGAAGGGGATAAACAGGAAGCACAGTCTATTGTGCTGCTGGAAAAGGGTCAAATCAGTTTGTTTTGAAAACTAAGAAAATGCCTTAGTTCAAAACAGTTCACACCAAAAAAAAAGTAAGGCGGGGGGAATCTTATAATGAGGGAGGTGTAGAACAATGGGCAAGATGAGAGGCACAGCAAGGCATTTGTCCAGCCATTAGCAAATGTGTTTGGTTTAATAGGTATGAACTTTCAAACAAAGAAGCCAGATATAGCAGTGATCATCAGGAATGATCAGTGACAGGATCAGGGTGGGATGAGGCAAAGTCTCTACCAGTTTCTCAGGCTCTGTTGAGTGACAGATGGTACAAAGATGAGCTGGTGCACACACTCTTAGTAATTAGCACACAAGACTTAAAAAAATAGAATGAAGTTGATCAATATTTGAATCTGGAACTGTGGAGGAGGAGGATCTTTTCACTAAACTGAATCACTGATGCCCTCTTTGCTCCCACAGTGTGCTTCTTCAACTATTACCCTTCAAACTACCTCTGCCCGCGGCCCTGAACACACAGATATTTGCTATTCTCTTCCTTCCATTGTTGTCACTTATAATTACATAATCACATTACACATAATCTTGTTTATTGGATATCCTCTCCACAGAACAGATTTCTTAACAGTGCTTCTCCTCTCAAGGATTTGTCTCCTTGGATACCCCTTGTATAAACAAATCCTCGGATCGTGTAGTGGAGTCTCAGTGCTGTTGATTCCCTGGCTCCAGAAGGCGCTTATTGCTCTGTGATCTGCATTTGGTAAAGAAGGTGTTCAATACAGAAAGCTTAAGTGGAATCTTATGTTTAGAACTAGCTTAGTCCTATTGTTTCAACAGGCTTAGTATGCAACAAATCACAGGATCAAATCACATCCTGTTGACCAGCCCTCAGAAGCTTTCATAGTAGTACACGAAAATGTCAGCCCACAGGACCTCTTCAGAAGATCAGAGGGAACAGAAGATACCAAGGGCTGGGGGCAGAACCTGCTACTGTATGCCATCCTTCCTGCACTACAGGTGTCCCTTGAATGAATGAATGAGCCTTCTAACATCTGAAGAGGACTATTGAGAAATGGTGTGGGATGGCCAGCCACAACAAGGCCAGCATCAGAAATTAGCATGGCTGGGCATCTACAAAGGCCCACCTTGGCAAAGAGGCCCAGTGCCAAGAGCCTCTAACCCCTGCTGCTTTTGACTATTGCCACTTGCTTCCTTGCCTGCCCCTTCCTCTGGCCCAGAGAGACCAAGCAGTAGCAGTGGGAAGGATGAAGAGGAGCATCTGCCAGTTAACGCTAAGTCACTTGCCTGCAATCGCTTTTCCGGGCAAGTGAGAAGGCAACCGTGGTGAGCAGCAGCCACAGCAGCTGCAGCTGGCAACAGTGGCAGGAAAGAGGAGGGCGACCAATGCAGCTGTCTTGCCCAAGAGCCCTCCATAACTTGTTAGCCAGCTCTCGTCCACAGGTAAAAGTCTTCATGGGGCCAGGTCTTTAACTGCAACTACAACAGGCTATGTGACTCTGTGCAGTTTTTATACCATTGATATCCACAGCATTATATGTATTTACTGCCTTATATATTATTATACATCTCTGTGTACAAGCAGCTTTAATTTGTCCAACAATACAGTTGGACTTGAGACAGGCAGATAGGAAAACAGAAGAAAGACCAGATTCAAGCAGCACACACACATGCGCACACACACACAGAACCAGCCAGGCTACATTTCACAACTTTTACTCAGAATCTATTATCTGCCTTGGCTGTGGAATGTCAGGTCTAATGACTGAAGCCAGTCTGACCTCTGTAGTAACATATGACTTGCCAAAACCAACAACCACCCAGCAATGTTAGTATTAAATTTAGAATTGTTAGTAAATTTAGAATCTCAGGAAGGGCAAGCATGCCCTTCTGCCCCCCCTCACTTGTGAACACTCATGGAAATGTCTTAGGTGCCTGAGCAAGCAAACATATGATGCTTTTTAGTTATATATTGCAGGTTTTCCTATGTGCTCAAAATGTTCCACGTACACAATGCCAGTAACACACAGTCCTGTAACGTAGGCCACTTTCGTTAGTCCTGTATTACAAACTGGGGCAAGAAGGCTGAAGATGAGAATCAATGGCCACATTCACACAAAACATGGAACTGCGGGTCCAATGGACCCGCAGTTCCACGCACCACCCCCCGCTCCGTCTGAATATGTCTGAATTCTGACATATTGGAAAGCTCCCTCTTTGCAGTCAACAAGACTGCAGAAAGGAGGGGGAAATGGCTGTACGGGCTTCCTTCTTGACTAAAGGACAGCCCACATGGCCAATCACAGAGGCTGGAGTTGTCCTCTCTCAACTCTGGTTCCAGGGGATGCAGCCTGCAGTTCTGCATTCAGACTTACTGTGGGCTATGTGGAACCTCAGGTTGCAGCAACAAAACTCACTATGATCCGAGGGTTCAGATTGGAGTTCCAAATCTGAACCCTCAGTTTTGTTGCTATGCCAAACCCCATTTGCCCATGTTCAGATGTAATGTCCACAGAACCGTTAGCCCATTCAACTGCAGTTCCATGTTACTTGTGAAAGCGGCCAATGTCTTGTTGCAGGCAACACATGAATTTATGGCTAAGCTAGAGTTCCAACCAGGCACCTCCAGCTTCAATCTCATGTTTTAACCACCCTGGCTCATTCTAGTGCTTATATCCTACAACCAAAAAGTCGGCATTCCTCTAGCCTACATTTCTAGCCCTTTGCCCCCTCCCCTGATTTAAGTTAGGGCCCAGCTAGATGTGACTTTAAAATATAATTAGCTTTGGTGCTTGCTTTTCTTCTGAAAAAGTACAGTGAACTCTCGCCAACTGCAGGTTTTCCAATCACGATTTTGAGTATCCGCAACTGGGAAACTATCGTAGGTCTCACCAACCATGACCTGAGTATCCATGGTTTGGCAAGTAACTCTTTCAGCACAGGAGTAATATGCTCTCTCTGAGATGACCCAGAGACCAACCTGGCCGCCGCATTCTGTACCTACTGCAGCTTCCAGACTATGTACATAGGCAGCCCCACATAGAGCGCATTGTAGGAGTCCAGTCTGGAGGTGACCAGCAGATGTACCACCATTCTGAAATTATTCATAACAAGAAACAGACACAGCTGGAGTATCAGTCGAAGCTGATAAAAAGCACCTCTGCCACCGCCTCAACCTGGGACACTAGGGAGAGGTTCGGATTCAGAAGCAGCTCCAGGCTGTATACCTGGATTCGCTTAGCATGAGGAAATACTTCGGCATGATAATCTTTCTCCTTAACCATTCCTATAACCACTCCATTGATAAACTAGTATTCTGGGGCACATCTATTCCAGCACTCGCCCCCTCCAAAATATATGTAAAGAAATATCACCTGTTATCTCGAGCTGTAAGGCACTACAATGATAGGGTCTAGGAGTGTGAACAAAACCAGTTTGCCCAACTCAGTTCAAGTCTGGATAGGACTCGAACCGGACCGAGCATGTTCGGTTTTGCCACCCCCAACCTAGAACCCTGGCTTGGCTTGAATTTGAGGCACTTTGGGGTTCTAAAGTTTTGGGGATTTTTAATTAAAACTTACCGCCAGGTCTGTTGGCCTCCAGGGAGTGTTGCCATGGACATGGGGGGGATCTCCAGATGTTCCCCCTCCCCCTTCTGCCTCCCCTCACTCTTTTTTGGGCAATATAGGCCCATTTATGGGCCTTTGGGGCCTTCTCTCTGTTTGCGGTGGCCATTAGGATGTCCGCCGCACATGCACACAGACTATTTGTGTGCCCAGGTCATGTCATGACCCGGGCACACAAATCATCCGTGTACATGTGCGTCAGCCTTCAAAATGGCCACCAGGAGCAGGAAGAGGGTTGACACGGCCCCAAAATGGGCCTAAACAGCCCAAAAAAGACTGGGAGGGGGTCTGGCAGGGGAAGAGGGGACCTTGGGAGACCTTTGTCACAGCGGCAACAGCAATCCATGGATGCTTCTGTACCCAGCAGTAAGGTTAAATTTATTATTACTATTACTGTTACTATTACTATTATTCCTTTAGAACCCCAAACTGGCCCCGAGCCATCCCCGGGGGGAGGGGGGTCAGCTCAACCTTGAACTGAACCAGACCCGGTCCAGCTCGAGGGCAAGCCCCAAAGCTGGTCCAGTTCAATGACGAACTGACTTGACCATGAGTTGGTTCACATATCATAACCCTGACAGGGTCCAGTAATCAGGTGGAGGCATCTCTGTATGGTAAATATGAACTGTAAAGAAGCTCCTAAGGATCACAGTCCTAACATCTGGATCCATGTTATTTCAGAGGCAGCAAAGAGGTAAAGAATGCCATTTCATCATTGTAATTGTGTACTCCTTTATCAGATGTGTTAATAGAAAAAAGATAGATTATATTCATACATCCGGGGAAAGTTTAAACCTTTAAAATGCGTCCTCTGTTTTAAAAAACCTGTTTCTCCCCTTATGCTATTTGATCCTCTCCAGCGCATTCCTTGCTACTTCCTGCTCTGCTTGCACTTTCGCTTGTGTGTAAGCATAAGAATAATAGCTCAAATGACCGTGCAGCTCTGGGAGTCAGTTAGGAAGGAAGGGCAAGAAGCTGCATGAAAACGTAGCTATTAGTCTTTTCTGGAATACTTACACTCCTTCCTCATATGTTTTAAGTAAGGGCTACACAGCTTTGGCCCTCCAACTATTGGTGGACTACAGTTCACATCATCCCTGACCATTAGCTAGGAATTATGGGAGTTGTAGTCCAACAACACTTGAAGGGCCAAAGTTGTGCAGCCCTGTTCTATGTTTTTCCCTGAAATTTGCAGATGTTGGACAGCACATCCTCAACACTTTTAGAATGGAAAGCATTTCTTGCTGCCACAAGACCAGCTCTTCTGCTACACCCCTTGATGTAGGAGGAAATCAGAATTCCCTGGCTTATATCCCCCTGGAGGTGCAGCATGATTAAGTGTAGAGTTGGTTGGAATCCCTGCTTTCATTGTGAACAGTTGTGGGCATGGAGAGAGAGGAGATGAGGGCAGTTGCCTGGGACACTCTATTAACCCCATGGCAGTGCTTTGAGTTATGCCATTTCTTTTGCAGGAACAACATTAGTGCAATTGTGATAAACATCCCTGAATCGGTGGTTTGTTAAGCTCTGTCCTTCCATCACTATGCTCTGTTTTTGCCATTTGTATTGACACAGCTTTATACCAGAGTAAATATTTTTGTGCTAGCATAGTGTTTCATTCTGCAGGTAAAGTTTTCTTAGTTTAATTCTGCAGGCAAAATGATTGTTAGTTTTTTGTTTTGTTGTTGTGCACCACCCAGAGCCTCTGGATAGGGCGGTATAAAAATATAATAAATAAATAAATAAATAAATAAAATGGGACTTAGAAGCAATCTCATGCATCTCAGTGGAGATAATGCATAGATAAGATAGTTCTGGCAAAAGACCCTAAGGACAACTGAGAAGAAGCAGTATACTGCAGCACACCCAGCATACAAACCGTTCAGAACTGTAATCACAAAAAGTAATCAGCTGAATAAGTCAGCAAGTTGTTCTAGTAAGAACTAATCAGTCTACTTTCCTTGCACTGTGTCTACAATTGGAATAAATTTGGTTCAAATTGAGGTCCACAAGCTAGATCTCTTGCACCTCAAATGTTCACACGTCCACCATCTTTGATCAGGGTGGATGACATCATTACAAATTACACCATCGAGGTCTCCCTGTGTGTCTTACCACATTTGGATCATATCAGCTAGACAGGCCTGATGTTAGTGCACTTGTGCCTCAAAAGTTTACACATCCACCATCTTGGATAGGGGTGGATGACACCATCACAAACTACACCATTGGGGCATCCCTATGTGTCAATTCAGCTGTAGCAAATTTGGTTCAAATTGGTTAGACTGTCCACAAGTTAGTGCACTTGTGCCTCAAAAGTTTACATGTCAGGTATCTTGAACTGATTAGGATAACATCATCACAATCTATGCCATTGAGGTGTCCCCATGTGCCCCTACAGCTGTAGCAAATTTGGTTCAAATGGGTTAGGCAGTTCACAAGTTAGCCTATTTGTGCCTTAAAAGTTTACGCATCTGCCATCTTGAATCAGGGTGGATGACATCATCACAGGCTATGCCATTGAGGTGTCCCTGTGTGTCACTCATTGCAACCATACCTAATTTGGTTCAAATTGGTTATTAGCCTGCTTGCGCCTCAGATGTTCATGTGGCTGCCATCTTGAATTGGAGTGAATGACATCATCACACACCACACCATCTGTGGTGTGCCCCTACAGCTGGAGCAAATTTGGTTCAAATTGATTAGGTGGTTCACATGTTAGCCCAAATACGCCTGAAAAGTTTACGCATCGACCATCTCGGATCAGGGTCGATGACATCATCACAAACTACATCATTGAGGTGTCCCTATGTGTCCCTGCAACTGTACCCAATTTGGTTCATATTGGTCCAGGTGTTGCAAAGTTGAAAGTGGGGGATACACGGACACACACACACACACACACCAGGTGCTCTCATAGGCCTACTGGAAAGTAGGCTAAAATTCATTAAATTTCATGCCATAGTGTTTGCATTTACAAATATACCTAGACAGCAATATAGCAAGCCAGCTTTACAAAGTGAGATTTTTGCAACTGGTGAGGGGTGGGGGGAAATGCAATTTGCAGCCTCTGAATATTCCCAGAAAATGGAAGTTGGTAGTAGCTGTTCATCCTTCTTCAGAATTGGGTAAAATAATAGGAGTTAATTCTTTTCAACCCTGAGAAGGAAATCATTTGGAAAATGCCCTTTTAAATACAAGACATCTGATGTAGGTTTAATCAAGGACTTTATTTTTAAAATACTCCATTTCAATCCTCTCTTCTCACCTTCTCGCGCTCTCTCTTTTTAAAAGGTTGATTTGAAAGCCAGGGGTTGCTGGCCCCTGCATTAGCAAATGGAATATGGCTGTGTGCTACAAGTCAGTAGCAACCCCTCCTTCCCTCTTATGGTTTGGCAGCAAGAACAGTCCAATTCCCTGAGAGGGTCCATTTCAGTCTATTCAAATCAGGGTTTCCTTTCCCCTCGCTTATTCTGTGTGTTTAATCAAAAGCACTAGTTGGTTTTAAAAACAGCATTTGAAAGATAGAAATAAGATATGACAAGAAAATCAGCAAGATATTGCACATTCTTAATCCACAAGCATAGTTTTTTTGTTGACTTTCAATACTTGTCTTTGAGTACTACGTATTCAGTTAGAATGCCCCTAAAATCTAATTAAACGCAGATTTATTGTATATAATATGCACTAGCAATATCTCATTTCATAGACTGATACACTGATTAGTCACCATGCATCCTCTGATTATAATTAATTTCATTGGTTTTTGAAGATGCCTTCTCTTTGAATACCATCAGTACTACCCAGAAACATAGAAACTGATGGAAATCTCTAAGCAAAGAGGGATTTTGTTGTTGTATCTCAGTTTTTGGTTTAGCAAATAATAATGATGTTTTTAATTGGCCAAATAATTTTCAAAATCCTGGAATCACAAGCTTGTGAGTGCCATAGTATTCTTCTTCAGGTGGAGTGTTGAGTATTAAAAGGGTCTGGGAGATTAATTTGCTATAATTATTGATGCTCCCTTGACACACACACCCCCCATGGCTTCTTCTTTTGAGAAGCAGAGGGGAAGAGTGAAGAGCAAGCTGTCACTCACCTGGTAGGCCCCACTCTCCCTCATAGCTCAGTGAATTTTGTCCTGCTCCTTTGTTCAATTATAGCAACACCCCTCAGAGTACAGAATAATCTGAGCTCTCTGCTCTTAGACTTTCAAAATCATGTACACGTTGCCTGCTAACTGAGCAAAGAGACACCTTTTTAAAGTGGTGGTTCTCTTTATTTAGCGGAGGAGAGCAATTTGCCCTATCCACCCCCCAGCACAGCATCCCTCCAATGGTTGTTGCTGGTGTCTATCTTATGTTTCTTTTTTAGATTGTGAGCCCTTTGGGGACATGGTGCCATTTTAATTAATTATTTGTTCATATCTATGTAAACCACATTGGGAACTTTTGATGAAAAGTGGTATATAAATATTTGCTGTATTTGTATAAAAGGGAATTGGGTGTGATAAAAATGATCAGAAGTAGTTTACAGAAAGGTAATTAACCTTGGGGAGGAGGCTGCTGCAGTGTATCTACTCCAGCAAACAAATGTTTAACTGTTCTGTAGCAAGTTAAGTGCTACTTTTAAAAATACATTTGTCTAGATTATTCACATTATTATGTATTCATGCAGAAGAGATCTGATGTATTTTATGGGACTAACTCTTCCTAATGTAAATATATAAAAGTATGCAAGTTGTGAACATACAGACAGAGGCGTAACTAGGGAAAACGGCGCCTGGGGCAAGCACTGAAATGGCGCCCCCCGCGCCCCCCCCATACTACATTATACTTAGGTTTTTCCTCACAAGTGCCCGCCGCCGCCGAGCCAGGCCACTGACTGGCCACCAGGCGCCAGCAAAGCAATGGGGGGGGGCAGGCGGCGCGGAAGGGGTTGCTCATGGGGGAGGGGGTGCCGACGCGCTCCCTTGACTGCTGCAGCACTGCTGCAATGAGCAGGAAACATTTGTATTTAAAAATTTTTTAAAAAATTAATTTTTTGTCATGCCGGCGCCCCCCACGTGACCAGAAAAGATGGCGCCCGGGGCACGTGCCCCCCCTGCCCCCCCTATAGTTACGCCTCTGCATACAGAAGTCTCCATCAAGCAAAATAGAAGACTAGCTAATGATAAGTTCTATAAACGCTAAATAATAATGCAAACATGTGTAGTAGTTTCATGTAGTAAAGTGAGCAAATAAGATATTTAAGCATGAAGTTAAAAACTATTTTTTCATACCCATAAACCTTTCCTCTCCTAAATGTATGCCTGATTTTAATAAAAAATTAACATAAAATATAAAAATGGAAAACATACTTGCTTGGTTTCTCTTTCTTAATAAGATCAACAACTTTGCACAGTCAAGATTTATTGTAAAAGATCCAGAGTATACCCTACAATTTAGTCAGTATGATATCAGGTTTGTGGAATGAAGCAATCCTGTTGCCAAATATGGGAAGAGGCTTTTCACGCAGGTCCCTGAAATGTGATTGGCTGGTGGTATTACATAAAAGTAGTACATGGCATTTTAACATTCCTTGTAGAGAAGTTTAGCAATTAGAATATTTAGATCCATAACACTTTACACAGGGGCTGGCCTTTTCACTCATGATGGCCTGTTAGGAATTAGAAAAGTCTGGCTCTTGGTGGTGGTCTTTTTTTCTTCTTTTTCTTTTGCAAGGAAAATCTTTTTATGCTGATATCATATGTCAAGAGATGTGGGTAATATAGAAAATGTGCATAGTCTGGCTGATGATTCATCAGGTCACAGCTTCCCTTCTTTCACTGTGGAAATCAGTAAGTTTACAAATGCAGGGGGAAGTATCTAGGAAGAAGGATGCATGAGCTTAAAAAAAGAAAAAGAAAAAAACCACTTAAAGTACAAATCACAGCATGAGGGAGAATGAGGGTTGGGAGTGAACACACCAGACCAGCGTAAATGAATACGCCAATTAGAAATGTCAGCTGCTTTTGGATATTTCTCTATGAGACTCTTGCCTATAATTGCTTCTGTACTTGTGCAATCAGCGTGTCGTTATCTGCACTGTAGTCCAACTGCCTGGGATTAGGTTAAAGCCTCTTGCATAACTGAAACATAAATTCCAAAGAGCAAAAAGATAACAAACCTAAGCCTGATTTAGTGGAAAATAGAAAGAAAGACAGCTATTATTTAACTGTGTGTAGAAATAGTGTTATTCCTTTAAAGCATGGGAATTCACAAAGGGTGTATGCAAAGGGGCTGTTTTTCATATGATCTGCTACTGATCTTTGTCCAAGGAGGCGAAGGCTCACTGCATTTTGAGGCCTGTCACATGACTGCACCCTTTGGATGCTCAGGGATGGCTCCAGGTTTCATGGGGACCTCAGCAAACTCCCTTCCATGGGCCCCTCCTGCCTGGAGTTTCTCCCATACTATCACATGAATGCTGTGGACAGAGAAGTATTCCCAGAGGCCAGAAGAGGGCCCTGAGCCCTCAGCAGCCTCCCAGCCATGCCAACTGCTGATGCTAGTCTCCAAGCCAAGTCAGTACAAGTCTTGCAGGCACAGAGTCCTTGTCTGCTTTCACATCTGGTTGCCTGCTCAGCAGAGTGTACCGTGTAACTGTCTCAGACTGGGCCAACCAAGAAGGCATTTTCTATTCTGTGTCCCTAGGAACACGAAAAACAGGCGCTCGATATGTCCTCAGACCATGAAAGAGCCACATATCGAGGCGCTTCAGACCATGAGTTGAAGTGCCAGACGGAGTTTGTGCGGGGAGAGCGGGCTTAGCCTCCTCTCCTGGCACACAAGCAGTTGCTCGTTGCTGGGTGGCCGCATCAGCTGCCCAGATGACCGCTGCTCCGGTTGGGTGCTCTCGCACCCGGCCACACCCAGCTCCAGGGTAAAGGGAACGGGGAGCACCTCCGTGTGGCACCCCGGCCTCCTGAACCCCAGGAAGGTACCGCGCGAGTGTGTGGTACCTTCCTGGAATCCCTCCTCCCCTCCCTCCCACCCCGAGTGTGTCAGCTGCAGCTGCAGGCAGCCGCGGCTGACACACAACCAAATGAACGAGGTTAACAAAGTGCTCACTCCCTTAACCTCATTTAGGGGTAGGGTTTTTTAGGCAGGCTAGCCGCCAGAGAACCAGCGGGCTCACCCGCTAGCCTGGTGGTTCTCACGATGGCTCAAGACTGGGCTGGGCTCCTGTAGCCCAGTTTTGAGCAATCATGTGAATAGCTTCATCATATATCATAGTACTCCATCTGAGAACATCTTTTCCTGTATTGTTTATTGGAAAGATGTCCAATTTACAAACTAATTTGCAATTATCGCTTCAACTGATTTTTAAAAAATGCCTAAAATGCTATTAGCACCTATTATAATAAATAGATCTAAAATTAAAATAGATCTAAATTAAGCCAAACACACCTCTTCAGTGTGAAGCAGCTAGTTTGCACCTTGATAAACCTTAGAAATATTTAGCAATCTTTACAAGAAAGAGTGGCTGACATCCAAGATAACACTGCACTTGTGCAGCAGTGCTAAAATCCAGAGTACTACTGCATCATTGTGCAAGATGGCTGAACCGGGATCTCCCCCACCTTGACACTTAAGGATCTCACATGGACCACATGTAATTTACCCACCAGAGCAAAGTCTTTAAACATGTCTAAAGCCCTCTTGTCTCTTCTGCAGGTGGCTCTTCAGTATTTAAAAGAAAATTCCATCCTTCAGTACCGTAGAAAATTGCTTTCCTCCCACACCCTTGAAATGTTGTTTCTAGACTGTCTGCATCTACATTTTTGTCCTTTTTGTGTGTTGAGTGCCTTTCCTTCAGAAGCAGAAGAGTGTCTGGCTTTGATGGCAGGAAAGTTGGAATGTGATGTGTGGGCAAAGCAGAACTCCATCTCCCAAAAGAAGACTCTGATTATTAGTAAGGGGGGTGGGCATGGAGAAAAAATCTTTGTTGCCACTTCATTATTGTAATGGTGTACCAGGTACACTCGATTTCAAACCCAATGTCTTCTGTTTGCTATTAAAAGTTGAATAAAAGCCTCTAACAAGATGGGTATGGGGCCATTTGCAACTATATCGCCTTCTTCCAAAGCCCACTGTGCATCACAGAAATATGTCACTGTGGGTTACATGACCCTTAGGGACATATTTTTGTGATGCACCACAGCATCACAGGGAAGGAGAGAACTGAAAATCGGTCCTTCTCCCTCTTGTGTTACAGTGCAGCAGTAGTCTGGACCTCGACACTGCTGCATGAGTGCAGTGCTAGTCTGGATGTCAGCCAATGCATTCTATTGCCATATCCAGTAAATATTTAATTTACTTCTCTATTTAGTTTGGATTATTTCATCCCAACCTATGTTAAGAGTTCAGGGTCTTTACCACTTTTAAAATTAAAAATCTAAAAAAAATAGACCCCACCACCAGGGGTCTTTGCCAAATGTAATGGCAAAATACAGGAAATGTGAATTCTTTCACTTTCTGCACTAGTACATTTGTTTATTAACATCTTAGCCCACCCTTTTTCTCCCATCTAACTTATAAAAGGAACAGAGCTTACATGGTTGCCCAGGGTTGTTTGCAGGATTCTTTAACTGAAGAGAAGATGAGGGAGGAGAAAGATGAAGACCATAAAATAGAATCTAATGGTATGCGTTCTCTTTTCTGTGTGATATACTCATCTAATTGCTGCTAAACAGGCACACACATTTAAATGTGTGCCATGCTTTTCTTTTCTTTTTTGGTTGCCCTAACACCAGCTTAGCCTTGTTCTCGTTTCTCTAATTATGACAGTACTTTGTTGCATGCTGTTATCTCTTAAATGTAATACAGTTGTGCCAAGAGGTTTCAGTCAGATCAGGGCCCCATTTGCTGCATACAAACACAGAGTAAGTGAGCGCCTTTGTCTCAAACAGCAAGTTAAAACAGGATGTAAGGAGTGGATGTAATCAGAGACTGTGGCAAGGAGGACAAAGGTGACAAGTGATAGCAGCAGTAAGACTCTGCAGGGAGCAGACAGTCCAGCTGCAAACACAATCTAGAAAGGCTTTTCTAAAAGTTACAGAACACCTCCACTAATCACTGTGGCATTCCTGTAAACACAAAATTCCAGCACCTCTTGGACTGCATCTATTGTCCTTTGAGATAATACTCCTGGAAATTCTTTATGGAATTCTCACCCACATGTAGCATGGGGTGTTGAACATAAGACATGATTTTGGTGTCCGTAACAAGGCCACAAAACCACTATTATGGACCCTAATCAGTATTCAGGGCCAAGAAACTGCACATGGCAGGCTGGCAGGCTTACTGACAAGCCACTAGTAAAAATGGTGGCAGTGCGCTATTAAAGTCACCTCATGCACTTGAAGCAAGTTTACAGCAAGTCAGTGTTCCTTCCTTGCATGAGGGAACTGTGGCAGGCAGACATAGGAAGACAGATGTGTATCACAAAATGGAGCATATATGAGTGGAGGGTATCACATTGGGAGCATTGATGTTCATCAACTCAATGAAAAGGCCAGAGCAGCAAGAAGGCATTTGGTTTGGCTGTGCCCAGCCATGAAGCTCACCAGATCTTTGACCTGGAGGATATGGCTTCTATTTCCAACCCATCCTGTGGGCACACCACCCTGACAGAGTGCAAACCGGAGGCAAGCTATGACACTTAAATATTCGCCATGCTTTGGGGATGGGTTGTGGCTGTCAGAATCTACCCCCTTCCTCTCTCCACCCTCTCAGGTCTCCCAGATCTGGAATAGGGAACTCACCAGGGCAGTAGACACAATTGCTCCTAAGCGTCCCTTCCGATCTGCTTTAAAAGTGGCCCCTTGGTATACAGAAGAGTTACGGGGTCTGAAGCAGCAAGGTAGGCGACTGGAGCGCAAGTGGTGGAGAACTCAGCTTTAATGTGACAGGACACAGCATAGAGCCAATTTGAAGGTTTATGTGGAGGCGGTGCTTGCGGCAAAAAACCAATTCTGGTCTGCGCACATTGCTTCTGCGGGTTTGCGTCCAGCAGAGCTGTCCAGGGTTGTGAGGAGTTTGATTCAGGCTCCTTCCAATTCAAACCAATCCCCAGAGACTTTGTTCTGCTGTGATGCTTTTAATGGGTTCTTTGCGGACAAAATCTCCTGTATTCGGGTCGACTTGAACTCCACTGTTTCTGCAGAGTCTATTAAGGTGGTGTCCAGCAATCCCTCTTGCAGTATTAGATTGGATCAGTTTCAATCTGTGATACCTGATGACGTGGACAAGCTGCTTGGGGCGGTGCAGCCTACCACTTGTTCTCTGGATCTCTGCCCAACTTGGCTGCTTTTATCTAGCAGGGAGACCATTGGGGATAGCTTAGTTAATATCATTAACTCATCACGGAGGGAGGGTAGGATGCCTCCTTATTTGAAGGAGGCAATAATTAGACCACTTCTTAAGAAGCCTTACTTAGATCCCTCAGTGATGGACAGTTATAGGCCGGTCTCCAATCTCCCATGGTTGGGCAAGGTGATTGAGAGAGTGGTGGCTAACCAGCTCCAGGTGGTTTTGGAGGAAACCAATTATCTAGACCCATTTCAAACTGGCTTTAGAGTGGGCTATGGGGTCGAGTCTGCCTCGGTTGGCCAGATGGATGACCTTTACCAGGGAATCGACAGAGGGAGTGTAACTCTGTTGGTTCTTTCGGATCTCTTGGCAGCGTTCGATACCATCGACCATGGTATCCTTTTGGATCACCTGGGGGAATTGGGGATAGGAGGCACTGCTTTGCAGTGGTTCCGCTCCTATCTCCCAGGCAGATTCCAGATGGTGGAGCTTGGTGACAGTTCCTCTTTAAAATGGGAGCTATTATATGGAGTTCCTCAGGGCTCCATTCTGTCACCAATGCTTTTTAATATTTACATGAAACCACTGGGTAAGGTCATCAGGAGATTTGGTGCAGAGTGTTATCAGTATGCAGATGACACCCAAATCTATTTCTCCTCCTCCTCCTCCTCCACCTCCTCCTCCTCATCATCATCAGGAAATGGCATTCACTCCCTAAATGCCTGCCTACAGGCAGTAATGGGCTGGATGAGGGATAACAAATTGAAGCTGAATCCAAGCAAGATGGAGGTGCTCATTGTGGGGGATCGGAACTTAAGGGATGAGTTAGATCTTCCTGTGCTGGATGGGGTTACACTCCCCCAGAAGGAACAGATGCACAGCTTGGGAGTGTTCTTGGATCCAGGCCTCACCATCGTATCTCAGGTGGAGGCTATGGCCAGGAGCGCTTTCTATCAGCTTCGGCTGATTCGACAGCTGCTTCCATTCCTTGTAGAGAACGATCTCAAAACAGTGGTGCATCAGCTGGTAACCTCCAGGCTTGACTACTGCAATGTACTCTACGTGGGGCTGCCTTTCTATGTAGTTCGGAAACTTCAGTTAGTTCAAAATGCAGCAGCCAGATTGGTCTCTGGGGTAACCCAGAGAAACCATTTTATGCCTGTCTTAAAACAGCTGCACTGGCTGCCGATATGTTTCTGGGCGAAAGACAAAGTGCTGGCAATTACCTTTAAAGCGCTGAATGGCTTGGGTCTGGATTACCTTATAGAGCGCATTCTTCGGTATGATCCCCATCACTCATCACTCATTTAGGTCATCTGGATAGGTCCATCTCCAGTTACCACCAGTACGTCTGGTGGTGACTCAGAACCAGGCCTTTTCTGTAGCTGCTCCTGGTCTATAGAATGCATTCCTGGCAGATATCCACAATTTAGGCTCACTGTCGGCCTTTAAGAGAGCCCTAAAAACCTTTTTGTTTAGCCTGGCCTTCCAAGGCTTGTAAAGTGTTGTTGTTTTTTAAAAGAATTTTAATTGGTTTTAATTGGTTTTGAATTGTTTTTAGATTGTTTTTAGCATTTTGTTTGAATTCTGGGTTTTATGTCTTTTTTAAAAAGTTGTTGTACTCCGCCCAGAACCTCTAGATGGGGCGGTTTATAAATGTTATTTTATTATTATTTATTTTTATTTTACACAGTCAGACAGGTGTTATTGACTGGTTTGTTTTATCCAGACATCGAGTCCTTCCCAAGGACCTGGGATGGCTGAATTTTATTGTTAATGTTGTTGCTGTTGTTATAGATATCGTCGCAGAATATAGGCTGTTCCCAGTAAAGCTGCTTTTTGTAATTGGCTGATGGTGATTTCTGTGGCCCCTATGGTGTTGAGGTGCTCTTCAAGGTCTTTTGGAACTGCACCCAGGGCGCCAATTACCACTGGGATTATTTTGGTCTTTTTCTGCCACAGCCTTTCAATTTCAATTGGTAGATCTTTGTATTTGGTGATCTTTTCTATTTCTTTTTCTTCTATTCTGCTACCCCCTGGTATTGCTATGTTGATTATTTTGACTTGTTTTTCTTTCTTCTCGACTACAGTTATATCTGGTGTATTGTGTGGCAATGTTTGTCTGTTTGTAGTCGGAAGTCCCATAATATTTTTACATCATCATTTTCTTCAACTTTTTCAATTTTATGGTCCCACCAATGTTTGGCTACAGGTAACTTGTATTTTTTTGCAGATGTTCCAGTGGATCATCCCTGCTACTTTGTCATGCCTTTGTTTGTAGTCAGTCTGTGCGATCTTTTTACAACAGCTGATTAGGTGGTCCACGGTTTCATCTGCTTCTTTACAGAGGCAGCACTTACTGTTTGTGGTAGATTTTTCGACTTTTGCTCTTATTGCATTTGTTCTTAGTGCCTGTTCTTGTTCAGCCAGTATTAAACCCTCTGTTTCTTTCTTCAAATTGCCATTCTTCCCTTCCCTTCACCCAAGCCCCGGAGCTGCCAGATGATGTGCGGGCAGATGGCAGGAGAGCTGCCACTCGTCTGCACCGCTGATCCACCCACCCAGAGCCCTGGCTGTTATCGTCTGCGGGAAGGTAGTAGCTTTCTCATGCGATCGTGAGAAGAGCTTCACTGAGTCGGTCTTCCTCTTCTTGCCTTCCTACAAAGGGTGTTTGTGTTTCCCCCAATATGTTTGAATGTTTCTAGGAATTTTTTGGAAATTTATGTATTCTCCCCCCTGGTTTTACTTATTTGCTGGTCAGTGACCAAAATAAAAATTACTGAAAATTACTACTACATTATGTCATGAAAACCATCTTGAGGGACAATTGAATTTTGCTGTTCTCCTTTATGTATTTTGTGCTGCATGACAATGGAGGGACAGCATTATATAAACAAAATAACTATTATTTAGAATGTTTATTTATTTCATTTCTATCCCACTTTTATATATAAAATGTATTCACATTGTATTAGATACCTACATGAAATAAAAACAGTACCTTCACTATCCAGACTTTAGTTACTTAAATCTCCCCATTGATTTATCAGAGTTCCACGAGTGCTCCAAATCCCACTTGAGTGAGCTTTCCCATTTACTTCAGTGGAGGTGTGCAAAGCAGAAGAGTAAAAGAAGGAACTCCTTCTTGTTGAATGACAGCCTATAATGTTTTGCTCTTTTTCTTTACAGAAACCTAATGTGCAAATTACTTTACAGTTGCCTTTACTGTATTTGATACATGAAATGCATGTATTTGATGCATTGTTCGTGTGATGCAAACACATAAACAATGTGTTTATTACTGAAAGTGCCATGAAGCATGCTTTGTTTTATTTATTAAGTCATAAAATATCTGATTTTGAAGGCTTACCTATTTTGAAATCTCATTAGGTGATGTATGCTAACACTAGTAACCATGACCCCCTGCTGGGCAGCCCTGGAAACCCTAAAGGTTCCTTCCAACACACTGAACTATCTTTCGTGCTGCTTTCCTGGCTCCATTCTTGTTCTATATAGCACAGAAATGATACTAGTTTAGTTAACATTATATCAAATAAAAATAGACAAACCAGATGGAAAGCAACTCGGTAAACAAAGAAAGATGTAAATGTTCAAGTGTTTCCCTTTGTAATACATTCCATAGCTAGAAAGAAATCTCTCTTGATAAATAAAGTCGTAAATAGCCTCCCTCAAAAGTGTGGTGTAAAGTATTTTGGTTGTTGTTTAATTTCTGCATTATCTCTTGAGTTGTTGCTCAAAGGGCTACTATAAATGTCCAGTTGTTACAACAAAACCCACATAGGTTTCCTGTTACTTGAGTTCAAGATAAATGTTCCACACAAAACTTCCTACGTTTTAAAAAAAATCCACACAGCAAGTCTTCATCTCATTATAGCAGCTGATTTCTAGCACAGTAATATGGGTGTTTTCATATTTAGTACTGAACATTACTTGAAAGAGTTTGTTTGTTTGTTTGTTTGTTTATCTGATTTATATTCCGCCCTTCCAAAATGGCTCAGGGCAGTTTACAACAGGATAAAAACAATTAAAACCAGTTAACAATTAAAATCAAAACTATAAAAACAGAATAAAACCAATTAAACATTCAAACAGCTAAAAACCCTGGAAAACCAGGGCAATCATTTAAAACAATTTAAAACAGTTTACAGTAGTTTAAAAACCCTGGAAGGCCAGGCCAAACAGATAATTTGAAGTTTAGATGTTTAGAATTTGAAGTCTAGCACAATTCACTTTTCAGTGCTGCTTATAGTCCATTCATTTGCACAGAGCAGGAGTTATTCCAATGAAGTCAGTAAAAACTTCATTGGTTAATTTGTAATTTAGACAGAAACTTTGTGGCAAGCTATTGCATGATGGTGTGTGACACCATGACACTGCTCTAGATTTGGCAGAACAAAGAGGCTTTAGAAATGCTTGCAATTCTTTCCTCGCCTTTCCTCACAACAACCCCCTTAAGCTGAGAGACAGTTAGGCTGTGCGCACAAGCAACCCTACCCTGCCAGGATCGAGGCTGATCCCAGCACTGCTGCCGCAGCAAGCCCAACTGTTGCACCTTGGCTTTTATCTGTGTTAGAGGGCATGAGTGTTCCCTCTAACCCAGGGCCAGGTCGTGTGTATGCTTGGGCTGCCTAGAGAGTCCAACTCCCAAGGAAATCCCCCAAAGCACCCCACTTGTCATGTGGTGCCTTGTGGGATTCCTGGAGGCCTATAAAATGAGTCCTGGCCTCCAGCAATCTGACCACCTTAGCCTGGTCTTGGCTGTGCATGAGAACAGCCTCACAATGTACATGGCAATATCCATGGGTAGGATGTAAAATAGGAGAGAGCTACTCGAATAAAATTACAACTGTAGAAAAAGCTAGATTTTTAATATTTCAATGTAAAATAAATTGATTTCTGTAAAATTGAATACACATATGGCAAGTTATCAACCAGTTCTAAAAGGCAGTGTCAGAACACTGGCTGACATCCAGGGCCATCTTCCAGCAGTGCATCAGGATGACATGCTCATATGAGAAGCTCTAAAATATGTTCCTGAAGGCCACACAACCTTCAGAGACATATTTTCAGGTGACACAATGCACTTACAGAGCCAGAGTGAATCATCAAGAATTATCTGGGTCTACATGGCCCTAGTGCAGCCAGAAAAACTCTTCCTCACATGGGTATATGTTCCCATGCCTTTAGGATTTCAGCTGATGTTTATGCTAGTAAACCTATAACTGTTATGGCATCTTTAGGCTAAGAACAAGAAGGATCCTGCTGGATCAGACCAAAGATCCATCAAGTCTAACCTTCTGTTTCCCACTTTGCCTAAGCAAATACCTCTAGGGAGCTCATATAGGCAAACAGACTATTCCAATTGTTGCATCTCAGCAACTAGAACTGCTTCTACAACTGGAGGTAGCATGGAAACTAACGGGCCCGTTAGACCCAGACCTTTTAGGCAACCATCTATTCCAGCAGCGGAATCTTCCTGTCTTTCATATTAAGTTGTTTTAATGTGACAGCCAGTTAACATTCTTGGTGTATTTTTGGTTTGTTTCATGGTAAATATTTTGTCAGGCTGCTTTCTTTTTAAAAAGATCATAAGACTGACAAATCTTTTAACAACTTCTGCATGTCATAAACTTGTGATTCTGATAACAATTGCTTTTGTGATTTGCAGACAGCTTCCATGACTGAATATGTAAGTATGAGTTTAGAGAGGTAGAATCTTGTGTTGATAATAACAGGGAATTAGAGGACATCAGGATTCATGTTTTTTGAGACTAGCAGTATGCGTAAGGATGTATTGTCTCCTTAAAATTGAACTAGAAGGCCTGCTCATTTACTCTTGCCTTTGACACGTGGTATTCCTCCCTCCTTTTTCTGGTTGTATCTTGTTTCTTTCCCACTCTGACTCATTAGATTGTAAGTCAGGGCCTGTCTTATATTCTTCTTATCCATTCTAAGGTCTACATGATGAGAGTAAACTTTGATGTGCCCAGGGGCGTAACAAGGCTGGAGTGGGCCCAGAGACAAAATTTTTAAATGGGCCCCTCGCTGATACACACACACTTCACAATATATAGTCATGTGACTTGCCTCTGGGGGGGCCCTCGAGGTGTGGGGGCCCCAGGCAGCCGCCTCCCCTTGCCTAATAGTAGTTATGCCCCTGGATGTCCCTTTCCCCCTCAGGCTATACAATAAATGTTCTTCCCAATACTGTTCTCAAATACAGCTTTGCTTGATAAATAATGTGAAGGTCTGTTTTTTTTCCCATATGAATCCATATTTATAACTTCTAGTTTGTGCTTCCAAATAATGCAAGGGAGCAAAACAAAAGCAATATTTCAATTACAAGAATAAATACAGGCAACCGTTGGCCCAGTGGTAAGGTACTTATTATTGCTAACTGGGCAAAGAGGCACCTTTCGAAGTGGTATTTGAAGTGGTATGGTGATTCTCTTTATATTTATCAGGGAGAGAGTAACTGGCCCTATTTAATAGGCAACCCCCAACACAGCATCCCTCCATGGCTGTTGCTGGTCTCTAAAGGTAAAGGTAACATGTGCCATTGAGTCGGTATTGATTCCTGGCGACCACAGAGCCCTGTGGTTGTCTTTGGTAGAATACAGGAGGGATTTACCATTGCCTTCTTCCATGCAGTATGAGATGATGCCTTTCAGCATCTTCCTATATCACTGCTGCCCGATATAGGAGTTTCCCATAGTCTAGGAAACATACCAGCAAGGATTCAAACCAGCAACCTCTGGCTTGGTAGTTAAGCCATTTGCCTGCTGCTCCATTAGGTTTGTACTTGGTGTTTATTTATAGAGTGTGAGCCCTTCGGGAACAGGGAACCATCCTCTTATTATTTTTCTTAGGGATGTGTACAAAACTGGCTGGCCCAGTTAGGTTCGAGGCAGAACCGGCCTCGAACCCAACTGGGCCAGTTTGGTCCAGCACCCCTCAAACCCCGCCCCCAGTTTGGTTCGGTCCAGGGGCGGGATTCGTGAACTTTTTCAAGTTTTTTTAAAAAATTACCTTAAAAGTGATCATCAAGGAGGCAGGGGTGTGTGCATGTGTGCCGAGGTTCCCCCTCCCCTGCTGGCCTTCAAAATGCCCCCTTTGGGGCTTTTAGGCCCATTTTCCAGCCCATTTGGGGCTTCCTAAAATGGTGCGATGTCCAAAATTGCAGGCACCACACATGAGCAAATGGCCTCTGCAAGGCCTGGCATGGCCCATGGCCTCGCAGAAGCCATTTTCACATGCACAGTGGCCATTTTGGGGGGTTTGGTCATTTTTAAAAAAAATTAAAAATGGCCACCACGCATGCGCAAATGGCCTCTGTGAGGTTGTGGGCCATGCCAGGCCTCACAGAGGCCATTTGTGAATACACGGTGGCCACCGAAAAATGGGCCTTAAAGGCTCAAGGGGGGCATTTTGAAGGCCGGCAAGGGGGGGGCCTGCGCGCGCGTGCGCACGCACACGCACGCACACACACACACACCACCTCAATGATCACTTTTAAGGCTTTTTAAAAATTAACTTGAAAACGTTCATGAACCCCACCCCTCGAACCATCAGGGCGATTTGATTCTAGGCAGAACCAAACCAGGGGGTGATTGGTCTGGGGGTCGAACTGTTGAATCCCTGAACTGGAACTGCGAACCCTCAAACCTGTTTGCACATAACCCTACTTTTTCTATGTGAACCATTTTGAGAGCTTTTTATTTATTTTATTTATTTTATTTATTTTATTTATTTATTTTTGCATTTTTATACCGCCTTTCGTTAAAATATAGCCCCAAGGCGGTTTACAAAAGTTAAAAACATACAATAAAAACAACATGCTAAGAGTATAAAAACATATAAAAACAGGCATAAAACAATACAAGAAATTTTTGTGTTGAAAAACATTAGATAGATAGATAGATAGATAGATAGATAGATAGATAGATAGATAGATATGGTGATGGTGGTGGTAGTGCCCACAGCTCACTTACTAAATTATTTCATGTACACTATTTGGAGTTGAGTCATGGAGTTGAAAGTTATCCTCATCAGCAGTTTATCAAGCATGATAAAAAATCAAGTAAAAAACCAAGCAGTTTATCAAGTAAACAATCAAGGCCAATAGTTACTTCGTAAAGGTAATCTATATTTACCTCGGCATTGACTAAGTTATTGACTAGTTATTGAGGCTCTTCACATAAGCAGCCCATTCACTCCCGATCCCAGTGCTTCTGCTGAAGAAGAAGAAGAAGAAGAAGAAGAAGAAGAAACTGGAATTACCTCCACTTCCTGTTTTCTTTGCAAACCATCCAGGGATCACACTAACAACTGTAGATTACAGTCACAGTCACATCATAAATTATAACAACTGCGCAATGACTTCTAATTCCTTTTATTTTATGTTTATACAGTTGCATTTTATTGCAGTTTTTATTGCCACAACAGTAGGAAAAAAAATGTTCCGGATTATTATAACTAGTACGACTATTAATTATGGACTGTCTGAGGCAGTCAGGCGAGGGTACATTTCTAGGGTTGCTATCATGTGTTTTCAACAAATCTCTAGCCACAGGGGTAGGTTTTGAGTGGTCAGAGAGTGGAACCTGACATTTTGGTGATACAGCAGCCTTATGGGTTTTGATGGAGGGCCTGGCAGGTTTTGATGGATTCAGAAGTATTTTGGTAGATGCTTAAGAAACCTCTGGGAATAACTGTAGTACACACATGCCTGTGATTAGAGAGGTGATGTTGGTGTTGCAGAGCTATGAGGCTTTTAGGGTTAGTTGTGCTCTGGCCCCTTTCTTTTCAAAATTAACCTTGGTATATATTTCAAGGATGTAGCTGTGCCTCAAAGTCAGTAATAAATATAGCAGTATGCTTTTATTCCTAGGAATTATTTGTAATATTTTATTTGCTTCTCCCAACAAAGTAGGAGAGAAGTCACTTGGAACAAAATCTCTGTCCACCCCTTGTTCAAAAGACCAGGTTAATGCAACAAAAATGCCTCCTACAAACCCAAGGCAAACAACAACAACACCTAAATGGGCAGGTAAAACACATGCTGATTGGCAGCCATATGCTCTTCCTTGGCAGCAATTTCTCACCCATTCCATATGTCCCTGCAATGTTAAATCATGGCGGGACTCCATAAACTCCTCCACCTTCACGTACTTGCCATCCAGGAATTCTCTGGCAAGCTTCTAGGTTTGCCCTTCCTCCCTTTCCCTTCCAGTAAGCCAACCTGGGCCCACACCCATCAGGCAGAGTCCCTGTTTATTGGCTCTGTTGGCCTTTCCTTGCAGAACCATGCCTCCCATCCTTTCTTCACCCTGGCAGTTTGGCTGGCCTGAAGCACATATTCCATGGCAGTTTTGGAAAGGGAAGTCCCTACCATTTGTCACTGCAGAAATATCTTCCTACACAATGGTATCTTTGGCATGTCCCTAGAAAACTGAGCCATTGTATGATCATTAATGCTGCTCTTGAAATAATGCACTGGGCATGTTTACCTGACAAAAATTCAGAAGTTGTTATCCCTGATAGTAATCCCTGCACAAGCAATTCCAAAATACTTCAGCTACATATTATTGCTGACTATTTTGAGTAACTGAACATGAGCCCATTCACATGAATGTTTGGGAGGGCAGGTGGGGAGGAAGGCTGAATAACCTTCCCTTCCCTGCAGATGATTACAAAGGCATTGCTTTTGCTGGCTGCGTGGATCACATGTGCAGACAATCCGTTGCTGCCCAGGTAGAGCAGAGGTGCTGGGGTTGGGACATCTTGTCCCAGCCCCCAGAAATCCCACAATGCACTGCACAAGTACACGGTGCATTGTGGGGTTTTCCCCAAAGACGAACAGGAGCCCACTCCTATGCCAGTGCTGGTGCATTGTGGAGATTGTCCCAGCAAGGGCCAGGAGCCCACTCCTAGCAGCCAGAGCCCACACACAAGCAGTTAGCCCAAGCTAAGGGTGTGCACATGCCTTTAACGTTGGCTAACAGGTGGGCTCTGTATGCAGGTTTGCCACCATGGTGCCTCCGGGATCTGCATGGATCCCAGTGGTTCTCACAGGCAACCAAGCCTGGGCTTGGCTGCCTTAGCCCAGTGAACCCTGCTTGTCAGAATAGCCTCCATGTTTCACCTATCACAGAAAACAACTCCCCTTTTATCCCAGGATAAAAGTAACATTTATTGCTTTTCAGAGGTTGTTCCAGGAGAGTAGCTATACAGTGGCGGAGCCAGCTGAACAGCGGCCTAGGCCCAAGCCCACTGGGTCCCCTCCACATACACCCATGTGTGTGATGTCATGCACAAGGGGGCATGTCTCAGGCTCCGGAGGAGCCCAGAGTGATCTCCCCCTCTCCTGCCCGGGCTATACACCCAGGTGTGCACAACACCAGCGGTGCCAACTGCAGAGAGAATGTTGAGCGATATCAAGCGTCCAGTTTCATGTATGGAAACTCTGCCATTCTGGGGGTGGGGGGAAGGGAGGGAGGCCAGGGGGCAGTGAAGACTTGCTATATTGCCATCAGCCCAGTGTGTGCGGAAGACGCTCCTCCAACCCCCAGGTTTCGCACCAGTGCCACAAACCAGAGCTCCCAATCCAACCCTTTCGGGCCGACGTGGGGAATTTCCCTTCCTGATGACCTATAGCCCCATTCTCTGGATGCTTACTTGGAATCAAGTCCCACGGAGTACAATGGGGGCCACCTTCTCCCACTCCAAATGCCCAGCTCCATCCCACCATTGTCTGCTGCTGCTTCTTCCAGTGCACCCCCACTCCCGGTAGCTTACATGCAAACTGTCAAGACGGAAGGCGGCTTCTCTTCTTCCCACAGTGTCTTTGACCTATTCCAGCAAGCACATGTTGAAAGGCTGGCCTGTTCTTCTGCAGCTAGACCCCAGTGCCTGCCTGCCTGCCTGCCTGCCTGCCTGCCTGCCTGCGAGAAAGATGCTCTGCCACCAGACTCCACTCCTCCTTCATCTCCTCCTGCAGCCCCTTGGTTAGCTCTTTCCTTCCCTCGCTGAAATGTGAACATCCCACTGTAGGCTACGAGCCCGGGCCACACCCCTTTGCATGTGATGTCATGCACAAAGGGGGCATGGCCTGGGCTGCCGAGAGCCTGAACAAGCTCTCAGCTTGTCATTTTGTCATGGCTCAGACTTCTGACTCAGAAGAGTCAGAGCTAGAACGGGAGGATTCGCCTGCTAGTGAGGGCTCAGAGGCACAACAACAGGATTTGGCAGGGAGACCAGACTCTGGAGCTGAGGATTCGCAGCAGCTGCCAGACATGATTTCTGATGGGGAGGAGGAGGCTGGGATTTCACCTGTCTTGAGAAGATGTCTCAAGAGGCAAGCTCAGTGGGAGTTATGCAGGTGCAGGAGATAACAAGAGAGGAAGCAGAAGTGCTGACTCAGGGAAGCCTGATTGGCTACTGGTTCTCTTGAACCATATATATTTAGCAGTCTGTCAATTGCTCAGATGCTGTTAGCAACATTGCTGACTGCAGTCCGTGTGCTATCCTGAATTCCTAACTTTTCCAAATTCCAGTTTGCCCTTATTTATGCTTTCCTGCTTTGTTCCAATAATTCATTGTTTCTGGTGCCCCTCGCTCTTTTCATTCTTTGCTCTGTGTTTTCTTTTCAGTTCTTACTCAGTTACTGTTAGAGGGGGGTACCTAGTTCAGTTCAGGGGGACTTAATTCATTTACTATTTTCTTTGTGAGCCTTTTATTTTCTGAGCGTAGCTTCGCTGCTACTTTCTGTTAACTCACAGGGGGAGTGCTGAAGGGGGTTGTAAATCCTGTTGGGTAAGCCGAGCTAACAGATTTATGACACATTTCCAGCAGCACCATCTGCCTGATAATATGTTTTCCCCTTTCTCTTCCTCCAGAGAGGGGGGGGAAACGTTCTATCGGGCAGTTGGCGCTGCCTGAAATAACTGATGGAGAGTTCACCCGGGCTCTCAGCAGCCTGGGCATGGGAGTGGGGAGTTTGCTCTGGGCTCCTCTAGAGCCCGAGCCACGGGGCTTTGGCAACCCCCCATTTTTCATTGGCAGCCTGGGTTCTTTGAACCCATTTGCACAATGGTGGCTACATCCCTGTAGCTATAATTGAACAAGGTGTAGGGGGAAATGCATGTCCCTGGGCCCCTGAGAGGGGCCCACTGGTGGAGTGAGAGAACCGTCATTGCTCTTCACTGTTAAAATTGTATGAATGTGTGATGTGACTGTTTTTAGTGTATGTTTTTTAGCATATGTTTTTTAAAAGTTTCTGAGTCATTTTTATGTGTGCAAATGTGTGTGTGAATGTGTTTGTATGCATGGAGAGTGTGTGATACTATTTGCACAGGAATGAGAAAAAGGGCATGCCAAGAATGTTTTGTTTCTCACCATGTCCTTAAAGTTCTTCTGCAGCAAAGACACAGGTTTTTGTGTGTGGGGAGAAGAAAGTGGGAAGCCCAGGGGGGCAATCTTTGCTTCTTGTTGCAAAGCCCACTCCAACCTTGCTACACCCTTGGATTGTTCTTTCTATTTCTATTTCAGTCAACCTCCTGCTTATCCCTTAAACATATAAGCAAATCAGAGGTTGAAATGAGGATTATTATCCTAGGATAATTTCCAGATCCTCAGAAGGTTAAAATAAAAATAAAATAAAAACACCACAATCTTTCCATTTTGGCAGGTGTGCTGATAGCTTTTGGATTCCCAAATTCAAAAGAATATCAATAATATGAAAATTATGCAAGAATGTTTTCCTTGATCAATCAAAAGCAAGTGGAGGCACCATTACATCAGGTGAATACATCAAACATTGTTTTCAATATCAGCTGTTTTTCCAACTTAATTTCCTCCCAAGCTAGTAAAGTCTTCATCATTTTCACCACCATCTTACCAGAGTGGAAGCAAGCAATCAGAAATCCCTCCATCATTATCAAATGATGGCATATAATTACTGCAGTTTTTCCCTTAGAAAAAGGGAGGAAAGTTTAACAACAAACAGCTCTCTAATTGTACTACTGTTACACACAGCTGTATCAGAATGGGAACAATGGGTTTGTTACTGAAAATGCCATAAATCATATTTTGCCTTGCACATTGCTTAGAGGGTAATTAGAAAGCCATTTAAATGGAAAATAAAGCATGTTGGAAGCAGAAATTGAATTTCTGTTCCACGTAATGGTTTCACAATAGAACTGTGTGGTTTCTATAGAATGGGAAGCTACTATTTGCTTTTTAAATGTTCCTTTCTAAAATGCTCCCCAAAAGAAATTAACCATATTGTAAATGCCAAGTTGGTAAAAGAGAATATATTTTGCCACTGGTTTGAAGTAGGTTGTTTCTTTGCTTGCAAGTGTACAGTACTGCATCATATTCACATCAAGATTAAGGAGTACTATATCTACATCCACCTCACCAGAGATTGAACACTTTGGGATGAGTAGGAGTTTTGTTACTCATAGCATTGGGGTTTGCTCAGATACCCAGACAACTGTGCTAATTCACAGCAGGGCTGATGGAGTCCTTCCCACTCAGAACTGTTGGAGGCAGATAAACCCGCAAAATATAGATATCAATTTCAGTACTCTGCTTGCTTCATGTGTGGCTTAGTCCATCATCCAAGTAAGTTAAAATGCTTTTATTTATCAAGACAAAATCTCTTTAAATCATACATATAATCTTCGCTTAATTGTATGTCACTACAAAGATCTCATTATATGCTTCACCTGGGACTGTTTCCTGTGGAGGAGCAGAAGCAGCCTGAGGTATTGCAGTGCCTGAGACAAGACACCACATGCTGGGCAAAAAAGCATCTTTCAACGTATTGATTCCTTTCTATTTAGCAGGGGGAGAACAAGTGGACTTGCTACTCAACCCCAGCACAGCATCCCTCCAGTGGCTGTTGCATGTCCAAAGAACATAAGAACAGCCCTGCTGGGTCAGGACCAAGGCCTATAGTCCAGCATCCTGTTCCACACAGTGGTCCACAATATGCCCCTGGGGAGCCCACAGGTAAGAGCTGAGGGCATGCCCCCTCTCCTGCTGTTGTTCCCCTGCAACTGGTATTGAGAGGCATCGTACCTCTGAGGCTGGACGTGGCCTACAGCCACCAGTCTAGTAGACATTGATAGACCTGTCCTCCATGAATTTGTCTAAGCCCCTTTTAAAGCCATCCAAGCTAGTGGCCATCACCACATCCCATGGCAAAGAATTCCATATATTAATTATGTACTGTGTGAAAATATACTTCCTCTTGTTGATCCTAAATTTCCAGACCTTCAGTTTCATGGGATGACTCCTGGTTCTAGTGTGAGAGAGGGAGAAAAATGTATCTCTGTCCACTCTTTCCACACCATGCATAATTGTATAGACCTCTATCATGTCTCCCCTTAGTAGCTTCCTTTCCAAAGAGTCCCAGATGCTGTAGCCTAGCCTCATAAGGAAGGTGCTCCAAGCTCCTGATCATCTTGGTTGCCCTCTTCTGCACCTTCTCTAGTTATATGTCCCTGATCATCTTGGTTGCCCTCTTCTGCACCTTCTCTAGTTATACGTCCTTCTTAAGATACAATGACCAAAATAGTACACAGTAGTCCAAATGTGGTTGCACCATATATAAGGGCTTTATAATATTACCATTTTTATTTTCAATCCCTTTCGTAATGATCCCTAGCATGGAATTGGCCTTTTTCACAGCTGCCACACACAGAGTCGACACTTTCAAGAAGCCTTGTGTTTCTTTTGGGGCTGTGCATCTTTTGGGGACAGGAAACTGCCTTCTCCTTTTTATTATTATTTTTCTCTGTAAATTACTTCCAGAACTCTGTGTTGAAAAGTGGTATGTAAATAATAGTAATAATAACAACAATGCCTTTGATGGGGGCTAGCCCTCCTTTCAAAACCAGCCCTTGCAAGCTTTGAAAGTAGCTTGGGGGGCCAGGAAAGAGGAGAGGTTGCCAGCAACCTCCTCTTCTCTCCTTGTGCTACTCACAAACTTTGCAAAGAGTGTGAGGAGAGGTGCTCCTTGCAAAGTTTGCCAGTCCCAAAGAGCTGCTGTGATGGCAGTGGCAAGGGGCATTCTGCCGCTCAGCTGGTGCCCCAATAACCTGCCACCTGAGGTGACTGCCTCATCTCACCTCATGAAAGGGCTGCCTCTGGAGAAGCAGCAGCAGTGGCTCATGGCCTTGCCACTAACAGAGATCCGGTTGGCGGGGACTAGAGACAGGGCCTTTTTGGTTGTGGCCCCTCAGCTTTGGAACACCCTTCCTGAAGAGCTTTGCCATGCTCCCTCCCTTTAAAAAACAACTAAAAACACATCTTTTAAAAGAGGCTTTTTAATGCTCCATCTTTGGTTATATCTGGTAGGTTATTTAGACTTTAGTTTTTATAATTCTCAATTTTTAGCTTTTAAAATAACTTTTAATTTGAAACTTAATTCTGATTGTGGTTTTAGCTGGACTTTTAACTTGATTACTTAACAGTTGGTTTTATTACTTTTATTTTACATTGTATCTATTTTATTGTTATGAGCCATCTCGAGAAGTCCTTGAGCCGCCTCGAGCAGTAGTGTACTGGAGGGGCAGGGTATAAGTATTTTAAATAAGTAATATTAATAAAAGCAGTAATTTCATCCAAAATTACTATTACCAGCTAGATCTCCAAAAGGTCTTGTTGCCAACCAGAGGCTGTATTTGCATCTCCAGGAGCTTGTGTTTTCTACTGCAGTGCTCTTTCTTATTAAACTACTAGGCAGCTTGCAGTCCTGTCTTCTGTGAATGTATTGTTGTGGCTTCCATTCTTCCTTGTCCCATTGACTGACTTTCTTCTCTATTTCAAAAAGCTTGTTCCCCTCACAAAGACACCAAATACAGACATGTATGTAGAATTATTAGTATTATCTGTGTGGAATCTTTGGTTCGACAGCAGGGTTCAAACCTGTGTGGGGCCTCCATCCATTCATGGGGTGAGGACCCAGAAGCAGCATGTACTCACCCTCTGCCACCTCCTGCCCTCTTGCCTCCATCTCTACCTTCTTCCAGCTTTCCTTTCCCTACCTGTGCACCACCTCTTTCCCTCTCCTCTTCATCCCCCTCTGCCCTAGCGCACATGCTGTTTGCAAGCGTATCCTGCTTCCAAATGCGGGAGCAGCAGAGGAGGCAGGCAGGTGCAAGTCTGAAGGAGCCGGAACAGCAGCAGCAGTGGGCAGCCAACTGGCCAGTGGTGAAAGGGGGAGCAGCATGGTCCCAAGGGAAGAAAGGGCCACAAGGGGCAGATGGGCCTGTGTTCTGGAGGCTCCCCAGAACACCAGTAGCTCCATCTCAATAGGTGAAGCCTCCACAATGTAGTTCAGAATCCAAAGTCAGGACCAGGAGGGCTGAGCATGGAACCAGGACTGTGCTGGTGGGTGGAGCAGGAAGACCGATCAGGATCTAGGATCATGAACAAGCTAAGAGTCAAAGCAAGAGTCAGTGGTCAAAGATGAGTGAAGGACCTGGGTCAAGAGGAACCTGAAAGTCAAAGCCAGAAGTCAACAGACAACAATGCACCCAAGCAGACAACAATGCACCCAAGCAGACAACAGTGCACCAGAATCAAGAAGACCTTGATTCTAAAGAAACTTTACTTACTACAAACAGAAAGCCTTTATATCCTTCCTGTTCTAGAAGGATCTAGTTCGAACTGGCAGGGCTCCATGCTCTATTAAAGTTCAGTCGTCTGACAAATGGGTCAGTTTTTGTGAGCTGCCACAAAGAGTGGGGAGGGGGGCGTATAATACAAGAGTGGGGAGGGGGCATATAATACTGGAGGGGGCATATAATACAATATTATATGGATGATGTTATCCACACCAATTAAAGATGGTGGATGGGTAAACTTTTGAGGCGCAAGTGGGCTAACTCGTGAACTGCTTAACTGATTTGAACCAAATTTGCTGCAGCTGTAGGGACACATAGGGACACTTCAATGGCGTAGTTGGTGATGATGTCATCTACTCCAGTCCAAGATGGCGGGCACGTGAACATTTGAGGTGCAAGTGGGCTAATTTGTGGACTGTAAACTGATTTGAACCAAATTAGATACAGTTGTAGTGAGTGCCACACAGGGACACAGTGGTGTAGTTTGTGATGATGTCATCCACTCTGATGCTAGATGGCAGAATCATAAACTTTTGAGGTGTACATGAGCTAACTTGTGAGCAGCTTAACTGATATGAACAAAATTTGTTTACCTGTCTCCATACTGTAGTCATCTGAGATTCTTGTATTAGTTTAACTGCAGCATTTGTGGGAGGGTTCACTTTCCCATGATACAATGCACAGGTTAGGGGAAGATAAATTGTTAGTCAGAAGCCTTCTTTCTGTAGAATCACTAGTTACCAAATCTAGCTTCTTGTTTGGTAACTGGATCAATGGTACCAACACTGGAAGGATGTCGGATTAAAATTTAATTGCACAAACTATGCAGCCTCTCTCTCCCTGCCTCCTCTCCTACTGCTGCCTCAGATCTTGAATCTGAATTCACCACCATGCCTTTCGAATATTCCCAAGTCTGACTCTGTGCTTATGGAAATGTTCCCCTATTTCTAAGCAGCAGGCATGGTTTTGAACAAAACAGTTCTTTGTGATTTAAGATTGTTTTTATTCCTTGTAGTTATGAAGTAGGAACAGGGAAAACTCAGTCCTCATGGGATGTGGGGGCGGGGGGGGAGTACTAGACTTGCTCTGCTGGATCCTTCATTAAAAACATTTCCTTTCATTCTTGTGGTTCCAGCCTCAGACAGCTGCTTAGTGTATGAATTCTTTTTGCAAAGAGAACAAGGAAGAAAGAAATCATCAAGATGAATGGCTCTGGGATAAGCAAAGATGGAGCTTCTTCCTATATTTTGGGGGGAATTCCCCACCCCATGGTGCAAATCATGTCTAAAATTGTGAGTACAGGGAGAAAAAGACAAATGGCCTCTTTCCTCACAGGCCCACCAAAGCATGTCTAAATTTCTCTGTGCTGTAAATTCAGCCTTCGTGATTGAAGCTGAGAGGTTATTATGCTTTCTTCCAGCAGCTCCTTGTATATGTTAAGCAGTGACCTAAATGGTTTTTTTCCCCTTGCAAAGGCTTAGCTCAACAGTCAGCACTAGCTTTAAAGAGTTGAAGAACCAAGAACTTAGAAAAGAGAGGAGGCACAAATAATGGTCTAGCCCAGCTAAATAAAATATATAGCATTTGCGATATATGAGTGGTAAATATCATTCTTAGTTTGAAACACAAGTCACAAAATTATAACCACTACAGTTGACAAAGCACGACCAAAAAGGAGGCAGCAACAGTGAGTTGTGGCATTATCTTCCCAATCTAATTGTTCTGTGAGATTTTAATCCTATTTGCACGTTATGTTCAATGCGCATACAGATCTGTATCCACATACAGTTACTCACACATTAACACCTTGCGCAGGCTGCAGGGAACAGCACCACAACCCCACATGGCCTTTGGTGGAGCAAGCGCTGTGCCCAGAGAAGCAGTGTGGCAGCAGAGAAGCAGGTTATCTGTTTTAAGAGAAACCTGCTTATCTGTTTTTAAGGGAAGTGCTCCCCACCCCGCCATACTAGTTTGGTTGTGGGTGCCCGAGCTGGTTCGGTTGTGGGTGCCCGAGCTGGTTCGGCTTCCAAAAGGAGGTGCTGAACTAGTTCATGCATATCCCTACATCAGACCTTTATTCCCCTTCCCAGCATAGCAACATTGGTAACGTGCCTAACTTACCACTTTTTCATTTCCCGCACCCCTATTACCTCTCAATAAAGCAACTCTTTGTTTTCAAAGTCACCACCCTCTTTCTTCCCTTTCCAGTGCATACAGGTCTTAAGCAACAACCTATTGCTGTTCATGGGTCTGCACCAATGTTCCCCCTAACAGAGATTCCCAGATGTTGTTGACTACAACTCCTACAATCCCAGCCAAAGGCCATTGCAGCTAGGGATGCTGGGTGTTGTAGTGAGCTACATCTGGGAATCCCTGTTAGAGGGAACACTGTTCTGCACCAGTGTTCTCTCAAAAAAAAAAAATCTGTGTGTGGAAGGAGTTTTGTTCTGGGTAGCAATATTAAGGAAACATGTGTGCACATGCATTCAGGGTGGGACCTTCCTGATTAAACCTGAGCGGGATCTAAAATTAACTGAGTGGACATTAAAAAACTGTGTGAGCGCGCACACACACAGAAGGAACACTGGTCCACACCCATTTGATGCTAATTTTCCCCACTTGAGCCAAAACATAGTCATGGAGAGTGGCAGCTGACATACCTCTAGAGCAGGCCTAAGAGAGAGAAAATGGATAGGAATTTCAAAGAGGGAAGAGGGAAGGGACATGAAATATATGTTTGCTTGACCCTGAAAAAGCAAGCTGTCTCTTGGGAATGAATATCTTGCAATAGTTGCTTAACTTAGCTTTTCTGAGGAAGTAATCCCCAAAGCTCTTAAAACAGTTGAAAAAAATACCACTCTGCATTCAGCCAAATCAAAGATTAGGGATGTTGCTCTCCCCTTGAGCATTTAGCATTTGTTCAAGGGAGGCTCTGGGTGGCAGGCATGAGTGGGCAACTACCCTGATCCCTCAAAAGTGGTTTGGCCTCCCACTGCCCCCCATTCCTATTTCAGAAATTTAATGTGTGGGACACAGCTCACCCACCCATAAATGTACTTTGTCCCCTCCATTTTTTTTTATGGTGCCGCCACTGCATTTGTTGTCAAATAATTTGTGTGTGTGCAATATGTAAATAGTAATCTATATTCTTTATTGACTAAAAATATTAAACTGAAATTAATTATTTCAATGAAAAAATGGTAAATTCCAGCAATTCTGGGATTCACTTTACATTAGCTGTCAGCAACAATAAAGGACTGATCAGTTTTATCTGATCAGTAGTTTATTTGGATATTTTTAACTGTACAGGAGCCAGAAAAAGAATCTCCAAAATTTATTTAATATGTATGGTGACTTTACTTGTACAGAAATATTGAGAATTAATTCAGAATAGGTATATCAGTTGCTGCATTTGTTATTTTAAAGAACCATAGTAATGAACACACTCTTTTCTGGGAAGTGATACATGTAGGTAGAATTGTGGTTTTTGTTCAATTTTCTCAGCTTTGAACAGCTTTCTTTGGAAAATATATTCTAGCCACCAGTGGCTATTCCTTTTAAATGATCAGTTACTCATTTCAAATAAAGGACCCAGATGTTCTGTGTATGTGTCACATGGGATAATCACAAGTCATATGTTCAGACTGCAGACTGCATCAGACTGTATCAGTAGTTGGCTTGCTCAAGAAGTGATTTGATGTGAAATGTTTAGAAGAGCATTAATATACAGTTGGTGGAAGAGCTTAAAATGTTGCAAGAATAGAGATGGTTTAGTATCTTGAAGTTCCAGTACTACAAGAAGATTGTTGAGAAACATCAGCTGTTAGAGAATGCTGCTGCTAGGCTGCTGACTGGTGTCAAAGATCATGATCATGTTACACCTTTGTTATATCTATTGGCTAACAGTCTATTTCCAGGCACAATTCAAGGTGCTAGACTGGTTGTTACTTATAAAGCCCTACATGGTTTAGGACTCAAATATTCAAGGGTCACTGTTCCCCACATTATTATTATTGACAAAAATGATGCACAGTGTAAGGTAAAGGTAAAGTGTGCCGTTAAATCAATTTCGACTCCTGGCGCCCACAGAGGCCTGTGATAGAATACAGGAGGGGTTTACCATTGCCTCCTCCCATGCAGTGTGAGATAATGCCTTTCAGCATCTTCCTCTATCGCTGCTGTCCAACATAGTACCAGCGGGGATTCGAACCGGCAACCTTCTGCTTGTTAGCCAAGCATTTCCCCCCTGCACGACTTAAGGTGACGGTGATGCACAGTGTACCAGCAGTGAAACACTCCACCCAGGCCTACTATAGACATGTATGCTGTCCCTAAGCTATTGAGAACCAGTGGTTGGACAAGGAGTGCTACTGCAGTAGTATTTATTCATTTAAAAGATGTATATGCCACATTAAAATATGCCACCATTCTTAATAAATGAATTTATGGTGGCTTACAACAAAATTAAGTACAGACCAGACTCCTAACTTCACCCTTTCCATCATCCCTTGATGCAAGCAAGTTGTAGTTCCTAGGCGGAGTGTGATGCAATCACGGAACTGTGTAAACATTGTTAATAACCAATAGCATTTCCCCTGTTCATGTGTGGAAACTTACGTCTTTGAAGAGTTCAACAAAAACACAGTTTGATCATCAAAATACTGGAAATGCATTTCCTGGAATTTATATTTATAAATGAGAAACTTTGAAAAATGTTGCCTGTATAGTGTTTTTATGTGGGTAGAAAACATGTGGGTAGAAAACGTGGGTAGATTTGGTTTCTGGGTAATAATATATGGGTAGCCGTGCGTATTGTTGCACATCTAGCCCCATCTGCACAGATTAAGACTTATTTGCACTCATACTTTAGATAGGGCAATTACACAGGATACTTAGTATAGTCAGGTGGTTGAAAGCACTTGACCTTAAGCCTAATGTCTTAAACTATAATGTGCATGGTATCCAATAGCAACAGATGATCTTCCAACATTTTGGAAAGGATAAGTATCTAAGAGCTTGGATCTTTATCAAAAGCTTATCTGAACTTGAACTCCAGAGGCGCATGATGAATTATCAACAGAAAGTACTTAAAATATGCTAATAGTCCTTTTTTTTTTTTTGGTTAAATCTGATACAGTTAGTTAGTCTTTCCCAATAATTGCAACCACTTTGCCGTTCAGTTAATCAGAAGATAAACCCAATCCAGGATGATGGGATGGCAATTCCGGAGTACAGATAGGAATTACTTATTTGTCTTCTGCCACTTAGACTGAGTCCACGTGTTACAATATTCACATTAAATCAGAAAAACATGCCTTCCCATCTTCTCAGCCCATTTAACAATCATGCTTCTGATGAAATAGGCTGTTGCTTATGATAGTTTCTGTCAAAATTAACCAATTGGTATCTAAGGCCTAATATTCAGCATGTCTACCCTATTGCAGGCTAACATGGCTACTTCGGGACAATTCATTACATGGAAATTCCAGTTATCAACATCCTGAATGTGAGAAATTTGAAACATCTGTAACTACCACATAGAATTTATTATTTGATATCACCTCAGACATATACACCGAAATCGGTGTCAAGATGGACAGTGTTAAATAAATAAAAGTATAACAAATAAAACTCTTTATAACTAAGCCTTGGACTACCAGATAGTTAAATGTAGACCAAGACTCATTTCACTTGTATTTGAAAATTTCAGGGAAAATCTGGTTTTCATCTAACCATAAGTACTGGCTCCTTCCATGAAACCAAGATGACATGAGGCATGAACTGGGACATGAAAGATCCCCCCTTAAAAACTGTAACTTTGACTTTGAATTAAAAATAAGACTTCCTTCCATCCATCTGCAGTACTCCTGTAGCAAGTCTAATGTTTATATAAAATGTGAATAAATTCATTATTTCCTCCCCCACCAGAAAAAAGGCATTCCAGAAGGTTATGACCATACAAGTTCTTTGATCTTCCTAATTAATATTGATTAGCTAAGATAAATTACTGTTAATTATAACATGCAAGATCAGGTGGTTCTGAGTTAAACAAAAGAGACTGATAAATAGCTTTGGAAAGAACCTAAGAAGATCTTTGAACAAACAGGAAAAACGTATTTCAAAGGCTCCCTATAATGGGTTGAATTCCAAGGAGGGAATTTCCAGGAACTATTTTAAAATGCAAAGAGTTACTAAATTGATAGCATTATAATGCATGACATTAATATACTAATATCAGGCAGTTTTAATGTATGGTCAGATTTACTGCGATGGATTTCAAACCATATATATTTTAGGAAGTGTGGTGCCTGGACTGGGCTTGAGCTATAACTTCTGAATTCTTGTATTAGTGAAATGGCCACTAAATTTGTTGGTGGGGGAGGCCCTTCAACTCCTTTCCCCCTTATCATTCCAACACCTGAACCACTTGCTCCCTTCCTCCTTTGCCCCAGGTTCTAGGGATGTGCACGGAATCGCACGGGGGAGGCTCAAAGGCGGCAGCGGTGCTGCTTTAAGAGCGGGGGAGGGTGCACTTACCCCTCCCATCGCTTCCCCCGCTGCCAGCATCTGTTTTTTTAAAAGCCCACAGGGGCAGCAGCATAGCTCCCTGCTGCCCCACTGCCCCCGTTGTCCAGATATGACCGGAAGTCTCTGGCGCATGTCGGAGACTTCCAGTCATATCTGGACAATGGGGGCAACAGGGCGGCAGGGAGGTATGTTGCCGTCCCGATGGGCTTTGAAAAAAACAGATGCCGGGGGGGGGGACAGGACGCGGCGGGAGGGGTAAGTGCACCCTCCCCCACTCTTAAAGTTAGACATGCCCTGCCATCGTACAGGCGGAACCTCCAGTTCTTTGAACCTGTTCAGTGGGTCCATGAAGGGCCTCCGAACCGGTTCCGTGCACATCCCTATCAGGTTCTCCTCCCTCTCCTCCTTCTGAACTCAGAAGACAGAATGCCCCAGCCCTCTGATCATGGAAAGCATCTGTCCACAGTTACAGGGTTTGTCTCCTCAGACAAATGCTACAAATGCAAACAGAGAATAGGTGGGGCTTTGGAGCATGTCAGGGCAGAGCTTGCAGGTGCACTGTCAGGACGAGTATGTATGCGAGTATGGCACCCCTGCTTTTTTAACATCAGATGAGGGCTTCTATCTGGGAATGCTGCTCTGAGGCAACATCAATCTGTCCAGATAAAACAGAACTGGCAGTAAGCCTAGACTACCTAGGGTAGTCGTGGAATGGCAAATGTTAAGACATTGTGTGAATCAGTGAGTGAAAGTATTCCTAACTGGGCAAGGAGGGAACACTGATTTAAGGTGCGCGACTGGGCAAGGGAGCACTAGCAGGAGTAGAAGTGTTTAGGGTCTGGCAAGAATTAAACACTGGAATGTGTGTGTGTGTGAATGAAAGTATTGAACCAGGCACATTGCCATGGGCGTGAGTGGGGGTGCTTGGGGTTGAGCAAAGAACAAACACTCTTTTGTTCTTTGTAACCTAAGTGTTCAATCCAGGCAAGTGAGAATGCAGAGAGAGGCAAATGAGTGGAGAATGTAATAAACACTGACTGAGTAAATGTCTGCAATTAATAGTTGAAAGTGGGAGCATAGGTTAAGATTAAACGGGGATAATGGAAGCAGCTCAGGCTTTGGTGATTTTCAAAAGTCACCCCATGGACTACCTGGACCAGGGATTCTCAATCTTGGGTCCTCAGGTGTTATTGGACTTCAACTCCCATAATCCCCAGCCTCAGTGGCCTTTGGTTGGGGATTATGGGAGTTGAAGTCCAATAACATCTGGGGACCCAACTTTGAGAATCACTGACCTGGACAATGCCTGGCTAGTAGGGATGTGCACAAACTAGTTCATAGACTCCCAGAATGACAGAAGAGTTGCTTTAAAGGACAGGGAAGGCGCTGCCTACCTGTCAGCCCCTGCCCTGCCACTTTCTCCATGCTGGCGCTCTTCCAAAAAGTGGGCGTGTTGGGCTGCAGCTTTCCTGCTTGCAGCCCCAATCAGCGTCGCCATGCTCATGGCCACACATGCATGCACACGGCACACATGTGCACTGGCAATGAGCATGGCAATGCTGGTTGGGCTGCAAGCAGGAAAGCTGCAGCCCAGCACGCCTGCTTTTTTGGAGAGTGCCGGCGGGGGGGAAAGCAGTGGGGTGGGGCCTGACAGGTAGGCAGTGCCTTCCCTGTCTCTTAAAGCACCCCCCCCACACACACTCTTTGAAGTGGCTCGCACTCCAGCAGACTGAACCGATTTGGTGCTCCAGGAAGGACATCCCTACTGGCTAGGCCAGTAGGAACAGGAAGACCATATTTAGTCACGCTGTATTGAGGCCTGAAAGGGCATAGAATCCTTTCTTGTGCTCAGCTTAAAGCGCTGCACCAAGCAGAGCGCAGCTGAGGACAAGAGGTTTTGCCCTGCTAGGCTGCTGTGCAGTCTAGGGAGAAATTGCCTCATTTCCTCGATTCAGCCTCAGGACATCCTCTGCTGGAAGCAAAGATGGAATGCCTGATGTTCAGTTTCGCTTCCAGCTCTCCATCCATCCAGTGCTTAGTGCCAGTGGCAGAGTGAAGGGAATGGAAGCCCATGTTTTTGCCCTCATCCCCAGCAGCTCCATTGGATGCATGTAGCACAGACACAAGTAATGCCCCTTGCACATGATGTCATGTGCAGGGATGTGGCCAGAGCCACAGAAGGCCCAAACGAGCCCTCAGGAGCTCATTCCGAGCCAGTGTTTTCTGTCTGGGTCCATTTATTTCACTTTCTCTGCCTTGCTGGAGCAAGACAAAGGGAAATTCATGCACCCAGCCAGGAAACACTGGCTGGGAATGAGCTCTGGAGGGTTTGCACAGCCCACATCCCCTTGTGCATGGCATCACGTGCAAGGGCATGGCTAGATTTCAAGAAGGGCCATGTGAGCCCTATAACTTATTCCCAGTCAGCGTTTGCTGGCTGGGTGTACGTTTTGTTCATTTTCTCCCTCGCAAAGATAACAAACAAAATGTGCACCCAGCCACAAATGGCAGCTGGGAATTAGCTCTGGAAGGCTCACTCAGCCCTTCTGGGGCTCCAGCCATAGGGAAAGCGGAGCCTGGGCTCTTTGAACTGATCTGCCCTATTATAGCTCTGCCTCTGCTTAGTTCTGTTGGGTGGGTGGGATCCAAAAAGTATGCAACAGGGCTTCTACACATTCTTTTCCCCCCTTTATACTTATGATAGGCAGTTCCAATTGTTTCGCAATATCAGGCGTGTGGCTACTGAAGCAGGCCCCCCCCCCCCCAGGCATCTCCATGGAATCTTCCTGCATGGCATTCTGGATCATGGCCAAAGACAGGTTATGCACAAGGCTGAAGAGAAGTATTCCAGCAGTTTTATTTTATTGGAAATATTGATTTCCCTCTTCATATCCAAAGCAGATAAATCTTATTTCATTAAGATGGCAAATGAGAGAAAGCAGGAAGAGATTGTTCTGGCTCCAACCAAGGAGAACAGGAGATGGCTTGAAAATGGTGTATGACACAGCATAAGCTATCATCAGCAAATGCAATGTATGCATTCTTCTGCTTGTTGCATGGTGCTTCCTGCAAGCTGTACAGCATCCTTAGACCCTATTGCAATTTAAGCCATATGCATGTTTACTCAGAAGCCCTAAGAACTTCAATGGGACAATGTAAGAGTACATAGGATTGTAAATCTAAGCCTTTTCGAGGTTTTCTAGATGAGAGGCTTTTTGGTGGGAAGATTGGTGGAACCACACACTTTCCCCCCCAGATCAGTTGTGGGCTGTGCACACACATCAGTTTATTCATATTTTTGCAGTTCTCTTGTCTCCACAGTCAGCCTTCTGCAATTTAAAAAAATGCTCTTTACCATGCTCTTTACCTTCCCTCCACCCATCAGTGTACCACCCCCATTTTCTTCTCCGCCCATTCTTACTGCCCAGCTTCTTACTGCCTTCCTCTTCTTGAGGGTTTTCAAAACTTAGATTTCCAGCCGTGGTACTGAAGTGTGCACACTCACAAAAAGGGAAGCCATTCTTCAAATCCACTACATCAGGGTTGTGGTTGGGGGCTGAAGCACTTCTAAAGAACTGAAAAGAAAAAAAAACCTAGGAGCTCTTGTGTTGTGTGAGCTACTCTGGCATTGACTGAAGACAATGGGGATTACTTTTGAGTAAATATGCAGTTTTGAGCTGCACATCAATCCTGACCCCAAAAGTACAGTATCAGGCTGTACAACTGCTATTACAACTATGAAGATTTAAATAAACAAGTAGTAGTCAGCTGTGTCTTGCTTTCCTCCACCCATGGAAATAATAGTTTCTGCGGTCAAGAGAGACTCAATTCCATGCAAAATCGGGGGCTACCAAATAGGGCAGAGGGAGTTCCTACCAGCAAAAGCAGAAAGTAACCCTTCCTCATCCCTTGTCACTGCCTAGAAAAGGTAATTGCCCTCCACTTATGCTTCCTGTGGAAACCCTTTTTAATATGTCCACATGCTACAATCTAACATGCAGCAAAAGTCTTCACATATTCATCCACAACAACAACAAAAACACAAAAAAACCAGACTTTTCCAGAGTTTTGTGGGCTATTCATGATAGAAAAGTGCAAAATGGCATGTATGTCATTCATACAGGTGGCAACATCCCTTGGGAAATTGACATTGAAGTTGGTACAATTCACCATATAGAAGACCTCATAATATCAGTGTCAGTTACATTACAGCCCTGTTTTAAAGTGAGATTTACTCTGGATTCCTGGTTTTCCAAGGTAAGAGAGATTATTGCCATGGCAACTACCAGTGGCAAAGGTAGAAGAAGTGTTTTGCACTGTTTCATACACTCTCCTGTGAGCTGTGAATAAGAATGTGCCCTTTTCAAGTAAATATTTGCGTATGCAAAAATGTGGATAGTGTTTTATTCCCTTCCACCTTTGTCCCTTCCCTGCACTGCAAAAATGGCCCATGCTAGAAAAAGGTGATGTGAAAATTATGGTTGATTAAATCAGGACAATATATTGACAAAAGCCAACAGACAGCAAACAGGTCGACTGTTTCACAGGCACAAGACGACCTTGTTTTAAAGTAGAGACATTGTTGAAAAGAAAGACATTGGGGGTGGAGGGAGACCTTTCAAACCTATACAAGGTCCATATCTGTGCCTTGAAGTTCAACACAGAATTGTAGAATACATGTCCCCATCCTCTCCCTTTTACAAAAGATGCAGTGGCTTTTAGTAGTGTGTCAGTGTCTCCCCTACTCCCTTTTTTGAAATCAGCATCTTTGTAAAGTCAGTGATGCTTTTTTGTAAATTACTTATACATTATCGCCATACCTGAAACCTATGATAATGGTGTTGTCCCTCATGATGGTCTCCCTTCCCCCATTTCTGCATGATATTTTGCTTATTTTCCTGTGAGTCAGACTCAGAAAGCTATTATTATTTATAGCCTACAGAGGGGAAATGGAATGGCATGCAAGTTGCTGTTCTGTGGTGCATGCTGGCTTCAGCCCTTTCAGTAGAACTTGTAACAATACAATTGCACCCAGACCCAAGGAGACAAGGACACAAGATTATAAGGACACAAGGACACAAGAGGTGAAATGGGCCACATTTGTTGATACATAGTTCTTCACAAGCCAACATGGCGCTCTGCTAGGATTGGCGCTCCACCCACCACAGTGCGGTTCCTAGAAGGTTGACCATGAGAGCGGCCGCCTTTGTAGAGAACCAGGCCTGATTTGTATACTAAATATGCTTATGAGCTAGCATACAAAATTAGGCCTGTTTCATCAGTGTCACAGAGTGACCAGTTCTTTTATACGGTGACCTTGTAGGATCTGGGTGCAAGGAAGAAAGGAGATCAAAGCAATCCTAAATGATTCAATGGGCTTTATTGGGTATAAAAGAATATCAATCTAACTGAGCAGAAAACAGAACAATCTATCAGTATTACTATCAATATTTCAACCATAGCCAGCAGCAACATTCACCCAGTGTTCCTAACTAATATATGTGTGTGTGTTAAATCTTCCTAGAGCCTAATATAATTCAGATATAGACAGGAAAAGCGGGGGGGGGGGGGTAAGGAAGGTTGAGGGCTGGCATGGTATGGGGAGATCAGGAATTAGTAGAGGGAAGAGGGGGAAGGAGAACAGATGGAGGGACCCAAGGCTTGTGGAGCAGCATATGACCAGAGTCAGAGGCTTAAGAGCGATGGGGCTTTCGGCTGAAGGAGAGAGGCTGTAACTGGAGACAGGAGCTTGAGAGTGATGATCAAGCAGGCAGTTTGCTCAGAGCGAGGCTGAGAGTGAGAGCACCATGGCTGGGAAAGTCTTGACTTCTCACTGCGCAGCAGAAGTCACAGACAGTTCCTGTCCATGGACAGAGTTCCTGCTTGTTGCCCCGTGGCTTAGCAGAAAACTCTGGGATGGCTCTTGAGCAAGTATGCTTGTTAGGCAAGATTGCTAAATCTCTGTCCAGTAAACCTCATTCTTTATAGTTGTATCTTCCTTTGATCTCCATAGAGTCTATTCAAAATATCCTCATCCTTCCTGGGTCCCCAGAAAGGTGACAATCTGCTGTTTCCTTCTGGATACTGTCTTTTTAATTATTTAGGATATTAGCTCAATCCAGGGAGATTTTAATCCCACCTTCTGTTGTCTGTTATCTTGGGGAGGGGACCAAAGCAAATCTGCATCTCTGAGCTGCAAATGGGCATCTTCTCTTGTCACCAGATTTCCCAGCCTGGTCCCAGAAGATGTTAAAAGGTCTTAGTACAAGGACTACAGGTGTTTTCCTAGAGTGGAATTTCTATAGACAGCAACTGAGTATCCCCTTTGGGCATAGCAGAGCAATCATTGACAAAGATTAACAAAGACTTCTTGCAACAGGAAAGGGGGATCAGCCTCTGGCCTCTTCCACAGACATTATCTGATAGTGAGTTACATTTTAGCATATTGATAGCTCAGGCCTAGCCCTTGTGTATCTGTGAGTGCCCATTTCACAATACAATGCTGGATTGCCTCTTCCTTCACAGAGCAGTTAGCTGAGGCAGGCATGAGACCTGGGTGCCAGTTCACCTTGAGTTCAGGCATTTAATTGAACTCTTGATAAAATGGAATCAGACACAGGCCTGAATCCTACACAATTCTGGGTTGGTATTCTGGGTTTAAGGTTGGGGAGGGGGTCCCCAACACCTTGACCTAGATGATAATGGCATTAGCATCTTCGCTTCAGGCGGCACCCTAAGCAGGTGCCACCCTTCCTAGCCAACCTAAGGTCAGGTGTCTGTTACTAACGACGCCCCTCCGATGCTGCCAAGCCATATGGAAGGATGTCGCTTTTCAGAGAAGAGGGGCTGTGTGGCATCCCTGATCTGTCAAGCCTCAAGGGATCCGCTCCTCCTCCTCGAAGCCAAATGCTTACCTAAGGTGCATCACCGATTATAAGCTGTTGCTTCCCTCCACACTGTACCTGCCATGGCGGGCGTTAGCCTAGCTTAATGCCCCTCACCCCACACAGCCTTATCTCCAATCCCAGCCATAAATCTTCTACCTGTGTCCAACTGGTAGACCAGAACACTCGCAGGGTGTGAACAGAGGAAAGGAGTGGCCTCCCATGTGAGTGAAATCCCTGCTAGCTAACTAAAGCATTCCAGCCCGGGTGTAACACCAGTAAGTCCCGCATGGAGGCAGGGATGATTTGATGGAGGTGGCTCAATGCCTCGTAAATGGGACCCTGGGACCCCATCCCAGGTCAGCTTGCGCTCTAATGGGGGACATGCTCTGAGGGGGGGCATAGGGCCTCCCACTGCAAGGGGGAGAGCACACCACTCCCAAGGGCTGCACGGCACACTGCAGCACCAAGGGCCGCTCAGAACAGGGCAGCACAGACCGCTTGTGACATGGCTGCTTCACAGGGAGTGGGGAGAGAAGAGTGAGAAGGCCGCTTAACAGGGAGCGGGCATACCGCTCCTGGGTGCTGCACGGCACGCTGCAGCACCTTGAGCCCCACATCCCTGGTCATAGAGGCCTCCCACTGCAAGGGGGGAGAGCACACCACTCCCAAGGCCTGCATGGCACGCTGCAGTGCTAAGGGAGCTCAGAACAAGGCAGCACAGGCTGCTCATGACAAGGACGCTTCACAGTGAGGGGAGAGAGAAGAGCATACTGGTCTTGGGCGCTGCACGGCATGCTGCAGCGCCTCAAGCCTGGCGTCCCTGGCCAATAAGCATTTCACGCCACATAGCTGAGACCACATCCCACGCCCATGTGCGCTCCCACCACACCACTGAGACCCATGTCTCAGGCCCATGTTCTGCGCCACTGGACTGAGACCCATGTCCTAGACCAATGTGCATTCATGCCACATAGCTGAAGTGAGACCCGCGTCCCAAGCCATTCAGTGTTCCATGCCACATCGCTAAGAGCCGCATCCCAGGCCATTCCATGTTCCAAGCCACATGGCTGAGATGTCATGACCCGTGTCCCAGACCACTGTGTGCTCTCAATCACATTACTGAGACCAGCGTCCCAGGCCAAACAGTGTTCCTTGCCACATCGCTGAGACCAGCGTCCCAGGTCATTCTGTGTTCAGAACCACATTGCTGAGATGTGCGTCTCAGGCCACCGTGTGTTCTTGTGCGTTCTCCACCATATTGCTGAGACCCGCGTCCCAGGACCATCTGTGCTCAACGCCCCACAATGTTCCAAACTATATTGCTGAGACACGCGTGCAAGCCATATCACTGAGACACACGTCCCAGGCCCTTCGGGGTTCCAAGCCACACAGCTGAGACATGCGTTCCAGGCCACTGTGCGTCCTCCACCATATTGTTGTGCTCAACACCCCACAACATTCCAGGCCACATCGCTGAGACCCGCATCCCAGGCCACTGTGTGTCCTCTGCAGATAGTTGAGACCCACGTCCCAGGCTCTTCTGTGCTCAACTCCCAACGGGGTTCCATCCCACATAGCTTGGACCCACGTCCCAGCTATTCTATGTGTGTGGCTGCTCCAGAAGTCATGCTAGTGATCTGGCAGACCCCAAGGGTCTGTAACTAAGCAGCACTAGGCTGAGGGTATGCCATCGGTGGGTCATACCGCCCTCTAGGTTCCCCACCTGTCCAGAAGTCACGCTAGCAGTGATCTGTCCGGTTATCTTTAACTCATGCCCAGATTAAATTTGAAAGAAAGATGGTGGCAATTCAATACTATGGATGCTGTCTAACAGCAATTTAACAGTTGCTCGTTACCAAGGTCTGGCTGTTAACTCTTTCATTGCCACAGCAGGAAAAGAATATTTGTTCCAAGCATTTGATCTTACTACAAATGAGAGTGTAAAATTCTACAAAATGACAAGTAAAATATGGTCATTTTCATTCTCTCACTGTAAAATGAATATAAAAAATGCCCAAATGCAGGAAATATCACAGAATCAAACACATCTTGAATCGGCGCATGCTCTCTGCGCTGCTTGTGGGCCCCGCTCCAGGAGCACCAGCAGGGGCCAATCACAAGGCTCCTCGGCACCCGTTCTCCTTAAAGGGGACTGTGGCAAACAAGCCGTGCTGGCCAGTTGAGTTGGCAAGCGGCTGGCTTCTATCACACATATTTTAAATGTACACCTAAATATGGAAAATATGAATGAAGCAATCATGTGTTTGCAAATGCATGTATCACACAAATATACTCATCAAGGATCTAAACTGGCTAGGGCTCCCGGAGAAGTGTATACAGTATTTAGTGGCAAACCCAGATTTGGGGCTAAATAAACATATGAAATGACCTATGAGTTTGTAAGGCACTTGTCAAAAGCTGTGTGAGAGCAGAGATCTGAAATTAAATCATTTCAAATCCATAAAGATTCAAGAATGTCCAAGCTGGTGCATTTTACTGCCTTACATGGGTACAAGGTGTACACTGTCACACATTCCTATTTGTGGACTGAGCAGTCAGTGGCAAGTTCTGCTCTTTGTGAACAACTCAAACTATCTGCTAGGCCTGTGCAGGAAGGTCTAGAACACAAAATGACCAGTAGCCAACTGTGCAGGCCCTCAGATCTGATCTGTCCATGTGTTAGAATCATGTGGTTTAGCCTTCACTGGACAATGACACTGCAGACTGCATGTGAGGGATCTCATGTTTGAATGCTCTCACATAAAACAGAAAACAAAAACAAAGAAGATCCCAACTCTCCATGCACGGACAACTAGCAGCACACCTGGAACAAATATGCTAGTTGCTGGTTTTTTATGTGTAGGATGGGTGTTTGTTTAGATATATGTGATTATTCAAATATGCGGTCTCACCTTAAATCTGAAGTAGTACAGCCCAGGAAAGGCTGCATCACATGATTCTACTGCAAGTGCAGATTATGCTAGCATGTGAAATAGCCCAGTTTTATAAAACATCCCTACAATCCTAAACACTCAGAAGTAAGTTCAGTGGGGTTTACTCTGTAGTAAGAGTATGTAGAATTGCAGCCTAAATCCTTCTATCACTGGAAATCTTGTTCCATTTTCAAAGACGAACGGGTCTCTGCAGAGCTATGTGATTTGCAGATCTCAAAACACCAGGCAGAAGCAAAAGATTTCCTAACAATGGAAGGCATCCATTTTGTTCTCTGAAGCCATTGCAATCAAATTTCAAATGAAAGCCATCTTCCAAACAGGAAGTTGTATAATGATGACTTTCTAGCAACCTCACTCTTACTTGTGCACCAGCCAGCCGCTTAAGAATCTTTTGCTTTGATTGAAGTTAAGCTATTCTTGGACCAAAACTTAGGTTCCTCCTCCCCCACCGCCCCCATCTAAACAAACTCAATGACTATGTCGAAACAGCTTTTCTCAGGATGATTTACTTGTGAGAGGGCATGGCCTTTTACGACGTTGGAATAAAATTAATATAATGAGTTTGTTTATATTCTGTTTTGCTTTTGAAAAATATATATTAATAAGTGACTGTGATCTTTTGCCCTGGGAAAATACTGGCCTGTCTGAAAAATAGCAGGAAAGTGCTGAGGATAGATTTACAGGAACTACTGCACAGATTGTATTTTTAACTGTGTAAGCATAAAGCATGCTCCACACTACTGCTATGTTAGTGCTTAGCAGAATGGGTTTGCCTTTAGCAGATTGGTTCTGGGGGAGTTAGGAGTTGCATAACAGGTTTCAAGATACAGTTTGTGCCTTTGTGTAAAGAAGCCCTGGGCATGTAAAATGAAGTGAGATTGAGGTTGTCTGGTGTTGTTTGTTCTTCTTTTTTTACGCAGTGATTTCATACAACTAGAGCTACACAAATCACTGTGCATCACAGCATAGCTAGGTGGCTCACATCCAGCCATCTCTTATGGACAACGTGGCATTTGGTATTAAATTGATGCCCTTGACTATTATCACATGTGTATAGAGTAGCAAAAATGAGGTAATTGCTGGCAACCATTAGCTTGGCCAATGGGAAGGCATATGGTTTCCCCTCTTCATCCTTTCCTCATGTGCCCAGCCTCTCTTTAAGTTGTACATTTCTGCAGGCACAGAACTCACATGTCTTGTACTTACATAGGAACCTAGGAAGCTGCCTTATACTGTCAGATCATTGGTCCATCTAGCTCGGTATTGTCTACACAGACTGGCAGCGGCTTCTCCAAGGTTACAGGCAGGAGTCTTCAAATGGCATCTAACAGTATGAGGTGCTTTATAACAAGTAGCATCTATTTTCCTCAGTCAGACAGTGGAAAGCATGCTGTATGATTCTGCATCACAGCTAGAATTGCAGGTAGACCCAACATATTCCTAAACTGTGATACTGCACATAGTTATACTGTGTACATAGGCCTCAGTGAAATTAATGGAATACACACACACTCACAAACACACGTAACTGAGAGCAGGTGTGCATCTGTAACAGATTAGCCCATGAGAATGCAGCCTACAATCAAGCAAAATTACAGTTTGCCACAAAGCAGAGAGCAAAGGCGAGAGACCTAGGTGCCCCAGAACCAGATGCAGGCCTACTATGAGGAAGAATCTGTTTATTGTTACTGGAGAAACAAGTTGGTGGTTGCCCCACAGTGAGAAAAGGCTGGTACTTGGCGTCAGACTGGACACACGAAGAGAAGGCAAGTCTAGGGCTGGGGAAAGCCTGGATACAGGATCTGCTGTGTTGGCTTGAACCATATAACAAAGGCAAATACATCTAAGATCAGCTCACAGATAAGAACTGAGTGAAAAACAACTCACACAGTGACTCAACATGACAGAACAGCAGACAGGCTTTAAACAAAATTGGATGTTTTAATCTGGCAATGGAATGTTTCCCCCCCATAATAGTCTGGGAAGTTGCTAGAGGAAGTGAGGAGGCTGGTCTGTAGGGTCTGTAGGGCACATGGGCTGACTTTGAACCTTGCAGTCAACAACGGTAGTGATTTAAAATAATAATTGGGGTATGTGGTTTTGGGGGGTTTGCTTTTTTAAATATTGGGGATATTTATTTTGATACATCAGAGACCACTAATACAGCTAAGGAAAGAGAAGATCAGAAGATTTCGGCAGAGAAAGGATTGTGGCTGCTGCTGGAAGCATTGTGGAAAATAGCACAGCTGGGAGACAGGCTGACAACAGCAAAGGGATAGGATTTACTGCAGCGTCTGCTATGTAAAAGGCTGCTGAAATGCCTATATTATATGGAAAGGACACAATATTCTTTTAGTGAGCATTTATTTGCAAAGTGTTTTATGCTCGTTTTCTTTCTTCATCATCTTCATCATCAGGAAATAGCTTTTAAGGACAGGGCACTGAACAATCTGGACAGTGTGTGAATGCACCCCCTCAGTTCTGGAGGAGACACGAATTAAAGGGCTTTAAAAGCCCCATGTGAAAAATTTTCTGGAGAGCAGCTAAGAGCATTGAGGCCTTCAACATTTTGAAGTTAGCTTTCCAGCCATTATACCAAAAGTAGCCTTGATAATGTACTCCATTATACTTTATACTGGAAACATTCTTCAGTATCAAACAACAAACACCAAATTTATCTTAATGTATCTTAATTACACAAATATTATCTAATAGTAGAGATTAAATCAATTTTCAGTTAATTAGTTATTTTCTACTGAACATACAGATCACTGGCTGATTTTCTAACTAATGAAGCAGCCATGCCGCAGGAAGATGTGCCCAGACTTGGGCTTCCAGAATACCACAGTATGGATGCTGGGGGAGGCATTTTCTCCACTTTTGGCTTCCACTGGAAATACCCTACGCCACCCAGAAATATGTCTCTGAGGCCTGTGCGACCTGCTAGCCCCCATCCCTCCATGCTACACAGCTAAGAAAGTTCTCTGCAGTATGGGTGCATCTACCTGGAGTGTGTCCACTTTCTTAATTAGGAAGTTGACCTGTGAATATAACACCATGCAATAGAGTGTTATTCACTACCACTCCCAAGCACATGACTATCTCAGTTTTACTGAATTTTCCCCGCCAACCCTAATATCCCAATCTTCCACCCTACAAGATGTCTTTTGTCCCCCACAAAAGATTCGTGAGGAGTTGCTCCTCAAGCTTTCCCTCTGCCTGCACCTGTTCCATGCAATCATATTGTCAGAGCTTCACATATAGCATTAGTATGTTTTGAAGAAAAAATATAGCTTGACTATTTAATGCCCCCAATCACCTTATAGCATGAAGATAGCATTGCAATTCATGACCATAATTTTAACACATACCGTTTTGTTATTCTGTTCACAAATCAAGATACTTTTAGTCATCTCCTCCATCTAATTATTTACATATCTGGAAGGATAGTTAATGGATGTCATTATGTATCAGTTTTACTATTCATGTTTATGTATGGTCTTATTAAATAAAATTATACACACACACACACACACCTCTTTTTGTTTAATTTCAAAGGCACATTAAGTTTTTTTCTTGCTTTCTGTCTTCACCCATTCATGACCCAATTAAATTTTGAATCTATTTACTTGTTATCAATGCTGCTGAATTTGAATTTGTAAACATATTTTATGTTTAACCAGCCACACTTAATGTTTGCGTTGAATCTAGAGCATGGGAGAAATCCAAAAATAAAAGACATAGTCCAGTTCAACACTAGCAGTTTAATCTGGAATTGCTATCCTTTGTTGACTCCGTTTAAATGGGGAGTTCACACTGAATCATTACCAAATATTTTCAGTCCATTGTTTTCCATGCTGTCTCCCCTCCTGTGATATTGTCATGCTTTTACTTTTCCCATCTTCCTGCTCTAGAAATCCCCTAAGTATGATGCTTGGTCATGACAGCACCATTGCAGGGGCATTCTGGGAACAATAATTGTAGCTTGATAGAGATGACTGCTGGGAATAGGCTGAGCACAACCAGTGCTGCTGCTTCCAGAGGAGGAGGAGGAGGAGAGCAATAACTACTTCTCCTGAACTGTTACAAAAACTTTGCAACCACTCATGTAATTTCTGTTTCATATCTTCCCCCTTGAATTTCCTTGAAATCGCTTGTTAGGGCAAATTTTGGATTGGTTCTAGTGGAAAGCTATGGTTTGTCACAAATAGGATTTTTAAGTTACTAGCTTATATACCACACAGCATTATGCAGGCATTTTGTGCACTGAAGGCACTGCTGCAGCTTCCAAGCTGCACTTGTATCTTGCATTTGGAAACGGGCATTGTGGTCATACAATTCTGTAATTCCCTTGTGCAATTTTAACATTTCTATATTAAGCTCAGCCACTGCTGTAGTAAAGGTAAAGTGTGCTGTCAAGTAGATTTCAACTCCTGCTGCCCACAGAGCCCTGTGATTTTCTTTGGAAGAATAGAGGAGGGGTTTACTATTGCTTCTTCCTGTGCAGTATGAGATTATGCCTTTCAGCATCTTCCTATATCACTGCTGCCCGATATAGTACCAGCAGGGATTTGAACCGGCAACCTTCTGCTTGTTAGTCAAGCATTTCCCCCCTGCGCCACTTACTGACTTACTGCTATAGTAGTGCTGGGAATTCTCTCTGGTAAGAAAAACCCTTTTTCATTATAGCAGAGTGCACAGAGGCACAACACAGCGGAATTTAGTTAGACATGTGTGTATGCTGAGAGTAAAGTAACTTGGAGCCAATTCATAGTTTCAAATCAATATAAATGGTATTTATTAGAGAACTCCATTCTAGATAGGAAAGTGAGGAGTTAGGATCTCTAATCTATCTATCTAGCTGGATGCAGATGGATTCTGCATCTCTGCACACATGGTGCAGGGGAGAGGAGCTTGCATGTTTGCAAGGTAGAAGGAAGAGGAAAAGAGAAGGGAGAGAGGAAGGAATTGGCTGGAAGGAAGGAAGTTAGTCCCTAAGAGTAGCAATCTACATTCCAAAGGGATAGTGTCAGTGCAGTAGAGAAGGGATGACCAATGTCTTGAGCCTCTAGCCCTCTGACACAATAGTCTGTCCTCCATTGTCATTGAAACAAGAGACAGTGCATAGTCCTTCACTTCCAACACCCCCTCTCTATGTCTCATGACTCAATTCACAAGATTCATTTTCTCTCTCAGTTTTTCAAAGCAGGGTCTTGGTAGTGGCTTAGTGAGTATATCTGCAAGCATTTCATTTGTTGGGCAGTAGATCAGCTTGATCAGTCCATCCTTTTGCAGATTTCTCACTACATGACACTTCACATCAATATGTTTGGTACGCCTCTTTACATCTTCTTGTTGGGAGAGTCGAATGCAGCTTTGGTTGTCTTCATACAATGGTATGGAATGTGATACATCTATACCTAGATCTTTCAGTAGTTGATACAGTCATTATATCTCGTGACAGCCCTGTGCAGCTGATACATATTCTGCTTCCGTGGTTGATGCTGCTGTTATGTCTTGCTTGGTGCTTGACCAGCTTATGGCTCCATCTCCATAGAAAATTATGTGGCCGCTGGTGGATTTCCTTTCTGTTAGGTCTCCACCCCAGTCTGCATCTACGTATGCTTCTAGTTTTGGTTCACTGTTAACTGGGAGCTTGAGCTTAAAGTGTGCAGTACCCTTTAGATATTTAACAAGTCTCTTAATTGCATTCCAGTCCTTGACTGTTGGTGATGCAGTCTTTCTGCAAAGTAAGCCAACTGCTGTACTAATATCTGGCCTAGTGAGTGTACAAATGCATAGAAGCTTACCCAATGCTTCATGATATCTATGGTTGTCAGATAGTGGCTCAGTTTGATCTTCTTGCTTTATGTAGTTCACTTCCATTGGAGTTGGTGTAGGATTTGCATCTTCCAGTCTGAGCAGGTTTATCAAGTCTTTAATTTTCTGTTCTTGGTTGATGAGGAAACTTCCATCTTTCTCTCTTTGTACTTGAATGCCCAAGTAGTGTGCAGTGTTGCCAAGTCCACATCTCTGTTCGGATGATGCATTATTTCCTTGCTGTCATCTGGATTCTCATAGGCAAGATTCAAATCATCAACATACACCAAAATGTAAGTCCATTTGCCATCTCTGCATTTCTTGTACAGGCAGGGATCAACTTCACTTCTTTTGAAGTTTGCTTGAAGCAGCATATCATTTAGTTTTGTGTTCCATGCTCTGGCAGCCTGTTTTAAACCATAAATACTCTTCTGCAGTTTGCATACAAGGTCCTCTTTGCCTTTCTCTAAGAAACCTGGTGGTTGTTGCATGTAAATGTCCTCTTCTAGTTTGCCATGCAAGAATGCAGTTTTCACGTCTAGGTGTTCAACATGCATTCCTTTGCTACCAGCGATACGTAACAGAGTCCTCACTGTGGTGTGTTTGACTACTGGTGCAAATGTTTCATCATAATCTTCTCCATATTTCTGTGAATATCCTTTCGCTACTAATCTGGCTTTGTAGTACTGAATCTCACCATCAGCATCATGTTTGAGTTTGAAAACCCATTTGCAGCCTCTAACTTTCCTTCCTTGAGGTAACTTAGTAAGAGTTCAGGTTTTGTTTTTCTGTAGAGCCTCAAGCTCTTCAATTGCAGCTTGTTTCCATTTCTGGGCTTCTGGTTGTGGTAGCTGGGATATTTCCTCCCATGATGAAGGTTCTGGTTGTTCTGCTGTTCTTGCAAGGTAGGACAGTCTCGGGGCTGGAACACCTCTGGTTGAGCGTGTTGATAGCCTCACCTCACCCTCTGTGGTCCCTTCCATTATCTCAGGTGCATCTGGTGGACCGCTGGGGGTCTCTGTGTTGAGCGTGGTTGGATCTGGATCTGCTGTCTCCTCCTCCTCAATTCCGCTGAGATCAGGAAGCATAATCCAGTCATCAGGGTGTTTGGTCTGGTTGCTTGCTTCGGTGTAGGCCCCCTCTGAAGATGTAGCTCTTTCAATCTCATCAAAATATACAGATCTGCTTATGGTTATCTTGTTAGTGTCAGGATCCAGAATTCTGTAGCCTTTGGATTGCGCTGAGTAGCCTACAAAAATCCCTTTTGTGGCCCTAGCCCCTAACTTAGTCCTTTTTTCCTTTGGGATGTATGAGTAAGCCGTGCTTCCAAAGACACGCAACTGCATCATGGACGGCTTATGACCATGCCAAAGTTCATGTGGTGTTGTTCCTACAGGCTTTGTGTGCATTCTGTTTTGTATGTATGTAGCAGTCATGATACCTTCTCCCCAGAGTTTCTGTGGGAGGTGTGCATCAGCAAGCATGCATCTTACCATATCCAGGAGGCTTCTATTTTTCCTTTCTGAGACTCCATTTTGTGACGGATTGTAAGCTACCATGGTTTGATGCATGATTCCATTTTCTCTCAGGAACTGCTGTGTGGCACTGGACATATACTCTCCTCCATTGTCTGTGCGCAGGATCTTTGGCTTCCACCCAAATTTGTTGCTTGCCATGGCCACGTAGTCCTGGAGTTTCTCGAGCATCTGTGATTTCTCCTTTAGTAGAAAGACAACTGTGTATCGTGCAAAATCATCAATGAATGTGAGAAATATCTGAAATTACTTATGGTTGCTGGTAGTAGTCCAGATATATTGCTGTGGATCAACTCCAGGGGACTTTTGGTCTTCCTTTCAGTCTGCTTAGGAAATGGCTTGTTAACTGCTTTGGACTCAAGACAACAAACACAGTTAGACACAATGTCACATGGTACAAAATCAATGCCATCAGCTAATCCCCTTTCCTTCATGATTGACTCATAGTTCCTGTGTCCAAGGTGTCTATGCCACAGTTGCAAGCAGTTCTCATGCGAGCATGACTGAGCAAGGTTCACTTCATTGGGCTAGTATGCTTCAGGTTTGGACCTGGCTGGTCCTTCTCTGTCTGTCTTTGACACAGGTTGCTCCTGCACGCTGTACAGGCCTTTGGATGCAGAGCCTACAAGGCAAACTTCTCCATTCTGGGTAACAACACATTGTCCATTTCTAATATACAGTTCACAGCCTAGTTTCTCTAGCTTGGATATTGAAAGCAAGGAGCTTGAGAAGCCAGGGATATACAAAACATCCTTCACAAAAAATGGTTTAACTGATCCATCTAATAACTTGCAATACAAAATTCCTTCGCCTTTCTTCTTTGCTTTAATTGTAGTATTGTTGCCCAAATGAACACTCTCTTCAGGAATATCAAACAATTCAGTATAGAAATTTAAATGATTTGAGATATGAACTGTGGAACCACTGTCTAGTATGAATTTTCCATCTCCTTGAAACAGGGAAACACTGAAATTCTTATTTGAATCTCTTTCTTTAAAGTAAGCTTTCTTTGTCTGATTCTTGGGACAGTTTGCCACCTTGTGGCCAAATTGGTTACACAGAAAACATCTAAAGGCATTAATCCCAGTTGGCCTCATTCCAGGAGCAGTTTTCCTGCTGGCAGTCATGTGACCTCTCTCTCTGGACTGAGTTCCTTTGGCAACAGAGCCAGACCTCTTTGTATGCAAATGTGAGGGCCCATGCAGTTTCCTCTTGCAGCATTCCCTCCGCACCTTGGGTTTTCTCTGGAATGGCCAATTGTTGCCTTAAGAGCAAAGTTATTTGCCAATTCACCTTCATATCAAGAATTCAAAACTTTTCTTCTGCTTGCTTCAGAAGAGATCATTTCAACAGCTCTCTCAAAAGTTAGAATTGTGTGGACTTCCAGTTTGGCCGATTATATTGCTATAGCTAGGCAGCATGCTTAGGAACAGAGCTTCCAATTTCTGACTCTCTGTAAATTCCTCTCTTGCAGCTTTAAATTCAGCAAAAAAAGTCCCATAACAGTCCCACATGTGTGGCAAAACAGCTTCCATCTCTATACTGGAGATTCTGCATTTTCTTTCTCAAATTAAAGGTGTATGCCCACCCCTTTTTAATATGCAAGGAATCTAGCTTGCTTAGCATTTCCTTCGAGGTCTCAAGATCACATATGGCAGAAAGATAATTTTTATTCACAGAAGCAGCTATCAGAGCTTGAGCTTTAGCATCTTTGAGAAGCCACATCTCTTTAGCAGTTTTCTCAGCAGCTGTGGTTCCATCTGCGAGGGGATCTTCTTCAGTGACTTTCTGTAGTCCTTCAGCTCACAAAGCAATCTTCAGTCGGATTTTCCATTCCAAGTAATTGTCTGGATTCAGGATGGTCAGCCTGAGCTTTCCCTCTAGAAAAGTAGCCATCCTCACTGAGCTCCATAAAAGGGCAGCTGCTGTAGATTAGCAATTCAAAGTGTCCACAGCTAGATCTCACTGGATCTCCTGGAACAGACTTAACTCTTTAGTTGCAGTACACACATCTCGAAATACTGGGCTCCCATAACCTGTTGGGAATTCTCTCTGGTAAGAAAAACCCTTTTTCATTATAGCAGAGTGCACAGAGGCACAACACAGCGGAATTTAGTTAGACATGTGTGTATGCTGAGAGTAAAGTAACTTGGAGCCAATTCATAGTTTCAAATCAATATAAATGGTATTTATTAGAGAACTCCATTCTAGATAGGAAAGTGAGGAGTTAGGATCTCTAATCTATCTATCTAGCTGGATGCAGATGGATTCTGCATCTCTGCACACATGGTGCAGGGGAGAGGAGCTTGCATGTTTGCAAGGTAGAAGGAAGAGGAAAAGAGAAGGGAGAGATGAAGGAATTGGCTGGAAGGAAGGAAGTTAGTCCCTAAGAGTAGCAATCTACATTCCAAAGGGATAGTGTCAGTGCAGTAGAGAAGGGATGACCAATGTCTTGACCCTCTAGCCCTCTGACTCACTAGTCTGTCCTCCTATGTCATTGAGACAAGAGACAGAGCATAGTCCTTCACTTCCAACAAGTAGTACACCACAATCTCAGATAATGAATTCAGTTCTGTATGTCAATTTTATGGATAGAGTTTTTTGTAGTTATTTCTTTTGTACCTGGGATCTGAAATTAGATGGAATTTGGAACAGCACTACTCCATGGAGGAGCATAAAGACTTCATAGTCTCCCATTCTTCAGGATAACAAGATAAGAAATGCCTCATTTGCTAAAGCATTGAAACTTCAGTGTAAGTATATTTTTCACCTATTTCTGTAAATTAACCAAAGCATGTGTTGATGTAAGCATCATATGGCTACATGTCCGAGTCTTCCTTTAAATCGCAGCTAAACTGCTACAACCATAGGAAACAGTCCAATAGAACATAGCAATAATCCCTGGGGATGCTCTAGACAGCTAGATCCCTGCAGGAAGTGGTAAAAGACTTCTAAAATGTTGTCTGCCAACAACTGCAGCTTGTTATCATAAATGATAAGTTTTACAACATAATACATGCGTAATTAGTTATAGGCCCATAGAATGAGGAGTGGGGGAACAATTATGTACTATAATTGTGTCAGTCAGTCTGTCTTTATTACGGTCTTTGACCAATATCAAAACATCTAAAACAAATGTAAAATTTAAACGTAGCCATATTGATAACATATCTGTACAATCGATCTAACCATTAGCGAGCAGAGCACATCAAACTTGTATTGCAGAACAACAGAATTTAACAACTGTGTGTGTGATAGATGGATTCACATCTCTTAACAAATATTTGACATAGAATTTGTCCAATTGTCCTGGCAGGTTATGTAAAACAGGGTCAATTAACCTTCACCTTGGACCTATATAAAAGACACACCGCAGAAGCACATGTGGAACTGACTCAATCTCCTCAGAGATACAGGGGCAATCTCTCTGCTCAAGTGGAATTCTGCCAGCCCGTAGTTCTGAAGGGAGGCCCATCTATGTTTAGGGAACGTCAGGAGGTATAGATAATCCGCTGGGCTAGTTCTCATCCCACCACTGAGCAGGTGGAATGACCTAGATATCCTCGAGAGGTCATTCTGAAACTCAATATCCCAGATCCTTCGTTTAATAAGTTATTTGACCCTGACCAATCCCACAGATAGGATTGCCTCAGGCATAAGACTGTAGGTACAGAGTTTCCTAACACAATTCTCCCACCAACTTGAGCAGTGCCTATCCAGTCATAACAACAGAAGGAGACCAGAGGGCATACTATAATTGTGTTATATGGGACACAATTATGTAACAACTTTTGGAATATATACAAAAATGAGTTTCAGTAAATAACAATAGCAGCAGCAACAACAAAAACAATAACAGTGGCTGACAGGATGTACAGTAGTATGAAGCCATAACTCTCTGTGCTGGGGCTATTGTGTGGACTAAGGAAGTACTTGTGCTGTAGATTATGGGCTGTTGTTCAACCCAGTTGCTCAACCATGGTCACAAATGAGAGAAACCATGGTCATGAATAGCGCAAGCACCCATTCGGTACTGCATAGGGACTTCCTTCTGTGTCTGCAGCAGAGCAGAACATTACAGCCCTGTACTCCTGTGTAGCATGTCAGCCAATAATAGTAATAGTAGTTGTAGTCGTCGTTGTCATTGTAGTAGTAATAAATACATAATGGCTGACTTACTGTGAAAAATTATGTCTGTTTTAACGAAGCATGTGTGTAATTGCTCAAGAGTGCTCTTTTAAAAATAACAACAACAACAACAAGAGCTGGGGGCAAACATATCTTAACAAAGAAATCCCTTCCCCTTCCCCTAACTCATTAGCTACTGTATAGACATGACCAGCAATAACAAGCAACACGCCAGTACAAGCCTCAGTGAGGCTTGAAAACCAAATTGCACAGGCATTTCAGTTTAACCTTCTGTGTTTTTCAAAGGCAATTTTTCAGAGACATAGGCAGTCATTTCTGTCCCAGCATCTGTGCAGCTGACATCTTTATTTCACATCCAGTCAAAAACAGGAATTGGAACTGCATTTAAAATGAGGAAGCAAAGGCCTTTCCACATAATTAGAACACCCTGGAAAACTCCAGCATGATGCTGACTCTCAGTCCAGCCACTGTAGTGCCATAACCCATTGCCACTTAATGGATGGAGGATGACACAGATTGCTCCATGTATATAGCCTTGTTGCAAAGGATAGCTGTAATCATGTTTGTGCTTCTTCTTCATCTTAATAAGTGGTAATACATTTTTTGGCATTAGAGAGGGAAAGTGCAGGACCTTCACACACATTTTTATTTTAGTTCTTAATGCAAAAACAATTAATTAAATAGTGGGGCTGCAGGACAAAGAAAAAGCCTTGCTCACACTCATCTTGGGGTACATGAACATTCTTGTGTTTCTCATATAGTGAGTATTCACTGTCTACAGAACTTTTAAAAAATGAAAGGTTCTAAACGGGGGGGGGGGGTGGTGTCACGGGTAGAGATGCCCAGACATTCACACAACCATATTCTACACAACATTAATAGAAGACGCCCAGCAGAGGAGAGAGGAAGAGCCCACCTGTTTCCCTTTGCTGCTAAGGGTGGGAGACCAAGTGTGTGCCGTTGGCTCCTTCTGCTACTACCTGCCTTCTTCTGCTCCCCCTGTGAGACTGCAGCCTGCTGCCTCTGGGTAACATCTGGGGATTGTGTTTTCAGAACTGGGGCCAGGAGTGGGTGACTCAGCAGTTCCTGGGGTCAGCTGCTCAGCTCTGGGCCTTTATAGGAATGCTGTCTGTCATGGTCGCCCCTTTTGGGAAGCTACTTCAGGGGAACAATGAGGGTGAGGCCAGGCTGTTTGGCCCAGGATCCCTCCTGGTGTGTGAAGGTGGGTGGGTATTTTAACTCAGTTTCTGTCTGAAATCCTGGGTGAGTTGAGTTTTAATGTGTCTGGGTCTGTCTGGAGATGGGGAGACAGGGTGTATCCACTGATTATGGGGAAACTATTCCAGTGGTGGTGGGGAATAGAAGAAGTAACATTGACAGGTCAGCAGGCCATTGAAGGGGAAGGGAAATCAGAAACTTAATTGCTGTTTCCCCTTCTGACTGTCCTGCCAGCTCTTTGACCTTGGAAAGCAATGCCAACCACCCACAGAGCCTCATCTTGCTCCTTTGTAATGCCGGGTCAGCCCAGAATAAATCTGAAATCATCCATGATCTGATTCTGGATGGAGGGGCCAATCTGGTATGTATTACAGAGACTTGGTTGGGAGGAGGCAGGTGGCCCAGTCTGGTACCAGTTTCTCCCTCCAAGGTACTCTGTTGAGGAGCAGGGGAAGGGACATGGGCGGAGAGGTGGAATGGCTGTGGTCTATAAGAACAATATCTCCCTTGCTAGTATCCCTGTCAAAATGTCTGACCATATTGAATGTATGTACCTAAGTTTGGGGACCAGGGATAGATTGGGACTTCTGTTGGTGTACAGATCACCCCGCTGCCTGACAGAGTCCCTAACTGAGCTGATGGAATTGGTCTCGGACTTGGTGTTGGAGTCCCAGGCTTGGGGTGCTCGGGGACTTCAATGTTCACTTTGGGACCAATCTGTCCGGGCAGCTCAGGAGTTCATAGCAGCCATGACAACTATGGGCCTATCCCAAGTGCTCTCGGGACCGATGCATATTACCGGTCATACACTTTATCTCGTCTTTCACTATGAATAGGGTGATGTTCTGTGGGTGGGGACTTCAGTGATTTCCCCATTGTCACGGATGGACCACCATCTGGTTAAGGTTGGACTCAAGACCACATCCCACCTCTGCAGGGGTGGGGGGTCCATTAGAATGGTCTGCCCTAGAAGGTTATTGGATCCAATAGGATTCCAAGAAGCCTTGAAGGGATTTAGTGTTGGCTCTGCTGGTGACCCTGTCGACAGTCTGGTGGAGAATTGGAATAATCAACTCACCAGGGCAGTGGACACGATTGTTCCTAAGTATCCTTCTTGACCCACTTTGAAACTGGCCCCTTGGTATATGGAAAAACTTCCGGGGCTGAAGTGGTGAGGTAGACAACTAGAGCACAAGTGGAGAAAGACTCAACTCAAATTTGACAGATTATTATATAGAGGGCATTTGAAGATCTATGCTCAGGCGATACATGCTGAAAAGAAGCAATTCATTTCCTCCCATATCACATCCATATGTTCACATCCGGTGGAGTTGTGACTAATGTGCACCCCTTCCCCCTTGAATTGGTACTTGGAACCAACAATTACTCGCTGCAACCTTTTAAATGAGTTTTTTTGTGGACAAAATCTCTCATATTAGGGCCGACTTTGATTCAAAATCTACAATTGTTGCAGAGTCGGATGCCAAGGTGTCCAGTAGCTCCTCTTATGTGATGACTATGGATCAGTTTCAGTTTGTGACCCCAGAGGATATGGACAAGTTGCTTGGAGTGGTGAGGCCTACCACCTGCCCTCTTGATCCTTAACCGACATGGCTTATAATATCTGGGAGGTAGGCTGTTGTAGAGGGCTTGGTAGAGTTAATAAATGTTTCTCTGAAGGAGGGCAGGCTGCCTCCTTGTCTTAAGGAGGTAATCATTAGACCACTTCTGAAGAAGCCGGCCTTGGATCCCTCAGAATTAAGCAATTACAGGCCTGTCTCCAACCTTCCATTAGGCACTACGTTGGCGTGGTTGTGGGGCTTACGTGCTCTGAGGAAGGTGAGAGCTATGCCAGAGGTCCAACCATACTGGACAGGTCTCACCAGAGGAGCCAGACAAAGAGTGCCTCTCCCATCAACAATATGGTGCGACGTAACTTTAATAAATCTATACCGGATCGGTCGTCGCCCAAGTCAACAAGTACCGCACCAGGGGCTGGAGTACCTGGACATCTGGTGGCAAGTGGGCTACAGGACTCAAGATCTTCAGTTGAGTAACCAGGGCTGGAGACTGCCGGGTTACTGGAAGAAACGTTACTTAACCGGAAAAAATATACGAAAAAAGCCAACAAGGAAATAATGATCTGCTATTACAAGTCTAGTCCAACTAGAAGAGGTTATTTAAAAAGAATGTACCAAATTTGGAAAGAGAAGCATCCAGATACAGAAATAACAGAACAAAGGCTAGCAGACCAGAGAAGATTCATAATAAGAAATAAAGTATTCACAGAAGTCGAGCTAGAAAAACTGCAAAGAGCAACACAGGCTCAAGATATGGAAGAAGAATTACCACCAACTGAAGAAGTTGCTCAGGCGCAGGTGGAGGAGGTGTTGGAAATAGAGGATGCCACTGTTGCTGAACTGTTTCAAAATCAAAACCAGGCAACCTCCCCTTTGCCTTCACCTCATAAACCCGAATGCCGTTTAACAGAAAAGCAACAAGAACTAAAGCAAAAAATAACTGAGCACATGAACCAAACAACCACCAGGGTTCGACTTCCAGCTCTAAAAACAGTTGCCAAAAAACAACTTGCTCAGGCATTAAAAGAGGTCAATGCTACACTTGCAGAAATAACAACCAATAATTTGCAAGAAACAAACCAACTAATGTACAGTGCAGCAACAATAACAACACAAGAGCTCAGATATAAGGTCAGTGGACCTGTCAAAAAAGAAAGTAGTACATCACCTAAATGGAAGATTAGATTAGAAAATTAAAAAAACAGGCTTAGATCGGATGCTAGTAAACTGAAAGATATGGAAGAAAAGAAGCTGAAGAATGAAAACACCAAACAGTATCTGATCCCAAAATACCATCTAGATTCAAGGAAAATTAGAGAAGTCCTGGAAATAATAAAGCAGCAAATAACAGCAGTGTAAAAGAAGATTAGCAGATACGAAGCTAGAATTACACAACACAGGCAGAATCTCCAATTCCAGTTGAATCAGAGACGTTTCTACCAAAGAATAGAAGGAGAAACTGCAAGAAACCTAGAAACACCAAATAAAGAAGAAACAGTGCAATTCTGGGGGAAACTATGGGACAATCCAATAGATTATAATAAAAAAGGCTGGGTGAAAGAGGTCGAAAAATGTAAGCAACAAATGCAAGATCTAATAACACCAGAATTAATAAGTGATAGAGCAAAGAAAATTAAAAATTGGACTGCACCAGGCGATGAGGAACTGTTTGGCTTTTGGCTTAAACACCTAACAGCCTCCATAAACAACTATCAATCAGTTCACATTTTGCAAGGAGTTGAAATTGAACAATGGCTAACAACTGGGAACACTCATCTCATCATGAAAGACCCAGCAAAAGGTGCAGTTCCAAGTAATTATAGACCGATAACCTGCCTGCCAACCATGTTCAAATTATTAACTGGAATAATAGCAGATGAAGTAATGCAACACTTATTACCTAATAAGCAGGTTCCAGTTGAATAGAAAGGAAATTGCCCGAACACCACAGGCACAAAAACCCAGCTGCTGATTGACAAAATGATTTTAGAAAATTGCAAGAGAAGAAAAACAAATCTAAGTGTTGCATGGATGGACTACAAGAAGGCCTTCGACTCATTGCCTCACACATGGATACTAAAATGTTTAGAAACAACTGGTGTCAGCAAAAACATTCAGATCTTTATTTAAAAAGCAATGAGCATGTGGAGTTAACAATCAATGGCGAGACACTTGGACAGGTTAGCATTAGAAGAGGTATTTCTGTTGTTTGTAATCACCATGACTCCACTTTCACAAATACTAAACAAAACAGGCCTCAGATACCAAACATCTAAAACATCAAGTAAAATCAACCATCTGCTGTACATGGACGATCTGAAGTTGTATGGAAAGTCCCAGTCAGAAATTGAATCACTGCTAAACACTGTCCGTATATTCAGTAGCGATATAGCAATGGAATTTGGACTAGACAAATGTGCTGCATTAATAATGAACAGAGGGAAAATAAGAAAAACAGAAGGAATAGAACTGCCCAATGGAAGCAAGATCAAGAACCAGGAAGAGAAAGAACATTACAAATACTTGGGCATTCTCCAGGCTGATAACATCGCACACACTGAAGTTAAAAGAAAAATTGGAAGTGAATACATCAGGAGAGTCAGAAAAATCCTCAAGTCCAAACTCAATGGCGGGAACACCATACAAGCCATAAACACCTGGGCTATACCTGTTATCAGATACACTGCAGGAATAATAGACGGGACCCAGGCAGAGCTAGAGACGCTAGATCGTAAAACCAGGAAAATAATGACCATCAATCATGCTCTGCACCCCCGCAGTGATGTAGATATGCTATACCTCCCTCGCAATTCAGGTGGAAGAGGAATGCTGCAAGTCCATCAAACAGAAGAGGAGGAGAAAAGAGGTCTTAAAGAATATATCAAGGACAGTGAAGAAGATGCACTTAAAATGGTCAATAATGAGAAACTATTCAACACCAATGAAACCAAGCAGGCCTACAAGAAAGAACAAGCCAAGAACCAAACAGAAAAATGGAAAAAGAAGCCACTGCATGGTCAATATTTGGACAATATAAGTGGAAAATCAGACATCACCAAGACCTGGCAATGGCTTAAGAATGGCAACTTGAAGAAAGAAACAGAGGGTTTAATACTGGCTGCACAAGAACAGGCACTAAGAACAAATGCAATAGGAGCAAAAGTAGAAAAATCCACAACAAACAGCAAGTGCCGCCTTTGTAAAGAAGTAGATGAAACCGTGGACCATCTAATCAGCTGTTGTAAAAAGATCGCACAGACTGACTACAAACAAAGGCATGACAAAGTAGCAGGGATGATCCACTTGAACATCTGCAAAAAATACAAGCTACCTGTAGCCAACAATTGGTGGGACCATAAAATTGAAAAAATTGTAGAAAATGAAGATGTAAAAATATTATGGGACTTCCAACTACAAACAGACAAATATCTGCCACACAATACACCAGATATCACTGTAGTTGAGAAGAAAGAAAAACAAGTCAAAATAATCGACATAGCAATACCAGGGGATAGCAGAATAGAAGAAAAAGAAATAGAAAAAATCACCAAATACAAAGATCTACAAATTGAAATTGAAAGGGTGTGGCAGAAGAAGACCCAAATAATCCCAGTGGTAATTGGTGCCCTAGGTGCAATTCCAAAACAACCTGAAGAGCACCTCAACACCATAGGGGCCACAGAAATCACCATCAGCCAATTACAAAAACAGCTTTACTGGGAACAGTCTATATTCTGCGACGATATCTATAACAACAGCAACAACATTGACAATGAAATTCAGCCATCCCAGGTCCTTGGGAAGGACTCGATGTCTGGATAAAACAAACCAGTCAATAACACCTGTATGACTGTGAGGAGGAGGAGGAGGAGGAGGAGGAGGAGGAGGAGGAGGAGGAGGAGGAGGAGGAGGAGGAGGAGGAGGAGGAGGAGAAGAAGAAGAAGAAGAAGAAGAAGAAGAAGAAGAAGAAGAAGAAGAAGAAGAAGAAGAAGAAGAAGAAGAAGAAGAAGAAGAAGAAGAAGCAGCAGCAGCAGCAGCAGCAGCAGCAGCAGCAGCAACTCTACTGGGAACAGCCTATATTCTGTGACGATATTTTTAATAACAGCAACAACACTGATAATAAAATTCAGCCATCCCAGGTCCTTGGGAAGGACTCGATGTCTGGATAAAACAAACCAGTCAATAACACCTGTCTGACTGTGTAAACAAGAAATAATAATAATAATTGCTGTTATTGTTGATATGTTGCTGTTATAGATATCGTCACAGAATATAGGCTGTTCCCAGTTAAGTTGCTTTTTGTAACTGGCCGATGGTGATTCCTGTGGCCCCTAAGATGTTGAGGTGCTCTTCAAGTTGTTTTGGAGTTGCACCTAGGGCGCCAATTACCACTGGGATTATTTTGATCTTTTTCTGCCACAGCCTTTCAATTTCAATTTGTAGATCTTTGTATTTTGTGATTTTTTAAATTATTATTAAACAAACAAGATGGAACCCTGTCCCCAAAGGGCTCACATTCTAAAAAGAAACACTAGATAGACACCAACAGCAGTCACTGGAAGTACTGTGCTGGGGGTAGATAGGGCCAGTTACTCTTCCTCTGCTAAATAAAGAGAATCACCATGGTAAAAGGTGCCTCTTTGCCCAGTTAGCAGGGGTCAAGGCTGGGCAAGGTGATTGAGAAGGTGGTGGCCTCCCAGATCCAGGCGGTCTTGGAGGAAATTGATTATCTGGACCCATTTCAAAGTGGCTTTCAGGCGGGCTATCGGGTGGAGACTGCCTTGGTCGGCCTGACTGATGATCTTCAATTGGGAATTGACAGAGGGAGTGTGATTTTTTTTTTGGTCCTTTTGATCTCTTGGCAGCTTTTGATATTATCGACCGTAGTATCCTTCTGGAATGTCTGAGGGGACTGGAGGTGGGAGGCACTGCTTTCCAGTGGTTCCGCTCCTACCTCACAGGCAGATTCCAAATGGTGTCTCTTGGAGACTGTTGTTCTTCAAAATCTAAACTTTCGTATGGTGTCCTCAGGGCTCCATATTGTCTCCAATGGTGTTTAACATCTACATGAAACTGCTGGGAGAGATCAACAGCAGATTTTGTGCAGAGTGTTATCAATATGCTGATGACACTCAAATCTATTTCTCCATGTCAACATTACTGGGAGAAGGCATAAATCCTCCCTAAATTCCTGCCTGGAGGCAGTAATGGGCTGGATGAGGGATAACAAACTGATCCTGAATCTAGATAAGATGGAGGTACTTATTGGGGGGGGGGTCAGAACTTGGGAGACAATTTTGGGATGGGGTCACGCTCCCCCAGAAGGAACAGGTACTTGGTCTAGGGGTGCTTCTGGATCTGAACTTCCCAAGAGTTCATTGAGATAAATTATGAAAAAACTAAAGTCCTAGTTTTTGCAAAATGACCCAGGCAATGTTGTTGATCCATCAGTGGTCATAGGATTGCACAGGTCAACTCCTTTAAATACCTAGGAGTGGTATTCCATTCATCAAGGTCACGCAATGCCCACCTCAAATCTACTTTGTTGATGGCACAGTTAACTACAAATCTTACTAAATCTTTTCATTTCTCGAGGGGGGCTTCTTACATCCCCTCTGCAGTTAAACTATTTGTATCTAAAGTCCACCCTCAAGTGTTGTATGGATCCCAAATAGGACCTGTTACCAACTTTTCGGCTTTGGAAGCCCTGCAGTCCAAATTTTTGAGATCTATATTGTTAGTCCCACGATGCATCCCTAATGCTGCAGTAAGACGAGAGGTGGGTATGATTAGATTGGAAACCTCTTACTGGAGGAACATTATTTTATTCTGGTTAAAATTTGTTTTCTCTTGTGTAGGACTGGCCTCCCGTATTAAGACTGATTGTTTTAGATTCAAGTGGAAGATCCAAATTACTGATAAATTGGCTCATTATGGTTTCTCTCAGGATGAGATTATTAAAATGGGATATGATCGAGGTAAGACCGAGATCAAACAACGTATCATGGATATGGAACTTCAGGAAGAGGTTGCTTCCTTGCCGAAGAATGTCTTTTGGGGGGATCAAATGTTCAACATTAAACCAGCTAGGTAGCTGAGTTTAATCACCATTCCTAAATTTAGACGTGCTCTGACGCTCGCTCATCTAAATGCGCTGCCATCTGCTGTTATGGAGGGAAGATTTAAAGGTATCCCTTTCTCCGCTCGACTTTGTCCCTGTGGGTCTGGTCAAGTGGAAACAAAGTGCCTATTCCATTATATATTGTAATTTTTATAGGGACGCCCGCTTAAGATTAGTGTCCCCTTTGCTGCAACGTTTTCCTGGGCACTTGGATGACTTTTATTTGAAGTACTTAATGACCAGTCTTGAGGATGAGCTAATTAATAAAATGGCTAGGTACTGTTACACCATTTGTTACATCCGTCTAGGCTTTCAGTAATGTTTTCCTTTCTTTTTTCTGTGAATTTTGTTCTATGAGTGTAATGGAGGGCCCTCTGTTCTTCATGGTCATCAGCAAGATTTGTCTGGTTTATTACAACTGTCTTAGGTCTATTCTGTTAATATCATTTTGCAACTTGTGTGACCTATCTTGCTAAGCTTTTGCAAGTATTTATGTTTTACTATGTATTTGTCTATGACCGCAATAAAGTAAAGTGAAAGAGATCTGAACTTCTCCCTGGTCTCCCAGGTTGAGGTGGTGGCCAGAGGTGCTATTTATCAGCTTCGGCTGATACACCAGCTGCATCCGTTTCTTGAGATGAACAACCTCAAAATGGTGGTACATATGCTGGTAACCTTTAGGCTAGATTACTGCAATGTGCTCTCTGTGGGGCTGCCTTTGTACATAGTCCGGAAATTGCAGATGGTACAGAATGCAGCAGCTAGGTTGGTCTCTGTGTCATCTAGGAGAGACCATATTATTCCTGTGTTGAAAGAACTACACTGGCTGCTGGTATGTTTCTGGGCAAAATACAAGGTGTTGGTTATTACTTATAAAGCCATAAACAGCTTAGGCCCTGGGTATTTAAGCGAACATTTTCTTCACCATAAGCCCTGCTTGTTAAGATTATCTGGAGAGGTTCATCTGCTGTTGCCGCCAATTCACTTGACAGCTACTCGGGAATGGGCCTTCTCCATTGCTGCCCCTGGACTTTGGAGTGCACGCCCTGTTGAAATAAGAGCCTCCCCATCTCTGACAACTTTTTAAAAGGCACTGAAGACACATTTATTCACCCAGGCTTTTAATTGGATTTATAGTTTTTAAATTTTAATACTGGGTTTTAAATGTTTTAATTGATAATTGATTTGATGTTTTAAATTATTTTAATGTAAACTGCACAGAGATGGAAGTTTTGGATGGTATAGAAATATTTTTAAAAAACAAAATAAAATAATATTTAATTCTCGTCGACGTGCCTGTGGGGATGCATCCCAGCAACCCAGCTGATTGGCTGAGGTGCAAGCCAATGGCGGCAGTGGGCCGGCCTGCTGGGACTGGCTGGCACTGGGAGGCAAGTGGTGGCCGCGGAGGCAAGCAGAGGGCCACAGAGCCGGTACTCAGCCTGGAGGCCAGGCAGCGGGCCCGGCTGTGGAGGCGAGGCAACGGTGGTGGGCCCGGCCATGGAGATGCCCATGGGAGGCTGGGGCAGGAGGGAACTGGGTGACAGAACTTCCCTGTTAACCACCCGGCAGGAGGAACGGTGGTGGTGGCGGGGCCCTTTTTGGCCGCCTGCCGCCAGGTAAGGAGGGCCTGGCTTGTGGCAGCAGAAGTAAAGTACTCAGTGCGGGGATGGTAGGGGATAGGGGGAGGGCAAGAGAGAGTGGGGAGTGGGGAGGGGAGGGGGCATGGGGGAGGGGGAGGACAGGAGAGTGGGGCAGGGGGAGGGGGAGGGCAAGAGAGAGTGGGAGGTCAAGAGAGTGGGGCAGGGGGCAGGGAGGATGGGGGGCAAGGGGCAGTGGGCAGTGGGAGGGCGAGAGAGGGGGAGGGGAGGGGAGGGGAGGGCAAGAGAGAGTGGGGCAGGGGGAGGGCAAAAGAGGGGGAGGGGAGGGCAAGAGAGTGAGTGAGAGGAAGGCAAGAGGGCAAGAGACAGTGGGGCAGGGGATGGCAATAGAGAGTGGGAGAGGGGGCAGGAGAGAGTGGGGCAGGAGGGGGAGAGAGGTCAGGAGAGAGTGGGGTGGGAGGGGGAGGGAGGGCAGGAGAGAATTGGGTGGGAGGGGGAGGTAGGGGAGCAAGAGAGAATTGGGTGGGAGGGAGGTGGAGGGGGGCACTCCCTCCCTCCCTCCCTCCCTCCCTCCCCAAAGAGTGCACAGATGCTCTGTGCAGGTCGGCTAGTTAAATAATATTTTGAATAGATGCACTAGATGGGGGCTGGCATGCAGTGGGGTGGTGAATTACATTTTCCCAGTCCCAGCTATCAAAGTGTAGGGAAAATGCAATATCCTTTCCAAAAACAAATGTCAGCTGGAGGAAAGATGTCTATATTCCCAGCAACAAAATAACAACTGCACAGTTATTGTGCTACAAACTAATAATCAGAAAAGGCCTTAAGTGGTTTAAACATGGAGAGATAATATCTCTTGAGTCTAGCCTGGATTTTATCTTTTGGTGATCTCTGGCAAAGTCATTAACTGCAAGCTGAATGGATTTCCAGAGAATGCGTATCTTCTTTGGTCGCTCATTGTGTCTCGTGTCTCTTAAGTATCCCTGTAGTATCCTTTGCACATGTGTATTACAAATGGACAATGAGCAACAGAAGAACAGGGAAGCCCAATTGAGAGACACAAAAGAGACAAACAAAAATAAAATCCTTCTATCAAATGTACACAATTTGATTAACAAAACAACTTATAAAAATAAAAATATTAAAAAGAACAAATAAATATTGCAATACAACAGTCATTAAAACTCTTATCCTTCATCCAAAACAAAAGCTTAGGACAATATTAAAGGTCTGGTCCTGAAATACAAAGTAAGATCTTTTCCCTTTTTTTGCACAGAAATAAATGGGCAGGATGCTCATTTCAAATAAAGCAGTCTTTGTACTTGCAATATGTATAGATTGTAAAGGGTGAGGGTTGTCTGCTATCCTTTCCAGCTTTGATTTTACATGGAAGGTGAACCAAGAGAAAACAGGAGTAGTTAAGATTTCTGGAGATATCAAGGATACTAATAGTGAAGTATTTAATATTGGTGCCTGATGTCAGAGCAGTAATCACAGAGAGACGCTGCTCTTAGCACAGCCAGAGGCTTCCTGAGCAGCATAATGCAGGGGGAGTGGGGAGTGATTTTTGCTGATCTCCCCTGCCTTCAAAAGTGCTCTTTGCCTTCTAAAAATATGTCCCTGAGGGCTGGGTAAATTCACATTCCAGTGATGACGAAGCCGCCAAATTTCTGGATATGCTAGTGACTGTGCCTTAGAGCAGTTGGTCATGGAACCAAACAGAAAAAAGGTGACATTGGACTTAATCCTGAATGGTGCTAACTGATGTGAGATGTCAGTGTTGTGGAACCACTGGAGAACAGTGACCATAGTGCCATCCAATTCAGCATATATGTGGGTGGAGCCTCACCTAGGAAGTCCAACATGGACTCTTCTCTGTGAGAAGAGCTTCTGTCAGGTCTGCAGGGAGCCTGCTCTCTCCGCAGACAATCCTGCCCAAAGCCCTGGGTGGCCAGATTGGCCGCCCACACAATTGCTGGCTCCATCACAGAGCCAGCAGGGATGGAGGGGATCGGGGTCTGGCTGGCCCCCGGAAGTTCCAGGATGCCCTGCATGAGCTGCCTCCCAGTCAGGGGTGTACTTGTGTGTCGCTGCGCACTGCAGCGACACACAAACAACAAAATGAGATTGACGGAGCGCTCGCTCCATTAACTTCATTTAAGGGGAGGGTGTTTTAGGCGGGCTAGCCACTTTAGGAGCACCAGGCTCACCCGCAAGCCTGGTGGTTCCCACGATCAACTGAAAGGTAGGCTAAGCACCTAGGTATCAACCTAGGTAGGCTAAGCTCCCTTAGCCTGCTTTCTGTTGATTGTGGGAATAGCCTCAATGGGTGACATCTAAACTAACCCTTTGCTTACATACCAAGACTTTCTGTTGTCTGTGCCTCCTGAAACTGTGTCTGAGGGTTGGGGGAGCCTCAGAAGATAGTTTTGGGAACCATAGGCAGCTACAGAAGGAAGGAGAAATGATGAAAAATCAGTGCTCCGTCATGAGCAGCAGTGGGCATGTTGATGCAGCGTAAGCTTGTTGGTGCAGCGTTAGCTTGGATGTTGATCATCAAGTCTTTGTAATGTCAGAATAGTTAGAAGCAGATGTGGCATACGGAGCTGTACTCCAAGTTTTGTGGGTCAAATTCAGATCTTGGTGGATCCAGTCATGAACATCCATTCCTTGGAATAAGCAAATTGTGACCAAGGCATGAGTGATCATGGTCAGATTTATGATGATCTGGGTTTGACACATGATACACCGAGTCTCTGTCGACACTGACTCGACAGCACACTGTACTTTACATGGAGCCACAACACAATCATGCTGTCAGGTAACTGAGCCAAGGGTAGCAGCCACTAGGGGGCACAAGTCCAAAGCCAGGACTGGGAGAACCAGAACTATGCTGAGGCCAAGCCAGACAATCAGGAATGAGAGGGTCTAGACAGGAGCCAAGAGTCAGGACAAGCCAAAGGTCAAGCTGTATCCACAATCAGGAAGTCAGAGTCAAGCAGGTTATCAGGACTAAGGGACAGACTAGAGGTCACACCAAACAAACAGGAAATGCAATAAGACAGCTACAAGGGAACCAAATAAGGCAACCTTGATACTGAGGCAAGAACAGCTCCAGACAGGAAGCCTCTTATATTCTTCCAGAGAAGCCAATAACAGGCCTCTCAGGGTGGGCCCAACACAGAGCTTGGAACTCAAAAGCTGATGCATTGCAGCAAGTCACCACAAGGGGCAGTTTGAGTAGAGTCCCAGCCACAGATAACTCTAGCATCTGCAGATTATTGCAATAACCTGTGCATGGGGCTGCCCTAGGGAATATTGGTGTAGATGAAATGCGTCTCTGTAAAACATTCAAAGCCATATTTGCTCAGATGCATACAGGTGGCCACCTAGGAATCGTGGATAGCTGTTCATATAGAGCTGCCATATATCAGATTAGACTATTGGTTCAGTACGCTGACTGGTGGTAGCTCGCCAGGGTCAGGCAGAGAGAGACTTTTCTCTGTCCTGCTAAGTGGCACACCTAGGTATTTTGGGAGCCCGGACCTGAAGGGCTTTGGAGCCCCCCACCCCAGCAAGGCCACCACCACTTTAGGGAGATTGGGGGGGGCAAAAAACAAAACCTGCATTTCATGTGGCGTGTGTACACCACTCTCCTGTCCCTGGGGGCCTCTCCAGCAGTCTCCCATCGTGCCCTCTGCCACCGCGCCAATCTTTCCCATTTTCTCCACCATGTCGGGGCCAGGGGGTGCAGGGTGAGAGCCGAGTGGGCCTCCCCCACGGCAAAAGTGGCTGGTGGGCCTGTCCAGGCTCAACTGAGCACAGGCGAGACACTCCTGCATGCCTGCACAGTGTGAGTCTTGAGTGTTGCAAGCCCATGATGTCAGGCCTGGACAGGCCCACCAGCTATGGGGGAGGCTTGCTCAGCTCTCACCCCTACCCACCCAGGCCATAGACATGGCGGCAAAAATAGGAAAGATAGGTGCGGTGGTGGAGAGGATGCGGGGGCAGTGGGGGGGGCGCTTCTAGGAAGGCCCTCTCCAGGACATTTGAAGGCCCCCTCCCAGTGCCAAGGACCAGACTTCTTCCTGGAAATCCAGTTCTAAGAGTGCTGCTGGTCCTGCTACCTTAGGACAGGAGATAGGAGGTATTGAACATAGGATCTTCTACTGTTCACTGAAAGCATGTTCTGAGCTGTCAAGTAATAGCCCATGTCAGCCACCTATGCCAAACAGTGAGAGGATCTGTGAGTGTGTCTGGATGCTTTCTCCAGCAAACGCCAACTGACTCCTAAAACCCTCCCAACCCACTTTGTGCACAAACTCCCACACTTCTTCATCATCATTTCATTGCTTCATTCGTGTGTGTGTGTGTGTGTGTGTGATGGCATCCATGTCAAAGTGCTTTGCCCCAGGTTGCTCCACATTTTGTTGTTCTGGAGAAGAGATACCAATGCTGTATGCCGCTCTGAAAATACAGAGGAAAGGATTTCATGTGATCAGTGCTTTTTATGTGTGTTTTAGGAAAGTGCAATTGATCAGCTCAGCCACAGCAGTGTCATGCCTGCCTGCAAAGCCTTCTTTAACCAAGCGACTTCTAAAAACCACGGATGACTCATTTGGTACAGCCTTTAAGAAGGCTACTTCTGTTGCACGGAGCACAGAAACAGGAAGTTCCCAGAAAGGCTGTCAGTTTCATACCAACTGGCCAATAAATAGTGTACTTCACCATATTCAACAAATACTTCTGACTTTCAGCTTTAATCACAGTTATGCCAAACTTGTAAAATATCAAGCCTCATACACACTTTCAGAAGGAAGACATCAACTATAAAGCAGGCATGTGGCTCAGAATAAGACTGGCAGGACAGACATTACATCTTGAGTGATCCAGTCCCCTTATAGCTGCTTCATTCTAGAATAAAACTATGGTGTCATGATAAAGATTGCCACCTTTTCCCCCCGTTCCTATGCCTTTAACAGAGCAATCAGGTACATAGGAAGAAAGCTCAGGCAATAAAATAATACCTTAATTAAGACAAAGTTCAGGAGGTGAAATGCAGACTTTTGAATTACCCAGAACTCTTTCCTCAGTGATGAATGTTAAAAAAATATTTAAAATTGTGGGGGCAGCGGCAGGGGAAGAGAGATTTCTGGAAGAGGACATGGTGTTAAGCCCCACCTTCAATTTGTTTCAGTCTTGTGTTGTTGTATTTATGGTTTATTGTACAACTTCATGATAGGGCTCTGAATATAGACTCTTAGCAGTTTCTCCAGTTAGAGAGGGTTCCCAAGGAAGGGCCATCATTCAGTGGCAGAGCACCTGCTTTGCATGCAAAAGGACCCAGGTTCAGTCATTGGACCCCGGAGAGTTGTTGCCTGTCTGATAAACATGAGCCAGATGGACCAATGATCTGACTCAGGATGCGATAGCTTCCTAATGATTTATATTTTAGGGTAAAGTAAAGTGTGCCGTCAAGTCGGTGTTGACTCCTGGTGACCATAGAGCCCTGTGGTTGTCTTTGGTAGAATACAGGAGGGGGTTACCATTGTCATCTCCCATGCAGTATGAGATGATGCCTTTCAACATCTTCCTATATCATAAAGTTAATTCACTGTGCCAGAATACAACCTGTCCAAAGATAGGTAACTGAAAAAGATCCTTGAGACTACTAGAATTATACCTTGTGTTAAAGATTTCAAGTCACACACAAGCACGCTGAGAAAGGAAGGAAGGAAGGAAGGAAGGAAGGATGCTTTGCTGGCATGGGGAAAAGCTTTAACTGCAAAATCTCTGGATGTTGGGCTGATGTTAAAGGCATGGAAGCAGGCCAAGCCAGTTCTGTACAAGAAAGAGTCAGCAACCTAATTTATATGGTTAATTCTTGGAAACAAAGATGTTGCCATTTCATAACCAATCGATCAATCACAAGTGTTTGTTAATTGCAGTGCTTTTGTTTGCAGCAAGTTATGGGAACCAGATTTTTTTAAAAAATCATTTATATTCCGTTCTTCCTCCGAAGAGCCCATACAAGTTTCTCCTCAAAACAATCCTGTGAAGGCTGAGAGAGAAATGACTGGCCCAGAGTCACCCAGCAAGTATCATGGTTTGAACTCGGGTCTCCCCGGTCCTAGTCCAGCACTCTAACCACTACACTACTCTGGCTCCAAGGAGGTGATGCCTCTATTAGGGGGGCATTCCTACCTTTGAATCCAAAAGGTACTGCAGAGCCATCCTTTTTCCTATATAATTTGGAACTATCTATATATTTAATTCTCTAAGATGTACCTGTGGCTAATCCCATGTGTGGCAGCTCTCATGAGAGTTCATGAGCAACTGCAAGATAGCCATGGGTACAGGCAAGAAAATGGCAATGGCAGTAGCTGGCCAGGCAGCGGGGAGAGAATGGTGGTAAATTGCCGCCACCAGGAAGAAAAAGCAGCTTCTGGGCAGGCAAGAAAACTATGGCGGCTGGTGGGCGGCACTCTTTTTCTAGCCCACCAGCCGGCCAAAAGGGAAAACAGAAGGTGGCGGCCATGCCTTTAACAGAGGCACACTCCCTCTCCAGCCCACCTTCCAGACAAAATGAAGGATGGCCTAGCCCACCGGGTAGAAGAAGGCGGCTGGCCGGCGGGCAAGCAAAACTGACAGATGGACGGTGGAGAGGGCAGAATACTCCCTCTCCGGCCCACTTGCTGGCCAAAATGAAGGAAGGCCCAGCCCTCCGGGTGGAAGAAGGTGGCTGGTGGGTGGGTGGGCAGGCGAAACCAGCGGGCAGGCAGTGGAGAGGGCAGCATGCTCCCTCTCCAGCCCGCCTGCTGGCCCAAATGAAGGATGGCCTGGAAAAGTGGTTGGGATTAGAAGTGGCAGCCAGGCCAGCTAGCTGCCGAGAGAATGGGCAGGGAGATATTGGGAGGGGGGGAGAACGAAATGTGGCTGAAGGGGAGGAGGAGGAAATGGGGCTGAAGGGAGAACGAAATGGGGCTGCAGGGGAGAATGAAATGGGGCGGTGGGAGAGACGGGGAGAACTAGGGATGCAGATGCTCTGTGCCAGGTCAGCTAGTTCCTATATAATTTGGAACGATGTAATCATAGTGCAAAATAGCTATGCTGTGTAATGACCTAGAGCTTGCCATGCCTTCATTCTGAATTGACTTTTTCACCTCAACTCCCCACCTCCAAAGGGGTCCCCAAGGAAGCCAGTTAATGGAGAGACAGCCGGAAATGAAATTTCTGTCAGGATTTCTTACTTGGAAGGAAGCCAGCCCAGGGTGGTTCACTTACGAATGTGAGAGCCGAAAAGAGGAGGCAAAGGCTTCATATTTAAATGCAGATCATTGCCACCATGGCAATTGTAAAAGTGTACCTTATAGCAATACATTCAGAATACCACAATTAATTAAGAACACCACACCTCTGGGAAATAAGATGGACCCCCCACACACACACACACTTTCTTCTTTTTGCACTATAGTTAGAAATCCAGAAAAGCAACTGCTTCCCTTTGGCTTAACTGCAAAGATGACATTTTGAGTATGGGAAGGGAACTGCTAACCATTTGGTCTCTCTCTCTCTCTCTCTTTCTTTTTTTAAAGTATGTGAACATACTTGTTAAACAAGAACAGTACATTTTGAACTGCAATTTCAAAAGAAAAATTCCTGAAAAGATTGTTTGGATTACTGGACTATTGTCAAGCAGAAGCTATGTTTCATGAACTATGAGAGGGAACAGATGTTGGGGTGATCTGCCACAGTGTTTCAGATCTTGGTTTTACCTCACCTGTGACATGTATGCACACACATGTATTTGGTCAGTAACCTTTAGCAGTTACATCACATTCCAAGGCATTGGGTTTTCAACTTTTAAATGAACTTGTGCCTTTAAGCAGCACTTAGGGTAGATCTTAAGGCAGGTTGCCAACTGACATGGGGGGAGGGTGACCAGCTGGACCTGCTCTTGTGCGTTTAACCCTAGCCTGATATGGAGAAAGCAGCAGGTTACACTTTCAGTAGTTTCCAGTAAAAACCAGAAATAACATGTTTCCATATAACAGAATGTCAGTGCCATGGGAGGGATTGTGTCAGCAGTGACATCAGAGGCTGTCCAACAGATGCCTGTGACACTCATACATCATATTCCACACAACACTATTCCACACTATGGGTTCAAGGAACTAGAGGAGGAAACATTTTTTGTGTGAGCTGAAGGTACAAATGAAGGAAAGGCTTTACTTTCACATTCACAATGTGTACAACATTTGACAGGCAGAGAGAGAAGAGCTGAGAGAGGAGGACAATTTAAGAAAGATACAGTACAATGGGATATATAAAACATATTTACTGTGCCGGAGATAGAAAAGACAGCATGTCCCTTGCAAGCAGTGCTAAGAGTTCTAAACGGGAAGCTGGATGATTCTGCCACTGTATAGTACAATCATTCAAAATCTGACAAGTTTATATTTCCCCTTACCTATTTCTAATTGGCTTTCCCAGAGTTCCCCTCCTGTACACAGAGGCTTAATGAATCATATTGTCAGTAAGGCCCTGTGTATGTATCACTTGCAATCCCATCACATTTTATTTTCTCAGAGACTCAAGCTGCATGAGTGACGTTAATGGAACTGCAGGCGAGTAAGTGGTTTCACAGTTGCAGTCTCATCTATTACTGTGGCTGCATATAGCAGACAAAAGAGCAGCAACATGCACGTCTAACTGAGGTTAAAGTAATGCTCTGAGAGAGAGAGAGAGAGAGAGAGAGAGAGAGAGAGAGAGAGAGAGAGAGAGAGACCCTGCCTGCTTTTCGTCCTCACCTCCCTCACAAATCGATTGCATTAACTTGTCCTTGAGATGTCTGCTGTAGAGAAAGGCTGATGGGGGAAGGATGAAAGATGATCCATACCCATTAGATATGAGTGATTACATTTGAGAAGTGATGCATTTAAGTGATACTTTTAGAACAATCAAATTAAACAAGAGACGTGTGTGTGTGTGTGTGTGTGTGTGTGTGTGTGTGTGTGTGTGTGTTCAGATAGTGGAAAACAAAATCACAGTGTGATTGAATTCTAATGTTTAAAAGACCAGTAAAAATAACTAAAGATCAATTTCTCTCTCTCTCTCTCTCTCTCTCTCTCTCTCTCTCTCTCTCTTTGCATCTTCATCAGTCAGAGCCTTTTATTGAGTCTGTGTGGTATAATGGTTAAAGACTACACTAGGACTGGGTTCAAATCCCCACTGGGATTTGATAGTCAATAGCTTTCAGATTAATCTACCTCATAGGGTTGTTGTGCGGATAGAATGTGGGGGTGGGGGTGGGCTTGTATGACACCCTGAGCAACTTGGAGGAAAGAGTGGAATAGAAATGTAACCAATAATTTATTTTTGTCTCAGCGGTTCAGTTTTCACTTTACACTCTGTTTTTACAATAATAGTGGAAATACCCTACCTAGGCAGTTGACAGCAGTTAAAAATATAGCAACATTGGCTTACAGCCAATAAAGCCTATGGAACAGAGTTTTACTTCACAGGAAAAAGATAAATTCTATTATAGTGTCATTGATAACTCAGTGGCAAATGGGGTCTGTTTGATGTGCAATCCTGCAAATCAGAAATTGGCCTTGATGAGGTGGACACAGCCAATGACACACTAAATGGGTCTCCAATTTGGCTTCCTTCCTGTGGAACAGGAATACCAGAAGCATAATTCACAACTAGAGACAAAATACCTTGGCACATTCATAAGTACTTATGCTTAAACATCCAAAGTGTTGTGATTAAACCCTATGGCTGACACCCAGAGCAAGGAAGCACCCTTGCAAGAGGAGCAAACAGCACTTCCAGATGAAGTGAGGAGGCGGTGATCTTTGACAACCTCTAATTCCTCAGGATGCCCTCTGTATGCCCACCCCCAAAATGTCCCAGTCAGCTCCAGCAGCCCTGCTAGTGCAGAAGTGCTGTTAGGCTGTTCCTCTCACTGAACCTACCGGCACTTCCTTGCTCTGGGTGTGAGTCCTTGGGTACGACTGAACCTTGAGGTTTATGTTGGGGGTTGAAGCAAGGTGGGCCCAGGCCCAGTCGATTCTGGAACACCCTGCTCAGTTACTTTTTCGTGATGGTACCCTACAGCTCTTTACCCAAGCTGTCAGTGCAAAAGACCTTAGCAGGAAGAAAGACAGACATCTTGTCCATCATCCCACCCATCCACCCGCCCCACCTCAAACTGCCTTGCTGAGCAGCAAACTGGCCACTTTCCTTACATGAGGATCTGCATGCAAAGAAGATGCTTCGCCTGCCACTCATAAGAACTTTCTCACCTTGACGGCTGCAAGCGGATCTCCTTGCGAGGAAGGGGCAGCCTCCATTGCTCTCCCCTCATTCCAGCTGCCCTAAGCAGGTAGCTGCTTTTCGTGACAGGAAGGCAAGAAAGAGGAGCTGGGACTGATTGTCCCCTGCCCTGGCCCCACATTTCCTAGGAAAAGGCAGGTGAGTAACTGATTAATTAAACGACAGTTTCCATAGTGCAATACAATGTGTGAGCTGTCGTCACTGGTAAATGGCAAAGTAATTTATTTTCCTTGGAAATAGGTGCTGTCGCTATGTCAGGATAACCACCAAAGTAAAAACCTTCATTGTGTGAGCAAGCCATCAGAATCCTGCATTCTTTTAATTTCTTTCCATTTCCCAAATGCTCCTCCCACCTTCCTCTGCCCCAGATCTCGACAACATGGCCCTAAATCCTTTAGGAGCACACGTAACACAACACACTATTCTAATACAATCTCGAAGTTTGTCTGCTGTCAATACACAGCAGGGCCAAACAGGCTGGAGGAATCCTCCGGCCTTGCCCCTGGCATGCGGTTTGCCTTCAGAGTGAATGAGACCATAGCAACGATCTAATCCAGCACAATAACCCAGGCAATAGACTGTCACTGACTGCTTTAACTTCATTAAGAGTTTTCACAGAATTTGCCTGTCTGGGTGAGTCACAGAAGTAAACAAAATCCAGTTGACAGATCAGTAATGTGTCATGTGGCATGATTTACTCTGGTTTTTGTTGCACCAGATGAAAATGAAACCAATCACAGGAATACATTTCATTCAGAGTCATGAATTCTCTCTCCCCACACCCAAGATAAATTGCTGATGTGTTTCACACACACATGCAGAGAGGGTCAAAAGAGCATGATTCTTGGCATCTTAAAATAAAAAGGAACTGAGTAGACTTCTACTTTCTGAGAAGCACGGCTTTGCACTTACAGGTTTTGCCTTAAAGCTGCGCCCAACTAAGATTTTGACAGAAGAATGTGGATGGTCTTTGATGGCCAGGAGGTGTTTCTGTAGGAGTCTCTGGAGACCTCTCTGGAATGTCTGGAATGGGGAAATTTACCAGAGAGCTTGGAAGCGGGAGGGGCTGATGTGACTGTAAAGAAACAGCACTTTTGCAATTTTCAGACAGAGAGACAGTGGAGAGCTGAAGGTCCTTTAGGGTGCAGGCCCTTTCTGGGCTTCTGAGGTAACAACTCTGCTGCCTGGTAGAGTGTATGCTGTTTGCCACCACTTAAATATTTGTAAATAAAGCAAAAACTACAAAAATACCATAAGCCTCCCGTGATCTTTTCTCCAAAGGACACTGGACCCAGGTGCTGCCACCTCTGAAGCTCCTTCTGCTCGAGGAATTGGGGTGCATCATGTAACAGTACAATAGGCCACCTGATCTGCAGCTGGTTTATAAAAAGAGGCAGTAAAGAGCGGTGGGAAGAACACTGAGCTTTCAGATCTTAGGTATGGGACCCCAATAAAGCTGCATATTTCTCTGGCCGGATTCACATATGCAAATGCTTGCAAGTATGGCTGCCTGAAAAACAACTGCATGGAAAATGGGGAGCACTTTGTGTGAAGTGGCTTCCCAATCCATTGCAGCAATTTGCCTCATGCCATTAAAAATGTTCTGTTGGGTTTTCTTTCCACCAAAGCAAAATTGCCACAGCCATGTGCTTCACACAGCTGACTTCTGCATGGAGTTGCATATATAGCAATAGCAATAGCAATAGCACTTACATTTATATACCGCTCTATAGCCGGAGCTCTCTAAGCGGTTTACAATGATGTAGCATATTGCCCCCAACATTCTGGGTACTCATTTTACCGACCTCGGAAGGATAGAAGGCTGAGTCAACCTTGAGCCCCTGGTCAGGATCGAACTTGTAACCTTCTGGTTACAGGGTGGCAGTTTTACCACTGCGCCACCATATATGGAGTGCTTCCAGTTGCATAAATGGGATGCTTCCAGATTCTGGAATTACCTTGTTGACTCAACATTTTTACACAGTGAGATCATTCACAGGACCTTTGAGATTGCCTGGTGAGGAGGCAGGATAGGTCTCCAGAATGCTGTGAGCCGTGCAGCATTCAGGAGAGCTAGAAAATGTATCCTGGCCTCCAGATATCCCACAATGCACCACGCAACAAGAGATTCTGCTATCTGTCAGGTGCTCTAGGCACCCGGCACTGTGACTGCATGCAGCCCGGACATACACACGGCCCTATATGTGGGTAAATAGTCGAGTACAAATCCTGGGCTACCCAGGAGGTCAGCGCTGGGATCGGCTTCAGTCCCAACACTTCTCACAAATAGCCCTACCCAGGTAGGGCTTCCCAAGACTGGGTAGGGCTGTTCATGTGAACAGTCTCACAGTTTACATGGCAAACAATTGCAATGCTGAGCTAAGACCCTGTTTATTGAAGTGCCCCTGAAAAGCGCCACCTGAGAAATTGTGCCTGAGTGTTAATTTAACCAGTGGTTGGGTTTTCAATCAAGCTTTCTATTTCTTTATAAATTCTATGGGTGCCCTTCTGTTTTACCAATCTTACAGTCTCCATTGTTTGAGTGCATAAGTACAAATGAAAGATAAAATAAAATAAAATAAAATAAAATAAAATAAATGCAAAGTGTGTGCAAGTGTGTGCAAGTCCAAGCACTAAGGTGTTGGCTGCTCCACTGCGGCCCATCTCGGGGGAATCCAGACAGCTCAGCTCCCTTGAGCTTGCTCCTCTCAGGGAGCCTCAGCTGCTGCTAGCACACCCCTGCTGTCTGGTTGTTGGTCTCTTCCTCCTCACTATGCTGCTCTCCATTTGCTTAATCCTCCCACCCTCACTGGAGGAATTTGCAATGATGTCCTCAAGAAGTAAAGGTAAAGTGTGCCATCAAGTTGATTTTGACTCCTGGCGCCCACAGAGCCCTGTGGTTTTCTTTTGGTAGAATAGAGGAGGGGTTTACCATTGCCTCCTCCCGCGCAGTATGAGATGATGCCTTTCGGCATCTTCCTCTATCGCTGCTGCCCAATATAGGTCTTCGCCATAGTCTGGAAAACATACCAGCGGGGATTTGAACCGGCAACCTTCTGCTTGTTAGTCAAGCATTTCCCTGCTGTGCCACTTAAGATGACTCCTCAAGAAGTGAAGCCAGCTAAATCAGTGCTAAATGGGAGGGGGCTGTCCTAGCAGCTCCCCACTTCTCTGTAGCTACACTCCAAGCCTCTCCTCTTTCCCAGGGCTGACTCACTGGGTGCTTGCTGGAGACAGAGAGCCAAGAGTGCGAGAAGGTAGGCAGAGAAGAGTAATTAGAACTGCAAGCACGGTTAAAGGGAAAGTTGTGCCGTCCAATCAGTGTCATATCCTGGCGACCACAGAGCCCTGTGGTTTTCTTTGGTAGAATACAAGAGGGGTTTACCATTGCCATATCCTGCACAGTATGAGATTATGCCTTTGCTGTTGTCACTGAAGTGAGCATCTGTCTCCAGCACCTAATCGCTGCTGCCCGCTATAGGTGACTACTAGGCACAGTCTGGAAAGCACACCACTGGGGATTCGAACTAACAGTCTCTTGCTTCTCGGCAAGCTGCTTCCCAGCTGTGCCACGGAGCAGAGCAGGCCCTAAATCCCAAGCCCCAGAGCTGAGGACAGGATGGGGATGAAGGAGTGCAGGAGGATGGGGACATGAGCATACTTGTGGGTGGGGGGGTGGCGGTTTCCAAACAGCAATAGCGTGCAGGATCTGCAAAGATTTGCGCAAGTCACAGATGAGATCAGGGGCGTAACAAGGCTGGAGTGGGCCCAGAGACAAAATTTTAAAATGGGCCCCTCGCTGATACACACACACGCACACACACTTCACATGTGACTTGCCCCTGGGGGGGCCCTCGAAGTGTGGGGGGCCCCAGTCAGCCGCCTTCCCTTGCCTAATAGTAGTTACGCCGCTGGATGGGATCTCAAATTAGAAGAGCCAAACTTCCTGGGTCACACTCAGTGACTTCCAGGAAGATATATTTATGTGGCATATTTCTTTCCAAGTTATAGGGGTGAGCACTGGAAACAGGGCTGTCCTTAGAGAGCCCTGGTGGCGTGTGGGGCCCGAGGCAAATCCGCCAGTGCAGGGGCCCCTTCCAGTTAATTCTAATGGGGGTTGAAGGAGCGGGGCCTGGGGCAGTCGCCCTGCTTGTCATGCCCTAAAGACAGACCTGACTGGAAACAGGCTGTGAACAGGGGTGTAGCGAGAATTGAGCGGATGGGTTCAAAGCACACACACACCCGGCTCCACCCCTCCCTATTTTCTTTATTATCTTCCTCACTCCGAGGGGCCGCTAGGGTGAGGGGCAAACATGAGCCCCCTCTCCTCTATCTGTGCCCCTGACTGCGAAGCTCATCCCCTAAGCCCTGAATGGGACAAATTTCTCCTCCCCAGGCCCCTTGCAGTGCTCATTAAATATATAAACAAACAAAAAGACAGCGAGAACCCAGTGTAGATCTGCCCCCACCCTCTGGCCCAAAGCATGGAGGTGTTCACTCTGAAATCTGTGGTTATCTTTTTCAGATGCCTGAGCTGAGTTCACAGACTTCTACAGATAGATTTGTATTGCAAGTATGTCTTGAAAGCATTGCATAACACACCGCAGCATTGAGGGCGGCTCCCTGCTCGCAATGAGATGCTTAGAAAAAAGAGGTGGGTTTACATGTTCCCGATTCCTACCAGTCCTTTTCTGCAGCCACTTAGCTGCAGTTCCAGAATCTGCCGTACTACTCAGTTGACATCATGTTTGCGACATGGGTGTGTCCCTGACACTTAATCCCACTTGGATTTAATTGGTAAACATTCCCGACAGGGATACTTTCAGTTTAACTGCTGTTAAATTATTCCTTGGGAATGTGCAAATACCCTGACACCTTCCAAGTGTGTAAATACATGGAACTGAGAGCTGCTTTGAGACAAAGCAGAGGAGAGGAGAGCTGGTCTCATGGTAGCAAGCATGACTTGCCCCCATAGCTAAGCAGGCTCTGCCCTGGTTGCATCTGAATGGGAGACTTGATGTGTGAGCACTGCAAGATATTCCCCTCAGGGGATGAAGCCGCTCTGGGAAGAGCAGAAGATTCTAAGTTCCCTCCCTGGCTTCTCCAAGATAGGGCTGAGAGAGATTCCTGCCTGCAACCTTGGAGAAGCCGCTGCCAGTCTGTGAAGACAATAGTGAGCTAGATAGACCAATGGTCTGACTCAGTATATGGCAGTTTCCTATGTTCCTACAATGTTATCACTTTAAAAGGTCTTTCAGTTGGAAGGCAGAATTTTCAGTGAAATATTTGCTTCTCCAAATTTTTTCGGGACTGTCTTAGGCCACCCCCCCACCCCCGCCAGGTATGGCCCTTCATGCTCTTCTTGTTCGACATCAATCAAACAGCTGCAGCTGCAGCAGGACGTAGCACCACACCCAAGGGAGGATTTCCTTTCCCTGCAGCATATGTGGTATCCTGTAACAGGCTCATCTGCTCCTGCCATAGTACAGTTAGGCCACAGCACAGAACCTTGCCCTTAGGCAACAGAGGGTAGTGTAATTATTGATACTGGGGTTTTGGTTAGGCAGGATTGCATTCATTTCCTGCAACACACAGGATGCTTTCGCAAGTACCCTAAGCAACCAAAGGCTAGTCTATCCATCTCTCAAAATGAAATGGACTGTGGGGGCTGGTGGGGTACGGAATTGGCGTAAATGCTGGGCTTCCCAACTGGTCAGATTCATAAACACTGTTTGTTTGTTTGCTCTGACTGCCCTGGGTTATTGCTAGCTCAGACAGAAGTAAGCTGACTGGAACAATGGTTCACAGCAGTGGGCACAACCACCATTGCACCAGGGAAAACAAAATCCCTGGGCCGCAGGTCTCCGGAGGTCACATGCGGGTTCCTCATGCCCCCTTGTGCTCGCTGCTGGTCCAGCGCCAGCCATGTTGCTGAACTGGCATAGAGTTGCTCCATTCCAGTGAGAACAACAGGCAGCTCTTTAGGCAGGTCTGTCCTCACAGAGGCATGGGGTACCATGCTGGCACAGTGACATCATTCAGATTGCAGCTGACAGATGTGGGTAGATGCTTTCGGCAACGGTGGCCTCTGGGTGGGGACTGGGTGATGGGCTGATGGCTGTGGCTAAGGCTGAGGAGGCAAGCGACGGGGCCACGTAGGTAGTTAGCAGGCTACTGCCTCAGATCTCACCTCAGCTTTGCTACTTTGCAACTTTGCCACCTTCAACTTTGCTACACCCCTGGTTGGCCGAGAAGTGACCCAAGGACTGGAGCCATTCAAATGCATGGAGGTGCCTGACTGGTCAGTACCATGTTTATACTCTCTACTCCTTGTGTCATTTTGCATGCTTAGCACCTTCTGTTCGACAGGCATATATGATCAGTGCCCATCTGTTTTGCTTCATTGGCCATTTGCACTCACTGTTCCCCTTCTTTCTTTTCCTGTAGGCAGGAAATGCATTCCACTTGTATAGCTCTGAGCTGTGATATTCTTGATGGAGGTTATGGAACCCTCATTTCCTGCTTTCATGAAGGCCAGGCAGACTGGAGGTCACATTAGAAAGGAGAGCAAGGGGAGGGTCCAGTGCCCAGTCCAATCTCACAATGAGCGCTGGGGCACTTCCCGATGGACTCCTTGTAGTACTACCTAGTTGTTGCTTTTTTCCTTGCAGTCACAAGCAGATTTGCAATATTCCTTCCACATGGCAGCAGACACAAAGGCCTTTCACACGACCTCACTGGAGAGGGCAGGTGTGCTGCGGGGAAGGCAGGAGCTTGCCTGCCTCCCCTGGCAGACGACTGGCCACCGTCCTCTGCTCTGCCACACCACGTGCCCACACAGCACAGTAAAGGGTAATACTGGGAGTGGGAGGACTTCCCCCTGCAGCATTCCAGGGTGCCCTGGGGCACGAGCAGTAGGGCTTTTCTTATTAGAACACCAGCCGCACTTGGCACGGCCACTCTTTCCCCCAGGCTCGCTGCCAGAAATGGCGGTGGCCCGGGGGAAGCCATTTAACTCGGCAGCGATAACCCAAAATGATTGCTGGCCAAGGTTTAGCGAACCACACATTTGCTTAACCTCAGCTAAACGCTGGCTTAAAAAGTGGGGCTTGGCACGGGCAGGGGCGGGGAGAACTGGGAGTGACCTCACTCCCGGCGCTTTACACACACATCCTAACCCAGGTTGGACTACCCTAGCCTGGGTTAGGTTTCAGGTGTGAGTAAATTTATAATCAGTTTGTGTTTTAATAGTTTTAACTTTTAAATTTTAATTGTTGGAATGTTTTAATCTTTTATTGGCTGTTTTTATTGTTTGTAAACCACCCAGAGAACTTGCGTTTTGGGCGATATAGAAATGTATTTAAATAAATGGAATGGAATGGAATGGAATGGAATGAATGAATGAATAAAGTTGTTTTGCTGCTGTTCTTAAAAAACAACAGATTTTCATCATTAATAAATGTGATTAATGATACTGCCACCCCTAATATGTAATGAAAAAAGTGTAATGATCACCCCATCTGGCAGGGTCCCAGGAAGAAGAAAAGGGGATGATCCCTTCAAACAGTCCTGTATCTTCTTTCCCTTCAGTGAAGGTTCATCAGAGTCATATAATGGAGCTGAAAATATCCTCCTCCCTCTCTACCCCTTAGGGGACATATTGCTGCCTGGAACCTGTCAAAGGGTTGCCAAGTAGCTTTTCAAGTGGCAAGCTTAAGACCTGGCTTTATTTGCCCAGCTCATTGCAAGGCACCTTCTGCTATCTGCAAATAACTGCCACTCGAAATACTCTTGTCAAGCTTTTTACTGGTTCTCTGGGCATCCACTTCACATTTTTGGATGCAGCATGAAGGGGAGGAGGGGAAGTTAGGGAGTCAGTCAAGTAGTAACCGAGTGGCTCTCAAGTGGCAGCTTTCTACACTCTGCAGGCACCAACAGCCCAGAGTTTATGGCCCTGTTGCTTCTTGTGTGGGAAGTGGTTGGCAATGTACAATTTAAATGTACCATAAGAAATCTTGTTCCTCATTATAGCACAGGATTTTGCAGTCCCCAGGTGGTTATGAAACACTGTGGAGAGGTCACAACAGGAAGTGCAATCAGCAGTGAGTAAATAGAGCTTTTCCTTCCTTTTCTTCGGTTTTCAGAACTTCCTTCTCCAGTTCCAAATCCTCTTAGAACTGCTGCTCTCAAATATATATGGGGGAGGGCTGGGAAAGGCGAACATTCACATGCATATATTGCTTTAACAGAATTTACCACCCGTTCCTTCTTTTTTGTACCTCATTATTCATTCCTGCAGACTCAGCCAACTGATGATGTGGGCCTAGCTTCATCTCGGGGTGAAGCCATTAATTCCTGTACTTCATTGTTTTGTTGTTAGAAACTGTTTATTGGCTGTCCTCTTTTTAAGACCTGAGGAACTACTGGAACCTGGCTGCTGGCAGAAGACCATTTTTTTTGGTGGGGCTGGGGGTGGGGTGGCAGTTGCATTAACTGAATAGAAACATGAAAGTGGCTCCTTGCAACATAAAGAAGTGTGTGGTGCAATATGACCTAGATGCTGCTGAGCTATAAAATCTAACCTACCCATCTCATTTTTAATTTAAGAACAGCTTGTCAGAAGACAAACATCTCTGGAGATGGCTACTAAAGCACTGACCAAAAGGCGAAGAACCAAATCATCCATGTCCCAGCCTCAGTTCAATGTGCATCAGCTCATGCTGAAACTCTTCACTTCCCCATACACTGCAAGCATAAGTAGACTCATTTCCTCTGTTGAAGCGTCTTTCAAGCAGTTTTTTTATTTTATATATCAGCTTGTAAAAGAGAATAATTCGACGTCTGGTTTACTGTACATTTGCTAGCTCCAGCATAGCAGTGGCGCCAGACTTTTATGAGATTTCCAAACAAACTGGCTTCTGCATAAAGAAAACTATATATCCTGAAGATGTATTTCTTGATCAGTAGACATATGGTTTGATCATAGGCTATCAACCTAAAGGTTTAAAAGGGGGCTAAAACTTTCACTCATCTAAAAATCATGAGATGAACTCAGTATTAATTTTAGGGGAACTATTAGGCACAGATCTGGAGGCTCAGGTCCATGTGCCCACCCTCCTAGAGGACCCCATGATGTTCCCCTTTTATATTTCTGAAATGGCTTGTCCTAGAGTTCTGAGATTTGGCACAGATGTAGAACAGGTTATCATGACTCTGTGTGTTGATTTTGAAGTGGATTGGTCAATCTGATGATTTTTAATGATTTTCTGAATTTTAAATTTTTGTCCTGGGACCTTAATGAATTGGGTGTGGATCAAATGAGTACCCCGATGAGAGACCACTGGGAGACCCAGGCAAGGCCCACCAAACTTTCCAAAGGGAGAACAAAATTTAAATATAGCAAATATAAGTAAATTATAAACACACACACACACAATTATCAGATAAAGAATAGTCTAAGTATAAAAAACAGATGGACATTATCCACAGATAAACATGCACACCATGGTTTAATCTGAGCACTCTCCCCAGCAAGAGAACTAATGCATTTATCTTAAAACTCACCTACATTTAAGAAGCTGTTTGTGGGTTTGGAAATAAACACATATTTGTATGCATGCACTGTTGCAGGCGACCCACTATCAGTGGCTCTCATGCCAAACCTTCAAACAACTGTTTAAACTTTGAAGACTTTAACCACCAGTTTTGAAAGGGTAGCTAAGAACAGTGAGGTGGTTTCCTGATAAATAGCAGGCCACCACAATGGGGTGGTGATCAAGGGGGCAGGGAGAGGACTCCAGGCCCTTACTAGGGATGTACATGGCTGGTTTGAGAGCGGGGATGGGGCAACTTTAAGGGTGGGGGGAGGGTGCATTTACACCTCCCTCCGCTTTCCCCCCACCAGCGCTTGCTTGAAAACCGGTCTGGCGGGGTGGCAGCGTGCCTCCCTTCCACCCCGTCCGCTCTTCTGACAGGAAGTAGGCGGAAGTAGCTTGCGTGCGTGCGCACATCAGCATGTGTGCACATGCACACATGCACACTCCCCTGCCCTTAAAGTTGCCCCACCCCTGTTGTTGAAACTTTAGAACTGGCCAGTGTTTGAATCTGTTTGGAGGCCTGTAAAAGGGCCTCTGAACAGGTTCGTGCACATCCCTAGCCCTTACTGGGAGGTGCTGTGAAGCATCAGTGATTATATAGGAGCTTCTAGGGTCAGCACTGGGTGCATCTGCACTGTTCGAGACTGGCCAGCAGCACCCACAGGAGACCATTGACACTGTGGTCTGTCACTGTGCTCGGCACTTCTAGCCAGTCATGAGCAGCACACTTGCAATGTGCTGGCCCAGCAGCTTCTGTCCTTGTGCCTGCCTATAAGGGAATCGGTTTTCCCTCCTTGGTTGCCACTCAAGGGGTGGCCTAGCAAACCTCCTCACCAGCTGCCACAGGCACTGTGAGGAGTTGCTTATAGGCAAACATTTAAAAATTACTTTGGGTTCATATACTGTATGCTACTAAACTATGCCCTTTACTTTTGTAGTTTGATTTGGAATATAGAGTTTGTGAATCCTGTATTTTCTCCATTAGATCATCAACTGTAGTGCGCCTATGCCTGCCGACAGGAATGGGGATGGGAAAATAGGGACATGTTGGCAGGTAGGCATCAACTCTAGCTATTGTCTTCTTAAAGCAGAGGAGCCCTGCTTTTAAACATGTCTAATTTCATATCACACTAGCTGGGACACTCACCAAATACATGTGAGAGAGAGAAAGTTGTTTCCCCCAATGGATGATAGAATAACTAACTCAATGAAAATGGTGAGAAGTAATTGTACCTGATTTTATGTCCTTTCTGCAGTATGTCCATTCGTACAGTGCTTAAGTTGGTGTGTACAAGTCACTGCTGTGTATCGAATGTATACCTAATGCTGTGTCAGGCTACCCTACCCTCTTCCGTGAGACAGGGTTGTTTACCTGGCCAAACAGGGAGTGTCAAGAGAGGCAGAGGGCTACGGTTGCTGGGATTGCTTCTGCAATTCCTTTGCAGAAGCTAGGAAGGGCTCGGAGAGGTGGGCGACAGCTGCTGGGGGATGGGCAGGTGCAGCCTGAGAAGCTGCAGAGTGGTGGAGATGGAATATTGATTACATCAGCCCCACAGCTGCAGCCCGGTGTGCAGGGGCGGAGCCACCATTGGTCCAACGGGTTCAAAGAACCTGGGCCACTGACCAATCAGGGGTCGCGAGAGCGGCCCCGACAAGCCCCCCCGCGTCTGACATCAGACGCGGAGGTGGTAGTTTAGCTCCTGAGTGGGGGCCGCGCGGCCCCTTTGGCAGTTAAACTAAGGCTGGCGCTGCCTTCGCAGCGCAGCCCAGGAGCAGCTCTTCCCTGCAGCGAAGAGCCGTTCCTGGGCTGCACTGCAAACGCAGCGCCAGCCTAACTAGCTCCTGAAGGGGCCTTGAGGCTCCTTTCGGGAGCCAGACCACACACCCCACGCCTGACGTCAGATGCGGGGGCGTGGCTAGTTCCTGCGTCTGACGTCAGATGCAGGGGCAGGGCTAGCAGGGGCGCCCGCTACAGCTGCACATGGGCCACCGGCAGGCTGGCTATGCCCCTGCCGGTGTGGAAATGCTAGTGAAAGGGGTGGAGTTGGAGGAAAAGGCCCCTTGGGAGGCCAGCGATTCGGTGGGCCATCCATTGGCCTGGCTAGGGGAGAAGGAGCAAGCGGGAAGGGGGGAGGAGTGTCCTAAATGTAGGGCTTTATTGAAGGCAGGGGCTGCCGAAGATGAGAGGATCAACAGGGACGGGGTTTGTTGGTCTGGTGGACTCCCAGAGAGGAGCACGGACCTTTACTCCCGCTGATAGACAAAGGAGTGGAGTGAATATACTTCCCTCCTCCCCAACTCTGAGGCAATGCCCACACCTATAATTCCGTGTGTGGGGGTGGGAAGGTTAATTGGAGAATTTCTCCTCCCTCAGTACAGACAGCTGAAGCATATCTTTCAAATATACTATTTGTTCATTTGTTTGTTTATTACATTTATAAAATGCCCCATCCAGAGGATCTGGGCAGTGTACAACTAATTTTAAAAACATAAAAATAAACACCATTTAAAACACACTACTTAAAACAATATAAAAATAATTTTAACACAATTTAAAACCAATTAAAATACATAAGACATAAGAACAGCCCTGCTGGATCAGGCCCCAGGCCCATCTAGTCCAGCATCCTGTTTCGCACAGTGGCCCACCAGATGCCACTGGAAGCCACAGGCAGGAGTTGAGGGCATGTACTCTCTCCTGCTGTTACTCCCCTGCAACTGATATTCAGAGGCATCCTGCCTTTGAGGCTGGAGGTGGCCTGTAGCCCTCCGACTAGTAGCTGTTGATAGACTTCTCCTCCATGAAATTATCCAAACCCTTCTTAAAGCCATCCAGGTTGTTGGCTGTCACCACATCTTGTGGCAGAGAATTCCAGAAGTGGATTATGCGTTGTGTGAAAAAGTACTTCCATTTTTTGGTCCTAGATTTCCTGGCAATCAATTTCATGGGATGACCCCTGGTTCTAGTGTTGTGTGAGAGGGAGAAGAATTTCTCTCTATCCACTTTCTCCACACCATGCATGATTTTATAGACCTCTATCACGTCTCCCCAGAGTCATCTTTTTTCTAAACTAAAAAGGTGTTGTAGCCTTGCCTCATAAGAAAAGTGCTCTAGGCCCTGATTATCTTGGTTGCCCTCTTCTGCACCTTTTCCAGTTCAAAAATGTCCTTTTTTAGATGTGGTGATGAGAATTTTACGCAGTACTCCAGGTGTGGCCACACTATAGTTTTCTATACGGGCATTATAATATTAGTTGTTGTATTTTCAATCCCCACTAATGATCCCTAGCATGGAATTGGCCTTTTTTACAGCTGCCGCACATTGAGTCGGCACTTTCAACGAGCTGTCCACCACAACCCCAAGATCCCTCTCCTGGACTGTCACCGACAGCTCAGATCCCATCAGCGTATCCTTGAAGCTGGAGTTTTTTATCCCAATGTTCATCACTACACTTGCCAACATTGAACCACATTTGCCACTTTGTCACCCAGTCCCCCAGTCTGGAGAGATCCTTTTGGAGGTCCTCACAATCTGTTTTGGATTTCACTACCCAAAACAGTTTGGTTACATCTGCAAATGTGGCCACCTTGCTGCTTACCCCTACTTCTAGATCATTTATGAATAAATTAAAAAGCACTGGTCGCAGTACAGATCCCTGGGGGACCCCACTTTTACTTCCCTCCATTGCGAAAACTCTCCATTTATACCTACCCGCTGTTTCCTGTCTTTGAATCAGTTAGCAATCCACACAAGTACTTCCTCAGGAGTCATTGATGAGGAACTTTGTCAAAAGCTTTTTGGAAGACCTGATATACTATGTCAACTGGATCACCTTTATCCACACACTTGTTGACACTCACAAATAACTCCAAAAGGTTTGTGAGACAAGATTTACCTTTGCAGAAACCATGCTGGTTTTCTCCCAGCAGGGCGTCTATGTGCTTTATGATTTTATCCTTCAGCATGCTTTCTATCAATTTGCCTAACCGGCCTGTAATTTCCCATAATTTGCTCTTTTTTTAAAATTTGTGTTACATTTGCTACTTTCCAGTCCACCGGTACGGAGAACTGTTCTTCTATGTGCTTAACAATTTTATCTTTGAGGATGCTTTCCATCAATTTGCCTGGAAAGGACGTTAAGCTAACCGGCCTGTAATTTCGCAGATCACCCCTGGATCCCTTTTTAAAAATCGGTGTTACATTTGCTGCTCTCCAGTCCTCCGATACAGAGCCCGATTGAAGGGATAAGTTATATATTTTAGCAAGGAGGTCGGCAATTTCACATTTGAGTCCTTTGAGGACTCTTGCATGGATGCCATCTGGCCCTGGTGATTTGTTAGTTTTCAGTTTTTCCAGACAGTTTAGAACATCATCAGTTGTCACTTCTATCTGACTCAGTTCTTTAGCCTCCATCCCTAAAAAGCCTGTTTCAGGAACAGGTATATGCTCAGTATCCTCTGCCGTGAAGATGGACACAAAGAACTCATTTAGCTTTTCTGCAACCTTTGTATTCTTGATACTTTTAGCTAAATGTTCCTCAAACTCTCTTTTTGCCTCCCTTATTGTCACTTTGCATTTCTTTTGCCAGAGTTCTATTCTCTTCATTTGGATGGGCCTTCCAATTTTGGAAGGAAGTCTTCTTCCCTTTTATGGCTTCCTTGATGATACCCATTAGTCATGCTGGCATCCTCCTGGACTTAGTAGAACCTTTCCTCCTTTTGGGTATACAGTCTAACTGGGCTTCTAGTATTGTGGTTTTGAGTAAACTCCATGCATTCTGGAGCAAAATGACTCTCCTGATTTTCCCTCTCAGATTTCTTTTCACCATACTCCTCATTTTGGAGAAGTTTCCTCTTCTGAAATTCAAAATGTCTGTGTTAGACTTTCTTGGTGATTCTCTCCCCACATGTATGCTGAATTTGATCACACTATGGTCATTGTTCCCTAAAGGGTCGATGACACTGACACTGACATCACGCACCAGGTTCTGGGTGCCACTCAGGATTAAGTCCAAGTTTGCGTTCTCTCTGGTTGGTTCCAAGACCAACTGTTCTAAGGCACAGTCATTCAGCGTATCTAGAAATTTGACCTCTCTGTCATTACCTGACTGTGCATTTACCCAGTCTATGTGTGGGTAATTGAAGTCACCCATTATTACAGCCCTGCCTCTCCTTGACGCCTCCCTGATTTCCTGCTGCAACTCCCAGTCACTGTCAGCGTTTTGATCCGGAAGGCAATAGAACGTCCCCAGAAGGACATTTCCTTTCAGGCCTTGTATTGTCACCCACAGGGTTTCTGCGGAGGACTCCAGTCCACCTAGGTTTTCTAGCTTGTTAGATTCTATGCCTTCTTTAACATACAGTGCTACTCCACCTCCAAGGTGCCTCTCCCTGTCCTTTCTATAGAGTTTATATCCAGGGATAACAATGTTCCACCATGTTTCTATTATGCCCACTATATCTATTCCTGCTTTAGCAACCAAGCACGCCAGCTCACCCATCTTGGCTCGGAGGCTTCTGGCATTGGCAGATAAGCACCTATACACTGAATCTCTCACCTGATGTATGCTATCTTTCTTTTGACCCTTTGACCGGCTGGCACAAGCTCCTGCCTGCTCTTTATGCGGTTCTGCTCTGTCCCCTCCCGTTTTATCTGAATCCTTTGCACCCTCACACTTTAAAGGATAGCTTTTGCTGAACTGGATACTGCCCAGCTCCCGTCGGCAATTCCCCAGGCATCATTTTAAAGACTGCTCTGCAACCTTTTTGATTTTAAGCGCCAGCAGTCTGGTTCCATCTTGGTTCAAGTGGAGCCCATCCCTTTTGTACAGACCTTGCTTGCCCCAAAATGTATCCCAGTGCCTAACAAATCTAAACCCCTTCTCCCAGCACCAATGTCTTATCCATGTGTTGAAACCCCTCAGCTCTGCCTGTCTCACTCTACCTGCGTGTTGAACAGGTAGCATTTCTGAAAATGCTACCTTGGGGGTCCTGGACTTAAATATGCTACCTATCAGCCTAAATTGGGCTTCCAGGGCCTCCCAACTACATTCCCCCACATTGTTGGTGCTGACATGCACCACAACAGCTGTCTCCTCCCCTGCACTGCCCAAGAGCCTATTTAGACGCTGCGTGATGTCTGGAAACTTCGCACCAGGTAGGCAAGTCACCGTGCAGTCAACACGCGGGTCACATACCCATCTCTCTATACCTCTAATGATTGAATCACCCACTACAAGGAGGCCCCCACTCCCCGGAGGAGTATCCCCTGTGTGAGAGGATATGGGCTCATCTTCCATGGAAGGGGTCCCTTCTAAAGGAGCATTTCCCTCTTCCTCAGACCAGTGTTCTCCTTGCCCGAGACCTTCATTGTCCCTGACAGCAGAGGAGCTATCAGCCCTGGAGTGGGATGCCTCTGTCACGTCCCTGAAGATCTTGTCCACATGCCTCTTTGTCTCTCTGAGCTTCTCCAAATCCGCCACCTTGGTCTCAAGGGAATGAATTTGTTCCCTGAGAGCCAGGAGCTCCTTACACCGAGTACACACCCATGACTTCTGCCCATGGGGCAAGTAGTCATACATGTGACACTTTGTGCAATACACTGAGAAGTGCCCCTTCCCCTGCTGACCTTCTGTCTTCATAACTGGTTTTGTTGGCTGTTTACAGTATTTAAACATGATTTGTGCTGTAAAAACAAGGGGTATATCAAGTGCTAGACATGCTTCAATACAGACAGACTGCAAACAGACGGCAATATCCAGGCTAGTTAGTCATAAGCCTTGGTCGGCCTGATGGATGACCTCTATTAGAGAATCAACAGAGGGAGTGTGACTCTGCTAGTTCGTTTGGATCTCTTGGTGGTGTTCAATACCATTGACCATGGTATCCTTCTGGATCGCCTGGGGGAGTTGGGGATGGGGACACTGCTTTGCAGTGGTTCTGCTCCTATCTCTTGGATAGATTCCAGATGGTGGAGCTTGGTGAGAGTTGCTCCTCAAAATGGGAGCTGTTATATGGAGTCCCTAAATGCTCAGTTCTGTCACCAATGCTCTTTAATATCTACATGAAACCGCTGGGTGAGGTCATCAGGAGATTTGGTGCTGGGTGTTATCAGTATGCTGATGACACTCAAATTTACTTCTCCTTTTCATCTTATTCATCAGGAAATGGCATTCATTCCCTAAATGCCTGCCTACAGGCAGTAACGGGCTGGATGGGGGAGAACAAATTGAAACTGAATCCAAGCAAGGCGAAGGTGCTCATTGTAGAGGCTCAGAATTTGAGGGATGAGTTAGACCTTCATGGGCTGGATGGGGTTGCACTCACCCAGAAGGAACAGGTGTGCAGCTTGGAAGTATTCCTGGACCCAGGCCTCACCCTGGGATATCAGATGGAGACTATGGCCAGGAGTGCTTTCTATCTGCTTTGGCTGATCCAACAGCTGTGTCCATTCCTTGAAGAGGATGACCTCAAAATAGTGTTGCATCAGCTGGTAACCTCCAGGCTTGACTATTGCAATGCGCTCTATGTGGGGCTGCCTTTGCCTGAACATAGTTCAGAACCTTCAGTGAGTTCAAAATGCGGCAGCCACATTGGTCTCTGGGACAACCTGGAGAGACCATATTATGCCTGTTTTGAAACAGCTGCACAAAGTGCTGGTTATTACCTTTAAAGACCTGAACGGCTTCAGTCTGAGTTATCTTAGAGATTGCCTTCTTCTGCACGATCTCTACTGCATGTTAATGTCATCTGAGGAGGTCCATCTTCAGTTACCACCAACGCGTCTGGTGGCGACTCAGAGGCGGACCTTCTCTGTAGCTGCTCCTGGGCTTTGGAATGCGCTCCTGGCAGAAATCCGTATCTGAGTTCATTACTGGCCTTCACGAGAGCCCTTAAGACTCTGTTTGGCCTGGCCTTCCAGGGTTTTAAAACTGTTTTTAAATTGTAAAGGTTTGGCCTGGTTTTTCAGGGTTTAAAAAACTGTTTTTATTGATTTTAATAGTTAATTGATTTTAGCTTTGATTTAATGTAAATCACCCTGAGCCATTTTGGAAGGGCAGTATAGGAATCAATCAGTCAAACAAACAAACAAACAAACAAACAAACAAACAAGGGCATTCACACACACAGCCTAATCCAGCCTGGGTTAGACTGTATGTGTGAAGTGCCGGCGGTGAGCACTTCACTTCTGGCGCTACACCCATGCCAAGCCCCACTTTTAAACCTCAGCATTAAGTGAACCTGTGGTTCACTTAACCTCGGAGAGGAATCATCTGGGTGATCACTCCTGGGTTAGGGTGGCTCCCCTGCAGAAACGATCCCCTGGAGTTAAACGGCTTCCTCATTTCTGGCAGCGAGCTGAGGAAAGGAGCTGCCACAACAAGTGCAGCAACAACTCTAACAAGAGCAGCTGCTATGCTTGTGCCCCGGCATTTCTCTTCGCTGTGCCACCACTCATGTGGGTGCGCGGCATGGCAGAGGGGAAGATGGTGCCCACTCATCAGCTGGAGAAGGCAGACGAGCTCCTGCCTTCCCCACAGCCCACCTTCCTTTCCCTGCAAGGTCATGTGCATGAGTTCCATGACTAAGGAGGGCTGGAGAGGAGAGCTGGTCTTGTGGTAGCAAGCATGACTTGTCCTCATAGCTAAGTAGGGTCTACCCTGGTTGCATATGAATGGGAGACTTGATGTGTGAGGCACTGCAAGATATTCCCTCAGGGGATGGAGCCGCTCTGGGAAGAGCAGAAGGTTTCAAGTTCCCTCCCTGGCTTCTCCAAGATAGGGCTGAGAGAGATTCCTGCCTGCAACCTTGGAGAAGCTGCTGCCAGTCTGTGAAGACAATACCAAGCTAGATAGACCAATGGTCTGACTCAGTATATGACAGTTTCCTATGTTTCCTATGTAAAACCCACTAAAATCAATTAGACAAATTAGTCATAACTCTCTTCAATTTCATTAACTTAAATGGGATTTAGTCATGATGACTAACTTAATACGGATGTTGCCCAATATAGAGAGCTTTCGGTCTCTTGGATGAAGACACCAGATGTTGAATGAAATAAGGGTCACAACTTTATTGGCTGCTGAATTAACCTTCACTGGGATAGTTTGTCTCATCCATTCCATATCTACAGCGCAGGTTCCTACTTCTAAGGTGAGAACAGGGTGGTGACAGCTCTTACTGTTTTCCTTGCTTGGGTGTCCCCACAATGGCTTTGAGCCTCAGCTCAGACTTAAGGCTGATACATGCTCTTAATCACTGGCCCTCATTAAGAGTGTCAAAGAAGTAGGGATTGTACACCAATCAATTTTTTCAATTTGATTTATGCCCAAATCGAATCACCCCTGATTTGTTTTGTGTCCAAATCTGTCCATTGCCCCCCCCCCCGCAAAACACTCCAGATTAATTTGGATTTGATTTGGATTAGGATTGATTCAGATCAATTATAAAGGTCCTAGGGGCACCAAATTTGGGTGGTGGGTAGGTCCCCATGGGTGCCACCCACCACCCAAATTTCAAGGCAGTGGGGGGCACTTGGTTTATTCTTAATGATTTTTTTCAAATTTTTTACTGATTTTGTATATTTCCATCATAGGAAATAACGGGGATTCAAAGTTGCCCTATCCTAACCATAACATGGATCCCAAGCTTTATTTTTTTAAAAAAATATCTAAGCTCCACACCTTGTAGAAGTGGCATTATGGAGCAAAATGTGCAGTCACTATTTTTCAAGTGTTTGGATTCTTTGGTGTCTAATAACATTTCCTCATAATGAATCCATATGAGGATTCATTATACAGCTTTCTTCTGTTCATTCTGACTGTCATTGGACAGTGCCAGCTGTCAACAGCCATGTATCATGTGCACACACACACACACACACACACACACACACACACACACGTACTCAGTATATTTTTTTAGGAATTGTTGAAGTGTTTAGACTCTTTGGTAATGAATCCCTATGAGGATTCATTATGAGGAAAGGTTATTAGACACCAAAGAGTCTGAACACTTGATTAATAGTTCAATACAACGTAAATTACAGAAAGATGAAATGAATAGTCAAAGCAAACAAACATAACAGCAGCATCACACACCACAGTTTGTGATGCTGTGGGTAATAAATATCAGAGAAACATATCAGTATGTACACAAAGCCTGCTGAGCTAGGCTATGGCCTATGTTTTTTGTGGTTCTTCAAAAACTTGCATTCCAGAGCAGTAAATAATTAAACACTCTCCCTTTTCCTTCATGCGCACACACACACACACACACACACAAACAGCTGCTGTGTTTCTCACAGTCCCTTTATGTTCCCCACACACATTTATTTTATACTGCAGTGGTGGCCTGAAGGGTCTTCAACCACAAAGAAAGCCCGTCACTCCTCACTCTTGGATTACCAAGCCATTCTTGCTGGAAGCCTATTGATTATCCCAGTTGTATGTACAACATATCCATGACCTAAATCTTACAGGTGTTCATTCATGCCTGCCAGGAATGTTTACAGAACATGGGTGCCACAGCAATCATGCGTAGGAGTGCTTGGTTGTGAACATCACATGGTAAAGAGGAGGTAGCAATCATGCCCAACCCCCACTTCAGTGTTTGCTGGAAAACCAGCAGCTGCTATGCTCTCTTATGCACACAGTGCCCTGATTCATACCTAATGCCAAACTGGAGTTAAACTGGGCAGAGTTTGGAACTCTATTACATCCAAATGCACGAAACCGTGCTTTCTTGGCAAAAGTGAGCACAGTTTGCCTCACCACACTCCAAACTGAACCTTGGGTTTGCACAAAGGTTTGGCCACCAAAGCGTTATGTCCGACTCCAGACACCGCCATAACCATGGTTTTGTGCCAATTTTCAAACTGCAATAATAGAGGCAGTGGCGCAGACCTGCCCAGGGATGTGGCAGCTCTGTGCCAGCTGCACTTCTCACTGGCAGCCTCTCGGAGGACCAGCCTCACCCCTCCTGTCACCTATGCAGCTAGGGAGTTGCCTGGCAACAGGGATGCTGCCATGCCCCATCCCAGACATGTCAGCCTTTCAAGCTGCACAGTCACTCAGAAGCATTCCTTCTTCCCACTCTGTCCCTTGCTCCCCCCCACTTGGCAAGCAGGAGTGAAAGGAAATGGGATGACAGGACAGTCACTTAGTGCTTTGCTCTTGGATAAGGAAGCAACAGTGCTATATGTTCACAAGCACAATCACTCCAGGTGACAACAGAAGCCGGGCATCCCATCACAGTGCTGGGAGGTGGATATTTGGCAAGGGGTGTGTGCCCAAGGTTGGGTTTAAGAGGCAGACCCAAGAAGGGCTTCTCTATCCCCCTTCCCCTTCGGTCCATAGGTTTGTTCATGAGAAGGACCATCTGTGGACACTAATATCAAATTTACTAGGTGGTACTGGAGTGCTTGCTACCCATTATCCCACAGACCACTCTCTCACAAGAGTGCCAGGCCATCAGGGCTCGGAACCAAGCAAGGACACTCTATGGAGGAAAGCTGCAGGGACGGGTTCTTCAGCGAGTGCTGTCTCAGTCTTGCCGACTGCCACCAAATAGCTATTAAACCATGCACCCGTTCATTCTGTCCACCCATGTGGACATGTGCACCCTTGCTCATGCCCCCAAATGGTGACCCCGCTGTCCTGGAGCTGCTGGAAACTGGAGTTCCCCTATCAGCCCATGTAAGATCTGTATAAGGTGCAATGCCGGACTGAGCCCAGGAATTTTGAATGGATTTAAAAGGTTCTGTCCCAGAACCTGTTGTCACCCCCATCCACGCACACGGGCAAGCTCTGACACATGGGCATCAATATCCCCTATGGGTGCACACAAGGCTTAGCAGAGAAGTGTGTGTGTGCTAGTGCTCAAGCTTAATCTTTCAGAAAACGTCTTCTTCATTATGAACCCCACTGCCCATTGAGCTCATCAGGAGAGGTCCGTCTGCAGTTGCCACCCGCTCATCTGGTGGCCATTCAGGGACGGGCCTTCTCCGCTGCTGCCCCAAAGGAACACACTTCCTGCTGAGATAAGAGCCTCCCCATCTCTGACAACTTTAAAAAAGTCTTTAAAGTCTTTAATCTGTTCACCCAGGCTGTTAATTAAATAGTGCTTTGAATAGTTTTAACATTGTTTTAAAATATTTTAAAATTTTAAATTGTTGTAATGTGTCAATCTTTTCTGTTATCATTTATTTTATTTTACTTAATGTTTTAACTTTTATGTCATTTATTCTGTTTTAACTAATGTTTTAAACTTTCTGTTGTAAACTGCTCAGAGACATGAGTTCGGGTGGTATATAAATATGTTAAACAAACAAACAAACAAACCATTGAGAGTTGGGTACCCCCCCACACACACACACAAGTGAGGCCCACTATGGAGGAATTAGTTCAGCCATCAGCATGCATTCCAGAGGATGACTGAGGCAAACACCCTTGCTGCTCCCCAGCAGACTGTACCTCTCGTGGGAGGGATAGCCAACATGAGCAGGGCACTCAATCACCGAAGGGAGGGAAGAAAATGGTTTTGCGAGATTTTCCTGACTGGGTTTAAAAGGCAACCCCAAGCAGGGATTCTGGAGCAGCCAAGTTATATTTTTTTCACTGAAAGGTTGGGGAAGGGGGGGCCCACTGCTCCCTAGGCTTACTCATGAGCAAGGCTGGTCACCAGGGTCAGTAGTGCTCCAATTGTAGGAGAGTGCACAACTGCTATGAAGGCAGATTTGTCTGATCTGGGAGGCACTACTCACTCATGAGAGTGCCAGGCCTTGGGGACAGCCCCTTACAACTCATAAAAAGGAACACCGGAGTGGAAGGGACAGAATTGCTGAGCAAAAACTCTACTGATGCCTGATGGCAAAACGTCCACTTCTTCCGTGGACCATTCTCTCATGAGAGCAACAGGCCATTGGGACTCTATATGGAGCCAGGTTGCTGTGTGGAGGAAAGCCATGGGAAGGAGTACCCTGGAGACTGCTTTCCATGTTTTGATGACTGCTGCCAAGTTGTTGTCAAAGCATAGCCCCTGCCAGTTCCTCTGCCCATGTGGACATGTGCATGCTTGCCTGCACCCCAAAACGGTGACCCCCGCTGTCCTGGGTTCACTGAAAAATGAGGGCTCCCCTCTCCTGCAATTCCCCACATTAGCAGATCTGCATGTGGCAGGACGCCGGACTGGATCCTGGAGTTCTGAATGATCAGGCGTGATCCCAGCAGTGCCTCGGTGGCAAACCTGCCAAAGAGGCCTGTCTCTTAAATGAGGTTAAGGGAGCGAGCGCACCACCCTATTTCCCTGCTCGTGTGGAGCACCAGCTGCTTTTAGCCAGTGCTGTAACACTGACAGACACCTGCCTGTTGCTACAGGAAGTCCCACAATGCACTGTGCACTTGTGTGGTGCATTGTGGGAGCTCCAGGGGGTGGGACAACATGTCCTGACTCCTGCACCTTGATGCTGCTAAGTGAAGGGGGACCATCTGGGTGCACAGGATCATACAGCCTGACCCTCCCAGACCAGCAGCCGGATCGTCTGCAGGGAAGGCAAGCTTCTGCTGCCTTCCCTGCCACCCGCTACCCAGCCCTTCTCACTGATCGTAAGATCGAAAGTGTGTATTGGGGGTTAATTCTCTTTTTCATATTGGAACTATCAAAGGAACAGTGAGCAGCATGCAGACTAAGTTATTCCACAGTATTACTCAGGGGTTACTCTATAAAGGATTATTTAATTTCAATAGAACTACTTGTCTCGATGCTGCTCAGTGATTTGGGAATCTTATATCTTAAAATATTTTTATTTGATTATTTTTGCCATTATTCAAGCAGTTACTGAGATCTCTTTGTTTGCAGTCCAAAGAAAATAGCAACACAACAACTCCTCAGCTGGTTTTTGAAGGCCAAAGCCATCAAAAGGAATGTCAGTAGCTTAGAAAATACATTAGAGTTTAGACAGGAATACATTTTTTCTTTTTAGAAATACAACTTTTTATTTAAAAATAACATACTACAAGAACATTACGGCTTATTCAGAAGTTATGTTCCTGCATCTTCATATATGGATAAATGTACTGTGCAAATTGGTACACACAAACATGGCTTACTGAGAGATCTATGAAATCTACTTACTCCAACTGGAGTCCAAAATAAATTGATAGATCACTGTTACCAGTCTGCACAGCAATTTAGCCTTGTGTGCATAGTAAAATTACTGGAAATATTCCCATAAAAGACAATCAACAAACATTGTGTCTTTGTACTACATTGAAGTAAATTGTTGTAGCAAAACCAATGAAGATTCCTGTACAGCTAACACATTAATTGTGGCACACATATCCTACTTCATCAAATGCTAAAGTGGTGTCCTCAATTAGCAAATACATACTGTAGATACATGAGTAGGGAAAGAAAGAGTTTGCAATTTTAGAGGTGGTAAATATCCATGAAATGCAAGGGGTAGCATTACGTCTGCCACATGAGAAGTAAAGATTCCCAGCAGGCTGAACTCAGAATTGTCCTGGGTGAGAATGGGTTCCCTGTCTCCACACTGGCCTGGTTCATACGTAACACAAAATTTGAGGTTGGTGAACACGCGGTTTCTTACAAGCAGGCAAGACCAGGCTTGGCTTCCTTAGCCCGGTTTTGGCTGCAAATGAGAACAGCCTCATGAACAGCCTCATTATGGTTTTGTGTGCTTTGATCGGATTTTATGTCTAAAATCGCAATATTTTTAAAAGGAATGTTTTTTTAAAATTTAACTGATTTTAACTTAACTAAAATTTAAATTTAACACTTAATTTAACTCAGAAAATTAAACTTATTTTAAAAGCCTAGCAGATTCTCAAACTAGAGCTATTTTGAGTATACCTACCTGTTTGAAATTAGTAGTTGCATAGGGTTCTCTCCTTTTTGGTTCATATATTCTTCCCAATACTAATATGTGGAAATCAGTACATGACCACTGTTTCTGAAATATATTGACAATTTGTTTCTTCATATAGCAGTAAAACATTAATAACGTAAATGAGTCCAAATTAGACCATCTAAGATTAGTTACTGTTCCACAGGGTATAGTGTCAAGTCATGTAACATTTTTCCACAACAGTAAACACTGAATTTCTGATGTAGCTTCCTTCAACTTGCTAATCTCTTTGCAGTTGTTCTGCAATGACAAGCACTTTAATTGACAATTATTTTCATTGTGGTAATGCATCTTCCTTATCTTGTCTGTGGCTAACATTGTCTTTGGTACCACAAAGTAGACTTGACCACGATTACTCAGCCCTAACAATTGTTTCTAATGGGACAATTTTTCAGATAATTCCTTGACTTCTGGATATATGTAAAGACAGCACACATTATACCATATTGGGAACCAAAGATATGTTTCATGTTGATCTTCTGTATACAATTATTATTCTGTAGAGGTATAGTGACCTGAAATTGACCTCTCTCAGGATGGAAAGGGAGGGCAGAAGGGGGTTCCACATAGGAAGAGAGGCTTGTGCCTTTTTTTGGCTGATTTTCGTAGAGATGTTGAGTAAAATCTTGAGTCTAGAGGGTTTGCTTAACTACCCACCACACATACAAACACTAGCAAAATCCTCACAATCCTTCTAGACTTTTGTTCATCTGTATAAACACTTAATCTATTTGTATCATTCCTGGAATACACACTGTACTTTTTCGTGAGATATAGGCCTTGTGCTAATTTCTTTATCTGTTTGCACCAATACCATTAGTTTTATTGCTTTAGGTTTATCTGGTTAGGTATCTGTAAATCTAGTCGAACGCAGAATGAAATTCCCAACTGGAGCTGCAGCTTGCAAAACTCATATTGAAAAGTCAATGCATGTTTACTTTGGAGTGCAAATAACGTAATATGAGTCCGAGAAGTGAAATGAAAAATCATAATGAGCCGCATCCAGAGGAAGTTGCTTAATAGCTACTCAGGAGTTATTCTATCGGACTGCTTAATTTCAATATGAATCCTCAAGGGTAATTTAGTCTGGATGCTGCCCAGTAATTAGAAATGTGTCATATTTAATGAATGCAGAGAAGAGAGGGTTGTTATTGTTTTTAATTATTTTTCATTTTTTGGGAAAAACCCAGACATTTTGGGGGAAATGAAAATGTATGCATTACTTTCACATCTAAAATTGATACCAATGGTCATGTGGGCATGAGCTTGCATCTGGTCATCTGGCAGATGGTAGGTTGAACCTCCCCCCTCCGCCCGCCTGACCGCACATGCAGTTGGTTGTGTGAACAGCCCCGTGTGTACCTCCTGGAGGCATCTGGCTGGTCACTTTGCAAAAGAAGATGCTGAGCTAGATGAACCTTTGGTCTGATCCAGCAGGGCCCTTCTTGTAAGGATCTCCTCCTACTTTTGGTTATGATTTATAGCAGCCATGGAGGCCTACAGTTTTTATTTGCAGTGCTGTGTGGTGGAGCTTAATTATTATGTATTTACTGCATTTCAGCAAAATGTTATCCAAGTGTTTTACATATAAACGGAATGATAAGGAGAAGATGGGGTTCTGTCTTCAAAGGGCTCATAGTCTCAAAAGAAACACAAAGTAGACACCAGCAACAGTCACTGGAGGGACGCTGTGCTGGTGCTGAATAAGGCTAGTTGCGCTCCCTGCTGCTAAATACAAGAGAACCACCACTTTGAAAAGTTCCTCTTTGCCCAATTAACAGGAGATTTGCTTGCTAATTTTTTACCCTCCCTATCTTCTGGATCTAAATGCTACCTCACCCTTCCACCCACAAGCTGCTGGATAAGTAGCTGGATGAATAGCCTGATAGCACAAACTTGAGATTTGTGCAAGCATATAAACACTTTGGATAGAGTGGATTGACTGCTGAGCTAGTACAATGGGACAAATCAAGTTGCCATGACATTACCTTGCTATTGCTTGCAATCAGATAAACTGACACAAAAGCAATAGGTCACTGATTACTGTATCTACGGTTGACTCATTGGATTGGGCTGCCCATTACTTGGGATGTTTAGGGAATAACAGGCACTTGCCGTCCAGTCACCATATTACTCAGTGTTTACTGCTATTACAGGGGCCGATTGATTGATTTCCAAGCAATCTATACTGTAAGCCACAGCCCTCTTTGTCTTTCTTATTCCATCTTGATGCTCTCCAGAGTAGCATAAGCCCCCCCCCAAAGGGGAAAAAAGCAGGTCTTTGTTAGACAAATGGCTGAAAAAGACAAGACAGGGAGGGGAGAGGAGGGACAGGCAAGGGTAACAAGGTGAGCAATTTGTGAGCATGTTTAGCGGACTTCTACATGCTTTTATCAACAGCTACTAGGAAACCCCCATTCATTTCAGTGATCCTTGAATGGAAAGCCTTCAGAAGGCCTACTGAAATTAATGGGGGCTGCACAACAGGACTGTATTGTGGGCTGCATATGATTAAATAGTCATAGAACTCCCAAAGCTGACCCAGTTTGTTGATGTTCATTAATTAAATGCTAGGGGGCTGTTCTCACGCACAGTCTAACCCAGGCTAGGGGCACCCAGCCTGGGTTAGGCTGTGCATGAGAACCACCAGGATTGGGCCCAATCCCCGTGGGACAGCACCGCCTAGCCTGGCTTTTTAGCCCAGTTGATAGCTGAGGTTAAGGGAAGAGCACTCCCTTAACCCAGTCTAGCTGTTTGTGTGAGAGCTAGGCTGCTTCCAGGGATGCCCAACCTGAGTTAGGCTGTGTGTGAAAACTGCCAGGATCAAGCCCAATCCCATTGGGCCAGTGTTGCCTTGCCCGGCTTTTTAGCCTGGCTGCCAGCCGAGCTTAAGGGAGTGAACACTCCCTTAACTTGGGCTTGATACCTGTGTGAGAGCCGGGCTGCTTCCAGCCTGGCCACACACAGAGATGGGCACCTAGACTGCCCATCTCCTGGGGGAATCCCCCAATCTATCGCACATGTTGCATGGTGCATTGTGGGATCTCCAGAGGCCAGGACACGTCTTCCAAGCCTCCGGAGCTGTACACTACTAGTCTGTGAGTGCAGCAAGACTGTGAGTGCAGCAAGCCTCTCCCAGCAACAAAACAGCTCTTGTCTGGGGGTGGGGGAGATGAGTACATACAGCTCCTCTCCCCCTGGCTTGCCCATCCAGTCGTGTGAATGACCTTGAGGAGTGACAATGTGAAAGTAGATTGTTCAACCACAGCTTTTTGCTGTGATGGTGGTATAGTAATACCCATTCATGCAGCCCTGAAAGCATGCTAAAATGTGGCAAATGCATCTTTCTGATTGTAAAGGAAGGAGGAGGTCCTGCTAACTCTTTTGTAACTCATTTGCTTGAGTAGTGTGGGTCTACAAAGCACTGGGCTCATTCACATTGCCCTGCAAGAGGCTGGCATTAAAGCTGATAATATGCAAGGCTTACCTGGCAAAGTAATATCTCTATATATCTATATATATAGCTCTCTCTCTCTCTCTCTCCATTCACACACACACACACACACACACACACACACACACACCCCCTACCTGTTTTGCAAAAATTCAAGGTGGCTTACAGGGAAAAAAATATAATATAATAATAAAATATAAAAATATAATATGGAGAAAAAACAATGAAAAGCATGCAAGACATAACACCACGAACAATGAAATGGTGATAACTGCAGCATGAGCCTGAGTTCAGATTTTTCAATATGTGCAGCACAGTGCTGTACCAAAGGTTTCCAAGAGCTAATTAGTGCTAACTAAACTGGGAATTTCCTTGCAGGAGAAGCAATAATTTAACTAAGTCACTGTGATCAATCAGCTTTGCATAGGAAATGAGGCAAAGAATGAAGGTTACAAAAAATAAAATAAAAATCACAATCACAATAAAAACTCAGGAAGACCAAAAGAAGGCTGTTGAATCCTATAGGGTTCCAAGAGGCCTGGAGGGTTGGTTCTGCTGGTGATTCTATTGATGCCCTGGTGGAGACCTGGAATAGGGAGCTTACCAGGGCAGTAGACACTATTGCCCCAAGTGTCTTCTCCACTCTGCTTCGAAACTAGCTCCATGATATACTGAACAACTACGGGAGCTGAAGCATCAAGGGAGAAGACTAGAGTGTATGTAGAGGAAGACTCAACTTGAATCCGATAAGACACTGCACAAAGCCCATTTGAAGGTTTATTCTGTGGCAGCAATACGTGCAGTGAAGAAGCAATTCTGTTCTGCACGTATTGTGCCCACAAGTTCACGTCCAGCGGAGTTGTTCAGAGTTGTGAGGGGATTGACCCAGGTTCCCTCTTCTCTGAACATAGATCTGGGTTTTTCATTATCCTGCTGTGATGCTTTTAACAACTTTTTTGTGGATAAAATATCTCACATTCGAGCCGACTTGGACTCCACAGTTATGGCAGGGTCAACTGCAGAGGTATCCAGTATCTCCTCTGGTTCAACTAGAATGGATCAGTGACTCCTGAGGATGTGGACAAACTCCTTAGAGGTGTTCAGCCTACCACCTGTCCTTTGGATCCTTACCCAATGTGGCTTATAACATCTAGCAAGGAGGTTGTTGGATGGTGTAGCTGACATCATGAATGGCTTACTGAGGGACAGCAGGATGCCTCCATGTTTGAAGGAGGCAACTGTGAGAACTTTGCTTAAGAAGCCTGCCCTAGAGCCCTCATTGATGGATAAATATAGGCCAGTCTCCAGTCTCCCTTGGGTGGGCAAGGTAATTAGGAGTGTGGTGGCTGATCAACTCCAGGCAGTTTGGGATGATACTGATTATCTAGATCAATTTCAAACTGGTTATAGAGTAGGCTATGGGGTGAAGACAACCTTGGTCGACTTGATGGACTATCTCTACCAAGGAATGGACAGAGGGAGTGTGACTCTGTTGGTTCTTTTGGACCTTTCTGCAGCTTTCGATACTATCGACCATGGTATCCTTCTGGATCGCTTGAGGGATTTGGGAATAGGTGGCACTGCTTTGCAGTGGTTCTGTCTCTATCTCTCCAGTAGATTCCAGATGGTGTCGCTCAGAGATAGTTGCTCTCTGAAACAAGAGCTATTGTATTGTGTCCTTCAGGGCTCCATCCTATCTCTGATGCTTTTTAACATCTACATGAAACCCCTGGGTGAGATCATCAGGAGATTTGGAACAGGGTGTTATCAATATGCCGATGACACCCAAATCTGTTTCTCCATGACATTATCATCAGGAAATGACATAGCCCCCCTAAATGTCTTCCTACAGGCAGTAAAAGCTGAATCAAAGCAAGATGGAGATACACATGGTAAGGGGTCATACTTGGAGGGATGTGATAGCTCTTCCTGTTCTGGATGGGGCTGCACTCCTCCCAAAGGAAAAGGTACATAGCTTGGGAGTGCTTCTAGATCAAGGTCTCACTCTGGTTTCTCAGTTGAGGCTATGGCCATTAGTACTTTCTATCAGATGATACAACAGATGAGTCCATTCCTTGAAGATAATGATCTCAGAACTGTGGTGCACTCTCTAGTAACCTCTAGGCTTGACTACTGCAATATGCTCTATGTTGCATTGGTATGTAATTTGGAAATTTCAGTTGGTTCAGAATGCAGTGGCTAGATTGGTCTCCAGGGTTTCTTGGAGAGACCATATTATGTCTGTTTGCATTGGCTGCCAATAGGTTTCTGGGCAAAATACAAAGTGCTAGTAATTACTTTTAAAGCCTTAAAAGGCTTAGGACCAGGTTACCCGAGAGAGCGCCTTCTTCAACATGATCCCCACTGCACATTAAGATCACCAAGAGAGGTCTCCATAAACCACGAGCTTGTCTGGCGGTGACTTGGAAGCGGACCTTCTCTATAGTCGCTCCTGGGCTGTGGAATGCAATCCCTATGCATTCATGGCTTAACATCTTTACCCGCCTTTAAAAGAGCCCTTAAGACACACTTTTTCAGCCAGGCTTTTAATAATCTCTGAACGTTTTGATTTTTAAATTGCTGTTTACTTTTTTCTTAATTGTGGGACTCTTTGAATGTTTTAAATTTTAATTGTTTAATAATTGGTTTTATTCTTTTTTTATTATGTTTTTTGTAAACCACCTAGAGCCTTTGGAATGAGGTAGTATATTAAACAAACAAACAAACAAACAAATAAAAATTTAAACAAAGAGGGGGCTGAAAATGTGTGTGGTGGGGTGTGAAGGATGGCCATGTGAAACTGGTCAAAAATTCTCAAGATTAGAGTTTTTAACCCTTGCCACCACTGTAGTCCCAATCTTCAGGATCAGTGGCCGGTGATGTATTAATTATTAATTATTAAAGCATTATTAATAATGCATTTCAATTTTAAGAGAGAGAGATCTATAAAGCAGCTAAAATGTAATACTGTAGCAAGAAGGCCTTGCCTATAGTAGGAGAGATGCAGTAAAATATGCCAGCTATAAAGAATGGCATGCAGAAACTGATTTCAAGAGACAGAACGCTTGCAGTGACTCTGAGGCAATGGGCCAGTTCTTATGATCTGCTCACACCAGCCTCAGTCACACGCAATTAGGGACAAGAGCGCCCACTCCCTGCCCCTGGTTAACCTTTCCAGTTTTCACAATTGTTGCGGGGACAGTTTTTCCCATTTATTTAAATGCTGTAATAAAGCAGTTTTTACATTGTGTGAGGATGCATTTAATGTTTGATTATGAAAACTGGAAGGGCACATCGATGGGGAGTGGAGCATATATGTCCATGTGCCTAATAACTTGTGGGAGGGGCTGCTTCAAAGAGACAGATTCAACAGGGAACCAGAACACCTTTAGTGTGCAAGGGTGTCTGGCGATCTGACGTGATCTGTCGCTGGCTTGTAGGAGTACACACATGTTGCTTGCCTGATGCTCAGCTGCACTGGTATATTTGTAAACAAAACAAATCCATTTTTTGTTTTGAAAGTTTTGCCCCTCAAAGTTTTGCCTCAGAGTCACTGCAAACGTTCTGTCTCTTGATACCAAGCTCCACCATCTGGAATCTGCCTGACAGATAGGAGCAGAACCACAGCAAAACAGTGCCCCCTATCCCCAACTCCCCCAGGTGATCCAGAAAGATTCCATGGTCAATGGTATCAAATGCTGCTGAGAAATCCAGAAAAACCAACAGAGTCACACTCCCTCTGTCGATTATTGGTGTGCATGGTCCGGACGCAGTGTGGTCTGGCACTTGCGGGGGTGTGACTTTAAGGGGTGGTGGTGGTAGTACTTACCCCCCCCCCGCCGCTCTTCCCCCTCCGGCACTGGTGCATTTAAGAAGCTTCTTGGGGTAGCAGAGTTCCTCTCTGCTGCCCCTGCCCCCATCGTTGTTCATTAATGCCTGCAATGCAGAAGAGCTGGTGGAGCGCATGTGCTCTTTGTGGCATGCACGCTTGTCTACGCCGCGCACGCGCGCCGCATATGTCATGTGGCGCGCGTGCACCCGCGGCGTAGACAAGCGTGCGCGCTGCGATGGGCACATGCGCTCCACCAGCTCTTCTGCATTGCAGGCATTAATGAACAACGACGGGGGCAGGGGAGGCAGAGAGGAACTCTGCCGCCCCAAGAAGCTTCTTAAATGCACCAGCGCCGGAGGGGGAAGAGCGGCGGGGGGGGGGTAAGTACTACCACCCCCCCTTCAAGTCACACACCCCTGCCCTTCTGAACCGCCGGACCGCTGGAATTCTGGACCAGTCCGGCGGCGTTCCCTATGGCCCCCGAACCACGCTGCGTCCGGACCATGCACACCACTACTGTCGATTCCCTGGTAAAGGTCATCCATCAGGCTGACCAAGGCAGACTCAGCCCCATTGCCCACTCTAAAGCCAGTTTGAAATGGGTCTAGATAATCAGTTTCCTCCTAAACTGCCTGGAGCTGGTTAGCCACCACTTTCTCAATCACCTTGCCCAACCATGAGACTGGCCTATAACTGAGTGATCTAGGGAAGGCTTCTTAAGAAGTGGTCTAATCATTGCCCCCTTCAGACAAGGAGACATCTTACCCTTCCTCAGTGATGAGCTAATTATATTAACAAGGCCACCTCCAACAATTTCCCTGCTAGATAGAAGCAGCCAAGTCGGGGAAGGATCCAGAGAACAAGTGGTAGGCCGCACCTCCCCAAGCAGCTTGTCCATGTAATCAGGCATCACAGATTGAAACTGATCCAATCTAATACTGCAAGAGGGATTGCTGGACACCACCTTAACAGACTGCAGAAACAGTGGAGTCCAAGTCGGCCTGAATACAAGAAATGTTGTCTGCAAGGAACCCATTAAAAGCATCACAGCAGAACAAAGTCCCCGGGGACTGGTTCAAATTGGAAGGAGCCTGAATCAGACTCCTCACAAACCAGAACAGCTCTGCTGGATGCAAACCTGCAGAAGTAATGTGGGCAGACAAGAATTAGTTTTTTGCCACACACACCTTCTCTGCATAAACCTTCAAATGGGCTCTGTGCTGTGTCCTGTCACATTCAAGCCAAGTTTTCCTCCACTTGCGCTCTAGTCGCCTACCTTGCTGCTTCAGACCCCACAACTCCTCTGTTGTGAGGTCTGAAGGTAGGGTTTTATAGTATCAGGACTGATTGCATAAGCACCTATTTGGATAAGTTCCTGATCCAGCAGATGCTCATGAGCTTATACTAAGTGAAGCATTGTTCTATCAAAGGCAATATTGCCTACACTGACTTGCAGTGGCTCTCTGGGATTTCAGGCAGAGGCCTTTCGCAGCTCTGTTTGTAGATGCCAAGGATTGAATTTAGGACCATCTGTATGCAAGCAGGCAAAGCATGAGGTCTTCTTCTGAGCTGCAAACCCTCCCCTCTATGTAGGTCCCTAGCTAGTTCAGGCTGATAGCCAGATCATAAGGTCCTGAGGACTTGAGCCATATCCTTGTTACAGTTCTGACTGTGTACCTTACTCAGTTAACATATCATTATTCCTCCAAGTTATGTGTATCAGCCCAAAGCTTTGTAGAATCAGACTATAAGCATACTGATTACTGAAATGAAACCTAGGAAACATCTTATCTGCTTAAGCGGTGGGGGCGGGGACTCATGTATATATGTTTTGCTTAGATTGCCTATAATTCACTTCTTAAATTGGAGGTACATGTTTCTCATTGGTTATTAATTGCATTGGCTGACATAATGAGGAAAATTATTCAAAGTAGTCCCAATTATGAGGCATTGCCTTACTTTTTTTTTTTTAATTTCAGTGGGACTACTTTAAGTACTTTTTCTTATCATGTCAGCCACTGTCCTCATTAACTGATGCAATCGCTGTATAGCCAAATAATTTTTTGGCCTTGAATAACACAAAAGCACTAAAGAAAAGCAGAGAAGTTATTTGCTTCTTCTAAAAATTTATTTTGCTTAGGAGAGCTATGTGAAAGTGTGATCTTTGGGGGAAACGGTTACTTCCTGACTGTGTTTGACAAGTAAAACAATCTTGTACATGCTGCTTTTTTGTTTGTTTGTTTGTTAACTGAGCAGAGATTCTCTGGTCTCTTTGTTTGTAATTACATTTAAAAATATATATCTTTATATGAATCTGTAAAATTGATTCACATCAACATATATTGTATTGAAATATGGCTAAACTTTTAACTCAGGATTTAACTGAAGATGGTTAAACTTTATACATATAGAGTTCAAAATAATGAAACAGACATAAAATATATACATATGGAAAAGAATAATTTTAAACAAGTATACAGTAATAGGAAAAGTGAATACAGTTATCTGGAGTAAGTTAGGTTATTGTGCAGAATGTTGTAAGCCTGAGACAGAAACAGGTACATTGACATTAACAGCTAAAGAAGAGACATAATGAAGGGAGAAATATTTGAACTTTTTGAAACAACTTGTTGACCAGTCAGTGGCCTCCGGTTCTTCTCTTAGATGAGCAAGCCAGGTCCATATCTATAACAGGACTTCCTCTGCTGCCAAGATAAATAATATTTTAAACAGGCCAGTTCTGATTAACACTCTCCTCTAAAGGAGATTGGGACCGTGATAAGAGCGTGCCTGCCCCAATGTGCCAATACAATCTCAGCATGTTCTCTAATCACATATGGGAGCTGTTCATCCAAATCAGCCCTACACATGCTACAAACCTCTGTTTTAATAGGGTTTTTGTGGAGCATGTAGAGGGGTGATTCTGATTAATACCCCTCACATGCGATTAAAGGACATGCCAAGATCACATCATCATGTCCTTTAGTGATGTTAGGGTAGGCATGTTCTTGCCACAACCCTGTCCTCCTCTTCTACAGAGGAGGGTGTTAATCTGAACTGGCCAGCTAAGATTATGCTGCCTTTGAACGAACAGTGTGTGTGTGTGTGTGTGTGTGTGTGTGTGTATGTGTCGGGGGAGGGGGGGATAGCAAGGAATTTTGCCTGTCAAAAGTTATGAGATATTCATTTATATGTAGCAAAAAGTAGCATGTAGTAACTGTGGATAATAAAGATTAGGGTGCAGGTCGGTCCGTGATGTGACTTCTGAAAAAGGATGGATAAGTGTTATTAGCAAGAAGAATAGCAAGCTTATTAGATTCAGCTTTTCTATTCTTGACAATGTTCCTTGTAGAACAATACAGCTCAGACTGTATCTACATAGGGCAAATTTCAACCAAACATATCCATTGTTAGAATACATCCTGGTGAATACCTGTGTTGGTTTACATTGCCAGGAATATCGCAAGCACTAATTATTTTTACTAGCACAACCACTCAGCAGAAATGTAACAAACACCAGAGGAAAGGGCTCTTTTAAAATATGTGTCAACAGAGATGTTCAAATGTTCTCAAGAACCCAGGACTCATCTATGCAGTGAAGTCCAATCAAGGTTTGAGAATTAAATTAACATAGGGTTAGTTTTCATGATCTGTCTTGATGTAGTGAATGCATCATCAGTTGCATCTTCCCCTTGGTAATTTGAGCATCTTAAACCAGCCTTCCTAATGCTTGTGTATATTGAGATTGCAACTTACCACATCCTACCCCAATTCCACTTTTGAAAGATTTTCTAGGACATGCTGAGCTGTGATCTCACAATGTGGTAGAACATTCTGAAGACTGTTTTACTGATTAATTAGATTGATTGATTAAGTGCTGTCAAGTTGGTGTCGACTTTTAGCGACCACATAGATAGATTATCTCCAGGATGATCTGTCTTCAACTTGGCCTTTAAGGTCTCTCAGTGGTGCATTCACTGCTGTTGTAATCGAGTCCATCCACCTTGTTGCTGGCCATCCTCTTCTTCTCTTTCCTTCAACTTTCCCCAACATTATAGACTTCTCAAGGGAGCTGGGTTTTCGCATAATATGTCTGAAGTACGATAGTTTGAGCCTGGTCATTTGTACCTCGAGTCAAAATTCTGGATTGATTTGTTCTATATATCCATTTGTTTCTTTTCCTGGCTGTATCCTTTCTTTTCCATGGCATCCTCAAAAGTCTTCTCCAGCACCAAAGTTCAAAAGCACCAAAACTTTTTCTATCTTGCTTCTTCAAAGTCCAGCTTATGCATCCACAGAGTTTCATGGTGAAAACCATTGTCTGAATGATTCTAATCTTGGTAGGTGTAGACACATCACAGCATCTAAATAACCTTTCCAAGGCCTTCATTGCAACCCTACCAAGTGCTAGTCTGCACAGGGGTGTAGCAAGGTTGGAGTGGGCCCAGAGACAAGATTTTTAAATGGCCCCCTCTCACTGAAGCTCAGCTCATGAAGTAAAGAAATCTTAAATGAGGCTGAATAGTGGTAACAAAAAGCACAGTAAAATTTATATATTTTATATAAATATATAAAATATAAATTTGTGTGTGTGTGTGTGTGCCACAATAGAACATCTTCCTAAATTATTTTTTTAAAGGTTTTGTAAATTGTGGACGATGCAAGTCATTTAATGGTACTAGAGAAAGACATGCTGTTCTGGTAGCTCCAGGTCTTAATACTCACATCAATTTTGGAGATGAATAAGGAAGCCCAGCGGGTGCGCAGCTGGGGGAGTCAGTCATGTGACTTTCCTCTGGGGGTTCCCCAAGGCAGTGGGCCCCCAGACAACTGTCTCCCCTTGCCCTATTATAGTTACACCCCTGAGTCTGCGGTGTATTTCTTGACTGCTGGATCCTTTACTGTTGATGGTCGATCGTAAAAGGCAGAAGCTATTCACCACTTCAATGTCTTCATTATCAGTTCTGAGGCTGGTTGCTATACCCATTGTCATTAGTTTAGTGTTCTTTACATTTAGTTGTAGTCCCATTTTTTCACTGTATTTTACTCCATGATTGCAAAAACAAAACACAAAAAAACAAACTACCAAGCCATGGCAAGTTTGCTCTTATTTTAAAGAACAAACTTGTATATAAAGCTATATACTCGACTATAGGTAAATATCAGCCTATAGTCCACAGGTATCATGTGGCATAACTACATATTCCTGTTTCTAGCAAACAAAAAACCCTTTGATTCCCATAAATTGCCATGACTTTGCCTGTGACTGCAGGAACCCTATTCACAATGGTTCCACATTATGTTCATAATATATTCCATTTTCCCCATTTTAAAAGAGCCATGCTTTCTTTCAGAAGCAGGGTAAGGCAAATCATAATATCCAGGGACTCTGGATCTGAATGCCTACTTAGAAATAAGTACCATTGGTTTCATCAGACTTTGTCCCAAGAAAGTGTGTATAGGACTGTAGCCTTCACTGGAAAGCTCAGTGTATTTTTTTTGTTCTAGAACAGTGGTTCCCAATCTGGGAGCCTCCAGATGTTGCTGAACTACAACTCCTATCACCCCCGCTAGCTGGGGATGATGGGGGTTGTAGTTCAGCCACACCTGGAGGCTCCCAGATTGGGAACTACTGTTCTATAGTCTTTGGAGCCTTAGGAGTCAGGAGGTATATAAACTAAAATAAATAAATAAATAATCTCTCAAACTTAGTGTAGTCTTAATCTATTTTCTAGGCATTAAGGCTGTTCTCATGAGCAGCCTAACACACACTAGGGCGGCCCAGCCTGGGTTAGGCTGCTCTTGTAGAGAGCTCCCACCCAGCCTAACCCTGTTGTTAAGCCTGGCACTTAACAAGGTTAAGGTCACGAGCATTCCCTTAGCCTGGCTGCCAGGATTGTCTGTCTCCTCGGGCTGCACATTGCCTGAGGAGACACAGAGATGGGTGCATAGAGCATCCTCCTGATGGGGTAGTCCTCCAATGTCCTGCTCTCGGTGTGCAGTGCATGGTGGGATTTCCAGTGGCTGGGGAGCATTTCCCCGGTCTTAGGAATGATGCACCGGTAGCCGCTGTAACTATTGTGTGTGTGTGGTGGCACAGCGCTACTCAGACCTTCCTGGATTGTCCGTGGGGGAGGCAGGTTAAACCCTGCCTTCCCCTCACCTCCCTCCCAAACCCAACATGGTCATGTGAACAACTTTATTATTTTGTTTTTGTGTGTTTTTAAATTTTACTTTAAGCCACCATGAATTATCCTTGTGCCCTGCTGGTGTTACATTTTATGTACTTGTCTCAGGATGTAAATGGTGACCGAGACAAGGCTCAGACCTGAAAGCCTTAATTCCTAGCACCAATTTTGTAGGGTCAGTAGTAGAATTCAGTGGTGATTAAGGAAAATGCACTCAACACTGCTTTTCAGCATGAGCTTTGTTTGGTATCTTCACCGATCTTATCCAGTATCTTCACCTTCACCAATAAATAGCATATTTAAATTAGCAAATGTAAACCAATAAATAGCATATCTATTCACCAATAAATAGCATATTTAAAGGTAAAATGTAAAGTGTGCCATTAAGTCGGTGTCGACTCCTGGCGACCACAGAGCCCTGTGGTTGACTTTGATAGAAGTCAACCACAGGGGTTTGGAAGTAGTTTACCATTGCGATCTCCCATGCAGTAAGAGATGATGCATTTCAGCATCTTCCTATAGTGCTGCTGCCCATTATAGGTGTTTTCCATAGTCTGGGAATCATACCAGCGGGCATTCAAACTGGCAACCTCTGACTTGCTAGTCAAGTCATTTTCCTGCTGTGCCATTAGGTGGCTTAAATAGCATATTTAGGTATTGGAAAATGGAGTGGGGTGGCAGTCTGCAGTTGATGAGAAATTCAGGAGAGTATTTCATGGATATACTGGACAGCTAATTAGACAAGGTTAAAAACTGAACTTGTATATTAGAAAGTGTTAGGATATAAAGACTGAGTGTTTAATGCTCAGGTAAATGGTCAGGTAAAGAGTTCCTGCCACCTAATGGTGCAGTGGGGAAATAACTTGCCTAGCAAGCAAGAAGTTGCCGGTTCGAATCTCCGCTGGTATGTTTCACAGACTATGGGAAACACCTATATTGGGCAGCAGCGATATAGGAAGATGCTGAAAGGCAGCATCTCATACTGCATGGGAGATGGCATGGTAAACCCCTCCTATATTCTACCAAAGACAACCACATGAGTATGTGGTCACAACGGGTTGACACCGACTCGATGGCACAACTTTACCTTTAAAAAGATCCTCCCCAACTATTGTTGGTAGATATCCAGAGAAAATACAAGTCAACTGGACAGTGCATCCATTAATTTGCATAATATTATGCAAATTATAATTGGCAGGTGTGGCAAATATAATATGTAAATTAGGGTGCCTGGATTTGGAGAGTTTCAATATGGCAACCCTAGTGACAATAGCTAAGGAGAAGGAAGTGGGTAAACACTCCCTCACAGTAATGTTAACCCCCCAAATGCTGTTTAAAATAACTTTATGACAGCAAAGCCATCACAAAAAAAGAAAATGAAATATTGAGGGCTAAGATACTAATGCACAGGAACCCTCTCCTAAATTTCATGTGGTTGCCACAGAAAGTAAGAGCAAAGGTCAAGAAAAGTGTGAAAATAAATTACTGTGAGTCAGGGACCCAATCCTAATAAAACCCTAGCAATGCTCTTGCCAAAACAAGCCAGATATAAGATGGATGCTCTAGTGAGTAATTACTTTAAAAACTGGAAGAGAATGTGAATTCCTTTAGAGAGTTTTAAAAGGATTAATTATTTAATTAATTAATTTTTTAAAACGGGGGCAGCAGTTGTGGGCTCAGGCTCTTTTACGTATATAGCAGTGCCCCTGGTTATTTTTTGTTTTCAAATAAGCTGTCTTTCTTTAAATGGAGGCTGTTATTGTTGTGTCACAAATTAATATATCAATTAAAAAATGTAAGTAGGGCAAAACACTGCTCTAGGTGGCTTGTGAGTCATCCTTGGCTACAGGCCTATAATGACCCTCAACATGCCACCGATTGCTACATATTTTTTTGCTAGCATTGTTTTTGTTTTAAGAACTTAGGAAAAGCCCTACTGGATCAGGCCAAAGGTTTATCTATCCCAGCATCCTGTTTCATGCAAAAGCCAACCAGGTGCATCTGGGAAGCCTACAAGTGGGGGAAAGAGCACAACCCCCCACCCACCCCCGCTGGTGTTCCCTAAGGGCATGCTTTTGCTTTCCTTTGATTTCTTAATTCTGTATGGTAATTCATCATGATTCCTGTTTCATCTGACTATAATTGCAGAGAGAAAAGAAGATGGTTGAAATAATGGCCATGCAAATCAGTATAAAGTGCAATCCGCCCCCCACCCCCCAGTTATGCTTGATTGTATTCAGCCATGAGGTAATTCTTGTGACTTTCCTGCATTAGGAAGTTTAGAAATAGAGCCATTTTCCCCAAGGACAATAGCACACGTGTTTTCTTAAGGAGAAGAATTTCTCAAGTTTCCATGTGCGCATTAGTCACTTCTCAAACATGGACCAAACAAATTCTGTCCTACACAACATGCTACATCCTGTCTTTTGACAAAACTGAAGTTAGTGTTTGTTACTCTCTCACCAGTCAAATCTTGTTTTATCAGCAAGAGAATCTATGAGAAGCAGGATGTCTGGACATGGGTTTTTTCTTTCTTTCTTCCCTACCCCCACAACCTTCAGGTCTAACAGGAGAAATTCTACATTTTTATGACAGGGCTTTTTACAGCACATATGAGATTTTCAGACGGCTTTCATTTAAGCAAAAATCTGGCTGCATTTTAAAATTTATTAGATGAAGATAAATACCTGATTTCTTGGTTTCTTGATATGAGTTCTGAACTGGTATTCACTCTTTTTACTTTCTTTTTAATGTATATCTTTATCCTCACACACACAACTTTTAAATTCATGGATAAATTAGGTCTGCAAGATAATGGCACAGCCATGGTCACACACATGGCATCAGAATATATAAACTCAGTGAACTTATAATATCACTTCCTGAAGAATTTCTGTCTATCTTAAGAACATAAGAACAGCCCTGCTGGATCAGGCCCAAGGCCCATCTAGTCCAGCATCCTGTTTCACACAGTGGCCCACCAGATGCTGCTGGACTGGTTGGACTCTAATCCAAACCCCTGGCTATCTTATGTAAATAACAAAATAATGCAATTGGGACTTTATCCTTCTGAACTACTTACTCTGGAGAATAATAAAGTGAAGGAAAAACTATTTCTACGGTTGCATGACATTGAACGTCAGGAATTTACGTCTTCGGCTAACAGGACCTGCTCTCCCCTACATTTTTGGATTCCCCCCCCCCCCGGGAGATGTGCAAATTATCTAACGCTTCACTTTTTCAAGTTTCGGGTTGCGTTTGCTCGGGCTCGCTTAAATGTGCTGCCCTCCTCTCTTTTGGAAAGGAGGTTCACTAAGGATTCTTCAGCTACAGTTTTCTGCCCCTGTGGGTCTGGCCTCCTGGAAACTGTTACCCATGTTCTGTTATATTGTTCTTTGTATCGAGGTGTTAGAGAAGAACTTATTTTCCCCGTTAGTTAGATTTCCTGGAAGGTGTGAGCTTTTTTATACACAATATTGCCTTGCCAATACAAGCTGTGAGATCACAAAAGTGGTGGCCTAATTTTTTTATATTGCTATGATATTAAGATCCCAATTTTAGGAGCTGTTTTAGTGTTTTTAAAGTAATCTATCCTGGATGCTTGTGTACTGTTTTATTGTGTGTTATCAGTTACTATTTGCGTATATTAGTTATATTTGTTATTCTGATTTTTATCACTTGGCTGGCCAACCACTGTGATAAAAACTGATTGATTGATGCTGCTGGAAGCCTACAGGCAGAAGTTGAGGGCATGCCCTCTCTCCTGCTGTTACTCCTCTGCAACTGGTACTCAGAGGTATCCTGCCTTTGAGGCTGGAGGTGGCCTACAGCCCTCCAACTAGTAGCCATTGATAGACATCTCCTCCATGAAGTTATCCAAACCCCTCTTAAAGCCATCCAGGTTGTTGGCTGTCACCACACCTTGTGGCAGAGAATTCCACAAGCTGATTATGCATTATGTGAAAAAGTGCCTCCATTTGTTGGTCCTAAATTTCCTGGCAATCAATTTCATGGGATGACCCCTGGTTCTAGTGTTATGTGAGAGGGAGAAGAATTTCTCTCTATGCACTTTCTCCACACCGTGCATGATTGTATAGACCTCTATCCACAGTTGTCTTTTTTCTAAACTAAATAGCCCCAGCTGTGCCTCATAAGCAAGGTGCTCTAGACTCCTGATCATCTTGGTTGCCCTCTTCTGCACCTTTTCCAGTTCTACAATGTCCTTTTTTAGATGTGGTGTATTAGCTTCACTGATACATCATCAATAAATATGAGTTATATTAGTGAAGCCAGATGGTAATTCATTAAGCATCATTATTGTGTAGCTGAGTCACTATTCCTTCTGATAGCTCCATGCTAATCGGTATAGAAGCAAAACAGGACCATCAATAAACAAAAGGAAGGTTTCTGCAATCCTAGGAAAACCTCACGGTAGCAGGAGTGCATTTCTTTCAACACCTCCCCCTCAAAAGGAGGTGAAATTCTGAAAAAATAGGAAGAAAAAAATAGTATGCTTCTATGGAACCCTGGCAGTATGAAAACAGAGTTATGCTACTTGACCATTGGACCCTGATCAAGAATCTAAGGAATCTCTTCTCCTGACTTGGAGGAAGGGCAGAGAAATCTCCTTCACTGGTGATAGGCTTGAACAGTATTGTAAGGGAGCAGGTCCCCTGCTTTGCAAAGCTGCCCAAACCTGGACAGAAGTCAGGGAAGTTCCAGGGAGAAAGATATCTGACTGCTATGTGTACTTCCAATGCATAATCCACAACCCATATAAAGTTCTATAGTCTACAGCCAAGCCATACATCATAACTGCAATTATTCAGATCACCAGGATCATTACACATGTTTGAGACAAGCATTGCTAATCTAAGATAGAACCCTGAGGCACTGGATTACCACACTGTAGAAGTAACACATAGCCATACCTAGAGCAAAACTATTGCAACACAAGGTACATAGGAGAAACAACATAACTCTCTCATAATTACCACACCACACCTTATTATAAGGGACCTACTACCTATTCTGGAAAATGACCCAAACTCTCAGAGGCAGTGGTGGAGACCAATGCTGAGACAGCCACACTAGTGCAAAACAACTACTAACCAGCAAAAAGAACATCATAACCAATTCACATCACGGCACAAGACCGTGTATATATTACAAGACTGTGCAATAGACCCATGTGCCAGCTGTGCTGATTAATCAACATCAGCAACATAGTTAGAAAGCCTAAGAACACTGGCTAATGTACATTGCAGTACACCACCATGGAAGAGAGATGTGTACAGGTAGCTTCTATCCCAGATGAGAGACCATCCTCTCATCAAAAGGCAGTGGGGGCTGTGGCATGCATACTAAGTTGTGTGTAATTGCTGTTGTGCTGCCATTGCCATTATTCCTAATTGTAGTGGCTGTGCAGCAGTGATTATGCACTCCTTAGTATGCATGCAACAGCCCCCACTGCGATCTCTCATCTGAGGATGCGCATGCATGGGCAGCTTGCTACCCTGTATGTTACCCACCATCTACCACATCCATGGCATGGATACCTGTTTGTTTGTTTGTTTTTTATTACTAATTTTGGGTACATGATATTGTGCATAAAATTTCATCAGCAGTCTACACTGGGCAGACCAGGCTGTGTTTGTGGATAAGAATCAAAAGACATTTTGATTGGTGTAAAAATCAAAAATACAAAGAAGCCCATGAAAGAATATTTGAAACTTCCCAGGCATTCTGTTGGAGACCATTCAAAATAGCCATCCTCAGGAAAGAGAAGGAGAAGGAGAAAGAGAAGGCAGTCCTTCTCCTTCTCCTTCCTGAGGATGGCTATTTTGAATGGTCTCCAACAGAATGCCTGGGAAGTTTCAAATATTCTTTCACGGGCTTCTTTGTATTTTTGATTTTGATTTAAAGAGGGGCAATTTTTCCCCTATCCTCTGTAGCCCATGGTGACTCCCAGAAATATGTCCATGAAGATTGTGGGATCCTCAGAGACATATTTTTGGGATACGCAGGGGGCTGCAGAAGGAAGTAGAGATTTGTGAAAATTACCCTCTCATTTTGTAAGCATGCAATGTTTTGCAACACACATAACATTAGTCTGGTTGTCAGCCATTGATTTGAACCACACACCCCCAAAACCCCACAAAGCAGTCTGCCTGGCGAATGAATGAGAAAAGCATGAGGAGATGGTTCTTTCTCTCAAAGAGGATCCCAATCTAAAAAGATACACATGGAAGACACCAACAATGACTATTGGAGGAATGGTATGTGGGATTAAACAGGGACAGTTGTCCTACCAAAATCGATAAAGCAACTTGTTTCAAACTAGCATCTTTGCCCAGCTAGCAAAGTTAAAAGCTACCCAAAGCAGGGACTCATGCTAGGAGTGTTTGAAATAAGCAGAATACTGCAGAGTGCAATGATCTTGAAATCTACATAAGAAATGTAGAATATCTATATTGAAAATAAATAAATATGAGAGGTTTATTTAAAGTATTTGGAGTGTAATCAGTCTGGTTGTCACCTTCAACATGCACATGCGTTGAACATGTGGAAGCAGGGGCAGTCTTAGGAGTGGGCAAGCCAGGTGACCACCGGGGTGCCTACGGGAAGGTAGTGCCATGCTGAGTGATTAAATTTTACAATGCTGCACAAGTCACATGACTTGGCAACTCCTTAATTATTTGGGGGCGGGGTGGTACTGAAAGCACTCTTCCATCTAGGGAACTAGGCATCGCAGTGTGGAGCTGGCTCTGTGTGTGCAGTGTGCAGCCACAGGCCCTGCTCCCTGACCACAGGATCCAAAAGCAAGCAAAAAGGCACAGCCACTTGTACAAGGGTCCCCCAGTTTCTGCTGACTTCTTCTTCCAGCTGCCATTCCTTGCACCTTCTCAGACACAGTCCTGGAAGGTCCTCCTCAGGGATGGCTTTTTGAGAGCTACAAGGGGTTGCAGTGGCAGTAAGAAGGCCTGTGGCAGTTCATAGCATCCAGCCACCACATAATAAAATTTTAAAAGCGCTTATAAAAACTGAACACAGAAGGTAGTCAACAAGCAACGGAAATAAATTAGTGGGGTGGGATGTGGGAAAGCTAATGATCCAAATTTGATTGGTTTATAAAGCAATGTGCACCATACCAATTAGAAGCTATTATTTATTTATTACATTTTTATACTGCACCATCCAAAGGCTCTGGTCAGTTCACAACAACTAACAAACAATTGCTTTGGAAACATATTGAAAAGCCGTATATAAATAATTGTTGTTGTTAGAGCCCCTGCTAACTGGGCAAGAGGCACCTTTTAAATGTGACGATTCTCTTTATTTAGCAGGGGGAGAGCAACTGGCCCTATCCACCCCCAGCACAGTACCTCCAGTGACTGTTGCTGGTGTCTATCTTATGTTTCCTTTTAGATTGTTAACCCTTTGGGGACAGGGAGCCATCTTATTTATGTGTTTATTTATTATTTCTCTATTTAAACTGCTTTGGAAACTTATTGAAATGTGGTATATAAATATTTGTTGTTGTTATTAAAACAATCAGCTTAATAAAAATCAAATTTAGAAACAGTTTAAACACATTTTTTAAAAAATTAAAAACAATTTTAAAAGCAATTAAAAGCCTGGCCCTGGAAGGCCAGACCAAACAAGTTTTAAGGGCTCTCTTGAAGGCCAACAATGATCCCAAACCACAAATTTCTGCTTGCATTGGAGTCCACAGTCCAGGATCCCAGGCCAGAGAAGGCCTGGTTCTAAGTTGCCACCAGATGTACCGGTGGCAACTGGAAACAGACCTTTCCAGATGACTTTAACATGCAGTGGGGAATCATACAGAAGAAGGTGCTCTCTAAGGTAGCCCAGACCTATGCTGGATTATTGTGATACAAGACTTAGTCACCACCATAAACCATCACTGCACAGCAGATAGTGTCTCTAAATTGGGGCACTGTAGCTATTTTAGCCACTAATGCTGACTGCAAGGTGTTTACATAGGCTTAAAACCAAGAACTTTTATATAACTCAGTTGTTGGTCAACTCTCAAGCAGGAGAGTTTTATGTGTCTTTTGCTAATAAATAAATAAATAAATAAATAAATAAATAAATAAATTTTTGATCCACATTGTCTTGTCTTGGCACTGTTTCCAGTCTTTGCAAAGGAAAAATAATAATCCAATTGCTTCATAAACATGTCATCTCTCCTGGTGGGTCTCTGAAAATAAGTTGCTAAGGAGTCATATCACTACTAGAAATGAATCATGATGTTATTATCAGACTTGTTCCCAGACAGTCATGCAAATATTTAAGTACAGTACACACCCCTTAAACCAGAAGAAATGTAAGCCTCGCCATCCTATAACATTCAGCCCTATAATGTATAGAAAATTTGAATATCAAAGCACAAAAAATGATATGTAAGTAAAACATACATAAAGTACTGTAATAATATGATGGTTTCAAACTTATTCTGTTTTGATAATTCCCAGTTAAGATTGCCAACTCTGATTGAAGTGATTCCTATCATTTTCCCTACCTGCATTTGTTACTATATCAAGTCATTGATATAGTCACTTGGAGACTGGTGCCTATTCCTGGATACTCCAGGCCAATCCTAGAGGGTTGGTAACCCTATCCCCAGTGTGGAAGAGAGATGTAATAAGCTGCTACTTATTCAGGAGCAGAGGGCACACAATGCATCCATAACGTGAAATGCCTGCATTTAGGAATGTCTGCAAATGAGCTCTGTGGGTATAGTCAGTTTCAACATGAGTCATAGCACTTAGCAATAGCAATAGCACTTACATTTATATACCGCTCTATAGCCGGAGCTCTCTAAGCGGTTTACAATGATTTAGCATATTGCCCCCAACATTCTGGGTACTCATTTTACCGACCTCGGAAGGATGGAAGGCTGAGTCAACCTTGAGCCCCTGGTCAGGATCGAACTTGTAACCTTCTGGTTACAGGGTGGCAGTTTTACCACTGTGCCACCAGGGACACTTGCGCTCTCATTGTTTCCCTACCTATAGCTTTTGGATCCTCTGTGTGCTGAGATGGCTCAAGACAGGGGAGGAAGATTCTGAAGAGCAATTCTGTCAGTCATCCCAGCCAATCACCCATTAACATATCCACCGGACATTCCAGAACTATAAATCTCTGGAGTTGTCCTGTCTTAATATCTTAAGAGATGGACAGCCACCTTCAGCCACACTTTGATGTTAATGTTCTCACCATGACAAAATCCTAATCTCAGTTTCTTCTATCAACAGGCCATCAGAATGTTGCTAACTGTAAAACAGTAAATCCAGTGTATATAACTGTTTTCACATTTGTAGGACCCACAAGAGTCTATGGCAACCCAAGGTTGCCAGTGAAGCATGGAATCCTGTTCTGCCTCTCATAAGGAAGCCTTGGCATGAATGTTGAAATCCTTTCAGCATCCAATATCTGGAGGTCTCCAATGCCTGGTCTGAGACCAGCTCTACCAGGTCAGTCAGGAAATTGATCAAGCATGTGAGTGGACAGCATATCCACCAAATCCCTAGCATCAACCTAGATCCCAACTCAAGGTACATGTAACTAATTCAGGATACTAGCTCCACTAGCTACTTGCTGAGATATGATGGCAACTCTGCTTCCGTGCCCTCCATCCTGAGTCCTGCTGGATCAAGTACCCAGCTGAGACAATGGAAGGCAACTTACCTCATTCTATTACCTATTAGTAATGCAGCAAGCTTGCTCTTCAAAAAGGAAAGCTATGTTAAAAACAAAACAAAACTGGCATTTACGTACCAGCAGCAAGGTTAAGACGGAGGAGCTAAGAGAGGCTGAAGCCACATAATTTGATCTTGAACGGTTAGTGTGAACAGGCGACATACAGATCCCTCCAAAATAAATTTCTGGAATTGCAGCAGGATTTTTTCTGACTGTATAGTTATGGGAATTATTGGTGATGTCTGCATGGAGAGCCTGATCCAGATTGATGTTTCCCTGTTTGACTTGAGGCCTGCCTGTGGTTGAGGAGAGACCAGTCTATGTTGTGTGAATGACATGTTCATTAGGAATAGGATGGTTTATTACAAATATGACTATGACTGATATTTATATACTGTTTTGCAACAAGAGCTCCCAAAGTGGTTTACATAGATATGAATAAATAAAATGGCTCCCTGTCCCCGAAGGGCTCACAATCTGAGAAAGAAACATAAGACACAGTAACTGCCGCTGGAAGGATGCTGCACAGGGATGAATAGGGCCAGTTGCTTTCCCCCTGCTAAATAAAGAGAATCACCACTTTTAAAAGGTGCTTCTTTTCTCAGTTAGCAGGAGACTTACCTCAACCATTGTTATCCTCTACCATTGGAGAGAGGAGCATTACTGAGCATATGTAGGGTGCCATACTCTCAACATTCCCAGAATAATTACAAATGGTACCCAGCTAGCTAAGATTCATAGGGAGGACTTTCTGATGAAAAACTAACACATTTCCTTCTGCATGGTTTTTTTAAATCATCTCTGCCTTAGAGGAAGAAATGAGCTAGACTGTAGAGTGTTACCTCTATTTTAGTTTATGATTTACAGTCTATATTTGTTCATCAAATGACACACCGAATAACAATTGATCTAAACATGGCCATCTTATCCTGCTCCTATACAGCCACATAATCCATAACCTGCTTTCACAAATAAGTTCCAGATGACAGTAATAGATCTGGGAACTTGTCTTAGATCAAGCCTAAAGGACTATGACTTCTATAGAAGTCCATTCAGAATTTCACAGCTGATTTGACAGAGCAAGCCTTTAAGCATGTTCAGGTTAAAGATAAAATATGCCGTCAAGTCGATTTTGACTCCTAGCGCCCACAGAGCCCTGTGGTTGTCTTTGGTAGAATACAGGAGGAGTTTACCATTGCCTCCTCCCATGCAATATGAGATTATGCCTTTCAGCATCTTCCTATATCGCTGCTGCCCGATATAGGTGTTTCTACCAGCGGGGATTCGAACCGGCAACCTTCTGCTTGTTAGTCAAGCATTTCCCCGCTGTGCCACTTAAGGTGACTTTGTTCAGGTTCCTTTGATACAAATTAGTTATCAGTCATATTAGCTACCTTTTATTACCTCCAATCAAAGTGGGAAAAGGAGGGGGAATTTTCCTTTACTTTTAATCCTTACTTAGAGGCAGAGAGCAATTGCAGTAATAAGCTGCTGTAAGTAGCTTTGAGTACAGTATAAGGAAGTGGTAAGAATTCTTGGATGTGCACCTTTAGAGTGAACACAAATGATTCCCAACACAGTCTGGTCAGCTACTCTGGGGCCTTTTAAGATCAGGAATGTACACTTGATCAAAGAATGCTGTGTGCCACCAATCTTTGCCAGAAGAAATATTGCTCATGCAGAAAGAACTGATGACTGTGTTATCCCTCTTGCCTGAATCTGATAAAATATGTATTGAGTATAGTAATCATGAAGAAGTGGCCTACTTTCCTTTTAAAATGGAAGAAATGCAGTGCACTGCTGGAAACCAGTCTGTAACTGGGTTAAGGATATCACACATTCCGCCCATAAGGCACAAATTATACAAAACAAAATGAGCATGCTGGCGCGTCACAAGCGCAAGTCCATTTCTAGGATTTGATTAAATGTAATGGTGGTTTCAGCATATTAAAAAACAAAAACATAGCAGTGAATGATAAATAATTCAGCTTTCTGAAGAACAAAGGCAAGATATTTATTCCGAAAATATACACTACCACACTGAAGAATCAAAGCTAAACTCATTGGAGAAATCTTTACTGACGCATGCAGTCTCAGTGGTTGCAATCCATTCAAAACTTATCCTGCTGAAATGAATGGTTCCTACTACACACATGTGCTGTACTAAAATCCCCTTTGTTTTTAGGTGCAGGAGAAGGTCCTGATTAATTATGCTCATTGTCTTCAGCTACCCTTTCTCACATTAATTAGGATAAAATGGTAACATTTTAGGTCATTCATAAAGGGGTCATAGGAACATAGAAAGCTGCCATATACTGAGTCAGACCATTAGTCTATGTAGCTCACTATTGTCTTCACAGAGTGGCAGCTGCTTCTCCAAAGTTGCAGGCAGGAATCTCTCTCAGCCCTATCTTGGAGAAGCCAGGGAGGGAACTTGAACCCTTCTGCTCTTCCCAGAGCAGCTTCATCCTGAGGGGAATATCTTGCAGTGCTCACACATCAAGTCTCCCATTCAGATTCAACCAGGGCAGACCCTGCTGAGCTATGGGGACAAGTCATGCTTGCTACCACAAGACCAGCTCTCCTCCCTTCAAATAAGTAACTAATTTATTTATTGTTGCATTTCTATACTGCCTTTCGTTAAAAGACAACCCCAAGGCGGTTTCATTATCATTAGGTAACTATCATTAGGTAACTAATGATAGATTCCTAATTGTCCCTCCTATGTGGAAAGCTCAGAAATCTTACTCTATCTTCCATGGGCATCCCCTTGATATATCTAGGAATGCATCTGCAAGTCCAGTCTCTCTATAGGTAATTAGATGTTGCAGTACATCCATATAAGGTGAAAGGCAGGCTTAAAAACTGTTGTTTTTAAACCAAGGAGCTTGCAATTTGGATTGTCTTCCCTAGTGGTCAACATACTTTGGGGGCATTCACACAACCTTTAGGGCAGGTGGGCGGGCAGGGGGATGGCTTCCCAAGCCTTGCCTTCTCCCCAGACGATGGTTGTTTTCCTGGTGGGAGCACACTCTGCTTTCTAAAAACTGTGATGGAAACTGAGGAGTGGACGGCCACTGGGAGAGCATTCCAGAGTCTGGAATGCCGGACTTTGGAATATAACACACGCACACACACACATCCCAGATTACATGCCTTTTTAGTATTTATTAGATTGTCTGGATGCTAATATATTAAGGATCTTCATTGCCTTCCCATAGCGCGTACACAAAGTGATGCAACATTTATGATAAAACTCTTAATTGAATGGAGGTCATTTGAAAAATGATGCTTAAATCACAGTTTGAATTTCCACATCTGTAATTTTGAATGGTAAAACCTAAACTGATTAGAGTGCATATTTCATTTTAAAACAGTTGTTGTGTGCTGCTCTCTATCAGTAACATTCACAGGTGATTATGCATCTCAGGCTCAAAGGTGTTTAAGAACATCTTGTGTAATTGTGAAGATGCCCCAGATTTTCAATATGCTAGCTCTGATGTAAAGGGTTGTACAGTGAGCTCTGCATGTATAATAGGGGTTTTGAGCCTTGCCTTGTGAAAGTTTCAGTAGCAGTTTCAATTTCCAATGCACCACCAAGAAATGCTGTTAGGGAAAAAGAAAGTGTGATGTCCCGGTTCTCAAGCCATTGTGCCTGCTTAAAGAGGCTGCCTGAATCTCAGCTGCAGAGGCAGAGCTGTAATAGTGTCAATGGGTTCAAATAACCTGTTGTGCCCTATATCTGAGAGCCACTGAGCCTTTGGGAGGAGCTGTTGAGCCCCCCTCTCCCCTACAGCAGGTCTCCCACTGCCGTAGGCTACCTTCAGTCACTACCAGCCAGCCGCATCCTTCAGCCACTCACCCAGCTGCACCCATCCTCCTTCCATCAGCCTGGAGCCCAGCTGATGGAAGGAGGATGGGCGGAGCAAGTGGCCAAAGGAGGCAGCTGGCAGTAGCTTCAGGAGACTGGCACTGGCAGTAGTGGGAGCTCTGGCCTGGGGGAGGAGGAACTCATCAGTCCTCTCCCAGGGGGAGTGAGTGAAGTGTGCACGTGCCTGAGTGCACACACCACAGGGGCACCACTGTAAGTGGGAGGGCCACTCATGTTCTGAACACAGACCCACTTCTAGTGAGTCCCTTGATTGCATTGTGGGTTATTCATCTGATGTTCCCACACACAAGCAAGGGATGCACTGGGAAGACATGGGGACATCCGTTGAGGACATCCTAATGGATGTGCTTTTGGTGTGCCCCCTCCTTCACATGCTGGACTGGAATTGTTTGAACCAACCCACTATTTCTTGCCTTTGGATTCTGGCTATGGTTGAAGTATGCTCACATCTGCTAAATAACCACAGCAGTTATTTCTTATACAACTGGAAATGACTGACAAGCAATGGCGCACTTTCTAGAATAAATGAAAAATGGCTCTGCCGTTATAATTGTGTGCAATAGACTCATAAAGCAACTGGAACATATACTATTCACCAGCATGGCTACCCCAAGGAATATTCTGTGTAGGGAAGCTAAAGAGAGACTTCAAGTAGGCTGTTGCTTACTAAAGCTCAAGCCACAATAAATAAGTTGGTCTCTAAAGTGCCACGAGCATTATATTTGCATTTCTCTTATGTATCTAACAGGAGGAAAGCTGAAATGATTCAACACTCAGTGCAGAGCTGAGGATATATGGGAGGGAGTTATAATGTGAATATGTTGCCAGAGGTTACAGCTTGCATTGTAAATAGTCTAACTTCTGGGCGTTTGCTCCCAGTTCTGAGCACATTCAGCCTAAGGAGGAAAAAACTACTGTTCTTAGTCCAAGGATAAATTGGAAAAGAAGAGCATTTTTGCACATGAAACTAAAAGTGGGTTGAAGTTCTCTCTATATATTTGTGTCCAGTTGGGAATGTTAATGCAGGAAAGCAAGAGGAAGGGCTGGGTAGCTGAGCTTTCTTTAGGTCCAGAATTCAGGTTTTTAAATTATTTGTATATTGGGAATCCCAGGGGAAATTAGCTAGAGGGGAGCCATGGATAAAAGTGATACCCATGGTAGGAGTCATTGTTAAAAGGAAGGTGATATCCTTCCCTCACTGCTAGCCCCAGTCATAGAACAGGGTCCTCCTCGGATACTCCTTTTATTTCACCTATGCTTTCTTCCCTCCCTTTCCTGATTCAAAACTTCTTCTGGCCTTGATTTGGCCAGACTTTTTCAGACACTCTCAGCTGGAGCAGCTTTTGCCTTTTTATCTTGTTTATCTGCAGAGAAGTCAGTGTGGGAGGAATGAAGTATTTTGTTGAGGGAACAGCACATGCAACGCCACCTGATTAAGAACATTTCTTTTTAAGGAACTCCATGTTAAATGTTTGAAAAAATATCAGTGCTGAGAATGAATTGGTGAAGATGGCAGCCCTGCCCCTGCCATGTACACCAGTCTGTATCTCCTATGGGCCAGTATCAGTGTCTCTGTGTCTGTTCGACTGCAGCATCTAGGCTATGGAACACCCATCCCAAAGAAGTCTGGATTTCTATCTCACTGCTGACCTTTTGGTGTGTGCTCAAAACCTATATTTTGAGGAAAGACTTTGGTTCATTCAGACTGGTCTAAAGAATATATTTTTGTCTGCTGTGCGTTTTGCTAAAATAATGGCTGACATGTTAAGGAAAATTATTCATTTAAAAGGACAAGCTATTAAAAGAGTAATGGTTAACTTGTTTCATTTATTTCAATGGGACTACTTTAAGTAATTTTGATCATTATTTCAGCCATTATTGTTTTCTGTATTTCTATTGATTACAATTAATCTTATGTTATTGTGAGCCACCTTCTATGGGAAGTCAGGATACAAATATTTTAGTACATACATACATACATACATACATACATATGGACAGAGTATTAATTGCATGGGGCCATTTGGTTATTCAAATGTTTTGAACATTTCTCAGAAAATTCAGATAAGTTAGGCTTGTCTTATCTCAGGAAAATATATGCACCACTGGATGTGAAGGGCATTCTCATTCCCACACATATAGTGCATGGGCTTGAATATATGCCCCCAGTGTTCCAAGGAGAACTGCAGCAAGCTACTCATTTATGTGCACAGGCCTATTATAACAGGCCTGTGCACATAACTGTGCAGGTGTGTTTTGCTTTGTTTTGAATGGTAGTTTCCGATAGCTTAGCTTCTGGGAAGGGAACACACTATAAAAAGAAAACTAGCTGACATACTGACTAAATTTACTCAAGGAAGTCCCAGCGAAAGTAAAAGGACAATTTAGGCATGCCTAACTTCTCCTTTTAATTTCAGTAGGACTTCCTTGAGTAAATTTAGTCAGGATTTCAGACACCATTTATTTTGCTCAATATCTAGTATGTTCCCTTCCCAAAAGCTAAGCCATGGGTAACAACTATTCAAAACAAAGCAAAACACACCTGAAAACAATGAAATTATCAGTTAGGGAGGAGGGGACTTCCCCACACCTGCTCAGTCCTGGATGAATGCTAGCCCAAAGAGGAAAGTTTTACACTGAGTAACATCTCAATGGAACTTTGCAAGGAAGTTGCTGGATTATGGCCATGATTTTTACAAGAAGAATACGTTTGTAAGACAACAAACATACAATATATTTGAACCTTGATTAATTGATTGATTGATTACATGCCATCAAGTTGGTGTGGACTCTTAGCGACCACATAGATAGATTCTCTCCAAGATGATCTGTCTTCAACTTGGCCTTTAAGGTCTCTCAGTGGTGAATTCATTGCTGTCGTAATGGAGTCCATCCACCTTGCTGCTGGCCGTCCTCTTCTTCTCTTTCCTTCAACTTTCCCCAGCATTATGGACTTCTCAAGGGAACTGGATCTTTGTATAATGTGTCCAAAGTATGATAGTTTGAGCCTGGTCATTTGTGCCTCGAGTGAAAATTCTGGATTGATTTGTTCTATGATCCATTTGTTTCTTTTCCTGACTGTCCATGGTATCCTCAAAAGTCTTCTCCAGCACCAAAGTGCAAAAGCATCAATACTTTTTCTATCCTGCTTCTTCAAAGTCCAGCTTTCGCATCCATAGAGTGTCACAGGAAAAACCATTGTCCGAACGATTCTAATCTTTGTAGGTGTAAACACGTCACAACATCTAAATATCCTTTCCAAGGCCTTCATTGCAACACTACCAAGTGCTAGTCTGCGGCGTATTTCTTGACTGCTTGATCCTTTAATGTTGATGGTCAATCCTAAAAGACAGAAGCTATCCACCATTTCAATATCTTCACTAACAATTCTGAGGCTGTTGCATTGACAAATGTCATTAGTTTAGTCTTCTTGACATTTAGTCGTAGTCTCATTTTTTCACTGTGCTCCTTGACTTTCATTACTAGAGCTTGCAGATCATCCGCATTCTCAGCTATCAGAGTGGTGTCATCAGTGTAGCGCAGGTTATTGATGTTTCTTCCTCCAGCTTTAAAACCACGCTCATCTTCTTCCAATCCAGCTTCTCTCAGTATATGTTCAGCATATAAATTGAATAAAGAAGGAGAAAGTATACAGCCTTGTCTTACTCCTTTGCCAATCTGGAACGAGTCTGTTTCACCTTAGGAAAGCACAAAACAATCTTCAGTAAAATATATTTAATTGGTTGCCATCTTTGTCAGATTTTTTAGTTTCAAAACAGAGCAACCTCAGTCCAGGGAACATTAGTAATGTTCAAGATGAAGTGGACAAGTTATACCTGACTAACTCAAGTCTTGATGATTTCAACAGAATTTATGCACAACAACCTTTCTATGGACTAAGGTCAGGCTGGTTTTACTAGTAATGAGGAAGTACTCCTGCTCTAGCCTTGGATTTGCTAAAAAATAAAATAAAAATAAAATCTAATTTCTTTGTGCCCCCATCAGAAGAAATCAGATAATATTTGAAGCAATTCTGAGACTTAGAAAATTCCACTCTACCCCCCAGTTCCCCACCCTTCAAATCCTCATTGCCTTCCACACCCTTTACTTGTGAGGTGGGAAGAATGGTTGCTTCTCTTACACAACATGTATCAGGCCTTTTGTTTATTTTCTAAAGTTATCTTCCTCCTGCAGATGCTATTAGGACCAGTACAGTCTCTAAGGACCCTGGGTATTTCAGCAACATTTGGAAAGACTACAAGTCCCAAGAATCCCTGTAGGAGAAAGCTTAGATGAAAGGGTCTGTTAGTGCCTTGATTTAAAGAAGCTACAACCATACCATAGTTGCCAGAGAATCTGCCACTACTGTATTGACTCTCATTGCCCTGGGAGAACATAAGAAAATAAGAACAGCCCTGCTGGATCAGGCCCAAGGCCCATCCAGTCCAGCATCCTGTTTCGCACAGTGGCCCACCAGATGCCGCTGGAAGCCTCAGAGAGGAGTTGAGGGCGTGCCCTCTCTCCTGCCATTACTCCCTCGCAACTGGTACTCAGAGGCACCCCTCCCCCGAGGCTGGAGGTGGCCCACAGCCCTCCGACTAGTAGCCATTGATAGACCTCTCCTCCATGAAGTCATCCAAACCCCTCTTAAAGCCATCCAGGTTGTCGGCTGTCACCACATCCTGTGGCAGGGAGTTCCACAAGTGGAGCACGCGTTGTGTGAAAAAGTACTTCCGTTTGTTGGTCCTAGACCTCCTGGCAATCAATTTCATGGAGTGACCCCTGGTTCTAGTGTTGTGTGATAGGGAGAAGAATTTCTCTCTATCCACTTTCTCCACGCCATGCATGATTTTATAGACCTCTTTCATGTCTCCCCACAGTCGTTTTTTTTTCTAAACTAAAAAGCCCCAGGTGTTGTAGTCTTGCCTCATAAGAAAGCTGCTCTAGGCCCCTGATCATTTTGGTTGCCCTCTTCTGTACCTTTTCCAGTTCTACAATGTCCTTTTTTAGATGTGGTGACCAGAATTGTACGCAGTACTCCAAGTGTGGTCGCACCATAGTTTTGTATAAGGGCATTATAATGTTAGCCGTTTTATTTTCAATCCCCTTCCTAATGATCCCTAGCATGGAATTTGCCTTTTTCACAGCCGACATTGAGTCGACACTTTCAACGAGCTATCAACCACAACCCCAAGATCCCTCTCCTGGTCCGTCACCGACAGCTCAGATCCCATCAGCATATACTTGAAGTTGGGGTTTTTTGTCCCAATGTGCATCACTTTACACTTGCTAACATTGAACCGCATTTGCCATTTTGTCGCCCACTCCCCCAGTTTGGAGAGATCCTTTTGGAGCTGCTCACAATCCGTTTTGGATTTCACTACCCGGAAGAGTTTGGTATCATCTGCAAATTTGGCCACATCGCTGCTTACCCCTGCTTCTAGATCATTTATGAATAAATTAAAATAGCAGCACTTACATTTATATACCGCTCTATAGCTGGAAGCTCTCTAAGTGGTTTACAATGATTTAGCATATTGCCCCCCAACATTCTAGGTACTAATTTTACCGACCTCGGAAGGATGGAAGGCTGAGTCAACCTTGAGCCCCTGGTCAGGATTGAACTTGTAACCTTCTGGTTATAGGGCGGCAGTTTTACCACTGCGCCACCAGGGGCTCTTAAATTACATTAATTAATTCAATTCAATTAAATTTAATTAAAAAGCACCGGTCCCAGTACAGATCCCTGGGGACCCCACTTCTTACTTCCCTCCATTGTTAAAACTCTCCATTTATACCTACCCTCTGTTTCCTGTCTTTCAACCAGTTAGCAATCTACACATGTACTTGTCCCTTTATCCCATGACAGCTAAGTTTCCTCAGGAGTCTTTGATGAGGAACTTTGTCAAAAGCTTTTTGGAAGTCCAGGTAGACTATGTCAGCTGGATCACCTTTATCCACATACTTGTTGACACTCTCAAAGTAGTCCAAAAGGTTGGTGAGGCAAGATTTACCTTTGCGGAAGCCATGCTGGCTCACTCCCAGCAGGGCCTGTTCTTCTAGGTGCTTTACAATTTTATCCTTGAGGATGCTTTCCATCAATTTGCCTGGAACGGACGTAAGGCTAACCGGCCTGTAATTTCCCGGATCGCCCCTGGATCCCTTTTTGAAAATCGGTGTTACATTTGCTACTCTCCAGTCCTCTGGTACAGAGCCCGATTTCAGGGATAAGTTAAATATTTTAGCAAGGAGGTCAGCAATTTCACATTTGAGTTCTTTGAGGACTCTTGGATGGATGCCATCTGGCCCTGGTGATTTGTTACCTTTCAGTTTTTCCAGACAGTTTAGAACATCATCCCTTGTCACTTCTATCAGACTCCGCTCTCTAGTCTCCATCCCTAAAAAGCCTGGTTCAGGAACAGGTATATGCTCAGTATCCTCTGCCGTGAAGACAGACGCAAGGAACTCATTCAGTTTCTCTGCAACCTCCATAACCTCCTTAATAATCCCTTTCGCTCCCTCATTGTCTAATGGCCCAACCGCCTCCCTGGCAGGTTTCCTGCTTCTGATGTACTTAAAGAAGTTTTTGTTATTCCCCTTGATACTTTTGGCTAAATGTTCCTCAAACTCCCCTTTTGCCTCCCTTATTGTCACCTTGCATTTCTTTTGCCAGAGTTTGTGTTCCTTTCTGTTCTCTTCATTTGGACAGGCTTTCCAATTTCGGAACTTCTTCCCTTTTATGGCTTCCTTGACGGTACCCGTTAGCCATGCTGGCATCCTCCTGGACTTAGTGGTACCTTTCCTCCTTTTGGGTATACAATCTAACTGGGCTTCTAGTATTGTGGTTTTGAGTAAACTCCATGCACTCTGGAGCGAAGTGACTCTCCTGATTTCCCCCCTCAGCTTTCTTTTCACCATACTCCTCATTTTGGAGAAGTTTCCTCTTCTGAAATTCAAAATGTCTGTGTTAGACATCCTTGGTGATTCTCTCCCCGCATGTATGCTGAATTTGATGGCACTATGGTCACTGTTCCCTAAAGGGTCGATGACACTGACATCATGCACCAGGTCCTGGGTGTCACTCAGAATTAGATCCAAGGTCACCTTCTCTATGGTCGGTTTCATGACCAACTGTTCTAAGGCACAGTCATTTAGCGTATCTAGAAATTTGACCTCCTTGTCCTGACTTGAATGTGAATTTACCCAGTCTATGTGTGGGTAGTTGAAATCACCCATAATTACAGCCCTGCCTCTCCTTGACGCCTCCCTGATTTCCTCCTGCATCTCCCAGTCACTGTCGGCATTTTGATCTGGAGGGCGATAGCATGTCCCCAGTAGCACGATTCCTTTCCGGCCTTGTATAGTCACCCACAGGGTTTCTGTGGAGGACTCCAGTCCACTTAGGATTTCTAGCTTGTTAGATTCTATCCCTTCTCTAACATACAGTGCTACCCCTCCTCCAAGGTGCCCCTCCCTGTCCTTTCTATAGAGTTTATACCCAGGGATAACAGTGTCCCACTGGTTCTCACTGTTCCACCATGTTTCTGTTATGCCCACTATGTCTATTTCTGCGTTAGCAACCAAGCACTCCAGCTCACCCATCTTGGCTCGGAGGCTTCTGGCATTGGCATACAAGCACCTATACACTGAATCTCTCCCCTGATGTATGCTATTCTTTTGACTCTTTGACCTGCTGGCACAGCCTCCCATCTGCTCTTTATGCAGTTCTGCTCCATCCCCATCTGTTTTATTTGAATTCTTTGCAGCCTCACACTTTAAAGGATGGCTTTTGCCAAACGGGATACTGCCCAGGTCCCATTGGCTGTTCCCCAGGTGTCATTTTAAAAGCTGCTCTGCAACCTTTTTTATTTTAAGCGCCAGCAGTCTGGTTCCATCTTGGTTCAAGTGCAGCCCGTCCCTTTTGTACAGGCCTTGCTTGCCCCAAAATGTGTCCCAGGGCCTAACAAATCTAAACCCCTCCTCCTGGCACCAACGTCTCATCCACGCATTGAAACCCCTCAGCTCTGCCTGTCTCACAGTACTTGCGCGTGGAACAGGTAGCATTTCTGAGAATGCTACCTTGGGGGTCCTGGATTTCAAAATGCTACCTATCAGCCTAAATTTGGCTTCCAGGACCTCCCGACTGCATTTCCCCACATCGTTGGTGCTGAGGTGCACCACGACAGCTGTCTCCTCCCCAGCACTGCCTAGGAGCCTGTCTAGACGCTGCGTAATGTCCACAACCTTCGCACCAGGCAGGCAAGTCACCGTGTGGTCAACATGCAGGTCACAAACCCATCTCTCTATCCCTCTAATGATCGAATCACCAACTACAAGGAGGCCCCCCCCCACAGAGGAGTATCCCCTGTGTGAGAGGATATGGGCTCATCATCCATGGAAGGGGTCCCTTCTAAAGGAACATTTCCCTCTTCCTCAAACCGATGTCCTCCTCGCCCAAGACCTTTATTCTCCCTGACAGCAGAGGAGCTACCAGCCCTGGAGTGGGATGCCTCTATCACATCCCTGAAGGTCTCATTCACATGCCTCTCTGTCAGACAGATCCTCCACCTTGGTCTCGAGGGAACGGATTTGTTCCCTGAGAGCCAGGAGCTCCTTGCACCGAGCACACACCCATGACTTCTGCCCATGGGGCAAATAGTCGTACATGTGGCACTCTGTGCAATACACTGGGAAGTGCCCCTTCCCCTGCTGACCTTCTATCTTCATACTGTTTTAGTTGGCTCTTTACAGTATTTAGGGAGCTTATTGTCCGTTTATTAGATAGTTTATTAGGATAGGTCTCAGCTGTAATGGTCAGCTATTTAACTGTCCAAACAGCCTTTCCCAAGAATAGGAGGGATACGAGGGAGGGATATGTACTTACGTTCTCTTCTCCACCAGGCTCCTTGTGATCCTTGTGATCGCGGGGGCTTGTTCCAGGCTCCCCCGCACACTTCCCGCTAAACTCCTGCAAAACTCCCACGTCCTGTTTGCTATCGCTGTTCGCTATGCTCTCGGGCCTACACCTCATATGTAGAGTAGGCTTCCAACTGTCACACAGGATGGGAGTCAAAGGATAGGAATGTGGGGCCCCTCCCGGCCCTAGCTGACTCCACCCCCACTACTAAGTAAACACTGCCTTTCGGTAACCCTAAGAACTCCTAGCCCTGTTATATCTTTACCCTAACAAGTAACCCTAACAAGTAACACACACAGAGATAGAGAGACTAAGACCTTCCCCTTAGAGAGAAACAGCCCCTGCAAAAACTCCCCTCTTAGTTTGTTTGAAGTGGAAAAGGCAAGATGTTTAGAAGGGCTTGCTCAGCTTCCCAGCTGTGTCTGCCAGCTGTGTCTCCCAGCTGTGTCTGTGGAGAAGCAAGTAAAGTGGGGAGAGAGTGCTTCTGGAACAGCAAGGGGTTGGTGGAGCAAGTTTGTGTGTGTGGGGGGGGGGGGGAGTGTTGCTGGTGAATTTCTCTGAGTGGAGAAGAATTTGGGTTGACCAAAATTCATCTCTCTTTTGAAGATGTTTCTTCTTACAGGTATATTGGCAGCCAGGGCTGTTCTTAGAAGAGCCCTAGCAGGATGCGGGGGCCCCTTCCAGTTAATTCTAATGGGGTTTAAAGGAGCGGGGCGTGGGGCAGTCACCCTGCTTGCCATGCCCTTAAGGAAACCCCTGCTGGCAGCTGCTCTAATTGCCAAATACCATGCCAAATGTGAAGGATGTTTCTTTTTCCGCCTCTCAGTCCTGAATGCAGGGATGTAGTGGAGGAGTAACACACAGGAATGGAGCGCTAGTACATCTTGGCTTCTCTGATTGTCAGGGTGGGCATGGCCATGGGGTCCATTATGGAGCCCCCATGATGCACTTCTGAATTTGTAACCACTGCCTGAAAGAAGCTGCTAGCTGAGAGGAACACTCATGAATTACCTACAATATGACACCCTTCAATCCTGACTGTCTAGCCACTAGTTCTCTACTCCAAAGAAAAGTGACCATACAAAAGCTTTAGGAACTTTCTGTCTTTCAAGGAAGTGAAAGCAAAATTTAAAGTAAAACAATGCCATCAAGACGTTCCCCTTTTACCACTGACAAGCCACTTTCAGCACAATCTACAAACCCTGCTCTGGATAGGAATTAAAATTATTTTTTTTAAACCCTTGCACTTTTTATAAAAGAGCTGCATTCACCTTGTTTGCATCAGCATCTTTTGTCAGTCATCAGCTAAACACCACCCTTCTCTACTGTATCAAAACACAGATTCAATTTTCGTTGTGCAGATTTATTTATTCTTCATCCTGTTTGGTATCTTTGGAATGATTAAAGCAAACAAAGCTTACATTCATTCCTGTTGCAGGGCATTTTTAGAAATGAAGTGCACCTATTAAAAAGTTACATACACAGAGGCTTCGTATCTCCCACAAGCTAGGAGTCCTCATCCCACTGCTGCAACTCAGAATGTATGCTGCCAGTGGCTGCAGGCTGAATAAAAGACTGAGGGTGGTAGAGACTCATCCTGTAATCAGTCCAGTCCGAGGAGGCCCTCATCCTCCCTGGACTGTGCATTTGTCACCACAATTCTAGGGAGGCCCTTGAGGAATTGCAGCCGATGCAACAGGAAGTGAGATGTCCATATGCCAACATCTTAGGAGCTTCTATGGAGATGGATGCAGGTTATGGATTAAGATTTTTTTTCTGATGATAGTCACAACCCTTGCAGAAAAATATCAAGAGAGGCAAAAAATAGCAGGGACTTCCATCTCTTCTGCAAACCCTCAAAACTTACCTGGGAATGGGTGTGCATGTGTGTTTCCCTTGTGCCATCAGATAATATCACCAGAGGCGGACAGGGTCCAGGTGTTCACCTTGGACACAGGGGCATAGTTCACTTCCTGCTGAGCAAACACAAATAACTGCTGGACCATACAGCTCTGGGTTCAACCACCCAACTAATTCTTGGAAAAGGATCCTTTTGGTGACAAAGAGTGGCTGTTGCTTCGCCATCAAAAAGGATGGCAAAAGGATGGAATTGGGCCATTGAGACATGCACCTTTTGGTTCCCTCCTCCAACCACAAATTCCCTGTCTCAAACTAGAAAGGACTGAAAGTAAAGAGTACATCCTTTGAGCCCTATCTCCTTCTTTCCCCTGTGAATTCTCATGGGTACCCATTTGTGATCATGTATACTTCATCTTGCCTCCAAGGAGCTCAGAGTGGCGTCTGAGAAACACAGGGGCCCTGTGACATAGACCATATTGTGGGGTAGAGATTTGTCCCAAGCCAGTGGCATCCTTATTTGCAGCGGGGATTTATGCCACAGTCTTTCACACCTAAATGAAAACTGTAGCCCCTGCACTGCACTTTCTAACCTGTCACCCGTGGATGCACTAGTCATACTCTCTGTTCTGGCCAGTACTTCACTTGTACAGTGAGTGTGTGAACTTCAGCTACTCAGAATCCTTGGGCATGAGATGCACTCTAGAAAATCCTGGCCATTTCAGTGCAGACTATCAGTTTCCATTGGGCAGCATGGAACCTTGAGACTCATGCCCTTCAATTGCTTTTGCCCCATATTTAACCCTCAGAGATTCTCTCCACTACTCGGTTTCTCAGCTAGGCTAGGCTTGGGAAGAAAGCAGAAGGTAAGACCAGAGCATGTGAATGAAACAATCCTCTGGTTGCTGGATTTGCACGCACGCATGCACGCTAGAGTACTCGATTCCTCCCCACTGCATACCTGTCATCTTCTTGATGAACACTACACCAACTCTGTATAAATAGTTGATGTCATGCCATGTTTTCTGTTTTTCACTTTACCTGTGTTTAATTTTTACTATTTTTCTCACTTAGTAACTTTATGTATGGATTACTGTAAGGCTGTTTCTCCTGTGCACAAAGCATCAGCTTGTCAAGGGAGTTAACTTGACTGACTGACTGATTGATTGTTAAATATAAATAACTAAGCTTGTCAGGGGGATTGTCCTTCAGAATCACATTATACCAGCACTCTAGAAATTGGGCTGGCTTTTTACATCTAGATACAACCTCAGAACAGTTTATTATCCTGTAATAACTATCTAAAATAATAACTAAAAATCTATACAGCCAGTTCACTTCCTTCATTTAATAGTATTGCTCAGTATGCAAACAGAAACAGGGAACAATGCCATTTGCAAAGGGGTGTGAATAGGCTTTATTCTTGTTGGAAATATGGGTATAAGTTAGGGTTTTAATAAGGGATGTTTTCCTTGATTTAGGCTGCACCCAAGGATTCTCAACACAGTCACTAGGAAAAATCCCATTTGTCTCGACAGAATATGGTTATCAGGAAGACTACAGCCTGTGTGCATTAATTTCACTCATGATGGCAAAGTATGTGATTTTGAATGGTGTGCACACAATCACGAAAATGCAGACCTTTCTCTGGTACATGCAAATGAACCATGAGTCTGAGTGTGCTTCCTATTACTTTGTAAACATGTTAAAGAAATAAGACAGAAATGGAGCTCATGTACCTCTGTGAGGCTCATGGGGTGCTCAAAGGCAAGGTGAACAACCTCTTAAAAGTATTGGGAAGATCAGTATTATTATGTGCATGTTGCGTGGGTGTTGGCGGAGGAAGGTGGAGACTTTGAGAGGGGGTTTGCCTACATCCACTTAATACATTAATGGCTGAGATGAGGTTTCCACTCCACACTTCCTGGCCTATTCTTAAACATTCTACAGCACTAGCTCTTATGCTGCAAGCCCATTATTCTGTGCAAATAAAACAAGATTAAGCATACTCCTTCAGCTTATTCTAATGCACTACTCCTGCTGAACACCCTTAAAACACAGGAGTACAAGCAGTGCATATAAAGCGTTGCATATAATGCTGAGCTGACCACTACTTAGGTCAAGCCCTAGGATGTGGTCTGAAACTGTGTTGCAGTATAAAGCTTCCTTCATCTTTGTGTGTGATTATCCTGTTATTCATGTTATAGACACCTTAACCAACAGAGCAGAGTGAGGAGAAAAAAAAATGATTCTGAAGAATGTATAAAAGATTTTTGAAAAGATGTTTCAATTGTATACAATTAACATGGAGCTTACATTTCTGGCTACCATGGCTAGTGCAATTGAGTTGTGACTATGTACACTCCTTGTTTACTTCAATAGTAAAGCTGCTGCCAGTCAGTGGTGGCAAGATGGACCTATAATCTGACTCATTATATATAGGGCAGCTTCCTATGTTCCATTATGCACCCAAAGGTCATTTAAGTTGTCTCTTAATTAACATGGAGCTTACATTTCTGGCTATCATGGCTAGTGGTCTGTCAGCGCTCTTTCTGAAAAGAATATTATTATTATTTTGAAACTACACACGTTTATGAGATGGGACAGCTCATGGGTAGAGCATTTGCTTTCCGTGCAGAAAGTTACAGCCTGTTACAGTAACTTACAGGTTCACTCTGATGTCTCCCGGCAGGACTTTTAAAACCTGGAGAGCCACTGATTGTCAGTGTAGAAGAAGATACTGAGCTCAGTGGGCCAATGTTCTGACCCATATTATTCTTTCTGGCTTCATATATTGACATTCTTTAGCAGTTAAATCCATAGTTTTTTAACCTGCTGTTTATAAATGTGTTTGGATTACTCTGACTTTTTGCATTTTCAGAATGATTTTTTTCCATTTATGAATTTTCATCACATACACACTACTGCCATGGCCATTTTCAGTTGTCCTTCTTAATGAGTTGACCTTTCCCACTTACTGTCATAATTAAGTGGCAAAAGTGGATATTGCAGTCAAGTCCTTAGTCTGAGGCTCCAGCACTGGCTATGGCCAGTTTGACTTGTGATGCAGCAATCATAAGTGAAATGTTACGATCTGCTTCCCTGTATACACTATTTGCTACCTGCATCATGTGATCATGACTAGACCTATGGTGTTATTTAGCTGGTCAATGACTATAATAAAGGAATCTGAATCTGAATCTGAGTAGATCTTACCAAAAACAATGGCAATGCAATTGAATTGTGACTAAGGATACTCCCTGTTTATTTTAATAGCAAAGCTGCTGCCAGGCAGTGCTGGCAAGATGGACCGATAACCTGACTCATTATAGGCTAGCTTCCTATGTTCCATTGTGCACCCAAAGGTCATTTAAGTTGTCTCTCCCTGTAATGAGAAAGTAAACTGAGCAGATGAGTTCAGTTGTGCTCATGGTGAGGTGATGATGTGAGTACTTCACCATGAGCACAAGCCAAACCACTTTTTCTATGGCATTACAATTCTGCTAACAATGCCTTGAGCAGTGGTATATATAGGTTGGGTTATGGAGCATGGTCCTGGTGAAACAAAAGGGATTGAAAAAGCATGGCCAGAAGCATAACTCAGCCCTGATCCACTCTCTTCACAGTCACCATACTAATTTGAATATAAGAACTGTTCCTAAGTTTGCATTGTTGATTATTAGTATAGAACTAGAAACCTGTCGATAAATTAATTGTTCTGGGATTAAAAAATAGTGTTTGCAGTCTTGTAAAGAAACACACATGCATGCTAGCAATCTGTTTCATTCTGCCAGCCTACAGTGGTCCCACTATATAAATTCAGAAAACAATTCACATTTATAGAATAAACTGCAACAACTTTATTTATTGGCTGCTCTATAACTATTCTCTGGGCTGCTGTGAGCTGTAACGCACTCATGGATCATGTCCACTAAATATGAGTTAGCACTGGTGTATAACAACATAATCCCAAAATGATGGAAGTATCTCTGTGCTCACCATGCAATTTCAGGTGCATATTGTCTAGTGGCTGCCACATGTCCGATGTCCATATTAATTATTCCCAACCTGGTTGTGTGAACAGGCTTGTATGAATCACCATTGCACCTGAAAACATGCATTTATATGATGGGAGAATGCCATCCTTCACAATCCTTTAATGTATGGCTCAGCATACATAAGGATGGTCACAAACTACGCTATAGACAGCAAATCTGCCTTGTGATCATGAGCACATGGCTCCTAAGTTGAAGAAATGCATCCTTTCCAATAGTAGAACAGAGCATAATTCTTATGAGAGCTTTGGCAGCCACAGCTGATTTCCTCAAGAACCATTTATAATCTGACCTGTTCCCACAAAGAGCACCAATAGCATGCTGCTTTTAGCTAGAGAAATATTTACATTTCATTTTTGGGTTATTTAGCCAACTCCACAAGAATCTGATTTTGGGACAGAAACAAAAGTAAACATGACTCCAAAGTCAACACAGATCCCATATGCTTGGGGACATTTTGATGCTAAACAAGAACAAGTTCTGTGAGTGCAGACAGGGGCCATTTATTTACTAAATGAATTGAGTAATTTTACTCATTGAGAAAAAATTTATTTATAGCATGTCTTTGACAGAAAATGGAACTTGCCCTCTTTTATCAATTATTATAGAGGTTAAATCATGGATTAATAGTTGTTATTGGATGTTATCACAGGAGAGGAGAGCTGGTGTTGTGGTAGCAAGCATGACTTGTCCCCTTAGCTAAGCAGGGTCCACCCTGGTTGCATATGAATGGGAGACTAGAAGTGTGAGCACTGCAAGATATTGGAAGCCAGTATGGTGTAGTGGTTAGAGTGCTGGACTAGGATCGGGGAGACCCGAGTTTAAATCCCCATTCAGCCATGAAACTAGCTGGGTGACTCTGGGCCAGTCACTTCGCTCTCAGCCTAACCTACTTCACAGGGTTGTTGTGAAAGAGAAACTCAAGTATGTAGTACACCGCTCTGGGCTCCTTGGAGGAAGAGCGGGATATATAATGTAAAAATAATAATTAATAATAATAATAATTCTGTAAGATATTCCCCTTAGGGGATGGAGCCGCTCTGGGAAGAGCAGAAGGTTCCAAGTTCCCACCCTGGCTTCTCCAAGACAGAGCTGAGAGAGATTCCTGCCTGCAGCCTTGGAGAAGCTGCTGACAGTCTGTGAAGACCATAATGAGCTAGATAGACCAATGGTCTGACCCAGTATATAGCAGCTTCCTATGTTCATAAGAAGAGGAAGTTATTTTGTTAGGTTACAAGCTACAAAAATTGTCACTGAGCCTGTAGTCCTCTTTTGTACACAGTAGGAATGTTGCACACTTGGAAGTATACTTCTAAGTTTGCTAAGCCTGCAGGCCCCTAAGGGAGCCTGATGGGTAGGAGCAACAAGAAGAGATGCATTGCTCTGCCATTAGAAGGCTACAATGGAGCCACTGTGTGCAGCTAGCAAAAATAATATTTTGTTTATAGTCTGATCCTTATAGCACTCACATGTACTGAGTGCAATGGGACTTATTCCCAAGCATGCGTCCAAGGAAATGAAGTTTTAATTTATTTACTGACAAGCACTTGAGAACGCTGTTTCCTACCCCCGTAGCCCCTTTTGCATCTTCCCATTCTCACGTCTCTATTTAACATGCCTTGATTAAATTGTGAGCATGGATGAATGGAGTTCTCTCTTCTAGAGTACACAGAATAATATAGGTACTATGGACATTTTGTTGTTGATGATGATTCTGAGGATGAATCCCATGCAGATTAGCAGAATGGATCTATGCAGATGGCCATGTGCATGCAGAAATGGACAAAGTGATGTTGCTGTGAAAACAGCCACTCTGTCTTCCCAGGCTGGCCACCCACATCTTAATGCAGGGGTGATTGTCGACATCCATCTTAGGGCCACACCACACCTTACGTTCAAAGCATTCTTGGTCCTGATTGCATTCATTTTTCTGAGCTAAATTGCAGCTGAAGGGGGCAGCCCATTTTAGGACCATCAGGGCTGTCCTTAGGGCATGGCAAGTAGGGCGACCGTCCCGGGCCCCGCTCTTTGAACCCCCATTAGAATTCCCTGGAAGGGGGCCCTGCACTTGCTGATTTGCCCTGCCCCCTGCCAGGGCTCTCTAAGGACAGCCCTGAGGACCGTGACAATGTGAAGGTGCTTTAACGTTTTGCCCCAGCTGTGGTCCCAATCCAGATTAAGACCTACGCCCAGCAGATAATATTTGTTCTGAGAGGAAAGCTCTCATTGCTGCCTGAGGAAAATAGCAACTGGGCAGATGTGGTTCAGAACCATTGCACAGGCAATCCCCCTTCTCTTCTCCACTGTCCAAGCCAGACTGCCATCCAACAGTTATTGGCATGGATGTTTAAGTGAGGTAGTTTCATACCATTCCACTACAGGAGACAAAACTGTCTTTTGCTTTTTGATTTCTGCACAGTTGCTAGGGAAAGTTACTAAGGCCGTGTCATTTTAGCACCCAGTCTTTTGCACTTTTGCATTTTAGCATCCGGTTCTTGCACAAAAATAATTTTACTGTGAAAATGGTATAGAACCAGGAAAAATGGTTCTAAATATTGTTAGCATGAAAATAAAAGTTTGAAGTGCAGCATTATTTTGTTAAAAACGGCACGCCAAATGTATGTAGAAAGCAACTGTGCTGCAACAGTTTGAAAACCACAGCTAAAAATTTCTTCACAGAGGAAGTCAAAGCCGAAAGCTGCCTTTGTAGTAGATATGATATGAAGGAGATTGACATTATAAAAATGTCTTGTGCTTGGGAAGGTTTGATGAACAGTATGAGAAAGATGGCCAGTGGGGGGCAAGCTATTTGATACACTATTAAAATATCCTCTATTTATTTATAACCACCTAAGGAAACAGTGTGCAGTTCACCCTCTTGTGTCCTCTGTGTAGTTTCTTGAATACATTTCTTCCCTTTGCTACAGAGCAAGCAGATGCCAATACTATGGACAATTGTAAGGACACAGCAACTAAAGTATTTTGGAAACTATGTCCAAAACAGCTGACTCATCTCCAAAAGATTACAACCATCAGTCTGCTTAAAGCACTATCTCAGAAATATGAATCCAATCCAGAACAATAAAACGGATGAATCAAGTTAATGTCCGATTCAGTATGCTGCTGTTGCTTGTTGCTAGACTGTCTGAATGTGTTAACAAGGAGAGTGTGTTTAATCTGTCAATCTGAATAGTCAGAAGAATGTTTACCTGGAAAGATATTAAAATGTAGATATACGTGATAGAGAGTCATACCTAATATAACTTAATGTGAGACCTATCAATATAATTCAAAACCTATCAAACATATGATAATAATATGGTCTCTGTCCTTTATGGATACCTCAGAGGATTTTCGAGCCACAAACTTGCAATTAACAGGCACTGTAGCCTGTTGCTAGTTTTCATGAACCACTCTTTCCCAGTTCTCGTTCCCATAAAAATCCTAAATTGTTTTAATTCCACTATATGCTAGGTGGTCACTGGTTTGCTGGATTACATGCCGGGCTTGGATCCTGACTCAAGTACCTCCTCACTTCACTGGCAACCTTGGAATTAAAACAATTCAATAGTCAATACTGTTCAGACTAGTCTGCTTCACAAGATTGTGAGCACAAGTAAGATAAAAATGAAGATATCTACTGAAAAGGTTTATCAGTAAGTATACATGAGTCATGTGTTCCTAATGTACCAATCTGAAAGCACACAATGAATGCTGCAATTTAGTTACTCCTTGTGGCACCAGTAAAACCTTCAGTACACTAATGGTGAAAAAAACTGTTCCCCTCCATGTCTTATAAAGAGCTAAATAAGAGGTACACTCCAGCTTACAAATCGTCTGTGCATAACATAAAAGAGAGGCTGTTGCTCATTGTACTGCTTTGTAAGGAAGGTATAGACTTCTCTGTAGTGATGAATCATTGCAACTCAGATGATCACATCTATCCATCGGCCTTAATTTGTGCACATCCAGTATTGGTGGTGCACTCTGGATTTTAGTCATCATACTCTACATCCTGTGTTTTCTGATTAAGATCATGGGGAGGTGGCTCTTGATTTTCTTTAGTCTCAGCAGAATGACTTCCTGTGCACTTTCCATGGTATGAAACTATGATAACAAAATCCTCTAGTATTAAAAAAAAAAGAAATGCATTTGTCAATTGCCTTATAAATGAACATTGTTAGCAAATTATTTGTAATCCATTTATTAAGAGTTTTGTTCTTAATCTTAGAATATGAACTCAGTGGCTTGGATCCCAAGAGCTCTTTTGGGTCAGGCGAATGGCTTGTGTTTGCCCAGTATAACAGATTTATTTGAACAGCACCCCTACCCATTAAGGCCACATTACAGACCACTTTTGAAATTCCTGAGTTGCAAAAGCATTTGTCATGCACTATAGGGCTATAACTTGAGAAAAGTAAGCCTAAAGTCCCCTTGGGCTGACTGCACGAGTAGTTTGAAGTTACTTGGATCCTGGCCAACATGATTAATGCGCTTAATCTATCTTGATTTCTGAGCATTAATTGAGATTATTTATTTATTTTTACACTTATATCCCGCTCTTCCTCCAAGGAGCCCAGAGTGGTGTACTATATACTTGAGTTTCTCTTTCACAACAACCCTGTGAAGTAGGCTAGGCTGAGAGAGAAGTGACTGGCCCAGAGTCACCCAGCTAGTTTCATGGCTGAATGGGGATTTGAACTCGGGTCTCCCCGGTCCTAGTCCAGCACTCCAACCACTACACCACGCTGGCTCTCAAGATATTGATCAAAAGCAATCTTATGCACATAGGCAAATTAAAGCCTATTTAAATTAGGAGGCCGTGGCTTAGGATAAACAACCAAGGTTTTCTATTCGTTTCAGAGCAACTGGGAACCAGAATGAGGAGAGTCTGCAACAAAGTTCCATCTCATCAGTTCAAATGAAAACTCTGCTTTTCTCATACTTGAGTAACCCAACTCAACCACATGGTTGAGTCTGTACAGTCTCTAAACATGAGGCTCAGCCCCTACATTACCACAAAACCCACCTAACTAGGTGGAAAATGTAAATGTAGGAGGCATAACAAAAACACGAATACACACAACCCACCAGAATCAGAAAATACTTTAAATAGCTTCACATTTGAAGATAGCAAAATAGTAAAGTAATAATAAAGGATTTGCATTACCAGCTACTGGTTATCAAGTTGTTTAAAAGCAATCCAGTTTTAAAAGAAAGATGTAATTATTAATAGGATCTTCTTGTACTATGCTGATATAGTATCTGAGCTTTTTGGTTTGGACTGCATATTAAGAAGTTACAGGTAAACTAATCAGTTGTGTTTAATCTGGAACACATTGTACAATGGAGCAAATGCAAAATGCATCCAATGCCAGATTCCATTAATATACACAATACCATTACACTTTTTGAGAATCGTTCTGGAGTATGAAGCAAAGGCTGTGAGTCAGGGAAATAGGGGGAAAAAATAACCTAGGCACCCCTGAAGAATCAACATGTTTGGCTTGCTTCAGCAGAGCTCATAGCCATTTGTGCAACTGCCCTGAGCTCCCTGGAAGGGTGGAATACAAATGTGATAAATACAATACTTTTAAAGCTCAAGGTCCAGCCCAACATTTTAAGAAGTGCTTAGTGGAAAAGAATAATGGGAATGCTTCATTTTTTAAAAATAAGTTTGGTCCTAAAATAAACATTTTCAAACTGTGTTCCAGGAACACTCTGGAGGTCTTTGAATGAGTTCTCATAGGTTAGAAAACTTGCCCATCTCTCCCCCACCCACCTTCTCCAACATTCACTAGAGCAAGTCAGCCTCTGATGCATTCTAGGGCACATTCTCTGCTCATACAGGATGATGGCAGGACCTAACCAGACCAGCACTCTGTAAGAACTGAGAGTATGACCTAGAATAATCTGCAATTAGCAGGGGGCGGGGCTCCTTAGCAGAACGGTTGGCATGGAAAAGTTTCCCTAGTTGCATTAAGTTTGAAAGCCAATGGTCCAAGAATAAAAAGCTATTCACTATCACTATGTAGCAAGCTACCTGGAGCAACCTGTCTTTCACAGAAGCACATTACATCATTGGACTGGTATGGCAAGATGAAAAAGAAGTCTTCTCCGAACAGTTCATCAAAAGGAGGAAGCTGCCGTGCAGTACAATAAAAATGGTCTTCATGTGGTACAAGTTCATGCACAACCAAGAGCTGCCAACCACAAACATTGCTACACTTTAAAGATATTTAAGTGTTATTTATTACAGGGGGTAACCACTGCTGAGAATGTATTCTGAAAATACTATCCCTAACATTAGCTTAGATAGTCCATTGCCTATGAAGATGACTAAAATATGTGTTGAAGAACAAAATCTTCAAAAGGTATCTCTTGCAAAAACCCATGGTGTCCCCGCCCCCTGGAAATATCCCCCTAATGTGCACAGACCACTACAGGCAAAGAGGGAAAAAAGTTTGTTTTATGCAAGCTTCTATAATCTCATGTTAGCATAGGCACTTACGCTTCTTCGTTTGATAATATTATCCATAAAAAATACCATAGCAATATAATCCAGGTTTTAAAACATTTTATTTGCATATTAAAAAAATTGTGCATTCCAATAATTAAAATCATTTGAACAAAAAAAAATGGCACTCGATTAACTGCATTTTACAGCTCGCAGGACCTTGGTACAGCTTTGCGTATATTCGTGTGTTACTAGATTACTGTAGTCCCACCCAGGATCTTCTTTCAAGAAACATGCAAGCTCTTTCGTGCCACCAGGACCAAAGCTGGACAGGCAGATGGAAAGGGCAGCGCCTTCGTTCAGCGTCAGTAGTTCTCTCTATTCTTTTTTTTTTGGATGTGAAAGGGGCAGTACAGTCATTTAAACTTTATCCAACCTCTTTGCATCTTACAAAGTTAAAACAGCTAAAAGAAGTAAAATAAGAAGGCAATGCTTGTGGAATGTACAGTGCATAATTTGGAAGGGCCGATTTCATTATGATTCACCCGCTTGCTTCTCCTGTTCAATTGCTACGAAGAAGAAAGGAGGAAAAAAGACAGAAGACAGTGATTAAGCATTTTAAATTGAATAAATTAATTAAATTAATATACATTTTGAATATATAATACAAGTTTAAAATTAGTCAACATTTATTAGAAGTTGCTAATAATTTTGATAAAGTGTATCACATTTAATGTACTGAAATGCATACTGTCCAGATGTATATTAATGCTATAGCTACAACTAGAGGAAGATAATTAAAGGCGTACGGATCTAGACTGCCTTCTCTTTGTCTCCAGTGGCCCACGCCCTCTTTCGATTTTCTGAACTACACTTACTTTCCTTTGAAGGCAAAGGATTTTTCTCTTGTGTTTCTGTCTTCTTCAACTTGGACTTGTCAAATTTCTCAATTTCAGCCATATCTGGTTTGTCAGCCATATTTGCCGATTAATCTGCACATTAAAGAAGAAAAAATGGTTAACACTGCTATACCACCCTTTTTTTCCTTCAGAAATGTATGGATCTCTTGTATTAATGCCAACCAACCCAGCTCCTTCTTCTTGCTGAACTGTAAAATAATAATCCTGGCTTTAAAAAGACTATTTTATCAAATGTTCATCATGATAATATAGCATGCATCACACAGGGGGGAAATGAAGCTACGCCCAGATGGAGGGACCTCTGAAGCAGTTGGGGGGGGGGGCGTATTTTTAAAAAAACCCCAAACAAAACACCCTTCAGTTTTATGAAAAAAGAAATCTAATTCAAAACAAGATTCTTTGTTCGAAGGCATGCTTCTTCAAGTAACATTAGGCACAATCTATCCTTTTAGAGACAACAGAGAGAATTGCGTTTGGAATAAAAGAAGATTTTTCCCCCCGGGGGAAGGATCCTCATGTCCATGAAATAGTGCCCACACAATACAACGCGACTATGCTAATCACATTCTCCATCTTAGTGTCTGTCTCCCAGCACATTTGGATGGAGTCCTGCATTCTTTCCTCCTCCTCACAAAGAAGTACAGCTGCAGCCTGAGGAGCCAGCCCAACCACCGCCCTTCCTCTTTCTCTGCTGCCTCACTGGCTTTCTTAACGCGACCAGATCAGATCCACAACGCAGCTTGCAGTGAAACAAAGGAGGGCTGTTCTTTTGTTGCCGAGCATGTAGGGCAGATGATTCTACGATAACCCCCAATCCCGTTAGGCGATCACGCCCAAATCAAGCTCTGCTGGATCATCTTGCAGGAGACAAGATGTTAAGTCTCGGACGGATGCCAAGCGAAAGACCAAGGTCATTGCAAGAAGGAAGGAAGACATTTAGCTAGGTGTCGATTTGGTGCCTCTCTCCCGCACCTCCCCGGCAAGCCCAATAGGTAACAGAAAGGCTTCTCCTCCCGAGACAATCGCAGCCGTCCGAACGTTAATCTCTTCGGTCTACTACATCCACATTAAAGGAGACAGATACTGTGCCGCAAAATCTAAGCTGTTCCACTCAGTTAAGCCGCTCTTTGATGCATTTCGGAAGAAGTCCTTAATGCAAACGTTCGATAAAGCAGAGCTCAAAAGACCAATTTCCCTCTGAAATCCAAGCCTATCAAAACATGCATGAAAAAATAAATGCGAACACACACACGCCAAAGTGGATATAAATTGTATCCTCACCAGTGATGATGCGCACAGACACAACTCCAACCTCTACAGCAGCTGCTCTGGACTATAGTATCAAAGGACTCTCTCGCTGCATGACCAGTTATACTCCACTGCTATGCAAATAGCATGTGATGTCATCCTCCACAGCTTAACTGTTTCACCGCCCCTGCAAGTTCTCTGCTTCCTCTTTTGTGCAAAAGAGGGGAAAAGGCAGTGCTGATGCTACATATAAAAAGCAAAAGCCAGCAATGAAAACTTCACATGTAAATGATTACTTGTATAGCCTTCTCCCCCGTTCCCTGAAGGGGATTATATTGCATGTGTGTGTGATTCCAGTAAGCACTGTTCTTAACAAACGTGAAGGGCTGTGCTTCCTCAGACATGCCTTTCATTCTCTGACTGGGAAACGGCCACGCCATATAGGCAGCGGGCCAGTAAAACACGCAGGAGGCCTATCTTCATAGAACCTGACAAAAAAAATATTTAAGAATATGTGCTGTCTGCAATTTATGCCTATCCTACGAAGACGCATCTTTTGGATTAGATGGTGGCAGGGTTTGAGTTACCCTTTGTGTTTATGCAGATATCGGGGGTTTCAATTCAAAAGAGCAAACAATCTTGCCACTTGAGTCAGGCAAACGTTACATTAAATGGCCTTGGTCAAAACAACAGGTAATTTAAAAACTGGCCAGGACGGTACAACTCTTCTTATGGACAAGGGGCACATTATTTATGAGCTAGAGGTCTGAAATAAAGGGTGGAGGGAATCTGCTGTGTTCTTACTCAAATATTTCCATTTTAATTTAAATGCTCCTAAATACAATAAACCATCTATACTCTCTAGAGATACTCAATCTTAGTTGCAGTAGTCTGTGTCACTCAATGGCTTTTTAAAAATGGACTGTCACATATTTTGAAAGGTTCTTCCCTGAAATGAGAAGGGAGTTCTGTAAAAAAATAAAAATAAATGATGGCAACATATACTTGGAGCCAGAAATCAGCACTGTAAAATGATCGTAGTTGTTGCTTTTTGCCTGTTCTTTTGGTTTCCTCTTCTTGTGGGGTGCTTATGACTGTTCCCAGTCCTGGCTGTATTGCTCAGTTCCCCAAATGGCTGCACAGTGCATATATTTTGCGGCTGCGTATATTGTGGCTCTCTCTCTCAGTCTTTATTGATCAGACTATGCAGACTGCCTCATCCCATCCCCTTTAGTTCAAGGATGGGGGATGACGCCTCTCAGCCTCCTGCTGCCTTTGCAATTTGTGCTGCAACCCTTAGAAATCTCATACGCCATGCTTTCTTCGAGGATCAGCAGACAATAGCTCCAGTGTGTAATGAGACTGTGGTTTGCCCATCTCCTCCCCCCACTCCCATTCACTCTAACTGGGTTATTATGAACCGTGCCATCTCTTTGCATGTGTCTGCCTGATGCGTGGTGGTTCGAGAATAAACAATGCAGGGAGAAGTAAGAATTCCACAACAGGCAGGCCTTAGCTGAATGAGCGCTGGATCTTCACATGGATTCAAGAAAGCCATTCAAATGTTGCTCCAGTTAGGGATCAAGTGTCTGTTATGAAAGGGCTGATATTCTTTCTTCTCCCTGCAAAGTATAATACTGAGAAGGTCTTCTCCAGAAATATGTGCAAGAAGAACGGGAAATGGAACACAACAGAAATGCTTAATCACTTATCATGAGTTTACAAGGACATCCTGTGCAAGAAAAATACTTATTGCATTTCTTAAGCAGACATGCTAATAATAATAATAATAATAATAATAGGTGCAAAAACATTTTAAAATGAATTTTAAATTACATTTTCAAGTATCCTTGCCATCTCTTTTCCTGCTGCCAAACTGTTGCTATTTGCAGCTGTTAATTTATTCACACATATACAAAAATATAGTTGCTCATTGATTAGCATGGCTAGTAATATTTTTATATTACTTTTACAGTACAGTGGCTAGGAATAAAACAAATTGTTGGGCTGCTGAAACTCATTGGGTGACAAGTTGAACACCAAAGGAATTAGGGGTGTGTTCCACATGAAAGACTGCTTTACACAATACCTATTCAACAGGAAAAATGCCTGTAGTCACAGTTTAAACCATATCATATGAGACAGTCAGATACAGGTTATTATTTTACCTTTGGTACACAGAATGTACCAAATAGATGGGGAGCCCAGGATACCTGCTACCCTCAATATTAAAATAGAAACATATCTGTCTTACTTGTAAGATTCATGCTATATAACCTGCAGGCTGCACACTGGTAACATGTTCAGTATCTCACTCCAGGAGTACCACATTGTATTTTCATAGTAATAAAGCTATGCTAGTCTTCCTCCATTTTGGGGAGAAAAGAGTATACCTCTTTGTATTGGATGTAAAGGAACATGGAGGATGCTGCTTTTGAAAAGTGACACTTGCTCAGCTATTTCTGTCCAGAAGAATCAACATAATTCCATTCCACTTCAGGACTGTGCAGATGGCCTTTTTCAAGCACACTAGAGAAAACAGTAGGAAACTACTGATGCATTTTCCACCATTAATTAAGCCCACATAATCAAACCTAATGGTCAGATTTATAACCTAAAGTGGTAGGTGTCGCTGCAGCAGTGAACCAGTGGTAAACTATGGCCCAGACCATAAGAGCATATCATATGGTAAAATCTACACTAACATTAAAAAAAATATTGTCTTACTATTTAGTTTTTATTATTGTGTTTTTCTTGTTATTGTTAGTCACCCTGATAATATGTATATTGAAGTGAGGCATAGAAACTGAGCAACTGTTCTTGGACTGTATCATAGGAACATAGGAACATGCCTTATACTGAGTCAGGCCATTAATCCCTCCAGCTCAGTATTTTCTACACCAGGCCTGCTCAACTTCGGCCCACCATGCCTGCTCAACTCCCATAATCCCTGGCTATTGGCCACTGTGACTGGAGATTATGGGTCCAAAAACAGCTGGGGGGGCACAGTTGAGCAGGCCTGGTCTACACAGACTGGCAGCAGCTTCTCCAAGGTCACAGGCAAGAGTCTCTTCCAGCCCTGTCTGGAGATGCCAGGGAGGGAACTTGGAACCTTCTGCTCTTCCCAGAGTGACCCCATAGGGGGATCTCTTCCAGTGCTCACACGTGTTGTCTCCCATTCAAATACAAACCTGTTTAGCAAAGGGGACAATTAATGCTTGTTACCACAAGACCAGCTCTCCTTCCATAAATGCTGTTCATGGTTCCCTTTCAAGGCAACTATCACTTCAGGCTATAGGGTGTGTGTGTGTGTGTGTGTGTAGGGGTATGTGTGAATGCTCCCTCATGACAAAATATTTCACATAGAAAGGGTCTAAGAAAGAACCCTGTCTGAAACCCTGGAGAGCCACTGTCAGTGCAGGTAATTCTGACCTAGGTGAACTGATGGCCTGACATAAGGCAACTCCATGGCATTTTCCAGATTACAATTTTAAGTGCCCCTCTGTATTGCCAGTGTTTTGACATCATGCTTGCTGCGCTGTCAGCAGGGTGCCATCCATATTTCCGATGTCTTTTTTCAAATTTTAACGATGCGTTATGGCCTATAACATGGGAATGGTGTTGCAGGAAAGTAGCTGTATTTTTCCATGGTGGGGAGACTTGCAACAGAGTTTATGGACTGAAATGTGTTGCAGTATGGACAGTCCCCCCCTCCTGCCGCCCATGCTTGCTTCCTCCACTCCCTCCTTCTTTTTCTTCTATTCTGCTATCCCCTGGTATTGCTATGTCAATTATTTTAACTTGTTTTTTCTACAGTTATATCTGGTGTATTGTGTGGCAGATGTTTGTCTGTCTGTAGTCGGAAGTCCCATAATATTTTTACATCTTCATTTTCTACAATTTTTTCAATTTTATGGTCCCACAAATTGTTGGCTACAGGTAGCTTGTATTTTTTGCAGATGTTCCAGTGTATCATCCCTGCTACCTTGTCATGCCTTTGTTTGTAGTGCGATCTTTTTACAACAGCTGATTAGGTGGTCCACTGTTTCATCTGTTTCTTTACAAAGGCGGCACTTGCTGTTTGTTGTGGATTTTTCGACTTTTGCTCTTTTTGCATTTGTTCTTAGTGCCTGTTCTTGTGCAGCCAGTATTAAACCCTCTGTTTCTTTCTTCAAGTTGCCATTCTTAAGCTGTTACCGTCCAGGCCTGATTTATATTCAGATACAGACGGAGAAGGGGGGGTAAGGAAGGCTGAGGGCTGGCATGGTTTGGAGAGGTCAGGAATTAGTAGAGGAAAAGGGGGGGAGGAGAAGGGGGGGGAAGATGGAGGGACCCAAGGCTTGTAAGGAGCGGCATATTACCAGGACCAGAGACTTGAGAGCGGTGGATCTCTTCCGCTGAAGGAGCGAGGTTCTTGGCTGGAGACAGGAGTTTTTGCAGTTGCTCAGATCACGGCTGAGAGTCAGAGCGCCATGGCTGGGGAAGTCTTGGCTTCTCACTGCGCAGTAGAAGTCACAGACAGCCCGTCCATGGACAGAGTTCCTGCTTGTTGCCCCGCGGCTTAGCAGCAAACTCTGGGATGGCGTGTGAGCAGATCTTGCTTGGAGGCACAAGATTGCTAGTCTGTCATGTCCAGAGACTCCTTCTTATAGTGGTTCCATCCTTTGATGTTCATTTGAGTCTTCTGGATCACAAAAGGCATCTATTCCTGCTATCCTCTGAATATTGTATTTTAATTACCAAAATTAGCTCAGGATATTTGGTCAGTCCAGAGAGATCTCAATCTCATCTTCTGTTAGCTGCTATCTTGAGGAGGGGACATTGCCCAAAGCTAATCTGCATCTCTGAGTTGCTAGCCTGGGCCCAAAAGGTGTTAAAAGTCAGGAGTTAGAGAGAGAGTTAGTTATATTTGTGTGAGACAGCAATTACATTATTTCTTGTGTACCTCTATCTAGTGTGTAATTATAACAAGAGAATATTTAAAGTAACATCAAAAGGGGCACATGTGTGAGGCGAGTTAATCAACACATTTGACTAAGGCAGAAGCATCCTGTCAGTGAGGTAAGGGGATTACTGGACAGCAAGTTAATTTCAGCAGTGTGAGACTGGTAATTAAGCCTGACCCATTGTGTCTCAGTGAGTTTCTACAAACACTGATAAACAATGCTAGATTACCCCTGCCTCTACAAATCATTTACCAGGCATTACCCAGGCAGATCTGGGTGTCATGTTCACCTCAAGTTCAGGCCTTTAATTGAACTCTTAATATAAAATGAAATCAGACATAGGCCTGAATTCTACATACTTCTGAGTTGGTACCTTTAAGCCTAAGGTTGGGGTGCTCATAACAAAGCCATTGCCAGGTCTTGGTGATGTCTGATTTTCCACTTATATTGTGCAAATATTGACCATGCAGTGGCTTCTTTTTCCATTTTTCTGCTCGGTTCTTGACTTGTTCTTTCTTGTAGGCCTGCTATGTTTCATTGGTGTTGAATCCTTTCTCATTATTGACCATTTGAAGTGCACCTTCTTCACTGTCCGTTATATCCCCCCCTCCAATAAGCAGTTCCCTTTGTTTGTTTTGTCACTCCAAAGGATCTCCTCACTCATCCTGCTCCCCCTCTTTTCTTTTCTTTTCTAACCCCACCCCCCCAGTTATTTCTTGCGCAAAAGTGGAATGATGCAAGACAAAGTTAGGTATTTGTTTTGGAGTGGCGCTTCCCCCTGCTGGTGGATTTGCAGAAGGCAGCCGCGAAGTTACAGGGGAAAATTCACATCACCCGCCCCCCCCACACACAACTCCATTGGCCCAAATGGAGCAGGAGGAGGGGCAGATAAACACGTTTCATGGACAGTCCTGCTTTGAAAGCATGTTGCAATGGATGGAAAATATGAATGGCCACCAGCTTACAACGAAGCATTGAATAATGCTTTACTCTCAATTTTAAACCGTTGCACTATTCTGGAACACTTTGCAATGCTTTACCCATTGCAAATCTCATAGTCCAGAAAATGTCCATATGTTCATGAGTTCAAAACTAAGAGGTCACAGAGAATAGGGATGTGCATGGAACCAGGCAGAGGAGGCTCAGAGGTGTGTGCTGCTTTAAGGGCGAGGGAGGGTGCACTTACCCCTCCCGCTGCTCTTCCCCTTCCAGTGCTCCGTTTTTAGTAAGTCCATGGGGCGGAAGCATACCTTCCTGCTGCCCTGTTTGCTCTCATTTATTGTATATACCCAGAAGTATCTGCTGTGCCTGTGTGCCCCATGCAGGCCTGCTCAGGCACAGCAGATACTTCCAGGTACGCTGCCACTCCATGGACTTACTAAAAATGCAGTACTGGCAGGGGAAGACCAGTGGGAGGGATAAGTGCACCCTTCCCCACCCTTAAAGCAGCACCCCCTGCCTTCAAACCGGCAGGACCACCCGCCATTCGAACCAGTTTGCAGGCCCATAAAGGGCCTCTGAATCGTTTCCGTGCACATTGCTAACAGAGAAGGCTGCTAGAACCACATGCCCTGCCATCTAGTTTTCTATGGGTAGACAGCTATTTTATACCTTATTCGTGGTTATGCTTATACATGGCTAATTCATTACACATTTATATAAAGAGCCTTGAACTTAATGCACCAGAATTCTTACCATTTTTTGTAATTAAATTAAGATTAATAGTGCCTACATGGTCTGCATGGCTGGTCTAAGCAGAGACAAGCTTCAGTGGATTCTGCTGTGTTGGTGCATGCATAGATGTTGATTATTTTAACTTTACTTACACAATGAAATGGAAATATTACCTAAGAGAACCATTCTTCTGTATGATCCCCACTCCTCATTGAGGTCATCTAGGGAGGTCCTCCTGTATTTGCTGCTGACTTGTCTGGTGGAGTCTCAGAGTTAGGCCTTCTTTGTAGTTCACCTTGAACTTTGAAACGTGCTCCTACTGTGATATGAGATTTAACATCTTTGATGGCTTTTAAGAAGGCCTTGAAAACTTGGTATTTTTGGACCGGCTTTTAGTTGCAGTTTTTTTAAATTTTAAAAAATGTTTTAACTGTTTTAATTGCTTATATTTGTTTTGTTGTAAGCCATCTTGAGATTCAATGTGCAGCAGTACACAAATGTAATAATAAATAAAAACATACATAAAAATGTCCTTCTGGATTGCTGAGTCTAAAATAGTTTATTGAAAGCAGCCCCTTATGGGGGAAGGGCTGTAACATGATGTAACATTTAAATGTTGACCATGTATTTTCCTCAAAATTTTCAAAGCGCCCAGAGACTCAAGTTTGGGGCTGTATAGAAATATAATAAATAAATAATCCCACAGCCATTGTCCTTAGGGAGAACAGCTGATTTTGTTGTGAGGCATGGGTGAAGAACATAATGCAAGTAATGTTGCCTTAGCAACAGCTGTGACACACACTTCCCAAAGTGCACTTCAGGAATGTGCATGTGCCAAAACATGAGAATTTAATTTAAAGCTTTTAAAATCTATATATTTAATTCTCTAAGACATACCCGTGGCTAATCCCATGTGTGGCAGCTGTTGTGAGAGTTCGCAAGCAGAAGCACCTGATTGGGCAGTGGGGATTCCATATGCAGATGAGGAGGATGAGTGATGGTTAAGGTCAGTTGGAATGCAACTGTTTCTGGTCGGAAGATGTTCTTGATTGTAGAGAAGAGGAATCTATCTATCTATCTATCTATCTATCTATCTATCTATCTATCAATCAAAGGATAGCAGGCAGAGGTCTGTGAAGAGAGGAGTCGTGAGGGAAGAAAGAGCCTGTTCAGGAGAACGAGGCTGCTGTTGTGTGAATTAGATGAGGAAACAAGATGAACAAGATCTGTTAACACAGAGAGGGAGGGAGGGAGGGAGGGAGAGAGAAACATGAAGGGGGAAGAAAGAGTGGGGAAGAGTGTGTGGAGAAGAGAAAAAGAAGGGAGGTGAAGAGAGACTAAGGGCGAGGGACGCTATTCATGAGCAGCCTCAGCTATATTTGGAAAAATTGCATCAAAATTGACAATGCAAGATCTGAGCAATAGACAGATAAAGCTAGTAGTGATCCCTGAATGTGTGGTAGCTGGGGAAAATACCTCCATAATCATATAAATTGCCATTGGTCTGTGTTGTTGTGTCTATCCAACCTGATTCACACTAATGCTTTAAGTGGCCATGCACATGACCAAGGACAGCTCAGCTGCTCACATATCAGGCAAAAAAGTATGTGCCAACTCTCCCTAAACATTAGATCATTTAGATGGCTGGCAAAATCTGATCTTTCAGACTCAGCTTCCCATTTGTAAAATGTTGTAATTTTTTTAAAAAAATATATGTTCAAAAAGCATTTAGTACGCCTGTCTCTGGACCCCAACAATAACCCTGCCCTCAATGACAGGTAATAAGTTACACAATAAGTGATGGACAACACAAGTTTTAATCCTCAGATGCTGAGGCACTGACTGAAGTGAAAGATATTGTGGCCTTACTGTATATGCCTAACCTGATGCTGCTTGTTTCCAGGGCAACAGCTAGACCTGAGGAAGGCAGGCTGGCCCAGAGAAGCCTGCAAGAGCCTGGGCATTCTCCAGAGGAGCTTAGGAGGCTTTCACAAGAACATGGTGGCTAGAAGTGGGTATATGAGCCAGTGCAGACAAAGAGGAGAGCAGCACTGGCCGACAGCAGGGGTTCACAAGCAAGAGACTAGGCCAAGGGAAGCAGGCCAGCCAGATGGAGCAGGAGGAAGATCAGTGTGTCACACAAACATGTTCCCTTCCTTAACTTAATCCTTTTGTGGTACAGTACAAACAGATGAAAAACTCTAACAATATCACCCAAAGACAGCATAACATGTTATCAATAAACTAAAGTCGGGCGTGTGTGTGTGTGTGTGTGTGTGTGTATACACATACAGGTGAAACTCGGAAAATTAGAATATTGTGCAAAAGTCCATTAATTTCAGTAATGCAAATTAAAAGGTAAAACTGATATATGAGACAGATGCATTACATGCAAAGCGAGATAAGTCAAGCCTTAATTTGTTATAATTGTGATGATCATGGCGTACAGCTCATGAAAACCCCAAATCCACAATCCCAGAAAATTAGAATATTACATGGAACCAAGAAGACAAGGATTGTAGAATAGAACAATATCGGACCTCTGAAAAGTATACAGTGTACTGTGCTTGGCCAGCAAACTCGCCTGACCTGACCCTATAGAGAATCTATGGGGCATTGCCAAGAGAAGGATGAGAGACATGAGACTAAATAATGCAGAAGAGCTGAAGGCCGCTAATGAAGCATCCTGGTCTTCCATAATACCTCATCAGTGCCACAGGCTGATAGCATCCATGCCACGCCGCATTGAGGCAGTAATTGCTGCAAAAGGGGCCCAAACCAAGTACTGAATACATATGCATGCTTATACTTTTCAGAGGTCCGATATTGTTCTATTCTACAATCCTTGTCTTCTCAGCATGATTTTTTTAAAATGAGATTGTTAACATTACCGAGTCTGTAAAATGTGCAGCAACTTTATTCATTCATTTATTTTATTCATTCAATTGATATACCGCCCTTCCAAAAAAAGGAATAAAATTTAAAAAGGTATAAAACTCTTCTATACCCCTGTGCTCTAACTATTAGTAATAACTGCCTAAGTGCTTAATGATGGAGATACTCTCAATGGGTAGTACACAATACTATATTATAGTACGTACTCAGTAGTACACCATCTAGAACATAAGAACATAAGAACAGCCCTGCTGGATCAGGCCCAAGGCCCATCTTGTCCAGCATCCCGTTTTGCACAGTGGCCCACCAGATGCCGCTGGAAGCCACAGGCAGGAGTTGAGGGCATGCCCTCTCTCCTGCTGTTACTCCCCTGCAACTGGTACCCAGAGGCACCCCGCCTAGTAGCCGTCAATAGACTCTCCTCCATGAAGTTATCCAGACCCCTCTTAAAGCCATCCAGGTTGTTGGCTGTTACCACATCTCATGGCAGAGAATTCCACAAGTTGATTCCACAAGCTACTATGAGCTCACACTGAAGTCACAGTTGTGTATATAGTGTCACATTAAATTACTATGATAACTTTCTCTCTTTCCCCACAAAATGTTCTGCTGTACCATTTATCATAATATCGTATGCCGATGATATGGTGCTGTCATTTCTTTCTGAGATGGCCCTTGAAGTAACTAGAACATTTTTAATCACCACTGTAAAAGGGAATTTTTTTTCTTAATTACAACAACATACAATTATTATTCCTGGCCATAGTCCAAGTTTAATTTTTTCATTGCTCAGGGATTATTTTCTTATCCAGTGCTTCAGAAGTAAGATACAAGGTTTAAAGTTGAAAGTGTTGGGAATTCTCTCTGGTAAGAGATACCCTTCTATTACAGCAGAATGCACAGAGGCAAAACACAGCGGAGTCTGCCTAGGCATGCGTGTAGGCTGAGAGTAAAAGAAACTTGGAGCCAGTTCATAGTTTCAAATCAATATAAGGAGTCTTTATTGGTGAAGTCCATTCTAGATAGTAAAGTGAAGAGATAGGATCTCTAATCTATCTATCTAGCTGGATGCAGAGGGATGGTTTCTGCATCTCTGCACACATAGTGCAGGGAGAGAAGAGTGTGTGTGTTGCAAAGAGAGAAGAAAGAGAAGAGGAAGTGGCAGGAAGGAAGGAAGTCCCTGAGAGTAGCAATCTACATTCCAAAGGGATAGTGTCAGAGCAGTAGAGAAGGGATGACCAATGTCTTGACCCCTCTAGCCCTCTGACTCACTAGTCTGTCCCCCTGTGTCATTGAGACATGAGACAGCGCAGAGTCCTTCACTTCCAACAGAAAGTCATGCCTTTTACATTTTGTTAAACAAGAGGTGGTAACTGGGCAATTCCACCTGACCAGGTTTTTATATCTAAAGTAGTTATAGGATTGAACTGTAAGATTTGGGGAAAATAAATTATCTTGAGGTGACAAGAGATATGTTGTATCAGTTGCCGATTCAACTGCCAGCTTCTATGTCTGCACTCAATATTCAGTCTGAGATCTTACTTGAAAGGGCTTATTTCTTATTATTTTTTGTAACATGGTGCTGTTCTGAAATATATTATCAGGCTATTTGTCAGATTGTTCTTTTAATCCATTCAGTTGGGTATTCTCAACTATGCTAACAAAATATTGCTATGCAAACTATGCTAACAAAAACAATGCAAACAAAATATTTGGAAAGTCAATACTAAAAGTTAAGTTTAGAGCAATATTTAAGCACCTGTGAATCTAGGCCTATCGAGGCTTTATCCAATATCTTTTTATGGTTTTTCGTATACAGATTGAAAGGGCAAAGGGATTCGTTCCTGTGTTACACAGTTATGTGAGCAAAATTTTGCTTCTGTTTGGTCTGATAAATGCTGATTTATTGCTGAATGACGACAATTTATGGTGCGATGATTATTTTCATGGGGAGAGGGCCAGTCGGGTATTATTCATTCCCTGATCTTCAGGTTCCTCTTTCTTTGGAGTTTATGCTGTCACCATCTCTTTAATACCACCCTGAAGACTCCATTAAGGAGGACTGAGGTCTCCAGAATTTGTTCATTAGGAATCAGTTGCCTCCAGCCTTCCCATCTTCATAGTGTAGATGGAAAGACATAGGGAAAGCTGTGTCAGCCAAACAGGCACACGAGATGGTAAAACTCTATTCAGAGTGTTCAAATACAATACCAATCTCACACAATTATCCAAAATAACCCCAAAGAACATGAACAGCTTTAACTGACAATGAGGCTATTTTCACGACCTGCAGAAACTGGGCTAAGGGAGCCCAGCTCGGTTTCTATGGGTTGTGTGCTGCAACAGGAGCCATGCAGCTACCAGCAGCAAGCCTGCGTAATTACCACTCCCCAGAATGAGGTTAGCGGAGCACGTGCCTGATCCAGCCACCCAAGGTTAGCTACCTGATCGTCTGCAGGGAGAATAGGTTAAGCCCTCTATCCCTGCGAAACCCCTTACGGCCCTCCACACTCCTTGTGTGGAGAGCCTCAATGATAGCTGTAAAATCATGTTTACAATCTTATGTACTTCAAGCCAAAATGGAACAATAACAGGATAAAACCAGACCATATGCATAAGTGTTCTCACACTCAAGTCACACCTCCAGCACTAGAAGTCTAACCAGCCCTGGCTAAACATCCTCTATAGGTGTCCAATAAATACAAAATAAAAGTTTATGTTGTATTAACCTCATTTTAAGATTAAAAAAAGAAAAAGAATGCTTCACTGCCTTCAAGGCAGCTCGTCATTGGTTTGGAAGAACAGGATATGTAAGTTGGTAATTCCAAAGATCTCAACTGTAAACAGTGTCAATCTTGTCTATATCTTTAATTTTTTTAATAAATGAAAGTTACTAGTTTTAATGGCTCTGATAAGTGCTCCAATACAACAACAGAGATGAGCTTTCAGAGGCAGCAATTGTATCAACAACCTAAAAGTTGTACTAGGAACATAGGAAGCTGCCATATACTGTGTCAGACCCTTGGTCTATCTAGCTCAGTATTGTCTTCATAGACAGGCAGGGGCTTCTCCAAGGTTGCAGGCAGGAATCTCTCTCAGCCCTGTCTTGGATAAGCCAGGGAGGGAACTTGGAACCTTCTGCTCTTCCCAAAGCGGCTCCATCCCCTGAGGGGAATATCTTGCAGTGCCTCACACTTCTAATCTCCCATTCATTTGCAACCAGGGCAGACCCTGCTTAGCTAAGGGGACAAGTCATGCTTGCTACCACAAGGCCAGCTCTCCTCAAACATTTAAGTTAAATAAACTGCCAGTTACCATACTGAGCAAAACTGAACTCAGCTTTTAAAGTCTCAAAAGATTTAAAAACAATATATGAGAACATGAGCTGAACTGTTGTAATGGAGAAGCCCAATTTACTACGCCCCCGTCCAAAGATGTACCGGCCTTTTAAAATCTGGGATTCTCCCATAGTATGAGCTTTTCATGGGGGTGGAAAGGATCAAAACCATACCTTCTGCCCAGAACCCTCCATACATCTATTGCAGTTTGGAGGCCAGGTAATAATACAGAACCATGGGCATAGGATCCTTATACCGGCCATGATTTAAATGGATCCAAATAGTAGCTTTCCAACTGCAGACAGCCATCATGGAAAAGTTATGTGGGAGTCATTGTTCATCCCAGAACAGAGAATAAAATATATGCCCAATGATACATTTGGAAATGTGGAAAATTGAACCCATCTTCACTAATGGGCAACTGTAATTTACAGAGAGACTTACATCTCTCAACATAAGAACTAAAACAAAGATCGACACTTATTTACTCTGGCAAACTAGAGGACTTGGATGGACTTGGAGTGGGGTGGAGACAAAATGTCTGACTTTGTACATGGTTTTTGCAGACAGCGCTGTGTAAGCAAACAGGAGGCCACAGCAGGTAGTGCAGTGCAGCTGCCAACATTGGTAGTACACAGTAATTAAAAGGTTGAGGTTGGTAGTGTGTGCATGTGCACTACCAGGCACTATTGTAGCTTCACTTATGATTGTACTTGACATTTGGCCTGAACGTATATTTTATGCCTATGGAAGCCAAAAGAAAATATTAGGCACCTATTAATGGCAAGTACTTAAAATAAAAATCTGTGCCTAAATCCTCCCTTGTAATATGTAGTTCAACAGTGGTGAAATTACAGAATTTACATACTTTGATGGCAGTTAGGAAGTTGCTTGTTGTGCAACATTAACCCATTGCAAAATAAGCTAAAGCAAAGTAATAAGCAAAATAAGTTAAAGGGCTCTGAAGTGCACTTTAAGGCTAAATTACAGTGATTATTACACTTACTAGACTACTTTGGAAACTAAATATTGGCTTAAGAAATTTTGGATACCAATGGCCAGTTAAATCTTCATTACTTGTCTCAACACATTCTTGTTTTGAATGTAAATAAATTTGAATTTAATAATATGATTAAACCATATAGAATAGTATAGTTGCATGCCCATTAATGTGTACTGCTGGCAAAACAAGGTAGAGACAAATGCATCTCAAGTTACTTGGATCTTAGTTAACAAGGAAGCTGTCTGCAAAAACCATGAGACTTTTTTTAAAAATTAGTGCTTTTTATCTGTGTTTTATCTTGAGCAGGCACCCAAAAGATCCATCAATTTCCAGCTGTGTTATAGGGAGACTGGTGTTCCTTGGAAGCTTATAAAGGATTCCTTAGTGGAAAAATTGCAGTAGGGTAAAAACTTGTCTGCCATTGCCAGTGCTCCCCTCAGTGTAGCCACAGGGGAGTGCTGTGTACATTCTAGGATGCATTCTTGTTTCATTCAGGGTGAGAGTGAAGCCCAGTAGGTCTGGTCCTGTACCAGGATCCTCAGCGACATTCAGGGGTTATTTGCAGGTTCCTTGGCAGACAAGCTGATACAAAAAGAATTTCCTGAAAGTAGAAGGTTTGGAAATAATTGCAATAGATAATGTTTCTGTCAACGTACTAATAAAAGCCAGTTGCTACCTGCTTTTCCAATGAGGTTTGGCTTCCTGTCCTCAGGATGCATGCACATCTGAAAGGCCAAGTGCCAGAGAAGATCATGCATGTGCAGAGTTCTGGAGTCTCTAGCCATTGCTGTGTATAGCAATAAACTTTGCCTAACTTTGTATAAAGTTGTATAAATCTAAACTTAGTATAACCTTTGAGGGGGTTCTATACATGGTCAAGGATTGCTCCTGGTTTCTGGAGGCCCTTGGCTAGCTGCCCTCCAAGGACCCCATGCTGTCATGTTGGCCCCAAGTCATTCTGTCACTATTGTGCAAAGGCTAAGTGCACAGAGGTGATTTCAGAAATCACCCTTCCAACGGGCCTGGGGCCTTGGTAACTGCTCAACAATGCTGACCGAATCAGGCCGTCACACACATTTCCCCCTTACAGACCAGCATGCGGCCTAAGGATGCAAAGCAATGTTTGGTCTTTGGTTTTAAAATGAAACAGAATGTGTTGGCTTTGCTGGCATTCTGTACAGCCCAATCCTATGCACAGAAGTAAACACCATTGATTTCAAAAGAGGACTTATTTCCAAGTAAGTGTATGTAGGACTGTAGCTGTGCACTGCAATCCCTATGCATTTATTATTTATTTATTTGATTTATTTGATTTCTATACCACCCTTCCAAAAATGGCTCAGGGTGGTTTACACAGAGAAATAATAAATAAATAAGATGGATCCCTGTCCCCAAAGGGCTCGTAATCTAAAAAGAAATGTAAGATAGACACCAGCAACCGTCACTGGAGGTACTGTGCTGGCGGTGGATAGGGATTTCTACTCAAGTCAGTCCCATTTGGTAACTGGAGTTTGGATCCAAATCTATGGTTTGGTTTGTTTGCCAATTTTAATAATAGCTTTAATTATTATTATTTTATTATTATTTTTATAATTCATGTCCTAAAAACTGACCTCAGCCCCCATACATCAAATCATGATTGGTTCTGGCGTACTGGGCAATTGAGTGGTGCACCTCAGTTTATGATAATGCCTTTGTTTTCCTGCTAGAGTTCCTGTGCTTTTATCAACTTTTTTTAAAAGCAGAAATTTACCATAGGAAGGCAATACACCTGCACAGCAAACAGTAAGTTTGCCAGCCTTTGAACTAACCACCGTAGCTATGCTTTTAACAGCATCCTGGTCTAATCTGATTAATTAGTTCACTGTGCCAGATCCCAGTTCACCATGGAGATGCTGTGATGAGAAAAGGCCTCAGCTGTTGGTATTCATATAGCTGTTAAAGATACAAGAACCCAACTGGATAAAAGTTGCAATCCTCAACAAAGGCTTTTTAAAAGTATGGAATTAAAATAATCTTGATTGTTAATTAGGAAATAATTGGTAAAATGGCCAGAGTTGTTAATGCTTTGTGAAAACAGTAGAGCTGGGGGACTTTCACAGGCTACAAAGAAAGGAGAAGTGAAGATATATTGTTCCTATTCTCCAGACTCATATCATCAGTGCCTGGCTATGTTTCAACTTCTTTTGCCAATGCAGGAAGGAAACAACAAAGAGTTCTTTTTTATGAGAGCCAGCTAATAAGTAATTCTGATATAGCTGATGTGTAAAGCAAAGGGTGGGATAAACTTAGCTGTAGTTTCCCATTTGGGACGAAGATGCCTCAGTGCTGTAAATCAAGGGTTCTCAACCTGTGGTACTCCAGATGTTGATGAACTACAACTCCTAACATCCCCATCCACAATGAATTGTACCTGGGTATGATGGGAGTTGTCGTTCAGCAACATCTGGAGTACCACAGGTTGAAAAACCCTGCTGTAAATCAAAACCCACTTACTTCAGAAGATTCCATTTACTTTCGTAGGGGTATTCAAGAATACATGCATGGTTAATCTCAGCCAGGGGTGGTCCTTTCGTGAGACTAGGCGAAGCAGTTGTCTCAGATGGCAGATCATCGAAGAACCAGCCAGGCAACAAAATACCCCCTGCTACTGCCATTTGCAAGTTCTAAGTAGCTCTTTGGAAGTAGCTCTTACAAGACCCTTGCAAGTTTTGCAAGGACAGCCTCTCCTCACATTCCTTGCAAAGCCTGCAAGAAGTACAAGGAGAGAAGAGACCGCTGGCAACCTTACCTCTTCCCTGCTCCTGTGTCATTCAAAGCTTGCAAGGGTTGGTTGTAAGTGGGGGCTGGGCCCCACTAGGCCCAGGATTTGGTGCCTTGCCTCAGGTACAGCAATACCTTGGGCACCCCTCATTGCAGCCCAGCTCCAACTGTTCCTTTGGTGAAGAGAGAATGTGCTTTTGAGTTGCTCTCTTTCTCTCTATGTGAAAGAAGGGAGTTTGCAAGTGTTCTTTGGAAAAATAGCAGAAGGTTGAATAAATTTCTATATAGCTTCATTGTCATGAAACCATTCTGCCCCTTTGGGATAGTTTCCATGACTGAACTGTAGGATTGGCTCTTGTTTGGCCTGCTTTCCTGTAGGAAAGTAGCCTTATGAGATCACCTTGCTGTGTGTGAGCGTGCGGATGTCTATGTCTGTGTCTGCATCCATAACAACTTTGCAATGCCTTGACCAATTTGGACCAAATCAGTGCTACATAGGGACACCTCAACGGTGTATGTTGTGATTACAGTGTATACTGTGTATTTTGCAATCCACCCCAATTCAAGATGGTAGACACATGAATGTTTGAGGTGGAAGTGGGCTAAATTGTGAATTACTGAACCAATTTATACCAAGCTTGGTATAAATGTTAAGATTATAGAGGACATTAAACCTTGATATCCCATAAATAAATACCAGAACCCATTCCAAGATGGCAGTAGGAATGTGCTCAAAGCATTTCAGCACATCTGTTTCCAGGTGCTGAAACGCTTCGAGCTGCCCCAGCTGAATTGTTTTGGGTGGGGGTGAGTGGGCACTTTAAAAGGAGGAAGGCAGGTCTTCCCTGCTCCTCTGCTGCCCAGCACTGCATCAGAACAGCACTGTTTGCATTAAGCAACCAGGCTCTCTGTTTGCCCAGCTGCATTTGCTTAGGAATAGGAAGTTCCCTGTTCCCAGCAGCCTCTGGGTAGCATCAGGCAGGGAATGGCATCTGAGTATATATGGACACTATCTTGAGTGGTCAGTGTTGCTGAGCACTCAAGATAGTGTCCGCACATGCTCAGACGCCATTTCCTGTCTGACGCTGCCAGAAGGTTGCTGGTAACATGGAACCTCCTGTTCCTAAGCAAATGCAGCTGGGCAAACAGACCACCCAGCTGCTTAATGCAAACAGCGCTGCTCTGATGTGGTGCGGGGCAGCAGAGAAGCAATGGAGGGGCAGGGAAGACCTGCCTTCCTCCTTGTAAAGTGCTTGCTCTCCACCCCACCCTCCTCCACCCCTGGATGTGCATGAAATGCTTCATATAAACACTTAGATGGCAGCTGTGTGTGTGTGACCCCCAATAACTTTGCAATGCCTGGACCAATTTGAATCAAATTTAGTGCAGTTAGTGTGCCCCATAGGAACATTTAAGTAGCATGTTCTTAGCCTACTTTCTTCATAGAAAGTAGTCTCATGAGATCACCTTGCTGTCCATGTGTCTGTCCATGTATGTCCATCCGTCCATGTGTGTGTGTGCGTGCATGCATACATGTGTGTCCCACAACTTTGCAATGCCAGGGCTGATTTGGAGCAAATTTGGTGCAGTTGTAGTGCCACATAGGGACACCTCAACAGCATATTTTATGATGATGTCATTATCTCATTGCCATCTTCCACATATGTATGGTGCATCTTGTTCTTACAGACAAGACTATGGCAACTACTCTTTTACTGTATCCTGCATATTGCATTTGGTGTTTAACAACAAAAAGTGCATGAATTTGAAGATGGCAATTATAAATTAAAATTATAATGAAAGGAAGGTAGACAGATTAGTTTTTCCAGAACTTCTTGTTAAAATTTATATGGGCTGTGAGAGACTCCAAACTAATCAGGGCTTTTTGGTTGTTGCTTTTTACTAACCTCTTCCATTATACCTATAGCCATTTCCCTGTGAAAATGACAAAAAATCACCTCCAAAATCATAACTATCAGTTGCATCAGTCCAAATGGCCCTTAATAATTAATACTTTTCTTTTTGAATTCTAGGCATTTCAGGATTCGTTCCGTTTCCCAAAACCAACATATGTGTTTACAAGTAGCACAGCAGAATCTTTAAGCACCTTGGTTCAAATCAGATCACTTGGATGGCAAGACATATAAGGAAATAAAGTATTTATGAATTTGACAAAAAAAGCATTTTTTAAAAAATCCCTGATGATGTAGCGGGACAGAGCATATCTATGTTTTAGTGTCTAAAAATTCTTATTCGGACCATTTCAAAATGGCTGCAGTCAGGCTACCCCCAATTTGGAGCAGCATAAGAGGTTGACCAAGTCAAGCCATAGCCGAGGGCCCATAGCTGATGGCCCATAGCCAAGTCTCAAGGCCCCATGATAAAGACTGGGCAAAAGACTGGGCATTCAATAATTCTGCAGAGGCCTAAGACAGTAACAACAGTGCCATAATTTAATTATTATTAGTAGCCTATTTTCTTCCCTATTGTTTTGCTCCACTCAAAAGGATGACACATAAAATCACATATGTATTTTTCAGCACATTAAGTTTTTATTTTAATTTTAGCTGTAAAGGAGAACATCAAAATGCACTGGAACATTCTCTCTCACTCCTCCATGATTCTGGAGAGTGGGAAGATTTAAATGGCCAAACGTCAAACCTCAAAACTTTAAAGTAGTCGTGCAGGCAAACCCCAGGACATATCTGGCTGAAACCCATGGGATATAATGGCCTCACAAGGGCCTATAATGCATCCAGTTTTAATTCCATTCTGACAAGAAACAACCCAGTTATAAGCATTTTACTGATTTCTTATTTTAGCCTATGGCTGAAGGATATGGGAAAGATGTAAGGAGAGATTGCAACACCTCCTCTTCCCTCCCCTCCCCCTCCCCAACATTGAGTTCACCCCATAAGTATTTGCATATATATATATATAATTTGCCCACTCTCCAGTAATCATAAATATAAAAGCATTTGTATTTACATATATAATTTCCGCAGTAATCAGAAGAGTGAAAGAGCAGCAATTTAACATATATATATATATATATATATATATATATATATATATATATATATATGAAATTATGGGCTCGGCAGCACAACAGATGCTTGTTAACTGAGAAGTCAGCCCCACTAACTTCAGTAGGATTTACTTTTGGGAAAGTGTGAATAGAATTACAGCAATGTAATTGCCAGGTGGAGTGGGAGACAACTGGGCAGGAGGTAAGGTTTGCAATTCAGTGGTATTTTAAAAAAGTAATTTATTAAGAGATCAGCAACAAAGAAGGAACAAGGAGGCACTTGATTTCTTTCAATTCAAGCTCCATGGGAGTTTTGACATCAGTATGGTTTGTGTGGGTGTGCGTGCATGCATGCGTGCCTGCAATGCAGCATTAGTTAGGTTGGAAGTACTGTAAACTGGTAGTGTGGTTTGTGCAACAAGAGAATGTAAATAAAAAGCAATAATTTGTTGCTTTCTGTGCACATACACATTAAACAATTTGGGGGTTAGTAAAAGTGGAAAGGATAGGGAGGGACCACAACTCACGGTGTCCACCTTGGACAGAAAATAGAGGATGAACTCTTACAAGAACTGCTAGGTGTGGATGCCCAGCAATGACTGCAGACAGTTTACTGCGGGGGCCCCATCAAGCCCTCCATCTGGAAATCCTTTTCTGGGCATTTCAGACAAACTGCATCTCATAACAAACTGACTTAGGCAGGCATGTCATAGCAGAGAGCTGCATGCAACCCCTTCTGTAAACAAGATCACATCATGCTGTGCAATGTACTTTCCAAGGAAATAAAATAATGCTTATCTATGTAGTAAACAACTTCATAAGGATAGGTTTTTAGTCTTTAAAGAAGCACAGGATAATTTCCCCCTTTGCCGTGTATTGTAACAGTTGTATCATGCTTAAAAAATTAATTTAGGAAAATAAACTTTGTATTTAGGAAGAATATTAATCTAACATACAGGGTCATGATTAGGGGTGTGCATTTTGGAATTTTCTTGTTTCGATTTGTATCCGAATCGAAACATCCCCGTTTTGTTTTGTACCCAAATTTTCTGAATCCCAATCAGCCCTGTTTTGTTTTGTAGCCAAATTTTCCGAATCCGAATCCGAATCTATTTGGATTTTTAAAAAGGGTCCCAGGGCAAAAAGAGTGGGTGGTGGTGGTAGTGTCCAATGGGTGGAAGCTACCACCCAAATTTCAAAGGAATTAGGCAAAGGGCTGATTTTGTGTGTGTGTGATCTTTTTTTAAGTTTACACATCTTTAAGAAGTTTCCCATAGGGAATAATGGGGATTCCAGCAAATGTATCACTTCAAATCAAGGGGAAAGGGATGACCCAGAGCAGAGTGTGGTGGGTGGTAGTGCCCAATGGGGGCAAGGAAACTTCCAGAATTATTTCAAAGGAATTGGGCAAAGGGCTGATCTTTTGTGATTTGTTGAAGTTTACGTGTCTTTAAGATTTCTCCCACAGGGAATAATGGAGGTTTCAGCAACCCCATAATTCCACTGGGGGGGGAGGGGTTGTGTAGTGCACATAGGGTGCCAACCACCCCCATACCCACAAGCCTGTGGCGTACTGGGTTTTGTTGTTTCTGAGGTGTTCATTGTAGATTCTCTGGTAGCATATGAGATTTTCAGTGAAAAACAAGAATCCACTCTCATATGCTACCAGAGAATCTACACTCAGAACACCACAGAAACAGCAGAACCCAGCACCCCATGGGTTAGCAACCCTTCCCCTGGCCAATGTGGGGTCAGTAAAGAGCGGGAAGAATCAAAAGAGCCAATGCGGAACAAGGAGGGAATTGTCAGCAGGTCAGCCCATGATTTAGGTCACCGATCAGAAGGCTGGAAGGGTGGGGAATTCTAAGAGATGTCAAACACAAAATGGAGACTGACTCAGAGATCACCACAAAATGGAGGTCCGAAACAGGGGCGTTTTGTTTTGTATACAAAACTTTTGGATCTGGAGAATGGGTGTTTTGTTTTGTCTACAAAACACCCGAAACAGGCTGTTTTGGATACAAAACGTTTTGTATACAAAACGTTTTGTATCTGAAATGTTTCACACATCCCTAGTCATGATAAGGATTTCTGAGATAATTTACAGGAAGCACTTTGTGCACTGAAAATGTACCATATAAGTCAGGCTGCTCAACTTAGGCCCCCCAGCTGTTTTGGGCCTACAGCTCCCATGATCCCCAGCCACAGTGGCCAATAGCCAGGGATTATGGGAGCTGTAGGCCCACATCTGCAGGAAGGCCAAAGTTGAGCAGCTCTGATACAAGTGCATTATTTTGGCTCCAAGACTAGTTGACACCTACTGAAATTGGTTGAACTTACTTCTAAATTATAGCCAACATTCAAAATGCTTATCAAGCTACACTTAACATGTTTTTATACATGCCCTGAGATTTCCTTGTTTGAATGAGTCATATTATAAGCAGGCCATTTGCAAAGTGTTAAGATAATTCAGTCCTAGTTGTCAAGGCACATCAGGAGTGGCTCCCTCATGAGACAAAATTAGGCACTGCCTCAGGTGGCAAGTGCACTCACAGGGCGGTGAGAGTGTGCATCTCACCCTGCCCACCTCGGCAGATGTCACTCATCTACTTGCTGCCGCTAGCAATGTGCACGGAACCGGTTCCATGCACTCCTGGGAGGGCAAGGGGGTTCCCTAAAGAGGAAGGAAAGGCACTGCCTACCTTCCAGCCCCCACCCCACTGCGCTCCCCCCGCCAGCACTCTCTCCAAATGCGAGCATGTGGGACAGCATTCTGTATTTTTTAATTTTAATGTAAACTGCCCTGAGCCACTTCAGGAAGGGTGATATATAAATCGAACCAATGAATGAAATGTCACCAGTCCTGGTCTGGCCCATCCTCTCTGGTCTCACCTATTGGGTCAGAGATCAGTGCTGGTACGGATGCTGACTCTCTTCCTCCTCACTTTCTGGGCATGTGCAGTCTCACTACCATGCTCCTTCCCCAGCACCAAAAGCTGACAAGTGGCTTGGTGGCACATGTTCTTCTAAGAAATCTTTCTTCTGGGTTGATCTTGTGCAAATTATACTTGATCATCTAGGTTCCCTGAGAACAATACTACTCATCTGCTGCTGTATTTACAGAGCAGTCTACTCTTCTGCCATGTGTCAGGGCCAAACAAACGTAATTTGAGCCTGTCATTAAAACGAGCAGTGTGGAGAGCCTTACCACTCATGTGGAGAGCCTTACTGGGCTCTGCAGGGAGAGTGGCAGATGAGCAGTCGCGTGTTGCTGGGTGGCCGGATCAGCCACCCACAAGACTGCTGGCTCCGTCATGAAGCCAGTAGAGGCTGCAGGGATCCGGGGCTGCTTGGCCCCCGGAAGTCCCAGCGTGCCCTGCATGAGTGCACGGGGCATCCTGGGGAGACCTCCAAGACTGGGAGTCTCCTTGTGAGTCACTGCAGTACAGAGCCTCGCTGTGGCGACTTGCGGTCGGGGAAATGGGGTTAATGATGCGCTCGCTCTCTAACCCTATTTAAGGAGGGACTTATTTGGCAGGCTAGCCACCAGAGAACCACTGAAGAACCACTCCCTTAGCCCGGTTTCCCCCCATCGTGAGAATAGCCCCATTGTGTGTGTGGCGAGGGAGAACATCTTGAGGCGATTCTCCCCATCACCGAAAAGCGGGCTAAGGGAGCCTAGCCCGCTTCTTGGCGGCCATGTGCTGCCACGGGAGACATGCAGCTCCCAGCGGCAAACCCACCTAATCCCCCCTCCCCTTAGCCGAGGTTATCGGAGTGAGCCCTCTGTTAACCTCTTCTCCCTGATTGTGTATTGCCACGGTGCGGCTCAGCGCTGCGGCAACACACAAGGAGACCCCCACTGGGAGCCTGAAACCAGCTTCCCAGCCCTGGGGGTCTCTCCAGGATTCCCCCCACACTCATGCGGGGCATCCTGGAACTTCTGGGGGCTGCATGGGGCCACAAGGCCTCCGATCCCCGGAGCCCCTGCCGGCTCTGTGACGGAGCCGGCAGTCATGTGGCCAGCCGATTCGGCCGCCCAGGGCTCCGCGGGCGATCGACTGCAGGGAGAGTGGGCTAAGCCCGCTCTCCCTGCAAACCCCCTAAAGGTGAGTCTCACTGATCGTGAGACCCGCCTCATTGTATAAATAGCTAATCGGAGGCAAGTGGCCACTTCGCTTTGGGGTAATTTGGGGTAAGAAAATGGCATGGGGAAGAGTGAAACCACCCTTCCTTATGTTGTGATTCTGATCCAGACCATTCCACACAGCTGCTTTTTCACGCACGCACGCATGCGCGCACGCACACACACCCCACTTCCTGTTTTTAACCTATCTCTTAATGATATGCTTAATGTAAATGTGTGGTTTGGCCCACAGAAGACATCTACAGTGTTTAAGCACTGCATTGTCACACATTTCTTGGAGCAATATTATAGGGGCCTGAGTCACCACATGAGAACTGAATAGAGAGAACTCCTCCATACTCTTGAGTGTAAACCTAGGGTAATTTAGATTTTAAAGCAAATCCAGTGTAAATATTTATAGTTTATAGAGCAAGGACAATGCGGGAGAAGAATAGACCATTGTCCTCACAGTATCTTTGCAAAGATAAAACTGACTTTGCCTTGGTTTCTGAATGCAAGGCAAAGAGGTACAAGGAAGGAGAGTATTGTCCAAAGCCATGAGGAAAGCCCCCTTTGGGGAAAAAGAAAATGGAAGCAGGACTGGACGTTTTATAGCTTTAGTGTGCTTGGCTACAATTCAGTGTATTCCTCATAAAACAGCATGAAGAACTCCAGGAAGAAAAGCTTTCCAAGAGCCGAAAGCCTCGCTTTTGCCACCTCCAGTTTTTTCAGAAACATGCTGGTAGTTCCTAAATACAGAGGAGCTGTCATGCAGCAATGTGGACGCAGCAAAGCCACAATTTTGTGACAAGGCTGCTCCTTGCCTGACTGCAACTTGGCATTTGCCTCTGATGTGAAGGCATCCTACGCATGGCATTCTTTTCATCACAACTGTTCTGGAAATGGATAGTGTTTGTTAGCACATATTCTCATGCTGTTTAACGTATTTAATGTAACATTTAGTGGAACATATGCTGGGCATTAATTTGTATTATCACTAGTTCTACAGATATTTAAAACTTCACATTTAGTGATGGTGAAGCGGGGGCTGGAATAATATGGTGGCTAAGAACATGAGCTGAGTGCAAGAAAGCTGGTTCCAATCTCACTTTTGTGAGCTGGATTAGGAAGCTTTAGGCAAGTCACTCTCCGTCAACCGCAATATAAGGATGAAAACAGTGATCTTTATTACAGTGTTGGTGTGAGGATTAAATATGCTAAATATTAGTGACTGGCATGCTGCACAGTAAAATGCAAATAGTTCTGAACAAAGCAGGCAACAACTGGCACTTTCAATGGCACAATCACACTTCTGTGATGCTACTGATATTGTTTTCAATGTAAGTAGTATTGTGGAAGTGTGATCATGTCAGTTTATGTATGTTTGCAAGAGCTTGCACAAAAGCACTGGCTTTTTAAAGGTGTTCACAGCAGCACTAGCAGTTCAAAACTACCCACATTTCCTTGTGCAACATCTCAACCAATATTATTATTAATAATAATTAATATACATGTAAATGAAAGACTATCTTCCTCATAAAAGGGTGATTTATTTTCCTTGTCTCTCTCTCAACAGTTTCTTGTGTGTGTTTCTATGGTCTTGACCTCCTCCTATATTTATACACCACTTTTAATTTGTCATAGAACATGGAGGAAGTTGACAGGCATGAAAATATGTGCTTGGAATACAGAAGAAATTCATCATATGTATACTATCCATTTCTTGGACTTTTATTTAGAAAAGAACAAAAGGTCTCTGTTATTCCTTATCTTTGAGGAACTGGCTGAGTCACTTAGTGACTTGCAGGCCACACAATGATAGCAACCCTAGATGTTAATTATATGCCAGAACACAGGAAATGCTAGTGTCTGTGCTCCTTTACTGCATGTCATTAATTTTCAAAATGGGAAGTCATGCATCTTCCTTGCAGAGAAATGCATGTGTTCTGCGCCTCTACCAATATTGATAGCATGTGCATCTGAAGACGCACCCCATAAGATCGAAATCTATACTTTGAACTAGGCCTGCTCAACTTAGGCCCCCCAGGGCCAGCTGTTTTTGAACTACAACTCCCATAATCCTCAGCCACAGTGGCCAATAGCTAGGGATTATGGGAATTGTAGGCCAACATCTGCAGGAGGGCCGAAGTTGAGCAGCCCTGTATAATGTGCATGAATGCAGGAAGTGCAAGTGAGTGATTGTTCTTATGAATATTAAGCAGATTGATAACATACACAGGTGTGCCAGACATATCCTGAATCCAAGTCTCCCGAGAACCTACTCAGATTGCATTGCAGCATGTGAGGAGTGTTGAAAAGTCTGTCCCAGTCTGATATTCAGCCACTTTCCCCCATGCCAAACCTGCAATGTGCATACACTAGCATGTCCTGTATTTGGCTTTTATCATTGCACCACAGCTAGTCTACATTTGTGGCAGCATGCTAACAGTTGACCTGGCAGTGCATGCACACAACTAGCTCCCGAAAGGATGAATAAACTAGAAACCAACACGTGCTAGCCTTTTCTAGGGCCTGCCTGTGGCAACAGGCCCTGCACATGTATGATGAAGGGGAAAGTTTGCTGGTAACAATTAAAGCGGCTGTATCTCTTCTGAGCACTGCCTCAGCCCTATATTACTCACATTTACAGTTGATAACAATCTTGCTGAATTTTAAGGGAGGCAAAGGACAACTCATTTCTTGGTGGTTATCTGCTGCATTTGGTCACAGTGGAGTGACCACAGTGGAGTTACCGTTCAAAAGGGTGATGAGAACTCAGACTACAGACAACTCAGTTACAAATACTTTCAAAATGCATTTCCTGTAGTTTCCAGAGGCTCTTAAGAAATGAGCAGATTGACACACACACCCCCAATAGTCCTTGATTCCCCCTCACCCCACAACAGTCCACACACATTTTTGTGTGTGTTCACTTCCTCCCTAACAGTCTGAGACAGAATCAACTAACTGCGCACATTCAGGTTTTCAAAACAGAGCAGTCATTGCTTCTGCATCCCAGTGCACATCAATACATACAATCTGTGATCTTTGCGCTGGCCACAATCTAACCTAAGTAGTCTAAAAAGAGCTTCCTGAACTTCCGTTTAAGATGGTATTTTGTTGCATTCTGGATTTCCAACACGCGTTTCAACCATAAATATCTATTCCAACCCACCCTCTTTTTTGTTGTTTCTTTTTTTAAAAGATTGAGCTTGAGAAGTTCAAAACCTAGCTCACTACTCTATGATCTTAATTTGTCCTATAAAGATATTGTGTTTCTATTTCTGTTTGGATTTTCTCTAATGGATATACAAAGCTGTCATTATTTTTAGTCTTCTAATAGATGCAGGTAAGCTCATCATATGTAGTCAGTGAAAAAACACCATTAATGGCCTCCCACTCCCACCCCAACTGGAGAGAGAAAGTATATATGGGGAATACACGTACAGGAGAATTTTCCTGTGTTAGAAGTTTTTCTGTTGAAGTAATGTAAGATCTTGTCACCTTAAGAATGAGACAAAGCCCAATGATTTTCTGCTGTTGAATATGTGTGGTTAGATTTTTATCAGTGAAATAAGCAATTGTACTAAGCAACAGCTTAGTAACAGCAGGAGAGAGGGCATGCCCTCCACTCCTGCTGTAGGCTTCCAGTGGCATCTGGTGGGCCACTGTGTGAAACAGGATGCTGGACTAGATGGGCTTTGGGCCCGAGCCAGCAGGGCTGTTCTTATGTTCAACTATTATTTATCTCTTTATTTCTGAAACAAATCCATTTCCTTTCAGTCCCAAATACTTCAACATCTTTTAATATGCTGCATCTGATAAAGAAACATCTTTTAATATGCTGCATCTGATAAAGAAAACAAAACATGGTTTAGAAAGATAGGGCAAAATTTCATTTAAGTTGCAATTGTTTTAAATCAGAAACCTCATTTCAGTAGCAATGAACTTGCTGCCACCTAGAGGGGAAAATGTGAATTAGCATGCCATTGTTACATTTGGATGTACTGTAGATAAAGTAAAGTGTGCCATCAAGTTGATTTTGACTCCTGGCATCCAGAGAGCCCTGTGGGGTTTTTTTTGGTAGAATGCAAGAGGGGTTTACCATTGCCTCCTCCCGCATGGGATGAGATTATGCCTTTCAGCATCTTCCTATATCGCTGCTACCTGATATAGTACCATAGAGATCATGATATCCATAAAACATTTGAGCAACAGTCAGCTTAGGATAAGAGACTTGAAGCTTGTGTTTCTCATAATTCCTTTTGTAGTCTTCTATCAGTTATGCTGGAGTGATCTGATTGAGCTTTTGTCTAGTAGTTAGGACAGTTTTAACAAAAATGCATCCTCTGTTAAGTTATCATAAGGAAGGATACAAAAGAATGGTGTAGTATGAAGACATGTTCAGGGCTGTCATCTCCATTAGTCCAAAATGGAGACAAGATTTACTTGCTCTTAATAACAGTGGCTGGCAACTGGACCTTTGGTGGAATGGTAGAAAGAGAGTTGCAAGGACCACTTCCACTCATGCAAGGAGTCCTTATATGAGTGGAATTCTCCTTCCGCTTGTGCAGTGAGCTTCTGCTGATGGTGTAGCACTTTACCAAAAGTCTGGGTACTACCTAGGGACTGGCTCAGTTGTAACATGGAACCATGATTAAGCCGAGTCCCATACAACAACTTGGAGGCTCAGGAGCATGTACTCCCCACTTGGTTGTACAAGCAACCAATTGAGGTTAAAATAAGCTGAGATTTGTCATGATATTTGATCCGATCTTGGTTTATTCTGACCTACTTACTTGGAATACACTGAGATCTGTAACTCACTGAGATCTGATCTTATGTACAGATTTTGGTTTATTTCAATTATGTCATTTAGAATAAAGAAAGATGGAATGGTTTGGATGCCATGATGATTTTGGTTTATTCTAACCATTGGAACAGACCTTCTTTCCAGCCCAATGCACCCCTAACGGTCTCCAGGCTAAATCAGGATGCCAGGTAGTCTATATAGTATAAACTATATTGTAGTCCATATGATAGTCAGCCATTTTAAGCTATTATCAATACTAGCTACTATGTAGACAACCTAGGAGTTCCTCCTCTCAAAACTAAGTAATTTCTCTATGTATTTCAATGGTGCTGTTTGAATGTATTGTTAAGCTCTGCTAGTTTTCCCATGAAGGATCGTAATTTGCTAAATTATTCACATTCAGACTTCAATAAATCTGAGGGATTGTCCCCTCCCCTTTTGTATCATTACCATGTCCACACACAGGACAGCCCCTGGGTTAAAAGAACTTTATTAAGACACAAGTGTTTGACCCCACATGTCATAATATAACCTAAATGGGAAGTGGATGTCTGCATGGGGGCACACTCACTCTCAAGTCTTAGAGAGGTTTTGCAGGAACAGGCTTACCCATGGTTCTAAATTACATCTGAATAAGCCCAGTGTCTTAAAGCCAGCGTGGTGTAGTGATTAGAGTGCTGGACTAGGACCAGGGAGACCCGAGTTCAACTCTCCATTCAGCCATGATACTAGCTGGGTGACTCTGGGCCAGTCACTTCTCTCTCAGCCTAACCTACTTCACAGGGTTGTTGTGAGGAGAAACTGAAGTATGTAGTTCACTGCTCTGGGTTCCTTGGAGGAAGAGTGGGATATAAAATGTAAATAATAATAATAAAATAATAAAAATAAATAATAAATAAATTGAGATTGCTCATAGCAAAGATGGTTGACTCAGAACAAGACCCATTTCAACCTGGCTTTCGTGTGGTCTATGGGGTTGAGACTGCCTTGGTTGGCCTGATGGATGATCTCCAATTGGCTATTGTCAGAGGGAGTGTGACTCTGCTGATCCTCTTGGATCTCTCCGCGGCTTTGGATACCATCGACCATGGTATCCTTCTGGATCGCCTGAGGGGGTTGGGATTGGGTAGCACTGTTTTGCAGTGGTTCTGCTCCTACCTCTCAGGTAGATTCCAGATGGTGTCGCTTGGAGATTGTTGCTCTACAAAGCGAGAACTGAAGTATGGAGTTCCACAAGGTTCCATACTGTCTCCAATGCTCTTTAACATCTACATGAAACTGCTGGGAGAGATCATCAGGAGACTTGGTGCTGGGTGTTATCTATATGCTGATGACACCCAAATTTACTTTTCCATATCAACCTCATCAGGAAATGGCATATCTTCCCTAAATGCCTGCTTGGAGGAGGTAATGGCCTGGATGAGAGATAACAAACTGAGGTTGTATCCAAATAACACAGAAGTACTGATTGTAGGGGGGTTGGGACCCAAGAGATGGTTTAGATCTGCCTGTTCTGGATGGGGTTACACTCCCCCTGAAAGATCAGGTACCTAGCTTGGGAGTGCTCCTGGACCCAAAGCTTTTCCTGGTTTCTCAGGTTGAGGCAGAGGCCAGGAGCGCTTTTTATCAGCTTTGGCTGATTCGTCAGCTACCTCCTTTTCTAGAGGTGAAAGACCTTAAAACAGTGGTACATATGCTGATAACCTCCAGACTTGACTACTGAATTGCGCTCTACGTGGGGCTGCCTTTGTACGTAGTCCGGAAACTACAATTGGTACAGAATGTGGCAGCCAGATTGATCTTTGGGACAACACAAAGCGATCATATAACACCAGTTTTGAAAATACACTGGGTGCTGATATGTTTCCGGGTGTAATACAGAATGCTGGTTATTACCTATAAAGCCCTTAACTGCTTGGGACCAGGCTATTTAAGAGAGCACCTCCTCTGTCATGAACCCGCCCGCCTTTTACAATCTACTGGAGAGGTCTGGTTGCAGTTGCCACTGTTGGGGACTCCCCCTGATCCCAACATTAAACCCAGAGCCACCAATCCAGAATTATATGGAACCCAGGCCGGTGTCTGATTCCATTTTATAAGAGTTCAGTTAAATGCTTAAACTCAAGGTGAACTGACACCCAGATCTCAGGACTGCCTCTTGAACTGCTCTGTGAAGGAAGAGGCAATCCAGCATTGTATTATGAAATGGGCTATCAATATGCTAAAATGTAACTCACTATCAGATGATGTCTGTGGAAGAGGCTAGGGGCTGATCTCCCCTTTCCTGTTGCAAGTCTACAGGTGAAACTCGGAAAATTAGATTATCGTGCAAAAGTCCATTAATTTCAGTAATGCAAATTAAAAGGTGAAACTGATATATGAGACAGACACATTTACATGCAAAGCGAGATAAGTCAAGCCTTAATTTGTTATAATTGTGATGATCATGGCGTACAGCTCATGAAAACCCCAAATCCACAATCTCAGAAAATTTGAATATTACATGGAACCAAGGAGACAAGGATTGAAGAATAGAACAATATCGGTCCTCTGAAAAGTATAAGCATGCATATGTATTCAGTACTTGGTTTGGGCCCCTTTTGCAGCAATTACTGCCTCAATGCGGCGTGGCATGGATGCTATCAGCCTGTGGCACTGATGAGGTATTATGGAAGACCAGGATGCTTCATTAGCGGCCTTCAGCAATTCTGCATTGTTTGGTCTCATGTCTCTCATCCTTCTCTTGGCAATGCCCCATAGATTCTCTATGGGGTCAGGTCAGGCAAGTTTGCTGGCCAATCAAGCACAGTACACTGTATACTTTTCAGAGGTCCGATATTGTTCTATTCTTCAATCCTTGTTTTCTTGGTTCCATGTAATATTCTAATTTTCTGGGATTGTGGATTTGGGGTTTTCATGAGCTGTACGCCATGATCATCACAATTATAACAAATTAAGGCTTGACTTATCTCGCTCTGCATGTAATGCGTCTGTCTCATATATCAGTTTCACCTCTTAATTTGCATTACTGAAATTAATGGACTTTTGCACAATATTCTAATTTTCCGAGTTTCACCTGTATGTTAATCTTTGTCAATAATTGCTCTGCTATGCCCAAAGGGGATTACTCAGTTGCTGTCTATAGAAATTCCACCCTAGGAGAACACCTGTAGATTTAGTCCTTTTACTAACACCTTCTGGGACCAGGCACAAATCTGGGGACAAGAGAAGAGGCCCATTTGCAGCTCAGAGATGCAGATTTGCTTTGGTCCCCTCCCCAAGATAGCAGCTAACAGAAGATGGGATTAAGATCTCCCTGGACTGCCTGAATAATTAAAAAGATATCATCCAGAAGGTAACAGCAAGTTGTCACCTTTTGGGACCCAGGAAAGATGATGGGAGATCAAAGGAAGATACAACTATAAAGAATGAGGCTTACTGGACAGAGAACTAGCAGTCTTTTGCCTGCTAGCACTCTTTTGCCTACATGCAATCTTGCCTAACAAGCATACTTGCTCAAGAGCCATCCCAGAGTTTGCTGCTAAGCCGCGGGGCAACAAGCAGGAACTCTGTCCATGGAGAGGAACTCTGTGACTTCTGCTGCGCAGTGAGAAGTCAAGACTTCCCCAACCATGGTGCTCTGACTCTCAGCCTTGCTCTGAGCAAACTACATGCTTGATCATTGCTCTAAAAAGCTCCTGTCTCCAGCCACAGCCTTTCAGCTCCCGTTCCTTCAGCTGAAAGCCCCACTGCTCTCAAGCCTCTGATCCGGATAATATGCTGCCTTCACAAGCCTTGGATCCCTCTTCCCTCCTTTCGACTAGTCACTGCCATCCCTCTCCTAAGCCCTCCCTCCTTCCTTCTTCTCTCTAAATGTTTTATTAGGATTTGTTAGATTGTTAGATAGCTGTAATTACTGATCGCACACACATATGTTAGTTAGGCACATTACACTACACTTTGAATTGGAAACATGTTTTTATTTTGTCCTGATGAGAAACTTTTTATAATAAAGCCCATTGAACTTTCTGAGTGTGTCTCTATCTCTGTTTGTGTGCCCAGATCCTACATGGTCACCATCTTCAAGAACCAATTCAGTTTGTGTATGATGTGACTTTGCCTCTTTCCCTCTGAGCATGTACAGAGTGCGAAACCAGGTGTAGTTCACAACACCACCAGCTTGTCCAGTGGTGACTCAGGACCAGGCTTTCTCTGTGGCTGCCCCAGGGCTTTGGAATATGCTCCCTACTGAACTGAGAGCATCTCCTTCTCTGTTTGTTTTCAGGTAGACCCTCAAGACTCCTGTTCTCACAAGCTTTTAATTAATAATATTAATAGTTTTAATAATTTTTTTCCTTCATATTTTATGTATTTTAACCTGTGATTTTAATGTTGGGATTTGTACACCACCTAGAGATTTACACATCAGGTGGTATAAAAATATGATAAACAAACAAACAAACAAGTTCATTACCAGATAGATGAGAAAGTTCTGTCTGTACTGTAAAGTGATAATAATGCCATGATAGACATTAATCAGCATTCTAAATAACTGGATACGAAATTCAAATACCTATATAATCATGGCTAAGACCAAGCTAAATACTAGATGTTAAGATATATACTTTTGTTTCTAACTAAAATGCTTGTAATGAACATTCATGGGTTAGTGTTGGTATGTTTAAAATATAAATCCCTCAGCATCCATTTGTCTTCCCTAGACCACATTTATGCACCTATCCTTTGATTTGCTGCAGGTGAGTGTTGACGTACATATGGAACATCTTTGCATGCAAGGCTATTCTCCAGTCACTTCAGTGGTGGGGGCAGGTCTTTGCAGTTCTTCACACGTGTGTGCTCCTCTCACTGAAAGGAAAAGAGCAGTAGTGGTGTGCACCGGACCGCGGAGCTGCGGTTTGGAGCTGGGGTGGGGGGTTCCATTAAGGGCGGGGGGGGCTTTACTTACCCCTCCCGCCCTTTCCCGTGTTGGCGCCGTAAATATTGCAAAAAATCCGGGCGGCAGGATCCCTCGCCGCCCGCTTCTATTATGTATTATGGCTCTGCTCCTCCTTATTTTAAAAATCGGGGGGGGGGCAGGGTGCTTCCCTGCCGCCCCCTCGAAGCCCCCTGCTGCCGCTGAAGCCCCCTTAAATCTCGCCCGGACCGGAGAAACCGCGCTCGGTCGGGCGGCAGCGAGACGTCCGCCCGCCCGCCCGCTCCCTTCCTTGCCGAGTGCGAAGTGCAGGGAGCCTTCTGCGCACGCGCGAAGAAGGAACTAGGAAGCCTTCTTCGCACGTGCGCAGAAGGCTCCCTGCACTTTGCACTCGGCAAGGAAGGGAGCGGGCGGGCGGGCGGGCGGACGTCTCGCTGCCGCCCGACCGAGCGCGGTTTCTCCGGTCCGGGCGAGATTTAAGGGGGCTTCAGCGGCAGCAGGGGGCTTCGAGGGGGCGGCAGGGAAGCACCCTGCTGCCCCCTGATTTTTAAAATAAGGAGGAGCAGAGCCATAATACATAATAGAAGCGGGCGGCGAGGGATCCTGCCGCCCAGGTTTTTTGCAATATTTACGGCGCCAACACGGGAAAGGGCGGGAGGGGTAAGTAAAGCCCCCCCGCCCTTAATGGAACCCCCCACCCTAACCCTCCCGAATCAAAACCACCCCAGTAGAATGGCCTCCGAACCGGTCCGTGCATACCCCTAAAGAGCAGCTGCACAGGCAAGATCTCATTGTGCATCCAGGGCTCGAGCTCAGACTTTCTACTGCTGGTGAAGGAAGGAAGTGTAACAAGGTAGTTTGTGCATTAAACATGAACATGGGATTGGTCAGCCTGAGACAATAACCCTATTCACACACTGAGCCCTTTCACATGACCATATGGGGGTAGGTTTTTTGGAGGGGAAGCAAAGAGCTCCTGCCCCAGTAGTCACAGATGAGCAGATCTTCTGTTTGGATCTGCAAACTCAGGCCACACACAATTCAGGCAGATGTGGTCTCCATGGCTGAAATCGGAATCTGGGTCCTCAGAAGACTGAGACATCTATCCCAGCATGTATTACACTTCCAGTAGACTGACATCCCTCATTACATAACCAACTATCCTCTGATTGATTGCGAAGGGGCAAGAGGCAGGCCCATCTCTACTGAAGGTATTGCAAGCAAAGGATCATTAAGTGTGTGCTTTGCAGAGTGGCTCATTCACAGGTGGCAGCCCCTGTAGACACAGTGCTATATTGTCAAGATGGTGGCTGTTTCTCAAGACCTGCTACCAAAGGCAAATACATCTAGATAACCATAACATCATAGTAGGCGTTCTCTCTTTTCAGTCTACCTGGGTAAACAGGGAAGAAGATCTGGGTTACTCAGATTTGAACAACCTGGGTTGGAGGATTCCCATGGATCCATACGAACATGAATGGATCATGGGTCCATACAAGCAGCCTTCTTCTGCTGGTAGGGTTAATGGGGCCATTACGTTATTCCTGTTTTCAGATGTCTATCCACACACATACATGTTTTTGTTTGAGTATTGGTACCTGCATTCATTTAAAAAGTGAACCTGGGCACAGGCTGCCTAAAATGCCTTAACACTATACTGCTTTGCAAGTGAATAACAGTATCTGCATACAGATACAGTATGTATCATGTACATGGTGCACAGGTTGTATGAGTGTTAAACATTTGAACAGGGCTAATCTCATGCCAATATTGCTTGTGTAGACTCTTTGATTATTATCAAAGGGATTATAGCAGGCTGCTGCATGAATTCTGCAGTTCAGTACAAGTGCTTGCCTCAATGCTTGTCCAGTTTCAGAACTGGGATTGCCATTTTTAGCTTACTTTCTGAAGGGAAAAAAGCTTATGAGATCACCGTGTGTGTATGTTCCCTTCTAATAACTTTTCAATTTGTTGTCTGGTACATACCAAATGGCGCAATGGGAAGTAACTTGCCTAGGTAGCAAGAGGTTGCTGGTTCGAATCCCCACTGGTATGTTTCCCAGACTATGGGAAACACCTATATCGGGCAGCACAGCAGTGATATAGGAAGATGCTGAAAGGCATCATACTGTGCAGGATATGGCAATGGTAAATTGCCACATTGCCACATCTCATACTGTGCAGGATATGGCAATGGTAAATCCCTCCTCCTCCTGTATTCTACCAAAGAAAACCACATGGCTCCGTGGTCACCAGGAGTCAATACTGACTCAATGGCACAACTTTACACACCAAATTAATAATGGGAGGGGGTCCTGGGGGACCTAAATGGGATTGTTGTTTTGCTGATCCATTATCTGAAATTGATCTGCTGACCCATTTCAAGATGGTGACCATTCAAAGTATGACATTGTGAGTCATGACCATTGATCATAATCTGGGATTGGCAAGCTAAATTTGGAAGTCACCTGAGGTAACAAAACTAGACTGAATGATCAATATGCTATTTTTAACAGACTGGAGCTGGACACAGTAGCTGAAGTATAGATGTTTCTTATCTGTCCCATGAGAGGATGCCATCACTGAGTTCCAATCTAGACAAGCAGCTACATGCAATATGGAAGCCCCAGGTCAGATGCTTACCAAGCATGTGTACTATAGTTATTATTCCCTATGGTTACATCAAGGGAAGCTAGTGGAGATCAGAGACTAATTAGGAAAGAGTGGTGATTTCCTGAATTATTAAAATAAGATGATGCTCTGGAAACTTGTTTATTCACTAGAATCACATGTACAAGTAAGGATACAAGTGTGCCTGGACACCCCCATCAGTATGACAGTATGGTATTTTTCCAAGGTCTTTTCAGCATACAGGAGAATCTCATTAATCACGGATACAACATCCACGATTTTGCATATCTGCAATCAGGTAACTGGCACTTGGTATAGGTAGGGAAAAACTGAAAAAAAGAGCTAATTTTCTCATATCTGTCACTTGCGGTAGGCGGAAATGACCTCCAAGGTCATTTCCACCTGCCATTTTGTGTAAGGGAGCCATTTTCTCGCTTGTTTTTGTTAAAAAATAAAAGAAGGAAACCCGCAATTTTTCACAGAAAAACAAAAACAAAAATTGTGGCATTTGAGAGGCTTTGCTGGACAGCTGGGGACAGACTGAGCATGGTAGGGCACTTTCCCCCACGTATTTAGGGCAATTTTACACATATTTTGCACTTCTTTTCAACCTCCTGGAACCCAACCCCTGCAATTCCAAAGACAGAATGACTCAGTATATACGGTTTCCTGATTTGCAGTAATTGAGACAGTGGAACTCCCATGAATACTGAGGTTCTTCTGTATCCCAGTGCATATTTTTGATAGGAAGTTTAAAGATAGGGGGATCCTGTTCAGATATGACAACACAATAAGCAACCAGGTCTAGTCAGGTGGTATAACTGATTGGCTCATTTCTGATGAGACTAATAGAACTCTGTGGAAACTGAAACTTTGACTTTGGCCTTATATGCACAGTGTAGACATTGGAATTTCATGCACCTGCTGATAATGCCAAAGCAAAGGAGTATAATATAAAAAGAAGTCTCAATGTGCTGTGATCATAACTGATCTGACAGATGAGTATACCAAGATCTTGGTATGCTCCTTCCTTCTCTTCCACTTCATCCTGCTCCTCTTTCTGAAGAAAATTAACAACACGCCTCACAATGGGATGCTTTTTTAGATGAGCAGCACATTGAGTAACAAACTTTGCTGAGTCAGTAAGGCTTCTACAAAAGGAAGTCCTGCTTCACCAACCTTTGAGAATTCTCTCAGAGTGTTTACAAATATGTAAATAGAAACTATGTTATATTTTATAACTTTGGGCTTCTAAAATGCTATTTTGTAAAAATATTCTTCAACAAAGGTCCTTAAACAAACTTTGTAGTCACCTGATAAGAGATGGATTATGGATTAGTAAAGAACAAGAAGCAGAGAGTAAGAATAAACAGAGAGTTTTCACAAGGTCAGCAGTGAGGTCTTGCAGAATCTTTATTGGAATCGATGTTATAGAACATTCATCAATGATTTGGAGCAAAGGGAGAGAGCCAGGTTTTCAGAAAGCATAAAATTATTCAGGGGAGACAAAATTATGCAAAGTCTCAAGCAGACTCAAGGACTCCTTCACAGAAGGCCCCTCCATACTAAATAAATTGGAAACAGAGTGGCAAATGAGAATTAATACAAGTAAATTTAAAGTTATGCACATTGAGGCAAAATATCTTAACTTCACATATACACATACATATACTTATATACATATACACACACACACACACTTCACAATGTGAGCCCTTTGGGGACAGGGAGCCATCTTATTTGTTTTATTTCTCTTTGTAAACCTCCCTGAGCCATTTTTGGAAGGGCGGCATAGAAATCGAATTATTAATAATAATAATAATAATAATAATAATAATAATAGAGTCCTGAACTGGCTGTGATTACCTGCGGATTTACCCAGAAGTAAGCTCACTGAGTACAGCGGGATTAATTCTTTAAGATACACATATAGTTCTTCCTTAGGCCTATATCTCCACCAATTAGTGCCAGGACATAGATTCTTTTTTTTTTTTAAGCATCATTTGACATGAAACAAACAAAATTCATAAACATGACACTAAGTGTTCCTTAAATATATTTGAAGATTTATTTGTATTTTGTATGCACTGGGCAGCTGACAAATTAAACAGAGCATGAAAATCAATCAATCTATCTATGTATCTAAAATGTACCCAGAGGCGTAACTAGGGAAAACGGTGCCTGGGGCAAACACTGAAATGGCGCCCCCCCCCCCCAACATACTACATTATACGTAGGTTTTTCCTCACAAGCACCCGCCGCCGCCAAGCCAGGCCACTGACTGGCCGCTAGGCGCCAGCAAAGCAATGGGGGGGGCGCGGGCGGTGCAGAAGGGACCGCTCGTGGGGGAGGGGGTGCCGACGCGCTCCCTTGACTGCTGCAGTGCTGCTGCACTGAGCAGGAAACATTTGTATTAACAAAAAATTAAAAAAAAATTTTAAAAAAATTTTTTTGTCATGGCAGCGCCCCCCACGTGACCAGAAAAGATGGCGCCCGGGGCACGTGCCCCCCTGCCCCCCCTATAGTTACGCCTCTGAATGTACCCATCTCTAATCACATGTGTTGCAGCTCTCACAAGAGTTTGTAAGAAGCTGCTGGATAGTGGCAGAGATGGATGGATAGTGGCCAGGCCTGCCAGCAGGCAGGGAGGGAGGGAAAGAGGCGGCCAGGCCAGCGGGTGGTGAGGGAAAGCGGCAGCCAGGCTGACCGACCGGCCAGCGGACAAGCAGTGAGGAAAAGCACCAGCAGGCGGGCAGTGGGGGAGGGCAGTGAGAGAAAGTGGACTGGGAGGGGGGAAACGGACTGGGGCTGAATGGAGGGGAGAGAATGGGTTGGAGCTGAAGACAGAATGAACTGGAGATGGGGGAAGAGACAGGGAGAACTAGGGGCGCAGATGCTCTGTGCCGGATCAGCTAGTATCTACAGAATTCCCCAAAGCTAAAACAAAAAACAAAAAAAACACCCCCCAAAACCCAGAAAACACCCACTTCACATATTATTTCTAACCCACCCCTTTTTCGCTTCCTGATATTAAAAAAGGGACTAATGAGCCTAGGACAACCTCATGTGACTATAGATTTATATGCACTTCATGGGTAGAATGGGAAGTTCCAACTTCATAATAAAGCAGGATAGAGAGAGATTATGCATCTTAAAACAGAGAACACATTATGAAGGGAACTTTACAGTTCGGTTTGGGGTTCATCCTATGGGATTTATACCCTGTGAAAAATGCAAAGCTATGAGATCAATAACACCACATATGCCACATAAGTGTTACTAAACATGCCATAACTTTATTAAAACAACATACTCTTAGCAATCTAATACCAGTGTGGAGGAGGCACCTGCTGGATCAGGCCCAAGGCCCATCTAGTCCAGCATCCTGTTTCACATAATGGCCCACCAGTGTCTCTGGGAAGCTCACAGGCAAGAGCTAAGGACATGCCCCCTCTCTGGCTGTTCGCCCCTGCAACTGGTATTTAGAGGCATCTTGCCTCTGAGGCTAGCCTATAGCCCTTAGACTAGTAGCCAATGATAGACTAGTCCCCTATGAAGTTATCTAAACCCCTCTTAAAGCCATCCAGGCTGTTGGCTATCACGACATCTTCTGGCAGGGAATTCCATAGGTTAATTGTGCGTTGCATGAAAAAGTACTTCCTTTTTCGATCCTAAATTCCTTGGCAATCAGTTTCATGGGATGACCCTGGTGTTAGTGCTATGAATGAGAGAGAATTTTTTCTCTCTATCAACTTTTCTCCACACACCATGCATGATTTTATAGACCTCTATCATGTCTCCCCGCAGTCGTCTTTTTTCTAAAGTAAAAGGCCCCAGGTGTCGTAGCCTTGCCTCATAAGGAAGGTGCTCTAGGCCCCTGATCATCTTGGTTGCCCTCTTCTGCACCTTTTCCAGTTCTACAATGCCCTTTTTTCGATGTGGTGGCCAGAATTGTACGCAGTACTCCAAATGTGGCTGCACCATGGTTTTGTATAAGGGCATCATAATATTAGCAGTTTAATTTTCAGTCCCCTTCCTGTTGGAAGTGAAGGACTATACACTGTCTCTTGTCTCAATGATATAGGAGGACAGACTAGTGAGTCATAGGGCTAGAGGGTCAAGACATTGGTCATCCCTTCTCTGCTGCTCTGACACTATCCCTTTGATGTGTAGATTGCTAATCTCAGGGACTTCCTTCCTTCCTTCCTGCCTGCCTGCCTGCCTGCCTGCCACTTCCTCTTCCCTTATCTTCCCTTCCTCCTTCCTTGCAACATGCAAGCTCCTTTCTCCCTGCATCATGTGTGCAGAGATGTAAAATCCATCTGCATCCAGCTAGATAGATAGATTAGAGATCCTATCTCTCCACTTTACTATCTAGAATGGAGTTCTCTAATAAATACTCCTTATATTGATTTGAAACTATGAACTGGCTCCAAGTTTTTTTACTCTCAGCATACATGCATGCCTAACCAAATTCCGCTGTGTTGTGCCTCTGTGCATTCTGCTATAATGAAAAAGGGTTTCTCTTACCAGAGATAATTCCCAACACTTCCAGGCATGGAACTGGCCTTTTCCACAGCTGCCACACATTGTTTCAACACGTTCAGTGAGCTGTTCACCATGACCCCAAGATCTCTCTCCTGGTCAGTCACCAGCAGCTCAGACCCCATCAGCATATATGTGAAGTTGGGGTAGGGGTGTGCAGAACTGGTTTGAATAGACCCTGGCTTGATTCAAACCGGCCTGTTTTGACTGGTTCGAGCTTGAACCAGACCTGCCCCCCCCCAATGGGGGACAGACACCACCATGACACAAATTCTCCACCCTTAACTGGGCCATGGCCGGCCTGTGCTGATGGGCGGGGTGGCGCTGGCAGGGCCTGGAGGAGCCGTTGCCAGCCCGCTGCCACTGCAGTGGAGCCACAGGTAAGGTGAACTCCCACCCACCCTCCTCTTTTCAACTCTTTTTCAGTTGTTAGGGATCCCCTCCCCAATGCTTGTAAAAAGGAATCCTTACCAGATTCCCCTTTACAAGCATCTTGAACCAGGCAGAACCAGTTTGACACCACTTCTTACTTACTTCCATTTAAAGACTGTCCATGTATTCCTACCCTCTGTTTCCTGTCCTGCAACCAGTTACCAATCCACACATGAACCTGTCCTCTTATCCCATGACTACTAAGTTTTGATGAGTAACTCTTTCAAAAGTGTTTTGAAACTCCAGGTATACTATGTCAACTGGGTCACCTTTATCCACACACTTGTTGACACTCTCAAAGAATTCCAAAAGGCTGGTGAGGCAAGATTTACCTTTATAGAAGCCATGCTGGTTCTCCTTCAGCAAGGCCTGTTCTTCTATATGCTTAACAATTTTATCCTTGAGAATGCTTTCCATCAATCTGGCCACAACAGACATTAAGCTAACTGGCCTGTAATTTCCTGGATCCCTTTTTTAAGATCATTGTTACTATTGCTGCTTTCCAGTCCTCTGGTACAGAGCCTGATTGTAGGGATAAGTTATATATTTTTGCAAGGAGGTTGGCAATTTCACACTTGAGTTCTTTAAGGACTCTTGTGTGGATGCCATCTTGCCCTGGCAATGTTTACTTTTTCCAGACGGTTTAGAACATTATTTCTTACCGCCTGTGATGACCCCCATGGAGGTCATGGAGGAGGATTCCTCAGATGAAGACTCAGAGCAGGGGGAGCAGGTTAAGACTCCAGTTGACTTAGCAGAGGCAGAGCTGACAGGCTTGCAGGCCCCTCTGCCTCTTTTCCTTCCTCCTCCTGATAAACCCTCTGAGGCACACAGAGTCAAGGTGCCTGTCCCAGATCCCAGGCAGTGATGTTTGGCCAGAGTACAGGCTCAAAGGGAGGACTGCTGCAGGTCGGAAAGACTGGTCAGAAGGAACAGGTGTTCCAGCTCTGACCCGGCTGCAGCTCCCTGACAAGGCTCAGCTGCAGTGATGGGCGGGACTTTCAGCACACAGCCTATTTAGAGTGGCCTGAGAGCTGGATCTGTGCTGGAAACAACGTTCATGGTGACCAGACCTGACCATGAGCAATCTTGACCTTGGAATCGAGCCTGTCTGTTTGGACTGACTACAAATATGTTCACCCTTGATCCTGGCGTCTGTGGAATTCCCAGTGCTGACTTTTGGCCATATTCTCTGTTCCTGTTGGACTGCATCTGGCAGCTCCCCTGTCCCCTCTGAAGAGAGTGGTTCCCAGCTGCTGGGCAGCCGGCCAGCAGATCATTACACCACCTCTGTCTGACTCAGTTCTTTAGCCTCTGCCCCTGAGAAGCATGGTTCAAGCACAGGTCTATGCTCAGTATCCTCTGCCATGAAGACAGATGCAAAGAACTTGTTTAGCTTCTCTGCTGTCTCCATATCCTCCTTAATAATCCCTTTCCCTCTTCCGTCATCTAAAAGACCAATTGCCTCCCTGGCACATTTTCTGCTTCTGATATATTTAAAAAAGTTTTTGTTATTTCCCTTGGTGCTTTTAGCTAAATGTTCCTCAAACTCTCTTTTTGCCTTCCTTATTGTCTCCTTGCATTTTTATTTTTTTGGCCAGAGTTTGTTTTCCTTTTTGTTATCTTCATTTGGGGAGGCCTTCCAATTTCCCTGACTTTATTTGTTAGCCATGCTGAGATCTTCCCGGACATGGTGGTATCTTCCCTCCTTTTTCCTTCTAAAAAGTTGCTAACACATTGGTATTGATAGCTAGCTGCAATGCACCTGGCCTCTGAACCTAATTTATATCTTCTGGATTGCTAATATATTTTCCTTTTGTGGGGAGAAATATAGTAAGATTTCAGAATGAATGAAATAGAAACTGTGTTTATGCTATAGTGAACAGTATTGCTGGGTTGTTGTGAAAGTTACTGCAGTAATGCTGGTAGAGTCCTCTTCCCACCCCACTTCCCACGTCTCTGTATCATGTTTTGCTTTTAGTGTATTCTGGTCAACAGAAACAGCAGAACAATTTATGAGTCACAGCAAGCCCAGATGGTCAATATAAATAGTTAGGGTGATAGAGAAGGAGGTAGCTATCCCATGGGGATAGGGGATGGGGCCCAAGTCTGAAAAGGTTGAAGACTACTACATGGGGTACCCCAGAATACCAATCATGGAAACAACAGTGATCATGTTTATGGCATTTACCTCTTGCAAAAATTTGCTGAACTGAGTCAGATAGAAGTGACAAGAGATGATCTTCTAAACTGTCTGGAAAAACTGAAAACTAACAAATCACCAGGGCTGGATGGCATCCATCCAAGAGTCCTCAAAGAACTCAAATGTCAAATTGCTGACTTCCTTACTAAAATATATAACTTATCCCTGAAATCGGGCTCTGTACCAGAGGACTGGAGAGTAGCAAATGTAACACCGATTTTCAAAAAGGGATCCAGGGGTGATCTGGGAAATTACAGGCCGGTTAGCCTAACTTCCATTCCAGGCAAATTGATGGAAAGCATCCTCAAGGATAAAATTGTAAAACACATAGAAGAACAGGCCCTGCTGGGAGTGAACCAGCATGGGTTCCGCAAAGGTAAATCTTGCCTGACCAGCCTTTTGGAGTTCTTTGAGAGTGTCAACAAGTGTGTGAATCAAGGTGATCCAGTTGACATAGTATACCTGGACTTCCAAAAAGCTTTCGACAAAGTTCCTCATCAAAGACTCCTGAGGAAACTTAGCAGTCATGGGATAAGGGGACAAGTACATGTGTGGATTGATAACTGGTTGTAGGTTAGGAAACAGAGGGTAGGTATAAATGGAGAGTTTTCATAATGGAGGGAAGTAAGAAGTGGGGTCCCCCAGGGATCTGTACTGGGACTGGTGCTTTTTAATTTATTCATAAATGATAAGAAGCAGGGGTAAGCAGCAAGGTGGCCACATTTGCAAATGATACCAAACTCTTCCGGGTAGTGAAATCCAAAATGGATTGTGAGGAGCTCCAAAAGGATCTCTAAACTGGACGATAAGTGGACGATATCGCCCAAAGTGGGCGATAAAGTGGCAAATGCGGTTCAGTGTTGGCAAGTGTAAAGTGATGCATATTAGGACAAAAAAACCCAACTTCAAGGATACGCTGATGGGATCTGAGCTGTCTGTGACTGACCAAGAGAGGGATCCTGGGGTTGAGGTGGACAGCTTGTTGAAAGTGTCAATTCAATATGTGGCAGCTGTGAAAAAGGCCAATTCCATGCTAGGGATCATTAGGAAGGGGACTGAAAATAAAACGGCTAATATTATAATGCCCTTATACAAAACTATGGTGCAACCACACTTGGAGTACTGTGTACAATTCTGGTCACCACATCTAAAAAAGGACATTGTTGAACTGGAAAAGGTGCAGAAGAGGGCAACCAAGATGATCAGGGGCCTAGAGCACCTTTCTTATGAGGCAAGACTACAACACCTGGGGCTTTTTAGTTTAGGAAAAAAGACGACTGCGGGGAGACGTGATAGAGGTCTATAAAATCATGCATGGTGTGGAGAAAGTGGATAGAGAGAAATTCTTCTCCCTCTCCCATAACACTAGAACCAGGGGTCATCCCATGAAATTGATTGCCAGGAAATCTAGGACCAGCAAACGGAAGTACTTTTTCACACAATGCATAATCCACTTGTGGAATTCTCTGCCACGAGATGTGGTGACAGCCAACAACCTGGATGGCTTTAAGAAGGGTTTGGATAACTTCATGGAGGAGAGGTCTATCAATGGCTACTAGTCGGAGGGCTGCAGACCACCTCCAGCCTCAAAGGCAGGATGCCTCTGAGTACCAGTTGCAGGGGAGTAACAGCAGGAGAGAGGGCAAGCCCTCAAGTCCTACCTGTGGCTTCCAGTGGCATCTGGTGGGCCACTGTGCGAAACAGGATGCTGGACTAGATGGGCCTTGGGCCTGATTCAGGAGGCTGTTCTTATGTGAAGAGTATGGGGAGGGGGAGGCTTCCTGGTGCATCATCGCCAGGCATGGGATGTCCAGGCACCTTAGGATGCTATACATGAGCATAGCATCCTTTAAAAACAAAACCTCTAGACAGGGATTATGTTTTCACCACACATGCCCATGGGTAATTGGAAATCTCTTATTTCATTTTTCTACCTTCAGGGGGGGAAAGTTCTAAGGATGATAAAATATTTATTTAAAAACTGAAACAGTATTCCCAACACAATCTAGTAGAACACTGTTAACATAAGTAGGGTAACAAATTACTTTTATGTTCTATAACAAGCACATATCCCTACACTAGAAGAGAAACTATGCGAAGGACAGAATTTAATCAATCAGCAGAGAAAACAGCAGCAGCTTAAGGCACCACTGAACTCCTCCATGAAATAGAAAAAATACAGTACACAATATTTTTCATCCTTGGCCAGCTCCTGTAGAAACTCACTGTAAATGAAAATCAATATTTGTGTTCTGGTTTCTATTGTGGCTTCTCCCAGCTTCTTATATTATCAGTGAGTGGCAGGCTAGGGTTGATAACAAATGTAGACATTTTTCATAAACCAAGGACTCATATGCATTACTTAAATAATCCTTGAAATATTCCTGTAAAGCAGTCAGCATTATGCACTCAAAATTATTTATTATTTACATTTGTATATTGCCCTTCATCTCAGGACCCCAGGGAATTGAACAATCAACTTTAAAACACTCATAAAATCATAACAGAAATACAAATAAAATCAAACACAGCTACAAAAACCAGTCCAAACAGCAGGCAAAAGTCAGCTCATCACTGGCTGAAAGCCTGAGTAAAAAAGTCATTCTAACACCTCAAAAAAATTGAGAGTAAGGAAGCATATGGATCTCAACAGAGAATAAGTTCCATAACCCAGGAGCAATCACTAAGAAGGCCCTGAACCACGTACTTGACAAACAAGCTTCTGCAGATATCAGCATGGGGAGCAGTGGTTTTCTGGCAGATTTAGTCAGGTGGGCACAGGTGGTTCTTAAGATAGCTGGGACCTGAGCAGCTTGGGGCTTTTTAATGGTAGTAACCAAGACTTTGAATTGAAGACTTTTGAATTGCATGAATAAGGCATGGGTGACCGAGGCCAGATCAGTAGGGATGTGCCAAAATGCATTTTGGAAGCCAAATCCTGGCACAATTCCTTTAAAATAAAGGGCTTTCTGAGCCCCTTTAATGTAGAGAAGAGCAGGTCCATCCCTGTTCCTCCTCTGCTCACTGCCATTGCAGGACTGGCGGTGCTCCCCGCAGCTACCAGAGGCACTCCCCCCCACCCCCGCTTCCCCTGCATGGCGCTGGCACACAAATAGCCTCTGCGCATGCCCTTGATTTTAAAAGGGATTTTTAAAAGCCCTTGATTTTAAAGGGATTGTGCTGCAATTTGCCTTCCAAATTACGTTTTCAAGCACATCCCTACAGATCAGCCTCCTTGAGGAAGGGGCACAGCTGGTGCAAAAGCCAAAGCTGGGCAAAGGCACTCCTGACCACTGCAACCACCTGATGCTCCAGGAGTAGCAATGGATCCAGAAGAACCCTCAAGCTGTGAACCTACTCCTGAAGGTACTCTTGAGTACAATCTCAACTAGAAGGGTCTGAAACCCTCTGCTCTGAACAGCCCCTCTGTTAACTGCTAGCACCTCTGTCTTGTATGGATTAAACTTCACTTCATTGGCCCAGCTCCAACCCATTGTAGCCTCCAACCCCGGCTCAGAACATCTGCCACCTCCCTGGGATTAGAGTATAGTGAGATAGAGCTAGGTGTCACCAGCATCTTGATGGCACTGCAACCTAAACCTCTGATCCTTTTCACTTTCAGGTAGATGGAAATGTGACAAAGCTGATCCTTGCAGGACCCTACAGGCCAACAGCTATCAGGTCAGGCAGTAGTCCTTCAGAAGGTATTGTTGGATACAACCCTCAAAGTAGGACCAGAATTAGTCCAAAACTTACCCATTCAGCCCCAGCCTGGAGATGAGACTTTCGTAGATGGAACTGAAAGCTGCTAGGAGGTCCAGCAGAACTTGCAGAGATGCATTCCCCCTGCTTAGTTTCAGAGTAAACTGTCTACCAGGGTGATTGAGGTGGTCATAATGAGAGTGAAAGCCAGAATGAAACAGATCCAGGTAATCTGTGTCACCCAAAACCCTTTGCAGCTAAGTTGCCACCATGCAGTCTATCACCTTGCTCAAAAAGGGGAGATAAGAAACCTAAGTGGTGGTGAAGACTGAAGGTAATGAGAGATGGCTTATTCAGTAAGTCTTACCACTGCATCTCAGTGGTTAGATGGAAATTTACCCAATCTCAATGAAGCATAAGCTCCAACCACTGAACTATCATCCCTTTATTATCTGTCTGTCTGTCTAGTGTATTTGTATACCATCCCAAACTCACATCTCTGGATGGTTTACAACAGACATAAAAATTAAAACAGAACATTAAAAGCAGTTTAAAAACAAATTCGCAAGTTACAAATCTAATTAAAACTTTAGATTAATAAGTGTGTCTTGAGAGTGTTTTTTTAAGCTGTTGGAGATGAGGAGGCTCTTATTTCAGTAGGGAGTGCATTCCAAAGACTTGGGATGGCAACAGAGAAGGCCTGTCCCTGAGTAGCCACAAAACAAGCTAGTGGCAACTGCAGATAGATCTCCCCAGATGATCTCAATAGGCAATAGGGTTCATAACAAAGAAGGCATCCTCTTAAAAATACCCTATTCCCTAAACAGGTTAGGCCAGGATATTTAAGAGGACAACTTCTTTGCTACGAGCCCCACTACCTATTGAGAATATCTTGCAGGGTGGGTGGGTGTTAGTCTTTTACAAGCCAAGAAGGGCAATAAGGGTGTAATCTTAACGAGCAGACGTGTTCTGAACACAGGCCACCTCAAGTCATCCTGAGAAGAGGGGTCACCCAGGGCCGCTCCTTCCTTCCAGCTGCCTGCCCCCTCCTTCTGGTCACCTGCTCACCTACCTGCCACCATTTCCTAGCTGACTCATGCGATGGTAAGGAGCTGAATTGACTCTTTCCTCTCTTAAGCAAATTGAGAAAGGAAAAAGGCCACCCAGCCTTCACTCCAAGATCACTTATATTCTAACCAGTAAAAACCAGATCTAGAGTGTGCCCTTTTATTTTCATAGAGGCCAATACTAAGATAGGCACACAGTTATTATGGTGGCCATGAACTCATGAGCTTCCCCCATGCCCCCGCCATGAGGGAAACTCATGAGTTCATGGCCACCATAATAACTTTGTACCTTGACATGAACTTAACAGTCTCCCAAGAGAATTAGTCTAAAGGATCCCAACACCACCTCTGAGACCATCCCCAACAGCTCAGGCAGGGAGACTGAAGTACAGCAGGGCAAGCAGTACACAAACAGAATCCCACCATCAGAAGTAAACACTCAAAATTCTGGGATTATCTGGTTGGACACCTGGAAACAGGGGTGGGAGCACAATAGACTAATGTGACCACCTCCCTGGCCCCTGGGATGGGTCTGCTGCAGTACCAGGAAACCCGGAGGACATAACTAGGAAAGATTAACCTCACCAGCCTTGTCTAACCAGGTTTTTGTCAAGCCAGGTCAATGTACTCATAAGATCCTGGATGGCTGATATCTTCCTGTTAACTGACCTGGCACTAAGCAATAGGACCTTCAAACTCAAGGGCATGTTGCCAGAACACCCCAGCAACCCTGTACTGGAGAGAAAGCCAGGAGGAGGAAGCAACCTTTGCCTGGAACAACCTGCCCGGCCCCCACATCCTATTTCTTCTACCCCCACACACAATTAACAGAAGCCCCTTGATCTCTGCCAATCATCCACTTTCCTAGGCACATGCCCCCTTTCTCCCAGTACCTAACCTTAAAGGCCAAGCCTTATAAAGGAGGAATGGGAGCTGAGACTGAAGGATACTGACTTGTGTGATGCCACCAAGTGAGTTCAAAGAGAGGTGGGATTTGAACTGGTCACTTCACAGCTCCTTTCCCTTACCCACTGCATAGCACTGTTGCAAGAAAATAGCCAAAGGGTTGATTTATTTTATTTTATCTTTGTTAACAGCATTACTAGATGTTCAACTAGTGCAAAACATCTCTTGGTTTCTTCAGCTGGGGATGATGCTACCAGTGAGGTCCAAGGTTATGATGGCTTCTCTTGTTTCGCTTCTCCTTCCAAATGGGGTATGGAAGGGGGAAAACAGGAGACAGATAGACACAAGCCACTGTTAATTGTGGCTACAGAAGTTTATACTTGCAACCTTTCCCCTCCATTTCTCTTTACCATCTGGTCTTTTTGCGGGCTCAAAAACCCCTGCTTATTCCAGATACTTCTTATATACTGTCTCATGACAAATTGGACTTCTTTTGCAGCCCTTGCCTCAAGCTCAGAGTCTTACACAACAGGAAAAAAGGTGCTTAATGGCTTAAGAGCTGCTACTGTCCAGTTCTATTTCCAGTGCTTTAAAATGTCTTGCATGAAGATTCCCTCAGTATACTTTACCTACAAACATTTTCCTAGAATGTGACCAAGCTATACTTTTTCTTTAAAAAACTTGTTATAGCTCATGTTATTGTTGGTTGTGAGTGTATTTTTCAGACACTGCCAGAAATAACACTGAGCCTGTGGGTTAGTTGGCCATTCGAGGACAGAGTTACTGCACAGTCTCTTCCGGAGGCGGAGATACCTTGATTTTTGCAGAACCTTTTCAAGAAATATAAGTATGATTACATCTATTTTTTCCTCCATAAGACGCTGGTGTGCCATATAAAAGGCTGTCATAAAGTTGCCACTTGCGATGTACCTATTTGTCAGCACAAATATAGTTTTTCTGCTCCCTTGTATACTCTCAGAAAGGTTATCCAAAACTGGCTGTCCTGGTATCCAGTCTCTTTCCTCCAAACATAAATTGAATGGTTTCTCTTTCTCATCTTCCAGTTTTTCGATTAATTCTTCCTGGACCCATTCAGCGACTGCTGGATCTTTCTTATCATAGGCAACAAAAGCATCATACACAACTTCAGATGAAAATAGGGGTTTATACCCTTTTAACTTGGCAGTGAAGAAGTGGTAGATATACCACACATCCCAGAAATACAGGTAGCTTGTAACTGTAGTAATCATTAGAAACAGAATTACTGAGACTGACAATAAGTATAGGATCTGGGATAAGTCCAGCTCACAGGTGTCCAAATCCAACAAGACCACGCTTTTACCTCTCCAGGCACCTGGACCCACACAAGTTACGTCTGTTGCCAGGAAAGGAATAGTCACATTAGTCTGGTTGACCCACCAGACAAACCACACCATATCACAATTACATTTAAAAGGATTGCCATGTAAAAGCAATGTTGTCAGATTGTTGAGAATGTCCTTTGGAAAGCTAGAATTCTTAAGCGTTTTGATCTTATTAAAACTGAGATCTAAATATTTTAGATTAGAAGCATTTTGAAGAAAATGATCTGTCAGCTTTTTGATTCTGTTGTTTTGCAGTGTGAGGTTTCGAAGTGTCCTAGAGCAGTTTGACAACTCACGGGGGACTGTACTCAGCTGGTTATTTCTAAGATCCAAGACCTCCAAATGCACCAGAACCTGAAGTTTCCCCCAGTTAAAAGACTTCAGTTTGTTGTCGGCCAGCCTGAGCTCCTTAAGGGTTTCAGGCAGGCCATCAAACACACCAGGAGGTAAAAAAGTCAGAGAATTGTCAGAAATGTCAAGGTGCTTTAGGCTGCTTAGGTTCTTGAAGAATGAATAGTATTCAGTATTTCCATCTTTCCATAGCACATCTAAGTGATTCTTTTTAAATTCCAATGTTTGGAGTGATGTACTTGCCATTCCTTTATCAGTGGACATAGAAATCTCATTCCCGTTCATGATCAATGTCTTCAAAGAATGCAAATTTCTGGTAAAACCCAACATGTGAGTGATCCCTTCAGCCTGGAAATAATAGCTGTTATCACTAAGGTCTAGAACTTCCAATTTTTTCAGCTCTTTAAAGGCAGTTGGATATAGTAAATCAAGACGATTTTTTGAAAAATCCAGGTATTTTAAGTTAGGCAAAGAGTGGAATTCAGTTCCATTTAAAGTTTGGCTCATAGCATTTCCTGACAAATTAATGCACTTAAGAAAACTGAGTTGCTTGAAATCAGTGGGGTTGATAAAAAACATGTTGTTTCTGCTTAAATCTAGCATTTTACCGTATTTGCTACAAGGCTCAGTGGCAAAAGGCAAGGAACGAGCAGCCTCTACTTCTTTAGATTTGCAACTTCGTCCATATTCATCGTATCTGAAATAAGTCATATCTTGCAACATAATGCTGTTACTTTGATCCAGTACTGAGTCTGTTCCTGAAGACCTGGGAACAGAGTAAAATATATTACTGGATTCATTTGAAAGAGGGGATATTTTATTGAAGGAAAGGTTTATGGTTTTCAGAGCATGGAATTTTTTAAACATACTCAAGTCCACATTCCTGATAAAATTAGTTCCAAAGTCAAGCAAACGAAGCTTTTTAAGAGGAATTAACTTATGTAGAGTGTGCTTTTCCAGGTCCTGGAAAACATAGCCTCTGATCCTTAAAATTTCCAGATTAACAAGATAAGAAAATGTATCCGATAGACTCATATATGAAGGATATTCACGCAGTGCAAAATTGAAAGACCAGTCCAGCTCCACAAGGTTGGGAAGGAACTTTAGAAATTGAGCATGCTCAATTTCCTTAGCTAAATAATTTTGTGAAAGATCAAGCACTTCAAGATACACCGTATTCTTAAACCAGTTAGGATCCACTGAGTCAAGGGAGGTGCTGTGTAGCCGCAGAGTTTTTAATTGCTTCAAGGAATCAAAGGCCTTAGGGTGGATTGTAATCCTTTTGTTGGGGCATTCTGTACAAGTATATGGAGTATTGTGACAGCGAGGGCAGTTGCCACTTAAGTCAAGAATTTCCAAATTATGAAGGTTGCTTAAATCATGTTCACTGACATTTTGAATCAAGTTGTTATAAAGATACAGTTCCTTTAAACTGGATGGCAGATTCTGTGGGACTTCTGATAAGTTATTAGCTTTCAAGGACAACACTGTTAAGTTCCTTAAGTTCTGGAAGGCTGCTCCCTCAATTTTAAAGGAGTGATTGCAGGGGTTGCGATAATAGCAGTTCTGCCCTAGGAAAAGATGTTCTAGGTTCTTAAGTTCTGAAAAATTATCTTTCTTGACAGAAGAAATGTTGTTTGCTTCAAGACTTAGAAGACGTAACTTAGGAGGTAGACCCCGTGGAACCTCTGAAAGCTGATTTCCATCCAAATACAATGATTCCAACTTGGTGAGTTTGGCAAAACTGTCTGTTTTGATCTGCAGACTCCTGTTGCACACATGATCCTTAGGCCCCAACATGGCAGGTACACAATTGCACCTGAAATCAATCTCCAGAAGGTTCTCAAGATGCTCAAAGAAAATCTGGTCAATCCCTGGGATGTGATTAATGGAAAGTGTCAGGTTGGTAACACTGCTAGGAATTCCTTCTGGGAATTTTGTGAGACGACGGTCAGTGCAATCCACTGTTATATAAGTACCTGAGACATTATGCACATCACAGGGCAAGGTTTTAGGAAACTGTATGGCTGACATCATCTTTGGAAACAGGGAGAGTATGAAGAAAAGCAATCTACTTGTGCTCCAAGGATGAATTGCCTGGAAGGGGAAAAATGCATAATCATAAACTAAACTTAATATTCAAATATCTAGGAGAAATCTTTTATCACTCATTAAATAATTGTAGATTGTGGGTTCCTGTGTGTGCAAGAGGCTTGAGGCTCTGTATAGATAATTTCTGAAAAACAATGTTAACTGCTTCACATTTACCAGCACCGTGGCACCAGTTGTACTCTAGCTTCATAGCAATTACTTACAAACACACAGTGTTTGTAACTGTGTTTGTTACAGTTACTACAAACACAGTGTCGGAGAGGGGAGCATGGTGAAAAGGAATCTTCACTTAATTTTCATGTTTCTGAGGGACAAACTAGAAGATACAACTGAGAGTTGTAACTGCATCTCCCATCACTTTCAAGTTTGTCAAATAATTGTGTGTGGGGAGGCAAGCTAGGGATGTGCATGAACTGGTTCGGAGGTCCTTTTCCAGACCTCTGAAGCAGTTTGGCCAGTTCGGCAGTGGGGGGTTACCTTTAAGGAGCAGGGAGGGTACTCTCCCCCCGCCACTGGCTGCATTTTTCCGCCAGTGCTGTGCTCAAAATCACTGGTGTTTGGCAGCAAGAAGGCCACTCTTCTGGTCTGACACTGACTGGGGTGGCAAGAAGGTACGCTGCTGCCCCATGCCAGTGATTTTGAGCACAGCACTGGCAGGGGAAATGTGGTGTGTGTGTGTGTGTGTGTGTGTGTAAGAGAGAGAGAGAGAGAGCACCCTCCCTGCTCCTTAAAGATACTCCTTAAAGATACTTCATGCATGAGCAACAGCCATTTGTGTGGTCAGCAACCATGCAGAATTCTCTGTAATGGGAGATTTAAGCATGGATCTTAGTCAAATCATCTAGTTTTGGGCTTTGAATGACCGATTGTAAGATTTTCCCCTAGTTATACAGAAGTCAGCAGAATGATGAAATTTGCCACTTGGGTTATTTTCATGCTGAAGGGAGGAAGAACATTTTTACATGATGGGACATTGCTGAGCATGAGAACCACCCCACCACCTCACCCTCCAGTTTTCAAAGGTTACACATCCAGACATGTGGATAAGTGCTCTTAATTTTGTTTTAAACTTTTCAAAATTCTAAGAGCAGTTCTAAAACACCAACAGAGATCACAGTAATCCTCATGGACAATTTCCATTAGATGCTCATAGAGCTATTCTTAGCTTTTTTAAATGTACTTGTTGAAAGAAATATAGGTGATATCTGAGAAACAATCACATTTCATCTAGCACACAGGGTGGGAGGGGAGAACCCTCCTGCCCTCCATAAATTGTGCCCCTGAGTATATTTATTTATTTTATTTATTTATTTGATTTATATACCGCCCTTCCAAAATGGCTCAGGGCGGTTTATATATAGAGACATTGTATATCCATTTTGTTTTCTCCTTTTCTCCCAGTCATATTTGTGAAGAAGGTAGCATCTCTGCCGTCTCTGTTTCATCTTTGATTTAACCATTCCCATTTTCTTTCTTTATTTGGGGAACAACTTTTGAGTTGGATATTTTATAGATCTGGTGAAGATTTATAACTCAACTCAAGATTTACCTTGCTTCCTAATTTTTTTTTTTTTTAAAAAAACCCTATTATTGTTTTTATTACGCTTTTAGGGTTAAATTATTAAAACACCCTTTGTTTCAGACCAAATGTAATTGTTTTCATTATTTGTTGTGAGCTAAACTGATAATTGTCTGCTGAAGAGAGGTATACTAATGTATGACAAATAAAAATAAACAAACTTTTTATTTGCAAAGAATCAACAACAAAACACTGCATGTCTACTGGTTTATCTTGAAACAAAATTAACTTTCAGAATGTGTGTTTTAGTACATGTGAATAACTAAGTATGCAATTATGTCGAAAGATAGATGCTTACCCTGATGCCCAAAGGTAGGCACACGTATCTCTTCTCTTCCTTCATCGTGTAGAAAATCAAACAGTTTTTTTCAATTAAAAGCCACCTGCTAAACTTTAAAAAAGAAGAAAAAGTGTAAGGTTGCTATTTAATACGAACTAATTTGGAGCTGGTATCATTACATTGAATCGGGATGATTACCAGGGGTGTCGCTATAATTGAGTGGATGGGTTCAAAGAACCCCGACCCTCCATTTCATGAGAGGCCCCCTGCTCCACCCCTTCCTGTTTTCTCCATTATGTCCATCATTCTGAGAAGCCGCTGGGGAGAGGGGCAAACACAGGCCCTGATGTTGACACTTTTTGCACTTGCAGGAATAATTGAATCACACAGTTCTCTCAACCTGGCACCACTTCCACAAACTCTGAAATATGCCTCAGGCATGATAGATGTTTCTGTGGCTGAGATGTATACGTTCATACATTAGGTTGCTTATACAAAATAGCTGGCCTTTGATCAAAGTGACTAAGTCTTAAGTTTGTAATATAAGCACTCTTTCGTTTAAAATGCCACTGTAATCGTGTACAGAAAGCAGGTCCGGAAGTCCCACCCCATCCTGATGTGTCACTCCCTCATCTCACCCTGCTGCTCGTGGTTACAGCAGCATTTGTCTGAAGAAGTGAATGCCGTGACTGTGAGGGAGGGTGTCTCCATGATCAGGAGGCTGGGGTCTCCCAGCAGGAAATTAAGGAAAGGGCAGGTTGAGAAAGGGTAGCTGGACAAAGCTTCAAACAGTGCCAAAGAACCATGGATGTGATCTGGAAACAGGATGTCTGGGTAGCAGTGGTGGCACCAGGGAAAAATTGAGGGGAGGAAGCACAAGGACAAAGTGAATTTCTGGATGGGCAAACTGTGTCCCACATTGTTAGATTTCTGAAACAGAAATGGGTGGGCAGCTACTTTTTTGAGGCAGTGCTTGCCCACCCTTGCCCTCCCGCAGGGGCCGCCCTTGCTGGGTATCCCAGAAATGTGACTGAAAGGAAACCAGTGGAAAGAGGACTCCCAAGTTAAAATGGCTGATGGAAGTGCAAGAGAGTAGAAAGTAGGCTATATAGTATATGCGGGGGTGGGGGAGGGTTAACCTTTAACAGATGCTTGATCTGTAGATGTTAATGTTTATTTCCATGTCATAAAGGAACTTAACCTGTTAATTTTAGCAAATCAAGCTATTGTTAAGGGCATAAGAAGAGACCATACTGTCTTTGTTTTTGTTTTACTGACAGCTGTGAGTAAGTATATGTAAAGATGTGTAGAGGAAGTAGAAGCCTGATGGAAAGAGGGAAGAAAAGGAGCTGCAGAAATGAGGGAGGGAGGAAGTGAAAGTTGGAGACAATCTCAGGCAGGGCCTAGGGACATGCCAAAGGAGCTTGTGGGAGGAGGGTGAATTTCACATCTTGAACAAACCACCCAAATCTTTGAGGCTGCATTTCTCTCTATAAAATGTTTGACTAGGCTAGAGCAAACCCTACCTTTGGAATAGTGAACTCTCATAAACACAACTGAAATCTCTATTTTCATTTTTTGTTTCCCTCTTAGACAGCCTTATTCTCCCTATTGGTATACAAGCAACCTTAGTAAGTAAAATGCTGCACCAGCAATATATTATTAACATATGAAGTCAAGAGCCAAACAATATGAGTATGCAAGTGCACGCATTAGAATGTGCTTCCAAGAGGAAAAAGAAAGAGGAGAGCTGGTCTTGTGGAGAGGAAAGCTGGTCTTGTGGTAGCAAGCATGATTTGTCCCCTTAGTTAAGCAGGGTTGACCCTGGTTGCATATGAATGGAAGTCTAGAAGTGTGAGCACTGTAAGATATTCCCCTTGGGGGATGGATCCACTCTGGGAAGAGTTGAAGGTTCCGGGTTTCCTCCCTGGCTTCTCCAAGACAGGGCTGAGAGAGATTCCTGCCTGCAACTTTGGAGAAGCTGCTGCCAGTCTGTGAAGACAATATTAAGCTAGATAGACCAATGTTCTGACTCAGTACAGGTGAAACTCGGAAAATTAGAATATCGTGCAAAAGTCCATTAATTTCAGTAATGCAAATTAAAAGGTGAAACTGATATATGAGACAGACGCATTACATGCAAAGCAAGATAAGTCAAGCCTTAATTTGTTATAATTATGATGATCATGGCGTACAGCTCATGAAAACCCCAAATCCACAATCCCAGAAAATTAGAATATTACATGGAACCAAGAAGACAAGGATTGTAGAATAGAACAATATCGGACCTCTGAAAAGTATACAGTGTACTGTGCTTGATTGGCCAGCAAACTCGCCTGACCTGACCCTATAGAGAATCTATGGGGCATTGCCAAGAGAAGGATGGGAGACATGAGACTAAATAATGCAGAAGAGCTGAAGGCCGCTAATGAAGCATCCTGGTCTTCCATAATACCTCATCAGTGCCACAGGCTGATGGCATCCATGCCATGCCGCATTGAGGCAGTAATTGCTGCAAAAGGGGCCCAAACCAAGTACTGAATACATATGCATGCTTATACTTTTCAGAGGTCCGATATTGTTCTATTCTTCAATCCTTGTCTTCTTGGTTCCATGTAATATTCTAATTTTCTGGGATTGTGGATTTGGGGTTTTCATGAGCTGTACGCCATGATCACCACAATTATAACAAATTAAGGCTTGACTTATCTCGCTTTGCATGTAATGCGTCTGTCTCATATATCAGTTTCACCTTTTAATTTGCATTACTGAAATTAATGGACTTTTGCATGATATTCTACTTTTCCAAGTTTCACCTGTATATGGCAGCTTCCTATGTTCCTAAACCATTGATTCAGGAACAAATTGATGGTTGGGAGGGGGCAATTTTTTGAAAAACAGCATAGGGGAAGTGTGAATCTCAAACTTCTCTTTTCAGTTCCAACCCTGTTAGCTTCCTCGCATGGCCATTTTTTGATGATAAAAGAGACATGTCCAGTAAGAAGAATATGTTTTTGTGCTCGTGGCCCCAAGCTGACCAAATACTGCACTTTGAGTCAAACCCTACAGGCTCAAGTTTCCTGCAATGTTTGTCTGTTTGGCTCATCCCACGTGCCTCATTTTAAGCTTAATTGTTATACCATGCAGCCATTTGGGCTACTCAAATACATTTTGTGGTGACAATTCCACCCAAGTCCAGGTTATCCCAGCTCATTCTTATCATGTGAGCAAGCTCTTTTCCAGGAGAGAGGTTGAACTTTGCCCTCTGTAATCGTATGGTGTAGGGGAGGCTGTGCCATGAAGCAAGGTGAAGCAGTCATTTCAGTTGGCTGATTATTGGGACACCACTCAGGTGGCAAAATACTCCCTGCTGCTACTATCAGAGCAGCTCTTTTGGAACAATCAGACTCTTGAAAACTTTGCACCCCTTGCAAAGCTTGCAAGAAGCATGAGGGTAGAAGAAGAAGCTGCTGGCAACCTTCCCTCCTCCCGGCCCCCCTGTCACTTTCAAAGTTTGCAAGGGTTGGTTCTGAAAAGGAGCTGGCCCCCAGTAGGGGCATTGGGCAAAGGCACACTTTATGCCTTGCCTCAGGCACTGCAATACTTTGGGGGCCCCAGTATGGTGTCTAAGTTTATGGACATAGTAGTGAAAGCTGATTCACAAGGCTAACAAATACAAAAATTAACGTCCTGCTTTGCAGATGGGACATACAGTATGTATCATATCTGTAGACATCAGTTCTGTGCATGTGTACTTGGGAATAATACCCATTGCATTCAGTGGGACTTAAGTTAGCATGCTTAGCTCTGCATGGCTAGAAATAATTCACTCTCAGTGCAATTGTATCCTTATCTCTACAGAAATTACATGAAGACCTGAACATAACAATGAATTAGGATACATGAATGGGATGGACTTGGAATAAATGAAGTATGAGAGGAAACAGAATCACAGAAAGGAGCAGATAGGAATAGAACAGAATGTAGAAGAGGATGATAACTTCTCTAAAAAAACCCTGCAAGAATCAGTTCCAAACACAAGGCTTCCAATAAAACAACTCAAGCTGCACTTACCATTCTATGGGTTGCTTTAAGGCAGAAAAGTGTCTTATTCCTGGGGAGAACAATGTTAGATGGAGATAACAACAAAGACACCTCACAGCTTCAGATCCAGTAGCAAAAAGAGAATAAATGTAAAGTTGTGCCGTCAAGTTGGTGTCGACTCCTGTACAAAGCAAAATAGTTCACTAAGATGAATGATATGGAGTACTTTCTTTCCCCTTCAAGTCAAGAAGAAACTTGCAAAATCAATAGCACATGAAACAGCTGCCACCACTACCTACTTCCTCAAATGCTAGTATTTAAACTGAGCTACTGGAACTTCTCGTTTTCCCCCAATTAAGAATAACTTGTGGTATTGGTTGTTCTTTGTTGAAGTCTCTATTGTCTTTGAAGCTATGAGCTTGCTAGTCAAATAAAGCTGCCTGGCCTAGTTCTCACCAAGGGAGTAAAATTGTGTCTAAACGGTACTACTTCAGAATGTAGGTAGGAGCTCACATGATGGAATGCTCCTTCATATAGAAAACGTTTGTTACCCACAGAAAAGGTCAAGTCAAGGAGAAGTCAAAGTCAAGTCAAAAAAGTAAGTCAAGGAGAAGGGTGGCTAAAATCCTTTCCCCTGGCATACAGTTTTCTATAGTCAAGGCATTGTGTGTGGAGGAGTGATCATATGAAGCACCACACATAGTCTGAAGTGGTACAGCCCAGGCATTGCAAGAACTACTCATAGCTTTGCCTTCATGTAAAGACACATTGCCCGCAATGTTAATTTAAGACTGTCACAACTTGCAGACATGCATCTTACCTCTTTTCCATCCACAACACATTTAGGTTCAGCTGAATATAACAAGTGCCAGGAATCTTTTGAAAAGACCTTTGAAGCAGGTAGGTGTCCAATGGGTAAAGATGACCAAACATTTGAATTAATGTACTCGGATGAGAAATACTGACATGCCCAAAGCTATGAAGGAATTCCAACTGCAGAGCTGAGAAAAGAAACTTAAATTTCCTTCCCAAGTTGCACAAATGCCCTTGTGATAGTCCAGCAGTGAACACTGGGGCAGGGGCTGAGTGGGGGAATGGGACGGTACCTGCTAACCCTACCTCCAGCCTTCACATGCTGATCAGAACTTGTACGCAAGATCGAGTGGATAGACTTTGAATGCTCCCTTTGTACCATCCTTTTTTGGAGGATACTTGTTATGTATTCAGAGCCAAATGCATAAGTCCCTGGGCACAAATTTCATTTGAGGCATGGGAGTCATAGGAACTTAGTTAGCTGCCATATACTGAGACAAACCATTGGTCCATCTAACCCATACTGGCAGTGGTTTCTCCAAGGTTGCAGGCAGGAGTCTCTCTCAGCCCTATCTTGGAGATGCCAGGGAGGGAACTTGGGACATGCCCAGAGTGGCCCCATCCCCTAAAGGGAATTTCTTACAGTGTTCACATGTCATCTCTCATTCAAATGCAACCAGAGTAGACCCTGCTTAGCAAAACATGCTTGCTACCATAGCCACCTAATGGTGCAGCAGGGAAGTAACTTGCCTAGGGAGCAAGAGGTTGCTGGTTCCAATCCCCGCTGGTATGTTTCCCAGACTATGGAAACACCTATATCAGGCAGCAGCAATACAGGAAGGTGCTGAAAGGCATAATCATCTCATACTGCACGGGAGATGGCAATGGTAAACCCCTCCTGTATTCTACCAAAGACAACCACGGGGCTCTGTGTTTGCCAGGAGTCGACACCAACTCAGGCACACTTCACTTTACCCTTCATAGTCTGGAGATTTATTTACCAGTACGCCTAACTTTGGGTGTGGGGCATGGTTGGGTAAAATTGTATTCTTCTATTTCAAGAATCTGAAAACCATCAGACTATGTCCATATAGCTTGATATTGTCTAAAATTACTGGTATGTATCTTTCTTAGCACTACCTATAGGTTGAACCTAGGGCATTCTGTATGCAAAGTACATGTTCTACCACTGAGCTCCAGCCGTGTTCCCCAGTGTAATGAGGATGGAAAGTACAGGACTTGAGAATGTGTGTGTCATTTTATTTGAAATACCCTTAGCAGTTGTTTTTAAGCAGATGACATTTATGTTTCTTTTAGTCTTCAATCATGTATAGCTTTGGGTCAACAACCAGGCTTGTAGGAGAGCCAATTTGAAGAAGGGACGGAGGAAGGATATGGTTGTGTTTAAGATTACCCCCACCCCCACAACATTTTCCAAATGTGGACAGTTTTATGACACCATCAAGCTTGATCTCTGTAAATTCATGTTTTTGGATGTGTCTGACCTGGTAAACCTAGTGGGCTAGGATATACTGTACATCTTCCTCAAAGTGGACATTTGGCAAAGATCATTGTATCTGACCTCCTGCTAGATTGGCAACTGAGGTGCCAGCTACAATTTTGCAGGGGTTGAATTTGGACATTGGTCTGCCAGTTAACAATCCATAGCATCTTGTTTATTTGGCTTTTTTCCTGCCATTGTATAAGTGATTCAAACAGGAAATGCAAATGTAAATTATTCTTTGATGCATTCGGATTACCTGAAACTGTTAATCCTGTCACCTTGCACCCTTGCATTAAGTGTTACTCAATCCAGTTGTTTGGCAATTAATGCTTTGTAAGGTTTTGGCCACAGTTCTTTTGAATTTGACTTTTAACCATGAATCAGAACAGACTTTTGACGTGTGTGTGTGTGGGGGGGGGATGTTACAGAGTCATTATTTTGCCTTTTGTCCAATCTTTTATATTGTTAGCCACAAATCTTCCACTGAAAAGCCAGAGAGAGCTAAAATCTAAGCAGCCAAAGTTTAGAAAGAAGTTCCTTTAGAAAGAACGCTTACCAGATTGTTTCCCTCCTTCCTTTTTTAAGCTTGAAGCAAGCCGTCAGCTACCAAATGACTTTAGTTTCAATTCACAGTAAAATGAAACTTAATTGCAAAAATATTCTCAAGTGTGGCCAACTTCCTTTTCATGCAACAGTCATCCAGGTGTGGCAACATTTTTTTTAAAAGTCGATACATGAAGTCCATACACGAAAAAAAAAGTCCATACAGAAAGTCGCTTCTACATGATCCACACCACACATTAAGGTCATCTGAGGAGGTCCGTCTCCAGTTACCACCGGTTCGTCTGGTGGCGACTCTGTAGCTGCTCTTGGGCTGTGGAATGCACTCCCAGCAGAAATCCGCAATCTGAATTCTTTATTGACCTTCAGGAGAGCCCTTAAAACCTATCTGTTGGGCCTGGCCTTCCAGGGTTTTTAATTAGTTTTAATTGTTTTAATGCTGTAACCTGGTTTTCAGGGTTTTTAAATTATTCTGATTGTGTAATTGTTTTTTATGATGTTTTAATTGTTAATTGATGTTTTACATTGTTTATATTTCTGTTTTAACTGTTATTGGTTTTAATAGTTTTGTTTTAATTGTAAATCGCCCTGAGCCACTTTGGAAGAGAGGTATAAAAATTGAATGAATAAATAAATAAATAATAAATGATGTTTCCTAAATACAAGCAATATCTTCAGAAGGATTACAGTGACCCTAGAGCATCAATGAGTGCTAGTCTCAAAGATTCTCAAGAAATATTCACTTGTAAAACTGTTCCTATAGATTCTAGCCATGTGATTACAGAATGGCTGCTCAACTTCAGCTCTTCTGCAGATGTTGGCCTACAATTCCCATAATCCCTGGCTATTGGCCCCTGTGGCTAGGGATTATGGGAGTTGTAGTTCAAAAACAGCTGAGGGGCCTAAATTGAGCAGGCCTGGATTACAGGAACAGTGTACAGCAGGTTTGAGGCTTGAGAAAGACAGGTGATTAATTTCCTAGAGCACCATGCACAAGCCTCCTGAGATAGCACCCCTCCATAAGACTTAGAACTTCTCAACTAGCAACTTGTCAACAATACATAAGCTCTAGCAGAGGAAGCCAATCAAAGCACTGGCTCCAAAACAGATCCCTGGGGACTCCATTTCTTACTTCCCTTTTTTGTGAAAATTGTGGATACAGTGTACTTTTTAATTATTATTAGTTACTAGGGATGTGCACAAAACTCATTTTGTGTACTGTTTTGAGTTCAGAACAGAATGCAAAATGCGCAAAACACCCTGTCAGACAAACTGGTCAAGCCAGTTGTTCCAACGGAACAGCCCCATTCCACCAGACTGTTCTGGATGCCATTTTGGAATCCAAAATGGCACTCTTTCTGGCTGCCACACATAGATAGTGGCCATTTGCATGGTCAGCATCACCACACAAATGGCCACCACACATGCGCAGAGGCCAGAAAGAGATCTGATTGTTCCGAATGGAACAGGGTTGTTCCATTCGGAGCTTGAAACAGGCCCCCTTTAAAAGGGTATTCCATTCCGAGCGTGGAAACTCAAATCACCCTGTTTAGAGGTGGAATGTTCCAATATCGGAATGTTCTGCACATCTCTATTAATTACCAGTTTATAGAAGTACCTTTCCTCTTATCCTATGACTTTTAAATTCAGGAAGTACTTATTCCATGAGGTACTTTGTCAAAAGCTTTTGAAAGTCTCAATTTACAGTGTCAGCTATATATCTTTACATCTGTTGACACTCTAAATGTTTAGTGAGGCAGGACCTACTTTTGTAGAAACCATGCTGATTTCCTTCAGCAAGACTTGCTCTATATGCATCAGTGTCTTAATAATGCTTTCCAGCAATTTAGGCTTGAACAGATGACAGTTTATCATCCAGTAGTGTTACCAATCTGTCCAGGATCCCTTTTTCCAAAATTGGTGTAATGTTGGCTAGCTTCCAGTCCTATGAAACAGAGACCAATTTTAGGGACAAGTTATCTATTTTTGCTAAAAGACCAGCCATTTCACATTTGAGTTCTTTAAGAGCTCTTGAGTGGATGTCATCTGGACTCTATTATTTGCTAATTTATAATTTGTTGACACTCTAGAATGCATTAGTTCTTTTCTTCAAACTCCATTCCTGAAAAGACAGTTCAGGAATGGGTATTTGTCCTACATCTTCTGTAGCAAAAACAGATAGAAAAAACTCATTCAGCTTCACTGCACCTTCTGTATTGTCTGTAAGCATGCACTTCACTCCCTTGTCATCTGACAGTTCAACCGCCTCCCTCACCAGTTTCCTGCTTCATATATTTAAGGAAGTTTACATTGTTTACCTTGATGTTTGTAACCAGATGGTCTTCAAACCTTTTTTCACATCTCTTGTGGTCAGCTTATTTTCCCCCTGCAACTGTGCATTTCTTTTTGTTCTCATTGGATCACACATTCATCTCTTGAAGGAAGCTTTCTTGCCCCTGTATAGCATTTGTTGTCTTTACTCATTAGCCTGTATTGCTTTTTTTGGTCTTTACTTGTTAGCCATGTTGCCATCCAACTTGGTACTTGCCAGGTTTTAGGTCCACATGCCAGCTGAGCTAGTTGCCTGCCTCATTATCAGAAATAGCAGAGAATTGTGTGTGGTCATCCACACTACCCTCCTGAAACAGCTGTGTCAAATATTAATTTTAACATGCACTTTGAAAGTAACACACATGCCATATAAGTTAATAAGGGAGGGGAAACCCCAGTTACTTTACCAACCATTCACATTGATCAGTGGTCCACAAATTTAGGATTATCCCACTAGCCAGCAATTATTTCTACTCACCACCAACCCCCTTCTCTTCTCCTTTCCATCACATAGGTAGAGAGCCTAAGAGAGAAGCAGGTCTTCACTCACTTGCACTGAGGATAAGAAGATAAGAAACAGCAGGGGCCCTCTGCGACTGCTGAAGAGGGATTTCTGTTTCTTATCTTCTCAAAAATAACATTGGAAATGAGATCTCTGGGGAGATCTGTGTGGTGCTGGGTGCCCTGTTCACCAGAGGAGAGCTGGTTTTGTGGTAGCAAGCATGACTTGTCCCCTTAGCTAAACAGGGTCCACCCTGGTTGCATATGAATGGGAGACTTGATATGTAAACACTGTAATATATTCCCCTCAGGGCGGTGATTCCCAAACTGGGAGCCTCCAGATGTTGCTGAACTACACCTCCCATCATCCCCAGCCACAATAAATTGTAGCTGGGGCTGATGGCAGTTGTACTTCAGCAACATCTGGAGGTGCCCAGTTTGGTAACCACTACCTTAGGGGATGGAGTCGCTCTGGGAAGAGCAGTTAGGTTCCAAGTTCCCTCCCTGGCTTCTCCAAGATAAGGCTGAGAGAGATTCCTGCCTGCAACCATGGAGAAGCTGCTGCCAGTCTATGTAGACAATACTGAGCTAGACGGACCTATGGTCCGACTCAGTATATGGCAGCTTTCTATGTTCCTATGAGGGTCAGGGCCACTCATCACTGGTGAGCAAACCAGTGGATCGGTGGATGCCTTACATCGACTTAATGCTGCTCACCACTCTTTTGTTCCCTGGGCCAGAGGCGTATCTAGGGTGGGGCAGGCATGGCACATGCCCTGGGTGCCACTTGAAGGGGGGGCGCCATTCTTAAAAATTAAAAAAAAAATTTAAATGGCTGCCAAAAAGAAAATGGCCACTGTGCATGCTCAAATGGCCTCTGTGAGGCCCTAGCCATGCCAGGCCTTGCAGAGGCCATTTGAGCATGCACAGCAGCCATTTTGTTTTTAACTGCCATTAATTTTTTTTTTTTTAAACGGCCACCGCACATGCTCAAATGGTCCCTGTGAGGCCCTAGAGGCCAGCAGGGGGAGGGGGAACCTTTGCAGACTCCACCCACACATGGCCTTTAGGAAGCCCCCCCGAAGGGGCTACAGGTAATTTAAAAATATATATATTTAATATAAGTCACTGTACACATATTCAGTTTGGCATTAAGTACAGAGAATCAGGGCTTGTGAATACTGAGCTGAAGCTTATGAGCTAGGATTGTATTCATTTGCTATTATTTTGCTTCTTGTGATAAGTGAGTTAAATGTGATGTCTTAATAATATGACTATTAATGGTGAGTTTGTTTTTGAATCAGTGTGAAATCCTTAGTATTAAGGCCCACTGGGAGTTTCTTGCTCTCTTTCTCTCATTTTAACTGTCTTTCTGAAATACTAGACTATATTCCAAGCAGTGACACAGTTTACTCTGCATATCCTTTAATTATTTACAGAGTATCTGGGAAAATTCAAATTCTCCATTTATTTTTAAAACTTATGTAATAGCTATGCTACAATGCATAGTAGAGAATTAGACAGGCACTTCTGTTTAGTTTTCCAAGTACACCTCCACATAGTATTTGGGTATTTCATGAGCCCCAGCATACTGAAATTTGTAGTTTTCCAGCATTTTTTGGTCTGGCTACATCCACTGCTAAATAGTTTTTGAAATATTAAAAGATTAACAAACTTGACTTGTATTTTTCAGCTGATATTATGGTAAAGTTATCTGAAAAATGGGTGTCAGATGTTTGGACAGGGGGCGCAATTTCAGTGCTTGCCCTAGGCGCTATTTTCCCTAGATACGCCTCTGCCCTGGGCTATTGCAACCTAGCACCATTTCCCTCCTTTGCCTTCAGTTTTGTCCTCACAATTTGTCCACACTTCCATTTAGGCAGATGGTCTGTTGACACCCATGATTTTTATGGGCATCCAAGTCACCAGCATGGGGAATTACAATTACAACTAGTTAGATAAAATGGCACTGAGAGCAAATGAGAGCACAGCAAGAAAAAAGTCATTAAAGGGATTTGGCAGTCTCATGGAAGGATATGTCTTATTGACTACTAACCTGATGGCTATGCTGGTAACCCCCCCAGAGATGAAAGTTTGGGCGGCATAGAAGTTTAATAAATAAATAAATAAATAAAGTTGCCTCCAGGTTCAGGGTGAATATGCTTCTAATTGCCAGTTGCAGGGTAGCAAGAACAAGAGGAGTCTGTCTTCATCTCCTGCTTGTGGGCTTTCCAGAAGCATCTGGTGGGTCATTGTAGGAAATGGGATGCTAGACTAGATAGGTCTTGGGCCTGATCCAGCAGGGCTGCTCTTAGGTTATTTCCCAATGCAATGTGAATGTGCTTGCAACAAGTGCCAAATGCTGCAATAAATAAATAAATAAATGGGAAGCATCTTTTGATATTCTAACCCCCCCCCCACAAAAAACCTCACTACAAGACAAGCCATTTTCGTTCATCCCTAATAAAACACTAATCTACACTTGTGTACCCCCACATTAGAGGTCCAGTAGCAACATGCTTACGAAAGCAAGCTCTCTCCATATCAGGACAGAAACCAGTTTGCTTGATCTCACACTTGCTCCTCCTTCCTACCATTTGAAGTGGCCCAATTCCCCTCTACACCTAGCCCACAGAGCAAGCTGTAGTGTAGGAATGGGCTGTTTTGAGTGTTTCAAGTACAAAAGAACCCTTTTAATAAAGTGCCTGTTTCGAGCTCAGAACAAAACCATCCTGTTTTGACATTAGAGTGTTATTTTGGAGGCCAATTTTTCCCTTGCTGATTGGTTTTCTGGCATTTACTTCCACATTTATATTTTTATTAGTTTTCTATGTACCAATGTGACTTCCAGTTCATCTTTCAACATAGTTATACTGTAACATCTATATTTGCTCTTGTATAAATATTTTGTTTTCTGGCATTTGCTTCCAATTGGCTTGCAATCTTCTTGGTTCACTTGTTATCATACAAGTCAAATGTTGTCATGGGCAACTGTGCCCCCATTGGCTGAAGGGAAAGGGGAGGGGGACACAAAGAGGGGAATTTCAAAATATATTCAAAGGGACTAGGAGGAACAGAGCACCCTTATAGTGTGCCTCTCCTGAAGAAGATACATCCGGCAGAGAGGAAGAAGGAATCAAGGAAGGTTTGATTTTGTGGTTTTCTTTTATCCGCACTGAGTATAATATGCTGTGCTATTGCTGTTATAACTATCTGGTTTTGCTGGATCTCAGATTGACAAAGGCAGAACTTGGGTGCCTTCCTTCCTTGAGTTGTGGTTTGTTTTGTTTGTGAGATAGTGCTGTGGTGAGAAATGGACAGTGGTACATACCTCCCCCTCTCTCATATATTTCTTGGTGATTGCTGTGATGAGCTCCATGATGTTATTTTCTGTTGCTGCTTGAGAGCCAATCACCACAATCAGACTTTAAGGATAATGCTGTTTTACGATTTATTGAGAAAACTTTAACACAATAATAGACAAACCTTTCCAGATGTCATTTGAAACAGAGATCCAATAGATAGGCTTATCACATGAGTTAAAAAGTTTTCAGTTGGTCCCATTTTTGTAAGCTATATGGCATAATATGGAAGCAAAAAAACACTTAGGCAATGTTGTATCAACGTTCTTTGGCAGGCAAGTGACAGATACTGTAAAGACTCTGAATCCAAAGCAAGTTAAGTTGTTTGTTTTAGTAAGCAGACATTTAAACTGAAAATGGTTTTCAGTTTAACTTTATCTACTGTTCCCTTATTGCTGTAACCAGCACAGAAGGAGAAATAAAACGATCAAGAGAAGTGAAATCCATTTTAAAATTCTATTCAAATTTTTGTCACTGTAGATTTTTGGCCCTGGATCAAGAGTACCAATTCTGTTTTACAAGTATTTATCTTTGTAGTGTAATCCAGCAGCTGCAACTTATATTCATTAAAGACATATTTTGCTACTAACTGCATGTACACAGATTTCATGATTGTGAGTATACCAACTTTGGCACCTATCTTGACCAACTTTTAGTAATCTCTTGAAAAAACTGCTGACAAATCAAGTTTATACAACAAAATTATTTACAGGATTGTTTCACTTCCCCTATAGAGAAAGCTTCTGAGAATATATATGGTCTTGTGAGAATTTGATTTTTTTTAAAGGAGAAGCTGATACCTTACAGTGTATTCCTTGTATAAAGTAAGTTTAAATGTTTATCTTCTGCATAAGCAGCAGCTTCAGCTCCCTACTAAAAGAGAAGAAATCCAATTCAAGGGTATATCACTCAGACTTCCCTAACCCATTAGGCATCAATAAGAACAGTGTGAGTTCTTATGATGTTTTAAGATTGCTTCCTTTTATAGCACATACCAACTATGACAATCAAGTTATCGGACAGAAAAGAAGAGACTCTGGGCCCCTTCTCATATTACCCTCACAGCATGGGCACTGGTGCTACATGGCATCAGAACCACACAGGTAGTCTCAGAAGCCCTAGGCTATGCAGGTGGTCTACACTGCAGCTCCTTCCCATTCTAACATTGCCTCGATTTCCAGGAAGAGTAACACGTGTCTAAAGCAATTCTGACACTTTCTTTATGTTGCAACAATTCCTATGCCCCAGCAAGAAAAGGCACCAGAACAGATCAGAACCAAATGAGTGAGGTGCAACTGAGTGTTACAAGAAAGAAAGAAAAAACAAAGTGTCATACACCAAATACTGGTGTAAGCAGTTAAAGTAGATTTTGAAAGAGACTCCACATGCTTTAATACTTGAAGTCACTAACCAAAACATATGAAACTCCAGCTAGGTCTGCTGCCACACTGAGTTAAGAGATAAGACTTGCAATTAAGTCCTCAAGTCAGCAATTTAAGATGCACTCTAGGGCGCATTCAGGTCCCAGCTATTTAGAGTTTTTCAGGATTCTTCCACAGCCATTTTCCAGAGATGCATAAGATCATCCTAACACAAAATATCTGCGAGCTTGACAGACACTGCTGTCTTCAGTAGGGAACATGACTGAGGCCATTTATCTAAACCTTTCGAGTTTGGAGCCTAAGATTCTGTTCTGAGTGGGGTTCAACAATCAGCAAGTGCATTTATTAGGTACAAACTCCTGAATTAACTTTGGCCTTTGCAAGGTATCACTGCCTTGCTAATTTTTATGCAACATTTGCCTCTTACCAAGTCAGCCAAATATCACTTCCCCCTTTTAAAGCCCAAAGCAGATTTATAAAAAGGTGTAACAAAATACATAGAGAGAAACCATTTTAAGATGCTGGTATTCTATACTGTCCATATTAGAAGAAGGAATGTACATATAGTCAACCTGAAGCTTTCATAGACATTCATTTCCTTAATAGAGCCACATTTGATGTAATGATGCATAATACAACATGCTGTAGTTATAGTGGGACGTGGCTGAACAGGTAGGACACAGATTCACCATTGTGTGTTCTTCGGATTGCTTCTGCCAGAATCATGGAAATATCAATAACCTAGAAGATAACACAGCAGCTTACTCAATGCATATAATAGCAAATCTTGCAAACCCCAAGAATACATTTATTAAAAAGCCTCTCATATTAAGAAGCCATTCAATTTGATTCAAAGAACCATAAGCTCAAGAGACCCACTAGCACTCTTCAAGATTTGCACAAGAGCTGACACTAGAATTCACACAGCTCTGTTGCAAGAAACTGTGCAAATGCAGAACATCTTAATATAGCTTAACTTTTCTCATGCAAGGTTTAGACTATGAGCAAAAGTCACCTCCCTCATGTGGAAGGGCACCTTTGAATTGGATTCGACCTGTCAAAAAATGTTGCATATGGGCAGTGAAAGTAAATAAATGTGCTAACCCAGCTCTAGCCACTAGAGGGACGTAATGTAAATCCAGTTTTCCCAACATTTGGAAAAACCATTCACCCAAGTTCCATTATTACAATGACCTGACCTTGTACCATTCGATGCAGTAGCTTACCACCTCCCCCTTTCATTGGCCAGACATCTAAATCAGCCTAACAACAAACAAATATCTAGGCAGCAGGCTGACCTCTCATTAGATACCCAATATATTCCTTACACTCTTTTGATCTCTTCTTAAAGAAGAGTGGCTGACATACCACCCAGAGATTCATCAGAGATGACTGAGCTGATGCGATGCACTACAGCCCACCCACACTACTTACAGAGGCAGGCTGCTCTGTACCTACTAAGCCGTCAACCCAGTAGGAGTAGCATTGCTACTATGCTGCAAAGCTTAGTAGGCACAGAGCAACCCCACCTCTGCAAGCAGTGTGGGCAGGATGTACAGTGCATCATGCAGCACTGCACAGCTCTGCACAGAATGCCAGCCAGTGTAAACAGCACGTTTCTAGATCCAAAGATTTCACAGATTTATCAAACAGCATAATTGCATTGTGCACCTTAAGCAATATTTCACATGAGTGATGGTGATGCAGTGGCTTGAGTCTCTTCAGCATCCTGTCTCTGACAAATGGGACAAAGCATTGTGGTTCTGTTGCTCTACAGGCAAGCACCCGATCCCCCACACATTTTCAACGGAGGCAGGGCCAGCAACAAGTTCCAACATGAAAGGCCCACAGGGCAGAAAATTTTACACTGTGGACATTTTCCTGTGGCCTTATTTCCCAGATTTTTGCTGCATTCCTAAAACTTATCGAGGTGCTTCTCATGAGCAGTGGGAAGCACCAAGAGGAGGTTTGCGGGGAGAGTGGGCTTAGCCTGCTCTCCCCGCAGACAATCAGGAGGCAGCCCTGGGCTGCTGGATCAGCCGTCCACATGACTGCTGGCTCCGTCACGGAGCCAGGGGGCTGTGGGGACGCGCTGCTTGCAGCCTCCCGGCGGGGGTCTCCTCGTGTGCCGCCATGGTGCGGAGCCGCGCAGTGGCAACACACAATCAGGAAACCTGGGTTAGCGGAGGGCTCGCTCTGCTAACCTGGGCTAAGGGGAGGGCTACTTTGGCAGGCTAGCCACCAGAGAACCACTGGGCTCCCCCACGAGTTCTCACGATGGGGAAAAACCAGGCTGGGCTTCTTTAGCCCGGTTTTCCCCAATCACGAGAATAGCCTCATTGTTTTATAAAATGATAATGACCAAATAGTTTCAAAGTTGTAAATAACCTTTTTTCTAAGGTAGCATAACCTAGAGAATACACATCTTTAATGCACAGCTCTTTATTATGCTACAGTGCTCAATTCCTATGCCCCCCTCAAGATTTCAATGCTTCATTCCCACCCACCTTGCACAATATTTAAACTCAGGCACATATATATTTACTTGATTTCCAAAAAAACCAGAACTTATAAGTTAAGCTTCAAATTGGTATTTAATACTTAAACATTAAGTGTGCTTTATTAATTCCTCCCACCATATCAAATATTTTAATTCAAGTCGTTTTGCCTGTTGGAAAAATATTGACGTATTTATGCAGCCCGTAAAGTTAATATTGTGTCTTTTCTAGTTTTGTTTACTGAGCAAGTCCAACGTGCTAAACTAGATGCCAACTGATTTCTGAAAATGTTCTAACGTCTAGAACACACCTCACTGGTTAAAGAGCTGTCCTTTTACCCTGAAACCTTTCCTGATTTCTTCTCCCACTAGTGTTAAAGCAGTAACTAAAATCTGCAGCTGTACCAGTACTCCAACTAGGGCTGGCTCTGGCCAGGAGTGCAGTGTCACTAGGTTGTAGTGCTGTACGTATAGCCTTATGACAGATCCTTGGTGTTACTGTTTCAACACAGCTGCTCATCAAATGCACTGTCATCAACACGACCTGAGTTACAAGAAAAGTGTTTTGTGGTTTAAGAAATCCCTCCTGTACTGTTAATATGGTCCAGAATGCCAATATGCTTCAGGAAACCAACATAACAATCTCCCCATGCAATAGCTTATTGCTTTAACCTATCTGTGAAGCCCAAGCAACACACAGGGCTGTCCTTAGGCCATGGCAAGCAGGGCAACTGCCCCAGGCCCCATTCTTTTAACCCCCATTAGAATTAACTGGTAGGAGGCACCTGGACTGGCTGATTTGCCCTGGGCCCAGCAACCTGCCAGGGCTCTCTAAGGACAGCCCTGGCAACACACACAGCTCACCAAGATTAACTACCAAAAACAGATGACACAGTACCTGAATCTTGGGACAGTGTTTCATTTTCTCTTCCTGTGGGATTGTGTTAGTTACTACTACAGCTTCAAAGGCAGCATTATTGATCCGAGAAATAGCAGGGCCAGAAAAGATCCCATGAGTGAGAATGGCATAAACTTTAGTTGCTCCTGCAGACACTAGCCTATGAGATATAAGGCAGGGAAACATTGCTTTGTTTTTACTAATAAGATAAGCAAATAATTCTCAGTAGTATGTTTAAGGAAATGGCAGAATTAATTACCCCCAAGCTGCTATTAGAACAGAGAAAAGCTTTTTCAAATAAAAAGTGCATCTAGTGAATTTGGTGGAGAACCAGCCAGCCAGATGGAACACTTTCAAGATCTCAGGGTCCTTTGGGGACTATGAAGTAACCAAATTCAGAAAATGCATAAAACTTCTTAATTGTCTGTTTCATGCCATGTATATCAGGCAAGCAAGCTAATTGGTACAGCAGCTGGGAAGCAAAGTTTGCCCCCTAAGCTCTTAAAGATATCCTCTTTTTACAGACCCTATCCCAATCCCAGTGTCAGCTGAGAGCTTCAAGACTATCGGAGTATCGAATTCATACAGCAATACCATGTATTGATGCAGTTTCCGAACCACCTAACATTACCAAAGTGATACAGCGAAGTAGTTTCCATGTAGGACGTTTCAAGATTCCAACTTGCATATATATTCAGGGCTCAGGAAATCCACTAGTCTACTTCTCTGTGACCAGTGAAAAATGATGCCCAATGAGTGACAAAAATCCTGACAAGTAATGCACCATCATAGCTGGCCGAGGAAAATCTTTGTCTGGCTGGTGAACAGAGAGTCATTTCTTGACCCCTGTATATAGTGGTAGCATATTATGCATGTATGGAGATAGCATGACAGCAAATTTAGCCTCCAACCTGGGCAAGTTCCATTTTATAAAGTATTCCAAGGTTATCCAATAGGGTTGTGCTTAAAATGCTAAGCAGGATCCAGACTACAATTACAACCCAAGAAATGGCCATTACGTGATTCACTGTGTTTTGTGTGTTTGTCATATCAAAATATTACCTTAATTCCTTAGGATCTACTCACTTGTCTGCTGCAAAACATATCGTGCCACAAGTGTCTGCCATATCATCCACCAGAATTGCTACACGATCCGTCACATCCCCAACCAAGACCATTCGATCCACCTCATTAGCTTTCTTTCTCTCTTTGTGAATCAGAGCAAATTCAACATTAAGTCTGTCCGCAATGGAAGTGACCCTAAATTGTGGGAGTGCAAAGCAGATAGTGAAAATATATTTAAGGAGACGCACTTCAGGCAACAAATTTCATAAAATCTTAACTTCAGGGCTAACCCTAGATGAGTCTCAAGAAGCGTTTTTGCACAATTAACTTCTTATCATCAAATGGAGCTACGGCCTTTGAAATTCAATTCCTTCCATTAAAGGTATGAACAAAATTTAATTTAAAAGCTGTTTTCAAAAATGGTTCTTGGCGATTTAGATTTACTAGTTCCTTGATGGGGATTAGCTAACTAAACAGGGCTGCACAACCTTGGCCTTCCAGCTTGTTTTTGGACTACAACTCCCATGATCCCCAATCAGAGATTATGGGAGTTGTAGGCAGGAGGAACAAAGTTGTGCAGCCCTGTAACAGAATAAAATGCACTGTCCATTTTCCATAACCTTATATATGGCTTCAGGTAAGGGAGTCTTTCTTCAAAGTGCAGCTTTTAGAACAACACGTACTTTAAATGCTTAGAAAAATTATTTCTGCTTTGTCACCTCATGAGCTTCTCATCCCTCATCTTTTTTATTTATCTGGTTTACCGCCGCCACAACTTCTAGTACCAAAGCACTAGAAGCTGCACTTTTCATATTAATTATTCTTCATAATAATATATACTGCTTTTCAACAAAAAAAAAAGACAGAGTTTGCATAGCAAAGTTATAAGAAAGTAGTTTCAAGAGGGCTCACAATCTAAAAACAAACCAGGTAGACCTGAGCAATAGCCAGTGGAGGGACACAGTGCTGGGGCTGGATAGGAACAATTGCTCTCCCCCAGCTAAATATAAGAGAACCCCCACTTTAAAAGGTGCTGCTTTGCCCAGTCAATAGGGGATTTAGAAATTACATTTTGCCTGTGCAAGTTTAGGGACATTATGGGCACATGGCTAGGACTGACATAGTTGTGCAATACCATGTGAACTAAAGTACTGGGGACCTCTACAAAACTTTCACTACCACACTGAGATCTTGTTTTGCTTTGGTTCCCCCTAGCCCAGCTTACTACACATAATATAAAGGAGTAAACCTTATCTGTTTGAACATGAGAGACTATTCAGCAGCCATAGTGGCTGAATAGTTAGAGTCAGAGCATTTGATCTCAATGAACTTCACATTTTGAATGCTTTTTAGCTCTTACAGCCTTGCACTGTAAGAGGAAGAGGTAGAAACTGGCATGTTTTTTCCTCTAGATTTTCTTACAGCTCACTGTATCAATCTAAGTTGAAACTTCGGTAGTATTACAGAATACAGAATGATGTATTCCTGATGGTTGGACCTCTTAGAATTTCAATGTATGCAGGTAACAGACATGCCTGGTTGCTTCTTTATGTTTTGTGTTTATAAACCAAGCCAGCAAATGTTGGCTGTACATTTGGACAACAAACCTCCGCAGAACTCAGGCATTTCCCCCCCCCTTTAGCTGAAAGAAGTGCTATACAAATGTTCTTAAAAATTAGACAGGTAATTGCTTCCCTAAACTTCAGCAGGCAGAGTAAGGGAATTCTCATATTTTACGAGAAAAGAAAGATAGCCGCAGAGAGAGGGGGAAGCAGAGGGAACAGCAGCAACTGGGTAATAAGAAGAACAAAGCAGGAAGAGAGCTCTTTCTGTAAAGGGACTCTGCTAATAAAGGCCAGAAGAAGGGAGAAGGAGAAATAAATAATCCTCCAGAGCAGGGATTCTCAACATTGGGTCCTCAGATGTTATTGACTTCAGCTCCCATAATCCCTAGCCCCAGTGGCCTTTGGTTGGGGATTATGGGAGTTGAAGTCCAAAGACATCTGGGGACCCAGCGTTGAGAATCCCTGCTCTAGAGCACAAAGTGTTCCAAGTTAGCAGTTTGCCAGTATAATGTTTTTGGCAAAAAGCAGCACTCTTCATGTACAAGTTAAGCTTCCCATCACTGAGGAAGTGATAGCTGCCATAAGTGTCCATGCAGCAGATTCTCTGTAGAATGACTGCTGGAAAGTTAGCAGAAGACTCTGTCCTACCTTTTGGCTCCACCTGCATCAGGTGAGACAATGACACAGTTTCTCCAATCCACAATATTTTCTTTAATCCACTGCAACACTGCTGGTTCTGCATACAGGTTGTCCACTGGGATGTCAAAGAAGCCCTGGGAAATCACACGAAAGGAGCCATTTTATATCTACACATTTTCTGATCATGCAAAAATCACAAAATTCAGCAGTAAAAAATACTGCTACAACTATTTACAGTATGTACTGCTTTTCAGAAAAGCTCTCAAAGTGGTTTTACATGGGGGGCGGGAGAAGATAAGATGGTTAATTAATAAACTAATTGTAATGAGCTACTGATGCCCAACATGTCAGGTGGCTTGATTGTTGATTAGTGGATCCAGAAGGGAGACCGTTTACACAGAATGTACTGTAATACCGCTCCCCACCGCCATACACGATTTGTGCAGGGGGTGGGGTTGTGCTCCCAGACCTTGAAGCAGATACTGAGGGTGCCATGTTGGCTCCCGCGGCACGTGTCTCGGGCTGACCAATGGAAGCATGTGTGTGGCTGTATAAGCGGCTGTCTCCCTTTCACTAACTCTCAGTTGCTCTGAGGGCAAAGCACCCTCCCTCCCATCCTGTTTGAGGGTTCTCTGGTCACCTTTTGGGGCCAAGTAGGAATTTTTTGGGTCATACTTGATTGGCCCTGGTGTGGTCTTTTTTCATCTACTTCTCACTGACACTGCCATAGGGTTGTCACTCTTGTATATTCAGTCACTTTGCAGATGAATGCGGGTTGGGGTAAGTTGTCTTGTTCAGTGTCTGACTTGAGGACCATTTAAGGCGAGCAGGCAAGCCGAGGACCAACCCTTGCAGGTTTTGTGGCACTCGGACTGGGATCCACCTCTTCTTGGAGGCTGGATGCACCTACCACTCAGGTTTTTGCAACCTGGGTTGGGTGGGGCTGGTTGGCCTCCCCTCGGCGGGGTTAAACCTTGCGGCTGTTATGATGTCTGGACTTGACACTGGGATGAATTAACTCCCAGTCTTTCGCCCTGTTCTGGGCAGTCCTCCTTATGAGCCTGACCCATAGAGTGGGTACCCGCACTTGATTTGTGTTCCTTGTTGCAGGTTATTGTTATAATAATAAAAGTGGCCATAGTTCATCCAGTTATACATGTCTGGCCGTTACTGGGCTTGTGGGTCCATTCCAGTATAATTGCCAATAACTTGCCTCTCTTGTTTCTGCTGCATTTCATTTTCACACTGTAATGGTCAACATTTTGGAATGATATACTGGATGTTTCAGCACCCATCACATGTGGTGTGAACTGCCAAGACTGTGGAGCCCATGGGAATCAAAAGCAGAGGCCTCACTTGGCCTTGAGATAGTCTGAGACTGTGTGGCATCTCAGGCTCACAGAGAAAAGCCTGAGATAGCAAATGTTTGTTATAGTTTTAGATTGGGCCCCAATTTGGAATGAAGAAAAAAGGAGAACAAGTGCACAAGCATAGAGATCCTTATGTTTAGAGAAGCTCTAGAGACCATGGGGTTATCCAAAAGAAATAGCTGCATTCTGCTACAATTTTAGGAGTCAGACAACTGAAATGTTTTCCACAGCTGCAAGAAAAACAAAGTCAGTAAGATGTCTCCTAATACTCACATGCACTGAGAAATAAGACTTGTAATTACCTGTATCTGGGAAGCATGCAAGTCCATGGTAATGATGTGGTCTGCTCCAGCAACTGATAACATATTGGCAACAAGTTTTGCAGAAATAGGAGCACGGCTCTGCAGAAACAAAATATGGATTTTATGACATTTGAAAAGAAGGCATATGATCTTTCAGTTGATTCAACTGATGTGAACGGGCAGATTAACATTTCCACTATGTTCAATAGGTTACTTTCTAACACCAGATGTAAAAGCTAGGAGAAGAATAATTCTAAGATGAATGGGATTTGGCTTTTGGGGTGGGGTGCATGAGGGGAAGATGAAACAAGACAGTATTACTTTGCTTGGAATTAAAGGGGTTATTCCCAACTCAGAAGTCTTCCCTGAATGCTTTCCAGTCTTTCCATTTGAAAGCACAACATCCCACTTGAACAAGTTGCCTTAAAATGGCAACAAATCACAATCCATATTGCTATGAGAATGCAGGACATTTGGCTTTCAACAAAGCAGGAGGCTTATATTTTAGACTTCTTTGAGAGTTAAGCAACCCCAAGAATTCTTCTCTACAAATGCTCCTTCACCCCACCCCCCAATTTGCCACTTTGGCAAATACAGGCTTGGGAACATGCTCGCTGAGGTAAAGTGTAGTTCCACCCATATTTCAACCAAATCAGAACTCAAAGTACCATTGAGAAAATTCCCCCATGTGAAAGTTTAGCTCAAAGGGATGGGGAAGTGGATTTTACTGGGAAACAAGCCTTTGAAAGTTGCATTAAGCTGCACAAAAATTCAAATGAAATCTCGGTCATCTGAATGAGTATACTTCTTGATGCAAAACAGAGACATAGCTGCTGGATCCAAAGATGAAGGCTTCCCCATCCCATGCCCAAGAAACGTTGGGCCTGCTAAGCAATGGAACCTCTGAAATAGCATGGGATGGGGTGAAATCGTGGCAGCGGAAACATGCAGAAGTAGGGGCCAAGTTGCACAATCAAAAGTATCTTTTGAAACCTTTGGATTCAAATCAAGGCTAAGAACCAAATTTTGAAGCAAATGTTGACATACTAGTCTGGTATTAACTACCTAGCCACAAGAATGGCATTATTTAATATTATTTATTATTTTTATTTATTTATTCATTCAATTTCTATACCACCCTTTCAAAAATGGCTCAGGGCAAGTCAATGCATGTCTTGGCAGAATGATTCAAATTGTTACTAGAGATAGAGAAGTGACTATAGGAACTGAGAATCCCACTAACATAGTGACACATTCTTGAAAATGCAACTGCTGCAGCACGACTCAAATTTCTAAGACCCCTTTTGGCCCAGAGCCTTATTCACACGTTATGTTCAACACTGGTACTATCTGTGCAGACAGTTCAGTTCTGTACCTGTGTATAGTTATTAACATGTTATGTTGAATACAGTACCTATCTGTATCATGCATTTCACAGAGCTTGTAGCCAGGTTCACGTTAAAATAATGGTAAATACAGTCGTTCACACAAAAGCATGTGCAGCCATCTGAAAGGTACAACATAATGTCTGAATAGAGTTTGAGCTTGACAGCATTTGGAATGGAATTTGATGGGAGAGCAGCTTAGGGGCAGAGCTTCTGCTTTGCATGCAGAAAATCCCAGTTCAATCCCTAACATTGCCACATAGGGCTGGAAACGGCTCCTGCCCTTTCCTTGGAGAGCAACTGCCAGTCAGTGAAGCAGACAATACTGAGCTAGATGGACCAATGGTCTTACAATGGTGCAAGGCAGCTTCCTATATCACCTCAAAATGCAGAGCAATTGTAACACTTAATGCCTATGAGGTTATAGAATGCAGGGCAAGCAAGTGGAATGTTGGGAAAGAGCAAAAGATTAAGAAGTTGGCTGGTGACAGCTGGAGGGAGAGAAGTCGATAGGTAGACAATATGGTGTAAAGAAGAGGAATAGTGGACACAAAACAATGGAACTAGAAAGGCTCTGTTCAGGTGTTCTTGTAGCCATGTACAGTGTACACTCTTACAAAGCCAACAGAAACTGTGCCCACAACAAACGCTGGATGTCTCAGCACTCCTAGTCATGGGAAGAGTCTCTTGCCCCACCTACTGCTTCTGTCTCTTCTTCAGCAAATGCTGTACTTGGGGCTGGAATGGGGACACGTGTATTTCACACATCAGGATGGGGTTTCAGCTGGCACACTGTTACAAGGTATGGACTGAAAAGAACTGTGACAGAAACTAACACTGCTGCTATATAACCAGCAGTGGTTTGGGGATGGGTTAGTTGGTGGGAAGTTTTTTACTTACTCATTTAAAATGTTAATGAATTGATTGTGTTCAACATTATTAGTCTATAAGATAAATATGGTTCATGTTTATTGGACGAAAGAGAGATTGTCAAAGCTTATAAAGTGTGCACATACAGAGCAACTGCCTAGCAGGGCTACGGTCAACCTAAACGTTTGGGGGCAGCAAGGAAAAAATAGGGGGCCAGGCTGCTTATCATCAGCCCTAAGTGCCAGCACCATTCAGTTATTAAAAATTGTTCTTTTGCAAAATATTTGAGTGGGCAGGCCCATCCTAGCCTCTCCCTGACTTCCCATTACATGCCTGCTACCTAGGCTTTCAAGGAGAAATTCGCACTGGTGAGAAATACAAGCTATGGTACTAAAAAGTTTAAGTTTTCAAAGATATGGGAAAGGAAAAAAACATGAAAAATTTCATTTGGACAACAATCATGAGTTGGGGAAGAGCCAACATACTACTTACTCAGTGCCTGTGCTATTACATCAGCAACTAAGGGGCAAAGTTCAATATGCTGCTTACAATATTGACCTCAGGACTGAAAGCTAAATACCAATAAAATGCAGAGAGAGAAATAGACAGCAAATCTGGGAGTCACCACTTAAAAGCTACTAGAAGCCAATATGACAACCACAGAGAGCACATCTTTGAGAATCAAGTATGGCTGAAGTAGTAGTTTCGATCATGAGAGCTGTTCTGGCCCCTTGCAGCCCAAAGAAAAGGCTAGAAGAATATTTCAGTCGATCATAACCAAACGTATTGTCTGGCCTTCATTAGCAAGGAAGAAAATTACTCATTAAACAGTTTTTGCAAATGAAGAGAGGTCTATTCAAAGCTATTACAATGTTGATACTTTTGGTATTTAAAGTGGCATATGCAGAAAACAATTTATTTTGAACAACAGCTCATTGAGATTTCCAGATACTAAGCATTCTTAATATTTCCAGGAAGATATAAGCCCAACCTTAAACAGGTCTTACACACATTACACTTTGCAAGTATTCTATACAAGTTGTCTCAAACAGGGATCTGAAGAAGATACTCTGCACCAGTGTTCCTTGCAACAGTGATTCCCAGATGTTTACAAGTCCCATCATCCCCAGTTGCAATAGCCTTTGGCTGGGGATTATGGGAATTGTAGGCAACATCTGGGACTCCTCGCTACAGGGAACACTGCTATGCTTTATGTCAAAGGGTGCCTGCAGGGGACAATTTAAAAAACCTCAGTTAAGTAAATGTGCCAAATCATACACTATGGGAAAACCAAAGGTATTCCATCACAAAATCTCAGGGGTTGATCACCTAACCAAGTGCACACATAATGAAGTACTGCAGGGACGCAACTAAGGCTTGCGTGAAACTCCCCCAGTCCTTACAAGCAAGCTGTTGCAGAAGTGGGAGAAGTGTCCCTGCTGTGGAAGACAGAAAATATTTCACTGGCACTCTCTTCCATAGCACTTCCACAGCACAGTCAAAGGAGCGACGTTTCACCTGCTTGTGCAACAGTGTAGATGGCCTGGAGGAGGTAAGTGCAAGCCCCAGTCCCTCATTATGCATTCTCTGCATAATCAGGATGCCAGCCAGGGGTGCCAGCCAATCTGACTCCAAAGGCTTTTCCAAAGTCAGATAGTCAAAGCTTTAAGCATAGAACAAGCCTACAAATGAAATTTTGTTCACTCTAGTACAGCTGCATTTCCACTCAGCAGTCCATTGCTGGATGGGGCAAACCAATACTTTAAAAGGAACTCTTCTGACCCAATGAAACCCAATAGATTAATATATATATTATCTTTTCCAAATGCTTACACTTTGGTACCAGTGCCTGCAAAGCAACTCTGTCCAAGTTCAACAGCCCTACTGCAAATCATACCTTGAGCCCTCGGGAGTTCAAGTATTTCAAGATACAGTATTTAGAATATACACATAAATTGTGCTTTAGAATTACAAGCTACATACTTAAAGACTGAAAGAACAAACCAAGTCTTTAATTACAATTCCATTATATAAACATTAACAGTTAGTCTTATTTTAGGAGGAGTTTGTTGTTTTTAAAGGAACAATATAAAACCTGTCAGTTTCAAAGTATGTTCCTTGCATCCTGCATAATCTTATCCACCTTAGGAGCCTGCCAGGTGATTTGTCTACCACACATTTTGACTCAAGGAGTCTCTGTGAGATTAGTCCTCATGCATACAAGTATTCAGCCTTATCCCCCACAGGCTGAAAGGAGTTTTTTTCCTGAGAGTTCTCCAGTAAAACAGAAGCTCTCTGAAAATGTGGTCAGTACACTACATATAAAGTGTTTTGTTTTGTTTTATGAAGAATTTCTGAAGGTCTAATTTAAATCTTTCCTAGTTTAGTAGAGTTGCAAGTAGTAAAATAAACTCACCTAAGTTTGTTTGCATTGGAAAATGTTCTGATATCAGTTTCACTGCAAACTTTATCATGTTGGTGCAAAAACCCTAAGCTACCTGTTTTAGGAGGATCTAAAGACAGAGGTACAGCTTGCCCAAGTGTATCGTTCAAGGAGACTGAAGCAGATGATAGACTGGATCAGCTCAGATACCAATAATCCATGGCACATTTAAGATCAAGATAGCTGCAAGGTACCACTTACCCATCTACCTTGTTCCTATATAGGAAAACACAACAAAAGGAAATTAATGAAATGTGCAAATCTTTTTTAATCTTAATCTTGCAAAAATAGGTTAAGTAAAAAAATCATTTCAGTCCAACATTACCACTGGATTCTATAATGCATAATGAAAAGTTTAGTACTGCAGGCAGAACATCTGTATGGGTTAAATATTAAGTAAGATTTGTTGATATATTGAAAGATGGATGTTGCATAAGATTGCATTCAGGATATCCTCAGAAGTTTCAATATGTTCAAGTAAGAAACTAAGATAAACCCTACCTGAATTTGAGAGAAAGATTTTTTTAATTCAAGGGAACAAAACATATATTTATCAACATTTTATCAGATCTTATAATAATAAGACCTTGTAAATGAAAGTTTTTAAACACAAAAGTGGTAGATGTGTCCTGTTTTTCAAAGACATTGGTTTTAGAGAAATAACAATTAGTCAATTAGTGACAGTTAATGATCTATTGTTATATCATTTGGGATTTATATCACTACGTCCCAAAACAATATTACTTGGTTGCCTAATTAAAAGATTTATTACTATCAATGTATTTGTTCACAGCTGTAAAAGGTGTGGTATCCAAACACTGGAGAAACCCCAACGTGCCTATGATTAAATAATAGATTACAGCACAATTAAAAAAATTAAGTGAAATCATCAGATCGAGAGACAGAAGGCAGAATAGAAAGATTTATGAGAGGCTAACTTTTAAAAAAAATTTCAAACAAAAGTAGTCTTGATATGAATGGAATGGATCCAGAGGTACTTTGCATGAGTGGAAAGGCAGGGAAACTCATGTAAGACCCACCCCCTTTCCCACCAGTTCCCCCCTCCCATTCCATCCTGGGCTATACTTGAAGACCCGCTGACCTTCAAGAGTAGATCGGGGGGGGGGGGGGGGACAGGACTGCCTTGAAGGAGAGTCAGAAAGTCCTGTTGGGCTTCCATTAGCACTTTGCTGGGGGCAACTCAATGTATAAAATTGTCTTTTCGATACTTTCTTTGACTTGAGAAATAAAGCAATCTATTCCACATACAGGACTACTTTATCATCATATCAAATACCAAGTAAGACAATGTAAATCCCAGGGGCACTACTGAAAGGGTGAATGTAAAATCGCCCCTATCAGTTACAGATCACAGATTATTCCTCAGAGGCATCTATTTTCAGCCACTTTATTGGTACTACACAGTGTGAGCATTTTGAAAAAGATAAGCAAGCCATTCCACCAGGAAAGCTTTCCTGGATTGACTTGGAATGAAGTTGCATTTATTTCCATGCCTCCAACTAAGAATTCATGAGTGTACCACTTTAACTAGAACTAGTCTAGTTTCCTTAAATACATTTTATCATTTGCCAAATTGAGACAGATGCAGGAGAAAACAGATTCTCTTTTGATAAGCATCTTCTAAGAGGAACCTCCCCACACCTACCTTGTCCTTCTTATCTTGTCTGGCGTAAGGAAAACATGGGATTACTGCAGTAACACGAGAGGATGATGCAATCTTGCAGGCATTGATCATGATGAGAAGCTCCATCAAGTTGTCATTTATTTCGCCACAACCACTCTGGACAATATACACATCTTCCCCTCTTACACTCTCACCAATCTCTACACTGGGGGAGCAAGGCAGACAAAAGCATGACAATGTCAGGAACTTTATGTTTATAAAGCACAGAACATTTAATACCATACCTGAATAATAATTTACTACAAGTTTTCACTGAAGACCAGCTAGCTCTCTGTATATCAAATACAAACTTACTCCCAAAGTCAAGAGAAAGTCCTTTCACACAAGCTGAAGTGTCATCTCAAATAACAATGTCAATATGTGAAGCAGGTGAAGTTTCACATCATTCCCCCCAATAGTGAAATGAGGTTGTTGAGGGCCTGTCAGTTTACATGCCAAACAGTCCCACCCACAATACATTAGTAGTTTCTATATACTCAGCATATGCAGAAATAGATAAGTTTGTAAACTGAAAAACAGTTTTTAAAAATCCCCAAGACAGTCCTTTGAGCCTCCAGGATCTGTGTGACTGTTCTAAATGTTCAGGGGACAAAGAGATAAGAAAAAGGCTAAACCCACTTCATCACCTGGAGAGAGGTATTTCCCTTCTTTTCTGTTAGCTTTTATTGGGAAATAAACTGCTGCTGCCCAATCACAACTACCCTAAAATCCTGAATTTCTCCACTGTTTTCAACAAGCATCTTTCATTCCCATTACAGGGGAGAGAGAAAATAAATAAAACCATCAAATGAACTGGAGGTCTGGCAAATTTTGTGTGAATCTATCAATTAAATCCAAACTGCTTCAACAAAACAATTTTTAAAAAAAAACACAAAATAGTTCTCAAAGCAATTTACATGGAAAAACTAAAAATAAGATGGTTCTCAAAAGGCTCAGAATCTGAAAAGAAACACGAGGCAGACCTAACAGCTGCTATTGGAAGACGCTGTGCTAGGCCTGAACAGGGACAGTTGCTCTCCCCCTACTAATTATAAGAGAGCCATCACTTTCAAAAGGTGCCACTTTGCCCAGTTAGCAAAGCCCTAGAGGGCAGTGAAGAAAATGTTAATGTCTCAGCTGAAAAGAGGCACAAGAAAAAGGAAGGGAGGGAGGGAGAACTGGCCTGCTCAAGTTCCTAAACTGCTTACAGTGAGTATGTTGAAAAGGGAGCCGATTAGGGTTGGGTGCATATGTAAGGTAAAGTGTGCCATGGTAAAGTGTGCCATTTCGACTCCTGGCGCGCACAGAGCCCTGTGTTTGTCTTTTGTAGAATACAGGAGGAGTTTACCATTGCCTCTTCACACACAGTATGAGATGATGCCTTTCAGCATGTTCCTATATCGCTGCTGCCCGATATAGTAACAGTGGGGATTTGAACCGGCAACCTTCTGCTTGTTAGTCAAGCATTTTCCCACTGTTCCACTTAAAGTGGATGTGTGCCAAGAGGTTAAAAATCTTCCCTTCTGCACAGAGTTGTTTCACAGGAAAGAAGCACTACAGGCTGTCTGAACAGTATTCTTCCTCTAGGGGCTGGGGATGCAGCAAAATGTTGCTGCAAGTTCCACTTTTATATTAGAAACTAAACACCTAGGATCCAGTTGGTTAAGAACACATTTTACCGATTTCAATACAAGGGTCTTAAAAACATCCTTAGTTTTTCCACTGATATCCGTGGAACCTAGAACTGCTTAACTTCAGCTTTACCGTGCCAGAAGTTTGCATAAGTTTACCCATTACAAAAATTTACTTTATTCCTGATGTATAAAGGACAAAATTACTAATTAACCATTTGGGTTTTTCTTTCCCTTGCCCCTCCAACCAGATTGAACAATCTCTTGCAGTGACAATACCGATAAAAGAGCAAACTAGTTCTTCCTCCAGAACATCTATGTTTGTTTTATGCAATTTATCACATTCAGCTGTTCAGAACTTTCAGTTCATTTCAAGTTCGCGGTAAGGAACAAGTGCTAACAAACTTTTAGATAAAGTTAAACATACAATAGGTGCTCAAGTTGCAATTTTAGATGTGCTTATTTCACTATCTGCATACTTCAGTAAACTATAGAGCAAGAGCTGTGACGCAATCATTAAAGCAAAGAGCCAAGAAGAGAGATTACATTCTGAATTGGATTAATTCTAACTAGGTCATTCAGTATTTCAACCAGACTTCACAATGCTTTTAGATTGGAACACATCACCTGAGAACATGGTCCATGTGTGACAAAAAGCAGAAATACACACCTTTGAGTTAAATGTATGTTCTAGTCAATGCCATCATTGCAATTTGATTTACAAACATGGGAAGTTCAGACAATGCAAGTTTCACTTGCAAAAAATCCTACCTGAGGAAAACATCTTTCTTTAACCTACAGAAACCAAAAGTGGGGCAAAGGGGCTGATTTTAAGCTCTACTAAGCTGCCTTATTAATTCTGTAAAACAGGTAGACCAATCTGTTGTTGCTCATAATATTTGACATCTGGCTCATCATATTTGTTTGTTTTCCAAAACAAAGTCCTATTTAAAAATTGTCAAAACTTCTTTAAGTATCAGAAGATATGCTGTATCTTTACTTGATCATTGTGGGGAGCTTTTCAGAATTAATGCTCTGTGTTATGCATAAGATTTTCCTGTGTTTAAAACTTTAGTTACTGTAGGAATAATTTACACTAGCTTAACCCACACAGAACATCTGCGCGCTAGTATCTGAGTGCTCCCCTCACCCCTTGCCACAGTGCCCCTCACCTCAGAGAGATCTCCACCCTCACCTTAGCTGCTCCCAGCGGGCGGCCACCTGCTGGCAGGAGCAGCCCGCTTCTTCTCCACTCACCTGCAGTTTCTGGCCCACTACCTCCTCCCTCCTGCTTGCCAGCCCATTCCTGGCGGCCGTCCCGTCCCACCGCTGGCGGGAGAAGCCCGCTTCTTCTCCCCCCCCCCCACTTTCTGGCTAGCGGGCAGGCCAGAAAGCTGGCCTGCCATCTCCTCCCGCTTGCCTGCCAATTCCCGGAGGCCGTCCCATCCTGCCGCCGCCTTCTCCCACTGGCTGCCCGCCTACTGGCAGCCAGCATCCCTATTTTATCCCATGTCCAGTCGCTAATCAGCAGCTGCTTGAGAACTCTCACGAGAGCTGCCACATATGGGATTAGCGACGGTTACGCCTAGGAGAAATATATCGATAGTTCCCTTTATGATACTTCTACTTGCCACCTCTTTGTCAGTTATTCAGTGAATTTTCCTCTATCACAGGATTAACAAAAAGGAACAGATTAATGTGAAGTGTGTGGCCTCTGATGTTAAATGAAAACAGATGCTTTTTCTTATTTAATGTGGTTGCCTTCAGGATCTGAAAAAAATGAACCAGTGTAGTAAGGAAAGTAAGATGGAGTTTATCTTCAACAAGCCAAATATAACCCAATTAAGATAGCTTTTGTGTAGTGCTCATGAGCTAATTAACGAGACAGATAAATGCCTAAGTCAACAAATTGCTCTCTTCATAACCTGATCAATCTAACAAAGCAAGGTAACCTGTTCAAGAGGTTATGCAAGTAAACAATGGCAGGCTCACTTTATTACTTTACTGAGGATAGTTAAATCTACGATAGCTTCATCTTTAAAATATTACATGTTGTTAAACATTGAAGTTGGTTGCTCCAGTTAAACAAGTGGAATTGCTCTACTTTCCATTCCTCTCCCGAAGCAGATTATTAGTACTGTACTAATGTACTATTGCACACACTCTGATTAGGAGCTGGGACTGCAGGCAGTGCCCCAGATTGGGCTTTTCTACTTTGCAAGGGCTCCATTGTGTGTATGTTTCCTCCTGCTAGACCAGAGCAATTTTTATCAGTAACCTCCAAAAAACCCTGAAATTATCACTGCTTGGTTCTGGAGCATGGTAGATCAAATGCCTGGACACCAGGCAAGGATTTCATGAGTAAGCAAGCCTTACCTCTCAGCACATCCTGTGGCAGCATTTCCTAAAAATTAAGGATGCAATGTGCAAAGAAGTATTTTTATATACATTTCATTAAAAGGGGGCAAACAATGCATTCAATAAAGTATATAAATCTAGAGATATAGATTTGCAGTTTTCCCTCCAACAGCTTAACATAGCCATTAGGACTTTAGACACCTGTATATTTTAACAACAAGCAGCAAAAAAAGGCAACACTACTTTTTAGTACCAATGATGTTAAAAATCTGTATTACATATGGATGTGGCTCATCAGCTACTTTGCAGAGTCACATTTTGAGGAGTACCACATAACCCAAGTAGCCACAAATGTCATAGACCCATGGCAAAAATGTCGCACAAGGTCTTAAACAGAACAAAAGACTGGAAGGTAATCATTACTGCTTGCATCACACATTTTTTTTTAACATTACCATACTTCAACTGGCCATGTAACTACACCACTATCATCTCCTTAGTTTCTTAATATCTTACTGATGAAAGAATCCTCTCAGGAGGAGGCATAGTTCACAGCTGTCCTATCACGAAGGAGACAACAATTTAACTACCATATTTATTTCAACACAAAATAGTTCTTCAAATAGCTAGCATAGCATAGGAAATGAAAAGACATGTCTCTGCCCCAAAGGGGTTCACAATCTAAAAAGGTAAGATACCAGCAACAGCCACTTGGAGGCACATGATGCTGGACTGAATAGCGCTAGCCGCCCACTAAATATAATAAAACCATCACTTACAAGCAGGGCTGCACAACTTTGGCCCTCCTGCAGACATTGGACTACAAAACCCATCATACCTATTGGTCACTACACCCGGGGATGATGCAAGTTGTAGCCCAAAAACAGCTGGAGGGCTGAAGTGGAGCAGCCCTGACTTAAAGGGTGCCTCTTTGCTCAGCTAAGGAATAATCAAACATAGTGAAGCAGGTGGCCCAAAGCAAGGGGCTAAAATCAACAAACCCACTTATTACTTACTAGTATTTTTAAGCCCGTTAAAATAACGGGCGCTAGTACCTTTTTTGTGTTGTTTGTTTCCTTTATTCCTTCTCCCTCTCTCTCGCCCTCCTTTCCTTCCTTTTTTTCCTCTCTCTTTCATTCCTTCCCTTTCTCTCCCTCTTCCACTCTTTCCTTTCCTTACTTTCTACTCTCTCCCTCTCCCTCTCTCTCCTTTCCTTCCTTTCTTCCACCTCTTCTCACTCCCATCTTTCTGTTTTCTTTCTCTTTTCCTCTTTTCTTTCTTTAACGGGCTCGCTCTTTGGGGCTGGCTGCTCCTCCCTCCCTTCTGTTGTTTTTTTTTGGTCCTTCTCCCTCACTCCTTTTTCTTTTTTCTTTCTTCTTCCTTCCTTCATTACTTCTCTCTTTCTTTCTTTTCCTCCCTCCCGCCTTGTTTCTTTTGTCCTTTTCCCTCCCTTCTCTCTCTTTTCTCTCCTTTCTCCTTCCTTCTTTCCGTCTTTCTATTGTCCTGTCTCCCTCCCTCCCTCCCTCACCTCTCTCTCTCTCTCTCTCTTTGCCTTCCTCCCTCAGTCCTCCCGATCCCCCTGTTGCCGTCTCTGCCTTCTCCGTAGTCCGTTCTGCGCCCGCCGTTTTTCTCCTCTCTGTGGTCGGCGCTAGAAGGAGGAGGAGCCCGCCTGGGAGTAGCTCTCTCTCGGTGCCACCCGCTTCATCATCAGTCTGCCTGCTGCGCTTCCTCCTTTCGGGCGCGCTTTTAGCTCCTCCGGCCGTTGCCTGCTCCCGGGACCTCCATGGCCGGCCGTGGTGGGTTCCCTCTCTCCCCGCCGCCCACTTCCTCCTCCCACGCCGCCGCCCATCGTCACCCCGCCAGTCCTCTTTCCCCCGCCTGGCTTCGCCTCCCGTTCTCTCCGTCTCTGGCGGGGCCGAATGTGGCCACCGCCAGTGGGCCCAGTCCGCCGCCAGCAGGCCAGGCCCAGTCCTCTCCCCGCCACTGCCGCCATTGGCCCCAGTCGCCCTGCAGCGGCCACCGCCGCCAGCGGCCGCCAGCGGGCTCAGCTCCCCCGCCACCAGCGGGCCCAGTCTCACGGCCGCTCGGCTGTACCCGCTGCCTCTGCCCACCCCAATCCCAGCTTCTCCCTCCCCATAGTTCCTTCTTGGCCCGCTGCTCCCTCAACATGGCCGCCGTGTCCCTGCTGCTGTATCTTTCTCGGACGTTCTGAATGTTTCTCGGACGTTCAGAACGGCCGAGAAAGACACGGGCAGGGACACGGGATTACACTCAAGGGCTTTATTATAGAGGATGTCTCAGCTAGAAGGAGGACTAGGCCTCAATTAGATAGAGCGACTGCTTGGAAGGCGGATCTCTCCAAATAAAGCAAGCCCGGGAGAATCAAATCCCTGTGGCCCAATCCAGAGCGAGGGGCAGGTTTTACTGAACAGCCGCCTATAGAGAAGTAGGGGAGGGGTGTTCGTCCCTGAAGGAGGTCTGATCAGCAAGAAAGGTAGGACAAAGGGAGTCTAACAGCCTTGGGCTGGGAATCAAATGGGAGTAAGTAGGGAGGATATGGACCAGTTTAGCTAGACACGTCAGGGGATTTATTTTTGTTTAAATGCTTGGCTCTGACTGCATGGTTCTGTAGTTCCTGGGGAAGGGTTTTACTTGAATGGAAGCAGCGATTATTGATGCCTTTATAATTTTCCTCACCATCCAACTATTAATAAATCCTTGTCTTTGCTAAAGAGTGTCTCTCCTTTTTGAGTCCTCCCCTTGTCACACGCTCTTGAAGGCCTAAGATCGCTCAAACCTTTCTTGTAGGGAGCTGTTTTCCTCTCTATTCTCCCAGAATATTCCCTTGGAAGGGTGAATCTGCTCAAATGGTGGATGGTAGCAGCCTACCACACCACCTTAAGTGGCTCAGCGGGGAAATGCTTGACTAACAAGCAGAAGGTTGCCAGTTCAAATCCCCGCTGGTATGTTTCCCAGATTATGGGAATCTGGGAAACACCAATATCGGGCAGCAGCAATCTAGGAAGATGCTGAAAGGCATCATCTCATACAGCGCAGGAGGAGGCAACGGTAACCCCCTACTGTATTCTACCAAAATAAAACCACAGGGTTCTGTGGGCACCGGGAGTCAAAATCAACTTGATGGCACACTTTACCTTTAGCAGCCTACCCAGGAATCCTCACAGCTAGAGGAGGGATTTTGTATCCACACACCCCCCCCCACCCACACATACTGTTTCTTTTGATTATTACAATCATGTCACCCAATGTGTGCATTTGCCTGCATACTGTTACATGCAGGTAAGCAATGATGTGGAATTTTGGAAAAGGCTATTCAGCTTACAGGGCTGGGCACACTGTCAGGCTATTGATTCTGGAACTTGGCCCCTAAACCAATCAACAGAACAAGAGTTTGTTGACCCTCAGGCCAAGGCTTATCAAAGTACACAAGCATTTGCCTCAATTCTTGTGTGGACCAGGCTGAGAGTTTCTGGTTCAGGATTACCAGTATTTATATAATTGGTTAACTGTTCACTTCTATTAATGCAAAACACAGAGTATGACTTGCAAACTCCAGTAGCAATATGGCAATAAGAACTTGCGTTTTGGGTGGTATACAAATGTGTTAAAATAAACAAACTGAATAAATGTATCCAGTAAGATCTTCAGCTTAGATGTTCAAATTAACATTTTGCTCATAAAAACTAATGGAAAATTCCCCTTGAACTACACAGAGTTTATTTTTATATTTATATCCCACTCTTCCTCCAAGGAGCTCAGAGTTGTTTACATGATTATGTTTATCCTTACAACAACCCTGTGAGGTAGGTTAGGCTGAGAGATAAGTGGCTGGCCCAGAGGCACCCTATGAGGTGACTCACGCGAGCAGCAGAAACCAGGCTAAGGGAGTCCAGCCCATTTTCTGCTGCTTGTGTGCATCAACAGGAGCCGCACAGCTTCCAGCAGCAAGCCCGCCTAAATGCCTTCTCCTTAAACGAGGTTAACGGAGCGAGCAATCAGTTAACTCCATTTTTTTGGTTGTCTGTCTGCAGCCGTGGCAGATACACTTGGGGAGGGGGGACCTCAGGAATGCACCACACACTCGCACAGTGCATTGCCAGGACTCTGGGGGTGGGGCACTGTATAGTGGCACTTCCTTTTCCCTCGGACAGCTTCCCCCGGAGCTGTCAGATGAGCTGCAACCAGGAGCAGGAGCGCTCGAGTGAAGATGCCCCTCATCTGGGTGGGCGATCTGCCCGTCCAGCAACGGGCTAGTGATCGTCTGCAGGGAGAGTGGGTCAAACCCGCTTTCCCCGCAACTCCCCTTATGGCTCTTCACACCAATTGTGTGCAGAGCCTCAGTGAGTTTCATGGCTGATTGGGGATTTGAATTTGGGTCTTCCTGGTCCTAGTCCAGCATTCTAACCACTACACCACTCTGGCTCTTTCCATCAAATCTTAAGACTTCAATTCTAATAATCCTAACAAAAAAATATGGCCCTTTTTGCACGAAAATCAGAATATTTAATGCAATGTATTCAGTTGTAATGAATACATGTGCACCATTCCAGGTCAGATAATAGTTAGCTGCAACCACTCACAACTCCCTACCACTTATAGTGGTAAAGCATCCATATGCTTCTGCATAAAATGTGAAAGTACTATCTGTCTCATTGGGCCTTACCTGCAAGTAGTACATATTTTAAAGTAATGCTAAAATAAGCCCAGTTCAACAGAATATGGTTACTCCTGGGGCAGGAGCGATGACACAAGAATGTTGGGAGGTTTAAGATCTCCACTGGTTACAACCACAGAAAATAACCCCTAAGGGGAAAAATTTCATTTCATTTAACACCTGGAGTTAAATCAGTGATGGTAGTGCAGTGCTTGTGCTCAGATATGGAAAACCAAGGTCCAAATGCCTAGTCTGCTATGAAGCTCATTATGTAGCCCTGACTAAATAACTGTCTCTCAACCTAGCCTACATCACAGGATTGAAAGATCATTGTGAACACCACAAATAAAAGGAAAGGGACCCTAAAAAGGAAATCTTCAACCTATTCCTAAATTTCTTATTTACAATTCTGTAGTGATTTTACTGTCTATAGCCATAGGCCATTACAAATAAATACAAACATATTAGGGATGTGTACAGAACCAGTTCGGAGCCCTTTTATGGGCCTCCGAACCGGTTTGAAGAATTGGTGGTTCCGCTGGTTCAAAGGCAGTAGGGGTCTATCTTTAAGAGCAGGGGAGGGTGCACTTACCCCTCCCATCTCTCCCCCCCCCCGCCGGCATCCATGTTTTTCAAATCCCATCGGAGCGGCAGCATACCTCCCTGCTGCCCCGTTGCCCTCGTCTTCCGGATTTGAAGAACACGGATGCTGGCGGGGGGGAAGCGACTAGAGGGTAAGTGCACCCTCCCCTGCTGCCTTTGAGCCTCCGCGCCACAGTTCCATGCACATCCCTAAAACATATGTCTGAAATGCAGGCCATTAAAAATAAAACCTGATCAACTTAAGTCTGAAATATGCCACAATGTATTCTCCTGATCAATTGCACCAACACAACTAGTCAGACATTTCTCACAAGAGTTCACTATAATCAAATCCACATTCTTTCAAATAAGAAGCAAGTTCGTAGCTGCTGTAGCAAATTGTATGCTTAAGATTAATTCAGACTGAAAATAATAGGATCAAATTCTTCAAATGGACAGGTCATGGCTTAAGCATGTCAAGTTTACTTTCACTTTGAAGTGACAATTATAAAGAAGAGCTGAAAGTAAAGCAATGGTGATGTAAGGTAAAGTGTACCGACAAGTCAATTTCGACTCCTGGCTCCCACAGAGCCCTGTGGTTGTCTTTGGTAGAATATAGGAGGGGTTTACCATTTCCGCTTCCTGCGCAGTATGAGATGATGCCTTTCAGCTTCTTCCTATATCGCTGCTCCCCGAAATAGGTACCAGCGAGGATTTGAACCAGCAACCTTCTGCTTGTTAGTCAAGCATTTCCCTGCTGCACCACTTAAGGTGACAAATGGTAATGTACAGCAGACCAAATAACTCCTAAAGAGATATTTATGATTTAGGCGGTGGGGGAGGCAAGAAATCTTGATAAAGTGCTAAAATGTTTTGGTGGCAGCAAAAAAGCAAGAACTGGAAAGCCTTTATAATGCAAAGACATATAGTGAGCATGTATCAAAGACAGCAAAAAGAACACAGAGAATAAAGATGTTTTAGCTGAACTATTAGAAATAAAAATGATGCTAGATGCAACCCTGTTCTCATGGAGTGCCTTTTTAAAATTTAAATATGCTTTGACCACATGTTTTTCTTAGGCAAGAAAGGCAAGGCATACTAGGCAATAAGCATTTGGCCTTATTGCATTTGGCCTTACTCACATAAACTACCACTTTGACCCAGGGTAAATGGCCAAGTGCATAGGTAGCATCTATCAGTGAGCATGGTATGTCAGCATAAGGCCATTAAGGTTGTTACTATTCCTGTTAGTCAGAAAGTTTACTGGCACAAAACTTCAGAGAAAAAAGCATTAAATAGGAAAAGAATGAGCTCTTGAGAAACAAGAAACAGTCACATGAGTGGAACTTAAAGCAACAGAACAGAAAGTGTTCACATAATATTTCAAATGAAAGAACAGGCCCGTTCAGGTAACAGTGCACAGACTATTACTTCAAACACTGTATCACCCTTTGTTTTCAAGACCACCACAATGGCATTGGGAGCCCTTACTGGTGATTTCATAATGCAAGAAACAGAAGCAATGTTTCTTTTGTTTACACATGTGAAATAGAGCTGGATATAAGCACACAATGTATGTTCTAAGCCCCAGACCAAGTCACATGCTGGAAAATTAGAGGAGGCAGGAGCAAGTAAGAGTGCTTTAGTCCACAGAGTCAGTTTAGGACAACTTGAGGCTGAAATCCTAGACACACACTTTAAATCAACCCGGCTTACTTCCAAGTATATTTGCTTAGAACCAGGAGTGTCAGAGTCCTAGAATCCATATTATAGATGCAACAAATCCAGGGTTTTAAAATGGCATTGTACATTCCCTTCTGCATTCTCACAAAACAATCCCATGAGTGTTGACTCAGAAGTAAGGCACATCAATGGGACTTATTCCACAGTGAGTGTACCAAGGATGGCAACTTCACCTTATAAAGCATGTGTGACATTTCCAAATGGAACTAATTAGAGAGGAAGCAAGTTCTTCAGTTTAGCAACTTTGTAGACCGAATTCCTTAACTGGCTTCACTTCTCCTTCTGACCAAGGCAGAACTATCGAAGGGCTCTCTAAAGGGCCTTTGGAGGATCCAAGCAGCTGCAAATGGCCCCTTCTCATTCATTTTTAAAGGGGGAGGTAAGCATTTCTATAGTGGCATTTGTGAACCACTATCCATTGGGTGCCTAGAATACTCTCACAGCCACAACCACATGGCTATCACATACAAAGTGGTACAGGAAGCTGATCCTACAGTAGATACTAAAGAAACATTTGACTGCTGGAAAGATGAAGTAGCACATCTGTTGACGGGGATATCTTGATGCTCCACAACAAAAGAGTATCAGTATCACTAAAGGGCACAGAAGTTAGGATGAACTATGTCCATCAAAAATAGAAACCACTAGATGTCCCTGACTTGTAAGAAGCAAGACACAAGCATATTTCATTCTACTTCTGAGCAGGATTAGGGAAACGGCGGGGGAGAGGGAGAGAGAACGAACAAATTTGACTTGATGCGGTCCCATAAAATAGTTCCTGGGCACAGGCAACTAAACTTTGCAGTCTAGTGATACATATTTTGTTGGCAATCCTCTTGGGTTGCCTACCAAAGAACATTTTGAAAAATAAAAAAATTCCATGGGTTTTACCAAAATGAGTAAACCACACTTAAAAATCTAAAAAAGTCATTTCCAGCACCACCTGCCCAAGGATACCATGCCACTGAAAAGCAGCCATAGGGCTCTTGTTGGTGGCTCCTTGATATCAAGAGTATCTTGGAAGTGTTCTTCTGCCCTACTCCTACTTTGGCCTGTCAGCATGGGGTGGGGGTGGGGAGATAGGGAGATTTCAATTCACAGTTGTAGGGAAAGTAAAGATTTTGGGTAAAGTGGCAACTTGAAATTGGGATGGCGATGCTAGCCAAATAGGACACTGTAGTTACTCAAAGATGCTTAACACAAGGCACAAAGGTGAAATCTTGGTGTTCTTGTCAGTGACATACATTTGATGTAACACTAAAGAAACAATAATGGGGCAATCATTCTAAAGTGGAGGTCAACTCACACATTTTAGATGTCCAAGTCATTTTACATTTACACCTGAAATGTAGGCCGCACATGCAAACCCCACCCCCCCATGCTTCAAGGCAAATGTTGAGACAGGCCTACTTATCCAGAGATGGGACCCATCATAGCTGCCTTCCAGCCCGCAATTGGTGACAAACCCAGATCCGCAGTTCTGGAAGGTGCAGAACAACTTTACACTCAACACCCTGAGAATACAATAAGGGTGCATCCAGAGCAGGAGGGCGATAAAGGCCTCGGAATCTGAAATAGGTGTCTTTTATAAACCGGGGTGAAGGGGGAAGTTGTCTGTGTCGTTCGAGCAAAACCCCCAGGATCGCTTCAGTTACACCTCGTTATAGCGTGGCAGAGAGAGAGAGAGAGAGAGAGAGAGCGGAGAGCCTAGGTTACAGCGGTGAACATGAGCGCGGGAGAAAAAGCAGCTCCGAGATCAGCCACCACGGAGTGCAATATTGGCAAGTGGCAGCACACGGGAACCGACTCGAGAGGCTGGCTGCCCTTCGCTTATCATACTATACCCAACACGGAGGGTGCGCCTCCTGCCCCGTCCTCCGCACACAGCGCAATAGCGGAACTTTCTTTCTGCCCTTGGGGAGAATGCAGCCAATTGACTCGCTACAGTAGAGGAGGCCGACTCCGCACCGCCCACCCTGCAAGCCTCTACCTGCTGCTGCGCTCGCCTCACCTGGTCTCCTGGTTGCTGAATTTCTTCGTCACCACTTTCCCCAGATCCAGCCCCAGCCGATCGGCCACGCGCTGGGACAGATCTTGGTGCGAACTGCCGCTGAAGAGCACGATGTTGGGCATGGCGGGGCAGACACGAACCGCAGCAAAAGCGACGGAAGACCGAGTCCAGCTGGGGGTGGGGGGGTACCAGAAAGAAACAGAGAACGGTCGCGAGCCGCAGAAGGACCAAATAACCAGCAGCCCCGCCCCTTTACCCTCAACTACGCGCGCTAGCCCCTCGCCCCGCCCCCTTCGCCTCGCGACGAGACGCAGCTTCAGCGAGGACGAGTGGAAGGGGCGGGACGAAGCGTCGATAGTGACGTACTTGAGAGGAGGGAGCCGGTTGCCAGGAGACGGGTCAAGAGGGAGAGCCACAAGTTTAGCGTGAACAACACAGGTATAGAAAATGACTAGAGTCCAAGTCATTTTACATTTACACCTGAAATGTAGGCCGCACATGCAAACCCCACCCCCCATGCTTCAAGGCAAATGTTGAGACAGGCCTACTTATCCAGAGATGGGACCCATCATAGCTGCCTTCCAGCCCGCAACTGGTGACAAACCCAGATCCGCAGTTCTGGAAGGTGCAGAACAACTTTACACTCAACACCCTGAGAATACAATAAGGGTGCATCCAGAGCAGGAGGGCGATAAGCCAGCCGCTCCCCGAACCAACTGGCCGGCGCAGCTTGTTTGCCCCAGCCCCTTTAAGGAGCACGGACGCCGGGGAGCCTTGTGATTGGCTGTCCTGGGGCGGGACCCACAAGCGGTGCAGAGAGCATGCGGGCCACGTGGCCAGGCCTAGGGACCGGCGGCGGCTTTTAAGCCCACCCGCCCATAGCTGCACCTGGTCGCCCACAGCGCCCACAGTCTGGCTCTGTCTGCAGCCTTGGCTGGCGGCACCGGTGGGCACACAACGTTGGTGCGGATGTGCGCCTGTAGGCCAGCCCGCCTGGACTTCGGGCGGCTGTGTGGCGGCGGCAAGGGTGAGGGTTGGGCTTTTAAGCCTGCCCGCACTGCCTAGCCCTCATGGAGGCAAGGGTTCGGCTTTCAGGCCCACCCGCCCATAGCTGCTCCTGGACGCGAGGCAGATGAGCGAGCAGGCTGCTTGGCCTGGCTGGCAGGCGCACAACGAAGCCTGCGCGCTGCCTTTGGATCCTGGGATGCGGCCCCTTCGGCTCTTGAACATGGCAGGTTTGGAGCGGGCTGGAGGGGGAGGGCAGGCATGACCCGTGTGGCCTTGGGGGGTACTTGAACAGCACCCCCCCATTGGTGGGTTTGGGAAGGCTTCTCGGCTAGCCTCGGCAAGGTGGTATGCTTCTATCCCCACCCGTTGCTGGGGCGGCGTGGAATTTGCTAAAAAAAACAAACCAAACAAACAAAACCCATAATGGATTAAATAGGTAGAGTAAAATTGTATTAACTACAAGAGAACCGAGGAGATAGTAGCAAGGAACTAATCATTGAAGAGAGCTGGTCTTGTGGTAGCAAGCACAGCTTGTACCCTTGGCTAAGCAGAGCCCACCCTGGTCGCATATGAGTGGGAGACTAGAAGTGTGGGCACTGTAAGATATTCCCCTTGGGGGATGGAACTGCTCTGGGAAGAGCAGAAGGTTCCAAGTCCCCCCGCCCCTCCACGGGCATCTCCAAGATAGGACAAGAATTTTAACCCACAGTTGTTTAATTATAGAATAATAACAGCAAAATGGAACTAATACTTATCTTAGTAGCATTGTGCTTGGACAGTGCGGAGCTAGATGGATTAATGGTCTGACTCAGTATGAGGCAGCTTCCTAGGTTCCCTCCTTTTGGCCAGTAAACACTTATTAATCTGAGGCTGGGTATGCGTTCAGAAGCAGAGACTAGCAGTGCAACAAGAGTTTCAGAGTATTTAATGAAATACTGATAAGTTGTATGCTCAGTGGAGGCGGGGACTGGCGGGGACTGGTTTAAGCGGGGGGAGGCGGGGAGGCGGGGACTGGTTTAAGCGCACCCGTCTGTCCGTGCCTGGTGGGGGGGCAGGCGAGTGGCTGGCTTCTCGCACTACAAGAGCAGATCCTAAACAAGAGGCACTTGTTTTCAACCTAACTGCCTAGATTATTGATCTTGAAGCCAGCTGGTGCCTCATGTGCTGCAGTGTAAAGCATGCCTTGCGTATGCTGGCTGGAGACCCGAGTTCAAATCCCCATTCAGCCTGATGCTGGCTGGGTGACTCTGGGCCAGTCACTTCTCTCTCAGCCTAACCTACTTCACAGGGTTGTTGTGAGGAGAAACTTACGTATGCAGTACACCGATCTGGGCTCCTTGGAGGAAGAGCAGGATATAAATGTAATATTAATAATAATAATAATCTGTGCCTGATGCGGTTCAGGCGTGGGACTGCAGGATCAGCTGGCCAGGTTTCTACCCCAGCTGTGGGGCCAGTTGGGGATGGCCAGGCAAGTGGGTGGTGGAGCGTGGCATGCGGTGCGCTGATCTGCACTGCCACCTGTGGGGGCCTATTCCTCTTGCAACACCCCCACCAATGTCACAAGCAGGCAGGTGCCTGCCAAGCCCCATGGCCACCCAGGGAGGACTTCGCCTCCTGCAACATTCCCACCCCAATCAGCAAGTTGGCGGCTACCCAGGGATGCCTCGCTCAAGCCGCGCAGCCCAGTTGGGCCGCTGTGCAGCTGGCCAGTTATATCATATTGAGTGGGATATAAGTACATAAATAGATAAATGGAGCCGCTCTGGGAAGAGCAGAAGGTTCCAGGTTCCTTCCCCGGCGAGCGTGAGGAGAGCGGTTCTTGTGATAGCAAGCATTACTTGCCCCCTTAGTTGAACAGGGTCTGCCCTGGTTGCATATAAAAAGGGGGGACTAGAAGTGACATAAGATACAGGAGTAGCTTATCAAAATATTCCTCTTAGAGGAGGGAGCCACTCTAGGAAGAGCAGAGGGTTTCAAGTTCCCTCGCTGGTTTTTTCCAAGATAGGGCTGAGAGAGATTCCTGCCTGCAACCTTGGAGAAGCCGCTGCCAGTCCGTGAGGATAATGCTGAACTAGATAGACCAATGGTCTGACTCAGCATATGGCAGCTTCCTATGTTCATTGAGCCTGATTGTGGATGATGTGTGTGTGTGTGTGTGTGTGTATGTATGTGTATATATATGTATGTATGTGTGTGTGTGTATATATATATATATACACACATATTTAAAAGCAAAACAAAACAGAACATACCACAGTTGAAAAGAGCATTTCAGTGCTCTGTGCTGGACCACAATGTGTTTGATTCTGTGATATTTTCCCGCATTTGGGCAATTTTTATATTCATTTTACAGTGAGAGAATGTAAATGACCATATTGTACTTGTTGTTTGGTAAAATTTTACACTCTCATTTGTACTGAGATCAAATGCTTGGAACAATATTCTTTTCATACTGTGGCAACGAGAGACTTAATAGCCAGACCTCGGTAACGATCAATTGTTAAATTACTGTTTAATTTCACCCAACAAGCAGCTTGGGATAATAAATAAAATAAAATAAAATAAAATAATAATAATAATAATAATAATGCATGACTGGCAAGCTGAAGGTAGCCAGTCTTGGCACTGTAGGTTACTCTCCTTGAGCAGAGGGTTTCAAGTTCCCATGCCGGCATCTTCTGTTTATCCCCCCCCATTCTTCCCTCGAAAACCCCCAGGATACGGGGGGTGACGGGGGCAAGAGCTCTTTAGACCGGCTATCTCCGGGCCAGTCACTTCTCTCTCAGCCGAGCATGCCCCACAGGGTTGGGTTTTCGTTCAGAGGAGCCTGAATTGGTAGGGCGCCGCTCTGGGCACCGGGGAAGAAAAGCAGGACATAGCATAGATAATAATAGTAATTCAGTATAATGCAGCGTCATAGGAAAACAACAAACACCTTCAGATCAGCACACTATGGGCTCGACCCTCCCTGGCCAGATGGGGAACCTAGAGGGTGATATGACCCACCAGTGGCATGCCCTCAGCCCAGTGCTGCTTAGTTACAGACCCTTGGGGTCTGCCAGTTTACTAGCGTGACTTCTGGAGCAGCCACGCGCATAGAATGGCTGGGACGTGGGTCCCAGCTACATGGGGGTGGGTCTCAGCTATCTGCGGAGAACACACGGTGGCCTGGGACGCGGGTCTCAGCGATGTGGCCTGGAACGCTGTGGGGCATTGAGCACAATATGGTGGAGGACGCACAGTGGCCTGGAACGCATGTCTCGGCTGTGTGGCTTGGAACGCCAAGGGGCCTGGAGCATGTGTCTCAACAATATGGCTTGCACGTGTGTCTCACGGATGGTCCTGGGACGCGGGTCTCAGCAATATGGTGGAGAACGCACAAGAACACACAGTGGCCTGGGATGCGCGTCTTAGCAGCGTGGTTTCGAACACAGAATGACCTGGGACGTGGGTCTCAGCGATGTGGCATGGAACACTGATTGGCTTGCAACGCGGGTCTCAGCAATGTGGCCGAGAGCACACACAGTGGTCTGGGACGCGGGTCTCAGCCATGTGGCTTGGAACTTGGACTGACCTGGGACGCGGGTCTCAGCAGCGTGGTGGAGAGCACACAGAGGTCTGGGACGCGGGTCTCAGCCATGTGGCGTGGAACTCTGAATGGCTTGGGACGCGGGTCTCACCTCCACTATGTGGCATGAATGTGCATTGGTCTGGGACGCGGGTCTCAATCCGGTGGCGCAGAACCCAGGCCTGAGACATGGGTCTCAGTGGTGTGGCGGGAGTGCACAAGGGCGTGGGACGCCGGCTATGTGCTGTGAAACGTTTATTGGCTGGGGACGCCAGGCTCTAGGCGCTGCAGCGTGCCGTGCAGCGCCCGAGACCAGTATTCGCTTCTCTCTCTCCCTGTGAAGCGGCCTCGTCACAGGCAGCCCGGGCTGCCTTATTCTGAGCTGCCCTTAGTGCTGCAGTGTGGTGTGCAGCCCTTGGGAGTGGTGTGCTCTCCCCCTTGCAGTGGGAGGCCTCTAGGACCTGGGACATGGGGCTCAAGGCACTGCAGCGTGCCGTGCAGCACCCGGGAGTGGTATGCTCTTCTCTCCCCTTCACTCTTCTCACTCTTCTCTTCCCCCCCATTAGAGCGCAAGCTGACCTGGGATGGGGTCCCATTTACGAGGCATCAAACCTCCTCCATCAAACCATCCCTACCTCCGTGCAGAACTTGCTGGTGTTTACACCTGGGTGGAATGCCTTAGTTAGCTATCAGGGATTGCATTCACATGGGGTGCCACTCCTCAGGGGTTCTTGTCTACCAGTGGGCCAAGGGTGGAGGACTTATGGCTGGGATTGGCAATAGGGCTGCGTGGGGTGTGGGGTGTTAAGCTAGGCTAACACCCGCTATGGCAGGCACAGTGCGGAGAGAAGCAACAGCTTATAATCGGTGAGGCACCTTAGGTAAGCATTTGGCTTCAAGGAGGAGGAGCGGATCCCTTGAGGCTTGGCAGATCAGGGTTGCCGCACAGCCCCTCTTCTCTGAAAAGCAACATCCTTCCGTATGGCTCAGCAGCATTGGAGGGGCGTTGTTAGTAACAGAGACCTGACCTTAGTTCGGCTAGGAAGGGCAGTGCCTGCTTACGGTGCCGCCTGGAGCCAAGGTGCCAATGCCATTATCATCTAGGTCAAGGCAGCCACTCTCACGGCCAGCCTTCTAGAAACCGCACTGTGCTGGGTTGAGCGCCAATCCCAGCTGAGCACCATGTTGGCTTGTAAAGAACTGTGTTTCAATAAATGTGGCCCATTTCACCAAATAATCTTGTGTCCGTGTCTCCTTGGGTCTGGGTGCAAAGGCCTCAGAATCTGAAGTAGGTTTCTTTTAAAAACCGGGGTGAAGGGGGAAGTTGTGTGTGTCGTTTGAGCAAAACCCCCAAGATTGCCTCAGTTACACCTCGTTATAGCGTGGCAGAGAGAGAGAGAGAGAGACCGACCTCCCCCACTCTGCGATTCTATGCCCGAATAATAGCGGAGAGCCTAGTTTACAGCGGTGAACATGAGCGCGGGAGAAAAAGCAGCTCCGAGATCAGCCACCACGGAGTGGCAGCACACGTGAACTGACTCGAGAGGCTGGCTGCCCTTCGCTTATCATACTATACCCAGCACTGAGGGTGTGAATACTCACGCGCCTCCAGCCCCATCCTCCGCACACGAGCAGCGCAATAGTGGAACTTCCTTTCTACCCTTGGGGAGAATACAGCCAATTGACTCGCTACAGTAGAGGAGGCCGACTCCGCACTGCCCACCCTGCAAGCCTCTACCTGCTGCTGCGCTCGCCTCACCTGGTCTCCTGACTAGAGTGACACACGCAGGCAGAACTTCCGATGAAAAGGGAACTCCTTGCTCAACCATGGTTCTCTACAGGCCCTTGTCTCACTTGACAAGTTTCCACTCCTGTTTCCAATGCAATTCAATGTGCTGTGGACAGTGAGGTGCTGTGAGAATATAGAGGTATTTCCTCCCTCTATAGCAGGGAGCAGGATCTTTCGGGAAGAAAGGCAAATAGGAAATACAGGGGCAGAAGGGAAGGAGCAAAGAGGCGAGCGAGGGCGGAAGGAGGATAGAGAAGCGAGGCATGCAGCTCGAGTTTAACCATGTTTACTCGGAAACAAACCCCACTGACGTCAAAGGGGTGTGCTCCCAAGTAAGTATGCATAGGATTTTGAGGTCCCATCTTCTAATTGTGATGGACTGTCCATATTTCAGACACACCCTACCCATAATAAGTACGAAACATTTGTTGAGAGAGAGAGAAAGAAGGTGGAAGGTCAGTCAGTCCTTCAGTTTCCTCAAGTGCTTGGGGAAGAAAGAGAGCATAGGAAGTCTGCAACTTTGTGCACTTGCCTGGGAGTGAGCTCTATTAAACAAGCCCTATACAGGCATGTTGTATGAGTGTACAGATATCTTTACACTTGCACACTCGTTTTTGTGTGAATGACTGGTCCTGCCTTAGTTTTAAAATTGGAACTTGGGTACAGGCCCCTGAAATTCAGGATACAGCTAGGAAGTTGTAGCAGATTTAACCCAGCCTTTGTCTTAGAGCCAGCCCCCGTGAGGGGAAGAAAAATGCTGAATCATCCCCTCACTGTGCTTTCACCCACAAAGCCTGTTCCTTTAAATTTTTCTGTTTCTCCAGTAGCTGATTCTTTGCCACCGCCACCCAATTATTACGGAGTTTAACAAACACCCCTGGATTTGGGTAGAATTCCAGGGAGACTCTCCTCTCACCATTGAAGAAGTACAAACACCTGGCATATGCACACTTACATGTGGTGAGAAAACTTGGTAGCAGAACAATCAAGTTGAGGTGTGTTTGCACCAGAGTAAAATCTCCTTTCCTGAGTTAGAAATCCACTCAGAGGCATGTGAAATGAAAAGAACCAAAGAGAGAGAGAGAGAGAGAGAGAGAGAGAAAAAACTTTATTCAAAATACTGCAGACTGTTTTCATCTGAGGCTCTCTCAACTTTTAGTTACAGGTAAAAGAAACATTCAGCAGTTGTAAGGATACTTCAAGAATAGCACTCCAGCTGATATTGGAGCAGCACATTTTAAAAATAGTGGTTACCCAGTTGCAAAGAATATGGATGCAAGAAGATACAGAAACACCTTTAAATGTTACATAGACTCTTACAACACCCTAGCTGGATGGATGGGCACAGGCTATTGCTTTCTTAACTTAGTTACATTCTAGGTAAAACAACAATAGACCAGCTGCAGGGATATGCAAGGCACGTGAAAGGGAAATAAAAGTCTAATGCAAACTGACTAACAAACTGTTCCCTAGGCTAAACTTCCAGAAGCCCTTCCTTCCCCCTTGAACTCACCCCAAACTCCAGAAGACAATTCAGATTTCCTGCAATCCTGTCTCTCAAGGATCTGCAGATGTCCTTTCCTGAGAAAATTCTCTAGGCTAGCTGTTTACCATGAGACAGCTAAACTCCATTACTCCTCACTAAGCCTTCTGTCTGTCCTCTCTCACCTCCACCCTAGCTGCTTCTCAACAGAGAACACCCTCTCTTCCTGCTTCATAGCCCTCTAGGTTCCACCCACCTGGAGCCAATTGGCTAATCCCTGGAGGTCACCAGCATGTCAGGACAAGTTTCACTTCTGGTTCACTCTTGAGGGAAGGGGAGGGGCATCTTCTCCACTATCTTGGGTTTCTGGGTGAACACACTGTTGCCCAGTCAAAGTTGTGCTATAATCTAATTTTAAAGGAGCATTAAGCTGCTTGAGATCTTACTCAATTTTCTTTCAATGACTGTGTGGCTAGGCTGACAATATTTTGCAAGTTTAAAAGGTAGCAACTCTAAACACTGCTGTCTTAGACTGTGGGTCCTTTTTGATTGAATTGATATTTTTCCAGGACTTGACAAACTTAACTGCGCTCCAGGTTTGATCAGTTTAGTTAGGTCAGTTTTTGGAGTGAAAGGTACACCAGTTCAACACACTCGACTCCCACCCAAGCCACACACTGAAATCATGCCAATCCCCACAGCTAGTCACAGACCAGAAGCTAGCAGGGTTCTTACAGATGGCACAGCAACTATAATGCAGAAGAATAACCTAATGCTACTTGGTATTCTTCCTTCTGGTAAATTTTTGGGAATAACATGTAATCCCACCAAGGGGGAGAGAAGCTATGTTCCTCTCCCCCAAACAAAAACAAACACAGGCTACAACAGAATATTGGATTTACCAGCAGTCAGAGAACTTTGTCAAGCAAGGAGCTTTCTCCAGCCCCCTCCTGCCCGTGCCTGTAACTTCCTGGCTGGAACAGCTGCCAATCAAGCTGCTGCAGCTTTTGATCCCTCGTGGGCAGCACCTGGCCTTGCCCACTCAAGGAAGTAAAAATTGGGTTGAAAACACAGCCCCTGAAGCCCAAAGGAACTGTGTTTTCCCACCAATTTTTACTGCCTTTTGGGGGTGGGGCCAGACCGGTGCCCCTAGCAATCAGACTGGCTGGAGTGGTTTGATAAGCAGACTGTTTCAGCCAGTAAGGGCAAAACAGGAGTTCACTGACTGTTGTAAGTCTGATCTTCCTGTGTTTGTTTTTGTTTGGGGGAGGGAGGGGGTGAGAGAGGAAATGCTGTGTGGGGAATTGGATGGTAATGCTTGGGGGGAGAGGGGGGCTTGGTGAGGGGTGCTTGGTTGGATAGAGACGGGGAAGAGGCTTGGCAGGGGCATGGTGAGAGAGAGGGAGGGCTGGTGAGAGGGGGGCTTGGTGAGGGGGGCTTGGTGAGAAAGAAAAAAGAGGCTTAAAGAGAGGGGGCTTGGTGTGAGAGAGACAGAAATGAGGCATGGCAAGGGTTGGAGAGAGAGAGGAAGGGAGGCCTGGAGAGAGGAGAGGCTTGTTGTGCGTGTGTGTGGCAGACAGACAGGCTTGGTGAGAAAGAGGAAAAAAGAGAGGCTTGGTGAGTAAGGGGAGGGGGCATGGCAAGGCTTGACAAGAGAAAGTGAGAGAAGCCCACAATTGGCTCCACCTCTCACTATCCCTGGCTCTGCCCCTCACTTGCCCTGCCTAGTGCCCCCCCCGTCTCAGGAGCCATCAGCCGCCACTGAATCCCACTGTACATATTTGACTAGCAAAGAACTCAGTCTTGTACTTTGATACATGATCTCACAACTTCCCTGAAGTTTAATATATGAAATACAGCTTCTGCAAAGGTCAGCTCTGTTTGTTTGTGACATACTACCCTGGCCTTCCATATATCCTGATGCTGTTGCCACAAGATCCTGTGATAGGGTAACTGCTGTTACGTTTTTAAAGCTATTCAAGCTACTGAGGTCGTTAGTGTTTAAATAGTTTGCTGTGAACTGGGTTTATGCCTCCTTCTACTCTCTTATTGTTTTAATTATAATATTTAACATGGAGGCAGCCTCTATCTTCACTTGCCCCACAGGGCTGTGGGGAGGCTTAAATGGCTCCAAATCCCCATTCAGGCATGAAGCTGACCAGGTAGGCTTGGGAGGTCCCAATGCCTCATCCTTCTAACAGGGTTGTTGTGAGAATGAAAGGAGTGTGAGAGAGTAATAAATGTCACACAGCTCTTTGGAGGAAGGGAGGGGAGGGATGACAATCCACTGAAATGAAGTCAGAAATGAGCAGCCCAGCTTGGCTTCCCTTCCCTAGTGGCAGAGGCAACAGGGGCAAAAAGTTGGGTGGGAAGCACAGTAGCGACATTGGCAGGGGGAGTGAGCAGGGAAGCATGGTGGAGGGACTTGTGGCATTAGGGAGAGCATTTGTCTCCTGACCTGACCAGTCCACCTGAAGTATTAGTTCCCAAGCACTTCTTAGAACTGCCAGTATAGCATAGTGGGATAGAGAATGTGCCTGTAAGTCCAGTTACCATGAGTTCAAGCCACACGTGCTCCCAAGGAAAGGCTCCGGTAATAGCCCTGGGAAGGAAATGAAAGCTGGGGGAGCACTTTTGGAGGAAACTGGGGAAAGCTAGTTCCATCATCTGTGTCCATTGCAGACAAGAGTGACTCTAGAACAACTAGTTTTGCAGAGCAAAGGGCTGTTATTAATTGATTTATGGGGAAGAGAGCTGATCTTGTGGTAGTAAGCATGAATTTGTCCCCTTTGCTAAGCAAGATCTTGGATGGGACACTACAAGGCTGTTCTAATGACCAGCCCTACCCAGGCTAACATTGCCCACCCAGGTAGGTCTGGTCATGAGACCGATTCCGGCATTCCACCGGGGAGCAAGGTTTTTGTGCTTGGGCTAAAAGTGAGGTAGGAGGTTGTGTGCATACCCTCCTATCTCACTGCCTGGTTGTGTGGGTGCAGTGGCTGCCTGCAGCCATTAAAATAATAGCGGCTGGGGGAAGGAGTGACCCAGCCTCAGGAAATTCTACAATGTTGCTTGCATGGTGCATGTGGGATATCTGGAGGCCAGGGGTCTGGGGCCTCTGGATTGGGTGTGCAGCTCGCTGCAGAACTGATCATATGAGTGCGTGAGTGGCGGCACCCGGAGCTTAAATGATCAGGAAGGAAGGGGGGTGAAGGTGCATAGGTCAGTAGGATCTCCCCAGCCCAAGATGTCACATGAACAACCTTAACATGTAAGCACTGTAAGATATTCCCCTTAGGGCATGGGGCTCAGTGGATGCTCAGTGGAAGAGAATCTGCAGGCTTGCATGCAGAAGCCCCCTGATTCAATCCCTGGCAGCATCTCCAGGTAGGGCAGATTTGCACATTAAATATAAGCATGTGCTTCTTGGATGACATGCAGATGTCATTTAGGTTAGGCTGACATTGCAGCCACTTGATATTATGGTAGGCTTTTGATTTGGTGGGGAAAAAGAGCCCTATTTAGGTGTTAGTCCAATGCATGGAGAAGGCAAACATGTTGGCTCGTGGTGTGTGCTGTCCCAGCATGCTCCATGGCCCCACCCCCTAGATGTCCCTGCATTCGGCACTTGTCTGCAGATGGTAAATGTTGAATGTGAGGAGAGTTCTCCCTGTGATTTAGAACCTTAGGCTGATTTACACAGTGGACTCTCCCTGTACTTGGTGCCTGCATCTGCAGAGAAGTTGAATACTGGGATGTCCAGGAGGCATAGCCAGGGAGTGTGTTGACAGACCCGGGGTGTGTAGCTAGCTGGCACGTGCCTGTTTGTTCTCTCCAAGCATTGGCCCTCAGCAGAGACATAATGCCCAGCCAAGGGCTTAGACAAAGTTCAGCTTTCTAATCTCGCAGTGTCATTGCTGTGCAATTCTTAGGGCCCAAATTAATATGGAAATGGCTTATAGAGGGAGGGAAGAGACAAAAAAAATTGTGCCCCTCCCACATTAGCCATTGACACTAAGCACCCTCTGAGGTAGGGGTGTGTGTGTGTGTGTGTGTGTGTGTGTGTGTGTGTGTGTGTGTCGGGGGGGCGGCGTGTTGTTAGATTAATATATGCCAGGATGATCCTCTGCTTGGCCTCTGTTTCCTGCACCTGCCTTTTTTGTTCTCACTCAGTGCCAGCTTGGAATCTCATGCTTCTCATGTGAACTCTGTTCTGCAAATCTTCAAAACCCATATTGTAAGAGAGAAACCCATGCTTGTAAATTGGTTCATGGATGAATTAACTTACCATTTCAATAAGCGGGACTCTGAACATCTTCATTCTTCCAGCAAATTGTGTGAGAATTAATTTAATAGAAAGCAGACTTTAGGGTAATACTCTGTGCTTTTCTCTGTAGCCTTCATTTGTTTAAAATTGTTGCAAGGAAACCAAGAATTTGTGCCTATTGGCAAGTTATATAATTTTCTTTGAATTGTTTCAATGATAATTGGTTGTAGCTGTTTCACTTCAGTATGAGGTGCAAAGGGCTGACTTGAGTCTGTAATGAAATGTTGGGCTTCAGAACTTAGTTATGTTTCAGTTTCAAAACTGAGCCTGGAGATGATACTGTATTCTAAATCTTGCTCTGAAAATTCTGAAGAATGGGAGTCTTTTTCATTGAATTTCAAGTGCGGGAGGATACTACAGTTTAAACACATCCAGCTGTTTTTAAATGTTGTACTACTGATCATTTCTTGGCCAAGCAGATAATGAAGATATAGAGGATGGAAACAAAAATGGTAAGGGGTCTGGAAACCAAGTCCTGCGAGGAACAGCTAAAGGAGCTGATTATTTTTAGCCTAGATAGAAGACGACTAAGGGGAGCTGTCCTCAGTTATCTGAAGATATATGCCGTCACACAGAAGATGGAATGGACTAGTTCTCTGTTGTTCCCGAGGGCAGGACTATAACCAATGGGTTGATGTTACAAGGAAGTAGATTTAGGCAAAACATTGGGAGGAATTTCCTAACCATAAGAACTGTTTGACAGAGGATCAGTCTGCTTTGTGCACTCTTCTTCCTGTACTGAGCAAGGGGCTGGTCTCGAAGACTTTCTCAGTCCTTTTCCAATTCTATTATCTCTTTTATGTATTATCCTAGTTACAGGAGTTGTATAAGTAGTGAAACTGGCTAACATCCAGTGCAGAAAATACTTCAAGTAGTGCACCTTTATTCTGGAAGTGCTAGAAGATTGAATGTGTGTGGCTTGACTGTTTCCAATCTAACTAGTACTACTAGCAGAGTATAGGTGCGCTACTTGAAGTATTGCACAAAAGTGCCCGTGCTTCACTGCGAGCCTGGATCAGCGTGGATCTATCAGCACTGCCAACATTATCCTGCACTGGATGTTGGTCAGTATTTCCCAAAGGCAAAAGATATTAGAAAGAAATGGTCCTTACCTAAGGGAGACAGCTCCATTTCAAAGGGGCCTAGAAAGTCCATTCTAGGGAATTAGAGGCAGAGGCCCAAGGTCTCTAGTAATCAACTATTTTGCCTTTGATGAACAACAAGGTAGAGATGTACATGAACCTCGGTTCGTGCAGTGCTTTGAATATGAACCAGTTTGTGCCGGTTCAGCCCAACCACGAATGGGTTTGAGCAGGGGTGGCGAGTGGCACCTTTACAAGTGAGTCGAGCAGGTCCTTACCTGTGTGCCCGCCACTCCATGCAGCTTCCTGCTGCTGAAGCACTCCCACCAACAGCCTGCACGTAGCAGCAGTATGGCGGTGGCACACATGGCCTCCATGCATGCGTAGCAGCCACTTGCCCACTCAGCATTGTGTTGCTAACCACTCAAATGGGTTCAACACATACACAGAGACCATCTGCATGCCGGTGCTGCGAGAGTGCCACAGCAGCAGGTAAGGACCTGCTCTGCTCACTTTTAAAAGTGCCTTTCATCACCCCAACACCAGCACCACCCTTGAACCGGTTTGTGGTTGGGCCAAACCGGCACAAACTGGTTTGTGAACCACGAACCAGTTCGTATTTGAACTGCTGCACGAACCTCGGTTTGTGCACATCTCTCCAACGAGGCAGGTATGGTCTGGCTTGCACAATGCCCTTTCCTTTTGTTTTCTGACCCTTCCTCATGACCTTCACCTCCCAGTACTGCCTCTAACCACCAGCATGAGTAGCTTGTTATGCCAAAAGCCTTCATCTCCCCACATATGCCTATGCAGAGGCCGGTTTCCTGGGAGGCTTATTGTAAGTTTGATGACCTAGGCCCACAGGGACCTGGCCACATCTGCCTAGACAGCCACGCCACTTTCCCTGTCTGTTGCCTCTCCTGGCCCTCTCTTGCACCACAATGCCATCCCTTGGCCAATTCCACCCCGCTCCAGCTCTCTGGGACTTCTTATGGCTCACTGCCAAGGAACTGTATCCTGTCATTGGCATGTAATCATAGCATACTTGTGTGTGTGGGGGGGGGCCTAATTCCACCCCCTCTTCCTCCTGCCCCTGTCTTCGGTGGTCTATCTTCCAAGTTTCATCTGTCCCATGGCTGCGCAGAGCTTTGAACCCTTGTCACGTGGCTCAGGGTGCTTTCTCATATGGTGATTTCATACATGCAGATCCACAGACTTGTATGAAGGTGAAGCAGTTTTGCAATCCAAGGACAGCATTGCAAATGCTTGCTTTGACCTGATACAAGCATCTGGAAGTGAAAGGAGGAAGTAGCCTCCAAGGGGCATTGCATTCAGACAGATAATACTTGTTATGCCATCTCTGTGTTAAAAACACACAAGTGAGTTTCTGCATGTATGAAACTGCAACATCAGGAGTAATCCTGAGGCCAATGCCCACTATTCTGGAGGCAGTAGGTAAAAGTAACTTGGGGTGGAGGTCTTCCCTGTGCAAGACACTGGTAGCTGGTGGTGGAAGTGTTAAAGTATCACAAGAGATGGGGCTTAGGGTGAAACTACAGGTTATGAAGCAACATGGGGTTACCAAACCTGTATTTGCCTCATAGTGCTAATGTGGCATAATAGGCTACATGACAGAAGATAAATAAGTTCTGGTAAGAACTAATCTGCCTACTTTCATTTCACTATCCCTACAACTGGAGTAAATTGAGTCCAAATAAGTTAGGCAGTTCACAAATTAGCCCACTTGTGCCCCAAATGTTCACGTGTCCATTATCCTGAATCAGGGTGAATGACATAATCACAAACTATGCATTTGAGGAGTTCCTATATGTCCCTACAACTATACAAAATTTGGTCCAAATCGGTTCCCTCTTGCACCTCAAACATTCACGCATCCCATATCTTGAATTGGGGTGGATGACATCATCAAACTATGCCATTGAGGTGCCCCAACACCTGTAGCAAATTTGGTTCAAATCCGTTAGGTGGTTCACAAGTTAGCTCCCTTGTGCCTCATAAGAACATAAGAACAGCCCTGCTGGATCAGGCCCAAGACCCATCTAGTCCAGCATCCTGTTTCACACAGTGGCCCACCAGATGTCCCTGGAAGCCACAGACAGGAGTTGAGGGCGTGCCCTCTCTCCTGCCATTACTCCCCTGCAACTGGTACTCAGAGGCACCCTGCCCTTGAGGCTGGAGGTGGCCCACAGTCCTCTGACTAGTAGCCATTGATAGACTTCTCCTCCATGAAGTCATCCAAACCCCTCTTAAAGCCATCCAGGTTGTTGGCTGTCACCACATCCTGTGGCAGAGAGTTCCACAAGTGGATCACGCGTTGTGTGAAAAAGTACTTCCGTTTGTTGGTCCTAGACCTCCTGGCAATCAATTTCATGGAGTGACCCCGGTTCTAGAGTTGTGTGAGAGGGAAAAGAATCTCTCTCTCTCCACTTTCTCCACACCATGCATGACCTTATAGACCTCTATCATGTCTCCCCGCAGTCGTCTTTTTCCTAAACTAAAATCCCCAGTTGTTGTAGTCTTGCCTCATAAGAAAGGTGCTCTAGGCCCCTGATCATCTTGGTTGCCCTCTTCTGTACCTTCTCCAGTTCAACAATGTCCTTTTTAAGATGTGGTGACCAGAATTGTACGCAGTACTCCAAGTGTGGTTGCACCATAGTTTTGTATAAGGGCATTATAATGTTAGCCGTTTTATTTTCAACCCCCTTTCTAATGATCCCTAGCATGGTATTGGCCTTTTTCACAGCTGCCGCACATTTAGTCGACACTTTCAATGAGCTGTCCACCACAACCCCAAGATCCCTCTCCTGGTCCGTCACCGACAGCTCGGATCCCATCAGCATATACTTGAATTTGGGGTTTTCGTCTCAATGTGCATCACTTTACACTTGCTAACATTGAACCGCATTTGCCATTTTGTTGCCCACTCCCCCAGTTTGGAGAGATCCTTTTGGAGCTGCTCACAATCCGTTTTGGATTTCACTACCCGGAAGAGTTTGGTATCATCTGCAAATTTGGCCACATCACTACTTACCCCTGCTTCTAGATCATTTATGAATAAATTCCCGTGCCCACCATCTTGAATTGGGGTGGATGACATCATCACAAATGACACTGTTGAGGTGTCCCTACGTATCACTCACTAGAACTGTACCAAATTTGGTTCAAACTGGTTAGATGGGCCACAAGTTAGCCACTTGCGCATCAAATGTTCACACTTCCACCATCTTGAAGCAGGGTGGATGACATCATTACAAACTACGCCATTGAGGTATCCCTACAGCTGTACCCAATTTGGTTCATGGTGTTCCAGGCACTGCGAAGTGCGGGGAGGGGGGGCACACCCATGGCCCACGGACCGACACATACAAATACACACAGAGAATGCCGGGTGATCTCATAAGCTCACTTTCACTTTTGGCACTCAAGAAGGCCCTGCTACATGAGGAGACCAATCTGGCCTCCAAAAACGATGGAGCTTGAAGCAAGAAATTCTTAGCTAGTGCTATACTGTGTGGAGTTCATATGGGAAATAGGTACTTGATCTCCCTGAAGTTTTTCACACAGGGCTTTTAGCTCACATCTCCTCCAGAATGGAGGATATGTGACCACATATCTGCCAGATTTACCCCGAAGTCCCAGCGAGCTGTCAGGGAGCACTTCACACACAATTCAGGTTTTTCACTGTGATTAGAGTGTAGCCCGATTTATATCTAGGGTTAAAAAAAAAAAAATCAACTTTTTCCAGAGTGTTTATTTTGGGCAACTTCAAACTTGCAGTAAAGTGTCGCTGTAAAGCCTACTGTCTGGGAAAGCTCCCTGAGATACCAGATTCCTGAGATAGAAGTCAGCACCTTGGAGCTCTGACAGTTAGCAATGGGACTTAATCTTGTAAACCGCCCAGAGACAGAAGTTTGCGGTGGTGTACAGATATAATAAATAAATAAATGCATTATCTTCTTGGACTGCAAAATAATTGCTAGACTATAAAGAACATGGCATAATTAAATCTTGATAAACGATGATTTGAATAACTAATTTATTCAACATTTAAAAGTATGTTTTCAGAAACGTAAAATTTACAAACTCCTCTGTCAAACTTCAAAAAATTTGTACGTGTCATTTGTTATGTGGATGGCTTCGTGCAAGGGTTCTCAACTTGTGGTACTCCAGATGTTGCTGAACGACAACTCCCATCTTCCCCAGATCTAAGTGGGTGTGGATTATACCAATATTTTCTCTCCTCCCTCAGCCTTCTGCTTCCCCTGTGCCTGCACCATTTCTGTTCCTCCCGGCTCTTTCCTCTCAGGAATGCAGGGCTGAGCTGTATGTTTCTTTTAAGTGATTGCTGCTACAAGCAATCAGGAAGATGCATCTTTCATCTCTCCCTCCCTCCTCCTTATGGTGAGGCTGCAGTTCATGGACATCTTAATTAGCCCGCTCCATTCTTCTTCCTCTTGGTGATGCTGCCACCACAGTTCCCTCTTCCCAAATGTGTTCTCACTTACTCCCTCCTTTCGCCTGCCTGCCACCCCCACCCCACCCCCACCCCCATTTTCTTGCAGAATTGTCTTGTAGATTAGCTATGCTGGTGTGTGGAATACACAGTTGCAGGCTATGTGTTTTTTTGTTTTAAACATAAATGCTAATTTTCTGAAGATGACATTTGGATGTGGGTTATACAAGTACAGGGTTGCTAACCTTCCTGCATTGCATGTGATGTGCTCTGGGGAAATGCTCGTCCCGTTTGGGACTAAATTTATCCCACTTTTTGACTTTTAAAACTTTGGCTTCTTTTCAACTTTTAAAGCTGCCACTGCGTGGTGGCGGCAGCAGAGCGGGATGGTGGTGAGAGCTCTGCCCACCTCCCAGACTATGACAGGTGAGGTTGGGGGTGGGGCTGGACGTTGGAATCAGGCAGCAGAGAAGGCAGCGAAAGAGCTTCTCACCCAGACCTGCCTTCTCCCAAATGAGGCAGATTGGGCCAATTTCAGGCCTCTGCACATGCGCGTGTAGAGGCCTGAAATCGGCCCCATCTGCCTCATTTGGCAGGAATGAGGGTCCAGGTGAGGAGTTCTTTCATCACCTTCTCTCCTGCCTGCTTCCAGCCTACCTGTCCCCAGCACGCCAGCCCCAACTTAATCTGTCATAGTTTTGGAGGCGGGTGGAGCTTGTGCTGCTGTCCCTGCTCCCCCACTGCACAGCAGCAGCAGCCACCCACCACCACCAGGTAAGTGCGCCTTGCAGCAGCTGGCTCCGTAGGCCCTGGCTGTACCCTGGGGCCAAGTTCTGCCCCAGGGGCCCCCGCCACTAGGTGCCCCCCCTCTGGTGTCCTGATTTCGGTCCACGCAATGTTGGCAACCCTATACAAGTATGTGGAATATATGTGCAGAAATAGGATAGTCCCATTGAAATTCAAGGAACAAGTTAAGCATTGCCTAACTTGTCCTTTTAATTTCAATGGGACTCCTCATAAGAACAGCCCAGCTTGCTTAGGCCCAAGGCCTGTCTAGTCCAGCGTCCTATTTGACACTATGGCCCACCAGATGCCTCAGGGAAGCCCACAGACTCCCTGATTGCCTCATATCAGCCATTATTCTTTAATGTTTTACAGAAGGGGCTGAATTTAAATGGGATTTCTTTGAGTAATTTTCTTCCAGGCAGCTACCATTATTCTTTAATATTTTCCAGAAGGGACTACTGTACTCAGTGGCCAGGTACATGCTCTGCATGTAGATGATCCCAGTTCCGTCCTGGAATCTGCAGTTGAGGCTGGGAAAGACCTCTCCCTGAATCCCTGGAAAGCCACTGTCAGTCAAGAATAAATCATTCTGACCTTTAAGTACCCATGACTTTAGTATAAGGCAGCTCTATGTAAATGTCCAATGACTGAATGAAATCTTCAGTATTGCTATGAAATCTTTCTCTACCTTCCATCATAAAGCTTAGGAAAACAATTCTGCAATAGTCTAGTAGAGTAATTATTAAGGGGGGGTGGGCGGGGAAATGCTGTTGACTCACTCAACAGTCATGCCAAAACTACTAGTAGACCTAGATGGATTCAGTCAGGAGCTATATTGTAGGTGCATACTGCATGGCACCAGTATCTATGGGAGAAGGAATTTGCCTGTAGTTTCTAACTCCACATGGTTAGGAATTATATCCATGTTTGACTCGACCCCTCTCCTTTCCTGGATTTCCAGGTGTTTGTGGCGGGGTAATAATACTGAACTCCATGGTTAGAGGCTCTGCATGTTCTCCTCCACACGAGGTCATAAATACCAAGCCATACACTGCTTATCTGATCTCACCCACCCTCAGCTGATAAAGAAAAAAATGTTCATTTGCTATCTAAAATCTTTGTAATGGGCCAACCCATACTTTTTTTTGTTCTGGGCATATGAGTCCTCTAAAATTTATTAAATCTTGGAACCTGTTTTGAACTTATTCCCTGCATGATTTGAAGTCAAAGATGATAACGTTCTTGAACACGTGCAGAATGTTTATCTCCTCACTGGTAATACACCAATACTCCTTCCAACTGGAATGAATGTCCATGGTCGTCATCTCTGAATAGGCTGTTTCAAAGCATGAACCTCAGCAACTTTCTTCTTAGTCATGAAAGTGTGTTCTAACATACATCAGGACTGTGCAAAGGTTTGGAGAACTGCAGCCTCACTTCCATTTTATTTTTAAATCACTGCCTACAAACACAGTCCCACAAATAGAGATGTGTTCTTCTAATGGAAGATTTCAGTGTAATCAATCAACAGAGACCTCAAGGTAATTGAGTCATTACACATTTTGTTTTTCATTTTATGCTTCATGTTATATGTTATTACTTTCATAAACCTTTGCTATAACCCCATTTAATAGTTCTTCTGCTCTGAGATGATATCAAAACAGGGAAAATGTCAGTCAGTAGCCACTCTGCGCAAGTATGTGAATTCTATCTTATTAAAAAGAAAACCGAATTCTGTAATAAAAAAATTGTCTGAGGAGTAGTTTATCCAGCTTATGTTTATCTAAATTGTATACATGACTAAAAAAATTGGTTCTTGTGTGCATTACTGTGTGAAGACTGCCACATTTGTACAATGCAATTTTTTTACTATCATTATCCTTAATATAAGAAATGAAGTGTGAGTCTATTATATTAATATTTCAGAATAGGATTATAATATGAAGTTTAAAAGGCTTGGATTTAATGAGTTCCGAGTCATGAATTAACAAACCTGAAGTATGCTTCTAGATGTGTATCTCTGGGTCTTACTTTATTTTTCCAAATAAAAGAAAATATCTACAGAATTGAGGATTTATTTTCTTATTTTATAGAATCATAGAGCTGGAGAGGGCCTTAAGATCAGCTTGCCCAAGTGATCAGTGGAAGCAATCAGAGCTAAAAAAATCCCCAACATAAGGCTCTCCAGCCTCTACAGTAGTTTAAGACTTCTAGAGAGGGGAAATCTTCAGTTCATTTTATGGCTTCTAATCATACATCAGCCCAATTAACATATCACGAGAAGCCATGATTTAATCATAGTTTCTTGTGACAATGGCAAGACTCAGCCTTGCTTGCTCCCTTCTCCTACTCTGCTTGTGGGAGGTGCATTTTCCTATTTATGGAGATTCTTGCCCACACACCCCACCTTGCAGCCTACCATCCCACTCCCTTTTGGAGGATCTCCTGACCCTCAGAAAAGGCTTTTTGGAGGAATGCAGGATACTGCTGTGGAGGGAGGGGGTGGGTATGATCCCTTGTGTGAGCTTCATTCTGTTCACCCAAGATAAGATGCAACCTATTGAAACCACTGGGAAAGATCATCAGTAGATTTGGTACAGGGTGTTAGCAGTATGCTGATGACACCCAAATCTTTTTCTCCATGTCAACAGCATCAGGAGAAGGCATAATCTCCATAAATGCCTGCCTGAACGCAGTGATGGGTTGGATGAGAGATAACAAACTGAGGCTGAATCCAGATAAGATGAAGGTACTCATTGTGTGGGGTTATAACTCAGGAGATGATTTTGATCTGCCAGTTCTGGATGGGGTCACACTTTCCCCAAAGGAACAGGTACACAGTCTGGGGGTGCTTCTGGATCTGAACCTCTCCTTGGTGTCTCAGGTTGAGGCGGTGGCCAGAGGTGCATTTTATCAGCTTTGGCTGATATGCCAGCTATGTCCATTTTTTGAGATAAATGACCTCAGAACAGTAGTATATCTGCTGGTCACATCCAGACTTGACTACTGCAAAGTGCTCTATGTAGGGCTGCCTTTGTACGTAGTCCAGAAACTGCAGTTGGTCCAGAATGCAGGAGCCAGGTTAGTCTCTGGGTCATCTCGGAGAGACCATATCACTCCTATCTTAAAATATTTACACTGGTTGCCAATAAATTTCGGGGCAAAATACAAGGTCTTGGTTATAACCTATAAAGCCCTAAACAGCTAGAGCCCTGTATCTTTAAGAGAACCTCTTCTTCGCTATGAACCCCACCACCCATTGAGATAATCAGGAGAGGTCTGTCTGCAGTTGCCACCGGCTCTTCTGGTGGCTACTCAGGGATGGGCCTTCTCTATTGCTGCCCCGAGGTTTTGGAACATGCTTCTGAAATAAGAGCCTCCCCATCTCTTATAATTTCTAAAAATGCAGTCAAGACAGATTTGTTCACCCAGGCTTTTAATTAGATACTGTTTTAATGGTTTGATTTTTAATAGTTTAACCTTTTAAATTTTAAATTGTTGTAATGTTTTAACCTTTTTATTTGTTTGGTTTTGTTGTAAACCGCCCAGAGACTTGTGTTTTGAGCAGTATACAAATAAAAAATAAATAAAACCCATTGCCAAAAATGTTGAGCATCTGGGAGAAGTCTGGATTTGTCCTTACACTCCTCCCTTCTGCATAAACAATGAAATGACACAATTGTCCCTTACCTGACTGGAGTACAACATGCACACCATTGAACCACATACAGTGTATTTAAGCTTGAAGTAGAAAAAATTTCAATATTATGTTATGTTGCCTATAGCCATTACTCTGACTTGATGAAGCATTCTATTCCCCAAACAATGGTCCAGGCCCAGAGAGTGAGGCTATTCCCACGATCCATGGAAAGCGTGCTAAGAGAGCTTAGCCCGCTTCATGGGAACTACCGGGCTCGCAGCTGAGCCCGGTGCTCCCAAGGTGGCTAGCCCGCCTAAAACACCATCCCCTTAAATGAGGTTAATGGAGCAAGTGCTCCATTAACCTCATTTTGTTGCTTGTGTGTCACTGTGGCATGTGGCGACACACAAGTAGACCCCCGACCAAGCAAGCAAGCAAGCAAGCAAGCAGCCTCCTGGGCTCAGGGGTCTCTCCAGGATGCCCCGCACACTCACACAGGGCATCCTGGACCTTCCAGGGGCTGCGTGGCCCCCAATCCCCATAACCCCTGTCTCTGTGACAGAGCCGGCAGCCATGTGGGCGGCTGATCCAGCCACCCCAGTGGCAGGGAGAGCGGGCTAACCTCGCAGACCCGGAAGAAGCTCTTCTCATGGATCGTGAGAAGAGCTTCAGTGTATTTTGGTACATATTCCAGCTTACTCTTGGGTAGTAAAACACTATAATAGAAAGTGTAAGAAGAGGTGTTAGCCTGGTAACTACATGTAAAATGTGAAGAGAGTGTAAAGTGTACAGTATAGCTCCACTTATGGGAGGGAAAATTCCTTTCCTTCAGATTTAAACTGTGGGTTTAAAAAACCCCAAACACCACCATTTTGATTAAAGTGTGTATGCTGCAAGGGGCTATGTACAAGTTCTTTGAGGGCCAGTCCATAAGCACCAGTTTGCCATCTCTGAATTGCACCATGGCTATAGCTAGCTATCTGGGTAAGCTATCCTTTATATCATGGGTAAGCTATTTTTAATATCAACATATTTCAAATACACAGGACTTCCCTGTCCCCACATGCCACATCCATCTTTATTATAGACATTATCCTAGTCTGAAGTTACGCTAAAATGATGTTATTAGCTTAGGGCTCCAGAAGTTTATGAAAATATATACGCCCACAAGAGAGGTGCTACAATCCCTCACTTTTATTTTTCAGTGAGATGTTACAGTACTAGGGCTTTCAGTCACCAAAGCTCATTGAAATGTGGCAGCTAGGTCTTTGGGAACTCTTTGAAATGGGAACACGAGCAAGGTTGATATGGGTGCTTGAGAACTAAGGGTTGCGCAGTCTCATTTTAAATCGTAGCCAAAAACCTTGAAGATAGATTCCAGCTGACAAGAAATGCTATAAAACAGTGCCTGCCATGTAACTTAAGGGTGCATATAGATTTTGGAAGAAAAATAAGTCTTCATAATAAATATCCAGTTTGATCCTCAACTCTGATGATACAATCTTTGCTGTCTTTTACAAGTTTATGTAGATCAACTAAAATGCTGTAGTCGTTTCTGTGCAGTAATGTGTCCTCTCCCTCCATTCTCACCAATGTTTCTCCACATGGCCATGTCTGTGTGATATGGAGAGAGAAATGTCCACTTGTATGTATGAACCAACCTTAGATGGTGCATTTGTTAATGGTAGAAATGATCCAGCTGTACCAGGTTAATAAAAATATCTAATGTAAATGTAGAATTAAGTATTATTTGGCTAATATTTGGATAAGGTTCTTGTTGGTCATGAGCTGGAGAAAGGGTTGTGACTGTTTGTACAGACGTTTAGAATTCTACTGAAATTATATTCTCTATAATAATGGATTATTGTTAGTCACACAGTTTCACAGGAAAGATGACTTGCCAGGAAAGTAAAAAAAATCTGTTATGGCTGTTAAAGCTCCAGTTTTATCTATTTTGGAAAAGAATGCACAGATCAAAGCGTATAAAAGACCATAAGATAATGCAGATAAATAAGAAAGCCAGGAGAGGCCAGAAAAGCCTATAAAAGTCAGGAGTCATTCTCTTTAAACTATCCATGTGACTATTCGCACACAATATATTACGGAAAGAAGTTATTTATGACACACATTATTTTGCTTTCATTTGCCAAGAGCTGGATATATAGGATCCTTTTGATTCAAATAGAACACTTTTCATTTCCTTTTTCATGCCTTGCTATCATAATACAGCCTTTTAACCAAAATCATTTTGTGGAAATATTTCAAGCCACTGCTTTGACAAGAGCCCCAGGGAGAAGAATGGCCCATCAATGTATAAATCTGGGTGCAAAGCCAGACTTCCCTTAATTTTCACAAGAGGAATTTCCCCCCAGGAAAAGATACATGAAGCAAGAAATATGAACAAAAGAGTCATTTATTTTATATATATATATCTATATATATATAATCTCTAATAAGTCATAATAGTCTCTGGGGTTTAAAATGTATTTTTGCTATTTTCAATAATTTAAAAATTATAATTCAAACATTAAATACTGTTTTATACATTATGATTCAATTTCTTAGTTCTAAACAAGAATAGTATAGTTTCCAAGTATAAACCTGGAGGGGGAAAGGAAGAATTTCATCTAGCACTGCAGTCTTTAGAACGGACACTTGTATATTTGACTATGAAAAAGCCAAATGTCCAAATGCTCTTTTTTAAGGTAACAGAACAACTGAACTGGCCAGTAGTTTGTCAGTTTCATAGATTCTTTTTTAATCTCATACCTATTTTATATAAAATAACAAAATATCTGAGGAGAGAACAGATTTTGTTAACATTAGTTCATACACATATAAGTAAATAAAAGGTTTTTTTATGTATGGCTTTGCAAAGGTAGATTATGAAGTGACTTTTTATTTATTTATTTATTTATTTAAAAGCATTTTAAGAGAACGTGTTAGTGTGCTTACAATAGTGGCCATGGTAGTCGAATGACGAGCCAAGAGTTTAATGCTAGAGTCACTGGAGGTCTTGCCAGATGCTGCTTCTGCAGCCTGTAGAAGACAAATGTAGTTTATTACAACCTCATCTATTTTAGCTACAATTTCCTCCTGCTGTGTTTCAGAGTTCATCATTTTAACTAAACGCATGCAGGCTTCTGTTAAGCAACAGAGTACTTGAAAGCTAGAAGTCATAGCAACAAGCATTTCCTCAGGGCTTTTTTCAGCCATGGCAATTTTCCTGCAGGCACTTCCCAACTGTCTTGATTCTACAGATAACAGTTGTTTGTACTGAGAAAGTTTAAGGTCATATGTTTCTGGATGATCCTCCCTCTTCCCCGCACTAGATCGGACCAAACAGAGTAGCTCACTGGCATCCTTTTGTGCTGCAAGAAATCCATCAGGCACTGCATAATTCTTCTCCTTCATTACACTGAGTCTTGCAATTTGTGCATCGAAGGACAAGTCACTGAGATCCATATTGGTTGTACCATCCTGGTCTTCAGGATGGCTCTTTTTGTTTGGACTGTTTCCTGCATCTCTGGGGGGCTGTTCCTCTTCTTTCTTCCTTTCTTCCTTTCCTGTGGAAGAAGACTGACTAGACAGTTCTGCTACCTTGCACTGTATGGCAGGTTGATAGAGGCATGAGAGCTGGGTGCTTTCTCTGTGTTCATCTTCATCGTCGTCATCTTCAGCATTTCCTCTTTTTAGGAAACAATAGCTAAAGGGACCATGGCATTTCCAATTGCTAGCATCTAGCTTGCGTAAGGGCAATGTTCTATACTGCTTAGAATCCTTCTGAATGATGCTCAAGTTGGAAGAGCTTTTACTGTTCATGCTGACATTCACCGAACTTTGAGAATAACCTTTTGATAACATTTTGCCCAGAGGAAGTTCTCCTCTTCTTTCCGATTTTGAATCATCAGCTTCTGTGATATCTGTACTTATCCAATCGACTGCGGCTTTCTTCTTCTCAAACATCTCAATGCCTGTAGATTCTGCAACAACACTGCTTCTACGTTGCAAAACTTTTCTGTTGTGTGGCATCCTGAGGCTTCCTCCCATCATATCATATGGCCAAAAACTAACCTCTACCCCACCTGACTGGTTGACTTTGAGAACATCAAAAGAGTCTTGATTTTGACTTGGCACCTTTGATTCAGAGTGAATGTGGGATGATAGCATGATGGAGTCAGCTCTAGGCTGTTTAGGGAAAGCTGAAGGCATGCCTTCTCGTCTTCCAGTCACAGGCTCTGTGAAAGCTACACTAGGGGTAGTAGAAGAACAGAGAGAAGCATTAAGCATCAACCTCATAGCACATTTCAGTCATATCAAATTAACCGTTTTTATAAAAGCATCACATTACATCTACATACAGCCATGGCTCTTCCGTGGGATGTAAAGTTCACTAAAACAAAAGAAGTCTAATCAGCCATACTGTTTGTTAATTAGGTTGAAGGCAGACATAACATGAAAGGAGAACTCACAGCTAGTCCTTCAACTATGGTGTGAGTCTGGTTTCCTCCTTCACAATTTGAATGACAGGAATACATACCAGTGAACTAAATGCTGGTTCAGCTGTCAAGTCTTGCCCCTTCCCTCGTTTCAGTTAGACTCTCCATCTTTATTTTTTAAAAATAATTAGTATATATTCATTGTCTCATTAATTAAAAGAAGTGGGAACTTTTCAGAGTTAATTTTTAACATCTACATGAAACCGCTGAGTGAGGTCATCAGGAGATATGGTGCAGGGTGTTATCAGTATGCTGATGACACCCAAATCTATTTCTCCTTATCATCACAACTGGGAAATGGCATCCACTCCCTAAATGCCTGCCTACGGACAGTAATGGGCTGGATGAGAGATAAAAAATTGAAGCTGAATTCAAGCAAGATGGAGGTGCTCATTTTGTGGGGTCAGAATTTTAAGGATGAGTTAGATCTTCCTGTGCTGGATGGGGTTACACTCTAGGGATGTGCGAAACATTTCAGATACAAAACGTTTTGTACCCAAAACAGCCTGTTTCGGGTGTTTTGTAGACAAAACAAAACACCCATTTTCCAGATCCAAAAGTTTTGTATACAAAACAAAACGCCCGTTTCGGCTACAAAACGTTTTGTTGTTTTGGACCTCCATTTTGTGGTGATCTCTGAGTCAGTCTCCATTTTGTGTTTGACATCTCTTTGAATTTCCACCCTTCCAGCCTTCTGATCGGTGACCTAAATCATGGGCTGACCTGCTAACAATTCCCTCCTTGTTCCGCATTGGCTCTTTTGATTCTTCCCGCTCTTTACTGACCCCACATTGGCCAGGGGAAGGGTTGCTAACCCATGGGGTGCTGGGTTCTGCTGTTTCTGTGGTGTTCTGAGTGTAGATTCTCTGGTAGCATATGAGAGTGGATTCTTGTTTTTCACTGAAAATCTCATATGCTACCAGAGAATCTACAATGAACACCTCAGAAACAACAAAACCCAGTACGCCACATGCTTGTGGGTATGGGGGTAGTTGGCACCCTATGTGCACTACACAACCCCTCGCCCCCCCCAAGTGGAATTATGGGGCTGCTGAAACCTCCATTATTCCCTGTGGGAGAAATCTTAAAGACACGTAAACTTCAACAAATCACAAAAGATCAGCCCTTTGCCCAATTCCTTTGAAATAATTCTGGAAGTTTCCTTGCCCCCATTGGGCACTACCACCCACCACACTCTGCTCTGGGTCATTCCTTTCCCCTTGATTTGAAGTGATACATTTGCTGGAATCCCCATTATTCCCTATGGGAAACTTCTTAAAGATGTGTAAACTTAAAAAAAGATCACACACACAAAAAATCAGCCCTTTGCCTAATTCCTTTGAAATTTGGGTGGTAGCTTCCACCCATTGGACACTACCACCACCACCCACTCTTTTTGCCCTGGGACCCTTTTTAAAATTCCAAATTGATTCGGATTCGGAAAACATGGCTACAAAACAAAACAGGGCTGATTGGGATTCAGAAAATTTGGGTACAAAACAAAACGGGGATGTTTCGATTCGGATTCAAATCGAAACAAGAAAATTCCAAAATGCACACCCCTATTACACTCCCCCAGAAAGAACAGGTATGCAGCTTGGGAGTGCTTTTGGATCCAGGACTCACCCTAGTATCTTAGGTGGAGACTATGGCCAGGAGCACTTCCATTAACTTTGGCTGATTTGACAGCTGCATACATTCCTTGATTAGAATGATCTCAAAACAGTGGTGCATCAGCTGGTAACCTTTAGGTTCAACTACTGCAATGCGCTCCAGTCCATGTGGGGCTGCCTTTGTAGATAGTTTGGAAACATCAGTTAGTTCAAAATCTGGCAGCCAGCCAGAGAAATCTGGCAGCCAGACAGCCTCTGAGTTGCCACCAAATGAACCGGTGGTAACTGGAGACGGACCTCCCCAGATGACCTTAACGTGCAGTGGGGATCATGTAAATGAACGCGCTCTCTAAGATATCTCAGACCCAAGCCATTCAGGGCTTTAAAGGTAATAACCAGCACTTTGTATTTTGCCCAGAAACATATCGGCAGCCAGTGCAACTGTTTTAAAACAAGCATAATATGGTCTCTCCAGGTTGCCCCAGAGACCAATCTGGCTGTCGCACTCTGAACTAACTGAAGTTTCCGGACTACGTACAAAGGCAGCCCCACGTAGAGCGCATTGCAATAGTCAAGCTGGGAGGTTACCAGCTGATGCACCACTATTTTGAGATCATCCTCTTTGAGGAATGGGCACAGCTGTTGAATCAGCCGAAGCTGATAGAAAGCACTCCTGGCCATGGCCTCCACCTGAGATACCAGGGTGAGGCCTGGGTCCAGGAGTACTCCCAAACTGCGCACTTGCTCCTTCTGGGGGAGTGTAACCCCATCCAGCACAGGAAGCTCTAACTCAACCCTCAGATTCTGAGCCCCCACAATAAGCACCTCCATCTTGTTTGGATTCAGCTTCAATTTGTTATCTCTCATCCAGCCCATTACTGCCTGTAGGCAGGCATTTAGAGAATGAGTGCCATTTCCTGAAGATGAAAAGGAGAAGTAGATTTGGGTGTCATCAGCATACTGATAACACCCAGCACCAAACCTCCTGATGAGCTCACCCAGCAGTTTCATGTAGATGTTAAAAAGCATTGGTGACAGAATGGAGCCCTGAGGGACTCCATATAACAGCTCCCGTTTTGAGGAGCAACTGTCACCAAGCTCTACCACCTGGAATCTACTTGAGAGATAGAAACGGAACCACTGCAAAGCAGTGCCCCCTATTTCCAACTCCCCCAGGTGATCCAGAAGGATACCATGGCCGATGGTATCGAACGCTGCCAAGAGATCCAGAAGAACCAGCAGAGTCACACTCCCTCTGTCGATTCCCTAGTAAAGGTCATCCGTCAGGCCGACAAAGGCTGTCTCAACCCCATAGCCAGCTCTAGAGCCAGTTTGAAATGGATCTAGATAATCAGTTTCCTCCAAGACTGCCTGAAGCTGGTCGGCCACCACCCTCTCAATCACCTTGCCCAAGAGGTAGCCAAGAGTTTAATGCTAGAGTCACTGGAGGTCTTGCCATATGCTGCTTCTGCAGCCTATAGAAGTCAAATGTAGTTTATTACAACAGATTATGTAAGATTACGTAAGCACACTGTTGTGCAACAGTAGTCTAGAACATAAGTTCCTGACTTGGTGGAACTAGCTAGTAAGAATGTGTACAAAACCGGTTCAGTTCAAATCCAATTGCATGGTCACACAAATGGCTCATGCGCATGTGTGGGAGCCAAAAAAAGTGACTGTCATGTGGAGAGCACCAAAACAGGTCAAACCAGCCCGGGAGGCGGGCGGGGGTAGGAGGAGCCACTGCAGTCCCCTGTAGCCGCCACATCACCCCCTGAGGCCGCTGCATGTAAGTAAATAATTTTAAACAAGCATTTTTACAATTACGGAAGTCCCCTGCTCCCCTCAAACGAGGCTTGACCTCAGACTGAACCGGACCTGGTCCGGTCTGAGATTGAGCCTTTGAACCGAGCCAGCTCACACACCCCTACTAGCTAGTGCAACATGCTTGCACTAAAGTAATATGTTTGTACTAGTGCAGCATTGGTCTGGATGTCAGTCACTGTAAAGATTTGCCTGTTCTGCTGCACACATATATTTTTAAAATCCCAGCTTGCCCTTAAACAAGGCAAGCTATATAGTGATGTATAGTAAAGCATTGCTGCATGTTTGCAGCACATGTTATAAGAATTGTGAAAGAAAGAAATCATTTTATAAAGTGAGAATAAGAGTGTATGTTAGCCATACAGCAGGGTAGTTGAGTTTTGTTGCTGGGGCTATAATTGCTCCTTTGTAAGAACTGAGACAGGAGAAATTTTTATTGTTAACCGAGAATAAAGGGATACAAGGTCACTTCAGTCTGTAGTCGGTAACACAGGTCATGTCTCTAAAGTAACACCCACCACACACACACAGGCCCTCAGGCTTCAGAACTCTCTCTCACATTACTTCCTGGGTTCCTGTCAGAAATTGAGCCTGAAGTAAGTCTTGAATTGAAGTAAGTCTTGAATTGGTGATCTGAGAGATATCGGGGCCAAACGTCTTGCCTGTCAATGCAAAAGGGTGTTTTTGGCTGCTGAGGCTTGTTCACTGAATTCCCTCCTTTGGCCAGAGCTGGATGGTGTTGTGCTAGTTAAGTCCCTGCCTGCAGGCCATTCGAGGTGATACTTAGAGCTGTGTGTTTCTTTCTCCTGACCATATTCCCCTTTATAGGCATGTCCCCTCTAACCAATGAACTGGTTCCAAACCAGTTCGGCCCTGTTTGACACTCAGACCAGACCAGGGGCCGGTTTGACTCAAACCAGCTCGCAGTCTGGTTTGAGTTCAGTTCAAATTTTAACCAATCTGCCATGATTGGTTCCCCCTACTGAAAAGCAGTGTCAAGAGGCAGAAGAGCAAAGAGTGGAGAACTCTTTCCTGTCATTTGTCCACTCAAAATCATGCACACTCTTCCCACCAGCTGTATTTCTCCCTGGGGGGAAAGAAAGAGTTATTTTGAGTGGACGGTGGGAAAGGAAAGCATTCAGTAACCCCTCCACCCATTGATCTTTTGCCTTTGAGTCTGCTTTTCAGTTAAAACAAACAAACTTTCAGGAGAAAGAAACACACCATTGCATGTATCATGTAGCTTGACCTTCAGACAGGGGCTTAAATCAGTACACAACCATCCAGTTCTAGCCAATGGAAAGTCTTATTTCCTTTGGCTTCTTTTCCTTTCCCTTGCCCCCCCCCCCTTTCCTTCATCAGCCAAAAAAGCCTTCTTTCACAAATAGGCCAGAATAGGAGCTTCTGGTTTGTTCACTAGGAGACCTGGTCCTATGGCCTGCAGACACACCTTTGCCTTCCTCCTTTTCTACTTGTGAATGGGGCCAATAGTTCTCTCAAGTTTGTCCTCCCTTCAATAGTTCTCTGGCTTCAGGGTTGAGCTTCTTCACAAAGTTGTCTCTGAATGGCAGCCAATAATAGGGCTGTGTGAAGCATCATCATTTTGATTTGGGGCTGCCTCTGTGCTTTGGAGCGGCCCCTGCTGTGATGCTGTGGGAAACCAGTCACATTTGTTTCAGGCCAGTTTGCAGGGGTCCCTTCAAATTGAACCAAAGTTTTGGACTATCGCCTCTCCCCCTCTTGCCACTCCAGCAACCCCGTTAGTAGCACAAGCAGGAGCAGAGTGATGGTGTCTTTTATTTTGGTCCTGGTGGAGGAAGAGTGGTGATTTCATTTTTAGAATGACTCCTGGAAGAGGCTTTTTAAAAAGCCCCCCCCACCGCTTCAACCCTGGGAAGGTCACAGGGTATCCTGGGAATTAAAGGTTTGAACAGACTGGAAGACATCCCTGGGCCTTTTCCCTGAAGGGGAAGGGAGCATCTCCCAGAAGTCATTTTAAAATACTCTCTGAAATAAAGGGAAGCTGGCCTGTCTCCTCTTGCACATGCCTATCAAGTAAAAGGCTTGTGGGAGTGGCTAGGCAGAGGAAGAGGAAGGGCCCAAAGGAAATTAATCAGGGCTGAACTGAAGCAGGATTCAACCTGATTCTAGCCAAACCAGATGATAGTTGTGCTTGGACACACTTTCCAGCTCCTTGTTGCAGTATTTTCAAATCAAAATAATTCTATAAACAGTTTGCATTAAGCATACATGTATGGCATTTGAGTCCTCATTTTTAATATGATTTCAACATGTATAGTGGAAATCAAATACACATTTTACTCCCAGTTGCTGTTGTATGTGTTAAACTGAATATGCATGTGGATCTCTGCACTCCATGCTACCTATGGGATTTCTAGATTAGTGAGTGTATGAAACTGTCCTGAGGCCAAAACACTTTGGGTAGGCCAACAGATTCAAATGGCACCCTTGGCTTTACACATTTTCAGATTAATACTTTGTTGCTGTCGTACCTGTAGTTTCTTTAATCTTGGGAATTCTGTGACATCCATCTCTCAAAGTGCCAAACACAGGGTCAGCAGTATTAACTGTGGAATGCATAACAGGCACTGTCATTCTGTGACACACAGTTTCAGATTGCTGATGCAGCTCCTTGTATGTTGCTCCGTGGTTGGGAAGCATGCTAACTCTTTCATCTGCTGGAATATAACTTATGCCTTTTCCTGTCGAGTCAGGCATCATGTGCTTAGCATCAGAGGTACAAAGCGGCGATTCAACTGGGGTTCCACACATGCTGCTGCCTGTGCTGCATCCTGCATCTACTGAAGAGCATTGTGAGCTTTGCAATGAAAAATGGCCTTCACTTTGCAAAGATGACATGCGCTTAGCTAAGTGATACTCACATAATCTAGTCACACCCTGCTCTGCATCTGGAAGCTTTGAGAGATGGTCATCTGCAGATAAATCGGCATCTTCAGAATCATTTAGGTCTTTGGGTGAAGACAGAGTGGTCATCTCTGACACAAAATTTTCTTGTGGCCCATGTCCTAACATTCCACTATGATCGAGTTCAGGATGCATTTCATCTTTACAGTCCATCTCTGTTTTTCCAAGGCTGGAAACTCTCAAAACTGTCTTTCCATTCACTGATTCTAAATTTGGTTTTTCTACTGCTCCCTCATCTGAAGCAGCATACCATCTTTGGCCATCCTTGCGAACAGCAGTTCTCTCCACATTAAAAGTGCTTATGCGTTGACTCTCTCTTGACGAAAGGGTACTGGTTTTACCCTTTTGCTCATCAGTTTCTGTTTTTTTCACCCCCTGCTGTTTTTTCATAACAGCATTGCCCTCAGGGGTTGCTTTCCCTTCCCCATCAGTTACCTTATTTTTCCGTTTAGTAGTGCAAGAATACAACACAGACCCCATGTGCAGCTTGCTAAAATATTCGGTTACAGACTTTGTTTCCATGGTTTCTGGCTCCATCTCCATGTTATCTGAATGAAGAATCTGCTTGGAAGGCACAACTTTTGACTGCTGCAGCTCTGGAACTTGCTGATTAACTGAGGACTGTAAAGATTTCATAAGCAGGCCCCCAGTCTGATTCTTGGTGATGGAGAATTCTGTCTGTGGTTCAGCAAGTGGTTGATAACCTTCATTAGATGGCAAAAACATCCGCGTGGCATTTTCAGTCAGTTTCTGTGCGGTGGCCAGTTCAGAACTTTCAGTCATTTCAGAAGAGTTTGTTTCATTGCCAGAATCTGATGATGATTCAGGGCTATATGCTCTCAAGATGGCTACACCTGTATGCCACAAAAAATAAGAGCCAATTAATGAAATCATATCAGGCACTTAAATATATTGTTAAGAAAATGGGTGCTGCAAGTTTAAAAATGGTTCTAGTATACTGACATATTGCATAATTTCCAAGAAAGGCAACTTAACATAATGGTAGTTCAATCATATGATATGTGTAGGTAATGGCAAAAAACAAAAAACAAAAAAGTAATCATGAAATGTTTCCAAAAAGGCTAGTGGTGAAAAGGCTAAATGGTAAAAATAGATGAAATGGTATGATTTATTTTTTCAATGAATAAATGTAACAGTGGTGAAAGAACCTGAATTTTCATGTGTCTGTCGTTCCTCTGAAGCAGCCAAAGCCTCCAGTGCTTGAAGAGTAGAAACCACAGCATCATCTAGCCCCTTTTCACATTTTCCTTCAGTACTAGTAGGGACAGCATCAATAAGTGACACTGGAATATCATCACTCTCTAATTTTTTTGTTTGCTCCATGTCTTCCCTATATTGTGTAGTCAGATTCTGAGAATCTTCTTCATCAGAGCTGTCCCTAAATCCAGGTGGAGGAGCAGCAATGGCCATGTTTAGAGTATGCAACAGGAAGTCATCTTCATTATCATCACCCTCAGGAGGTGGGAGTGATGTCAAATCAATGATGTCATCGCTGGAACCTGAAAGGCTGAGCAGAGCAGGTCTATTGATTTCTCCCACCACAATGTCTTCCTCACAGCTTGCTTCATCTTCATCTTCGGCATCATCTGTGTTCTCTGCATAGCAAATATCATGCAGCAAAGGCTCTTCTATTCCTTCTGCAGCTCCAAATATTTTGCCATCATATACAGAATTAGCAGCAAACTGAATACTTTCAGCATCTGGGGACAACTCCAAACCCTTAATGTCATTGGCATGGCTTATATAAAGAGCTCTTTGCTTATCTAATGCTTCTGGACTTTCATCCAATAGTCTCTCATAGCCAAGAGTTTGGGGATTAATGCCATCCAAATTGTGATCTCCAAATATAAAGGATACTTTTGCTGCTCTTGGAGATCCTTGTGTTTTCTTGCTCGAGTCCAGTCCTCCTGAATATGACAACACAGATTGCTGGTTTAAACTTCTGTTTTCTTCTGCTTCCGCTGAGTCACCTTGTTTGGCCAGCTGCTGATCAATCCCACTTGAACTATAAACATTCTCTATATACATATGCCTGTGTTCTTTTTGACATAAAGTGCTGTCAGAAGTATCTGCAGTTTTTTGTTTTGAGTCTACAAACATTTGGCTCTCCTGGTCTCCTTCTGCTGGGAAGGTAGTAGCTTTTGCTACACAGTTCCACTCAGACCCATGGAGGTTATGCTTCCCCTTTGTTTCCGTCCCTAAAAATTGGTACACGAGGAGGAAAAGATGAATTATTACATTACTGTATGCCATTTGTGATACTTTATGCTAAATTATTTGTTATTCCTCAAACACCATATTTTAGACAAACAACTGCTGAAAATTAGTCCATCCTATTGTCAAACTATTGAGGACATTGTGACCTTAGAAGAAGCTTTTAACACTTGTTCCTTCTTAGCCACTCTTTAACCCAGGTTATCTCTAAGAGAAATCAGGTAGTTTTTGAGTTATAAATCAAATACTTTGTCCATTTTGACAGAATGTCTAACCATATAAGAATTCAACTCAAGTTGACAAAGAGGAAGATAAGCAAATAGATCTAAATTTAACATGCCACCTTTAAAATCTTGATTTTGGTAATCAGATTAGTAGATACACATGCTTTTAGCTTCACAGCTGCACTGACTGCAGGAGATGCATACTTGAAAAATAAACTGGTACATTATTTTGCATATTTCAGTGTTAATTGTATTGTAGATATTCATTACCTGCTTCACGGCTTGCACCATTTTTGTTGCTGGCCATGTTAAATATTGAGCGCCTGGAATCAACTAGAAGTCTATAGTACCCAGCTGTTAAACAGGCAAGATTCATGGCATCTGATGATTCCATTAGTAAAGTGATTGGCTAAGCACAAAAGACAGCAAGGTCATGATTAAGTCTAAAAACTCATCTCTGGAGGGGCTAAAATATTTAGGCGAGGTTTGAGTAAACAAATTTGAGTAAACAAATCCTCTTGATTGGCTGACATCCAGACTAACAAAGTGCTTGTGCAACGGACAAAGTTGTACTCATGCAAGAAGATCGTGTAGCTGTAATATAATTGCTCAATAGCACCATTTCACCATCTGAAATGGTGTTATTGGGCAAAAGTTAGCTGTTAATACATATGAGGCATGCCACAGGTTGTGTATCTTGTTCAGCAAGTGCAAACATGTTTGTGTTAGTACATTAACCTGAAGTGCAAGATCCAGACATAGCGCAACACATTTGCACAAGCACTTCCTTAGTCTGGATGCCAGCCGATGTTCCTAAGCATGTATATTCAGAACAATGGGAGTTCCACGAATCTGAGAGACAGTAATGATGAATTGTATATCTTTTGTGGATCTTCTTATCTATTTAATATATTGCTAAAAGATAGAAAACGGGGACCATTGAGACAACTATTTTTACTTAATGCAAGTTAATACTTCATGCTACATGTTAATCCATCTTTGTGAATTATTTGTTAATGCATAGTGCAAAAAAGCTGTGTTTAAAAAGCACACTAAGAACTGTACCATAACTATAGTGTATCCATCACCCTCTCTTAACAAATGAAAGGGATTCAAGTGCATTTTCAAGATTAATGATGTTAGCCACAGGGGCACTTCCTTGATTTGTTCCATTACAGCTACTAGAGAAGAAAAAGAAACTGTAGCGTCCCCCACCCCCAGTAAGTTAATTACTGGAAAATGATAGCTACTCATTTTTCCAGGAAGAACTGCCCTTGAGGTAAATGGGGTCTGTTCTCTAAAGAAGTGCAACACCTGGACTGGGAGCATATCCAATATATGATTCTGGTTTTCTTCTCTGAATTCTGTATCACTCAGAAGGGAAAAAGATTACTTGCATTTTTCAGAATGGTTGGTGCGTGAAGTTTCTGTGCCTGCACTAAGTTTCTGTGATTATTGGCCACTAGTACATTTTATCAGAACTTGTGAGAGGCTAGTAGGGTCATGATACTGAGACAGGCCACATACAAAATAAAAACATCACACCTGAAACATAGTATATCATGTGGTATTTGGTTGTCTGTTTGAAATCTCCCAAAGTTAGATATTAAACCAATATAAAGTGAAAATGATAACTATTCCTTGACTCTATGTCACTTACAAAATATTAATCCATGTACAGTTTTAGATCTGGTGAAAAACACATTTCCCCTTTACTTTTGGTCAAAAGTGGGGGGAAAATTATTCAAAATAATATTTGATGCAGAATTACAAGAGCTTTGGTAGAATGCAATCCAATGAAGCTATTCTCACGATCACTGAAAAGTGGGCTAAGGGAGCTTAGCCCACTTTCCAGGAATTGTGGGAACCACCAGGCTGGCAGGCGAGCCTGGTGTTCCCAAGGTGGCTAGCCCGCCTAACTACCCCTCCCCTTAGATGAGGTTAACGGAGCAAGTGCTCCATTAACTTCATCTTTTTGCTCATGTGTTGCCGCGGCGCATGGCGACATATGAGTAGACCCCCGACCGGGAGGCTGCCAGCAGCTTCTTGGGCTCGGGGGTGTCTCCAGGATGACCCACACACTCACATGGGGCATCCTGGAACTTCTGGGGGCCATGCATTCCCCAATCCCCGCAGCCCCCGCCAGCTCCATGACGGAGCCAGCAGTCATGTGGGCGGCTGATACGGCCAACTAGGACTGCCTCTTGATCATCTGCAGGGAGAGTGGGCTAAGCCCGCTTTCCTTGTAGAAGTGCCTCAGAGTCTTTAAAGCAGTAAAAAATTAGCATAAGCTAACACATTGGTGAACTGATTCTTTTTATTTTTTTAAAAAGAGCAAGGATGCTTGTTATTTTGAAATATTGTACAGATTTGTCAATAAACCATTTTCTGAGAAGATGTACACAGGTGAGTTTCCCCCTAATACTTTCTGAAATGCCAAGGTGATTGCTATTGATTCTTTCTGGAATTTTGTAGCAACTAAAGTTCTGTTGGTCGGTTCTTGCACAATATACTATATATACTAGCAACCTGAAACTGAAAACAAAAGCTGAAAAGCAAAGAGTGAACAAATATTCTTCAAAACAGTAATTGCAATTTAGCTAAACATTTCCTGGGAGAATAAATTGTGAGCTTTGTTTCCTAACAACTTAACATGGATGTTCTCAGAAATGAAGATATTACTCCAGCCTAGTGACCAAACTGAAAAAATGAAAACAGGGACTTGAATGAGACTTCATGCTGAGCTGGATGAACTGTCAAGTTTTATGTGGCAAGGGAATTTCTTTTTTATTTTTAGGACACAGAGCAAAGAATATTATTTAAGCAATTAAAACAAAGTAACATTCAACGTACTTTTACATCTAGCACATGAAGCTCAACTCTAACAGTAGTTTCATCTTCTGTAAACATCTCAATTCTGTTGACATGGCTGAAATCTGCAAGCAGGGCCACCAGGTTTGTTTTGGTGTTTATTACATGGCTGATGCCATATCGTGGCCCCACTAATAGTGTCACTTCAGAACGCTTTTCTCCCTGCTGTAACAGGAAACAAAAAAAGAGAGGATTTTACATAGCAAGGAAACAGGTGGATTTAAATCTGTGTATTTCCACTGAACATGATGTATCATATTCTCCATTTTAACAGGGTAAGAAGATCATATTCTATACTTCCTAAAAAAAAAGTTTTTTCAAAATTTCCCCACATTTATATACTTCACGGCAATGAAAATGCTGTCAGAAAATAGGAGGCTAAAACTGAGGCATTTTGAAGCAGTATTAAAGTATTGCATGATTGGCTGAATATTAGTTATGGTGCAATTAAGGCTTAATCATTTTGTTACTGAATCATTTGCAAAACATTTGGCAAAAATGATGATGATAGAGAAAAAACTTACCATTAATGTTGCCTTAAATACACGGCCCCCATATAGTCGTAGATCACTGAGAAACTTGAGATAGTGTACCTTTGCTTGCAGGGCAGATAGCTGAAGATAAAGAAAAACAAAATGACTATAAAGGTAAGATGCAGTGATGAAAATAATCAAATTAGACCTTATCATAACCCAAAAGCAAATCATTCCTTAGCAGATTTTCTGACGATAGAAGTTATTTTTAAATTAAATTGTTGAAATTAAATTCTTACTTGCTCTAGGCAAATGTTCAGACTATAGCACTGGTCAAATATATGAAGTATTTTTGCAGAGGAAATGAATGAACTACACAGATTAAATATCTGTTCATTGAAGGATTTTAGAGATAAGTCACAGTCTTCTGTCTAGTCAGAAGTATTAGCAACCATGTCATTAAGCATTTTTGATTACCAGTATATTAGATTTTTAAGAATGGTTATTGGCACAAAGCTCCACATTTTTTATTGATTTATTTCTCTATGATTACATCTCACTTGACTTATACATGTGGTTTATAGAATATATTAAGCTCACAGATTCTTTTTAAAAGCCACAGTCTTTACCACAGCTTAAAAAATGCTAGTGGCTGCCTGATCCTATTCCATCTTCAGGTGCTGTGTCCCAATCAAGCACAGGTTTGGGCTTCAACAACTACAGCAAAATCCTACCCAAAACAATTGGGGAGAGCTATTCCACCTCTGCCGCATGCTTCTCCAAATCTCTAACCTCCTCTTACAGTGCACCAGCATGAAATGGAGAGGATTATGGACATACTGTAGGATTTAATATGCCTCCTCCTTCTGCTTTTTTGTTTGAATGCTGCACCTGTATCCAATAAGGCATTTTGCTCCATGAGATGTCTCTGTACAATATAGAAGGGCTCTTGGTCACTTTTCTAGTACCCTTGGGTACTCTTTAAAAGCCAGTGCTGTGGGAGCTGTTTGTCTGTTGTCATCTCACAGCATTGCAGCCACATTTATAACCAGGTTCGCAAATAATCATGTTTGTCTTTCTCATGGAATCAGCAGCCCACTGAGGAAGGAGATTGGCCAAGCCCACCTGGTGCAAGTCTTTAAATTAGGGGTATCAGATTACAGCTGTCTTGCAGATGTTGGCCTACAATGCCCATCATCGCTGGCTACTAGCCATTGTGACTGGAAACTATGGGAGCCCTGGGTATTTTTTTACACATGGCTTTTAGCTCACATCTCCTCCAGAATGGAAAGTGTGCGTTCATATATCAGCCAGATTTACCCCAAAGTCCCTGTGAGCTATCAGGGAGCACTTTACATATGATTCGGGTTTTTCATTGCATGTTGGAGTGTAGCCTGATTTATATCCAGCGTAAAGAAATCTATCTATGTGGTTGATAAGAGTTGACACTGACTTGACGGCACTTAATCGATCGATTGATCAGTCAATCAATCAAAGAAATCAACTTTTTACATCAATGTTTTTGGCAACTAGTGGTAAAGCCTGCTGTGTGAGAATGTCCTGGGGGGCCACAGTTAGGGATGGGCCCGGACCGGTCCGGAGGCCATTCTAAAGGCCACCGGACTGGTCCGGACCGGTCCGGACCTGGTCAGTTCGGTTCTGGTGGGGGGGGGTTTCTTTAAGGGCAGGGGAGGATTTACTTACCCCTCCCGCCACTTTCCCCCCTCCAGTGCCCATATTCTACGTAGTAATTGGGGTGGCAGGATACCTCCCTGCTGCCCCTTCTCCTGCTTGAGTGCAAAAGGCTGCACGGAGCCTTTTGTGCACGTGCACATCGTGCGCGCGCTTCACGTCTCCGCAACATGCGTGCATGTGGCCACGTGCGCGTGCACATCACGGAGACGTGAAGTGCGCTTGCGACTTGCGCAAAAGGCTCCGTGCAGCCTTTTGCACTTAAGCGGGAGAAGGGGTGGCAGGGAGACATCCTGTCGCCCCAATTACTACATAGAATACGCATGCTGGAGGGGGGAAAGTGGGGGGAGGGGTAAGTAAACCCTCCCCCACCCTTAAAGGAACCCCACACACAGAGCCAGACTGCAGCTCTGCGGTTCCGTGCACACCCCTACCCACAGTTTGAGAACCTTGCAAAATGTTACAGCAATGTCATGGGATGAAACCACAGAAAAATGGCTTCCATAGCACTACTGAAATATTTTTTAAAGTATCTTAAACTGATAATGAAACAGATAGGCAGATATAGTATAATGATATACTCTAAACATCGGCTATTTTACAGTTGAAATATAATAAAGTGTTTTGTTTGTACAAATTGGAAGAATTAGGCCAAAGAGAATAATTTAATTTTATTTTCTACATTTTGAATTTATCTTTTGACAAATAGGCAAACATTGCTGAGGTAGCTTAACAACCTAAGACACTATCTAGCTAATTTAATGGTTATTTAAAGTCCCATTGTTTTCAGTGCTCACATTGCAGTTATTGGGACTTAAAAGTTCACTAAGTTCATCATCAGCTGAACTGTACCTTAATGGACGAAGCAGCTCTCAGATGAAAAGAGCTTTGATGTGAACCTTGAAGAGTCATACCTACACGTTCATTAATGTTGATGGGAAGTCACTGAATCATGATACTGTACTCAACAATATCACATAAATCAGTGGATGTGTGATTGTGGCAGACTCCCAGGCTAATGGAGTTTAGAACATCAGACAGAGAGAAAGCAATTTTCTATCAATTTTGTTACAAAAAGTAGAAGCAGAATGAATGCAAGAGAAGGAAAATAGGCAAGCCCTTGTGGTCAACTAGCAATTTCCCACCATTCTCAAGATAAAATAATGGTTTTGTTAAATTAATTCTTTTTAATTGTTCCTGAAACATGGCAGTAAGCACTGTGTATTGTCTAGCAAACTCTGAAAAAATATATTGGCCACTTAATTCTCTACTTGAAAGTCTTTCCTTTGGATGCAGCTCTCCTGAGTGTGCAAATATATTTCTATTAAGATGCAAATATATTACCTTTTTACCCGGAGGAACTAGGTTTTGATTTGCTTTGACAAGATGCGAAATTGCTTTCTTTATGTTCTTTTCTTTCATGCTCTGCAGTACAGCAGATGGCAGAAAAGTCTCCAGGCCCCATTCTTTTCTGCAATATAAGGCATACCTTTATTTTCACATTCCTCAAATGCAATTCTGAAGCATTAGTTACTAGGTGAAGTCCATTGACTGCATATATAGGCTTTTTACCTGTCTGTACACAGAGGCCACCATTTCATAGAAAAATAAAATAATTTAAATTTTGGAAGAACAAATCTCTCCAGTTAACTAGGTCATTGCAAGGATTTCTGCAATTATTTTCTCTTTTTTAACATTTTGCTCTAAACCTTCAGATCACAGTTGTATCAAGGATATACATGAACACTTATTACTGTTATTATGAAGAATAGAGGTGGACCTCGTCACATGTGGTCCCAACACCCATGGTCTCGCATATCCGTGGTTGGGCAATGGAGACCCGACCTCAATATTCACGTTTTTAAAGGGTTAAAATCTACATATCTGCAGTTCCTAGGTGGCAGGAAATTACCTCTGAGGTCATTTCTGGCCACAATTTTGCTGAAAAAGAAACCATTTTGTGGTTCTTTTGTTTTAAAAACAATCCCCACGATTTTTTTGTGAAAAATTGGCCGAATTGGGGTTTTGGGGGGGCATAGCTGGCCAGCTGGAGAGCATGGTACATTGCTTTTTTGCTCCTATTTCTGCCGCCCCTCCTCCAGGAACCTAACTCCCCAATTCCCATTCATTCAGTGTCACATTATCCACGGTTTCATTATCCACAGTTGTAGGCCAGAACGGAACCCCTGTGGATAACTACGTCCACCTGTAGTGATATACCATATCGCTTTTTCACATAAACAAAATTCTCAAAACAGTTTGTATAGAAAGATATAATTTTTGATTCACAAATGCAGCCATCCCTATGGGTGGACACTTAGAGCTAGAGGGCTGGAGATTATCTCTCTCCACACAGTTCAGGCAGTTTCAACCATGTGATTGCAAATTATGATGGTGATGTTAAAACACCAACTAAAACACACGGAGAGCTTCTATACAAACGATTGCCCCTACATTTTAAATGGCTGTCCATGTGGGTGGCTGCATGTGCATCAGTCAAACTTAAAATGGGCACCGTTTAATATGGTTAGAGCAATATTTCAGTCATGGGCATACAGCTGTAGCTTTTAGCCACTGTATACCCTATTGGATTACTATTAGCATCTTGAAGCAAATATTGAACCCATAGTAACCCAGTTTGTATATTAACAGAGAGTATAAGATAGGTTTGATTTCCATTATGGATATTGTGGTTCTACTGGTATGGACAACCTGATGGTCAACTCTCTTCAACTTAATTTTTTTCTTCCAATATAAACGATCAACATCATACAGAAGCACAGATATTTGTGTACAAAAACGGAAAACAGCAACAGTGAAGCTGACAAGGTCTCTAAACTCAGGCTTGACAGTTTCACTACCTCGCTTGGCAGGATTTCCAATGTTTCTAGATAATGTGCAACTTCTTTCTTAAACACAAATAACTATACTAGGTGCAAAAGTCCCTGGGCATAGTCTGAAGGCACATGATGCAGGACCTTGCTGAAACTATGCAAGAACATAAGAACAGCCCTGCTGGATCAAGCCCAAGGCCCATCTAATACAGCATCCTGATTCACACAGTGGCCCACCAGATGCCTCTGGAAGCCTACAGGCAGGAGTTGAGGGCATGTCCTCTCTCCTGCTGTTACTCCCCTGCAACTAGTATTCAGAGGCATCCTGCCTCTGAGGCTGGAGGTGGCTTATATCCCTCCAACTAGTAGCCATTGATAGACCTCTCTTCCATGAAATTATCCAAACCTCTCTTAAAGCCATTCAAACTAGTAGCCAACACCACATCTTGTGGCAGAGAATTCCACAAGTTGATGTGTTGTGTGAAAAAGTACTTCCATTTGTTGGACCTAAATTTCCTGGCAACCATTTTCATGGGATGATCCCCTGGTCCTAGTGTTATGTGTGTGAGAGACAAATTTCTCTCTATCCACTTTCTCTACACCATGCATGATATTATAGACCTCTATCATGTCTCCCCGCAGTTGTTTTTTCCCCTAAACTAAAAAGCCCCAGGTGTTGTAGCCTTGCCTCATAAGGAAGGTGCTCTAGGCCCCTGATCATCTTGGTTGCCCTCTTCTGCACCTTTCCCAGTTCTACAATGTCCTTTTTAGATGTCCTGACCAGAATTGTACACAGTACTCCAGGTGTGGCCATGCCATAGTTTCGTATAAGGGCATTATAATATTACCAGTTTTATTTCTAATCCTCTTCCTAATGATCCCTAGCATGGAATTGGCCTTTTTCACAGCTGCCACATATTGAGTTGACACTTTCAACAAGCTGTCCACCATGATCCCAAGATCCCTCTCTTGGTAAGTCACCAACAGCTCAGATCTCATCTGTGTATTTTTGAAGTTGGGGTTTTTAATCCCAATGTGCCTCACTTTATAATTGCCAACTTTGAACCGCATTTGCCATTTTTTCATCTACTCACCTAGTTTGGAGAGATCCTTTTGGAGCTCCTCACAATCTGTTTAGGATTTCACTACCCAAAAGAGTTTGGTATCATCTGCAAATTTGACCACCTCGCTGCTTACCCCAACTTCTAGATCATTTATGAATAAATTAAAAAGCACCAGTCCCAGTACAGATCCCTAGGGGACCCCACTTCTTACTTCCCTCCATTATGAAAACTCTCCATTTATACCTACCCTCTGTTTCCTGACCTACAACCAGTTAGCAATCCACACATGTACTTGTCCCCTTATCCCATGACTGCTAAGTTTTCTCAAGAGTCTTTAATGAGGAACTTTGTTGAAAGCTTTTTGGAAGTCCATGTATACTATATCAACTGGATCACCTTTATCCACACACTTGCTGATACTCTCAAAGAACTCCAAAAGGTTTGTGAGGCAAGATTTATCTTTGCAGAAACCATGCTGGTTCTTTCCCAGCAGGGCCTGTTCTTCTATGTGCTTTACAATTTTATCCTTGAGGATGGTTTCCATCAATTTGCCTGGAACAGACATTAAGCTAACTGGCCTGTAATTTCCTGGATTGCCCGTGGATCCCTTTTTGAAAATAGGTGTTACATTTGCTACTTTTCAGTCAGGGGCGTAACTAGGGTGGGGCAGGCAGGGCACATGCCCCGGGCGCCACTTGAGGGGGCGTGCCAATTTTTAAAATCAAAAAAATGGCCGCTGAGAACAAAATAGCCACTGCGCATGCTCAAATGGTCTCTGTGAGGCCCTAGGCCATGCCAGGCCTCAAAGAAGCCATTTGAGCATGTGCTGCGTCCATTCTGTTTTCAGTGGCCATTTTTTTTAAAAAAAAAATTTTAATGGCCACCGCACATGCTCAAATGGTCCCTGTGAGGCCCTAGAGGCCAGCGGGGGAGAGGGAACCTTTGCTGACCCCCCCACAGCCTTTCGGAAGCCCCCCGAAGGGGCTACAGGTAAAATAAAATTTCTTTAATGTAATATAATATGTCACTGTACACATATTCAGTTTGGCACTATGTACAGAGAATCAGGGCTTATGAATACTGAGCCGAAGCTTATGAGCTAGGATTGTATTCATTTGCTCTTACTTTGCTTCTTGTGATAAGTGAGTTAAATGTGATGTCTTAATAATATGGCTATTAATGGTGAGTTTGTCTTTGAATCAGTGTGAAATCCTTAGTATTAAGGCCCACTGGGATTTTCTTGCTCTTTCTCTCATTTTAATTGTCTTTCTGAAATACTAGAATATATTCCAAGCAGTGACACAGTTTACTCTGCATATCCTTTATTTTCAGAGTATCTGGGAAAAGTCAAATTCTCCATTTATTTTTAAAACTTATGTAATAGTGAAGCTACAATGCATAGTAGACAATTAGACAGGTACTTCTGTTTAGTTTTCTAAGTACACCTTCACTTAGTATTTGGGTATTTCATGAGCCCCAGCATACTGAAATTTGTATTTTTCCCGCATTTTGGTCTGGCTACGTCCACTGCTAAATAGTTCTTGAAATATTAAAAGATTAATTAGCTTGACTTGTATTTTTCAGCTGATATGATGGTAAAATTATCTGAAAGATGAGTGTCAGATGTTTGGACAGGGGTGTCAAGGTCTGGCCCAAGGCCAGCGAAGTACACGGCTCGGCTGCTTGCTGTGGGTGAATGACAATTGTTGAAACTCAGCAATGAGTAGGAGTCAGAGGCTCCAATTTATGGAGCCAGTCGAAAGCTCCCCGGTGTCAGGATTTATGGCTTGTCAGCCTTCGATAACAGGCGCTTGCTCCTCCGCACCGCCTCCAATTGTGACCTGCGTTTGAAACACCTGCGTTGCCGTGGCGTTGGTGGAGCTCCAATGCCTAAATCATCCCCCGATTGGTCGCTGACATTTTCTGCTGGTTCAGGCTGTTGAGTCTGTTCTGAACCGTCAGCTAATTCCACTGCAGTCGGGCTCTGCCCTTCAGACATTCCAGACTCGGCTGGAATGCCGACAGCTTCCCTTTCTTCCTCGCTGTCAGAGCTAGGGGACATGACAAGGGGGCGCAATTTCAGTGCTTGCCCTAGGCGCTATTTTCCCTTGATACGCCTCTGTTTCCAGTCCTCTGGTACAGAACTTGATTGTAGGGATAATTTATATATTTTAGCAAGGAGACTGGCAATTTCACATTTGAGTTCTTTGAGGACTCTAGGATGGATGCCATCAGGCTCTGGCGATTTGCTAGTTTTCAGTTTTTCCAGTCAGTTTAGAACATCATCTCTTGTCACTTCTATCTGACTCAGTTCTTTATCCTCCATCCCTACAAAGCCTGGCTCAGGAACAGGTATATGCTCAGTATCCTCTGCCATGAAGGCTGATGTAAAGAACTCATTTCGTTTCTCTGCGACTTCCATATCCTTCTTAATAATCCCTTTCACTCCTTCATTGTCTAATGGTCTAACCACCTCCCTGGCAGGGTTCCTGCAGCTGATATACTTAAAATAAGTTTTTGTTATTCCCCTTGATGCTTTTAACTAAATGTTCCTCAAACACTCCTTTTGCCTCCCTTATTGTCACCTTGCATTTCTTTTGCCAGAGTTTGTGTTCCTTTCTGTTCTCTTCATTTGGACAGGCGTTCCAATTTTGGAAGGAAGTCTTCTTCCCTTTTTTGGCTTCCTTGACTTTACCTGTTAGCCATGCTGGCATCCCCCTAGACTTAGTGGTAAATTTCCTCCTTTTGGATATACAATCTAACTGGGCTTCTAGTATTGTGGTTTTGAGTAAACTCCATGCCTTCTGGAGTGAAGTGACTCTCCTGATTTTCTCTTTCAGCTTTCACTGTACTCTTTCACCATACTCATTTTGGAGAAGTTTTCTCTTCTGAAATTCAAAGTGTCTGTGTTAGACTTTCTTGGTGATTCTCTCCCCGCATGTATACTGAATTTGATCACACTAAGGTCACTGTTCCCTAAAGGGTCGATGACATTGACATCACACACCAGGTCCTGGGTGCCACTCAGGATTAAGTCCAAGGTTGCCATCTCTCTGGTTGGTTCCAAGACTGACTGTTCTAGGGCACAGTCATTTAGCGTATCTAGAAATCTGACCTCTTTGTCTTGACCTGACTGTGAATTTTACCCAATCTATGTGTGGATAATTGAAATTAATGCAATGAAATCAATGTAATGTTTTAATGTAAACCACCCTGAGCCTTTTGGAAGGGCGGTATAAAAGTTTTATTAATAAATAATAATAAATAAATAAATCATCCATTACTACAGCCCTGCCTTTCCTTGATGCCTTCCTGATTCCCTTCTGCTACTCCCAGTCTGTCAGCGTTTTGATCCAGAGGGCAATAGCACATCCTCAGTAGCACATTTCCTTTCAGGTTGTATATTGTCACCCACAGGGTTTCTGTGGAGGTCTCCAGTCCTCCTAGGTTTTCTTCCTTGTTAGAGTCTATCCCTTCTTTAATATAAAGTGCTACTCCACCTCCAAGGTGACCCTCCCTTTCCTTTCTATAGCATTTATATCAAAGGATAACAGTGTCCCACTGGTTCTCACTGTTCTACCATGTTTCTGTTATGCCCAGTATATCTATTTTTTCATAAGCAATCAAGCACTCCAGCTTGCCCATCTTGCCTCGGAGCCTTCTGGCATTGGCATATAAGCACCTATACGCTGAATCGCTTACCTGGTGTATGCTATCTTTCTTTTGGCTCTTTGGCCAGCTAGCACAGCCTCCTGTCTGTTCTTTATGTGGTTCTGCACTGTCCCTTTCAGTTTTATTTCATTTATTTATTTATTTGTCTAATTTGTACACCGTCCCAAACTTTAATGTCTGGGCGGTTAACAATAACATAAAACAAGTTAAAACATATACAAAGATCTTAAAACAATTTAGGCAATCTAAATATCAAAAATAGATTAAAACATAAACATTTCAAAAGATGAAAAAGCTTGGGTGAATAGGTAGGTTTTTAAGTGCTTTTTAAAAATTGTCAGAGATGGGGAGGATTGTATTTCAGTAGAGACCACATTCCACAGTCTTGGGGCAGCAACCAGAAGGCCTGTCCCAATGTGGCCACCAGCCAAGCTGGCAGCAATTGGAGACGGACCTTTCCAGATGACCTCAATGGATGGAATCTTTATCTGAATTCTTTATACCCTCACACTTTAAAGGATGGCATTTGCCAAACCGGATACTGCCCAGCTCCTTTCGGCTATTCTCCAGGCATCATTTTAAAAGCTGCTCTGCAACCTTTTTGATTTCAAGTGCCAACAGTCTGGGTCCATCTTGGTTTTAGTGAAGTTCATTCCTTTTGTACAGGCCTTGCTTGCTCCAAAATGTATCCCAGTGCAAATCCAAACCCCTCCTACCAGCACCAACGTCTCATCCACACATTGAGACCCCTGAGCTCTGCCTGTCTCACTGTACCTGCACGTGGAACAGGCAGCATTTCTGAGAATGCAACCTTGGGGGTCTTGGACTTCAATATGCTACCTATCAGCCTAAATTTGGCTTCCAGGACCTCCCAACTACATTTCCCCACATCATTGGTGCCAACATGCACCACGACAGCTGTCTCCTCCCCAGCACTGCCTAACAGCCTATTTAGATGCTGCATGATGTCCGAAACCTTCGCAACAGGCAGACAATTCACTGTGTGGTCAACACACAGGTCACAAACCCATCTCTCTATACCTGTAATGATCAGATCACCCACTACAAAGAGGCCCCAACCCCCCGGAGGAGTATCCCCTGTGCGAGAGGATATGGGCTCATCATCCATAGAAATGGTCCCTTCTAATGGAGCATTTCCCACTTCTTCAGACTGATGTCCTCCTTCCCTGAGACCTTCATTCTCCCTGACAGCAGGGGAGCTATCAGCTTTGGAGTAGGATGCCTCTACCACGTCCCTGAAGGTCTCGTCTGCATGCCTCTCTGTCTCTCTGAGCTTCTCCAGATCCGTCACCTTGGTGTCGAGGGAACAAACTTATTCTCTGAGAGCCAGGAGCTTCTTGCACACCCATGACCTCTTCCCATGGAGCAAATAGTCATGCATGTGACACACTGCAATACACTGGTAAGTGCCACCTCCCCTGCTAGTTTTCTGTCTTCATAACTAGTTTTCTTGGCAGTTTACACTATTTAGAGATAGTTTATTAGAAATTTAGGTCTCAGCTGTATTGGTCAGCTGTTTAACTGTCCAAACTTACTTTCTCAAGAATATGAAGGAGGGAGTAGTACTTATCTTCTCTTCCCACTGGACTCCTTATAATCAAGGGGACTCATTTCAGGCTTCCCTACACACTTCCCTGCTAAACTCCATGCAATGCCCTGTTTCCTATCCATGTTCGCTAATCTCTGTTCATTAAATTCTCGGGCCTTCACCTCTTATATAGAGAGTAGGTTTCAAATAGAGACACAGGAATGTGGAAAGTCTGAGTCTAGTCAGTGTTTGGATGGGAGACTTCCTGGGAGCCTATGAAACTGCCATTTTAAGTTCCGATCCCCTGAACCCATCTTCTGAACTTCAAATCCTGTTGCCACTTCCACTTCTATAGTGAAGAGGCTTCTCTACTCGCTGCACAGGTGTGGAGAAAACTTGCCAGTTTACCTTTGCACATAATTCTGGAAATTTAAGATGTTGCTAAATGTTACCTAAATCCCCTAGTCATGACTAACTTGTCCATTAATTTCAATGAGACTTCTGTTGAGTAATTTAGTCAAGATGGCAGCCATTGTACTTTTCTCTGGGGGAACTGCCTAAATGAGACATTGATGGTATAGAAATGTAAGAAATAAAATAAATAAAGCCTGTAGCATAAATTGTGTGACCCGTAAAAGGATGTATTTGCTTTACCATGAGCTGCAATGGTGCAATCTAAGAAGGAAGCACTGCACATGTAAGTGATGTTTCCACCTTCTCACGTACAAAAAGTAAAAGGCCATTGAGTCAGTTTTGACTTCTGGTGACCAGAGAGCCCTGTGGTTGTCTTTGGTAAAATACAGGAGGGGTTTACCACTGCCGTCTCACATGCAGTATGAGATGATGCCTTTCAGCATCTTCCTATATCACTGCTGCCCAATATAAGTGTTTCCCATAGTCTGGGTAACATACCAGCAGGGATTCTAACCGGCAACCTCTGGCTTTCTTTCTTACTTACTTATTCAGTTTCTATACCGCCCTTCCAAAAATTGCTCAGGGCGCTTTCTAGTCATTTCTCACTACACCACTAGTACAAAAACCTCCATCTAATCACAGAGTCTAGTCTTCATAGGCAGAAATAAGAGCTCTATTTCTGTGTACTTAACACATGATACCATTAAGCATTTGCTAAGAAAGCCACTGAAAGACAGCATTAGGTGGAACATAGCATGCATGCAGGTAAGATACTTTTCACTTTGAGGGATTTAGAGATTTGTTGATAGGAACAGTCGCCTGACTAATAGGTAAACCATGTAAAGCTCCAGTCTGCACATAAATAGTGTGTACATGTGCTGCCATTATGTGGACAGAATAGAGATTACTTTACCTTTTTTTTTTTGGCAGATTAATAGTATTGTTTGGTTTGTGAGTGACCTTGTGAATAAGGCAGTGGTGTTTTAAGAGGAAAGGTGAATTAAGCAGTAAATAAGAAGTAATGCTGCTCAAGTAGTTCTAGTCATAGCAGAGACTATCCTAAATTGCATAACCACATGGCCTAATTTTAACTTTTCAAACTGTCACATTAATGCCAAAGATCTTGGGGTGGGAGGCCCAACGTTCTTATGTGTGGGGAGGGAAGCTTTGCTAAATAAATCATTAAAGGCATCAGGTTTTTCTGGTCCTTTGCAGATGGATCCATTTTAAATTTAAATTTGACTTGCAGATCAACAGAGCCATACCATTCACACAACCCCATATATATGGCATTTCCATTTTATACTTACTCAATGTATTTGAGGGAGATTTTCTGGGTATGTTTGGTGGTGACAGTTGCTATGTACATTTGTAATGCAGCCAGTCGCAGTGCAATATCATATTTTAGTTCAGGTCCAAACCTCTCTTGAACTACATCATTACAACTCTGCCAAAGAACCAGTAGAGGGAGTTTCAAGCTCAAAAATTTCCAGTTTTAAACATAAACACTGCATTATGACTAATATTCTCTAAAAAGGCAAGCTTATAATTAACAAGAAATACTTATATTAATTGTTAATTAATTATAACAACCAGATGAACCATCAATAAATGCCTGAAGATCTCAGAATGACAAAGCCACATTAAAACTTTAATATATAATAAGGAACTTATTAATTTTGAGTTGTCAGAATACCATCTTCTTCTCTTTACATGGACTAGAACCTTGGGGTGTCAAGACAGTACAGGGCAGAACTCAGTCATACTCCAGGACTGCTGAAGAGGATGTTGTGCACAGGGGGTTAGTGGAGGTGCACCTGTATCCCTTTTATCTTCTGACTGACTCAGCAAACAATACAGTAGACTCTCTTTAGTGACTGACTTTTACACATCGCACAATTATATACTTTTCCTTATCCAGGCTGCGGCTAGTGTTTCACCACATGTTATAGTGGTGTTGGACTAGTTTTTACTACAAAAGTGAGTGGCAAGGCAACTGCTAGGCTTGCCCATGTGGTTACTCTACAGTTCTGTATTTCAGGGCAATGGCAATTTTCAAAGTTAAAAAATCCAGCAAAATGTACCAGGCATTTAATGGAATCCCTGAGCAACCAGATACATCAGATTTAGCCCACATAGATCAGCACTGGAACTATTAAGGCCGAGGAAAGGGGTGAGAGAAGGAAAGAGAGGTTTAGGGGCTGAGAAGAGAAAGCCACAAAACGCAGCTCCTTGGTTGAGGCCTACTTCTCTCTCTACCCAATGCTGCTTCTGTAATTCAACAACAGCCCCTATTTCCTCAGTGTGACCTAGAATTGCTATGCCCCCCGGAATTCCGGGTAGCACTCGGATTTTAAACATCTCACCCAGATTGCTTAGCCCACCTGGATTTCAGCTTTCATTAAAAAAGAAAAGAAAAGCTCTAGCTCTTGTAGAAGCGGAGTTATGGAACAAAACATGCAGTCACTTTTCTGCTCAACCTCTGGACTTAGATTAAGAGAAGAAGAGCACAGGAAGCTAGCTGGGAGGATTTCACTTTCACAAGTACAGTAATTCCCTGAGGAATGTTGCCTTGTTTGTTATCAGCAGGGGATCTCTTTCGGGCAGTTGAGAGGATAGCTTGCTTTTGATGTGAATCACCACCTGCCTACCAAGCTGTGTATTGTAGTGTTTAAGGACTTCCTTGGCTTTACATTCAATGCATGCCTACTTAGAAGTAAGCACTGTTGGTTTCAATCAGATCTTCTCTCAAATAAGTGTGTACAGAATTACAGCTTTAATTAAAAAGCTGTGCATTTTTTTATTGTATTGCTGCTGTTAATATGTCAAGGAAAATGGTCAGGCAAAGATATTTTCCCCAACTATTGTTGGTAGATATCCAGAGCAAATACAAGTCAACTGGAAAGTGCAACTGCTAATTTGCATATGCAAATTATTTGCAAGCCAACTGACATAAAATGCAAATTAGGCACCTAGATTTGGAGAGCCAGAATATGGCAACCCTAGTGTGACCAGAAAAAGAAAGTGCTCTTCTTCTGGGAAGGGAGCAGCTAAGGATGAAGGGAAAGACATGGAGAATCTGAAGATTTCAGTGGGATTCCAGAACTAGAACAGGTCAGCCCTGGCAGGAAAGGAGCAGAGAAAGGTAGCTCTGGGCTTTTTTCATGGACATTGCTGGGAAAACCCAGGAACAGTAGAGCCTGTTACACTAGATTTTTGAATTGTGCACAAGCCACACAACTCGGCAATGTTCATAAACGTGTGTGTGTGTGTGTGTGTGTGTGTGTGTGTGTGTGAGAGAGAGAGAGAGAGCGCGTGTGAGTGAGTGAGAGAGTGTGTGTGAGTGAGTGAGTGAGTGAGTGAGAAAGCTCCTTGCCCAGAGCTCTATTTATCCAATAGCTGATTCTGTATGTGTAGACTGTTGTTTATATTAAAGTTAATTGAGAAAAACGTTAACCCTTTCTCATGACTTACATAATATGTTGTATTATACAATTTAATTTAATTTTTTACAATTTAATTTAATTTAATTTGTAATTTTTGTAAACCGCCTTGGGGTTTTCTTTTAACGAAAGGTGGTATAGAAATGTAAAAATAAATAAATAAATAAATAAAAATTTAAATACTCAGGGATGCACCTCTATTACTGACACCCTGCACACATCTATGGAATAGGAGCCTGTCTACATCATCCTTTCTCTACCAATAGTGATGCTCCCTAGTCAATTCCTAGTGGATGGAAGACCAGGTGATTGGTTTAATCAATCTTTCCCTTGCCTTTAGAAAGTCATTAGCTGGTATCCTCAGCCTGTATTTCCTTATACTAGAAGGCCTGAGAATTTGTGCAATCTCCCTTTAATCTATCCCAAGTTTAAATGGGGTTTGGGGTTTGAATGCTGCTCTGTGCATTCAGCGTAAGAAAAGTGGAATAAAAATGTAATAAGAAAGCAAAGAAAGTCAAGTGCTCCCAGCTGTGTCTGTATTTCAAGAACACAATCAGTGATCATGTAAACCAATATGCTATTTTTACTGTCATTCTTATAATATCCAAACATTTTTTTAAAAAATTTTTTCTTCCCCTCTCACATTTAACTACAAATATACGTTCAAAGGAGCTTCACTTAAAGTAGTCCTGCTCAAATTGTCTAGATTTATGTTTAACTTCTATCACTTACTTGTACATACAGATACTCAAAGGCAACTGCATCTCTTCGTAAAAGGTCAATAGGATCCTTTGGGACAAAACTGATTCTGAAGAGACATCTCATCTTATGGGAGCATGGTCTCTGGGTCACCTAGAACAGCACACTCGTATTAGAACACAACATTCTTAATATTTCGTCCCATCTTATTCAACACATAAACTTGATGATGACTTCACATAAATCAACAGAAATTTTAAAGAAGGCATTAATCACAGAATATTAATGCCCACAGACACCATAGTGCTTTCTTCTTGTCTTTTAGTCAGAATACATGTATACAATCTCTGTCGCTTCCATTATAATGTCCCTTAACATCCATGTGGTTCCAAATATGCTTCAATGGCTCACTGCGATTTGGACCCACTAGTATTCCTCCTGGTCTTCAGACACCAAAAATCTTGGTCAGTGATTTTAAGGTGCAGAAATCTGCCTCAGAGTTCCCATGAAGGCCAAGCCTGCTCAAGGTACAATATGGAGAGCAATTCATGAGCCAGTCTGAGAAAGAAGGCTCAACATTTGTCTTTGCCCCCAAACCTGGCAACTTGGACTGAGTCCTCCGACTCCCTGCTAATTGCCACAGGCAGGGTCTGTACTGCTCCTGGTGCCTCAAACTGGCATATCTGTGGTGGGAAGTCACGCTTATATGGGATACAGACCATATTTTTCAGATTACACAAAACCCTTTATACAGTAGCTGGAAATTTAAAAGAATAGCTATTTTATTATTAATCCCTTTATGAAAATTTCTGCCTTTGATTCAACTAGCTAAATCCCCCATCTGTAGCACTGTAAAATGTTTATATCTTTTAAATCAAGGCATCTTTATGGAATGCCATTTTGTAATGAAATAATCAGAAAATTTTGCTTGTATTATCAACATTGGATAGCAGTTGAAGAAAAACTCAGTAATTCAAACAATTCAGTCAGTTTTTGATGAAGCCCTGTTATGCCCACTCAAGAGACTATATTAAATGTAAGTCAGGTAGAAAAGGTACAGTAATCCACCAAGCCAAATAATTAAAGAGCTTTTCTGTTTGTCAGTAAGCACCCATAAGGAAAAATAAAACCTGCCAGTTTAAGACTAGAGTTAAGGCTATCTCATTTTGGTTCAAGCTTCACAAAACTGGGAAATTGGAACCAAAGGCTGATGGCTTAATAGACATGCCATGTGATCTGTAAGGCTGTTGTGCAATGTCACAAACTGTGTTCACTTACAAATTGCCCTCCATGCACCCACACTTTTTCTTGGTCTATGAGGCTCAGCTCGAGTTAGAGAGTGGCTGACACCAGCAAAGATGCTCTACATTGCTCATCAAAGGCAGCGCAGCTTGACACAGGTAATGAGTAGTGGTATCCATTACTTAAAGCAACATATATTATCTACTATTTCTTAAGTTAGTAAAATGAAGTTATCCTTCAAAACTACATGAAGTGTATACCCTCATAAACGTTGTAAATTAACATGTTTTAGTGATCAGATTTGCATCATTGTTTAAGAAATATGTAAACAAGCATCAGCAGAAAGTTTTGGTGATTTAAATCATCTTGTTTTAATCAATCCACCCTATTCCTAGGCCTTGCAATGAAGAACACTGGTCAAGCTAGTGTGTGTATGTGTGTGAATGTTCATATAACGACCTCCCAAGTCTCTCTCTTTTTTCTATAGTACACTATTTTCTAATCATAAAACGATAATGAGGTGCTTCACACAATAGGTGTGAAGCACCAGAGGGGGGTCTGTGGGGAGAGTGGGCTTAGTCCGCTCTTTCTGCAGATGAGCAGCCACTCATAGCTGGGCAGCCACACAACTGCCGGCTCCATCACGGAGTCGACAGGTGCGGTGGGGATTGGGGGCTGTGCGGCCCCCGGAAGTTCCAGGATGCCCCACCCGAGTGTGCAGGGCATCCTGGAAAGACCTCTGAACCTGGGAGGCTGTTTGCAGCCTCCTGACGGGGGTCTCCTCATGTGTCACCATGGTGTGGAGCCACACCATGGCAGCACACGATCAGAAAACCCGGGTTAGTAGAGCGCTTGCTCCGCTAACCCGGGCTAAGTGGAGGGCTACTTTGGCGGGCTAGCCGCCAGAGAACCACCGGGCTCGCCCACAAGCCAGCTGGTTCTCATGATGGGGAAAAACCAGGCTGGGCTTCTTTAGCCCAGTTTCCCCCCATCATGAGAATAGCCTCAATGTATCCCTCTTTGTGAGGTAACAAACTATTGGCGAACATGTAACAAATTATAAGCTTATGTGAGCTTATAAAAGGCCATTCATTTCCAATATAGACAGAGGAAATACCAATTTATTCCAGTGGCAACAGAATGAAGCCACAGTCGAAGTGCTTCTGAAAATCCCACAGGGCCTCTTCTAGAATTAACTAATAATGAAGTCACTCAGTAGTGGTTTTTGCATTACCATTCATCACTGTAGAAGTGGATAGATGGTGGCATTAGTTAAACAATCAGACAATAGGTTTTGTTTGAATAGGTTCAAGGGAACCTGTTCAATACTACTGGGAACACAATCAAAGACGACAGAAGACAGTTCATAAATCACTTACAATGGTCTAAGCCCAAAGATAAAATTAGTAGGGCTTCCCCCCCCCGCCCAACACACCATATGGTGGAACTACATGTTATGGGAGTTTCTCCTCCCTTCCCTGCTAGTAATACGTAGTAAAAGAGAAGGTATACTGTGTAGTCACTTCATTTTTAGTTTCCCTTCCCACACGCCACTTCATTGGTTGAATGTGATGACACTACTTCACATGTTCTCTTAAATTGTATTAATGGCTATTTACTTTTCTAAATGCAATACCATATGCTTTTATCAAAGGCAATATATAAAAATTATAATTAATTATAAAAATTATTGTCTAATATTTATATACTGCCTTTCATAAAAGCATATCCCAAGGCAGAGTACAGGAAAAGAGAGTAAATATTAAAAAGCCATAAAAGAATCATTGAAACAATAAAGCACAAGAATAAAAACACAATTCAATATTAAATAAGCAGAATAATCAGCAGCACAAAATCAGTATGATATTTATTTATTTATTTATTTATTTAATTTATACCCCGCCCAAACTTAGGTCTCTGGGCGGCTATTTGAAGGGCCAAAAGCTTGAAATAACAAAATATAGTAGTCTTTACCATACCCCATACAAAAAAGTCTCTGGGTGGTTCACAATATAAAGCCATTAAAACATTAAGATAATTAAAACAATTCAAAATACAATAACAACTCTAAAACTGAAGCTTTAAAACAATAAACTAAAAGCCTGACTAAAGAGGTATGTTTTTAGGTCCTTCTTTAAAACACTCAGAGAAGGGGAAACTCTAATTTCATTAGGAAGCGCGTTCTAGAATCCTGGGGCAACTCTAGAAAAGGCCCGGTTTTGAGTCGCCACCAACCGAGCTGGTGTAAACCGCAACCGGACCACCCTAGATGATCTTAACAGGTGGTGGAGTTGATGAAGAAGGCGCTCTCTTAAATACCTCAAACCCCAGCTGTTTAGGAGTTTATAGGTAATAATCAGCACTTTGTATTTTGCCTGGAAACTTATTGGCAGCCAATGTAGTTCTTTTTAAATGGGTGTAATATGATCCAGAAACCAACCTGACTGCTGCATTCTGTACTAACTGCAGTTTCCAAACTGCATACAAAGGCAGCCCAACATAGAACACATTGCAATAGTCGAGCCTGGATGTTACCAGCATATGCATCACTGTTTTAAGTTTGTTTATTTCCAGAAATGGATGTAGCTGGCGAATCAGCCAAAGCTGATAGAAAGCACTCCTAGCCACTGCCTCAACCTGAGAAATGCACGTTGCTTCAGGTTGCCAAAGCAGGTTGCTGCTTCGGCAATAACCACACCTCTTCTGTAACATGTATTTTTCACCTTTTGTAGAATCATAACAGATAATCACGGATAGATGCTTGTCTACGCCAAGGGGAATATTAGACTATTGTATTGCACTAGGATGGAGCAATGGGGGTGCCTGCTTGAGACACAATTGGACAAAGGCACAAAGCTGATTTCAAACAGCAATATTTAGAATTATTAAGGAAATGTTAAATTATATATTTTTACACTTAGAAATAGTTCAAAGAAAAACATGTAGTATATTTCTTTTAATCCAGTTTCTTCTCACAGGATCATTTTTGAGCAAATCACATAGATGTCAAATTAGATAACAAATGGAAGACATATTCATCTCTTCCGTGCTTGTCTATCTGTGTTCAGAAATAGTAGCCATGGGCAACAGGTGGGGGGGGGGGGCTGTGGCAGTCCAAGTTGGGGTCATGGTGTGAGAAGAGAAATCTGACTCTGTAATGCCTTTTTCCTGGGGGGGGGGGGCGGGAATCTGCCCCTGAAGCTGCTCTTTGCCCCTGAAGGTACAATTTGCTGCAATGGCACTTTCAGAGTCAAGAAACAAATTTGGGGAGGTAGATTTTCAATGGGAAAATGGTATTGACCCATCCTTTCCCACACACCATGGTTTCATTCTGGTTTGTCACAGTTCTCCCCTGCCCACCTGCTGCTGTTTCTAAACAAAAAAAGCATAGGAGAAAGAATTAACATCTGCTGTATAGTTTTGTTTGACATGAGGTCTTCAGTGTAGCTTGCTCAAAGATGATGTTCTGAGCAGAAGTGGGTCCCTATCCAGACCTCATCTGATCTCTCCCACTGCCATCGTTATTTTGAAGGAAAGACAGGCAAGATTACCGTTTGTCTAACATATCATCTCATTTGGTCCTTATACTAAGCAGGGCTGAGGTCCTATGCACACTAGTTTGGATGTAAGCCTCACCAAACTCAGTAGAAATTATTTTTTAGTAAATATGCAGAGGTGTATATATTTGAATATGCTGTTTTTTAATTCTGTATAGCACTAATTGAAAATGCTTTAAAAACAAATAATAATAATAATAATAATAATAATAATAATTGCACTCCTGAAAATAATTAAACAAATGTGAACTGTTATGCCAGGATTGGCTCTAGAAGCAACGTTTACTTTAATAACTGGAGGGTGAAATATATATCCTTGTTTGCTTTATTTTTTATTAAAGTGCGTTTCACAAACCTGAGTTAGAGTCTCTTGTTCATGTAGCAAGAGAAGTCTGGTTCCAGTCCCTTCAGACTTCTGTTCCAACATCAGAGAAAAGTGTTCGATACACTTAATTGAGAGCTTTTCTTGTAATGTTAAAATTACATCCTATAAAATAAAACAGATTTTTTAAAATAAATCCAGAAAAGATACAAATCCAGATTTTGGACCTGATTTTCTGTCACTTTGAAACTTAAGTATATTCACCCTAGTGAATATTCCCAAGTGGGAGTAAAATGCATCATGTGAACTGACATTCTTTCTCAGGATTGCTACAGACTTAAAAGTTATATGTTTACCAAAAAAAAAAAAAAAGTAGACGTCAAGTTTTGTTTTTTAGAAATGAAAATGCAAAACCACAAACTCCTCATTTGGGATTCAGCTACTATGAATGGGCACCAGTGTAATTCATTTATCATGGAAATTACATTCAGAGAGGTTTAAGAAAGTGGACTGGATAAATTTAGGTTGGTTGAATTAAAAAAAGGGAAGCTTCGACAACAATAGATATGTAGCTGACAAGAAACATAAGTAAAATACTAATAGTCCAATAAGGCTATATAAATGAGCAAATGAGTGCTAGATGTAAGGATGTGCACGGAACCGGGTGGGGGTGGCTCGAGGGGGTGCCACTTTAAGGGTGGGGGAGGGTGAACTTACCCCTCCCCCACTTCCCCCCGCCGGCACTCATTTTCCATAAAAGCCTTTGAGGCGGCAGTGTACCTCTCTGCCGCCCCTTCCCCCTCTTCGGCCAGAAGTGGCTGGAAGTACTGGGGGCATGTGCACATGCCTGATCCCCACTGCCATCAGAGATGAGGTGGATGGTGACCAGAGAGAGTTATTTTCAGTGATGGCACCTTGACTTTGGAATTATCTCTGCAGGAAGGCCTCTCTGATACCATGCTTGGCATCTTTTTAGCACAAGGGGAAAACTTTATTTTCTCTTCACCTTTTAGTTTCTTCTCTCTCTCTCTCTCTCTCTCTCTCTCTCTCTTTTTTACCTTAAGCCGACTTGTATACTGTATTGCTTAGCTGTGCTATTTGATAGTATTGCTTTTTAATCTACACTGTAAACTGCTCCTATGGGGTTGAAGAAGTGGACTATGAAATTGTATAAATCAATCATAATCATAAACAGAAAATGGTTTGTTTCTTAAAAGATATTTTCCAACCTTATATATCAATCTTTAACTTCAAGTAAGTGTGATTGTTTTTAAAATAACATTTAAACATCAATTTCCCTAAATGTAGTTCTAATTTCTTTCAGAATTACTCATCCATCCCTAAAGGCTCATGATATTTTCTGTTTCTCTCTGAAGGATATCTAGGTCATTATCAGCACTCGGCAATTATTTTTGTTTTGACTAGTTCAGTGTTAGAGATGGATGCATCATTAACTGAACATAAGAATTCCTGATCACAAAACAACTTTGACTCTGAGAAGACTAGAAGGATGAAATGATTATTATAGCATTCATTCTGGCCAAAGGTTTTTGGGATATTTATCCATGGCTGAAATTTTCTCACAAGTTCATAATATATAACAATATTGACTTAGTTAGTAAAAATGCAGAGCTAGAGTATAAAATCAAGGGCACATTTGTAATACAGTGAACAACTAACATCATGAGATTTAGAGATGGAGGAAATAGATGAGTGAGGAGCTAAAGGGGAGCCTATATACCAAGAAAAATAAATTATTCCATCCATTTAATTATATTGTATAATCTGTAATCACTGGCATGCCTAAATTGTGCTAAAACATGAGTAACAAATTCATAAATGAAAGATGTTCGCTAAGTAGGAGTCAGAATCTATGCTCTGATATATAATGGCAATTGAATATAAGAACCTACACAAAATTGCTAAAACTGGCACCACTGGAACTTGGCTCCAGCATTGGGAACTGATTCCATTCACTGCCCAAAAGAAGCAGCACCAATCAGTATTTTCATTCCAGTGCAGAGCCAAGACCCCTTTCTGTGGTAGAGTTGTACTACAATGAGATATTTGTGGTGGGGAGAGGGCATTGCAACTTCTGCTCCCTGAGAGCCCTTAAATCTCAATGCTTCAAGTTTCTAATGGTGCTGCAGTCTCATGTTGGCCAGGAACTGTAGCAGTGGGGTTTCCTGTTGCATTAAGCAGTTGTTCAGCTCTGTCCCACTTGCACACAATACCATCCATAATGTGGCACAATCAAGTCCTAATCATACATTATTAAAAGGTGGACACCGTACCCAGGTATAGTGTCCTCAAGAGGGGAGGGCAAACCCTAACCTCCATGCACTCTGTAATCCTTCCCCCCATACTGTACCTGAGTAGTGTTTGTCTGAGTCAAACACTGTACATGAGGGAAGATTCTCCTTGTGACTGCAAATGCGGGCACCTCCAGCACTTACAACAATCACATGGAGGAATCTCTCCTTGAGTACGGCCTTTGCCTCTCCAAACACTGTACTCAGGAACTGCATAGGGGTGGGATTACAGAGTATATTGGTGGGAGGATGGGATTTGTTGTTGCCCTCGTGGACATATACCTAGGTATAACATCCATGCTTTACATAATGTCTGATTAGGGCTTGTGATAAAACACAGATGCAAAATATTAAAAGAATTATAGATCACAAAATGCAATGTGGACTGCACTACTCCCTTGCACAGTTTTCTATAGTATAAAATTGTTGCCTGGATACATCCAAAGAGTCATTCTGTCATTGCTATCCTCTCATGTTATAAAATATGTTTTACAACTTCACTTAGTTATTTAGCTTGTGATATATTTTATTGAAATTGAAAGAAGAAATACATGAGTAATAACAATTCACAGTTGGCAAACCCCTAACATTTATGTTTCTCATATTACTAGATGTTTTGCAAGTTATTCAATTAGCAACCAATATCTTAATTTTAGCTTTGGATTTTGCTGGCAAAGCCTACTGACTTTTGGCAGCATATCAGAACTTCTTAGTGAGGTCCATGTAATTTTAATTATGCTGCAGTCATTAAAATGATCGCCCCTACTTTTGAAACACTAACACCAAATTATATTTTATGAGCATAAAAACAGTTTCAATTTTATTAGGTCCTCAATTCACACTCCATAATAATGGCCATGAGGGAACCTTGGATCTCACATTTGATCTCACATTTGGATCTCACATTTGAGAGTTTTATTGTGAAAAATTTCATTGGTCTTGCCAATAAAGTAGGTCTATTATGGAGGCTTCAAGTAGTCTTAATTTTTATTATGGTCTAAGGAGTAACATATGTTGAAGGTTCTGAGCAAGGAGCCTACCTTTATTGAAGTGCTGCAGTCAAAGCGAAAAGATTTGGTTTGCCCATTTTCAAGATACACCTTCAGAACATTTGGCATGAAAAGAAGTGAATTATCCTTAACTGTTTCCTGTTAAGGAGAAATAAATTGGATTAGAAACCCCACATTACAAGGATTAAAACTAGTCTAAACCTCTCATCTGTAGGAAAGAGTAACAGGGAGCAGGAGAGCTTCCTGACATGTGAAATCAAATATTCTGAATCCCACAAACAGGGGCATAGCTATAATTGAATGAAAGGGTTCAAAGAACACGGGCCCCCAGCTCCTGAGGGCCCTCCTGCTCCACCCCTCTCTATTTTCTCCATGATCTCCCTCACTCTGGGGGCCCGCCAGAGAGAGGGATGAACACGGGCCCTCTCTCCCCTAGCTACGCCCCTGCCCACAAATCTGTATGAAATATTATCTTTTTATTCCAGTAGTGTGTTCTTTTCCTGTGGCCTCCAGGTAGAAAAATGACATTTGAACCATCCTTCAGTCTTTGTGGCTAGAATCCTAATACTGATAACTTGTTGGGCTACAAAGAACTACCATCAGAACTAGCCTCAGATTCAAGATGCAAGCATGTTTTTATTAGCTGCTGGATTTCCTTGATTAATAATATCTTCTGTGCAATGTGGCACTGTAGGAAACATTTTTTTTTATTACCAGAAACTATTTTCTCATGCAATAAAAAATGATCAAAGGGGAGGGGGAATCCATTTGCAACTTGTATTTCCCCCCCATGCCTTTTTTGTAAGAATCCCTGACTTGCTACAGTCATTGGACAAAATGCTGAGCTAAATGCCGCAGTGGCATGATCCAGCATGGCAATTATTATGTTCTAGTTCTTTTAGAAAATTATAAATACAAATCAACAACTGAGGACGAACTTACAGGGATTAGCTTATAGAGAGGACAAGAAAGGGAAAATAAATAAATAAATAAATAAATAATATACAACTGGCTAATTGGTGTTTGTTTGTCTATTCTTAAATAAATGAGCAAGTGCAGATTTTTGCAGCTGAAATCCAAAGAAACTAGATCAAAAATGAAAGCAACACTGAACTCTTTTAAAGCAAAACATGTATTGCTCCTATATTAGGAGGTGAGTCCTATGAAATATTCATACTGAGACATTGTTTACTTTACCAAGAACCAAATATTTCATTGTGCCCTTGGTTTTATAACGGATCTCTTTAAATTATTAAATTATATCAGGGAACAAAAACTTTACTGTTCTATTTTCTACAATATCTTTGTACTCAGAGGAGGGCAACTTGGGATCTGTGTACAGCATGCAGCATTTCTCCAGCCCCCTGATGCTCTTTTGAACAGACTTTTGCTAGGGTTCATCCAACCATTCAGTTGATAACATGGTACAGTCTTTAAACGCAACAGTACTATTGCAGATTTTACATGTAGGGTTGCTTGTTTAAAAGGACTCTTGTTTGATCAAGGTCCATAAGAAAAGTAAATATATCAGAGAGAAAGCTTTCAAAATCAACTATATATGAACTACTACATATCATAGGAAAGGTTCATGCTCTGACATGTAAGTTTTTCTCAGTATAGTATTATTTTAATACTGGGTACTTTCAAACAAGCAACCTTCCATAAAACCTGGGATGTTACAGATGGTTTAGAATATTATTTAGTTTTTATTATTAATTAATTATTATTATTATTTTATTTAGTAATTTACTGCTCCGTTCTTAGAATACTGGAAATTTCAGCTGGAAGAAACAAAGAAAAGAAAATACAAAGAAGAAAAAGAAAAGAGATGCGTCTTCCATGGCTGCATAGTTTGGCAATCATTTCCATGATGAATAAGTTGCCTGTACGTATCTGAGTGACAGTAGCCCTATTAACATATTTATGTTCAACACATAATTATGCTGTTCATGTTCAATGCGCATACAGTAATACACTTCCTATCTGTTCCTTGCATTATAGGGGGCCTATACCCAGGTTCACTTTTAAATTCATGTACACAAAATGAATTAACATGTATGTTAATTCACAAAAATATACATGGGGACAGACAGTTATATGCAAGCACAATGCAATACTTGAATAGGGGTGGTATCTGATCTTTTTTGAAAGCTTTACAGGTCTACTTGAATGAATTCCTTTTGTTCCCCTGGGGTGGGGGTGGGGAAATGCAACACACACACACATACACTTGCACTTACCGAAACCTGTCCATTAATAATAACCTCTTCTGAGAATCGCACTTTAACAGGATTGGACTTCAATCTGGCCTTTTTTGCAGCACTGATAAATGCCGATTTAGGAGACTAGGAAGAGGAAGGGAGGATGAAATAGATCACAACTGACACTCACCTCTCAACCTCTTTTACAGTTCTTCTGATCAATAATCATTTGCTTCTGTCTGACATAAATACCTTACGGCTACAGCATATGCTATTAGTAGAATTATGGAAATAAAAGCAAATCGGTTTACTCTAAGAGGTGTGGAATATACGACCAGCTCATCAGATGTAGTAAGGGTCTGACATTCATTCAGTTTTCCAGACTGAAGCAAGGGCAAATGCTCTGGGTGTCACTAGGCATTCCTTGTAGTGCTATTTAAATTCATACTGCCAAATATGTGTTTGCATGAATGCCTCCTAATCAGTGACCAGTTAGTCAGTGAGCTCTCAAAACAACAGGACAGAATGGGAAGCCCCTGAACTATATAGTGCAGGGGTGGGGAACCTTGGCACTCCAGCTGTTGTTGCACTACAACTCCCATCATCCCCAGCCACAATTATTGTGGCTGGGGATGATGGGAGTTGTAGTTCAACAACAGCTGGAGTGCCAAGGTTCCCCACCCCTGATTAGTGATACAATATAGATACACACATGCTTGCACATATGTTTCCACAGCTTAAGTAACATTTTCTAATTTCTCAGAGTTACTACTTATAGATTACCTGGTTGTTGTTTGTTTGTTTGTTTTTTAACTATATGTCTCTACAGTTACATTGTCTCCATGCCAGCCTTTAGTTTCTGTTTCTGGAAATGAACAACTTTTCTGCAAATTTTTTCCTAACACTGATTCAAAGATTCCCTCGTAGTAAGATATACACAAGCCTAAATTTATATACTCAGTTAAAAAAAAAAAAACACCTTAGTGAATATGGAATATCTGCCACATCGCCATCTCAACTCTAAGTAATTAATAAATCATGCGGAAGTATAAGGAAAAGTTCTTGCTTTGTACAGCAAGATAAGAGGGAATAAGAGGACACAAGAGTTTGCAAGCATAACAAGGACTACTTTGAAAGCCCAACCAATATTAATGCCTTTCATCAACTTTCATCAACATTCAATTTTAATCACTTCATTTTGACACTTGAAAAGATAAAATGTGATTTTGTAACGATGTGAAAAACAGATTGCTTATGTGTAGTCAATGATCTTTGAGTGTTCCTCATTCATTTACACTAATGGGAGTTGTGCCTGTGCAGTCAACTCTTTGGGAAACTTCTTTAGCCATCACGCTCTGATGTTGCCCTCAAATGGCCAGTGCAGCCATTAGGGAAAGATGGTTGAAGCATCAGATCTTCATTATCTGGATAATCAGTATCAGTAGCTGGCAAAATGACCACCCAAGAACTAAGAACCTGTGAATGCAAGTGAGAATGAAGGTAAGTGTCAACTGCACTGGGGTAGGTGGGTGGGTCATGTGAATGCATGAGGACTACTTAAAGATAATTGCTCATGGGAAACCAAGCTGTTTATCTTTCTTGTGATCCTCCATGCATTTACACTAATGGAAGAATAGTCCATTTACCTATTACATTCAGTATCCCTTGTCCAAATGACTAAGCTGCTGTCATTTATGAGAGCACAGTGCTTGTGGAGAATGCCAATGTTCTGGTGGAATGAGCCTTTATTTTCAATCTAATATGTTGATTTGTAAGATATGTGTATCACATCTATAAACCAGTGTGAAAGTTGCTGCTTTGAAATCTTTTTGCCTTTGGTTCTTCCTAGGCAGGAAATGAAAAATGCCTTGTCAATTCTGAAATAAAAAGCCCAACTGCAGATATGCAAAAAAGGTAGGCAGAACAATGTCTTATTTTATGTGAAAAGATGCCATCTTAGGTCTGAAGGAGATGTCTGGTCTTAAAACCACTTTGTCCTTATGGAATCTCAGGAATAGTGAATCAAATCTGGTCGATGCAATGGCTACCAAAATGTCTTCAAAGAAAGTCCTTAAAGAAAGATACTTGAGAATAGAATGTAGCCATAGTTAAAAATGTTAAATAAAAATAGTTCCAAATAGTTTTGTCCTGAGCATTGACAAAACTAGGGAGAGTTACCAAAGTGAAATCAGTTCCTTTATGGTCAGAGACAGATTACTAGCACCCCCTCATAAACTTTTTAACAAAAGGGTGAGAAAACTGTAGGACAGGATGGCTGTTCAACTCCTAAGAGAAAAAACCACCATAGTGAGAACTCAGCCAAGCAGGTCTGGAGACAGTTGCTTGAGTCTGAAGAAACAAGGATTTATTTAGAAGAAATGAACAATAGGGAGAGAGAGACTAGCCAGCAACTATCTCTGGGAGAGACTACTGAGAGACTAAATCTGGGAGAACAAAGATGAGAAGAGACCTTCACTCTCTATCTAAGCTCCTAAAGCTCCTAGTGGTAATTAGGAGATATTGCTGCTGAGAGCTGATGTTGCTAGAGTCCCAGCACCAACATTCCTCCTTATTGGCTCGTGCTGCTGTCTAGAAGTCCCAACTTCTCCCTCAAGGTTTTAAAATGATCCCTGGGCAATGGCTTAGTTAGCACATCTGCTCTCATTTGTTTGTTTGGAAAATACTTCAATTTTACAAGTCCTTTTTCTTGTGCACCCCACACATAATGATATTTTGTTTCAGTGTGTTTTGTTTTAAATCTAGTCTTCCATTTGTGGAATCTGAATGCAGCTTTGATTATCCTCAGACATCTCAGTGGGTTTTGGTTCATCTATGTTGAAATCCAATATTAGCTTGTGCAGCCACACACTGTCAAGGTCTGGCCCAAGGCCAGGGAAGTTCACGGCTCGGCTGCACGCTGTCGGCTGAATGACGAATGTTGAATCTCAGCAATGAGTCGGAGTTTGGAGCTGTAATTTATGGAGCAAGCCGAGAGCTTCCAGCTGGTAGGAATTTACAGCTTGTCAGCCTTCAACAATAACTGTTTGCTCCTCCTAACTGCTTCTAATTGTGTCCTGCGTTTAGAACACCTGCATTGTTGCGGTGTCAGCGGTGTTCCAATGTCTAGTTCACGCTCTGATTGGTTCCTCATGCTTTCTGTTGACTCAGGCTGCTGAGCCTGTTCTAAATCATCAGCTGGATTTACTGCAGCTGTCTTAGGAAAGCTGACAGCCGGGCTCTGCCCTTCAGACATTCCTGACTTGGCTGGAAAGCCGACAGCTTCCCCTTTCTCCTCGCTGTCGGAGCTCGAGGGCATGACACACACCACCTCTTGACATGCCTGAATGGCAGATACATATTCTGCTTCAGTAGATGAAAGGGTAACTATTGATTGATTACAGCTATGCCAACTGACTGCTCCACCACCATAAAATAATACATAATCATCGGTTGACTTATGGTCTGTTTGGTCCTTAGCCCAATCTTCATCCATATAGCCTACTAATTTGGGTCCACTACTAGCAGGCAACTTTAATTTTAGATGGATTATCCTTTTTAGGTACCTGCCTAATCTATTTACCACTGTCCACTGACCTTTTCTCGGTGCACTTACTTTCCTACTCAAGATTTCCACGGATGCAGCTATATCTGGTCTTGTTATCATAGCTACATATAAAAGTTTTACAGTCACTGTCCTGTACTCACTGTTGTCTGGCAGAAGTTCACTCTCCTCCTGTTTTAGGTAACCTGTTTCCATAGGTATGTTTATTTCTTTAGCCTCTGTAAGCCCCAAATACTCTAGTAAATCATTTGTTTTTTGTTTAGCAAATACCCTTGCTAACTGGGCAAAGAGGCACCTTTTACCATCGTGATTCTCTTTATTTAGCAAGGGGAGAGTAACTGGCCCTTTCCACCCCCAGCACAGTACTTCCAGTGACCATTGCTGGTGTCTATCTTATGTTTTGTTTTAGAATGTGAGCCCTTTGGGGACAGGGAGCCATCTTATTTATTCTCTGTGTAAACCGCCCTAAGCCATTTTTGGAAGGGTGGTATAGAAATTGAAATAATAATAATAATAATAATAATAATAATAAAATAGCTTTCATCCTCTTCTCTCTCTGTGTATCCCAAGATAGTGTGAAATAGCCCCAAGTTTTTTTTACTTCTGTGTCATTATTTGGATGCTTTATGATTTCAAGGCTGTCCTCTCTATTTTCATAACAAATTATCAGATCATCAATGTATATGTGTCCATGAGCTTTCCTAGACAGCAAGCTTTACTGCATGTTTTCTGTGAGGCTTTACTAAAGTTCGAAGTTGCCCCAAAAAGCTGAAGCAAAAAGTGTTTTTTTAAACTCTGGATATAAATCAAGCTACACTCTAAAGTGTGATGAAAAAACTTGAATGGTGTGTGAAGTGTTCCCTGATAGCTCCGAGGGACTTTGGGGTGAATTTGACTCATATGTGAATGCACATCTCCATTCTGGAGGAGATGCAAGCTAAAAGCTGGGTGTGAAAAACTTCCATCTGTTGTCTTTGAGCCTTGAGTACATGCAAGGGCCAGCCTTTCCTTGGGTAAATCCCTCATTGACTAGCAACTGATTTAATCTGATAATCCATGCTCTTGCAGCCTGCTTTAGTCCATAGATAATTTTCTGCAGCTTATACACAAGTTTTTCTTTAACAGGTTCTTCAAATCCTGGTGGCTGCTCTATATAAATATATTTTTTGATGTATCCATGAAGAAATACAGTTTTCATGTCTATGTGATCCACTTGCATTTTACTTGCTGCCACAATGCTTAAGAGCACCCTTACTGAAGTGTGTTTTACAATGGGAGCAAGTGTCTTGTATTAATCCTTACCATATATTTGCGAGTATGGTCTAGCTTTGTAAGGTTGTACTAGTCTTGCATTGTAACATTGGACATCTCCTTCTGCATTATGCTTAATTTTAAAAAACCCATTTGCGCCCAACATTCCTTCTTCTCTCAGGTAGCTCTGTGAGTATCTATGTGTTATTTCTGTGCAATGACTCAATTTATTCTTTCTCAGCTTCCTTCTAGTTTTGTGCTTCAGTTGCAGGTAAGTTATCAGTTTCTTTCCACGTGCTTGGTTCTTGAAACCTTTCTCCCTTTGCAATGTAGGAAAATTTATTAGGCAGAACTCCTTTATTTTGTCTTGTTGAACACTTCACCCTTTGTTCATCATCAACATCATCTTCTGCTTCTGAACTGCTGCCAGCTGTAAAACTTACAGCTGTTCCTTCCTTTTGGTCACATCTTAATTCTTTCTATAACTGAGAACTGGACTCAAAGTTTGGCAGTTCACTAGTGGTTGGTGAAGTATGCTACATTGGTTTCTGCCACTCTGTTTTGCTCCAGAGTATATGGTACAATCTTCTGGTGATCAATACCTTCTTCCTTTAGGAATCTTATGACATCTTTCCCAGTATACTCACCATCATTTCCAGTGCATAGGATCTGAGGCTTTCTCCCAAACTTGTTGCTCACTCTTGCAACATATTCTTTAAGTCTTTCTAGTACAGGAAAACCCTGTTATCCATCGACCTGACATCCGCGGTTTCATGTATCTGCGGTCGGGTAACTGGCACCTGACTTTGTTATATGTCAAAAAAATCTAATCAAAAAAGGCTTACTTTTCACTTATCCGTGGGGTCAGGCTGGACAGAAATAACCTCTGAGGTCATTTACACCTGCCATTTTCTGGCTTATTCTTGTTTTTTTAAAAAAAGAAAACAAATGTGACTTTCTTGCAAAAATAAAAACAAAAAAATGCAGCACTTTGGGGGCATTGCTGGACAGCTGGCAAGAGCATGGTAGGGCACTCCCCTCGCCATTTCCAGGCTGTTTTTTATCCCATTTTCACTATCCCCTCTGCACCAGTTATACCAGCCCCTTTGTGCCATTTTTGCCCTTTTGCCCCACTGTCTTAGGAACCAAACACTCCAATTCCCATTGCCCTAATTCCCCATTATCCGCCGTTTCACTATCCACACCTGTGCACGTTCCCCACCATGGAACGGAACCCCACGGATAACAGGGTTTGCCTGTATTTATCCCTTTTCACTTAACAAATATGTATATGTATATCTAGAACAGTCATCAATAGAAGTCAGAAGATATTTATTTCCTCCTGATGTATTAATTTCCATAGGTCCACAAACATCTCTAAGAATCAGATCCAAAGGATCTTTCTTTCTTTGTGTGGAGGAAAAGGTCGTGTTACCTTTGCTCTTACACAGTATACACACTTTGACTCAGTGCTGCACAGGGCTGTCTTTAGACTTTTTAAAACCAAATCTAACTTTTCAGCCTGACATATTTTGGCATATCTATGGCCTAACCATCTTTGCCATAGATTCAGACATCCTTTGTGTGCACATTCTTTCACAGTTTTGGCATTTTCAGTCACACATTCTACTTCAAACAATCCATTCTCTTGTAACATTGCTTTCACAAGCAATTCCTGTTTCTGAGTAATGAAACAGTGTTTTCCTTTAAACTTTACTTCGTGGCCCCTTTCCGTAGCATATTTTACATACTTCAGATTGGTTTCTAGGGTAGTTACATACAAAGCTTCTTCAGTTGTTAATCCAATGATTTCTCCTTTCTCCAATTTGCAGAGCAACTGTGCAGATCCTTTCCCTTCTACATACATCAGTTTTTCCTCTGCCAAGTATATAGGGATTCAACAATTTGTATCAAGATCTATAAATTTCTCCCTTTCTTGAATGGTGCTTGTAGCTCCCAAATCAATACAAATGCCACTGCTTCATTTCTCAGACAGCTTCCAAAACTTGATCTGTCCTTGCAAAGTAGATCGTTTGCTTATTGGCTTTAGTTCCTGGTTGCTTGTACGTTTTGTACTCTGTGTTCCCAGATGACCCACTCTCTTTGCAATTTGGTATAGCTTGCCTTTTGTCTGTGAACTATTTATTCTTGGGACACTTATTCTGCAAATGTTTGGGGCTTCTACAAATAAATATTTTTTTATTTCTTTGCAAGGTTTTAAATGCATTTTCTTTACCTACGCCTATCATCCCTTCTGCGCAAATCAAAGTCCTCTAGATGGTTAATTACAAATTGTAAGTCTGCATCCTCCTTGACTTCCAAGGCACTAGTCACACTATCAAAGTAATGTGGCAAACTATTCAACAGCAATCCTATCAAAACTGCATCTGACATGATTATATCTTGAACTTGCAGTTGCTGAGATATTTCTAACAAATTTATTTATGTGCTTGTACAGACTTTCTCCTTCTCTAAGTCTTTTATTGCTTAGTTTCCTTACTAGATTTACCTTGGAAACTACAGACTTCTTTTTATATAATCCCTCCAGAGTTTCCCATGTATCTTTTGCATATTCTTTGTCTCTTAGATGCACTAAGATTGGGTCACTCACCACCAACCAAATCATTCTTGATGCTGTTTCATCCACTTAATTCCATTCCTTCTGCTCCTTTCTTGCATCTGCAGGACACTGGGTGCACACTGCCAAGACAATGACTCTTGAGGAGCATCTCCATCTTGAAAGACCAGAGCATGTACTCCAGACCTTTCAGCTTTTTGATCATCTGGAATCCTTGTGCTGTCTTCATTTCAAAGCTTTTGTCTTTGAATTGCTTTCTAAGTAACTCTCTAGGCTGTTCTCTTTTAGTCTCTGGTCTCTGGGCCTATCACCCTTTGTAGGGGATGATGGCAGTTCAACTCCTATTAGCAGAGTAAAACCAGTATTGTGAGAACTCAGCCAAGCAGGAGGTCTCGAGTCAGTTGCTTCAGTTTGAATAAACAAGGATTTATTTAGAAGTAACAAACAAAATAGGAAAGCCTGCAGCCTATTCTAGCTGAAGAGAGAGGGAGACTAACCAACAACTATCTCTAGGAGACTATTGAGAGACTAACTAATAGAGTCCTGCATTCTCTATCTATGTTCCTAAAGCCCCTAGTGGTCATTAGGAGATATTGCTGCTGAGAGCTGATGCTGCTAGAGTCCCAGTTCCAAAAAGAACACCATGGCAGCATCTACCGTATAGTTTGGACTATGCTGAAATCGCTGCTAGATGAACCTTCAAAGAGATATCAGAAAGTTCCAAGGCCTTCAAAGAGGACAAATATAACAAGATATTCCTTCTAGATCCATTATCAGAGTTAAAATTATTCTTTTAGCACAGATAATGATCTCTTCTTCAATGTCCTTTTCCTCTTCAATGTGTACGATTACCTGGTAAATTGTTTTCTATCATTCAGAAGAATATTAGACAATAACTTGTGTTGATTCAGTTCAGAATTCTCCAAGCCATCATGTTCATTCTGTCGATGCTGTGGTGGAGCAGTCTGCTCTGATTCTATGAAAAAAGGTCTGGGACCCATGAAGCTTCCTGTACAACCCTCCAAAGTTGTCATAGTAGAGGGAACCAACATTGTCTTGGCCCCAAAGGTGCAAGAATAATGTAATTTGTTTCCTGAGACATTATCCTTTTCAGCCTTTGGAATTAGTGGAAAGGAAACAAGCAGAAGAGACATCTCCCAGAGTATGATTACCTCTCCCTTTCATTGAACAAAAGTCTTTGCACGTCTTGCTGACCCCTGATATTGGCCTTGAATAGACCCACAAGATGTTCCATTAGTGAGTCTGAGGGAGCAGGCGCGTAACAATGATAGGGCAAGGGGAGACAGTTGTCTGGGGGCCCCACTGCCTGGAGGGGCACCCCAGAGGCACCTCATGTGACTCCCCATTGCCCCCTGCCCAGCCCCATAGCCTCTCAGCCACTTGCCCTCTTCGCCGTCTCTCCTGCTTGTTCTGCTGGCCCGCAATCGAAGCAGCAGGCAAGCTGCAAAGAGCTCCTTTTCTCCCGCCTCTCAGCTGCTCGGCGGGTGGGCGGGGCTTCCACGGAGGCCTCCGTGTAGGCCGCAGTGAAGCCTGAACTCGAGTAGGGCCCAAGCCAGCCAGGAAGGAGGAGGCAGCCAGAGCGTTCTCTGCAGCAGAAGACCCCTTGCTGCCCTGCTCAACCCAGACCAGCATTTGCCAGGTAGAGTGTGAACTCCTTTTTGTGGTTACCTTTCCCGCCCCCCCCCCCATATATAGGGATCTGCTTGCCATAGGGCTTGGATATGGGGGGCGGGGGGGGGGAGGGACCGAGAAGTCTCTGAATATTTATTTTGAAATAGCTTGGGAAATTTGCTGACTTAAAAAAAACTATCTAAAAAGTCCTATAAGTGGCTTGTTTCATGGCAGAAAATTGCAAAAACTTCTGGAACAGTATTTTATTAATTTTATTTATTCATTCATTCATTTATAAATGCACTTATGTTCAAGTTGTTTTGCAACCCAGAAGGTCTGAGTGAGAACTGTGAAGCATGTGTGGTGCTTTTATTTTATTTTTCTTGTGTGTGAACTGCTCCCCAATAACTTGCAGGGACTTCAGGGTAAATCTGGCCAACATGTGAATGCAGCACCTCCATTCCAGAGGAGATGTGTCTTAAAGGGCTTTAAAAGCCTCCTGTGAAAAACCTCCTGCAATCAAACTTGACTGAATTTGTTCAGAATTCTGAGAAAACAAACATAGGTTCACCCTGCATGGTTGAAAGTCTCCTTTGCTAATCTGCAGCGAGGGGCCCATTTTAATAATTCATCTTTCTAGTGTGTTCTAGGCATTAAAAGTAATACAAATGTATAGTACTCAATGTATATCACTATATATTGTGACGTGTGTGTGTGTGTATTCAGTGAAATGTATTTGCAGGTAGCATACTTATTTTGGAATATCAGACTTAAATCCTTGGGGGCCTGGGGTGTGCGGAGGCCCTGGACTTTGTGGGGGGGCCCATTTTAAAATCTTGTCTCTGGGCCCACTCCAACCTTGCTACGCCCCTGTGAGGGAGAAGTAATTGTCTTTAGAGTTAGTCCACCTGCACACTGTCCACTCCTTGAATTTGAATCACCACAGGAGTAATCTTTTATTGTATGTGCCAGTTTTCATATCAGAATTGCATATCTGCAAAGTGACCATGGCACAGTTCCACCTTGCCTGTTTATATAACTCATCATTGTAGTGTTGTCTGTAGCGATTTGTACTACCTTGTCCTCCAATATGGATAAAAAGATATAATTGCTAGAAATACTGCTAGAACCTCCATGAAGCTTATGTGGCAGCAACATTCCTTCTCTGATCACATTCCACTGACACTATATTTTTCACACTGAGTCCCTCAGCCCATTAAAGAGGCATCTGATGTTACTGTGATTGTTGGCTGTGATGATACCACTGAGTATAGAATATATGGTAGTAGCCACCACTTCAAGGACAGCAGTACTAATTGAGTTACGTACCCCCAGTGCTTCTAGCATGGTGGTCGGAAAAGAACTGAGCTCCAGCTGCCCTTCCCTAATGGTCATGTTAGCTGTTTGAGTGCAATGTCTGAGCATCTTGAGAAGCTAAAGAAGTTTCCTCAAGGGTCGATTATGCAGGTGCAGCTCCCATAAGCATGAATGCTTATGGGAGTACCACAAGAATGATCCATTAGTACCTAAACAATATTTCATGACATTTTAATCCGAAATGCATTCTAGCCATATGTGATGTCATGGATAGAGTGTAGTACTTATAGCAAAGAGACCTGTTTCAAATCTCCAAATTGCCATGAAACTTACTGGGTGACCTGGGGCAATCAATAATTCTCAGCCCAAATTACATAATAGGATTTTTTCAGGGATAAAATGGGTGACTGGGTGGGGGAGCCCATGTATGCTACCCTGGACTTTTGGAAGAAGGATAGGATCACACACACACACACACACACACACACACACACACACACACACACTTTAATAAATGTCATGGACATAATAAAAGGATACAGTAAATCAAATCAAAACAATAAATTAACTCAACAATTAATAATAATAATAAAATTTCTGATTGTGAACCACCCTGAACCTCTTTGGATTGGTGGTATAGAAATGAAATTAAATAAATAATAACAATAAATAAAATAAAGTGACACAGCAGCAGCATAATATATAAATAAAAAATAGGCTACAGTGAGGCTTCCCATCTCTTAAACAGGATTCCCAACAAAATAACCACATTGGATGCCAGGTCTTCCCAACAACCCAGCAGGTATAACCTATGCATAAAAGAACAAGCTTTCACTCCATCTAGATCTACTTTCTTTTGGTTTTGGCCTTGTAATAATTGAACCATTTATTTAAATTGTTCAATGGAAAGCAAAATATATATTATATTCACGTTAAGAATAAAAGGCTGAAAATACATATATACATGGTAAATAGTATTATTATCTATGGATATCTTAACTATATAAATGCTGAAAAATCAATTACTACCATTAAAAGGAGGAGGAGAGAAGGACATGTGGCCATGGAGGATGGCTGCTGGAAAAATAACTCTGTGGATCCTTGAAAGATAGGAGGGCAGGAATTGAATTCTCATCTGGAGCTTGGTGAGTTCAAGAAAAAGGGTAGTTTAGGGAACGGTTTGTTTAGACAGACTTTGCGTTAGAATTTCTGTTTCTTTGGTGTGTGTTCAAGTGATAAGCGTTAAATTTTAGTTAAAGTCAGAGATGACAACCTAAGGAACTGCTGCTGCAATGGGGAAAATACTGGTGTTCTGAAAAGTTCAACTCACTCAGCACCACTTCTGGCTCAGCAGTGGAGGCAATATTGATAAAATGCTGTGTGCCACCCAAAAACATGTCCCTGAAGATCATGCAGCTCTCAAGTACATATTTTCAAAGGCAGAGATGGCTTTTTGAGGGAAGGGATTATAGTTGAAATTCCTTCACATCCATACTAGCACCAGTACGGTGTTCATCTGGAACTCTTCAGAAGTACTGGTGCTAAAATGGTGCTTCTGTTGCAGTAGTGCTTCGTTAGGATGTCACCCGTGAAGCTAGCAGCAAGCAGCCAGCAGCTTCATATGTTAAATTTTTAGCATGGGTCTGTGATATATGTGATACAACATAATGTGGAGTTTGTCAACATACTTTCTTAAAGCACATGCTTAACACAGGGATATCCCAATTTGCTCCTGCTCCTTATGACATGTCCCTGTATTAGGAGATGTGGATGTTCAGGCTGAATTGTGTGAAATAATTCCATCTAATCTGACAGTTAATCTCGCAGGCTACATATTCTATAGTGAGTGAAATAAAAAGCTTATTTAGGACATCAGAGAGACATGAGAGAAGAAACTAGTCAACCATATTCTTCTAAATAAGGACTCGCTCACACAATAGCCCTCTTCAGACATTATAGAAGAAACTAGTGGGCCTGGGCGCAGAGCATCTGTGCCTCTAGTTGGGCCTAGCTGCCCCCCCCCCCACTGGCATGCACAGCTTTCTGGGTGCCCCCCCACTTTCTCCCCCCTCCTCCCGGCAGCCAGGCCAGAGCCTGCTGCTGCTGTTCCCCCCACTGCCCACTTCTCACTCCCTTTCTCCCCCATCCTTCTGGCATCCAGGCTAGGGCCCACAGCCACCACCTTCTTTGCCTGCTGGGCGTTCACCTCCTGCCTCCTCAGACCCTCCTAGCAGATGCGGTGCATAGCATCTTCGCCACTTTGTCAATGTCGCCGCTTTCTCCCCCCACCCCCCGCTCACCTGTCACCCGCCTCCTTCTGCCTGTCACCATTGCCCGGCCATCTCCTCTGGCACCCACACAACATTTGGCCACCCAATGCTGCCTCCTGCCCCCCCCTCTCTGTCTTCAGTCTTTCTCTCTCTGTGTCTATCTCTGTCTTCAGTCCCTCTCTCTTTCTCTCTCCTCTGTCTTTATCTCTTGTCTTCACCCAAATCTGAGCCTGTTGCAGCCACCACTCCCCCGTAACCTCCTGAGGCTGCCACCGGCCTGCTAGCCACGGTTGCAGCCACCGTGGCCAGGAGTCCCCCAATGCTTGCTTCCGCCTGCTGCTGCCAGGGCTCTATATTCCTGCCTGTCACCTGTCCCCTCCTCGCCTGTCACCCGTGGTGCTTTTCTTCTCCATCGCCCACCCGGGCATGGCTGGCTGCCTCCTCCTGCCCCCGCGGCTTTGGAAGCTGCCATAACTGTTGCCTTGGCTGCCCCGTTGCTGAGCAGCAGTGCGGCGTCACAGGCGTCTCCCCCTCTGTCATCCAATCGCCTCCTCCCACTCTGTGAACCAATCGCCTCCTTTCTGCCACGTCCCCACACATCTCATCTTGGAGCATTAATTATATAGATGCTGTACTCACATATAGCCCCTCAAAGTGGGTCTGGAACTTTTTTCCTGCACTTTTTTTTTTAAAAAGATGTTAATAGCTCACATAACTAACAAAACTGGTCATAAACTCAAACTGACAGGTGGCAAAGACTTCTATTTCAATTCCTTCATATTGATAATCTGAGTACAAGTGATTAATGGTTCATTGACTGACTGCTTCATTTGTTACCAAAGCACACTTTTTTTAGCCAGACAGAAGATATTATTCTCAGGTAATTTATTTATTTTTATTTATTTATTTTATTTATTTTTACATTTCTATACCGCCTTTCGTTAAAAGAAAACCCCAAGGCGGTTTACAAAAATTAAAACATACAATAAAAAGCAATAAAAACATCAAGCTAAAAACATATAAAACAGGGATAAAAAACAATACAACAGATAAAAACACACAGAAGCAGCAGTAAAAACGATTATGTAAAAGCCTGGGTAAAAAGCCAAGTCTTTAAAAGCTTTCTAAAAGCCGTGATGGAGTCTGAGGAACGAATGGCCACTGGGAGAGCATTCCAGAGTCTAGGAGCAGCAACAGAGAAGGCCCTGTCCCAAGTGCACGACAGCCGGGCCTCCCTCATTGTCGGCACCCGGAGCAGGGCCCCCTCAGATGACCTCAAGCAGGAGGTACAATGTAATGACCTCAAGGTAATGACCTCAAGGTAATGACCTTACAAGGTAATGACCTCAAGCAGGAGGTACAATGTGGTTGTCTGGGTGTGGAATATTTCTATAGTCCGTAAAATATGGTTGATAATAAAATCAGCCTAATTAGCTTTCTGTTGTAACAAAACAGGAGAAATTAGGAAGTATTAACAGTCATAGACCAAAGCCTCAGCCAAGCCAGTAAGAACACATTTTGTCTTGACCAGGAATGTTTTCCATGACCCTATGTTTGGGAGAAACTTGCTAATGAACCATTTTTATCCCTCCTGCCACCCTGGGGGCATTGCAAGAAAAAAAAATTTTGGTCATCAACTTTCCCATTTTGTTATACTAAAAACATGGACACCAAATTTGCAGAACTACAAAAAAAGAGGAGAAGCAGCATGCACATGGTATCCTCGCATGCACAGGCACCATTTGCATAGTCGGCATGGACTTGCCCAATCTGGTTTGGTGCCAAACCAGTGCACGAACCTTGGTTTGTGCACATCCCTATTGCAGGATTGAGATACACACAGCCATTTATACATATTATAAATTCAATGGGTTTTAGTTTAGTAATAATAATTGGGCACTGTTGCATTTCACACTCCTAGCATTCTTTGAGCATCAGACAGTAAAGTCAGTTATACAAGGAAAAGATTAGCATGGAAATAAAACACCTCCTTAGATGCTCATATAAAGTATGCTGTTATAAACTGCATCATTACATAACAATAAGTACATGAACTATGCTAATTAATAGCCATAAGGTGGAATTCAACTAGTTTACAGGAACAAGGATGTAATGTTGTTATTTTCCAGTATACTCATTTTGGAAAATAACAACATTAAATTTAAATAATAAGAATGGAAGACATGTGTTTGTAACAGCTACTGTGGTGCATTTAAAAAAAACAACCAAAAAACCCAAGCTTGCTTAAAATGGATAATTTTCAGTCCCTGGTATTTATTTTCTGTCTGCACCTTTCTTTCCCCCTCTCTCATAATAGTGATGTCTATTAGCACTAACTTTTTCTAGACTAAAAATTATGTTGCAACTCCTTCTCCTTAACATGCCTTCAATAGACTTGGCCCAGGTTTCACCAGTGCCTGAGGTAGTATGGTAATGCTCCCACTGGAGCACCAATTCTGCCCATGGCCCACACTTCTCTGTAAACCTCTTACTGCACAAAGAGCCTAGCACTAATTCCCATTCCCACCTCTGATCTCCTTTCCATAAGGTCTATCCTTCCCCAATGTTTCTTTCATTGGTGGTTGCAGCTGCTGCCCTCACTACTTAGGCTCAAGCTTCCACCACTAATTTTGTTCTGCTCTCCATGACTTTTTAGAAAGCAGGGAGAGCAGAGCAGGAGCAGATTAGTGGCAGAAGGAGGAGGAGCTTAAGTGGTGATGTCATATTAAGTAAGGCGAGCTGCAGAGCAGCCATGGTCAGGCACCCATGCCTTTGCCATTCCGCTGCCTGAGGTAGCCACCTCATCAGGCCTCACTAGTGGGATGACTCTGGCCTCCAAGACTGTCACAACTGCCAATATATATATATTTTGCCAATTAATCATCTCCAATAAAACACTGATTTATGGGAGCAGGCTCAAAATTCCATAGAAACAAAGGCTGGGTCATGTCCGCCCATCCAAAGGTATCTGCACTATAATGTTAAAATTCACAAAGTATAATCTGCACTAATTCATATGGAAATATTTTCAAATGTAATGATAATAATAATTTAATATTCATATAGTGCTATTGTCTTAAATTATCTCACTTAAATTAGGATTAACGCCAGTAATCTTTACAGTCTTGTAAGGCAGTCTTGTAAGGCAGGTCAGTATTGTTATATCCATGTTGCAGGGAGAGTGAAGATACAGGAAATGAGCCTGGCTAAGGTAAGATTTGCACTGAAGAACACCTGGCAATGTGTTGAGCAAAGTATGACTGCAGCATAATATCTTTGACTGAGCTGCTGTGTCTGATCGTGTATACTGTTTCCTATGAAAAACCATAATGTAATATGTGATATCTTTTGTGTTGCTACAGTCAGTGAGATGCTAAACAGCTGTGCCTCATTCATATACTGCAAGCATCATAGTATGGTTCAGAGTCTGAAATCAGTGCTTGGGATATAAGAGAGACAGAGCTGCAGATGGAGCGAAAAGGTGAGCAGAAGACAGCTCTAATGAATGACTGGGAAGAGAGGCAAAAGACAGACCAAGCCACCTGTTTGGTCCTATTCTAACTCCCTGACTTGCTACCCTGAGTGAGTTCCTGTATAGGAACAACCTTTCCTTCCTGTGACATGCTATTGTCAGAGGAGAGCTGGTCTTGTGATAACAAGCATGACTTGTCCCCTTAGCTAATCAAGGTCTGCCCTGGTTGCACATGAATGGGAGACTTGATGTGTGAGCACTGTAAGATATCCCCCTTAAGGGATGGAGCTGCTCTGGGAAGAGCAGAAGGTTTCAAGTTCCCTTCCTGGCATCTCCAAGATAGGGCTGAGAGATTCCTGCCTGCAACCTTGGAGAAGCCACTGCCAGTCTGTGTAGACAATACTTAGCGAGATGGACCTATGGTCTGACTCAGTATATGGCAGCTTCCTATGTTCCGATTAGATCTTCAGCCTCATTTCACATCTATGCCAGCAAGCAGGAATAAATGGAGATTACAATGGAAACAAAGATGCTTGTTTTCCTAATGTGTGTGTCTGGATGTTGGAGACTTTAGTAGCGGGGAAATGCTTGACTAACAAGCAGAAGGTTGCCAGTTCAAATCCCCACTGCTACTATATCAGGCAGCAGCGATATAGGAAAATGCAGAAAGGCATCATCTCATACTGCGCAGGAGGAAGCAATGGTAAACCCCTCCTGCATTCTACCAAAGAAAACCATAAGGCTCTGTGGGCGCCAGGAGTTGAAATTGACTTCAAGGCACACTTTACCTTTACTTTAAGGACTGTTTAGGGATGTATATAATGCCAGCACTACTATTAACCAAACGGTTCAGTTTAAACCCATATCAGCTTGTATAATTTATCATCTGCAGTTTATATATCTGTATAAGTGTTGCATTCTACAACAAAAGGATTTCTGTGAATGATTAAAGGGGTTTCATTGCAAGCCACTTAAAGGACAGCAATGACTTGCTTGTCTGTTCCCTCACAGTATGATACCTTGTGAGAATTTAATAGCTATCCAGAGTGAGGACTTATCAGGTCAGCAATTGAAATTCATTTTCCAAGCCTGAATGCACAGCACAATGGATACATGTTCTAATTGGAAATATGCTTAAGCCTAATAAAATACCCATTGCAATGATAACCCATTTACAAAACAAAATGTTTTCAACAGAAAATCAAATAAACTTCCAGGAACACAAAACTTCAAACTGCTTCAAATGATTAAGCTCTTAAATCCTTTCCGTATCGGTACAAATAACATTCAAATTAACCTGGGGAAGATTTATTTGATTGACAGGAAACACAAAAGAAGGTTGTTTGATTTTGATTGCAATTAAAATAAAAATGAATCAGCTTATGTGAACCTAACCTGGAAGACACTGAGTGAATTATGTTCAATGGGAGACCAATGTACCATTATTTTATAGGTAATTTTGAAGCCTGGGCCTAAAAGCCTTTGGAGCACCCCCACCCCCATATTTTTAACACGGCCACATCACCCGAGGCAGACTAAAAAGGATTTGGGGGCCCCCAGGGGGTGTGGAGGCCCTGGATTTCAGCCTGGAAGTCCAGGGGTAAGAGTGCCTCTGAGTGGCCCACCAGATGTCTCTGAGAAGCCCACAGGCAAGAGGGGAGGGCATGCCCTTTCTCCTGCTGTGGCTCCCCTGCACTTGATATTTAGAGGTATCTTGTCTCTGAAACTGGAGGTGGCCTATAGTCACTAGTCTAGTAGCCATTGATAGACTTGTCCAAACCCCTTTTAAAGCCATCCAAGCTAGTGGCCATACCACATCCCTTGGCAGAGAGTTCCATAGATAAATTATGCTCTGTGTGAAAAAGTGCTTCCTTTTGTTGGTCCTAAATGTCCTAGCCTTCAGTTTTATGAGATGACCCCTGGTTCTAGTGTTGTCAGAAAGGGAGAAAAATTCTTTGTCCACTCTCTCTACACCATGTGTAATTTTATTTTATAAATCTCTACCATGTCCCCCGTAGTCGCCTCTTTTCCAAACTAAAACGCCACAGATGCTGTCGCCTTGCCTCATAAGGAAGATGCTCCAGACCCCTGATCATCTTGGTTGCCCTCTTCTGCACCTTTTCCAGTTCCACAACATCTTTCTTAAGATACGACATTGTAGCAAGAAGACATGTATTCTTAATTTTTTTTCAAAGCAATGTAGACATTTTGTTCTGTCTGGAAGAAAAAGTTATTTTCCCCATTGGATGGGCAAGTCTTCCTTCAGCAGATAATTTGATAGCAAATGGGGTATACATGATCTAAAATGGCCTTTACTTGGAATATAGTAAACTAAAATGGCTTTGTGGTGATCTCCACTTCTTAAATATATGGGATCAGAATCAGAAGAGACCAAAAATTCATCTGGTTCAGCCACTAGTTGCACTAGGACCATTTATACATTAAGATATACCCAAAAATATTCTGTGCCATAATGGGCAATTATCTCTTAATTACTCTGAGTGGGGGGAAATCCTTCTCTCTTTTTACTGTGACAACTGCCAGCAAGTCCTGTCAGTCCATTGTTCTGGCCACTTGAAACAGGGCACTGAGGGACAGTTTGGAGTGTGCACTAACAAAGGAACTCTCCCAGTGGGTGAGGCCCAGGGCATGTGTCCCCAATGTTTTTGGGGGGTGTCCCAGATCTCCTCCATCTCGCCTCTCACCTTGTGTCCTCCTTTGCCACTGCAAGGATGGCAGCAGAAGAGCTAATCAGCACATTGCTGGCTCCAGGCATGTGAAAAATGAGCAGGGAAGTGGCAGCATTTTTGCATTTTGGACAGCAGCGAGTTGTTGAGTTCCACTGCCACAATCCAGAGCACTGAAGCCCACCCTCTGCCCGCGGTGGTGGGAAGCAGCAACAGCACTGAAGGCTGTTCCCTGAGGTGGTGGCAAGCGCAATTAAGGCCGCCCACCCTCCACCCCAATAGCAGTGCAGGAGCCTGGGCCCTGGCAGGAAAAAAACGATTTAATTTTTTTTACAAATGCTCTGGGCCCAGGCCCCTGATCCTTTGGGGACATAGCAATGCCCCTGGACTTTCCTCTTCCTGGCACGTGCTAATCTTTCTTTCCCTTCCTGGCTGGCAACTATGAGCCAGGAAACTGAGAGACTGGGAGTCTCCATTATCGCTTATCCCAAATCTTTCTGTTGGTTTGTTTCAGTCAGTGGGAATATTCAAAACAAATAGGATACACACCCCTACATCTAGAAGGAACCTGTTATTGTCCTGGGACTTTCAGTACTGCTGAAAGTTCATGGGTATTTTAAATGCCTAGAGACTACATCTGGCACAAGGAGCTAGTTTGGTTTGCTTATGCTGATACACTTCCGTTTTTACGCTTCTGAGCAACAGTTCATTTTGAATTCCCGGCCAGCACAGTTTCATCATTCTATATCTCAGGAGCATAAATGTCTATGAGAAAGGATTGCTATCCAATCAGAAGTAGCATAGCCTTAGGCCAACATTTGCCTCTCTGATTGCATTTGCAATATAAGCAAGTCTCCAAGTTGCACACAATTTCTCTGCAGGCTATCTGTATTTGGCTCCCAAATTATTACATCCAATAATGCAATGAGTGGACATGTTTCTTAATAATGAAATGTGGAATTAACTTACTGAAACCAATATTACATGCTGAGCTTGTTCACATGACCACTGAGGGCACCGGGCAGGGTGGGGAAGGAAGGATAGCACTGGTCTTCTGCCCAGATGATCTGGTGTGGTCCTGGGCCACACTGTTTGTGCACCCACAAGACCAGCACTTCTGTGAGCCACATAACGTTCTGGAGGCCGGGAAAATGTGTCCTGGCTTCCAGATATTCCACAATGCACCACGCAATGAGTGTGGTATATTGGGGGGTTCCCTCATGAGTCAGGTGCTCAATGTCTGCTCAGGCTGCAAGTAGCCCAAGCATCCACAGGACCCTGTACCTGGCCACTCCTGCCCTTTTGCCCAGGAAATTAGTTGGGTTAAAAACCTGGGCTACCCGGGAGGGCAGAACCGGGATTGGCCCAGCACTTCACAGGTAGGTAGGGCTGCTTACTGTGAGTTTAACAGCCTTACTGTGAGTTTAAATTGATGTCATCTTATAGTCACTTACACCACCTCTTCCCATTTTAAAGTAAAGTGTGTCATTGAGTCAGTGTCAACTCCTGGCGACCACAGAGCCCTGTGGTTGTCTTCTGGTAGAATACAGGAGGGGATCCTGTATTTCAGGCATCAAAATCATTCTGTGCAGACTTCAGGCCTCAAATTGCACAATAATTTGGCACATACAGGATTTATTTTCTCCTGCTAGCCTTAGCCACCTGAAAAAATATATAGGAAGGACAAAGGGGAATATGTCCTTAGCATGTAAATGTCCTTATCTATTGGACTTTACAATTTAAATGGTAGGGCTGACCAAGCATGAGGGACACACAAGACCCACTTAGGAGAATTCTGCAAAATCAGCTTTGCGATCTCAGAGTTAGATTTATATTTTCATAATTTACTCACAGCACTGGGAGCTGCAGTTTTATCATGGAATATAAATAAAATGCCATACAGATAAATATGCAAATAAATTAATATGCCAGTGTGGTGCATTGTGAAACCAGGCTAAAGGGGGAAATACTACTTATTTTAAAATACAGTAGATAGCAACAGAGCAACTTGGAATGTGCCTCTGTCTCAAGTCTGTTGGTCAGAATCTCTGGTTTTGTTCAGTTTAGGCAGTGTTGTTCACTCAAAGCATCCGCTTGTTTTAAAATGGTGCTCATTTATCCTGAAAATTGACCTGATGCATGCCCAGGCAATTCTGGATTAGTTCTTCAGCCTCTCTCTTTAGGCTTGCATTTTTGTACTCTTTTGTGTTCATGAAGAAGTCTTTTAAAAGTTCGCCATGTGTGTATGCACCCAGTACCAGAAATAAAAAGCAGGCAGATATTACTCTTCTACAATACTGTTGTATTAAGAAACACACCATGAACTACCACATCAATTTTGCTTCTTTCCTATCTGAACTCTGACTGGGTCCAGAGATGATAGTAGTAGCCCAATGCTACAAACATCTAACACTTTAAAGTCTGACAAAAAGGAATATAATGAAGGTGTTACTACACAAGATATGATGATAAACTGAAGTAAAAATCCTCAAGACAAAAAAAAAAGAGGTCATTCACACAATCAAAAACTGTGTTCTACCTGGGTTTGGGAGCTGTGTGTGCTCCCAGTTTCTGGCTGTGCAGAAGCAAGGTAGGAGGAAAACCTGCTTTCCCTCCTACCTTGTCTCCTCCTAACTTGCTTCCACACAACCAAAAATTAGGAGCACACACAGCTTCCAAACCTGGGTAGAACACAGTTTTTGATTGTGTGAATGACATCAAAGATTGCTTAGTGAGCCTCTGAAATGTCTTGGAGAAGAAACAAAGAATACTTCCCTAAGGAATACTTTTTAAATGTGTTTTAAAATATCCATATTTATTTAAATTACCCTTACATTGTTCCAGTTCTGTCTGTAGTAGCATATAATCATCACATTTAACTTCAAAGACACAGATTGTACTTCACTTATGCTTTTGGTTATGCAGATAAGGAAGAGACACACACAGAGAAAAGGCAGATAGAAGCTGTAAATGTTGCTAGGAAACTAATTTCAAAAACATAACTACTTACAGGATAAGGCTGAACAACAGTAAGGAGGATCGATTCTTTGCAGCTCCTGTAAAGGAAGGAGATGAAAGTAAGATTCATATTTTTATACTGAGAGATAACAAGGCTCTCTTTTAAATAAAGAGCATTGGAATCTTATAACAGGAAGTTCATTATTTAAGGGATGAGTTAGATCTTCCTGTGCTGGATGGTGTTACACTCCCCCAGAAGGAGCAGGTGCACAGCTTGGGAGTACTCCTGGACCCAGGCCTCACCCAGGCCTCACCCTGGCCTCACCCTGGCATCCATTCCTTGTAGAGAACTATCTCAAAACAGTGGTGCATCAGCTGGTAACCTCCAGGCTCGACTACTGCAATGCGCTCTACGTAGGGCTGCCTTTGTACGTAGTTCGGAAACTTCAGTTAGTTCAAAATGCGGCAGCCAGATTGGTCTCTGGGGTAACCCGGAGAGACCACATTATGCCTGTCTTAAAACAGCTGCACTGGCTGGCAATATGTTTCCGAGTGAAATACAAAGTGCTGATTATTACCTTTAAAGCTCTGAACGGCTTGGGTCCCAGTTACCTTAGACAATGCCTTTATTAGTATGATCCCCATCGCTCATTTAGGTCATCTGGAGAGGTCCGTCTCCAGTTACCACCGGTACGTCTGGTGGCGACTTGGAGCCAGGCCTTTTCTGTAGCTGCTCCTGGTCTATGGAATGCACTCCCGGCAGATATCCGCAGTTTAAGCTCGCTGTCAGCCTTTAAGAGAGCCCTAAAATCCTATTTGTTTGGCCTGGCCTTCCAAGGCTTGTAAAGTGTTGTTTTTAAAAGTATTTTAATTGGTTTTAAATGGTTTTAATCATTTTTGAATTGTTTTTATATTGTTTTTAGCATTGTGTTTGAATTGTGGGTTTTATGTCTCTTAAAAAGTTGTTGTACACCACCCAGAGCCTCTGGATGGGGCGGTTTATTAATGTAATAAATAAATAAATAAATAAATAAAAATACAGTTGTTACAAACCAAAAGGAATGGTGCTTTCCCCATAGATTTTTGGTCCAAGTAAACACCACACCCCCTTTTGATTATTTTGATTCCTCTGAAATGGGGCAGAGGTGTGTCCCCCATCAAGAGTGAGGGCAATGCTGATCCACGAAGCACTGCCTTCATTCTCAATTGGCTTTGTTGGTCCTCAGCATGATCACCACACAATGAAATCTGGTTGTTACATATGACATCATTGCACTGGCTGTCGATCATCCACATAATTAATCCAGGAAGGAGACAGTAAATTATGAGTTTAAAATGGTGCCAGCAGCACCAGAGAAAGGAAACAGCAACAGAGAACAGGAATGAAGAAAGGTGAACATATATAGCATACATATATGTATTTTAAGATTTTTTTTGGTAGCCATATCAGAACATCCCCTGAAAGCAGTTATCTAATACATTTATATCCTCCCTTCCCATTTTTTAGAAAAGCTTGCGGTGGCTTGCAAGGGTTAAAAACAATGGCTAAGACTAAAATGCTCAATATTACTACTCGGGAATTACGCTAAAAGACCACTTAATTTCAATAGTACTTCTGTCAAATAATTTAATCAGGTTGTCACTCAATGCATATATTTAATAGAATGAAAAAACAAATCCATACAACAACCAAGAGCAACATAAAACAACCCCAAACAAGGAAGGTGAGCAAGCCACACCACCAGCCCATAATAGAATATTGCCTCATCACTAGAGCCAAGTCAATTCTTAAAAACCAACAACCCAAAACAGGACTAAAGAAAATCTTCACCAATTGATGGATTACTTTCCATCAGTACAAATAAGACTGTCCCCGCCCATGAGATTACAAAGGGCATGAGGAGAGAGTTCACCCACTGTGACATCCACTGTGGACATCTTTTGTTTGTTTTTAACAATTATTTAAAATCACCAGACACCATTACAATACAGTTAGAAAAACCATCATTAAAAAGAAAAAAGGAAGAAGAAAAACAAGCCCAAGCCTATGACTACAAAACATTAGACACATAACACTGTACAACGTCAAGGTCATTCTTAAACAAATAAGTCTTTCCAAACTTGGATGAATTGGGTTGTCCCCTCCTTACCATAATTTTTATAATTAAAAAATAATAATAGATTCTGCCAAATCATAATAAAAGATTGAGATGGAATTATACCTTTTTGGATATTTAAGGAATAAGTCAGTTTTTCGGCTGTTACTGTTGGAAATTCTCTGTGGTGAGAGAATCCCTTTCTCATTATAGCAGAGTGCACAGAGGCACAACACAGTGGATTTAGTTAGGCATGCGTGTATGCTGAGAGTAAAGTAACTTGGAGCCAGTTCATAGTTTCAAATCAATATATAAGGCATTTATTAGAGAACTTCATTCTAGATAGGAAAGTGAGGAGTTGGGATTTTCCGTCTGTCTGGATGCAGATGTTTGCAGCTGTGGAGCTGCTATCCTGGCTACTCCCTCTCCACCAATCTGCTGCCTCTTAGGCAACACCTGCCCATCCCCCGGCAGTTGTGGCATGTCTCTTTGAATCCTCTCTGGCTTCTGAGAGGTAATTGCCAGGGATGTCCTGGTGTCTGGAGCCCCCAGAATCTCTCGGCACTCTACCAGCTAGCCAGGCACACCTCCTTGTCTCAGGGAGGAGGGGAGGAAACCCCGACAGATACATTTTTCAGATCATGCAGAACAGGCACGGAGCCTGACCGCCAGTGGCCCGTGTGTGGCCGCGGCCCCACTCACCCCGCCGCTGCATCTAACGTCATGTTGGAAATTCTCTGTGGTGAGAGAATCCCTTTCTCATTATAGCAGAGTGCACAGAGGCACAACACAGTGGATTTAGTTAGGCATGCGTGTATGCTGGGAGTAAAGTAACTTGGAGCCAATTCATAGTTTCAGATCAATATATAAGGCATTTATTAAGGAACTCCATTCTAGATAGGAAAGTAAGGGGTTAGGATCTCTAATCTATCTATCTAGCTGGATGCAGATGGATTCTGCATCTTCTCTGCACACATAGTGCAGGGAGAGAGGCTTGCCATGTTGCAAGGTAGAAGGACAGCAAGGGAAGAGAGGAAGGAAGTTAATCCCAGAGATTAGCAATCTACATATCCAAAGGGATAGTGTCAGAGCAGTGGAGAAGGGATGACCAATGTCTTGACCCTCTAGCCCTCTGACTCACTAGTCTGTCCTCCACTGTCTGAGACAAGAGACAGAGTAAACACCCTTTAACTTCCAACAGTTACAATACAGCAGAGTTTATTACATCATTCTTCTAGGGAGAAAACTCCCTCCTTCCAGTTTTTGGCTATAATCAATCTAGCTGCTATCAACATAAAGGACAGTAAATCTTTAGATTTTAGTGTCTCTCGTTCTCCTGAAAAAATACCTAATGATGCCAAGAGGGGATATGGCTGAACCTCTTGGTCAGTGATTTTTGCCATCTCTATAAAAACCAATTTCCAGAAATTTCTAACTCTTGGACAAGTCCACCATAGATGGTAATAAATCTCCTTCACCTTACAATCATTCCAGCATTTAGTAGATGTGGGTTTTTTAAATTTTGTTTTGTTTTTTTCAATATGTGCTAATCTCACCAGAGTCATATAACATCTATGGACTATTTTCATGTAATTTTAGCGGAGACTGAATATAAAGATTTACTAGTCCAGATTTTTTCCCATTCTCCATCATGAAAGGTTCTTGACAAGTCTGTCTACCAGACAAGTTTTAATCCAGTCAATGTTTTTAATTCATGTTTTAACAGAATCAGAGCTTAGATCTTAATCCTTTTATTTCATAGTTGCGTTCTATCACCAACTTCTCAAAATTGGTCAGATCTCTACTAGCCATACATAACATCTGGGGGGAAGATAGAAATGACTTTAGTTGTAGCCAACCGTGTTACATTAAAAATGGTTTTATTTGATCTAGTGTCTTAAGTTTACTTTTATGGTATACATCTCTCAATCTCACTAACTTATTCTCAGGTCTTTTTATTCTACCAATTATTTCTATAATTTTGGGATGGAATATTACTGGGGTTAGTGGGGAATTAAGAGATAATAAATGGAATAACAATTTCTTCCAAATCTTTAAAATAACTTTTAAACAAGGATTAGTAATATTCTTGACCATTATTATATTAATTCTCCTGGGTGTGCCTTGGAATGTACGTCCCAGAGCCCAGCTGATTGGCTGGGCGGAGGATGCGCCTGATTGGCTGAGGTGCACCCAGGAGGATTGGTTACCATGGCAGTGGTCCGGTTGTGGAGGCCAGAGGTGGTGGGCCCTGCCACGGAGGCAAGGCCTAGGAGGGGGAAAAGAAAAGTGGGGGCAGAAGTGGCAGTGGGGAAGAGAGGTGGCTGGGCCCCGTAGCAGAGACTGGGGCAGAAGGAGGGGAGAGGTAACTGCTGGCCCCAAAGGGTGCACAGATGCTCTGTGCGGGGTCTGCTAGTTCTTTTAAAAAGTTCACTATGAGGGAGTAGATCTATTGTCATTATGTCTCTGTCACTTACAAATTAAAGGTCGTACCATGTTTTAGGTTCTGAAGTAACCATGAAACCTACAATATTTCTCATTTGTGATGCCTCATAGTAGATCTCAATATTGGGGGCACCCCAACCCCCATCTTTGGCTTTTGTATATAAGGCATTGCTTGGAAGTCTGGATCTATTCTTTCCAGTTATAAAAGTTAAAAGTAATTTCTGCCATCTATTAATTGTGGAGTGTGATAGATAAGTAGGAAGGACTTGAAACAAATATAACAACTTCAGTAGGAGGAACATCTTAGTTACTGCAATACGACCCAACCATGATAGATGACCATTATCCCATTTATGGATCTTACCTTTAATATATTTGACAACTGGAATGTAGTTTAATTTGTTTAATTCAGATAATTTTTTGGCGATTTTAACATCCAAATAACTAATTGTTGAAAATGATTTAGATAAGCCCAATGTGGAATTTATCTTTTCTTTAGCTTTTGGACCTATATTGATGCAGATCAGTTCTGACTTTCGGTAATTAACTGAGAGCCAAAAAACTTCTCTGAAGTCTTGAAGAACTTGAATAATAGGTATGGCCTGTAAAGGATCAGATAGAACCAATGCCACATCGTCTGCAAAGAGACTGATTGTATGTTCCTTATCAGTAATTTTTTAACCCCTTACTAAGTTCATTATCTCTGATTACCTGGGTTAGTGGTTCCATTGCTAAAACAAATATTGAAGGGGATGGAAGACAACCTTGCTTTGTTCCCCTTGGCAATAAAGCCACTGTGGGCATCTCAACACTCTCCTCATACATTCCTGTATCATGTGTGTATGTGTGTGTGGATGGGGTCTGTTCATCCAAATAGCCCTTTTTCACATGCTCCACATACTTCTTTAAGCAAATATTTGGAGTACACGTCGAGGGGTCATTAGGAGGAACACCCCCCACACATGCAAAAATGGGATGTACCAGGAAGGCATTGGGACATTTGCAGAAGACATCATGATGGGTGCACACTCGGAGTATCCCCTTCCTAACTGTATGGGCAGGGATATCATCCAAACTAACCCAAAGAAAGGAGAAGATGCACCTCATTGTTGCACAATCTGTGCATCATTGACAAGAATACCTTATCCCTTGGTGCTGGGACCCTCAGAAAAGTCTCTTTGGCTGACTGTTAGGGAAAAGCAGGACTACGTGGCTGAAGGTGATCTTTTAGCCAGGTCTGAATCCATTTAAGCTTTATTAAGAGCTTTCAAGTTAATTACCAGCACCTTAAATTGTGCCCAGAAACTAATCAGCAACTGGTGAAGTTGGTACAGAAGTGAAATCACATGATCCAAAACTAGCTGCAGCTAAATCAATATTCTACACAAGCTGAAGTCCTTTTTTGAGTCCTTTTAGAGGGCAGTCCCATTTAGCCCAGCCCTGATATAACTGAGCTATGTGTCATTATGGCTATATTTGCCTTCTGTAGGAATGAGAGCAGTTGGCAGCGCCAGTCAAAGGTCGGCAAATGCACCCCTGGCAACTGCTACCACCCGAGAACAAAAAAGCAGCACTGAATCTAAGAGCACTTCCAATCTGCGCACCTGGTCTTTCAAGCAGAGTGCTACTCCCTCCAGCTTGAACTACTACCCCTGAATCAGCTACCCTATTGACAGCGGCGTAGCTAGGGGAGAGGGGGCCTGTGTTCATCCCTCTCTCTGGTGGCCCCCAAGAGTGAGGGAGGTAATGAAGAAAATAGGGAGGCATGGAGCTGGAGGGCCCTCAGCAGCTGGGGACCCATGTTCTTTGAACCCTTTCGCTCAATTATAGCTACGCCCCTGCCTATTGAACAAAAGTACCTCTGCCTTGTCTGTATTAAGTTTCAGTTTGTTTGCACATATCTAGCCCATCAACAACTTCAGTGGAACTTCAAATCAGAAAATTCAGAATATAAAATATGCAAACAGTACAACGGGACACAGCAATTGTAAGAACCTGTGCTGAAGCAAAGCTTCCATCAAGAAACTTCAGTACTGTTTTCCATTATCAAATATCTCAGAAGCACACACATAGATGTACATTTATTTGCCTAGCAAACCTGTCAAAGCCAATATTTGTTTTATTACATCGATGGGCTGTTATTCTTTTTATCGGTTGAGAAAAGGTTAGTTGCCACTTGGTTGTGATAAACTTGATTTTCTGTTGGCTTCCTTAATTTCCAGTGCAATTCATTGTCTGCTTCTGAGATTTATTGCCTGGTTGAGTGAAGTGCAACTAATTTGCATGCCAGTGCTGCTCAGTAGGAAAAACAAAATAAATCACCACCACAGCATTAACTTGAATGAATGCAAACCCCTGGAGAATTTATTCATTAATAGTTCAATTGAGGCAACTGGAGACTCCTGGCAAGTGGTCCCACATTTACAAGTTATGTTCCTGGTCTTAAAACTCCATTGATCTTGGCATCCTATTTAGTCTAGCACAAGCCTGCTCAATTTAGGCCCCCCACCAGCTGTTTTTGAACTACGACTCTACGACTCCCATACTCCCCAGCCACAGTGGCCAGTAGCCAGGGATTATGGGGACTGTAGGCCAATATCTGCAGGAGGGCCAAAGTTGAGCAGCCCTGGTCTAGCAGCTCCTGAGAACACTGGTGGCCACTCTAGCTACCCATTGGGTCTCTGTAAATTGCGGTTGACTGCCAGATTAGTAACTGGAAAAACCATTTGATCCTGGATGAAGATGCTGACCTATTAATGAAACCTGGCATGGGGGATGAGAGGTGTAAATCTCTCCCAGGTCTGCTGATGGAGTTCCTCTGAGCAGCAGCAGCCTAAACCCAATGGATGTAGAGGATGGGTCACGCTACTCTTCACGAATTCCATCTCCCTGGCCAAGTCCCTCGTTCAACAGTCTATCAATTTTGAGTGTTTGTATCTCACGTTGATTCTGTTAGCATACCATCCATCCTACTGCCTAACAGACTCTCTGCTGGTGATCTCAGTGGTACTGTTGGAGACTCCAAGGATTATAGTTTTTGGGGACTTCAACATGCTGAGGCCCACCTAGCCATGGCTGCCATGACAACCATGGGTCTGTAATCAGATTATATCTGGTCAGTTTCTATTCCAGGGAGTGTACTGTGGGTGGGGGAGCCCAAACTGGTCCTTTTGCAATCAGAGGCATATCAAGGGAAAATAGCGCCTATGGCAAGCATTGAAATTGCGCCCCCTGTCCAAACATCTGACACTCATCTTTCTGATAACTTTACCATCATATCAGCTGAAAAATACAAGTCAAGCTAATTTATCTTTTAATATTTCAAGAACTATTTAGCAGTGGACGTAGCCAGACCAAAAATGCGGGAAAACTACAAATTTCAGTATGCTGAGGCTCATGAAATACCCAAATACTATGTGAAGGTGTACTTGGAAAACTAAACAGAAGTACCTGTCTAATTGTCTACTATGCATTGTAGCATCACGATTACATCAGTTTTAAAAATAAATGGAGAATTTGACTTTTCCCAGATACTCTGAAAATAATTAAAGGATATGCAGAGTAAACTGTGTCACTGCTTGGAATATATTCTAGTATTTCAGAAAGACAATTAAAATGAGAGAAAGAGCAAGAAACTCCCAGTGGGCCTTAATACTAAGGATTTCACACTGATTCAAAGACAAACTCACCATTAATAGCCATATTATTAAGACATCACATTTAACTCACTTATCACAAGAAGCGAAGTAAGAGCAAATGAATACAATCCTAGCTCATAAGCTTCAGCTCAGTATTCACAAGCCCTGATTTTCTGTACATAGTACCAAACTGAATATGTGTACAGTGACATATTATATTACATTAAAGAAATTTTATTTTACCTGTAGCCCCGTTGGGGAGCTTCCTAAAGGCTGTGGGGGTGTGTGTCTGCAAAGGTTACCCCTCCCCCCACTAACCTCTAGGGCCTCACAGGGACCATTTGAGCATGTGCGGTGGCCATTTGTAAAAATATTTTTTTTAAAAAAATTGCCACTGAAAACAGAATGGATGCCGCACATGCTCAAATGGCTTCTGTGAGGCCTGGCATGGCCTAGGGCCTCACAGAGACCATCTGAGCATGCGCAGTGGCCATTTTGTTCTCAGCGGCCATTTTTTAAATTTTAAAAATTGGCACCCCCCCTCAAGTGGCGCCCGGGGTATGTGCCCTGCCTGCCCCACCATAGATACGCCCCTGTTTGCAATTGACCGATGATTTCCTGGTTAGGTTTATGCTAGATATTCTCAGATCTCTGCAGGGGTAGGAGACTTATTAGAATGATCTACTCCCAGACACTAATGGATACAGATGGATTCTTGATTTCTCCTGGAGAATTTCCATTTATATGGACACTGGTCCTGTTGGCACTCAGTGGTCCTTCTGCACTTGGAGTGCAGAGTTGACTTGGGACTTTGACTCAATTGTAACTAGGCATCCTCTTCTGTATTGTAGAGGTGAGTGCTCTCTTTGGTTTTTTGAGGAGTCAAGGTGAATGAAACAAGGGAGACAGATACAAAGACAAGAATGCCAATCAGGGCTGTCCTTAGGGCATGGCAAGCAGGGTGACCGCCCTGGGCCCTGCTCTTTTAGCCCCCATTAGAATTAACTGGAAAGGGGCCCCACACTGGGTGATTTGCCCCTGGCCCCGCACCCCACCAGGGCTCTCTAAGGACAGCCCTGGTGCTAATGGTGGAAAATTCAGACTAAATTGAATACTGAGCAGAGCCCACATTATTATTTATTTATTTAAACTATTTTTATACCGCCCAAAACTTATGTCTCTGGGCGGTTTACAACAAGATAAAGACAAAGGTAAAATATTAGTTAAAAACAAAAAAAAAGAAAGTTTAAAACACAGCAATTAAAAATAAAATAAAAACGATATTCTAAAAACAACATTAAAACAATTAAAACAATATCAGTTAAAAGCCTGGGTGAACAGATGGGGAGGCTCTTATTTCACTAGGGAGCGCATTCCAAAGCCTCGGGGCAGCAACGGAGAAGGCCCGTCCCTGAGTAGCCACCAGACGAGCCGGTGGCAAAAGCAGACAGACCTCTCCTGATGATCTCAATGGGCGGTGGGGTTCATGATGAAGAAGATGTTCTCTTAAATACCCAGGGCCCAAGCTGTTTAGGGCTTTATAGGCTATGACCAGCACCTTGTATTTTGCCCTGAAACATATCGGCAGCCAGTGTAACTCCTTCAATACGGGAGTAATATGGTCTCTCCTAGATGACCCAGAGACGAGCCCGGCTGCCACATTCTGGACCAGCTGTAGTTTCCGGACTATGTACAAAGGCAGACCTACATAGAGCACATTGCAGTAATCCAGTCTGGAGGTTAAAAGCAGATGTGCCACTGTTTTGAGGTCATCTATCTCAAGAAACAGGCGCAGCTGGAGTATCAGCTGAAGCTGATAGAAGGCACCTCTGGCCATTGCCTCAACCTGGGACACCAGGGAGAGTCTTGGATACAAAAGCACCCCTAGACTGCGTACCTGTTCCTTCTGGGGAAGTGTGACCCCATCCAGAACAGGCAGATCAAGATAGTCTCTCAAGTTTTGACCCTGCACAATGAGTACCTCCGTCTTATCTGGATTCAGTCTCAGTTTGTTATCCCTTATCCAGCCCATTACTGCCTCCAGACAGGCATTTAGGGAGGTTATGACCTCTCCCGATGATGCTGACATGGAGAAATAGATTTGGGTGTCATCAGCATACTGATAGCACCCAGCACCAAATCTCCTGATGATCTCTCCCAGCGGTTTCATGTAGATCTTAAACAACATCAGAGACAATACAGATTGCTGAAGGACACCATACAAAAGTTGAGATTTTGAAGAACAACAGTCTCCAAGGGACACCATCTGGAACCTGCCCGAGAGGTAGGAACGGAACCACTGCAAAGCAGTGCCTCTCACTCCTAACCCGCTCAGATGCTCCAGAGGATACTATGGTCAATAGTATAGAAAGCTGCCGAGAGGTCCAAAAGGACCAACAGAGTCACACTTCCTCTGTCAATTCCCAGTTGGAGATCATCCATCAGGCTGAACAAGGCAGTCTCCATCCCATAGCCAGTCCGGAAGCCAGTTTGAAATGGGTCTAGATAATCCGTTTCCTCCAAGACTGTCTGGAGCTGAGAGGCCGCCACCCTCTCAATTACCTTGCCCAGCCACGGAAGGTTGGAGACAGGCCTGTAGTTACTCAGCTCTGAGGGATCCAAGGTAGGCTTCTTCAGAAGCGGTCTAATAATTGCCTCCTTAAGACAAGGAGGCATCCTACCTTCCCTCAGAGAAGCATTTATAATCTCTACCAGGGCTTCTAAAACAACCGCCCTGCCAGATAGTATAAGCCATGTCAGGCAAGGATCAAGAGAATAAGTGGTGGGCCGCACTGTTCCAATCAGCTTGTTCACATCCTCAGGAGTCACAAACTGGAACTGATCCAACCTAACCACATAAGAGGAGATGCTGAATACCTCCACATTACCATCCCTGATGCTATTTGGCATTGAGTTAAAGCATTCTTATTTCACTACGCATGTGGTTGGGTTTAATTATTTCCCACTCCCCATGCAGTTTCTTAGTTTTTAGTGTTTTGAGCTCTGGCTAGTTTAGTTGCTTGGGATTTTAATTGAGTGATTTGTATTACATGTTGTTTGATTCTTGAATTTTTAATTGTTTTTGCAAGCCATCCTGGAAGACCTTTTTTTAGAGTAAAGAGGCAGTACAAAAATCCTCAGATAAATAAATAAAAAATAAATAAATATTAGCATCTAGTCTGTGGCTGCGGTGGCAGCAAAGCAACAGTACTTCTCTGCTACCACTGTGCCTACAGTGTGTCATTAAATGGAGCATTTCTGGATAGTCAGGTCTTTGGCCAGACTTACAACTCTGGATGCCTCCTATGAATAGTTTTGCAAAGCACTTTGCAGAAAGAGGAAGAAAAACGCATTTGCACAAGCACATCTTGATACTACCACCACCACCACCACCACTACTATGAATATTTATATACTACTTTTCAACAAAAGGTCTCAAACCATTTTATGAAGGAAACTGGTACTGAGGAAAGGACTGCCTTAGCAAGGACGTCTACAGGGAGACTCTCTTGCTACAGGGAGAAAGTCAATGAAGTGAGTCTTGAGCCGGAGGGGGTTCTGCGGGGAGAGCGGGCTTGGCCCGCTTTCCTCACAGACAATCAAGGCAACAGCGTGGGGGGCTGGATCGGCTGCCCACATGACTGCCGGCTCCATTACAGAGCCAGCGGGGGCTGTGGGGATTAGGGGCTGCATGGCCCCTGGAAGATCCAGGATGCCCCACATGAGTGCGTGGGGAATCCCAGAGAGACCCTCAAGCCTGGGAGGCTGCTTGCAGCCTCTTGGCTGGGGGTCTCCTTATGTGTTGCCGCAGCATGGAGCTGCGCCACAGCAATACACGATCAGGAAGCCCGGGTTAGCGGATTGCTCACTCCGCTAACCTGGGCTAAGGGGAGGGCTACTTCGGCAGGCTAGCTGCCAGGGAACCACCGGGCTCGCCTGCAAGCCCGCTGGTTCTCACAATGATTGGAAAGCAGGCTAAGCTCCCTTAGCCCACTTTCCAGTGATTGTGAGAATACCCCCAATGACTGATTGCCTAGAACAGGGCTTGCTCAGGGCTTCAGAACAGAATCCTAGGAGTCTACTTGCAATATATAAGGCTGCCACAAGGGGAAAGGGCAGGCAATTAGGGATGTGCGAAATGTTTCGGATACAAAACATTTTGTACCCAAAACAGCCTGTTTCGGGTGTTTTGTAGACAAAACAAAACACCCATTCTCCAGATCCAAAAGTTTTGTATACAAAACAAAACGCCCCTGTTTCGGCTACAAAACGTTTTGTTGTTTTGGACCTCCATTTTGTGGTGATCTCTGAGTCAGTCTCCATTTTGTGTTTGACATCGCTTTGAATTTCCCACCCTTCCAGCCTTCTGATCAGTGACCTAAATCATGGGCTGACCTGCTGACAATTCCCTCCTTGTTCCCCATTGGCTCTTTTGATTCTTCCCACTCTTTACTGACCCCACATTGGCCAGGGAAAGGGTTGCTAACCCATGGGGTGCTGGGTTCTGCTGTTTCTGTGGTGTTCTGAGTGTAGATTCTCTGGTAGCATATGAGAGTGGATTCTTGTTTTTCACTGAAAATCTCATATGCTACCAGAGAATCTACAATGAACACATCAGAAACAACAAAACCCAGTACCCCACGGGCTTGTGGGTATGGGGGTGGTTGGCACCCTATGTGCACTGCACAACCCCTCGCTCTGGGCAATCCCAGTGCCCCCCAAGTGGAATTATGGAGCTGCTGAAACCTCCATTATTCCCCATGGGAGAATTCTTAAAGACACGTAAACTTCAACAAATCACAAAAGATCAGCCCTTTGCCCAATTCCTTTGAAATAATTCTGGAAGTTTCCTTGCCCCCATTGGGCACTACCACCCACCACACTCTGCTCTGGGTCATCCCTTTCCCCTTGATTTGAAGCGATACATTTGCTGGAATCCCCATTATTCCCTATAGGAAAATTCTTAAAGATGTGTAAACTTTAAAAAAATCCACAAAAAAAAAAAAAAAAAAAACAGCCCTTTGCCTAATTCCTTTGAAATTTGGGTGGTAGCTTCCACCCATTGGACAATACCACCACCACCCACTCTTTTTGCCCTGGGACCCTTTTTAAAAATCCAAATCAATTCGGATTTGGAAAATTTGGCTACAAAACAAAACAGGGCTGATTCGGATTCAGAAAATTTGGGTACAAAACAAAACGGGGATGTTTCGATTCGGATACAAATCGAAACAAGAGAATTCCAAAACGCACACCCCTACAGGCAATGACAGATGAATACTTTTCAGTTTGTATAATCAGAGGATATGAACAAGATTTTTGAAGAAATGAGACTACCACATGCACCCTCGATCCAGATTCATTTTGGCTCTTTCAGTCTGCTATGATAGGGTTGGAAGTCTGGGTCTCCGAGGTTATAAAAGTCATCATCACAGGACACTGAACAACTATCACTAATTTACCGTGCTTGAGAAAGAGGATTTTTTTTTTAAAGTGCAACTGGACACAAAACATGCAATTCCCCACTCCCCACCACAAAAAAGTGTAGTTCTAAAAGAACATTTGGGCAGTTCAAAAATTCAGGTTGTATTATGCTAAGGTTTTATTTTGTTAGTTGATGTAAAAGTGACTAACAACAATGAGAAAAATAAAGTGAGTAGTCCAGGCTCTTCTAAAACCTCAGACCCAGATCAAGCATCTCCTGCCCGTGGCAAAGATGCTTCCTGAAGACTCCACTGCTACTCTCCACAGAGTCTTCATGAATGAATATAACACTCTTCCATGATACTGCTGTCTTTCCCAGTTCTAAGGATTTTCTACCCCTCTATGCAAACTTCTAAGTGTAATGGAACATGACTCTAGGCAACAAAGGCACAGATAAGGCAAAGGTGTGTGTTGCCATTACTGAATTTTCTTTTTAAACACTGTGTTGGGCAAGGAGCTTGAGTGCATGGGAGCAAACCAGCGCCAAGTTTTCATGGGCATTTTTCACACAGGGCTTTTAGCTTGCATCTCCTCTGGAATGGAGGGTGTGTATTCACATATCAGCCAGATTTACACCAAAGTCCTTGAGAGCTCTTGGGGAGCACTTCACACACTATTTGGGTTTTTCACTGCATGGTAGAGTGTAGCCCAATTTATATCCAGGGTAAAGAAAATCTACTTTCTGTGTCAGTTTTTGGGGGCAACTTCATACTTACAGTAAAGCCTCTCAGTCTCAGTAAACTTGCAGTAAAGCCTGCTGTGTGAAAAACGCCATGGAAGTCAGTTGTTCCAAACTGGTTTGGGGCCTGGGTTTGGACTGGAACTGTTTTTATCATCCTGGTGGATAATTTGTGGTGGGGATGACCTACTTCAGATGCTGCTGGAGAACTAGTACTCCACCTTGTGGCCTTTGGCTTATGTGGTGCTGCATTGTTCTGTCTTCTTCCTAATGCTTTTTACCATTTAGATGACCTCTGGATAAAGTCATTTGAAGCTGTGGGCTTCAGTGTCATCAGTATGTCGATAATCCTTAGTGCGCTTGTGCGCTCTCGCTCGCTCTCATTTCTGTCATCTGATTCTGAGGAGGCAGTAGAAGTTCTAGGCTAACTTAGAAGTTCTGGAATGGATGAAGAGAAAGAAGCTGAATCCATACACAATGAAAGTAATGTTGGGTGGGGGGTCTGATGATTTGGGAGGAGAGGTGTCACTCATTTTTCCTAGAAGGAATTGCACTACCCCAGGAACAACAGGTTTGCAGGTTACTCCTGGATCAAGCCCTCATTCCGGGTGCCCAGCTAGCAGCCCGTTGCCAAGAGTGCATTTTAAAATCATCATCTAGTATGTCAGTTGAACCATTTCCTGGAGAAATTAGACCTGGTCACAGTAATTCATACTTGAATAACTACCAGGCTGGACTATTCAAATATACTTTATGTGTGGCTGCCCTTGAAGATCATCTGGAAACTTCCACTGGTCTAGAACACAGCTTCCAGGATTTTATCTGAGGCCAACAGATCACATCATATTATGCCAATCCTTTACTAGTTGCATCAGCTGTTAGTTTGTTTCCAGCCTCCATTCAATGTTCTAGTTTTAACCTCTAGCCCTAAATGACTTGAGACTAGGAGGCTATTCTCACAACTGCTTGAAAGTGGGCTAAGGGAGCCCAACCCACTTTCCAGTGGTCATGTGCTGAAACGGGAGCTGCACAGCTCCTGGCAGCAAACCTCACTGAATACCTCCCCCCCCCATTAAATGAGGTTAGTGGAATGAGCGCTCCACTAACCCCATTTCCCTGACTGTGAGTCACCACAGCACAGCTCCATGCCATGGTGACTCATGAGGAGACTCCTGACCGGGAGGCTCTGTCTCCTACCACGGGGGTCTCACCAGAATGCCTCACACACTTGCGTGAGCCATCCTATAACTTCTGCCCCCCCCGCCCTGATCTTCTCCATCCCAGCTGGCTTCATGATGGAGCCAGTTATCGTGTAGGTGGCTGATCCGGCCGTCCAGGGCGGGGGAGCAGAGTGATTGTGTGCGGGAAGAGTGAGCCAAGTCCACTCTTCGCACCAAACCCCATCGGGCTCTCCACACTGTGGAGAGCCTCCAGGTATTTCAAATACTGCTTTTTCCTGTACAAAGCTGCCCGTGACAGTATCCACTCTACAGAGGTTCTTCTTTGCATTCCCCTGCACAATAGCAGATGTCTACAATGGAAAGGGCCTTCTCAGCTGTGGCACCCAAACACAATATTACTGCCTTTCTACAGGAGTAAACCTCACCCCCTCACTGCCTACCTTCATAAGAACAGTAAAAATATATATTGTTTAGACATGCTTTTAGACTTAGCCTCACTGGAATGTCATTTGTTTTGTTGTATGTTTGTTTATATTAATATATAAATGTCACTTTATTATAAATATAACCCATCCTGAGTGTACTTTTATGCATAAAGGTGTGTTATAAATTAATAAGATAACTAAAGCTAAACTCAACTCTGTGAAAATCTATACTGCATCACAAAGCCATTCAAATGGAAGCTCTTCTTTAAGAATGACCATTGCTCGCTCTCTCCTTCTCCTGCCTTTCCATCCCAGAGACTTGTCTTTCCCACTCCTAAAACGGAGTAGAAAGGGGAAGGCAGCACTAACTTGGTCTCTATAGGTGTTGGAAGAGGAGACAAGATGTAGAGAAAGCGTGCATCAGCATCTGTTTATGGTTTAGGGCTCTCCGGGGATGGAGATCTGCAGTGTGACACAGCCAGGATGTAAAATCTGTTCATAATTATTTTGGTGGTAGAGTGGAGAGCATGCATACATACAGAAGAAGCAGTGCATGCATAGTTTTGTTGCCAAGTGTCTTTGTGTAGTCAATTGAAGAACAATCCCAAAACATCTCAAGCCCCCAATTAATAAGGTGTTTATTCCCTTTCTCTTGTAGTTCATGGGTTGTCTCTTCTGTGGTGGAGTCTGATGTACATGTTACATGTTGCAGCAGCTTGTCAAACTGATTTTCCCAGTTGGGACAAGCATAAATACTCACAATATCAGCTCCCTGGTCATTAACACAATTGTGGCAGGTGATATCAGCTGCTCAGGCTACAGTGAACAGACAATAGAGTGGACAGACAAAAACAAGAACTCCTACTGGACTGAGCAGCAAAGATTTAGAAACTGACAACTGAAGCTATAGCCCTCATTTTTCAAACACATGAAAAATCATGCAATGGTACCCCAGTGGAAATTCCCTCTTTTACAAAACAGTTTTAAGCCCAGAAGCCTGTTCTCAAAAATTGGCCATTCTTGGCTGACTTGGGCTTGAGGTTTATTTAATAACAAATATGATTTATTTTACCACCAGAGGCAAAGAATCCTGAACTCCCTTTGCTGGTGCTTCCATGGCTTTAGTAGCTATGCCTGTATAGCTATGCTATTCAAAGAACATTCCACACATTTTGTATATTCCTGAACAAAGGCATTCTTGAATTTTAACAAAAGAAATGGGGATCTAACACATAACTATAGCTTTAACTAATATGGTATTATCTAACTATCAAATAATTTTACTGAATATTTACAGCCAATTTTACTGAATATTTACAGCCACATTGCTTTTGAGCGCTCCCTTTCCCCCATGGGGGCCACTTGGAACCTGGCCTGATAACATGAGCAAAGCAAGCAAAGCCCCACAAAAGGCTGCTTAATAGCCTCTTTATTGCATCATAACAAGGAACCTGCTAGTGCCTTCACTGCCAAGATCACTCTTCGGGGTCTGGTCCTCACCTCACGGTTGTAATATCACTCAACACCAGGGCTGCTCAACTTCGGCTCTCCTGCAGATGTTGGCCCACCACTCCCATGATCCCTGGTTGTGGCTGGGAGTTTTAGTCCAAAAACAGCTATGGGGCTATTGAGCAGGTCTGCTCTACACTGAGGCTCTCCTTGTTTGAAGGAGAAGCTAGACATGAAGTTTGTTCAAGGATACAGAGCACACAAAGGGTTGTCCTCGCTAGCCTTCCACTCAGTTTGCCACACACCTGGAGCTTGTAAGTGCTGACAAAGTAGTGCTGCACAGGCTTCACCCTCTGGAGTGCTTGTTAAAGGAGTCTGGAACTCACATTGCCCAAAATAAAAAACCAGATTCACCTAAAACGGCAACGAAAATTTTGTAAAGATGATGGCGTTTCGCTGTCACCTATATGACCTTTGGCTATGCAGTGCCAGTATTTGGCAGTACTACAAGATTCATATAAGTACTTATCATGCAAGAAATGTAGAATATAAAGGTGAACAGAAGGCTCAAATTACAGAACATTAAAAAGGTCAAAGAAGTGTTCCTAAGAATGATCTATCGCAGACTACATGAAGCATGAACATTTTAATATGGAATTTGTCATTGACTTTGTCTGCAAACGTGTAGGTACAGCTCCCCCACCACATTCTGTTTGTTCAGTGTGGAAGAAGAAATAAAGGTGTCCTGAAGAGAATGTTCCTGAAGACAGATGAAGCATGAAATAGCTGTCCCTGAATCATATTCTGACGACATAAGAATTATGAGATAGGAGTGGGATAAGAGGACCCAACTAAACAAGGCAGTGATGAGATATACTAGAGGCTGTGGCAGACACTAATCAGTTGAGCTACCATGGAACAAGAGGGTAAACAAAGGGGTAAACAAAGAAGGTGGGGGAGAGAAACTGCAGAGGGCAAGCACTGGATCATTAAGGGTTAGAAATGATGGGGGGAATGCAGACTCCAGGGACAATTTTAGACTGCAGATGCAGTATGACATACTGTGTAGGAGGTGGTGATTCTCTCGAAAAGCTTACCTCCCCTACAGATGATTATTTCCTGTTGCTGGGCAGGTGGATTGCCTGCCCAGATTATTACCACCTTCTGCCGGCAGTAGGGAGGCTTGGGGGCTGGGAGGCCGCTGGAACTCCCATTATATACCACGCAAGTGCGGGGTGCATTATGGGGAATCAGCCGACAGTGGCCGAGAGGCTGCTGGTGTGTGGGTGCCGCACAGAGCCATGCGACACTGAAACATGATCAGTTAGCCTGGGCTAATGGCACATTTACACCCTTAACCCAGACTAACAGCTGGGGCTCCCTCGCGGGTTTGTCACTATGTTGCCACTGGGACCGCATGGGAGCTCCCAGTGGTTCCCATGTGCAGGCAAAGCCGGACTGGGCTTCCCTAACCTGGTTTTGCCTGTGTGTGAGAACAGCCTCAAGGTCTTTTCTCCAAATTAAATGGAGAAGAGAGATAACATTTATTTCCATGATAGATAACAGTTATTTTCTATTATTTTACAATTTCTCCATAGACCACTCAAGTGCACCCACATCTTACATAAATGCCCTCAATAGCACAAAACAAAACAAAACAATGCTTTCAGGCATTATATGAAAAGTGAAGGGCAAGGTAAGAAACTATGTATCTAGAGATTACACAATGTGGAATGAACCAGAATATGTTCCATGCTGTTCAGTCATTGACCTAGTTATCTTTAACTCCATGTTGCTCAGCAATCTTCTTAGGAAGAAAATTGGCTAAAAGGTGAAAAATCTCTGAAAATCACAGAGGCTAAGAAACAGATAATAGTGATTCCTTGTACAAAGAAACTAATTTTGAAATGGTCCAATATCACACACTGTAATGCCAAATACAACCTATTTACTAGTGAATCGAAAAGAAATAGAAATGGACTGCTTTCAACTTAATTAAGCATTTCTCCAGAATGAATAACCTGACCAGCACCCCCCCCCAAAAAAAAAGCTTAGATTGGATCAATTCAATCTGTGACTCCTGAGGAATCCAGAATGTGGACAAGCTGCTTGAGGCAGGGCGGCCTACCACCTGTTCTCTGGAACCTTGCCCGACTTGGCTGCTTCTATCTAGCAGGGAGATTGTTGGAGGTGGCCTAGTTAATATCATAAATGCATCTCTGAGGAAGGGTAGGGTGCCTCCTTGTCTGAAGAAGGCAATGGTTAGACCATCTTAAAGAAGCCTTCCCTGGACCCCTTAGTGATGGATAGTTATAGGCCAATCTCCAATCTCCCTTAGTTGGGCAAGGTGATTGAGAGGGTGGTGACCAACCAGCTCCAGGCAGTCTTGGAGGAAACTGATTATCTAGATCCATTTAATACTGTCTTTAGAGCTGGCTATAGGGTTGAGACATCCTTGGTCAGCCTGATAGATGACCTTTACCGGGGAATCGACAGAGGGGGTGTGACTCTGCTAGTTCTTCTGCTCTCTTGGTAGCTTTCGATACCATCGACCATGGTATCCTTCTGGATTGCCTGGGGGAGTTTGGGATAGAGGGCACTGCCTTGCAGTGGTTCCGCTCCTATCTCTTGGGTAGATTCCAGATGGTGAAGCTTGGTGACAGTTGCTGCTCAAAACGGGAGCTGTTATATGGAGTCCCCCAGGGCTCCATTTCGTCACCAGTGCTTTTCAATATCTACATGAATCTGCTGGGTGAGGTCATCAAGAGTTTTGGTGCTGGGTGTTATCAGTATGCTGATGACACCCAAATCTACTTCTCCTTTTCATCTTCAGGAAATGGCACTTATTTTCTAAATGCCTGCCTACAGGCAGTAATGGGCTGGATGTGGGATAACAAATTGAAGCTGAATCCAAGCAAGACAGGGGTGCTTATTGTGGGGGCTCAGAATATGAGGGGTGAGTTAGATCTTCCTGTGCTGGATGGGGTTACACTCCCCCGGAAGGAGTAGGTGTGCAGCTTTGGAGTACTCCTGGACCCAGGCCTCACCCTGGTATCTCAGGGGGAGGCCATGGCCAGGAGTGCTTTCTATCAGCTCCGGTTGATTCGACAGTCGTGCCCATTCCTTGAAGAGGATGAACTCAAAACAGTGGTGCATCAGCTGGTCAAAACTCCCAGCTTGACTATTGCAATGTGCTCTATGTGGGGCTGCCTTTGTACATAGTCTGAAAGATTCAGTGAGTTCAGAATGTGGCAGCCAGATTGGTCTCTGGGGCAACCCGGAGATACCATATTATGCCTGTTTTAAAACAGTTACTGTGGCTGCCAATATGTTTCTGGGCAAAATACAAAGTGCTGGTCATTACCTTTAAAGCCCTGAACAGCTTAGGACTGAATTATCTTAGAGAGCGCCTTCTTCTGCATGATCCCCACCGCACATTAAGGTCATCTGAGGAGGTCCGTCTCCAGTTAACACCGGTTTGTCTGGTGGCAACTCAGAGGCAGGACTTCTCTGTAGCTGCTCCTCGGCTGTGGAATGTACTCCTGGCAGAAATCTGCAATTTCAATTCTTTACTGGCCTTCAGGCAAGCCCTTAAAACCTATCTGTTTCACCTGGCCTTCCAGGGTTTTTAAATAGCTGTAATTGGTTTTAATGTTGTAACCTGTTTTTCAGGGTTTTTTTAACTGTTGTGATTGTTTAATTACTGTTTTATGATGTTTTGTTTTACACTGTTTTATAATTGTTGTTTTAATTGTTAACTGATTTTAATTGTTTTGTTTTTAATTGTAAACCGCCCTGAGCCATTTTGGAAGGGCGGTATAAAAATCAAATAAATAAATAAATGAATGAATAAATAAACAAACAAATAAATATATAAACTGAAGCAGCAAAAAATGGCATCCAACACTTGGCAAGTGGGGCCGGGCTGGGGTGATAGACTCTAGGGGTGTGCACGGAACTGGTCCGGCACTGGGGTGGGGGGTTCCAATTTAAAAAGGGGGAGCTTTACTCACCCCTTCCAGTTAAAAAGCGTATTTCTTGTAGTAATTGGGCGGCAGGGTGCCGCCCACTTCAATCTCCGAGTCTGGCCGCGGGCTCCTCCTTGGTAGGCATAATCGGGCAGCAGGATCGCTCCAAGTCCCTGCCGCCCGCCCTCTTCATGCTAAGCAAGCCCCCCCCCGTCGGCTGGTGGCCGCCCCCTGTGCATATTAGGGGGTTCCCCCCTCCCCTCCGCCCCCTTCTTGCCAAATATCCCCCCCCTCCATTACAGGAGGACGGCAGGAGAACTCCCTGCCGTCCCCCTTCTCCTTTTCTGGCTGGGCTGCAAATGGTTCCTAGGAAGCCTTTCGCGCGCGTGCGCGAAAGGCTTCCTAGGAGCCATTTGCAGCCCAGCCGGCAAGGCAAGCGGACGGCAGGGAGTTCTCCCGCCGCCCGCTCGCTAAAGTTAACGTTAACTTTAGCGAGCGGGCGGCGGGAGAACTCCCTGCCGTCCGCTTGCCTTGCCGGCTGGGCTGCAAATGGCTCCTAGGAAGCCTTTCGCGCACGCGCGCGAAAGGCTTCCTAGGAACCATTTGCAGCCCAGCCGGAAAAGGAGAAGGGGGACGGCAGGGAGTTCTCCTGCCGTCCTCCTGTAATGGAGGGGGGGGATATTTGGCAAGAAGGGGGAGGAGGGGAGGGGGGAACCCCCTAATATGCACAGGGGGCGGCTGCCAGCCGACGGGGGGGGGGCTTGCTTAGCATGAAGAGGGCGGGCGGCAGGGACTTGGAGCGATCCTGCCGCCCGATTATGCCTACCAAGGAGGAGCCCGCGGCCAGACTCGGAGATTGAAGCGGGCGGCACCCTGCCGCCCAATTACTACAAGAAATACAGTTTTTTACTGGAAGGGGTGAGTAAAGCCCCCCCTGTTTTGAGTGTAACCCCCCACCCGAACCAAAACCACCCCGTGACCGGACCGGTCTGGAGGCCTTTAGAATGGCCTCCGAACCGATCCGTGCACATGACTAATAGACTCTGAATACTTGTCATGAAAACAGCACTACCAATGCAAGCCCAACTCATAGACTCATGCTTGTGCTTCCATTATGCCAACTGTCATCTGATTTAGCAAGTCTTATTCTAGCTATACCCTTTAAAGCAGCCTCAGTTTTATCTATGTTTTTTAAAGATCAAAATAAAGGAAGGGTTTGACTAATTTTCTTTTTTGTCACTTCAAACTGAGGATATTTTCCTTAGATAAAAATGTCTGTCCTACTGCCAGATCTCATACCACGAGGTTTCATTTTCTAGATTATCGACATCCACATAATTATAGACCAGAGTGAGTAACAAAGTTAGGAAAGAAGGTTCTTATTTCGAAAGAATGAGCAAGTTTTTCAGCTGTAAAGTTCTTTGAAAATGCTCTTCTGTGGTTTGCCAGGAAATTTTCAAAGTTATATGCTTCCCTGCAGTTCCACTGAAGAATGCAGGTCAGCATAAGGGAAGGTAGGATCAGCTCTCAAATGATTCCGAGGTCAACTGAATGGGGGGGGGGTACATCTCTGAAACTCACCATCACAACTGTCCACATGATCACAGAGAATGCTCAATTAACACTACACAATGTTTTGGTTCTTCATTTTATTTTGAGGAGATAGACAACTCAAGCCATACACCAGCTGCGGGAGAGTCCTTAGGGTAAAGAACAATTAAATATTGCAGGGCATAAATGACTGTCACTGAACTCTTGAGTAATATATAACTTTTAAAAAACTATATGGCATAACATTGCATCCAGCATCTCCTTGTGGTGAACAAAGGGGCATCCAGCATCTCCTTGTGGTGAACAAAGGGGTCCCTAAGGGGGTGCGGGACCCAGGGTAAATTAGTGTGTTCAGGGCCCCTTAGCAGGGGTGTGTGGGGCTGGCCATTTAAGTTCCAAATTGCCCTTGCGGGCACCTCTTAGCTGAAGGGCCCCTGCGGGGGCCATTTAAGCTTTAAATGGCATGGGGTCTGATTGCCCTATGCAAAGGACTGGTCTTGTGATGAAACACTGAACATCATGATATCACATCACAGTGTCTTCCTAAATGTTATTGGAGGAGGCAGAATGGGTTGAGAACAGCCATTTATTCCCTATAATATTTAGTTAGAACTTTAGATTAAGTAGTGATCTTTAAATTATGAAAAAAGGCACAGATTAATCCCATTAAAGTCATTGGCTGGTATCATAACAGTGCACCTCCAGTGGCTGACATCCCAACCATTTTCTTGCAGAAGGACATTGTGCTTGTGTATGGATGTTGCACAGGCAATTTCCATTGCAGATTAGTGTTGTTCTAGCAGAACATGTCTTTGTTTAAGGACACAGCACAAGGTGTTGCACAAAGAAAGGAATGTCTGTTTGAGACTAGTCCTTGTGCTAAAGATGTTGATGTTGCACAACACTCATTGCACAACATTGTTGCTCAGTATTGTTCCTAATCTTGCACATCATCCATCACTCAAGACTGCTCTACAATATTGCTGTGCAATATTGTACTGCTTTGCAGTACTTGTTGCACAACCTTGTAGCACAGCTTTGTATATGCCCTGCAGGAGGTCTTCCACCAGATGTTGTGCAACTTCACGGAGCACCACAACTTCACATAGCTCCACTGTTAGGATGTCAGCCACTGGGAATACACTGGGTAGAATTAAAGATCTTTGATTAATTGGACTGTGGAACACTGTCCAAATGATTAAGCAGGTTTAACTCAATGGAACATTCAGCAGTGTTCTTGTTCTGCTTAGAGTTCTAGGAATGGATAATAATCAATATTGCCTCTGGAGCATGTTTCTTTGACTGTTACTATGGAATGATCACTGCAACACCAGGATTTTTTTTAACCATGCATGGTTTAAAAGAGTTGGCTACTTAGAAAGAAATATATGTTTCTTCTTTATTCCTCTTGAAAGATACAATCCTTGCATTGTTTTGTTGGAGTTGCTCATAAGGGCAAGCTAAATAGTTTCAGGAAGGGAAGTATGGGTGCGGTAGGGACAATTATTCATGAAAGGAGTTGGGACTGGAGGAGATCTTATCAACTGCTCTTTTTCTCCATCTCTCAGTTTTAATTCCTAATCCAGCATTTAAAAAATTCAGAAGATGAGCTCCAAACAAGGTTTAGAAAAGAAAGATGTACGTTGCTGTACCAACAGTGATTCTTACGATTCTTACCTCAAGCATACATAGAAAAGGAAAAGACTTATATCCTAGTTCTGATGGATAGAAATGTAAATAAGCAGCCTTGCAACTAGGGGTGTACACAAATCACTTTTAAAAATTCACTTTGTGCCCAAAACAAATCACCCCTGATTTGGGGATTTGGGGAATTAGTGGCATCCCATGTTCCAGCTACCCCACTACCCACAAGCCACTGGGTACTCAGTTTATATGTTAGGAATTTTTGAGGTGTTTAGACTCTTTGGTGTGTAATGAATCCTCATGGGGATTCATTATGAGGAAAGGTTATTAGACACCAAAGAGCCTAAACATTTGAAAAAAAATCATAGAACATAAACTGAGTAGTACCCAACTGCCTTGTGGGTGGAAATGGGGTGTAGTTGGCATATGGCAGTTGACAGTTGGCACTGTAGAAAAGACAGTCAAAATGAATAGAAGAAATGAAGGTGTGTAATGGAGACTCATAGGGATTCACTGAGGAAAATTTATTATACACCAAAAAATCCAAACACTTGAAAAATAGTGTCCACACATTTTGCTCCATAAATACACTTCTACAAGGGCTAGAGCTTAGATTTTTAAAAAAATGAAAGCTGGGAATCTGGGGGAATTAATAGGAGGGATCCAAATCTTGATTTGATTTGAATCGAACCAGGCATGATTAGATTTGTACCTGAATCTAGCCAATGGACCACAGGGGTGATTTGTTTTTTCTCCAAATCACCCAAATCAGCTAGATTTGGGTACAAATTGATTTGTACTGAATCAATTTGCACATCCCTATGAGCAATACAACGGACACATTGAAGAAGCTTAGTTATAGCGGCAATGTTGTGCCTCCACAAAGGTCTCAGGTGATGCTGCTATTATGCAGCTGTTTAGTGCAAGACATTGTGCAGTTCACAAAGGCTAGAGAAAGGGTGCATGGTAGAGGAAGAACAAAGAAGAGAGATAAGGAGTAAGAGAGATAAGATTGCCTCAGAGTGGTATAGGACTCTCTGGGAAATTATTATGAGACTTATTACGCCTCTCTCTTTTGCTCCCTTCACTATCCTTTCTAAAGAACCAGTGATGAATGTCAACAGTTTTGTGAATGAGTTACAAAAACTATGTTATTACTATTACTAGTCTGGAGACTTTGCACAAAAATATTTCATTTTTGGCTATCAGTGACATATTGCAGATAGCTGTACACAAATGGAAGCTTTTAATTTACTCATAAATGATCTAGAAGCAGGGGTAAGTAGCGAGGTGGCCAAATTTGCAGATGATACCAAACTCTTCCGGGTAGTGAAATCCAAAATGGATTGTGAGCAGCTCCAAAAGGATCTCTCCAAACTGGGGGAGTGGGCGACAAAATGGCAAATGCAGTTCAATGTTAGCAAGTGTAAAGTGATGCACATTGGGACGAAAACCCCAAATTCAAGTATATGCTGATGGGATCTGAGCTGTCGGTGACTGACCAGGAGAGGGATCTTGGGGTTGAGGTGGACAGCTTGTTGAAAGTGTCGACTCAATGTGTGGCAGCTGTGAAAAAGGCAAATTCAATGCTAGGGTTCATTAGAAAGGGGACTGAAAATAAAACAGCTAATATCATAATGCCCTTATACAAAACTATGGTGCCACGCTTGGAGTACTGCATACAATTCTGGCCACTACATCTTAAAAAGGACATTGTTGATCTGGAAAAGGTACAGAAGAGGGCAACCAAGATGATCAGGGGCCTAGAGCACCTTTCTTATGAGGCAAGACTACAACACCTGGGGCTTTTTAGTTTAGAAAAAAGACAACTGCAGGAGACCTGATAGAGGTCTATAAAATCATGCATGGTTTGAAGAAATTGGAGAGAGAGAAATTCTTTTCCCTCTCACACAACACTAGAACCAGGGGTCACTCCTTGAAATTGATTGCCAGGAGATCTAGGACCAACAAATGGAAGTACTTTTTCACACAACGTGTGATCCAATTGTGGAACTCTCTGCCACAGGACGTGGTGACAGCCAACAAACTGGATGGCTATAAGAGGGGTTTGGATAACTTCATGGAGGAGAGGTCCATCAATGGCTACTAGTCGGAGAGCTGTGGGCCACCTCCAGTCTCAAAGGCAGGATGGCTCTGAGAACCAGTTGCAGGGGAGTAATGGCAGGAGAGAGGGCACACCCTCAACTCCTGCCTGTGGCTTCCAGCCCCATCTGGTGGGCCACTGTGAGAAACAGGATGCTGGACTAGATGGGCCTTGGGCCTGATCCAGCAGGGCTGTTCTTATGTTCTTAAGTTCTTGTAAATAAACCACCCTGAGCCATTTTTGGAAGGTGGTATAGAAATCAAACACACACACACACACACACACACACACACACACACACACCAGGAGACATGCTATCACATCATGCAGCAGTCTGTAGGAGGCATTTTCCAAAATGGTCCCACAATATCAAAGTGAATGTTGCTCAGTGGGATGTACAGCCTAAATGCTATAAATGTCCCTCTCTTCAACTTCCCCAAGTGGCCACCAATAATTCCCAAAAGAGTTTTACTTCCAAATCTGGCTTACCACAAAATATTTTTAATGCCACTGATATGCCCCAAAGATCCAAAAAGTCATCACGATCTGTCTCCAGTCCAAGTTCAGCATATTCTCTCTGTGGTTAAATGCAGCTATCCCTGTGAGCATCTGACAGATGTCAGGCCACGTGCTGCTTGCCTTGGCCATATGGCACACAGCTCTTCTCTTTCCTCTTTCTTTTGTACTAATTAACCCATTTCCTCCCCCCATTCATTAAATTCCTTTTAGCAATGTAAGTACTGAAAAATTTCCTTTTTAAAAGGGATAATAAGCACATATTTTGCTATTAAAGCTTTAAAATATTTTTGTTGGTCGTGCCATCAAGTCGGTGTTGACTCCTGGTGACCACAGAACCACAGAGCCATGTCGTTTTCTTGGTAGAATACAGGAGTGGTATACTATTGCCTTCTCCCGCACAATATGAGATTATGCCTTTCAGCACCTTCCTATATCGCTGCTGCCTGATATAGGAGTTTCCCATATTCTGGGAAACACACCAAGGGAATATGAACCAACAGCCTCCTGCTCTCTAGGCAGGTTGCTTCCCCACTGTGCCATTAGGTGGCTTTTTAATACCTTACAAAATTGAGACTAGTTAGGAGGTAAAGGGGGTCACCTAAGGGATTTGAATGCTCTAGGGGCTGTTTGGACAAAACCTTTCAGTTCTTATGGGACTTGGGACTATGTGCTTCTTACTCACTTGTCTGCCCTCCCCACTGTGTATCTATATATTTAATCCTCCTGGGTGTGCCTTTAGAATGTGTATCCCAGCGCCCAGCTCATTGGCTGGGCGGCGGAGGCACCTGATAGGCTGAGGTGCACCCAGGAGGATTGGTCACCATGGTGGCGGACCCGGCCATGGAGGCCGGAGGTGGTGGCGGGCCCGGCCGCGGAGGCAAAAGGCAGTGGGTCCTGGTGGCCGCACTTGCAGAAGGTGGGGGCAGGAAGAGGTAACCACCAGCCCCAAAGATCGCACAGATGCTCTGTGTGGGGTCGGCTAGTAGAAAGTAATACCCAAACCATTATTTGTTTGAATTTAGGATTCCTGACTTTATACACTGCACTTGTCTACAGGTTTCACCTAAATGTCACAGTGGAAAGTAGAGTCATATTCTTTAAAATGTATGTGTACAGAGGCCAGTTAAGGATAATTAATAATACAGTTTAAAATGTATGTGCACTTGTATGCCAGTTATGAATGTCAAGTGAACTCTATGCCACAAATGTTTATGCCACAATAAAATGCTTAGTCTTTGAGTTGTCACAGGACTCATTTTTTGGGGGGTGGGGGAGTTACATAGGAACATAGGAAGCTGCCATATACTGAGTCAGACCATTGGTCCATCTAGCTTAGTATTGTCTACAAAGATGGGCAGCGGCTGCTCCAAGGTTGCAGGCAGGAATCGCAATGATTATATAGGAACTCTAAATAAGGGTGGGGTAGGTTTTTGGTTTTTTTTGTCTCTCAGTCCCACTCATATATGCATATGTCTATTTGATATTCTATGAAATTCATCCATCTCCCATTATTATTATCAGAGATTATTATGGGATACATTATCACCCCTCCCCCGACTTCTTCCCTCCAAACATACCACTGTTTCTGAATTTCTCAAAAAAGCATCCTTTGCCACTCCTTCCCTCTGCAACTGTCATGCATTTGATAGAGGTCTTTAGATATCTGAAGGGCTGTCACACAGAAGAAGGAGCAGACTTGTTCTCTGTTGCTCCTGAGGGCAGGACTAGGACCAGTGGGAAACAGATTTTTTTTTTTAACAAGGAAACAGATTTAGACTACACATTAGGGAGAATTTCCTCACAGAAAGAACTGTTCAATAGGGGAACATCTGTCTTGTGCAGGAGTCGCTTCTCCTGCAGTGGAGGTTCTCAAGCAGAGGCTGGGCAGTTATCTGTCAGGTTGTAGCAGTTTCCTGCACTGGACTAAAAGTCTAAGGTCCCATCCAACTCTAAAATTCTATATTCCTAGAGTCAGAACCCTCCCTGCAACCTAGAGTCAAGGTGGAAGTCTTAGCAGATGAGGAATTGGGAGAGAAGCTGATTCAGGGAAAGATTTGGTCATGAGAAATGTATATTCTTCCCAAGTCTTTCTCTGCATCAGCTTCTCTCCCAATTCCTTTGTTGTCTCCCTTGGGTCTTGCTTGGATGTTGCAACAGCAGCTTGCCTTCTCACTGTGTGCAGAGCACCATGTACATGGATGGCACTATATGGTCTATTAAACCCATGACAAATGTTTAACACTTTATTTATTTCATATTAAATTTCATATTAAATTTAGTTTATTTCATACTTCATTTATTATTACCTTGGAACATACTTCCAAGCAGGCCAACACACTGCTCTTGTAAACACAGGGACTGAGAGAGATCAGCTTCCTGGGAAACAGAAATGATTGCATACTTAGGGCAGCATTCAGACCAGGTAGTTATGACTATCTACTGTTGAAATAAATGAGAAAAGTTATCCATGACTAACGGAATCAGATTGTTGCCCTTAGCACTCATATAGGAAATGAATGCTTTACAATGCTGGAAAGCCCCAGCTGTTTGGTAGGGCTGCTGAATGCAGGAGAGCTGGTCTAAGGGGAAGAGCTGGTCTTGTGGTAGCAGGCATGACTTGTCCCCCTAGCTAAGCTGGGTCTGCCCTAGTTTGCATTTGAATGGGAGACTACATGTGTGAGTACTCTATGAGATTCCCCTCAGGGGATGGGGCCGCTCTGGGAAGAGCAGAAGGTTCCAAGCTCCCTCCTTCGCTTCTCCAAGATAGGGCTGAGGGAGATTCCTGCCTGCAACCTTGGAGAAGCTGCTGCCAGTCTGTGGAGACAATACTGAGCTAGATGGACTAATGGTCTGACTTGGTATATGGCAGCTTCTTACATTCCTATGTTCCTTATACTAGTGGCCATAAAATATCATATACTGAGGTTATGCATGAAGGCATCAAACTACTCAAGAGGCAGAGCAGTTGTGTATGTGTAAAGAGTAGTTTGTGGTATCTTGGCATACACTCCATAAACACACTATCATCACGGGTTACAGGAGTCTCTGCAGTGGGGAGAGGTCATATATATTATATACACTGTTGCACTTAGGATCATATATTTTCTATATATTGTATGATATGCATTTCATTAACAAGTATTACACTGGCCACAATAATGTGCATTTAAATATTTGTGACATTTTAAATCCTTCAGAAGTTGTCGACAAAAACCTTGCAAATGGTTTTTAAAAGTACAGAATGTGTCGCATTTTATGACCCAAATAAGATCTGTGTGCCTTTGTTCATGAAACTTGCAAGCTATATCTCAGGCAAAGAGCTGACACACATTCCAAGCTATATAAGAGCACTAAGATGCTGTTAAACAATTCCATGCTGTCAAATGAAATAACAGTATTTCAATATACTGTGAAGCCCTGTGTGTTTAGCAAGCACAATCAGTGTCAATTACATTATGGTAATGATTAAAATGCAAACTCCAGATTCTTTAATTGTTTTGAGAACACAAAGAAAGGTCCATAGGGGTATAACATATGCTAAACAATATGGCAATTGGTCTTAGATGACTTTTATTCATTTTTATTGTGTATGGGATAAACATGGCAGAATAGAGCTTCATATGAGGAATTAAAATATTCTCAGTTGTGCCATATTTGAAATTACAATATTTTTGTAGAATATTGTAGAATGGAAATGTGTCTTAGAGCATTAAATTAGTCTCAGACACACCCTTTAATTTTTCCTGGCAAAACTGCTCTTCCAGTGTTCAAATTATTACATAGTAAAAACAATAATCTCTGGTGAAATATAATTGGAACTAAATACATACACACAGGAACATTTTCCAAGGAAAGATGCAAGACCCTTAAGTGAAAGCATTAATGGAAGCTCTCCTCACGATCAGTGAGAAGAACTTCTGGCATGTCTGCGGGCTTAGCCCTCTCTCCCGCAGATGATCAAATGTGTTGCCCTGGGCAGCCGGATTGGCCGCCCACACAACTGCCGGATCCGTCACGGAGCCGGTTGGGGCTGCAGGGATCAGGGGCCACGTGGCCCCCAGAAGTCCCAGCATGCCCTGCCCAAGTGTGCGGAGCATTCTGGGGGGACCTCCAATACTGGGAGGCTGCTTGTAGCCTCCCAGTCAGGGGTCTACTCGTGTGTTGCCATGTGCTGCGACGGCATACCTCGTTTAAGGGGGGAGGGTGTTTTAGGTGGGCTAGCTGCCTTGGGAGTACTAGGCTCGCCCATGAGCCCGGTGGTTCCCATGATCACTGAAAAGTGGGCTAAACTCCCTTAGCCTGCTTTCCAGTGATCATGGGAATTGCCTCATGGCCTGCAGTGCTCCAGTATTGATGGATCAGACATTACATTCTGAGGAGAACTTTCAGCTCCATATTAATCTTTGGCTATTTCATGCAGTTGCCTTTCATTGCAAGTAGAAAGTAACAAATGAGCAGGGCTCTATTACATTTGTTTGAACATAGTATTTCTGTCAAGTACAAGGCAGGGGCGTAACGAGGCTGGAGTGGGCCCAGAGACAAAATTTTAAAATTGGCCCCTTGCTGATACACACACACTTACATCACATGTGACTTGCCTCTGGGTGGCCCCTCGAGGTGTGGGGGCCCCCAGGCAGCTGCCTCCCCTTGCCTAATGGTAGTTACGCCCCTAGTACAAGGTGCTAAGTAAATGCTTTTACGTGTACACATATTCTGAAATTAATTTCTCAGAGTAGTGGCTTGAAAAGAAGGTGCTGCGAGACACCCCACCTTCTAGCCCTGAGAAGAAGTGTTTGCACAATTGTAGCTGGCCACAAGCCATTCTCTCTGCAACAACCTGGTGAGTTGCCTTTCTGTTTAAGTTTACCATAGGAAGGATGATGATTGTATGGCTCAAGCTCTAGTAAGTTTATCATAAGACAATCTTTTAAAACTTTTCATTAGGTATTAAGGTCTTAAAAGAAATGGGTTTCTAAAAACTCATTGAGTCTTTTTTACAGTGAGGTAATTACATGATCAATTGAAATAAGACTTCATATTCAGGCCTGCTTCTTGGAAGGATACTTGCAAGCAACTGAGTTTGAAGACTTTATGTTTTAACTGTACCATCACTATTCATTTGATGTCCACTATTCAGTTGATGTTCATTTGATGCTGTTTCTTCAGAAGACTTGGAAAAGGTTGTTTATTGAGACTAACTGTCTAAGAAAACTTCTGACTGTAACTGGTTTGGAATGGATGAAGACCACGAAACGTGCAACTTAGCGCTAAGTGTTTTCTTTGTTCACACAGTCATTGAGTTCATTGCATAGTGCTTTTGTCTATGTATGTAGTCTTAGAGTTTATTGTATGGTATATTTTTCCATTATAAATCTCATTACAGTATATTTACTTGTACATACTTTGTCTGTATCTAATTGTAGATAGTACTCATACTTGTGTGAACATTATTCTGTCCGAGTACTACCCCTTTTTGTTTTCCATCAGTGATGGTTTAACTTTGTTATTTCCAAAAAAGGCTGAAAATGAACATGGGCACAGGAATAAGGAAACAGGTAGTTAGGCAAGTGAGATGTGCACTAAAGGGTCAGGGATTTTTTTTTGCGGCGGGAGGGGGGCTCAGTAAGTCAACTTTGCTTTCATGCTCACCATCTACATACACAGGTCTGGAAGAAAGAAGCTGCCACTTTTGCAAAGGACACGTCTTAAAAAAGGACCTGCTTCTGATCCTTTTATGGAAATAATTTTTAATGGCCCTTTTCCATGTGCTTCCACCTTCAGAGGTTAGGCCGGTGGTGACTTGCGTTAGAGGGCTGTATTGAAAGACAGTCATAACTAAGTACCATTGAAATCAATGAGAACAGTTTATTTATTTTGGATAAATAAATAACAAACTTTATTTGGATACAACCCAGAGTCTTTTCTCTGGTGGCACCTCAGCTGTGAAAACCCTCCCTAAGCCTGTGCTTAGCACACCCTATTGAGTTTTGGGTGCCAGGTCAAACCTGTCTTATTTCTCTGGGTTATTAGACAACAGTGATTTGGGTGTTTTGTTCATTTGCTGTTGCTGTTGTTTTTATCTGCTGTTCTGTTGATTTGTAAAATAATTACAAAATGATTTTGTAATTTTGCCATCTTGTAGTTTTTGTATTTTTTTATTTGGTCATGTAATATTTTTAACACTTGAATGTTGCTTTGTTGCGTAATATGTTGTTGGAAGTTGTCTCGTACATACTTTGAATGGGAAGGTGGATATTTGGAATAAATAAAATACACAGAAAGCTGGACCAGGAATATGCACAACTGTCTGTACCTGGGTCTAGCAAAGCACTGGAGGCAAGAACTCAAGGAAACTAAGGCCACATTCAGACACAATGGCTAACCAGAGGTAAATGTGGCTGAAGTTTTGATTTGGAACTCCAAATCTTGCCGCAGATGTTCGTCAAACTGCAGACCACCAAACTCCAGTTGCAGGAGAGGGAAGCTCTTCCCTGCTGCTTGGCCTCTGAGGCCAATGCCAGTGAGCTCCATGGCCAGACTTTGGTCAAAACATCCCCACGTCAGCTGCATCAGCCATGATCATGAAGAGGGCATGCTGAACGCAAATCATGCATTTTTGGAGTACTCCGCCCGACCTTGGCAGAAAAAGGGCATTTAAACTGCTTTAAATGTCCTGCAGTGCAATGCTTCTTCTGCCAGTGATGGCACTGCCACCTCCCCCAAATGGCCCCACACCCTGAAAGCATCACACAAGCATGAATTATCTGGTGGTTTGGGGGCCTAGTGGGGGTGGAATTCTGGTTTCATTACAAGGGAGGAGGGGAAAGTCCACATTTGCTAGTATGGGATATGCAGATGTGGTAGTGGGAAGGATGCTGGGGGTAGGGTCTGTCCCACCAAAACCAGGGAAGATGTCGTGAGGTGTGACCCCAGCAAAGCAGTCCATGCAGACCCTTTCAAAATCTGCTGTCCGGCAGCTTGCTGCCGATTGGGCTAAAACTCTAATGAGAGGGCCATTCTACTAGGAATATGGCTGTGCTGTGCCTATAGAAGAGTAATTCTCAACCCACAGACTGCAAGCTCACTATTATAGCCAGCCCACTTACCCAACAATGAACCCAATAGGGCCCCACTTTAGTATGGCCCCCAGCTGTCTATGGTAAAAATTAGAATTGATTCTCTACTACCTCTGTCTCCCCAAATCCCTCTGAAGCCTTGCATGCACCCCAGAGGAGATTTTGACACTCCATGTGCCATAGCCAGCGTGAGAGCCAGCATGGAGTAGTGGTTAGAGTGCTGGACTAGGACCGGGGAGACCCGAGTTCAAATCCTCATTCAGCCATGAAACTAGCTGGGTGACTCTGGGCCAGTCACTTCTCTCTCAGCCTAACCTACTTCACAGGGTTGTTGTGAAAGAGAAACTCAAGTATGTAGTACACCGCTCTGGGCTCCTTGGAGGAAGAGCAGGACCACATGTGCAGCCATGGAGTGGGCCAACAGGATGTATATTTACACAAATACAAAAATCATGGGTTCAGTCTGTCCTTGGACCGTATGTGGATAAACAAACACAGGGGATCACAGAAGAGGGCACTTTCCTCTTCTCTCCCAACCACTAGGCAGCGGAGTCGCCTGCAAGGGATACAGGTGAGGGTGCACCTGTGCACAGGTGTGGATGGCCAGGCAGGTGGCATGTTGCTGCGGCAGCATGGTCACTGTCCCTGGGATCAGGAAAGCAGTCTCTGGGATACCCTTGCCCACTGCTTCCCAACACACAGGACACAGCACAGCTCTACTTAGAGCACCCATGGACTGACATTCTTGTGAGCAGCAGAGGTGTATCTAGGGAAAATAGCGCCTAGGGCAAGCACTGAAATTGCACCCTCTGTCCAAACATCTGACACCCATCTTTCTGATAACTTTACCATCATATCAGCTGAAAAATACAAGTCAAGCTAATTAATCTTTTAATATTTCAAACACTATTTAGCAGTGGACATAGCCAGACCAAAAAATGCTGGAAAAATACAAATTTCAGTATGCTGAGGCTCATGAAATACCCAAATACTATGTGGAGGTGTACTTGGAAAACTAAACAGAAGTGCCTGTCTAATTCTCTACTATGCATTGTAGCATCACTATTACATAAATTTTAAAAATAAATGGAGAATTTGACTTTTCCCAGATACTCTGAAAATAATTAAAGGATATGCAGAGTAAACTGTGTCAATTCTAGTATTTCAGAAAGACAGTTAAAATGAGAGAGCAAGAAACTCCCAGTGGGCCTTAATACTAAGGATTTCACACTGATTCAAAGACAAGCTCACCATTAATAGCCATATTATTAAGACATCACATTTAACTCACTTATCACAGGAAGCAAAGTAAGAGCAAATGAATACAATCCTAGCTCATAAGCTTCAGCTCAGTATTCACAAGCCCTGATTCTCTGTACATAGTGCCAAACTAAATATGTGTACAGTTATTTATATTATATTATATTTTTTAAAAAAGAATTACCTGTAGCTCCTTTGGAGAGCTTCCTAAATGCTGGGGGGTGGGGTCTGCAAAGGTCCCCCCCCGCTGGCCTCTAGGGCCTCACAGGTACCATTTGAACATGTGCAGTGGCCATTTTTAAAAATAAATTTTGTTTAAAAAATAGCCACTGAAAACAAAATGGCCACTGTGCATGCTCGAATGGCCTCTGTGAGGCCTAGCATGGCCTAAGGCCTCACAGAGGCCATTTGAGCATGCATAGTGACCATTTTGTTTTTGGCAGCCATTTAAAAGTAATAATTTTTTAAAATGGTGCCCCCCTTCAAGTGGTGCCTGGGGCATGTGCCCTGCCTGCCCTACCCTAGATATACCCCACATGAGCAGGTACAGTCCACGTGGGTTTTGCTTCCCACCATTATCACAGAGGAAGAATTGTTCAAAAATCTGTATCAATCATGATCTTTCTGGCCCTGCTCATGAATAAACCTGGGTTGTAAACACCCCACGCTCCCAGAGGAAGTGGCTAGGCCCCACTTCCCCACCCTTTCTTTGTAAAAAATAGAACAGATTTCCCTTCAACCTCCCCACTCTCTTCCCCTGGGCAAACTTTCATGCACCCAAAGAACATTCAGACACTCCATGTGTCATTGCCCACACACGTGTGCGGAGGAGAGGGGGAGACACTAGGATGGACCTTTAAACTCAACCATGATCCTGGGCCCTGGTCTGTTGTCATGCCGTATGCAGATCTGCAGGCACAGGGAATTGCGGGAGAGGGGAGCCCCCATTCTCCAGCCACCCAGTGACAGTGGGGTGGCTGTTCCAGGGTGATAGTAATGGTGCACATGTTCACATGGGTGGGCAGGCACTTTTGCAGCAGCTTGTCTGCAGTCCACAGGACAAGGAAAGCAGTCTCCAGGATACCCCTCCTCATGGCTCAGACCTGCACACAGCAACCTGGCTCTGTTTTGAGCCCCCATGGCCTGACACTGATGTGAGGGAGGTGTCAGGTCATGGAAATGTTTTGCCACCTGTGTTCATTTCAGATTTGTCCAGGCAATTCTCTCCCCTCCCATCGGATAGTCCTCCTCATGAGTTGTGTGAGGGTGTCCTCATGGCCTTTCCTTCTCATGCCTGGCCAGTGCATCCTGGGTCAGGTCGCTGTATCTTTGAAGAAGGATTTCAATTTACCCCCCTTCTCCAACCTTTTTGTGAGAAAGATAGAACTTGGTAGCTCCAGAATCCCTGCTTGTGGCAGCCCCTCAAACCCAGACAGTAGGGCCTCACAAAAAATATTTGCTCCCTGGTCGGGCTGGAGAGGGGATGCCCTGCTCATGCTGGCTATCCCTGCCATGAGGGGGCCCTTTGCCAGGGCATACCCACTTGTGTGGACAGTGTGGACTCACGGGTCGGATACAGACCTTTAAACCCATTAAATGTCCCCAGGCTGGGTCTGCCGTGGTACCATATGGAGATCTCCTGGTGCGAGGAGTCCTGGGAGAGGAGAGCCCTGATTTCCAGCTGGCTCAGGACATTGCCCTTCAGGGCTATGGGCAAGGGCGCACATCCCCACATGGGTGTGCAGGCTGGCAGGGCACAAGGTTTGACAGCAGCCTGCCAGCATTCACCAAGACTGGGACAGCACTCATGTAAGTACCCGTCCCCATGGCTTTCCTGCATAGAGCACCTTCCCTTGCTCCCCTAAGTCTGCCACTCTTGTGAGAGAGCGGTCCATGGGATAACGGGCTAGGTCTCCAATATGGTGATGGCCATTATCCATACAATGGGGATGCCATCTCATGCATTTACACATAGTCCTCACAGATGGTTCTTCTCGTGAGCAAGACTAGGGAAACTATCCCCACCTGGGGAAGTGGCTAGGCCTTCCTTCTCCAAACTTTGTGTGGGGAAAAATAAAACTTTGCTGCTCCAGGTTCCCTGATTGGGCCTGCCTTTTATACCCAACCCCAGCCCCACCCTTCTGCAGCCATTTGCTCCCCTCATGGCACTGTGATGGGGTGCCCTGCTCATGTTGCCGCTTGGAGTGCTTGTGAACATACTGTTTCTCTCTTCTCAGGGCGCAAAGCACTTAGTGCCCGTCCTGTCATCCCATGCCCTCACCTTACCACTTGCCAGGTGAAGGTAGCAAGGGACAGACTGGGAATTGGGGATGCCCCCCACACAACTGTGAAGCTTGACAGTCTGACCAGGATGGGGCGAGGCAATGTCCCTGGAGCCTGGAAACTCCATAGCTGCATAGCTGACAGGAGGGGAGGGGCTAGTTTTCTGAGAGACTGCCAGCAAAGTGTGCCAAAAGTATGTAGCAGCCATGTCCTTGGGTGAGTCTACACCACCGCCTGTGACTGCAGTTTGAAAATGGGTGCAAATACGCAGTTATAACTGCTCCATGAGTCGGGCATAATGTTTTGGTGGCAAAACCTCAGGTCTTAGCTGTGAACCTTAGAGATAACTGGAGGGTCAATTTAGAGTTTGGTAAGGCAAACCGGAAATCACTTTCAGCCCGTAACCACGGTTTCACGAATAATTGAGTTACAACAATAGCAATGTTTAAATGGTACTATACCCTGGATATACCTGGAGAATACACGTTTCTTTCCTCGTGGGGGAGTAGTGTTGTGGATTATGTTATGGTTTCTAAATCTATTCTTCCTTATGTCACTTCTTTTGAGGTGGGGGAGCAAATTTACAGTGGTCATTTTCCTATGTTCTTTTACCTAGATCTTCCCCAGGAAAGGAAGGATAATCTTTTCCCCTGTGTTTTTTGATGATAGTCCTACCAATTCAAGCTGCAAAATAAAATGGTCAAAGGAAGTAGAAAGTGAGATATCCATGTTCTATGACTCTCCCGAAGGTAGAAATCTATAAAACTCTATTGTGCACGCACATTTGGGCCTGCAGACTATTACTGCTTATGGAAAATTAGAAGATGCTCTTATACAAAAGTTTTCATGTCTGAGCAAGTTAGAGTCTTCATATGCTCGTTGCAAGAGAGCAACTAATAATTGGTTTGACTCATGCTGCAGGACACTATGTAAACAATTGAAGAGTATTTACAGAGAGTATGGATCGGGCTCAGAACAAACTCTCCCACCAATCTATTTTCTGATAAAGAAGGCATACAAAAGCAGTCTCAAATTTGCTAAACATCAAGCCTCACAAAATGCCTGGAATAAGCTTATAATGGCTACTAATAATAAAGGAAAGGAAAATATTTGGAAAGGAGGTTTGCTAAGGATTCTTCAGCTACAGTTTTTTGCCCTTGTGGCTCTGGCCTCCTGGAAACTGTTACCCATATTTTGTTATATTGCTCTTTGTATCAAGGTGTAAGAGAAGAACTTATTCCCCCCCTTTTAGTTAGATTTCCTGGAGGGTGTGAGCTTTTTAAATACACAATATTGCCTTGCAAATACAAGCTGTGAGATCACAAAAGTGGTAGCACTTTTTATATTGCTCTGAGATTAAGGTCTCAATTTTAGGGGTTGTTTTACTGTTTTTAATGTAATCTATCCTGGATGCTTGTATGCTGTTTTATTGTGTGTAATTATCATTCACTATTTGTATATATCAGTTATGTTTGTTATTCTGATTTTTATCCTTTGGTTGGCCAACGGCTGTAATAAAAACTGACTGACTGAGTTACAACAATAGCAATGTTTAACTCCAGTTATCAGTGATGTCTGAATGTGGCCCATCTGTTGAACCAACAAAGATTAGCTGCATATGGAGGAGCCCGGAACCTTCCTCCTTTCTGAAACTTAGGTTGGCCCTGATCCAAGTCAGGTGCTTGAGATGGTTTCCCGTCTCCCCAAGCAGGCCTATTAGGAGGAGACCCCATGCGGCTAGGCAAACACTTCCCTTCCCTAAAACACTTCCCTAAGGTTTGGCCCTGGCATGGTACCACCTCTGCTCTAGGGGTCCTAAGGGCAATGCAGGGGGTTCCAAGGACAGGGCAGGAGTCTCACTGGGGGGAGGGGGGCACTGAATCTGTGCAGCTCTTTTCTTTAGAGCAAATGATTCCAAATGTTGCCTTTTCCAGCAGCATTTGAGACAAGAACTCCATGTCCATGCCCAAGGAAAGGGAGGAGGATAAAGGCAGAAATCACCAAGAAATTATTGTTGGAAGTGAAGGATTATGCACTGTCTCTTGTCTCAATGACAGTGGAGGACAGACTAGTGAGTCAGAGGGCTAGAGGGTCAAGACATTGGTCATCCCTTCTCTACTGCTCTGACACTATCCCTTTGGAGTGTAGATTGCTACTCTCAGGAGACTTCCTTCCTTCCAGTCACTCCCTTCCTCTCTTCTCTTCCTGTTCCTTCTACCTTGCAACATGCAAGCTCCTCTCCCCTGCACCATGTGTGCAGAGATGCAGAATCCATCTGCTTCCAGCTAGCTAGCTAGATTAGAGATCCTAACTCCACACCTTCCTATCTAGAATAGAGTTCTCTAATAAATACCACTTATATTGATTTGAAACTATGAACTGGCTCCAAGTTACTTTACTCTCAGCATACATGCATGCCTAACCAAATTCTCCTGTGTTGTGCCTCTGTGCACTCTGCTATAATGAAAAAGGGATTCTCTTACCAGAGAGAATTCCCAACAGGTTATGGGCCCAGTATTTTGAGCTGCGTGTACTGCAACTAAAGAGTTAGGTTTGTTCCAGGAGATCCAGTGAGATCTAGCTGTGGACACTTTGAATTGCTAATCTACAGCAGCTGCCCTTTCTTGGAGCTCAGTGAGGATGGCTACTTACCTAGAGGGAAAGCTTAGGCTGACTATCCTGAACCCAGACAATTACTTGGAATGGAAAACATGACTGAGGCTTGCATTGAGAGCAGAAGGACTCCAGAAAGTAACTGAAGAGGAATTCCCCGCAGATGGAACTACAGCTGCTGAGAAAATTGCTAAAGAGAAATGGCTGCTCAAGGATGCGAAATCCCAAGCTTTGATAGCTGCTTCTGTGAGTAAAACTATCTTACTACTATATGTGAACTAACTTGAGACCTCAAAGGAAATGCTAAGCAAGCTAGATTCCTTGCATATGAAAAAGGGGTGGGCATACACCTATAACGTGAGAAAGAAAATGCAGAATCTCCAGTATAAAGATGGGGACTCTTTTGCCACACATGCGGGATTGCTGGAAGATTTCTTCTTTCAATTTAAAGTTGCAAGGGAGGAATTTACAGAAAGTCAGAATCTAGAAGCTCTGTTCCTAAGCATGCCCCCCAGCTATAGCAATATAATCAGACAATTAGAAGTCCACACCACTCTAACCTTTGAGAGAGCAGTGGAAATGATATCTTCTGATGCAAACAGAAGGGAAGTTTTGAATTCTCGATATGAAGGTGAATTGGCAAATAACTTTGCTCTTAAAGCAACAATTGGTCATTCCAGAAGAGGAAACCCAAGGTGGGGAGGGAATGCTGCAAGAGGAAACCGCATGCCCCCCATTTGCATACAGAGAGGTCTGGCTTCATTGCCAAGGAGACTCAGTCCAGAGAGAGAGGTCACATGACTGCCAGCAGGGAGACTGCTCTTGGAATGAGGCCAACTGGGACTAATGCCTTTAGATGTTTTCTGTGTAACCAATTTGGCCACATGGTGACGAACTGTCCCAAGAATCAGACAAGAAGAGTTGATTTTACTGAGAGAAATTTAAATAAGGACTTTAAGCATGCTGATGATTCAAATAAGAATTTCAATGTTTCCCTGATGCAAGGCGATGAAAAGTTTGTTCTGGACACAGGTTCCACAGTTCATATCTCGAATAATTTAAGTTTCTATACTGAACTTTTTGATATTTCTGAAGAGACTGTTCATTTGGGAAATAATACTACAATTAAAGCAAAGAAGAAATGCAAAGGAATTTTGTATTGCAAGTTATTAGATGGATCAGTTAAACCATTTTTTGTGAAGGATGTTTTGTATATCCCTGACTTCTCAAGCTCCTTGCTTTCAATATCCAAGCTAGAGAAACAAGGCTGTGAACTGTATATTAGAAATTGACAATGTGTTGTTACCCAGAATGGAGAAGTTTGCCTTATAGGCTCTGAATGCAAAGGCCTGTCCAGCATGCAGGAGCAATCTGTATCAAAGACAGACAGAGAAAGACCAGCCTGGTCCAAACCTGAGGCATACCAGCCCAATGAAGTGAAACTTGCTCAGTCATGCCTGCATAAAAACTGCTTGCAACGGTGGCATAGACGTCTGGGACACAGGAGCTATGAGTCAATCCAGAACATGAAGGAAAGGGGATTAGCTGATGGCATTGATTTTGTACCATGTGACATTGTGACTAACTGTGTTTGTTGTCTTGAGTCCAAAGCAGTTAAGCCATTTCCTAAGCAGAGTGAAAGGAAGACCAGAAGACCCCTGGAGCTGATCCACAGCGATATATCTGGACCACTACCAGCAACCATAGGTAATTTCAAATATTTTCTCACATTCATAAATGGTTTCTCATAATACATGCTTGTATTTCTACTAAAGGAGAAATCACAAATGCTCGAGAAACTCCAGGACTACATGGCCATGGCAAGCAATACATTTGGGTGGATGCCAAAGATCCTGTGCACAGACAATGTAGGAGAGTATATGTCCAGTGCCACACAGCAGTTCCTGAGAGAACATGGAATCATGCATCAAACCATGGTAGCTTACAACCCACTGCAAAATGGAGTCTCAGAAAGGAAAAATAGAAGCCTACTGGATATGGTAAAATGCATGCTAGCTGACGCACACCTCCCACAGAAACTCTGGGGAGAAGGCATCATGACTGCTACATACATACAAAACAGAATGCTCACAAAGCCTGTAGGAACAACACCATATGAACTTTGGCATGGTCATAAGCCGTCCATGATGCATTTGCGTGTCTTTGGAAGCACGGCTTACTCATACATCCCAAAGGAAAAAAGGACTAAGTTAGGGGCTAGGGCCACAAAAGGGATTTTTGTAGGCTACTCAGCGCAATCCAAAGGCTACAGAATTCTGGATCCTGACACTAACAAGATAACCATAAGCAGATCTGTATATTTTGATGAGATTGAAAGAGCTACATCTTCAGAGGGGGCCTACACCGAAGCAAGCAACCAGACCAAACACTGGATTATGCTTCCTGATCTCAGCGGAATTGAGGAGGAGGAGACAGCAGATCCAGATCCAACCACGCTCAACACAGAGACCCCCAGCGGTCCACCAGATGCACCTGAGATAATGGAAGGGACCACAGAGCGTGAGATGAGGCTATCAACACGCTCAACCAGAGGTGTTCCAGCCCCGAGAGTATCCTACCTTGCAAGAACAGCAGAACAACCAGAACCTTCATCATGGGAGGAAATATCCCAGCTACCACAACCAGAAGCCCAGAAGTGGGAACAAGCTGCAATTGAAGAGCTTGAGGCTCTACAGAAAAACAAAACCTGAACTCTTACTAAGTTACCTCAAGGAAGGAAAGTTAGAGGCTGCAAATGGGTTTTCAAACTCAAACATGATGCTGATGGTGAGATTCAGCGCTACAAAGCCAGATTAGTAGCAAAAGGATATTCACAGAAATATGAAGAAGATTATGATGAAACATTTGCACCAGTAGTCAAACACACCACAGTAAGGAATCTGTTACGTATCGCTGGTAGCAAAGGTATGCATGTTGAACACCTAGATGTGAAAACTGCATTCTTGCATGGCGAACTAGAAGAGGACATTTACATGTAACAACCACCAGGTTTCTTAGAGAAAGGCAAAGAGGACCTTGTATGCAAACTGCAAAAGAGCATTTATGGTTTAAAACACGCTGCCAGAGCATGGAACACAAAACTAAATGATATGCTGCTTCAAGCAAACTTCAAAAGAAGTGAAACTGGTCCCTGCCTGTACACGAGATGCATAGATGGCAAATGGACTTGCATTTTGGCGTATGTTGATGATCTGATTCTTGCCTATGAGAATCCAGATGACAGCAAGGAAATAATGCATAATCTGAACAGAGATATGGAAGTCAAGCGACTTGGCAACATTGCACACTACTTGGGCATTCAAGTACAAAGAGAGAAAGATGGAAGTTTCCTCATCAAGCAAGAACAGAAAATTAAAGACCTGATAAACCTGCTCAGACTGGAAGATGTGAATCCTACACCAACTCCGAAGGAAGTGAACTACATAAAGTATAAAGCTCAAACTGAGCCACTATCTGACAACCATAGATATTGTGAAGCATTGAGTAAGCTTCTATACATTAGTACACTCACTAGGCCAGATATTAGTACAGCAGTTGGCTTACTTTGCAGAAAGACTGCATCACCAACAGTCAAGGACTGAAATGCAAGTAAGAGACTTGTTAAGTATCTAAAGGGTACTGCACACTTTAAGCTCAAGCTACCAGCTAACAGTGAACCAAAACTAGAAGTATACATACATAGATGCAGACTGGGGTGGAGACCTAACAGAAAGGAAATCCACCAGCGTCACATAATTTTCTATGGAGATGGAACTGTAAGCTGGTCAAGTACCAAGCAAGACATAACAGCATCATCAACCATGGAAGCAGAATATGTATCAGCTGCACAGGGCTGTCACAAGATACAATGGCTGTGTCAACTACTGAAAGCTCTAGGTACAGATGTATCACAGCCCATACCAGTGTATGAAGACAACCAAAGCTGCATTCAACTCTCCAAACAAGAAGATGTCAAGAGGTGTACCAAACATATGGATGTGAAGTATCATGTAGTGAGAAATCTGCAAAAGGATGGACTAATCAAGCTGATCTACTGCCCAACAAAGGAAATGCTTGCAGATATACTCACTAAGCCACTATCAAGACCTGCTTTGAAAAACTTAAATGAAAAAATGAATCTTGTGAACTGAGTTATGAGACATTGAGAGGGGGTGTTGGAAGTGAAGGACTATGCACTGTCTCTTGTCTCAATGACAGTGGAGGACAGACTAGTGAGTCAGAGGGCTAGAGGGTCAAGACATTGGTCATCCCTTCTCCACTGCTCTGACACTATCCCTTTGGAATGTAGATTGCTACTCTTAGGGACACTTCCTTCCTTCCAGCCACTTCCTTCCTCTTCCTTCTTCTTTTCCTGTTCTTTCTACCTTGCAACATGCAAGCTCCTCTCCCTGCACCATGTGTGCAGAGATGCAGAATCCATCTGCATCCAGCTAGCTAGCTAGATTAGAGATCCTAACTTTTCACTTTCCTATCTAGAATGGAGTTCTCTAATAAATGCTATATATATATTGATTTGAAACTATGAACTGGCTCCAAGTTACTTTACTCTCAGCATACATGCATGCCTAACCAAATTCCGCTGTGTTGTACCTTTGTGCACTCTGCTGTAACGAAAAAGGGATTCTCTTACCAGAGAGAATTCCCAACAATTATTACATTGTGGGATGGGCAGAAGGAAGGCTGGAGGCAGGGTAGAGGTGTCCTTCCTGATAAGGGCTGAGCAGCAACTCAGAGTAAAGGGCATGCTTGAAGGAGCAAGGGAACTAGCATTTCATTGATTTGAAAATTTAATGGAGAAAAGCATTTTGGCAGTTGCTAAGCCTAATCTGTGCAGAATAATTCATTCTCTCTCTCTCTCCCTCTCCCTCTCCCTCTCTCTTATACCTCTCTGCAGGTGACTGGTGACCTAAAAAAAACCCCTACAAGTCAGTCATCTTAAAAAACACACAAATAAACCACCTGTATGCCTTATAGCATGACAGTACTGAAGATATGAACCACTTCAAATAAAACAGAAGTCTGCTATGGTGGATGATATAAAAGCTCACCCTGCATGGCACGAATTCTAAACCATACTGTGATTAACTTTAAGGCACCAGAAGATGCACCACCAGCATAATAAAATAATCAGCTGCTGCTGCTACATAGCAACCCAGCCAGTTCTTTAAATAGACCTCAGCTGCTTGGCATGCACGTTACCCACACTCCTCCTGTATGTTAATAATATAGTAAAAAAAATTAAACAGAGCTGTTTTTTAAAAAAAGAATCAACTTTTAAGTTTCAATAACTTTGCCTGTAAAGGAGGAATTCCCCCGCCCCCAAGCACAAGCCTGTTTTACAGACATTGATACAATTAAGTTATTTCTCTTTTTGCTAAATGGAGGTCATTTGTTTTTGTCTGGGGGAAAATGCAGCAGAGAGAACATGGGAGGAAATGCATTACAGAACAGAAGAAATGAGAGCTTATGCATTGCTGCTGCAAATGATACTATAAAACTATCTGAGCAACAGAACTACAAAAGGCTAACAGAATGAAGCACTGTCAATGTTGTAGGAGTCCAGTGAAACAATATGAATGACCCACAATTCATTATTTTATAATTAATTTGGTAGTTTAGTAGATCTTTAACCTATCATTCTAGCAGTAGTATTATTTCTACAAATCAAGCACAAGTGTAGTGTAGTTGCTAAGAGTGTATCAGGTGGAAAGTGCCTGGCTCAAATCTCACCTTAGCCTCTAGATGGTCTTTGATCTAAACTGGATGTGAGAGAGTTAGATCTGTATGTTTAAATCTGGATCTGACCCAATTACATATAAAGCAGGAGATGGAGATTTTAACATCCAAAAAGGAACAGAGGTAGAATCCTTGCCCTCCCTCTACATTCTCCTACAAGTTCACTGCTTAAATATAATACCAGAAATGACTCCAATAGGGAGGACCCATATCAATGCAACCTTTTTACTGTTTAAAATCAGACCATCATCCCCATTCCCTGCATTCTATATGACTGGGGAAGAGCTTAGTGTAAATACACAGATTTACCACTGTTATGTCTAGTGTGGCCCTTAAGCAAATCACTCTCAGTTGACTTCAGCCCCACATCCATATCATAGAGATAATTCAGGCCTAAATTATAGTTCTTTTGTAAGGGCTATTGAGATAAGATTGAAGAGTACTTGGAACACCTTAGTTGCAGTATATAAATGCTGAATATTATTACTAGCTAAAAACTTAATTTTAAAGCCCCTGGTGGCGCAGTGGTAAAAAAAACTGCCGCTCTGTAACCAGAAGGTTGCAAGATCGATCCTGACCAGGGGCTCAAGGTTGACTCAGCCTTCCATCCTTCCGAGGTCGGTAAAATGAATACCCAGAAATGTTGGGGGCAATATGCTAAATCATTGTAAACTGCTTAGAGAGCTTCCAGCTATAGAGCAGTATATAAATGTAAGTGCTATTGCTATTGCTAAAGGGAAAAAACCTCAGGATGATCAAGAATACAAATACTGTATCAGATGTCTGTTCCTTTGCAACAGTGTCACAGATAAAAAACTGTGTCTATACATAAATTAAAAAGATGTTATGAACTATATGTGGAGTAAGCAGATGTGAGATGAAGAATTGCAGGAGAATTGTTACATGATTGTCTCATTGCATTAGTTTCATGTTTTGGTGCAGTAATACCACATCTTTTGCACTCATATATCATTTAAAATAGTAAGAATTACTGAACATAAAAATATTAGGAGGAAACAGTGGGGAGCATAAAATTTATGCAGCAGCAGTAGGAGGAAAAAGCACAATATATAAATACACAAATGTCCTGAACCTTGTATGATCCTTGGTTTCGTTGCTGCATAGAAGGGTTGGCACAGTGAATTACCTTTGGCTATGATGTGGCAACTGCACAGTACTTTCTCTAATCATTCCAGATGCCCCCACTGAGATGATAGTAAGCTCTTTATGCAGAATGAAGTGTTATATAACTCTAATACAGCTCACAAAAACTCATTAAAGAAAAGGCAGCTGCTGTCAACGACCCAGAGGCAGGCATACATAGGAAAGAAAGGGTAGGATTCTACAGTAAGTACATCATCATCAGAGCGATCTCCCAAGAATTCAGCACTACTTATAAGATCTATTTACAATTACTTGACTAAATTGGTACCAAAGGAGTACATACAAAATTAGTCCTTGAAATGCATGGCTAATTCACAAGTCAAGGAAGATGGAGGTTTGCTTAGGAGAGCTGCAATCAATCCCTGAATCAGCGTGCAGGAAAGAGTAGCAATAAGAAATAACCAGGATGGCATATATTGTGCGTATCCATAGTTTTTCGGGGTATATGAAGAATCTGGTGTCTAGCCAGAGAGAAGAGGACTGCTGCCTTCCTTTTTAAAATGGCAATTGCTAGCTTTGCTGAGTGCAGAGAGAAGAGTGGAAGGGGGCAAAGCAAAGATTCCAATCAACAGAGTACTCAGAATTAGGGATGTGCAATTCGGATTTTCTGTGTTTCGATTTGTAACCGAATTGAAACAGCCCTGGTTCGATTTGGATCCAAATCTGACCCATCCGAATCACCCCAAATTCGATTTGGATCCGAATCATGGCTGATCCGAATCGAATCGATTCAGGTTTCGGATCTGTCCTATTAATTTCCCCAGATTCCCAGCTTTCATTTTTTTTAAAAAAGCTAAGCTCTAGCCCTTATAGAAGTGGAGTTATGGAGCAAAATGTGTGGTCGCTATTTTTTAAGTGTTCGGATTCTTTGGTGTATAATTAATTTCACTCAATGAATCCTTATGAGGATTCATTACACACCTTCATTTCTTCTATTAATTTTGACTGTCTTTTAGACAGTGCCAATTGTCAACTGCCATGTGCCAACTACACCCCACTCCCACCCACAAGGCAGAGAGGTACTACTCAGTTTAAGTTAAGTGCCTAATGGGTGGAGGCTACCACCCAAATTGCAGAGGGATTGGACAAAGGGCTGATTTTTGGTGAATTGTTGAAAGTTTAGTGTCTTTGAGGCAGATTTGGGGCATAAAGTGGGATCTGAGGTGGAAGAGTGTGGTGAGGTGGTAGTGCCTAATGGGTGGAGGCTACCACCAAAATTATTATTATTAGTCCATTTATATCCTGCTCTTCCTCCAAGGAGCCCAGAGCGGTGTACTATATACTTGAGTTTCTCTTTCACAACAACCCTGTGAAGTAGGTTAGGCTGAGAGAGAAGTGACTGGCCCAGAGTCACCCAACTAGTTTCATGGCTGAATGGGGATTTGAACTCAGGTCTCCCCGGTCCTAGTCCAGCACTCTAACCACTACACCACTCTGGGTCTCTAATTGCAGAGGGATTGGGCAAAGGGCTAGTTTTTGGTGAATAGTTGAAGGTTTAGTGTCTTTGAGGCAGATTTGGGGCATAAAGTGGGATCTGGGGTGGAAAAGTGTGGTGAGGTGGTAGTGCCTAATGGGTGGAGGCTACCACCCAAATTGCAGAGGGATTGGGCAAAGGTCTGGTTTTTGGTGAATAGTTGAAGTTTACTCATCTTTAAGGTTTTTCCCTATAAGGTATAATGGAGGTTTCAGCAGCCCCATAAGTGCACTTGGAAGGTGCTGGGTTGGCCCAGAGTGAGTGGTGGTGTAGTGCACATAGGGTGCCAGCCACTCCCATGGGGTTGCTAACCCATGGGGTACAGGGTTCTGTTGTTTCTGAGGTGGTCTGAGTGATTCTCTGGTAGCAAATGAGAGTGGATTCATGGTTTGTATTGAAAATCTCATTTGCTACCAGAGAATCTACACTCAGAACACCTCAGAAACAACAGAACCCTGAATCCCATGGGCTAGAAACCCATGGGGGTGGCTGGCACCCTCTGTTCACTACACCACCACTCCCTCTGGGCCACCCCAGCAACTCCAAGTACAGTTATGGGGCTGCTGAAACCTACATGATTTCCTATGGAAAACTTCAACAATTCAACAAAAACCAGCCCTTTGCCCAATCCCTCTGCAATTTGGGTGGTAGCCTCTACCCATTAGGCACTTAACTTAAACTGAGTAGTACCTCACTGCCTTGTGGGTGGGAGTGGGGTGTAGTTGGCACATGGCAGTTGACAATTGGCACTGTCTAAAAGACAGTCAAAATTAATAGAAGAAATGAAGGTGTGTAATTAATCCTCATAAGGATTCATTGAGTGAAAGTTATTATACACCAAAGAACACTTAAAAAATAGCGACCACACATTTTGCTCCATAACTCCACTTCTATAAGGGCTAGAGCTTAGCTTTTTCTTTCTCTCTTTTTTTTTAAATGAAAGCTGGGAATCTGGGGAAATTAATAGGACAGATCCAAAACCCGAATCGATTCGAATCGAATCAGCTGCGATTCGATTTGTACCCGAAACTAGCCAAGGGACCACAGAGGTGATTTGTTTTGTATCCGAATCACCCGAATCAGCTAGATTCGGGTACAAATCGATTTGTATCCGAATCAATTCGCACATCCCTACTCAGAATTACAAAGGCAGGGAATACTTAATACAATTCACAAGCCCAATCCCTGACTGCACCTCCAATTTTAGCCAAATCATGGTACCTCATTGCCTTCTAAAATGTCATGAAGATTAAGGACCAGACCCTAATCCACCCCCTGTCCACCCCCCCCCTGAAATTCAAGCACTAACAGCAGTGGAATTTTCATACACTGAGAAGCTCCTTATTCTCTCCCATAGTCTAATATTTCTTGAACCTCACCTCTGAAAGTTCCTAGACGTTATGCAATTGCCTTGCTTCCTTATAATCCTTCAGTCTTTGCTAAGGCAATTCCAATAAAGGACAACATATAACAGTTATTAATTTAATTCTTGCCACTCATCAAGATTTTCCACCAGTAATTTGTTCAGGTCAACAGCTTTGGGGTCTGTCACAGACAGTCAGCCTGTTAACCTACATCAAATATATGCTTGACAGAATGGATGTTGGGAAAGGAAAGAAATATATTTTAAAGCCATGGATAATAGTGTTTCTATCTTCCCTCTTCTACATATATGGAAAACTATTTGATGCTACTATGCACATGCATTGCTCTCTTCAAACATCAAGCACTACCTAAGCACATTTCTTGTAACACAACAAAGTGGCACCCTTTTTATTACAGTGAACAATTCTTGCTATTATTGGGCATCCTCAATTCTGTATATGTAGAACAGGAACAACTAGTGATCTCATTATGATGTTCAAAGCAACAATGAAATAATTTTGATCACACTGTAGCTTGGAACAGGGAGAGGTATGATTTGAAATAAAATAAAAAGCAAGCAACCATCAACTACCTGACAAGGTCGATGACTCTCTCCCTTGGAGCAGTGTTGACTGGCTCATCATTAATCATTATGATCTGGTCTCCTGGTATAAGTTTTCCTTCAGAGGGGCCCCCTGCAGACAAATGACATTCAAGCACAGATTATACATATTCACAAATTTTATTTATTTATTTATTTATTTAATAAATAAATAACGATTTCATGGAGGAAAAAGTCTTTTAAAAGCACATAACCTTTTCTGATGAAGATAAGAGATATTTATTATATATTACTGTCTTGGTAGTGTGGGTTGCTTCCACATTAGAGCCCTTTAGCACTTCATTACTTTCCTCCAATTAGCTGTTTGTGGGATTAGAACAGATGCTACACAGCACTTAATATAGCAGTGTAATATTATCCAGCAATTCCCTTTCCCATTTGCCAGGATCCTTTTATAAAGGTTTATGCACAAGTCAGACCCCAAAAGTCCTAGAAGTAAGTGTCATGAACCTGATCCTGCAGCCACCATTGCCAGGGGTGGATCTGGAGAGTTCAGGGGAGGAGGCAGAGGAGTGGATTCTGGATTCCATGGAGCCAACATCTTGGCCATGTTTGGAGGATGCCATCTGGAATCTGGCCCTGCAGCCACCATTGCTAGAGGTGGATCTGGAGAGTTTGGAGAATGAGGCAGTGGAGTGGGCCCCAGACCCTTTGAAGCCACCATCTCAACCATGTCCTGAACATACCCCATTGCCCTTACCCTCTGAGTCTGAGGACTCCCTCGAGCCTTGTCCCTCTGCAGTGAAGACGCCCACCTCCCCATCACAGGAGCCTACACATGCAGAATAGGTCCCAGTCCCTTTAAGCCCCTGCTGCCACTGGCAGATAGGGGAGAAGCATGGGAAAGGAGTCCTCGGTCAGTACTATTTAAGGCCTCAGTTTGAATGAGCTGTTGCTGAAACAAAACCCATTCTCCTGAGTGGATGCTCATCTTTACTACTACTACTGCTATGGATATTTATATACCACTTTTTAACAAACGTTCCCAAAGGGGTTTACATAGAGAAATCAGAATGAATGAATGAATGAATGAATGATGATGGCTCCTGGTCCCCAAAGGGCTCACAATGTAAAAAGAACCATAAGATAGACACCAGCATCAGCCACTGGAGGGATGCTGTGCTGGGGTTGGATAGGGCCAGTTGGTTCCCACCCCCATGATCAATAAAGAGAATCACTACTTTTAGAAGGTGCCTCTTTGCTCAGTTCGCAGCTCTTAGCCTGGGAGATCTCCAGCTCCTGATTTCTAACAGACCTGACCTCAGTATTTATTCCGGACCTGACCTAGACTTAACTGATCAATGGAACCAGGTAGGACCTGATCTGCCTTACTCTACACTAATCATTGGACTCCTTGTGATGGTCCACACCTTGTGCAGGATAGTAACATTCTGCAAAGGTTATTTCAATAATAAAAGCTTTCTTCTTGCAGATGCAGCCCATTTTATTGCTCCATATTCAGTGTGACTAGAAAATTAGTGATTAATTTCCCCTTAATTGCCCATATCTAGTCAGCTTCTGTTCTTGGTATGGTGGGGCTTTAATTTGAGTTCCTTTTTCCCCTTTTATACTACTTATATAAATATTTATGAATATTTATATAACACTTAATGAATATTTATATGAATATGAATAATGGATATTTAAATGAATATTTATATAACACTTTTCAACAAAAGTTCCCAAAGCCTTTTACAAAGAGAAAAATAAATAAATAAATAAATAAATAAAATGGCTCTCTGTGCAAAATCCCTGTGCTCACATTCTAAAAGAATAGACACCAGCAACAGCCACTGGAAGGATTGTGCACAGGGAATGGATAGGGCAGGTTGCTCTCCCCCTGGCTAAATACAGAGAATCACTTTTAAAAGGTGCCTCTTTGCTCAGTTAGCAGGGGATAGTAAAATGGCACTATTTTGATATACAAAAAATCCAAAAAACCAAACCAGGAACAAAATAATACAAAGAGACTAGTAATGAAAGCCCCACCACACTTTGTGGGGAAGGGAAACTGTCTAAGTATCATTACTAATCTCCCAGTTACACTGAACAGGAAGCAATAAAGTGGGTAGAATCAGCGATAGGAACATTTAATTGAAGGCAATGTTGCCTGTGAAAGTCTCAGTATCACTTTAGTTTCCCATAATAACAGGCAGGTACTTCCATTAAATTTTCTTGCAAAAAATAATAATAATCACCAAACATGAGTTCTGAGGGAGGGGAGGGGAAACCACACTAGAATTTGGGGTGAGGGGGATACACTTGAATGCAAAAAATTGACAATAAAATTGTCTAGATTATCCAATAAAAAGTGAGCAGACAAGAGATAATTTCAGAGAAAACGGCTAGAGTGGAAGCAACTGTGAAGTACATGCTTCAGATGGATCTTGCTCACTCAGAGCTTGTATAGAAGAACCGAATGTCAGTCAGAAACGAATGGCAATGCTCTCCCCCTCCGAGATACACACATACAATCAAATGTTGCTGGCAGATAAAGGAACAGCAGCAACAACAATGTTCTTTATCAGCAGATTGAGTTTCCAACTTTAGATTCCTCTGGTGGTAAGGTAAAGTGTGCCATCGAGTCGGTATCGACTCCTGGCACCCACAGAGCCCTGTGGTTTTCTTTACAGGAGGGGTTTACCATTGCCTCCTCCCACACAGTATGATATGGTGCCTTTCAGCATCTTCTTATATCGCTGCTGCCTGATACAGTATCAGCAGGGATTCAAACCGGCAACCTTCTGCTTGTTAGTCAAGCATTTTCTTGCTGTGCCACTTAAGGTGACTCCTCTGGTGGTATGGTGTATGAAAAACACTATTCCCATTTGCAGCGGTACATAACTGAAAATCCCTGCCATACTGTAAATACCCATCCGTAACTCATGTGGTTATAATCCTCCTTTTTGGCTACACTGTGGCAAGGGACGCTCCCAGCATCACAATTCTACTGCCCCTTTACCTATTCATAGGCATTTATGTCTAGCCCATACCTGCTGGCTTTATTATGCCAGAAACCTGGCATGTGGGGAGAGTGAGCTTAAGCTGAGATAAGATTTAAATGGGTTTATTCAAATTCAAGAGATGAAGATATAGAAATGATTGCATGTTTTCCAAATATATACATTACTCAAAAGAGCACAAAATGTACATTTTCTGACCAATCTAACCTTCCTCATCTGTTGTTTTCCTGAGCCCCAGTTAAACTGCCACTCCTGAAAGAAGACCTTTTAAAAAAAATTTCAAAAGTAAGAAGATCAACGAGAAGCCAGAAATTCCCTGCCTAGGAAGGAGGCTTGTCCCCTCTTAGGAAGATTCCAAGGTCATGACTAAGTTTGTTCGTGACCTCATCCTATTCAGGTGTTATTAAACCAGGTACAGTGTACCCAGGTAGAGGGAGGATAGGAGCATGCTGGCTAATCCCATCCCCATGACAACATGCTTCTTAGCCATGTCTCAGGTTTCCCCCATGGTCAGAGCTTGTCTGAGGTGAGCAGTGCTGAATACAGGGAGAATTCATCCATGTGATTTAGAATCCTATTACTAAATCTACTACAAATATTCAACAAGAATTATCAAAACAGTTTACATAGAAAAATAAATAATACATAAATAAGATGGTCTCTTGTCCCCAAAGGGCTCACAATCGAAAGAGAAATACAAGGCAGATACCAGCAACAGCCAGTGGAGGGGTGCTGTGCTGGGGTTAGATGGGGCCAGTTGCTCTCCCCCTGCTAAATAAAGAGAAGCACCACTTGAAAAAGGTGCCTCTTCGCCCAGTTATTCCTGGTGTTTGAAGTCTACCCAGGTTTAGCATTGCCCTCTTTGGAGAAGCGCTGATCTGGGAATGTAGTTAAGTTCAGCGCTGTGGGGAGTGGGAGCTTTAAGAAAGAGGAGGCATATCTATGGTGGGGCAGGCAAGGCACGTGCCCTCGGCGCCACTTGAAGGGGGGCAAAAAAAATTAAAATGAAAAAAAAAAAAAATGGCCACCAAAAACAAAGTGGCCGCCGCATGCTCAAATGGCCTCTGCGAGGCCCTAGGTCATGCTAGGCCTTGCAGAGACCATTTGAGCATGTGCGTCAGCCATTTTGTTTTCAGCGGCCATTTTTTTTAAAAAAAATTTAATGGCCACTGCACATGCTCAAATAGCCCCTGTGAGGCCCTAGGCCTTGCCATGCCTCACAGAGGCCATTTGAGCATGCGTGGCAGTCTCCAAAATGGCTACCACACCGATCTTTGCAGGCCCAAACAAGCCCGAAAATCAGCCCGGGACAGATGCGGTGGTGAATTAAGAGGCCAATGGGGGAAGGGGGAACATTTGCAGACCCGCCCAGCCTTTAGGAAGCCCCCCCCCGAAGGGGCTACAGGTAATTTTATTTTAATTTAATATAATATAAGTCACTGTACACATATTCAGTTTGGTACTATGTACAGAAAATCAGGGCTTGTGAATACTGAGCTGAAGCTTATGAGATAGGATTGTATTTATTCACTCTTACTTTGCTACTTGTGATAAGTGAGTTAAATGTGATGTCTTAATAATATGGCTATTAATGGTGAGTTTGTCTTTGAATCAGTGTGAAATCCTTAGTATTAAGGCCACTAGGAGTTTATTGCCCTCTTTCTCTCATTTTAACTGTCTTTCTGAAATACTAGAATATATTCCAAGCAGTGACACAGTTTACTCTGCATATCTGTTAATTATTTTCAGACTATCTGGGAAATGTCAAATTCTCTGTTTATTTTTAAAATGTATGTAATAGTGATGCTACAGTGCATAGTAGAGAACACTATGAACACTTTAGACAGGCACTTCTGTTTAGTTTTCCAAGTACACCTCCAGATAGTATTTGGGTATTTCATGAGCCCCAGCATACTAAAATTTGTAGTTTTCCAGCATTTTTTGGTCTGGCTTCATCCACTGCTAAATAGTTTTTGAAATATTAAAATATTAATGAGCTTGGCTTGTATTTTTGAGCTGATATTATGGTAAAGTTATCAGAAAGATGAGTGTCAGATGTTTGGACAGGGGGTGCAATTTCAGTGCTTGCCCTAGGTGCTATTTTCCTTAGATATGCCTCTGATCTCCGCCCCCACCCATGCAGCTTCCTGCGCGGGCACCATTTGCATGGTCAGCAACTCCATTTATATGATCAGCAACACCATGCATGCGCGGGCGCCATGTGAGTACTGGCACCACATGGGGGTATTTGGGCCAAGCGCTGCCACAACAGGAAGCTGCATGGGGTGCATGCAGTGCTCATGCAGTGAGCAGGTAAGGACCTGCTCTTCTCTTTCTTAAAGCTCCCGCTCCCCATAGCATCAAACCAATTTGGACTTCATCCAAACCAGTTCAGTGTCGAACTAGTGCTCAAACTGCAGTTCGTGCACAGTTGGAGCTGGAGTCCATGCTCATTCCCTCCTCTCACTGGGTAGACTGTAGTTCTACCATATACAGAAAGCTGCATTTGAATGTGAATGTGCCCTTCAGTCTTCAGAAACCTCTACTGGACAGTGAACATCGTTTCTGGTCAGTGCATGTGCTCTCTACAGCACAGCAGCATAATATGAATACAAATATGAATGCAGCAAATATGTATATGCCGCTTTTCCACCCAAGTTCCCAAAGCGGTTTACATATATATTAATAATAAAATAAATAACTCCCTGTCCTCAAAAAGCTCACAATCTAAAAGAGAAAGATAAGAAGCAGAGAAGCAGAAGCCAAGCAAAAGGCAGATCAATGTGAGTCAATTCCCACAGCAAGGAGGTTTGGAAAGAGTAGCTTGCGGCTCTTCTCCCTCATGGCTAAAGCTACAGCAGGTAACGCAGTCATGGTTGTGACATGGACTCTTGGCTTTGGAGACTTATGTTGAGTAAAAGGTAGGGCCAGTCTCTTAATGTTATGGGGCAATGCTTGCAGTGTTGCCACATTTATCTGGCAGCCACAAAGGGAACAGCCTAAAGAAGCTCATCACCTGCTAGTTGGTTAGGAATGGAGAAAGAGTCAGTTTGCCGGGAAGATAGACTAGGCAGCAATATACATTTCATTATTTATTATGGTATACATTATCAGCATTTACGGTAGTAAGTAAAGAAGATCTTCCGAGAAATAACATCCATCTTATGACATAAAAGTAGATACAATCCCCTATGAAAGTCAATGGCATTCATTCTCCTATAAGACAACAACCTTAGGAGGAACCATACCTGGTGTTACAGAGCGCACAACCACTGGTTTTTCACTGCCAGCAACAAAACCAAATCCCAGCACAGGATCTCTCCTCATTTCCACTTTCCGAGGGGCTGGAGGTGTGATTTGGCAGCTGTCTATTCGAGGGTCATCAAAAGGGGCTGATTGTGTCATGTGACTAAGGGAAAAGAAAAATGGAAGGTGTGAGTTTGTTGCACTGACAAAGGATTATCTACAGAATACAAAGTGAAATGATGATAAAATAAATCTCTTCCCAGTTTATTTTAAATCTGTCATTGACATATGGCAAAGAAAGAAGAACATAACCTCATGTCTACATATGACGTTATTTCTAGTAACTTCATATGTAGTAAACTAATCAGGAAAAAAACAAACTCAAAAACCAATCAGGAAAACTCGTATTTTGTAGACTATGAGCCAATTCAACACTCTGTATGTGCTCTAGGTATGTCCCATTCAAAATGCTAAAACAACATTACATCAGTATGGTAATAATGTTATACTGCAATTTGAGGCAGATACATCACATACATGCTCCTTACCTGCCATATAAGCATATAATGGAACAACCAGAGAAGGTATTGGTTAGATTTGGGTAACACTGAATTTAAATCCAAACCTTGAGTCCTAAGTCAGTGTTTGGAGGACGAATGAGGTTACAGATGAGGGCAAATGGGCTACAGCTAAATCCAGAGCAGATGGAGGTAAAGCTAGCAAGCAGTTCTCAGGTCCTGGAATAAATTAATTTATCTATGATAGACAGTAGTATCATTATCCAATTCGATTAGGAGCATCAGGGTGCTTGCTTCTAGATTCAGCCATGCCTTTGGAAAAACAATCTGTGACTAAAGTCCTTGTAATCATTTACATCTGTTGTGTAGGCTCCACCCCTTCCTGGATTGAGGAGACCTTGCCACAAGGATCTATGCTTTTGTAACTGCCAGGTTTGACTACTGTGATTTGTTATGTGTGGGGCTGTCTTTGAAGATGGCTTAGAAATTTCAGCTGGTGCAAAATGCTGCCCCTTACAAAAAAACACAAAAGAACTAATCCTATCCAAGTGTGGTCCAGCTCCTCTCTGTGGTGCCCTATGGGGCTTCTACCTTTGCCCCACTGGAATGGGTACCGTGCAAATTTTTGAGAGTGGCCCTCCAAGTGCCACGCTGTGTCTCAAACACCACCCTGTAACTGGAAACGGGCATGATGAAGGTGGAGGAGGCCAGAGTGTGGATGGCCATTCCTATCTACAGACTTAAGCTATCTCTCAACCCTCAGGGTCTGGGCTCCCTGACACTGCAGGATGAATTTCAATCCTCCTGCAAGTGGACCATTTGGACTAAAATGTCAACCATGGGTTTCTTCCCCACTCTACTACTTGCTATGGGCTATGACCAGGCAAAAACAGCTATCAAAGTTTATCATTTTGGAAAGACTCCGATTCCTTGATTCCCCCACCGCCTATCTGACCCAGCTCTAAGTCCCAAATCACAGGAGGGCCTTCACCCTCCCTCGATGTCATGCTCTCCACTCAGCTGTATACAAGGCAGGCATAGAAAGACCCCAATTGCAGAGAGAACATGCCCTTGTGACACTTGGGCAGGTCAAAACCACAGCGCACATCCGCCTCTACTTTCCCTTCTATAGAGACAGTATTGCCAATCTCATTATGAGATTGAGCCCCTGGTGACACAGTGGTAAAAACTGCCGCCCTGTAACCAGAAGGTTACAAGTTCGATCCTGACCAGGGGCTCAAGGTTGACTCAGCCTTCCATCCTTCCGAGGTCGGTAAAATGAGTACCCAGAATGTTGGGGGCAATATGCTAAATCATTGTAAACCACTTAGAGAGCTCCGGCTATAGAGCGGTATATAAATGTAAGTGCTATTGCTATTGCTATTATGTTGCTACTTTTTAAGCACACTGGTCATCCGAGCCCTTTTTACACCCTGTTGCTGCTTTCAGATGCACATCCTGCTGTCAATATAATATTGACAAGTTCTGTGTGGCAGTATGCAGGATTCCTTAGGCCCTGACAGCCACCAGGTTCTGCCCAGAGGGATAGCAGCTTGCAGCCCTGCTACAGTACTATATGCATTTTCTGACTATTCAGTCTTAAGGTTTTTTTAGCGTTTATAGTTTATAGATAGTATAGTATAAAAGTTTAAGCTTGTGCTTTGTGTAGATTTCATAACTCTACAGTGTGTTTTATTTGCCACAGTTTTATAGTTTGCTATTGCTTTTATGTTATTATGCCATATAATAACATAATATTTTGTATTTTTTTAATGCTGGTCTAGGACCATAATAAGGATGGATGGATGGATGGATTAATATATATCCAAGTGTTGTTTTACCAAGTGCAATACTAGCTATGAAGTGTACTTCCCAATCCAATTGGAATTTGCTGCTTTGGACTTATAATGCTTTTTCACAGCCTTTGACTGCCATTCCTTTTTCCATGCAGCAACTGTAGTCAGGTGATCAAGCACTGCTCCATATGCCATTGCAAGAGATGATGACAACAAGAAGCAGGGCTTCCATCACACTGGCCTCCAGGTTCTGGAACAACCTGCCTTTACATGCAAGGAGGAGCTCATATTTAGCTCCTCTTTTGATAAGAGCTCCAAGATGTTTAAATTTTATTTCAGTCAATATTTGGTTGATTAGCAGCTTTTGGGCTGTTTTATCATTATTAGCCTACATTCAAACTTTCATTCCATTCGCAGATCAGGGTTTTCAACCCACCTCCCTTTACACCACACCCCAATATGTTCCTGAGGATCTTCAAAACAGGATGCAGCAGGAAGAAGGAAGTTGCCAAAAATCAGGTGTCTTCACCTTGCATGAATGGAGATGTTTTCTGCTTGCACAAGAGCATCTTAGGACCTGTGCCCTAATCTTCTGTTTTATTTTATGGATCTATCCTATTCTGTTTTTAAATAACCCCTGCTAACTTGGCAAAGAGGCACCTTTTAACGTGGTGATTCTCTATAAGCATATAATGGAACAACCAGAGAAGGTATTTAGCAGGGGGAGAGTAACTGGCCCTATCTACCCCCAGCACAGTACCTCCAGTAACTGTTGCTGGTGTCTATCTGATGTTGCTTTTTAGATTGTGAGCCCTTTGGGGACAGGGATCCTGCATATGTGTCTCCATGGCCTTTCACTCTCATGAGAGAGTGCTCCTTGGAAGGAGGGCTATCATTGCACAATATTAGCAATACTGCCCGATCTCCGTGTACCCCTGGATGTTTCTTCTCAGGTGAATGGGTCTCTCCATGGCCTTCCACTCTCATGAGAGAGTGGTCCGCTCCAAAGCACCATCCATCCTCATCACGTAAGAGGAATCTCTCCTTTCCCTGGAGGGATTGCTTCTCCCACTGAACGATTCTTCTCATTAGTAAGGCTAGGGACTGCAAGCATTAACCCAGGGAAGGGGCTGGGGCCCCCTTTCCTCAAAAAAAAAATAGAGCAGAGACATTCAAGAATTCCTGGGTATGGCTGCCTTTTAAATCTGACCCTAGGCATCACTGCTCTGCCATATGTTCCCTTTACAGTGATCTGTTGCCCAGTTTATGGTGCCACCATGACTTCATGTGCTTGTGAACATACTTCTTTATCGATTCATTTTCAGAGAGGAAAACACACAGTGCCCATCTTGCCATCCCATCCCAGACCCTTTCTCTTCTGATTGCCAGAAGGAGGGAACAAGGGACTCAGTGGGAAGTGGGTATCCCCCCATGTGACTTTTCCATTTGACAAGCTTAGAATTTTGGGATGGGATGTGGCAGTGTCCCTGTTGCTGGGCAATGGCTTGAATAGCTTGGAGACAGGTGGTGGGGCAAATGCTAGGAGAGGCAGCCATCAAGAAGCATGGTAGGCATTGAGCGGGTGTACTCCTGGGTGGGTCTGGGCCATCCGCTCTATGACTGTGGTTCCAGAAACATCACAAAGCCAGGGTTATGGTGGCATCTGCGTTTGGATGTAATGCTGCTACCCCCAAACCTCAAGTTGGAGCAGCAAAACTCACTGCAAACTGAAGGTTCAAATTGTAGTTTGGCAAGGGAAACCACAGGTTGTTTGCGGTGCGAAACCACAGTTTCATGCATTTGGATGTACAGGAATTCCAATCTTTGCCCCATTTAACAGCAGTTTGGTGTTACGTGTGAATGGGGCCATTGTGTCATTGGAATAAATGTATATTCTTGACATTTATCCTGCCTCAGCTTCCCCTTGCTCCATTGGTTCTGTGGTGTTGGTTTCTAGATTGTAAGCCCTTCAGGACAGAGCCGTGATCTCTTATATATTCTAAAGTGCCATGCTCACAGATGACATTATACGAATAATAATCAAGTGCTATATGAATAATAACCATGATAATCTAAACTGTCTCCTTTCTGTTCCTCTAAGAAGTTCAAATCAACATATACAAGGTTCATCCCACCCAGCACCCACCAGATAGGTTTATTACCCAACTCTATCACATCAGATAGGTTAGAGCAAGAAAGAATAATTTGCTTAGGCCACCCAGTGACTTATCAGTAGAACTCACTGGATGGCCATCAGCAAGTCTTTCATACAGAATGGTACTGAGATGAATGAGTCAAAGTGGTAATTTACTTTTCATCTACTTACCTATCTGTCTAGAGAGAAAGAGTCTTTCAGACACAAACTGAGAAACAAATCTTTAAAGATACTGGCTGATATCCTGCATTGCTCAGCCTTCAAGGACATATTCCTGAAGTCAAAAAGTCCTTTTGGAGGGAGAAGAGAGCAATGAAAATTGCACCCCCACCACTGCCCCCGTGCATTTCCTTCCTTGGCAACACAATGCATGGAGCTGTGATGCAGAATCTTGTATTGACGCAGTTCCTGTTACAAACACTGCACAGGATGTCAGCTGTTCAATATAAAATCTCTGAATTTATATCAGGTTTATGCTCTGATAACTAACGCGGTAATTTTAATGAGAAATCAAACATCAAGATCATGTTGATTTACAGGGACTGTTAGATAATTTATCTTTCATAGACCATTAGTCTCAAACCATTATTCCAGAGTAATCTCATATTTATGCAGACTTCACAGTAAAATGGTTTGAGTTTTAGTGAACATACCTGAAATGAGAGTGTTTTTTAAAAAAAATAACCAAAACTTTGATAGCTGCTCGAGGCTTTGAAGTCAAAAGCTGAGGGACTATTCTAACAACCTCAAAGCATCCCAGCATGGGCAGACCATAGATCAGTCAAGTGCACAGTTGCCATATATAGGAAAAGCATCCCTTTTTGATGTTTCCCAATATGTACTACAACGACGATGACGACAAATATTTATATGCCGCTCTTCAACAACATTCTCAAAGCCGTTTACATAGAAAAATAAATAATACATAAATAAGATGGTCCCCTGACCCCAAAGGGCTCACAATCTAAAAAGAAACAGAAGGTAGACACCAGCAACAGCTGCTGGAGGGATGCTGTGCTGCGGTTGGACAGGGCCAGTTGCTCTCCTCCTGCTAAATATAAGAGAATCACCACTATGTCCTAAATATGTACTAAAAGCTGGATCCTATGCAAGGCACTGCCATTGGTTGGGAGACTGTAGGGGCAGACAAGTGGCGTAGCGAGAGGAGAATGGCCCCGTGTTCAAGTACTGAACACAGACACCCTCCCTCCCCCCATAGTGGTGCAGTCCCCCCACTCACCTGCATTGCTTCACTGCCACTCCTGTGGCCCACCTACTCACCAGGACTCCTAGTCCCATCCGGCTTTCATTAGGCCCAGAAGTCCCCTGGGGATTAGGGTGCAAATGTGCCCTGTGTCTCCATCCGGGTGTATGCATGCCCTCATTCCCAGCTGGCTCCTGGCCCGAAGGAAGCAGGATGGGCTCGGGAGTCAGGGCAAGCAGTGGGGAAGGTGGCTGGTTGGTGATGGGAGCTCCGGCCAGCTGACAGGTGGGCAGGCAGGCTGGCCGGGGGTGGGGAGGGCGGCGGCTGCCTCCTACTGCCAGGGAGCCGGTGAAGAGAGGCAGCCTGGGTGACAGGTGAGCAGCTGGCAGTAGCAGCAGAAGGGAGCAGGCTTGCCAGCAGGGGGAGGGGGGACGTGAGCAAGGCAGCTCCCAGACACTTGTGTTCCTTGAACACATTCGTCCAATTACAACTCCTCCCCGGGGCAGACTTCCACCCATGGCCACGATATGCCTTGAGAACTTGTAAAAAGAGGAGATAGACATCTATAGAGATAGAAAAGGACACCCATTGCAGAACTGTGTTGCTGTGCTCTGTTATACAATATAGACATAAGGGCATTGCACAATGATGTTTTGCAAAGAAAGAAACATCCATTCCAGATCAGCTCCTGCACTAGTGGAAGATATTGACATGTTGCATAATGCCTTCAGCAACACTCTGCACAACCTTGTATGTAACTGAGGAGAGCTGGTCTTGTGGTAGCAAGCATAACTTGTCCTCCTAGCTAAGCAGGGTCCACCCTGGTTGCATGCCCACCCTGGAGACTTGAATGGGAGACCACATGTGAGCACTGTAATATATTCCCCTTAGGGGACGGAGCCACTCTGGGAAGAGCATCTAGGTTCCAAGTTCCCTCCCTGCCTTCTCCAAGATAGAGCTGAGAGAGATTCCTGCCTGCAACCTTGGAGAAGCCACTGCCAGTTTGTGAAGACAATACTGAGCTAGATAGACCAATGGTCTGACTCAGTATATAGCAGCTCCCTATGTCCCTATGTCCCTAACCTTGTATGTATTCTGGAGAAGGTATTCCATTAGCAGTTCCACAACATTTCTGAACACCACAACTTCAAGAACCTCCTCACATTCTTAAGTGCAGGCAACTTCTTTCATTGTGCTAGTGCAAGACTAGTCTGGATGTCATCCACTGACTTTTGTAATTTAAAGTTTTTCGTGGGTGGTGTGATCTGGCTTAGGAAGGTCCATTGTTTACCTGTGAAATATATCCTGATGTAAGGTTGCTGGTTTGAATCCCCGCTGGAACTATATTGGGCAGCAGTGATACAGGAAGATGCTGAAAGGCATTATTGCATACTGTGCGGGGGATGGCAATGGTAAACCACTCCTGTATTCTACCAAAGAAAACCACAGGGCTGTGTGTGTGCCAGGAGTTGAAATCAACTTGATGGCACACTTTAGCTTTAACAGTATATATTAAAGCTAAAATTATATTCAATGCAACATATACTGGATATAAAAAGCATAAAATGTAATTTTAAAAAACCAAAATACATGAAAAATGAATGAAAACTGTCAGAAATACAATTTATTTTTGCAGTTGAGAGAACAATAATTTTAGAAGCATGTACTAACTTTTGGCAGAATCCACTGAGAACTTCAAAGTTCTCCTGGATCAGCTCCCCTGACAGGAATGGGAGTTGTGCAAGAGCACTTAAAGTTATATATCTTCACTCAGAATTAAGTGCCTTTTCATCCCATTAGACCTCTCTCCTACGGTAGTAAGGACACTTAGTACTGCAGCCTTACTGATACAGAAATTAAACTATTTTGTAAACAATATTTATATTCTTCAGAGTCCATTTAGATTTTGCTGTTAAATTATTAATATAAGGAGGGTAAAAATAGGTACTTTGGGGGAACATATTTGTTTCATGCCGAGCTGTATATCTACAGATCAGACATCATAACTGGTATTTGGGAATCAAATAGCTACTGTTAACAGTCTCTGTTCAATTAAGGAAGCTGCCTACTGGTTATAAAATAAAATAAAAAGTTGTACATAATTACAGGTAGCCTTTATCAGTTCAATCAGTGCAACAATGGATTAGTTTCCCAATGTCATTTACCCCCACTCTCAATTCTGTATGTTCAGCTATTCATTATTCATATCCTGCTTTTTCCTCCAGCGAACTCCGGATAGTGCAAATGGGATTTCCAGACAGTCTGTGTGCTGTCCAGGCACTGACGAAATACAGACCTGCTCAACTTCAGCAGGCTCATTGTATCATGTGACCATGCCCTGGAACATGAATTTTCACACTTGGGTATAGGAAATGGACAGATATGTCACAAATACATAAGGTAATTGAAAAACCTTTCTTGCAAGACAGGAGGGTGGCAGGGGTGAGAATCTGATCTATTTTCTGACAAAGTGTCAATTCTATTTTTTATAAACTTTTTCAGTGATTAAATCCTCTAGTGTAAGGTCATTTTATAGCACCCTAAAAGATCTCAGGAGAAGCCATCCGGATGAGCATATGGCAGAAATGTAATTAAAAAGAAAAGTTCTGCTGGTTTTTGATAAAGTAATGTACAGCTTCTTCATAAAATTGGCCTAGGACAAATCAGCCATATACAAACATGCCAAAGGCTATCTTTCCTCTTTGTACAATAGGTACCCAAACCCAGAGTGTTTCCACACTAGCCCTTTTCTCTGCCATTGCCATTTTTTGTTCACTCAATTTTTACAGGGAAGCATTCGATGCAGTCAATACGAAGTCAGGCTAAGTAGCTGGTCCCCTCTTTTGTTAGCCAGTTTCATGGTAATAGTTCTGGAAGCCAACTGGATGCTTCTGAAGTGGTACATTAAATGACTGAGATCACCCTGAAGGAAGAGAGCCAAGAAGAGCATGACAAGTAGTCATCTCAATCCATGCAGGATTTTTTTCAGCAAAACAGACAACTGCTTGGGCTGCACTGACTCACTATCTAACATGAAATTCCCAGTCTAAACCACCAAATATGCCATTTCCACAGGTAGGTTCCAGACCTTACCCAGACTACCAAAAAAATCCTCAAATTTTGAAAATTCCATTACTTTCCTGAAATATTCGGGAAAACCCTCCCATTTGAAAGCATAGAGAATGAGACCTCATAGAGATAGCAAAAGACTAGAATCACAGGGAGCTAAAACGTTCATATGAATGCAAACTGCAAGCCCTCATCGAGTCATTCACTAGATGGCTGCCACAAAACTCCAAGATCAAACCACAAAAAATAGAAACACACTGCTTTTGCAGTTAAGTTCCAGACCTCAGCCACACTACCACAAAAATCCAAAACCCTGGACAATTCATTACTGTCCTAGAAAATATAGAAAAACTCTCCCATTAGAAAGCATGGGGAATGATACCTCACAGAGCTAGGAAAAACACAGAACCACACAGAGCTAGGATGTTAATATGCTTGCAAACTGCAAGCCATTTAACTAGTATAAATATCTATTATATTAATTCTCCTGGGTGCGCCTTGGAATGTACATCCCAGAGCCCAGCTGATAGGCACCTGATACGCCTAATTGGCAGAGGCGCACCCAGGAAGCAAGTGACGAGTTGGCTGAGGAGTTAGGGGTGTGTGTTTTGGAATTCTCTTGTTTCGATTTGTATCCGAATCGAAACATCCCCGTTTTGTTTTGTACCCAAATTTTCTGAATCCGAATCAGCCCTGTTTTGTTTTGTAGCCAAATTTTCCAAATCCGAATTGATTTGGATTTTAAAAAAGGGTCCCAGGGCAAAAAGAGTGGGTGGTGGTGGTATTGTCCAATGGGTGGAAGCTACCACCCAAATTTCAAAGGAATTAGGCAAAGGGCTGATTTTTTGTGTGGATTTTTTTTAAGTTTACACATCTTAAAGAATTTTCCTATAGGGAATAATGGGGATTCCAGCAAATGTATCACTTCAAATCAAGGGGAAAGGGATGACCCAGAGCAGAGTGTGGTGGGTGGTAGTGCCCAATGGGGGCAAGGAAACTTCCAGAATTATTTCAAAGGAATTGGGGAAAGGGCTAATCTTTTGTGATTTGTTGAAGTTTACGTGTCTTTAAGATTTCTCCCATGGGGAATAATGGAGGTTTCAGCAGCTCCATAATTCCACTTGGGGGGCACTGGGGTTGCCCAGAGCGAGGGGTTGTGTAGTGCACATAGGGTGCCAACCACCCCCACACCCACAAGCCTGTGGGGTACTGGGTTTTGTTGTTTCTGAGGTGTTCATTGTAGATTCTCTGGTAGCATATGAGATTTTCAGTGAAAAACAAGAATCCACTCTCATATGCTACCAGAGAATCTACACTCAGAACACCACAGAAACAGCAGAACCCAGCACCCCATGGGTTAGCAACCCTTCCCCTGGCCAATGTGGGGTCAGTAAAGAGTGGGAAGAAGCAAAAGAGCCAATGGGGAACAAGGAGGGAATTGTCAGCAGGTCAGCCCATTATTTAGGTCACTGATCAGAAGGCTGGGAAATTCAAAGTGATGTCAAACACAAAATGGAGACTGACTCAGAGATCACCACATAATGGAGGTCCAAAACAATAAAACGTTTTGTAGCCAAAACCGGGGCGTTTTGTTTTGTATACAAAACTTTTGGATCTGGAGAATGGGTGTTTTGTTTTGTCTACAAAACACCCGAAACAGGCTGTTTTGGGTACAAAACGTTTTGTATCCGAAACGTTTCGCACATCCCTATGCGGAGCTGGACTGGGGGAGGAGGGAGGACAAGAGAGAGGAAGGAGGGAGGGAGGGAGGGAGGGCAAGAGAGTAGGGAGGGAGGGAGGGGAGAACAGCCAGCCCCAAAGAGAGCACAGATACTCTGTGCGGGTTGGCTAGTATAAATAAAAGCAGCTGTGCTCCACATCAATCTGGCCATCAACTGGAGAGTTGAGGGAACTGCTCCCTTTGCCCTTCCTGTGGACACCCATGAATCCCTCGGATAGGAAGGGCAAGTTAAGAGTGCCAGGTGACAAAATCTCCCTTCCTTTCCTTCATCCCCAGCCAGAAGTATGTGAATAAAGAAATAGCAGTGTCAGGCTAGTTAAATGAGAGATTTTTGTGGGGGAGAGTTGGGAATGCATATGCTAGCAGGAAAGCTTAGGCACTTTAGGACAGGGAAGCCGTGAGAGGGAAGCCATGAGAGGGAAGCACGGCTGCCACTGCTTTTAGCCACCGATCCATAGGGAGTGAAGAGAAGGGCATCGTGCTTGCTGTCCCCAGTTCCCAGGGGAGAGGATGAGGGGAATGGGCAGGGGAAAGGGCAGGGGAGGAACATGTCAGGCACAATGCCGACATATTGTCTGTAAACTTTCCCTTCTCTTCTGACCCCCAACTGTCGGCCTCTTTACAATTTTAATTTAGCCTCCAATTGGATTGGACTCAATCCAATTTTTTTGTGCAGTGCAGAGGCCTATTACATTAATATATTTTGCCTATACCCCTCTTTTTCTAACTCTTTCATTCTCTGGTTTGTTGTTCCCCATTTCAGTTAATCCTCCACTTGCCTCAGAAACCACCCACATGTAGCATTGCCATGTTAAGCAGCTAGTTTAACACTAAGGAGACCTGCTAGGAATCATGTCTTTTAAAACTCTATGGTTATTCCATTCATTTCAATGAGCGCTATTGAATGCATTGTTTTTCTGTATTGTTCTATATGCAAGTGAGTTTAGTCTAATCCAATTCCCCATGTTAACAATTTGGGTTGCTAGTAGAGTTGTGCACGGAATCAGGAAGCCAGATTTGGTTCAAATCAAACTGGACTCAAACTGGGCTGGGCTCAGTTCAGTTCTGTGCACATCGAGACGGGCCCCAGTTTGGCTCGAGGCTGAACTGGTTCAAGCCCAGCTCGAGGGGAGGGTTAGAAAAGATTTTAAAAACCAAAACCTATCAACCAGTCTCGCAGCCTTGGGTGTGTGTGTGTGTGCTGACATGGGGTTTCTTCAATAGTCCATGCTCCCCCTGCCATCCTCTCCCTGTCTTTTAGGGCTGGTGTGGCCCATTTACACGCCTTTTCGGCCTGGGCATGCAATTGGCCAGTGCACATGAATGGCGGCCTTCAAAATGGCCACCACTAGCAGGCAGAGGGCAGAAGAGTCCTGTCAATGGGCTGAACTGGCCCTAAAAAGACTGGGGGGGGGGCCTGGGGGGAGGAGAAGTGCCTGTTTGAGCCCCCCATCACGGCAGCACCCCCCAGAGGCTGTCGGACTGGGTGGTAAGTTTTGTTTTTAAAAAAATGTTTGTTTCTTTTCAAATCCCCAAGCTGGCCCAGGGAGTTCAGCTAGAGGTCAAGCTGAACCAGACCTAGGTTGGCTCAAGGGTGAGCTGTTGAACATGGCCAGTTCAATGGCAAACTCACTCGACCTTGAGCCAGTTCACACATCCCTAGTTGCTAGCATTACATTTAGGCAACTATTCTATCAATTCCACAAATGTGAATGTATATTTTGATTGTCATTCATTGTTTAGTATTTGTCAGGCTACACGGTGATGTCTTCTACATGGTGAGCCTACCCAGGCATGCAGAGTCTGGCCTCAGAGAAGGGACGGGGAGGGGTTAAACACCACCCTGGTCTCCTCCATCCCAAGTTGTTTGCCCCTCGTACTGGCCTATCTCCAGAGGACCCGGCACTCGCCATCAGCCAGCCACTCATCCCTTGCCAGCTCCTTAAATGCCCCCTCACAGGCTATGCACCTCCCACCCCCAATTAGGGGGCCAACACCCCTCTTTATTAGCCCATTAGCCCTGTCAGCTGTGCTCCCCGTCATCCCTGTTCCTCCCTCCTCCCCTCTGAGCCCCCTCCCTTTGGGAGGCGCGCTGATGATGTCACTCCTGCACACCTCTATCCGGCTCCAGCTTGCCCAGCCTCGTCTCCCTGCCTATAGTTCTGTTTGGCAGGGAGATTGGGAGACCGGCATGGCCCATTGGCATGCCGTCTTCCTCTTCTACAGGCTCATCACCCCTCCCATGGCATTGGACGGCTGCCTGGCCTCATCCTGGATGGTATGGGTGGCCGGTGCAGCCGGACAGTATTTTGCATTAGAAGCTTCTTGCCTCCCCTTTACTTTGTATTGTTCTCACATCAGTGCCCTGGTTAGCCTTAGCTGTAAAGTTCCTGCAATGTACATGTGTCTTGCCCAATGTGTCGTAACACTTCTTTGTATACATCACTCACACAGAACTGGTGGTTGACAAAATTAATGACTGTCTTGTGCTCCAGAGTCAGCACTTAAGCTTCACTTTAAAATATGGTCAGTAAAATGGTCTGAGGAACTGCTTCAGGCTCCCCTTCCCCTCTGATTGCTAATTTAAGTTCTACCATTCTTTATAATGTATAAGGGGATACTATCCTTATGTAGATCTCCTCTATAACAGCCACCTAATGCCGCAGCAGGGAAATGACTTGACTAGCAAGCCAGAGGTTGCCAGTTCGAATCCCCACTCATAGTTTCCCAGACTATGGGAAACACCTATATTGGGCAGCAGCGATATAGGAAGATGCTGAAAGGCATCATCTTATACTGTGCAGGAGGAGGCAATGGTAAACTCCTCCTGTATTCTGCCAAAGAAAACCAGAGGGCTCTGTGCTTACCAGGAGTCGACACCAACTCGAAGGCACACTTTACCTTGATATCTCCTTTACAATGTATAAGAGGATATTATCCTGTACAGATAATCCTAGAACCAGTACAGTACATAGTAAGATGATGCAATCATTTATAACTGTGAAAGGACATGAAGGCATTGGAAATCAAGGGAGGTAATCACATGGTTGTATAGATTATTGTGGCCATGCTCACACCACACATATTATATATGGGGGGGGGGGTGCTACTACATTTTATAATGTTGTTGTTGTTGTTCCTCCTAATACAGAATATATTATTACATTCTAACTGGTGAGGGGAGCCCCAATCATGCTGGTGATTTTGGAGTTACATGTGAGTATCTTATATTGTTCATTAACTTAGCACACACCACTTCAGCAACACCTGCACCCTTTCTTGCACCTATGCATGCTTTTAGATACACCAGCCAACATCCAGTGAATAATCACAGCCATTCCCACACTACTTAAGGGATCATAGCTTGCAAATCACTAGCAGCATTAGTATTACCTGGACTTGGTAGGCAGGAAAGTGTCTCTGCACATATTTAGAGTATATTCCCTCTGTACTGAATTACTGTATCAAGCCAGGTCCCTTTCCTCTACTTCAGTGATCATATATATTATTGGATGGGGCCACATCTCAGTGATGGGAGCATCTGCTTTACATACAGAAGGTCCCAAATTCAGTCCCTGGCATCTCCAGGTAATACTGAAAAACTCCTGAGACCTTAGAAAGCCACTTCCAGTCAGTGCAGATAATACTAAGCTAGATGGACCCTAGGTGTGACTCAATATAAGGCAGCTTCTGATGTTTCTATGTACCTAAATCACATGGAGTAGGATCCCTACAGTGCTGCTCTGAATGAGTAGAATAATACACTCTTCCACGAACAAGTTATTGGTATTGGTGGGCCCAGTGGTCTGGGATATGCCTGTATGGGTGGTTATTGCATTATATAGTATTACCAGTCAGAATTAACATGTAACAAGAAGTTTTAACGTGTCCATAAACTACAATTCAGTAAGGCTCTAGACAAACAGGCATTTGTTTCATTTTAACCATTTCATTTTACCCATTGTTAATGGAACTGCTCTGGGGTGACTGGCAAACACCCCTAACTGCGTTTGGGCTTGTGTGGGGAAATTAGCAACTAGAATGGAGCAGTCCCACATCAGAATACATTTGTGCAAAGTTCTGGTACTGGGGGAAACAAACTGACAGAGAGCAGGTTTAGATTCATGAATACAATTGGATTATTGAAGGTGTAAGGAACAAAAGCCTTTCTACTCAGACCAGCTCACGTGAGGGGAATAATAGCTGTGTCACCCCTGCTGAGCTGCCTCGGTGGACTCCTCATAAAAATTATTCTACCAGTAGATTACTTCGCTGCCACCAAGCACTCCCTATAACAGAGATTGGACAGCCTGGTCTGGAGTTCTACAGCCCAGGGTTCTCTCTTTATCTTGCTATTGGGCAAATATAGAAAAACCCTGTTCCCATGTATATGCCTGCACGTGGTGAGAGATAGCAATAGCTGGCTTAGTGGTCCTTTTGGAGACGGTTTGCACTAGAGGCTTCCCCTTGCTCCCCCTGAGAGTTAAGCACACACTCTGTGACGGTTTGTAAAAACAGAGAAAAACAATGTATTAAGTTGCTAAAAAACTAGTTGATCTTCAGCATCAGCTTTTTGGTTGCACTTGGGAACACTTAGTCGCTTACAAGAGTATTTCAAAATGCCCAGATCTTTTTTTAGGTGGCACATAGTTAATCCAGTTACTCAGAAGAAAACAGATAATTAGGTATGCAAAGCAACACACAAAGGAAAATAACTCCTGATGCAAGTTGTTATTAAAAAATACTTTCTTCTGCTCTAAACATCCAAAGCCACAATCTTTGGCTTCCTTCCCTCTGGAATCTCACCAAAACCCTGACAAGACCAAGCCCCTGCAATCCTGCCCCACAGATTTTGAAGACTCACTCGGAGAGAATTTGGCCAGCCTCCATTGTTCCTCTCTCACCTGGGTCACACCCTTCTTCTTCCCAACAGCCCCCAGGAGTCCTTTCAGCCCCCCTCACCTGTAAATCCGTTGGGTCATGACCTAGGGTCTCCAGTCTGTCAATCAAGGTCAGCTGCTTTTTTTACTCTATCAGTGCTGGATGGCTGCCCACTACAGAAGGGTTTAGGGGTACAGTGGGAAATGAATCAATTAAGGCAATATTATTACTAAAATACCTCACCGAGATTAACCAGCTTGCAAACAGACAATTTAGCTTGGTGTATGAATTAGGTGACTCCAGGCTGGCTAGAGAAAGAAGGCTTTAGAGAAACTGGTTTTTGGATTTAGGAAAGAACAGGGATAGGGAGATGCCCAGAGGTTATTATATTATCTCGCTCCTTCCTTATGGCTCAGATGCAACCAAAGGACCTCTTTCCTCAGGAACAGGCCAGGAGCTGGGAGTCAGCAGTGGAAAACCAAATGCCGTTCAGGGGTTAGGCAGCAGGGGTAAATCCAAGAGGGATCTGGTCTCATGTGGCCAGCTTCTTGTAGCAGTGAGGCATGTTGTGCAGATCAGGCCAGCAAAGAAGGCTGATCTGAGAGAAGGAATGGTGCAAAGAGCAAGACACGGCCTGATGTTAAGGCAGGTGACAGTTCAACCACCCAAACAGCGGGTGGCTCCAAGGTGTAAAGACCAAAGGAAGCACACTAGTTCATGAAACCAGGGCCAGTTACAGTCCAACACATTCCCTGAGGCAAAATGCTGACCATTACTTCTTCCTGAGGAGGGGAATTACTGTGGATCTCAAAAAAATCCATAGTCTTTGCTGGCTATGCTGGAGTAAGTGAAATGGTGTGAAAAGGTCATAAACAACTTGCATGCAAACAGACTAAATGGACATGCAAGGGCTTATCTGCCAGGCTGGAAGGACCAAGGAAACCAATCAGTATTTTTAATGAGCACATCTCCTGAGTTCCTAAGGCCCATTAGCTCCTTCTTTGTTGGGGAGGGCAACAGCGTTTGCAGTGCCTCATCTGCTTTCCTGCTGAGGTGATTAGTTTAGGTTGTTTGTGGATACCGAGGAGTGGGGAGTAACAGGGTGAGTCTCTGAACAGGAGACCTTGAAGTTAACTTGGAATCTAACTTGCATCTGCTTAGACATTCCCAATAGAGGGGAAAGCGCGAGGCAAATCTCCTTTTGATTCGTGTGATAGCTGGTGAAACTGGGGGCAATTGTCCCACTGCCTGCTAAGTGACCTGTCCCCCATGTACCAACAAACAGTGAGCCCATGATCCCATGAGGCTTTGAGTATGTAAAAGTGGAAGCCTGTTGTTCCAGACATGAGCAGAGAGGCTTCTGGGAGGCCGCAGAAAGGCCATGCTGGCAACATCATCTCTTGAGTCACATTTAATTTAAATCAAGTTATTCTTCAAAGAAAAATGTAAATTTTACAAGCTCAAAAACACATATAAAACCTGATTTAAATTAAAAAACTGTTTAAAAAGACTTACATTGACTCCTATCCATCCTGCTTTATGAGTTAACATAAACCAACTTCTATCTTTTCCTAGCCTTCCATTCTACACTCACCCAGCCTCCTTCACTACCCTGCCTTGCCTGAAACCTCCACTTATTTGGCTTCCCTGTCCCACTACTACCTCTAGCACTTACCTATTGCCTGGGCTGGCCTCTAAAGTGGTGTTAAAATAAATAGCTGCAGTATTAGTCTATTTATCTGCTTGGGACGGGACGGAAATTGATGCATTTGATCCAGGGAAAGCCTGAACTGGGCTATTACAAGCAAGTCCATTACTATCACAGGAACACTGGGGTTAAACTGTAGTAGATTATGGTAAAGAACTTTTCTGCAAATCTATGCCCCACCATTTATAGATTATCTTTGTATTTATGCAATGTCCACATCTGGCAAGATTTGCAAGAGTCAGACAGAAGCAGCAGCATTTGAGCAGAACAAAAAAACACTCATCTGAATGGTGAGCTGCTGGCAGAGACCCTCCTCTAGAACAACAAGGATTCTGGGCCTGGCAGCCAGAGACTCATACTATTCTCTCACTAGGAATGGTCCCAGAGATCTCTCTAGGCCTCCTGCAGAATTGGTGGGGTATCAGAGCTCTTTTCTTTCCAGACAACAATCTTTTTAATAACTTCATAGCTCCAGCAGGGAAGCACCCACTCTTGCCATTCCCTGCAGGCACCTACAGCTATACTTAAGGCACAGCAGGTTGTATCCACCTTGTGCAAGCACTAGCCATCTTCCACTGACACTATCAAGCCCTTGTGCAAGAGGAGCCACAATTTTTATCAATTCCCCCTTTCCCCTCCCCTCCCCCTGCCTCCTGAAAATGAGCTCCCAGGGATTGAGGGCACCTGCAGGAGCTGATTTTCTGGAGATGTGGAGGGCTGGAGAGTGAAGGGGAAATCAGAGAAAAATCCACTCCCCCTCTTGCACAAACAATAGATAGCGTGAACGTAAGATGGCCTTTGGATACCACCCAGTATCTGCAGTCTGAGATGGTGTGAAATGGCCCAAGGTCTAACACGGCCAGTTTTCAGCTATTTGCTCTTTTCATGTTATTCTTTTTATGTGCATCTATCAGACACACTTAGTCAACACATCTGCACTTTAAAAAAAGTAACTGAGTGACAGCCATTTCTTCACCTCATCAAAATGCATCACTGAGCACCACAGCTGAGCTAGTAGAATGCAGCTTGCAAGATAAAGCAAGGTAAAGCTAGAGGACTGAAAATACATGGTAAATTAATTGAGGTTGAAGGGGTCTATATCAAAGCAGGATGAACAATTCTTGTTTGTTGTGCTTTTGACAGGTTTCATTCTAATGGGAATGTCAGTAATTCATCTGCTTACATTAAGTCTAGCTCTACATATGGAAATAAAATATGCCTTCAAGTGAAGCCTTGAGCATTTCTCCATCAGGAAGAATAAGGGGATGATATATCCAATCCATCATGAGAAATAGTTAACTAGCACAGCAAGACAAGGAAGCAAAAATAAATAAATCATTCTATGAAAAGCATAGGCAATAGTAAAATGATAAGAACACTGCCTTACTCAAATGTCTCTGAAATCAGACTTGTATTCAAATGGAGGTTCCTCAATGAAGCCTGATCTACTATGAAACAACGTTAAGCAAGTTGTTTCAGGCTATGCATGTAGGAGAGCAGCAGATTTGAAGCCATTTCCCCACTCACTCACCTCTGCTACAACTGGTGACCACAGAGTCACCAGGATCATTCTAGCTGGCCCAACACAATGTGCAACACTACTCTAGTCCAACTCTACAGGCAGAAATTCCTCCACCTCTCCCTGCTTTCCTTTCATTTTGTTTCCCTATTCCATGGTTTCCACTACTGCCAGGTATGGGAGAATCTTGCTCACCACTCAACCCAGTAATAAAGAGCAGAAGTGGTACAGAGCAAGAATAGTCAAGTAAGGGGGCAATGAATGAGTACAGACATGCAAAATGGCTTGCCAGATGAATTATGTACTAAATAGCAACATGTCCACCAGGACATTCTCAAATGTATGGCTTTTGTTCTTGCTTAGTTTTTAAAAAAATAAATTAACTATTACTTGTTGTAAACTGCCCAGAGACATTAGTTTTGGGCGGTATTAAAATATGTTAAATAAATAAATATAAATCAGCACCATGTTCCTGAGTAGAGACCTCCAATAGCTAAACCTACTTTTTTTGGTCAGACATTTCCCTAGAAGTTATTTTAAAACAATTGAATTTATTTAGAGTCCATCTAGTCGTTGTAATAGTGAATTAGTGTCTCTCTATGGAGCTCGATGTTTACTTTTTAGAAAAAAATAATTCTTTAAGGCAGAGTTATAATTTTCTAATGAAGGAGAGTACAATAAATAACTGTTTAAACCATTGGGTTGAAAATATTTAGTAAAACCAGCTTCCAGAGCAAAATAAGGAAAATAAGGATAAGGACATACTAGGTAGAGATGTGCAAGAACCTGACTTTGTGTTACGTTTCGAACTCAAAACGAAATACAAATGGCTCAAACATTTGGGCCAAACATTTGGGCCAAACACTTGGGCCAAATGATCAAACCAAACATTTGGTTTGATCGAAACAGCCATCAAACCAGTTGTTTCGATGGAACAAAACTCAAAATGTTTCACGTGTTTCAGCCGTAGGGAACAATGGGGAAATTTGAAACACCCCATTGTACCCCATGGGTAGCTCCTAGGGACACCAAAGTGGGTTGTGTGGTAGGGCATTATGGGTGCTAATTACCACCCAACCCACAAAATAAATGGGCAAGTGGGTGATGTTTAACCAATTTAACCTTTCTCCCAAACAGGGGAAAAGCTTTCTCCCTGTTTTTCCAGGGAAAGCTGGTCTACCAATTGGGGTCGGTGGGTAGACCAGCTTTCCACTCCGGACTTTGCATTTCTGTCTGCCTACCTCAGAGGACTGGTCTATCTGCTGACCCCACATGGTAGACCAGATCTCCCTTGAAAAAAGGCACCATTTTGAGGCCGATTTCCCCCCAGCAAAATGGACCTCAAAATGGCATTCAAATTGATTTGGATCGAATTGGGAGTGATTCACTTTTACCCCGAATTGGAGTTCTATTTTGAGGGCGATTAGATTCAAAGTCAAATCTGCAAACTGTCCTGTTTTGAACTAAATAAATTTGACCTCAAATTGAATTGCACAACCCTATTTGCAGCAGCTTCAGCAAGTCTGGGTCTGCCTCCTGCCCCTTTGTAGCCAGTCAGAGAGCAGCTGCTGATGTAATGATGTTTTGCAGTCTAGTGGCAGCACAAAGCATGCTGGGAAAACCTTCTAGGCCTTTGAAGGACTTTCTATGTTTCCTGAATAGAAATTGGGAGATTTGAGCAATGGAGGCCTTGTTGAGGCTTACTTGTATGGTTGTTGGGTTTGGTGACCCAAAGAGAGGATCTGAAACAAACAAACAAATAACTTTATTTGTTAGCTGCCTCATAGCAAATTGTTCTTTGGGTGGCTTATAACAGAGGATTAAAACACACAATAAAAACACATAACACAAATCATAACAGACAAAAATATTGGGGGGGAAATATAAAACACAAAGTAGCTTAAAAACTCATTTTAAAGTTAGTTAAAAATAAGATCAAATCTGAAAACCCAGATTTAAAAGGCCTGGGTAAACAAAAGGATCTTTATCTTGCATCTAAAAGAACAAAGTGATGAAGCCAGGTGAACCTCACTGGGGAGGCTATTCTATAAACGGGGTTCAACCACCGAAAAGGCCCTTTCCCTGGTAGCCACCTACTTTACCTCATTTGACAGGGGCACCTGGAGGAGGGCCTCCAAAGGAGGTCTTAAGGTACAGGTAGGGACATATGGATGTTGCTACTATGACAGGAGCTCTTTAAGTCCCCAATTGCCCCCCTAAAGTTGCGTGAAAGGCTCTACTATTTATTATCCACTACACTGCATGATCTTCTTTTCCAGTTGTATTACATATGGTAGAATGACAGGCTTCATATCTGGGGAAATCCTAAAATAGCCTGCATTAAATTATGTTATGACTGTGACAATTCCATTTTGAATATTAGATTCTATTAGAGGCTCCTACACTGGTCACATTTTTGAACAGTGAAAACTAGGAAGACTGAAGTTTTGCATGACTTCAATAATAATGTAATAATTTAATTCTGATGAGATATGCACATGATTTATATGTAATGACTTACAGATTTCTAAATTGCATCATGAAGTTCAAATGAAATGAACAACATAATTGGCAGAACAACATGTATAAATTTAATTAATATTTAGCAAAATATATGTTGGCTAACTTACATAACATGTTTAATTTCAAAAAAATTAATAATTAACTAACCCCTAATTAAATTGGCATGTCTTCTTATTAGCCCTAATTTAGCAGAACACGTCTTACGTTATTAACACTTAATCTTCACTGTAGTGATAGTCAGGCTTGCTCTCGGGAAATGGCGAACAGTCAGGGTAGTGTTAGGAATAAGTGTCAGTATATGTTCCTTAGGGCAGGAAAGAATGTAAAGAACACCAACCCTGTGGTGGAGGACACTGAAACCAAAACTTCAGGAGAAAATGTGGAGAGAGTCAGTCACACAGTGACTGGGAACCGGATCACTACCAGATGAAAGTGCAGAGACAACCCCCACCCCAATCCAGAATATTGGAAGTTCCAAGTGGAACTCAAGAGAATGGGAATGGAAATGGAAATGGAAATAGAAAGACTAGAAGTGGAGCAGAGGAAAGCTGAGTTAGCCCATGTGGCTGAGATGACACAGATTAATAAAGTGATCATTCCCCAACTGATTATCCCAGCAGCACCAGTGGAAAAATGCAAGTTCCCTGAATAGAGGGAAGGGGAGGAGACTGATGCATAGCTGGAAAATTTGGAAAGAATATACATCTGTTACAAAATACCTGAGACACAGTACATGTACTACCTGAGACCACACCTCAGTGGAGTATTGCTGGCTGTGTCTGCTGAAATGAAAGTGGAGGGGATGGAGGACTATCAGCTGTTTTGGCCTGCTGCCAGCAAGCCATATTTCAGAGTAGCACAGAGACCACCCCTCTATCTAAATATCCCACTTACACTGGATCATGGGCTCATGATCCTAGTACCCACTTTACTCGGCCTATTCAAAAGAACTTGATTCTTGCCTCAAAGCAGGTCAGATTATGCTGGCAGCATGCCTTCAGGTCTAAACTTGCAAGGCAGACTAAGACCAGGATGTGCCCATGGCTCACTAATGAGGAACGGCAGGTTATTCAGACCCTAATTCAAAGGCAATTTATTGATGGTTGGGATCTCCGTATCTAAAAAGAGATAATAGTGGAGAACTCTTGGGAGTAATGCAGATAAGGTGGCACATTTCCCAAACCCGTTCTGAATTAACAAATTAGCTGGCAAGGACTCAGTGGAGAGGCCCATAAAAACTACAGATATGTAATCTTTCCACACCTGGTCTTACGATAGTCAACCAAGTACAGCCCTATTCACCACGTACATCATATTTACATAGCTTTTGTTTTTCATGAGGTCTGTCCACTTCTGAGGAAGCAGAATGGCTTGGAAACTGCCTCAGAGCATGTTTCAAGGTATATATACCTATAGCTAAAGCACATGGCTTCGGAATCTGTCTGGATCACTCTCCTACAGATTATCATACAAGTGAGTTGTAGCCTTTTGCTCCTCGTTTCTCTTCCTCACCTTTCTGCCTGTTCCTTGTGAGGAGACTTCTACCATTGTGCAACTATTACACCATTGTAACCAGGAAGGATAGGTAAACTAACCTTTTGCCCTTCTAAGCCTCTGTTCTGCTCCCCACCATTTTTAGCCTTCTTTCAAGCACTTTTCACAGCAAGCCTTAAGCCAGGCTCTGGTCCAAGTACCTTAGCCAATCCAATCGATCTCTAATTAGGACTTGAAGCTAAATTGCTGCTAGCCCTACTCTCACCCAAAGTATCAGCTAAGATTTATTTCCTTGTCTAGCTAACTTGGCTAACTAACCCCTGCTAACTTAGCAAAGAGGCATCTTTTAACGTGATTCTCTTTATTTAGCAGGGGGAGAGTAACTGGCCCTATCCACCTCCAGTGACTGTTGCTGTTGTCTATCTTATATTTCTTTTTAGATTGTGAGCCCTTTAGGGACAGGGATCCATCTTATTTATTTATTATTTATCTGTGTAAACCGCCTTGAGCCATTTTTGGAAGGGCGGTATAAAAATCAAATCAATAATAAATAAATAAATAAATAAACGTTTGCCTTCTGTACCCCCATTTTACCCTTAATAAAAACTTTGAACTGTATTCCTCTTTCCTCATTTTTCCCATATGCCAAACTTGCTCATATTGATACTAAAGCCAAACTGCTGCCCAAGCTAATTCCCCCACTTTAAGCAAAAAGTATATTTGAGGTGTCTAGCCAGCACTTTGGGGCAGTTCTGGTACTACCCCTGAGAATGCCCACAGGAAGTTCTGTATCCACCCAGAAAATGCCCCACGAGACACACCAGAACTTTGCTCATGAGCTATGATGTGCAAGTGAAGTGTTGATGCAGAGAAACGAGAAGACCCTAGAGGATTTCGTGAACCTCATACAAGTTGAACAATTCCTTGTACAATTCCTGGATTCACTCCATGAACAACTGTTAAATTGAGCTCCAAAGACCATTACTAAAAAAGGGGAGTTGGCTGAAAGATTTGCTGAGGCTAAGTTAAGTTCTGAGTCTTCCCAAAACATCCCCTCAATAGACTCTCCAGTGCCCATCGTATGTCGGGAAAACCAAAGTCTGGCCCAGGTAGGGTCAGGGACCTCTGCACATCCTACCACACCCAAGTGGGAGAAGCTTCGCTCAACTGGAGGCCACCCTACAAACACACCTCTCCCTTCATGTTTCGGATGCGGGAGAAGAGCGCCTTAAAAAGGACTGTCCTCAAGCAGTGGCCCCTATTAACTACATACATCTCCTTTCAGAAGAGGTGAAAGAGAAGACTAGCCCCGCGGTGGTAGAGTTTAATAGGGACATTAATCTCCCAGGGAGGAGAGTTCCAGTAATTGTCAATGGCCAATCAGTTGTGGCCCGAAGGGACTCATGTGCCGAGGTGTCTATTGTTACCAGAACTGCTCTGAGGTGTTGGCTAAACACATCCACTTAAGCCAAAAGTGGGGAAATTAGCTTGGCGTTGGGAGCAGTTTGGCTTCAATATCAATTTAAGCAAGTTTGGTGTATTTGGAAAGGATAAGGAGACATAGGTGCAGTTTCAAAGCATTATTAAAGGTAAAATGGGAATACAGAAGGCAAAAGAAAGTTTGGTTAGGCAATATAATAAATCTTGGCTAGTATTTTAACTGGAAATAATTTAGAAAAAGTCCTAATTGAAAGTCAATCAGTTTGGCTCAGGTTCTAAACCAGAACCTGGCTTAAGGCTTGCCGCGGAAAGTGCTTGCAAATTGGAAAGGGTAGGCAGAGAAAGGAAAGAAGCAGTGAGGAGGCATTAAAAGGACCAGAAGTTAGTTTACTTATCCTTCCTGGGTAAATTGGTTCATTCATTGTATGTTGACAGGAAGGTCTCCTCACAAGCAATCAGGCAGGTTTGAAGCTGGGGGGTACTGCTTTAAGGGTGGGGGAGGGTGCACTCTCCCCTCCTGACCGCTTCCCCCACTGGCGCTCTGGTTTTCTAAAGTCCCTAGGGGTGGCAGTGTACCTCCCTGCCGCCGCATTGCCCGTTTACCCGAACTATCTGGAAGTAGCAGATGCGCTCGTGCCTGACACGCACACCACTGTGCCCGATGTGATCGTGCGCTCGTGCCGGTGTACGCAGGCTCATCAGCTACTTCTGGATAGTTCCAGTAAATGGGGGCAATGGGGCGGCAAGGAGGTACGCTGCTGCCCTGAGGGACTTTAGAAAACTGGAGCGCCAGCGGGAGGGGTAAGTGCACCCTCCCCTCCCCTTAAAGCAGCACCCCCGCCTTCAAACTGGTGGAACCGGCTATCATTCAAACCAGTTTGGAGACTCATAAAGGGCCTCCAAATTGGTTCCGTGCACGTCCCTAGCCAGAGCGTCCAGTTTCAGATTGCAAATTTGACCTTCAGGCACATTGCCCAACATTTGCTCATGCAAGGAACTACCTGTGGGTCCTGCCAGACTGAGGCAGGGTGAAAAGTTCACAATGATCATGAGCCCATGATCCAGTGTTGCTGGGACAGTAAAGAGAGGGGTGCTTTGCAGGGCTACCCCAATATATGGCTGACTGGCAACACTGTGGTGCATAACAACAACAACAACAAAAAAAGTGGTATCGCTTTTCAGCAAAAAGTTTTCAAAGCGGTTTACATAGAGAAATAATAAATAAATTAAATAAATAAATAAAGATTGATTCTCTTCCTCCAAAGGGCTCACAATCTAAAAAGAAACATAAGATAGACATCAGCAACAGTCACTGGAGGTACTGTGCTGGGGGTGGAGAGGGCCAGTCACTCTCCCCCTGTTAAATAAAGAGAATCACCACATTAAAAAAGGTGCCTCTTTGTCCAGTTAGCAGGCTTTGGATTTCCTTTTTTCAATTGCCAAGCACAAATTTCATGAATATTTAAAATGAGGTTTTGACTATTGCTAATTTTGAAAACAAGGCCACCGAAATTGTAATAAATCAGAATGTTTGGCATTTCAGCAGTGGTGTAGCCATGCTGAAGGCGGCCCATCTACAAATTCCAGAGCACGCCACTGCCCTTTCATTTGCCACTTTGCTCCCCTTGCCACCCATTCACTCACTGCTTCTTCCCCTACCCGTTCACCACTCACTGGATTTTTGCTTGTTTTTCACTGTGGTGCAGCATTGGGGCAAGCACAGCAGCAGGGGCAAGCAATATAGGAGATGGGGGAGATAGCAAGGGGAGCCCTCCAGGGTCCCAGGGCTCGTGTTCTTAGCTCACGCATGCCCAACTGTAGTGATACTCCTGTATTTCAGCTCATTACATATACTCATAAGAGATCAGATTCTTAGTAGTAACATCTAGATCAGTGGTACCCAACCTGGGTTCCTCCAGATGTTACCCCTGCTAATTTGGCAAAGAGGCAACTTTTAACGTGGTGATTCTCTTTATTTAGCAGGGGGAGAGTAACTGGCCCTATCCACCCCCAGCACAGTACCTCCAGTGACTGTTGCTGGTGTCTATCTTATGTTTCTTTTAGTTTGTGAGCCCTTTGGGGACAGGGATCCATCTCATTTATTTATTATTTCTCTTTGTAAACTGCCCTGAGCCATTTTTGGAAGGGCAGTATAGAAACTGAATTAATGATGATGATGATGACGACGATGATGAACTACAACTCCCAGCCAACACCCCCAGGCATAATAAATTGTAGCTGGGGATGCTGGGAGTTGTAGTTCAGCAATATCTGTAGTATTCTGTATCTGTATCTTCAATATCTGTAGCATCTATAATAACCAACAGTGTTGATGATAAAATTCAGGCATCCCAGGTCCTTGGGAAGGACTCGATGTCTGGATAAAACAAACCAGTCAATAACACCTGTCTGACTGTGTAAACAAGAAATAATAATGTTGCTGAACTACAACTCCCAGCCAGAACCCCCAGGCATAATAAATTGTAGCTGGGGATGCTGGGAGTTGTAGTTCAGCAATATCTGTAGGAACCCAGGTTGGGAACCACTGATCTAGATGCTAATTCTCATTTGTATCACAGTATTAATCAAAGCCCTCCTAGTAAAGTGCATCTTTAAGTACAGCTAATTCATGGCCAATATATATTGCTTTGGATTGAAAGATGTGCTTGAGTGAGCAGAAGGTACTACTGCTCATGCAGAGTGTGTTTGTATCAGTTTTTGCTCATTCCCACTTCCCACTGAAGCTTCCCACATCATACCCCATGCTGCTCTACAGTGCTCACCAATCCTCAGGGATCTTGGGTAGGTGCCTCCAAGTATTTCATTTCTGCCTAATATGACCTTAGTTTATTTGGTCTCTACATTCCTACATATCTTCTCTCCAATGTTTGGTTTTCACTCCTAAAGAGACCCTGTCAGACCAACACAGTGTCTGTGGCTTCAATAAGACACATACCCCTTAGACAGTAGGCGCTAGTGTAATCGTCGCCAGGGTGGGGGTGGCAAGAGGCCCCCTTAAGCATACATTAGGAGGTGTTCACCTCCACTCCAGCAGCATCTGCAAGCTGCTCCAAGCCACAGTCCCACCCAGTACTCCCTGTGGTGGGGGACTGGCTCCACCACTCACTTGGCCACTGGCAGGGGCTAGACTCCACGGAAGCCAGGTGAGTGCTGGAGCTGATTCCCCACCACAGGGAGTGCCGGGCAGTGCACTGCAGCTTGGAGCAGCTTGCAGGTGCTGCCGGAGTGGAGGTTAGTACCTTCTAATGTATGCCTCTTGCTACCCCCCGGCGATGACTGCACTAGCTCCTACTGTCTAAGGGGTCTAAGGGGTATGTGTCTTATTGAAGCAATGTGTCTTGCTGCCCCTCCCCCAGTGGCACCCACACCAGCCGCTACCGTCCTTAGGATTAGTGCAATGATACATCTGGTTGAACACTGCTGCAGATTGAGGTGACCTTGTGCCTGATCCTTCCCACTAATATTTTTTCCTTCACCCTTTACTTTAGCTGAACCCTACAGAGAGGTTCAAGATCCTACACGGAATAGAGAACACTGTATCTCTCTAGTGTGATTGATTCAGTGCACCATGTGTCTATAAACTGGAGGAAGTACTAGTTCCCAAACCAATGAACATTGGATAAATCTCAAAATCAGAAGTGGCTTGTTTAGACAGCAAAAAATAAATAAATAAAAATATCATCCCCCCCCCCAGCTAGATACATTCTTGACAATGATATGGCCCACACACATTCAGCTGGTAAACCTGGCTGCTTCTGCTTCTTTTGCTTATGTGCTGCCGCCTCTCCAATCCTGCCGGCCATTTCCACAATTTATTTATTTATTTTATTTAACATATTTTTATACCGCCCAAAACTTGCATCTCTGGGTGGATAATGCCAATGTAATTTTCAGGTGAAAAGAGAACTTTACTAGCAATGTTGGAAGCACTTAACTTACTTTCCAGATCATGATGCAAATGCCTTTTTCCCCTGCCTGAAGGTTGGAGGAGCATGGCAAGGAGAGAAGCAGAAGAAGAACAATTAATCCTTTCTGTCACCAAAAGAGTATGCAGCAATGTTTTGACCAGGCTCTTAGAGTCACAAAGTGAAGGAGTATTTGTGATTCACAGCAGGCAAATTCTCTGCAGCAAAATTAGCTATTCATCTCCATTCTTCTGTATATAAATGAGCAAACAGGTTATAGCTGAACTGTGTGCCTCTACAGCCTGTTAAATCATTCTGAATTCCGGACTCCACTGAGCCTGCCAGGAGTAAAGCAGCATCCACCTTAGCTGTCAGTAATCACTAATGTTGAGTGTTCAAAGGGTCTCATTATAAATGCGTGATAAAATAACCATCTCAACATCAGATACAAAGATGTGTGATTATTTTTATGACTGCATTTTCAAGAGTTATTTGTTTATAGAATAAATCATGAGGCTCAGAGGCAACAACCCTATTCTAATATGGCATCTACAGTAGTTACTGGGAATGTTTAATGCAATTATATTCAGGTTATCCTGATACCACATCTGAAAAACACTGTACTTGGTATTAAGTAAATATTGGAGAGACAGCATGGTGTAGTGGTTAGAATGCTGGACTAGGACCGGGGAGATCTGAGTTCAAATCCCCATTCAGCCATGATACTTGCTGGGTGACTCTGGACCAGTCCCCTCTCTCTCAGCCTAACCTACAACACAGGGTTGTTGTGAGGATAAACTTAAGTATGTAATACACTGCTCTGGGCTACTTGGACTCCGCTCTGGGCTCCTTTTTACATAAAATGTAAAAATAAATAAAAATATTGCCCCTTCCTTTTCAATTTATTGGCAAGGGGCTTGTATTTGATTAGTCACAAACTTCAGACAGAAGACATAATTTTCAATATTACTTAAATGTAGAATGTATGGAGTGTTGCTACTGCACTAGAAACAAAGGAGCAGAAAATATGAGGCAAAGCAGGTAAAAGTGCAGGCAACTGTCAGAGCAGAGAATATGTATCTTCCACTGGGATGCACTATTTCAGTTGCAGGTACAAAAATGTATTTTGAATGTTCTCTCATCCTATAAAAAGTCCACGGCAAAAACCCCTTTTGAAACGGAAGAGACTTTTAAAAGCAATTTGTAAAATGGCATGCAAGTCCTGCAGTTCAAAATTAAAAACCAAATAAACCCCACAAAGATCACACTGGACATGCTCAAGTTCTCAGGTCTATCTGTAATACCTCTTTGGAACCCTGCCCTTGAATATACAAAATTAGGGGGAAAGATTCTAACAGCCTCCTTTCTGACATACTGTTTTTCTATGTACCTGAAAGTAGGGATGTGTGAATAGGTTCAGAACTGAACCTGAATAGGTTCAGAACCGAACCTGTTTTGCATCTAACCTGTTTGGTTCGATGGTTCAACGTCAAACCGAAACTCCCCCTGGTTTGGTTCAGCATTAAGCTGAATCCCCTGACCTGTTCAGGGGGTCTGAAGTTTAATTTTAAAAAATCAACTTGCCCCTCAGAGGGGTTTCTCCAAGACTTGGCCTCCATTACTGCCAAAATAGCCTGGTTTGGATGGTCTTTGGCCATTCTGGTGGTGGCCATTTTGGAGGCTGCCACACATGCCCAATGGGCCTCTGCATGGCTGGTTCATGACTACACAGAGGCCCATAGTTTAATAGCCTTATGTTAAATATTTTGTTAACAGCCTTGAGATTGTTTTTAATGAAAGACAGTATAAAAATTTAACAATAAATACATACATAAAATTAAATTAATGCATATCATACTTTCAAAAGCCAACACTGATAACTGAAATTTGTACCACCACGTCAAAAAGAAAGTATGTTTTTTAAAACATTCTTTTTCTTTTATATTTGACTTCTTATTCTATGTCACATTTTATTATGTATATCAGACACAAATTCTCTCTCCCAGCAAGACAACAAGAGTAGGGCAATCAGAGTACCTGGTCCAGCAGGTTCAAGCTGGTCAGGCTTGCTTGCTTGCTTGCTTGCTTGCTTATTTATTTATTTATTTATTTATTTATTTATTTATTTATTTATTTAATATACCACTTTTCCTAAAGTGGCTTAGTGTGGTTTACATTAAAATAAAAACCAATTAAAACAGATTAAAATTATAATTAAAACAAGATAACATTAGAACTAGATATCATATAATTATAAATGGATATCATATAATAGACATGAAAAGAACGTGCAATATATTTATAGTAGTTAAAATAATATTAAGCTATGTAAGCCAGAATCCAGGTGTCAGCACTTTATTTGGACACCAAAAAATGGCATTATGCAAATCTAGATGAAGTTAACTGACTTGTTATTACTGCTTTTATTTGTGCAATTTTGTAAACCTCCAAAATGCCAGTAAAATATTGCTGATGCACTGAACTTCTTGCCCATACATTTATAGCACATTTTAATGCTTTCACTTTAATAAGATTGCAGGTGGAGCTTTCTTCTTGAAAGAGAATTGTTGATTTTTTTTACTTGACAATTTCTTCCCATAAATAAATGAGAAACTACATTTCTGCAGCTGCCTTCCAATGGTGGTAAAATGGCTTTTTGGCAGAGCTGTCATCCATCATATTGTAACACTCTGCATTTAGCAAGGACTATTTATAGTGTGTCTATGCCAAAGCAATTTTTCAGAGCATGCACCAACTTGAGCAATGTTATTGGACAAATCCATTGGTCCAAATGTAAATTGACAATTACCTGTAACTGGAATTTACCTTGTGTAAAATAATGATCCTTCCTTTTATAGGAGTGTTCAATAATAGTTACATTTTCAAGGAGATTACTGTAGATACCTAACTGTAGGAAAGGATTCTAAAATAATCCTAAATATTGTAGGATAAGAAAAGAGAAGATAGTTAAAATGTGACATAAATAGTACATAGAGTCTACTCCAACAGCTTTTGAATACTGTTATTTTCTTTTTACAGAATTGCAGCCTAGTAGTTTACAATGGGGAACAAATAATTAATGATTTATTTCTTAGGACCCCTCCCGTACCATCACACACACACACACACACACTTACACACTTTATTTATTTATTTTACACACACACACACACACACACACACACACACACACCCTTTATTTATTTATTTTACAGAGGAGGAGTAAAACTGAATCTCAGCACAGATTTTTCAAACTACATATGTTTGTTGCAATCCTGTACCTTCACATTTTAACCTTAACTTCCCAAGGATGTCACTGGCTAGTTCTATGCCATACATGCTGCATTTTGGCAGGCAGCTTACATTAAATGGAGACCCTTTTGTGCTTCATGTTAGAGTTTGGCCATATTTCAGGGGAGTGGAAATTAGAACTGTTCTGATCAGGAAAATCTAAACTGGGGCCTGTCAGGACCTGAAGTTGTGACTAGGAGATTAGTGTTTAAAATATATAGATGTCAAAATAATGTTTGTGAACCTTTGATTTGTTTAAACCCTTTATTTATTTATTATGCTGTCAGCACCAAATTAAATCCTAATTTGGGCTTCTAACACTAACTTTGGTATTGAGCCCGAGTGGTAACATGAGGAGAAGTAAGCAGACACAGTTGAAACAGTTTTAAAGTTCCAAACCAAATAAAATAACTTTATTCTTGTACAATAGCTACAGTGGTTTCTTGCTCACTACAATGTAGAGTCAAATGCCTAATTGTTTCTGAGACAAAGTAACAACCTTGGAATTGGCAAGTCTGTACACCGTCTCTTACATTTCAAATTTATATCCAAACTCAGATACTCTTATAAGATTGTTTCAGTACATCAGCAAAGGCTTTACTTTCAAATCACTGAGGTGACTGTTTAGAAATAACAGGCGATCTTCCCCCCGCTTACCTTGGGGCGCTGGTCCATGGCCTTCTGTCTCGGGTGTGTGTGTGTGGCTCCAAATGTCATGTGGGGCCTCCCAGAAGCCTGCCACCCCCTCATGCCCACCCTGCAGCTGCCCTGTGCCCTGGCAGGGGTGGTGATGAGAGCAGGAGTGAGTGAGAGAGCCAAGCAGCCTGAGTTGATTCTCTACTGCTGGGCTATAGCAAGCAAGGGCCACAGCGTGCCTGCACAGTGCAAGTCAAGAAGCATGTGATGCACGCACAGGGCATCGTACAAGCCAGGCAGGCAAGGCACAAGGGAGGGAGTGGAGCGGAGCATACTGTGAAGGAGGGATTGCAATTTCTTCAAGAAAAAGAAGGCAAAGGGGAAGAGTTTTAACTTTCATGTGCACATAGAGAATGGAGAGCACCTTCGTGGAGACTGGGTCTCTGTGTGTCTGTTTTCTGTGTGAGTGCATGCCTGTTCCATGCTTGCTGAGCTCTGCAAAAGTCCTGAAAAACTAAAAGCATGAGGGACGCAGGGATGCCTTCCAAGTGCTTGGCTATGTCAATGGAGAGAGTGCAAAGGAGAGAGAGAGAGTGAGGCGAGGGAGTTGGGCAAAGAATATTTTGTTTGGTCTCATTTATTGTAAACTGTAGGCAAAGCAAAATAGCTCCAACTTCTTTCCTGCTTTTCTGAATGGTGGGTTGCAGAAGCCACTCAGATCCCGATGAAAGTAGCTGGTGGAGTCTGCTCAACCCCAGGAAGATCATCCCTGGCTTGGAGGGGAAAGAAAGATGGAGGAGGGGGGATAAAGAGGAGGAGAATAATTTTCTCTGTTCTTCCCCCTCAACCAGAGCTGTCTAGTGGAGAAACGGCAAGGAACCCTGTGAGCTCCCTTTCCCCTCCTGAGATCTGAGACCTCTTTAGATGTCTCTCACTGCAGCCAGTGCATAAACCCAAGTGCATATCAGTGCTACACCACAGGCTTAAACAGTTATTTGCTCTCCCCAAGTAATGTTGGAAGTTGTAGTTCTGTGAGGAGGAGCTTGGGCTCTCTAACACAGAGTTGTCAACACACTCACAAAACTTCAATTCCAAGGGTTTTTTGTGGAGCACCCCATGACAGCTATCCTGGTATAAAACCTTTATATTTTGTTTGTAAATTGGCTACATTTCACAGTTTGTTTATAGGCATAACCAAAGTGGCTGTGGTGAGCATATCTGGGCCAAACTGTGATAATGGTGAACTGGCTGTATGACTGTGCCCCACTGCCCGGTGGTGTGGGTGCAACCTTACTGATTTATTTGCATTAACAACTAGATTCCCAAGCTGCTGCCTCATTGCAATTTACTGAGGGGCCGTTTGGATCAGGATTGTATGGTAGGAGAAAGAGGGGAGAGTGGCAGGCAGAATTGTCTATCATGCATGTAGGTCTGTGGGAAATACATAACCAGAATCCCTTCTAAAAATACAAGAGAGAGAGAGGGAGAGGGAGGGAGGGAGGGAGGGAGGGAGAGTGAGTTTCCAGCTTTCTCTGAACATACTCTGTTGTAAAAAGTGCATTCAGCTAATTTAAGTGACAGGGTTTGCCATGCAAAATGTTCTAGTGTAAACATGTTCTGGTGTAAGAAATACTGTAGTGCATTGCAGCTTATTTTGCGTCAGGAGGTGGTTCATGGGAGGGTGGCCTCCAAAGGCCTTTAGGTCCAGGCTCCAAAACTGCCTTGGTGCACCATTGGAAATAACAAGCTTCTTGAGACTTTCAACACCTTTACTGGACTACAACCTCCCTGGCTGTATATCTTCTGTAATCAACCATACACTCCCAGTGTTACCTGTGAATCTAAGCATTTCGTATTGATCTTAGGATATATAGTTAATGGAGAACTGAGCTCTTGCTACACCATTTTGATGGTAGCTGAAGAGAGCAAGAGTCCCCTCCATCTTGTATTCCTGAATGTATGTCAGTGGGAAAGAATCTGCTTAGTATGCTTTGGTTCTCATACTAAGCAGACCTTGTAACTTGCAACACAATATGTATTCTCTATGCCTTGCTTTGTTCTGGCCCGCTGGTCAGGAGAGGTGATGATGCTGGTATCTGAACTGCCTCCTAGAGGCTGCATAAGCACTCTGGTAGGATTGGTAGGATTGTAAGCCTGTTGGCCTAATATGGAGTTGTACTGCCGGACTACCTGGCTAGCTTGTTGTGAATGATGATGTATTCAGATGTATCAATTGTTGTATAAAAGCTTTGGACGGACACCATCTTGGGTCCGTCTTGTCTTTGAGAGCTATCCCCTAGACCAGGGATTCTCAACATTGGGTCCTCAGATGTTTTTGGACTTCAACTCCCATAATCCCCAGTCAAAGGCCACTGGGACTGGGGATTATGGGAGCTGAAGTCCAAAAACATCTGGGAACCCAACGTTGAGAATCCCTGCCCTAGACGGCCACTTTGTTAACTCTGCAGAATTCAATAAAACTTCTTTGAACTATAAAGTTTTCTCCTCCTTGGTACGTACAAAATTGGCTACCAAGTAGATAGTAACCCGTTGGTTAACACCAGCACTTACATTTGAAAGTCAAGCATGCTTTACAGCGGTCATGCCTGGTGTGTAAAACCTACCCACCAACCTCCCAATTCCATTCTCAGTCCTGCCTAGAGATCGTAACCAGAGATCCTATCTGTAGCCCTAACCATCCCTATCTCTGGCTCATCCAAGCGCTATCGGAACCTGTCAGTTAACTCCAACTGAATTTTATAGCCACCTGTTCATTCCATTCCATCGCCCCTCCCTTAGGAATTCTCTCCAGAGGAGGTTCCTAAGTTTAAATTCCTCTTGATTGACAGTGTTTTTTTAGCCAGTCACCAAAGGGCTAGTTTGGGTGATACTTCCTCTCCCACTAGCCCACATCATATAATTAAGAAGGGGTGTGGGGAATGTGCTGAGAGTGTGCTTATCTTGACATTCTCCTGATGCATTCCTTTATCACATGGGGGGGGGCACAGAGTTTGTCCAAAAGCTATTTAAACCAGGTGTAGAACCACCTTCCTGCACAGTAAAGGAGCATATATGTTAAGACAGGCGTGCTCTTGGCATATCTCCCTTACTAATTGCATAGGCCAGCTTGTGGGGTGGGGTGGGGTGGGGATATCATCTGAACTGGCCCATCTGTGGTGGGGGATTAGATTTTGTTGCAAGTTGTTAATTCATTTAGCCTTTAAAGTTTGTAGTTTTTGCTAGGAAGCCTATCCTACACAAATGGCAGATGGGATTAACATTAAACAGACAACGTGTTACATATACCTTGCTGATGTTTTTCAGGCCACCGGTAATTGGAAAGCCCAAATTAAACACTTTATAGGGAGAGGAGTGTTAGTGCTACACATATTTTTTTTTAGATCTGCTGAGGGTCATTACATTCCCTCAGTTATTATGGTTTTTGATGCAAAGGTCCAACTATCGTATGGCTCCAAGCTATGCATTTACCAAGACTTCCATCCCTTGAAAGAGGTACAGTCAAAATTCCTCAGATCGATTTTCACTGTTGCACGATGTGTGCCAAATGCTATTTTGCAGTTAGAGGTGGGTCTGTGGTGAGTTGAGGCTCAGGCCTGGCTCCATCTTTTCAACGTGATGATTTGGCTGAAGTTAACTTTCTTTCTGTTAGTTCTGGCCCCTTGAAATTAGTTAATGTTTTCCATTCTGATTGAAGGAAAGCTCTTGCTGAAAAGCCTCTGACTTTCTATTGTTTTTTTGGTATCACTGGGCTATGAGATTGTCAAACCATTGCTTAGACAACATGTTTATGATATGGAGAGCCAAAAAGACCTGAGCTTGATTCTCAAATACGCCAGATTGGGAACCAAGGGTTGAATTAAAGCCAGCTAATTATTTTACTAACCTTATGATCCCAAAGCAGCATAGAGCACTCACAATGGCTCGTTTTCATGTGCTCCCTTGGCTATATTGCAAGATAGGTAACGAAATATCTTGTATTAGCTTAACACAGGCACAGCATCTGTGCACTAGTACTCTCATCCCCTGCCAAAGTCCCCTCACCTCAGAGATCTTTCCACCCTCACCTGAGTCACGCTCCTGTTCCTCCTCCTCCATCCCGTTGCTTCAATTCCCCTCACCCCTCTTGGTCACTCCTCTATCCATTGCTTCATCCCCCTCACCCCTCTTGGTCACAGTTGCGGCATTGCTGCCACCGACTGGCCAAGCCACAGCCCCCTGAGACCTCACCACCCTAACCCAAGCCCCGCTCCTGCTCCTCTCCGCAGAAGCAGCCACCAATTTGGCCACTCATTCCCATCAGGACATGGGCCTGTCCCTCAGCTGCCTGTCTGCCTCCTCCAATGGCCTTGGTAGCCCTGAGGAGGAGCAGTGGCGGTGGTTGGTCAGGCCCTTCCTTGCTGCTGCCATGGCTACTTATTTCCCTCAGGCCATTGACAGTCCTGAGTCTGTCCATCGCCCTTCCTTCTTTCCTCTCTTCCCCTGACTTTCTTCCCCTCCCTCCCTCCCTGAGAAAACTGATCTTGTTCATCTTATTTCCTCATCTAATTTGCACAGTGGCAGTCTCTTACTCATGAAGGGACTCTTTCCTCCCTCATGACCCCTCTCTTTGCAGACCCCTGCCCACTATGTATATGGAAGATATATATAATATTAATTCTCATAGACGTGCCTCTGTGGGGATGTGTCCCGGCAACCCAGTGGATTGGCTGGGCAGTGGTTGGCCACGTAGGGAAGTGGCCGCTTGGGGAGGAAAGGAAAAGAAGGGAAGCGGGCAAGCGGAGAGGAGAACTGAATGGACTGGGGCAGAGGGGAGGGGGGAAGCTGTGGGGAGAGAAAGCGGTGGATCCTGGCTGGGCAGAGACACAGAAATGGCTGGCTGCTTTGTAAAATGCTTGCTAGAGGGAGGGCCATGCAGGAAGGAGCCAGCTGAATGCTTGGCTGCCTGACACTAGGGACTGGAGGAAGGAGGAGGTGGCAATGGCCAGTGGGGAAAACACAAGCAGGCTAAAAAGCGGGGGGGGGACACGAATGAGAGAGACAAAATGAGAGAGAAAGAGGGGGAAATGGAGGGAGCAAGCTGGAGCATAAGGCTTGGGGGTAGGCAACTGGGGCAGAAGGCTTGGGGGAGGGGATGGGCAGAAGGCTGAGGGAGGGGACTGAGGCAGAAGGCTGGGGGGAGGTGACTGGGGCAGAAGCCTGGAGGGGAGCAGACTGGGGCAGAAGATGGAGGGATGTACTGCGGATGCAAGCGGCGGACCGCGGAGCCGGTACTTGGCCCAGCGGCGGGCCTGCCAGGCGGCGGGCCTGGCTCACCTGCAGAAGCCAGGTGGCAGCGGGCCATGGAGGTCAGGCGGCGGCTGTGGGCCTGGCTTGCCCGTGGAGGCAAGGCGCCTGTGGGAGGCTGGGGCAGGAGGGAACCGGGCAGCGAAACTTTCCCTGCCACCCAGGAGGAGGAGCAGCAGAGGCAGGGCCCTTTTCGGCCGCCTGCCGCCCACCCCCCAGTAAGGCCTGTGGCAGCAGAGGTAAAGAACTCAGTGTGGGGACGGGGAGGGCAAGAGAGAGTGGGGGAGGGGGAGGAGGGAGGGCAGGAGAGAGTGGGGCAGGAGGGGGAGAGAGGGCAGGAGAGAGTGGGGCAGGAGGGAGGGCGGGAAAGCGAGCCCCAAAGAGCGCACAGATGCTCTGTGCGGGTTGGCTAGTGTGTGTGTGTGTGTGTGTGTGTGTGTGTGTGTGTGTGTGTGTATATATATTTTTTTTTCTCATTCTTCTCTCCTCTACAATCAAGTACATCTTCCAACCAGTAATAGTTGCATTCCAACTGTCCTTAACCATCACAGGCTCCTCCTCCCTATCTCCATTTGGAATCCCCACTGCCCAATCACCACGGTGCTTCTGCTTTGTTACGTCAGATTGGTAAAGCACTGTGTGGGTGAGACTTGCCATGTATGTCCTTAACTTACTTACTTGCTTAATTTATTTATATCAATTGATATGAAACAAACTTGCCTATGTAAAGATTTAGAGGTTGAGATGGTTGCTTCTGTACTGCCCCATTTATTGGGACATACGCCATGAGTTATTTTTATCCTTTTAAAATGAAATATCCAGACAGATCAACTGATTTTTATGTCTTGTGGCTCCTTTGTTTCTTATAAAGTTGCCAGGATCTGTGTAGCAGCCTGCAGTATATGTCAATAGTTTAATAAGAATTAAAACATTAATATATTCAATTTTAAGATGGCTGCTTAATTATCAAATATTAGTGCTGGTTTTATATTGTTTGTTTTATATTGTTTTATTTTGTTTTGTCCTGTTCTTTGTTTGATGTTTGATGATATTTAAGGCTGGTCATTGACCATAATAAAGCTTATATGTGGGTTCTCCCTGTTTTAGGTGTGACTTTAAAGACATTTAGCCCGCGTGCTAAACAACATAGGCTTTGTTTCTGTGGCAGTGATGCATGGTCCAAACAGGAGCAGTGAGGGCATTCAGATGCTACATGCATAGGGGAAAGAGCCACTTAAATATGCCAGTAAGTGGAACACTTACACAGCTAATACTTTTTGGGAGATTCAACAAACAGATTCTCTCAAATTCAAAGCAGTGATGTGAATGCACATACAATCTGAGCCTAATGGATGAATGTGCCACCTACTTGTGAATGTGTTTAAAAATAATTGAGATTATAGAGTTTAAACAGGTTCATAGGGCACATGATTGCAGACCACATTATCAGGTTTACATTTAAAATGTATACATAAACATACCTGCCAACATGTCCCTATTTTCCCATTCACCTGAAGGTAGATATGGCAGGTAGATTTGCATAAATAATTAAATATATATTTTCATTAGAAAGTAAAGGCATAGTTCTTCTTCTGAACCTCTCTCATTATAAGATGCAATCACTATTATAGTGCATTCTGTCTGTGTCCTAAAATAAAACACAAACCTGGATTTTAATTATGGAAAACTGATTAAGCCCCTTGAGGAAGCATATCTACATAACTGTCCGCCTTGTTCTCATTTGTAATCCCAGCTAATTACTTCCCTTGTCAGAAAATATTTTCTGTAGTCCAAAGATACAGAGGGGAAACTTCAATATATTTCCTTGTGTATGTTGTAGCTACTGCTAGAAGCACAATAAATGTGAAATACTGTACCTTTTCATTGTCAACTGGTTTCTTACCCTACATGCCTAATCTCCATAGCCATGGTAAAATTTAATTGGAAAAAAACATATACTGCAGTGTTTATAAACTACTAAAAATTCTGCTCAATAAAACTTGGAAAACAAACTGTAATCTATCTAAAGTAATGGCTGCTGTCAGGATCTTCAAAACAATTTTTAATTTACTTATTTATTAAAAAGTTTATATACCACATCTCTGTCTTGAACAAGGCAACCACTGCTGTGCAGAACAAAAAAAATAAACAAATCAGTTTTAAAAAACCCAATAATAAACAAAACTAATCTCTGCTAATAGGGATGTGCAAGCCAGCTTGAGGGTTCGCAATTGAGCTGGACTGGGCCTGGGTCAGCTCAAGGTCGAGCTGAACCCGCTGGGCCAGTCTGGGGGTCGGGTCAGTTTAAAAAATGGTAGACTTACTGCCATTGTGGGGATTTGGGGAGTGCTGCAGCAGCCGTGGGTAGGTCTACTGAGGTCCCCCCTCCCCCCACCAGCCTCCCCCCCAGTCTCAAATGGCAATTTTTGGGCCATTTTTGGTCTGTTGCAGACCTCTCTTCGCTGCTGGTGGTGATTCTAGAGGCTGCTGCACATGCACACTGGTCATCTGTGTGGCATGACCTGACCATGCAAATGGCCAGTATGCATGCACAGCAGCCTCCAAAATGGCCACTGCCAGCACAGAGAGGCCTGGAACGGGGAACCTCACAAGACCCCCTGTGGCTGCGGTAGCACCCCCAAAGCACCCACAATGGTGGTATGTCTGCCATTTTTTTTAGTTAACAATTTTTTTTCCATTCCTTCTTCTGCCCGAGCCGGGCCTGGCTCTAATGTGTACAGAAGCAGACTGGACCCGGTTCATTTCCAGATTTATTTATTTATTTATCTCAAATTTGTACACCTCCCCAAACCTTCGTCTCTGGGTGTTTAACAATGCATAAAACCAGTTAAAAACATATACAAAAAACTTAAAACAATTTAACAATTTAAAAATAAACCAGAGATTAAAACACCCCAAATTTAGGAATTTAGGAATTCTATTCAAACTGAACTGGGTTTTCCGTGGGGTTTGGTTTTTTTTGCACACCCTTATCTGCTAACTGTGTTAAGAGGCACCTTTTAAAGTGGTAACTTTCTATTTAGCAGGGGGAGAGCAACTATCTCTATTCAGTCCCAGCACAGCATCTGTCCAGTGGCTATTGCTGCTGTCTGCTTAAAACGAATTAAATTGTGAACCCTTTTGGAAAATGAAATGAGGGTTTCACCTCATTCCTTTTGCTGTGTAAACCACTTTTATTGTTGTTGAAAAGCAACACATACCCAATTTTTGTGAAAAAACCCTGATCATTATCATAAAATGCCTATCTATTGAAATACTTAGAGTCTTCATGAACAGCATTTATAAAAGCAGTAGCTGATGTCCTTACTAAATACTTGAAGGAAGTCCTATTGAAATTAAGTACTCCTTTAGAACAATTCCTGAGTAGTAGTGCATAGTATCTTAATCTAGATGTCAGCCACTGATAATACAGACGTAGTTAGTGTGCAAATTTTGACCAATACAATATAATTCTCATTAACTAAAAAAACAGACTGTTTTCAATATTTCTTCACACCCATTGCTAAGAAGAGTGTATTCATGCACATAGAAGGCTTTAGATCTTGCCACAATTTAGCAACAGCCACTCATAACTCCTTTTGTTTGTATTCTAGCAGAAAGACATAGACTCAGAGATGAAAACGGTCAGCTGGCGGGATTATCAGAGGAATATAGCAAGCTGCCTTATGTGGAGTCAGACCATTGGTCCATCTAGCTCAGTATTGTCTACACAGACTCCATGGATACAGGCAGAAGTCTCTTTCAGCCCTATCTTGGAGATGCGAGGGAGTGAACTTGGAACCTTCTGCATGCAAGCATGCAGGTGCTCTTCCCAGAGCAGCCCCATCCCCTAAGGGCAATATCTTACAGTGTACAAATGTAGACTCCCATTCAAATGCAAACCAGGGAGGACCCTGTTTAGCAAACACTTGCTATTACAAGACCAGCTCTACTCTCATGGACTGTGGTCAGTTTTACCAATTTGCCAGATTCATGAGTGCTGGAGGAATAATACCATAACACAGGGGCGTAACTATAAAAGGGTAAGGGGACACTGTTGTCTTGGGGCCCCCTGCCTCGGAGACCCCCTGAGACATGTCTCCCCCACCCAACACCCACCTGAGCTTCCTTGAATAATTAAAAAAAATTAGAAGGCAGTGATGGGGGGCCCATTTTAAAATTTTGTCTCTGGGCCCACTCCAACCTCGTTATGCCCCTGTCATAACGTGAACCACCAGGTCACCAATGTTGACTATGAATCTACTTCTCGTGAATGCCTACTAAATCTCCACAAAACACAATCCATTTCTAAAATGAATACACCACCTCCCACTACTTAAATGAATTGGCTATAAAAACATATACACTACCTTTTCTTAAAGAAACTGGTTGAGAAATTATGATTCTTATTTAACATAACTTGTTCATAATGAAGTCAGAGTACAAATCACTTTTTGCTGACTTTGATTCTGTAAGCAAATCATAACTCAATGAAGCACTGGTCTATAGATGCTTTAGCAAAGTAAAGGTAAAGTGTGCCATCAAGTCAGTGTCGACTCTTGGTGACCACAGAGCCCTGTGGTTGTCTTTGGTAGAACACAGGAGGGGTTTACGATTGCCAACTCCCCCGCAGTATGAGATGATGCCTTTCAGCATCTTTCCAATATCTGCCAGATATAGGTGTTTCCCATAGTCTGGGAAACATACCAGTGGGGTTTCGAACCGGCAACCTCTGGCTTGCTAATCAAGTCATTTCCCCGTAGTGCCATTAAGTGGCTCCAGATGCCTTAGCAGAGGCATCATATTTATTCAGCACATCATTTGCCTGCTCCAGGTGGTTTCAGTACATACAGTCTCCCTTAATTCTTCCAAAACTACTACAGCAAGAACTCCTCATTTACCCCAAGATAACAGGAAGCTTATATGTGCAGCTTCATTTAATCATCTCTCTTGTACATGCTATGCTCCTGTGTGTACTCATTTAAGTGCTGCTGTTGTCACCCATGTCAAATGTTGTTGAAATCCTCCTATAAGTTTCCACCCATCCATTAAGATCCTTGGGAGAGGCCTTGGAGGTTAGACTGGCTGGCATGCATAACCAGATGATTAGATGAAGCCCTTTTTGGTGGTGGCATCCAGGCCCTGGAACTCCCTTCAGAAGGAAATCCATATTGTCCACTCTCTCCATACTTCAGGTGCTTGTTAAAAACATGCCTCTTTAGGTTGGCTTTTGGTGTTACAGTGAGCTGAGTGGGCCAGTCTTCTGTAAAAACTGAAACTGATTCTGGCTGACATGTTCTGCTGCGAAACACAAGCGGGGCAGATCCACCCACGCTGCTACAGGACTCTTCACACACATGGAGATGATGCTGCACAAGGAGAGTGTTTTGGTACAGCTTGAACTATCACAGTTGTGTGCTACTTCCATTATTCACATTGCTGCACAACTTGTGATCACGCAAGGGTGAGCTGTTCCAGAACAGCTTTCTTGTGCAGCAGTATCACCATGTGTGTTAGAAACCTGCTGTTGTGCAGATGGGTCTGCACCATCTGCGTTTCACAGAGGAACATGTAAGCTGATATATTTTAGTGTCTGGCTCTGTACCTATTTGTTTTGCTGTATGTTTGTTTATGGGATTTTAACTCAGTTGTTGAAACCTCCTGCTTTGAGGGTTTGGCAATAAGAAATTTAAAAGATAAATATATTCATGCAGAGATCTGACTAGTGAGTCATCGCTCAATAATTAGCATCTGCAAGAACCAAGTTCACTGAAAACAATTCTTTTAGAAATGAAGTGATGTTATATGAAAGCTCTGTTCCTATCCCTGGAGTGTCCCCAAATATTAGCACCAGAATAATGTAAAGAGATAGGAAGGCAAATCTCCATTACAAATTGCATGTTGCCCTGATTCCACTAAGATAGACATGCCCCTAAAAGCATCCTGTCCTGTGACTTTTGTTTATCCTGTTTGGCCTGTAAATTCTTTAAAACCTTAAGGGTTCATCTACCCAATAATAAACATAATGAGGGCGTCAGCTTTAGAAACATCCAAGTCATGCACAGAACATATACACTATTCTAAGAAAATTACTGATTAGAACATCCATGTTCTTACTGACTATGCATTTTCTTTACAGTCCAACACATTATGAAAAGATCTGTAAAGAATTACACATTCACTTTGAACAACATGCAGGGTATAGCATTCTTGCTCAAAGAACAACTTGACTAAAATGCAGCGTCTGAACAATGCTAATATTCCCTACCTGTGTAAACCAGCCCTGGGGATACTTGACAAGTCAGTGTTGTAGTCCTTAATTAGCAATGGTAGATTCCCCTGATTCTGTGAACAAGTCCCAAAGTAGCAAAAAACAATGAAATCAACACTTTGGCTTGCTACTAGGAAAAGGAAGTGATGTATATACTCACAGAACAACAAGGATGCACTGTGCTGGAAACTGTAAGTAAATCGGAGTCAAAGATCTTGACCTTCTCACTTGTCCACTATTTATTTTGATACATAAACTGATGCATGTTTGTGAGCCTCAGTGCTGAATACTGTAGTTATTATTACAGTAGTTGTTAGAGAGTAGAGCCTATTGGTGACATGTCATTAATGTAAATGATGGGTTTTGGCTCTCTAGGAGCTAAAAGGAAGCAGTTATAAAAATAAAATTTGTAATAAAGGGGAAAAAAGAACTCATTCAGATGAGGCTTTAGTTATTACATAGTTTCCTCAAGATACTTCAGGGAACACAATGCAGAACCAACTAAAGAGATAAAACAAATACTATAACTGGTGGCTTTTTTGTGATGGTGTGCACTGGTACTGAGTACCAGCCTCTTTTTCCAGCCGGGATTGCAGCACCTAGCAGGGCTTTGTCTTCGTTCCCTGCAGGGAGGCAGGGGAGGAGGAGAAAACCCTGCCCAGCTGGGAAATGAGTTTTGAAGCACTGTTCTGGGTGCTTCCGGAGCTTGGCCACACCCCATTTGTGTGTGATGGACCCGTCACACACAGAGGGGGCACCTTTTCCTGCAAGGAACGAAGACAAAGCCCACAAAGCCCTGCCAGGTACTGCGATCCCAGTTGGGAAATGAGATGTAAAGTGCTGCACCAGGCACTTCCAATGCATGGCCACACACCCTTTGCATGCAAAAGGCCGTGAGTGGGCTAGCGAATGTTGGGGCACCAAAGCTGCTTATGGAATTAGTATCTCTCTGAGTGCTTACATCCAGGAGGAGTGTGCAACCACCAAGGGAAAACTAGACATTGGGTTATGTGGCTAATGCAAGGCATACTGCAATTTCCTGCACCTACTGATGATTGTCTGAGGTATTTCATGTATTAATTGGATATACACACACACCAAGAGAAAAGTATCAGCACTTTTTAAACACACACACACACACTAACAAAGGCATTGTTTTATTACAAAGCAGACCTACGGGCTATACTGTGACACTAAACTCTAGAACGGGATAGCCCAGAGCAGAGGGAGCAGCACAAAGCTGCTGTGTCCGAAGGGACAGAGCACCCAATGCAGAAGATTTTGTGCACAGTTCCTCCCAAATGATTATTATTATCATCCAAATTTCAGATTCACGTGAGCTAGCAGTGCATTATTATTGTTACTAATTCAATTTCATTATTTAGATCTTAGCACACTCCACCCTTCATTTTCAAGCCTGAAGTCAGACAAAAGCATCTCACTCTTCCTACAACATAACCTATTATGGTTATCCTCTTACCCAGGAAGGGTATCCAAGGCTGAGATCTGGCTCTTTACTCTCTCAATACGCCTGTGATGCTCTGATGTTTAATTAATGTTTTGGATGTCCTGATCTTTCTGTTCACAGCTCATTTCATCTCAAGTCTAAGAGTTCACTCCCAGGGGACTAAGAGCCTGAGCCTCAGAAATGAAACAGGAAACCATCTAGGATTAGGACATAGCATTGTTTGGGCCTTTGATAAGTCTGAGAGGTTGGAAAAAGACTGGGAAAGCTTATGCAGCCCAGGCACTTAAGCAGCTTCAGTACACAGACACCAGGAACAGATGCACTGAAAGGGAGATGATGCCGCACATATCCCTCCCTTTGTACTCCCCCCACCCTTCTATTCCCCTGGTTTGAACCTTATTTCTTTTGCATTCTTATATTGTGAGGCTTTTAGGCCGTCTGCTTTGAGTGGAGATCTGTTTTATATTCATAGTGAATAAACAGCCTTGGGCAATTCATTGTACTCTAGTCCATACCTCTGGACTCCCAGATCTTGAATTCAGAGATAGTGCTTTGAAAATGAAGAGCAGTTGGGTACATAATGAGGGATATCAAAACTGGAATTTAACATGCTGCTTTACTTGATATACAACCCAGTCTATTCCTTGCTTGAAGCCACTCCTGGTTGCTCTGACAATAACCTGTCAGACCAATAACCTGTCAGACCAAGGAACAGAAGAGGCTGTGTCATTTTAGTGAAAACGTATGCAGACAAGGAGAGCTGAATTTCCACAAAGCTTTCTGATTCCTCAGAGGTGTTTGTGTCTCCTTCTGGTTTGTGGCTAGTGTCATTATAGGAAAAATAAAGGCCATGTCATTCCGGAGAGGGCCTCCACATCATACATTGGTAGAAAGTTGCAGGAGAGTAACAGCAGGAGAGAGGGCATGCCCTCACCTCCTGCCTGTGGCTTCCAGCGGCATCTGGTGGGCCACTGTGTGAAACAGGATGCTGGATTAGATGGGCCTTGGGCCTGATCCAGCAGGGCTAATCTTATGTTATGTTCTAAAGGGTGCAACAAAGTGAGTAAGGTTCATTTTAGAATATAAACTGATGACAATAGATTTTTTTTAAAAAAGCAAGCACCCATGAGCTTCCCATACATGCTATACACACATGATATTTACATTGTATACAGTCATTACCCCATGATCGTCTCACATGGGTATTGCAAGCTGCTCAAATAACAAATTGGCAAAATTATTTTACATAGACAACAGAACTAATTTCAGAAGTTGGTACACTTTGCAGTGTGATATCTCTCTCTATAGGAAATAGTGCTGGTTAGAGTGACAAGAAAATCACATAAATCAGTGGCTCCTATCACCTCTCCTACTACAATCTCCAAATCAGCTTGAAACTTAAACTGGAGGCCTGCATTTCTATCTGCACCCCACTCCAAACTGATACTTCTTGCAGAACTGTTTTCCAGCTCCAGCCAACTATGACAAAAGAGCATATCTTAGCCTTGTGCCTGGCAGTTGCTGCCAGCTCTGGTCAGCAGTTGCTGCATCAAATGGTAGCTGCTATGTTTGTTAACTCAGTGGGGAAAACATGCTATTCTGTCCTCAGATGTTGCTTTTGCCTTTTATTTAAAATGGTTTTACTGCCGCTACAAAGTGTTTGACAAGCAGAGACTGAACTCTCCTGAAAAGACAAGGGGAAGACACAACAAAAATAGCAGTATTGCACAGACTACTACGCTCAATATTCAGGGCTATTAATTTTCTGAGCACATGAAGCATCATGTTAAATATTATGCTCTGTATAGGAAAAACAAATCCTTATGGTTGTGCCAGACACATTTGAAAATGTGAGGTTCACTGCCATATGCCATAGCAATAGGACAAACCATATTGATATGCATGCAAATACATGTGCAAATGCTGGGTCTCATGTCAGGAACCAAGATGTTGGGGTCTTTTAAATGATTTTAAATTTTTATTTAGTTAATAAGTTTAAGTTATTTTTATCTATGTTTTAAACTGTTTTAATTTATTTAATATTTAAATTGCTGTTTTTGTTTTACAATTGTAAGCTGCACAGAGGTTGGTATATGGGGCGGTATAGAAATAAACAAATAAAATAAATAAATAAAGATAAGAAGCAGACAGAAATTCCAATCTTAAATCCACTGAGTCCTAAATGGTCAGAGTTAAGTCACCAACTCCCATTTATTTCATATGTTCACTCATTGAAATAAAACAACGAGACTTTAAAGGGCTTAGCTTTAGCTAGATTACACCCATTATTAGTAAGCAAGCCCCAATTATTTCAGCTTACTTCCAAGTACGTGTGTTTAGGAACACAGCCCAATGCTTTTTTTTTTTTAAACGGAGGCACTGATCTTCATAAAGGCAGTTATATTAGAGAGTGCCTTCTTCTGCATGATCCCCACCGCACTTTATGGTCATCTGAGGAGGTCCGTCTCCAGTTACCACCAGTTCATCTGGTGGCGACTCAGAGGCGGGCCTTCTCTGTAGCTCCTCCCGGGCTATGGATTGCACTCCCAGCAGAAATCCGTAATTTGAGTTCATTACTGTCTTTCAGGAGAGCCCTTAAAACCTATCTGTTTGGCCTGGCCTTCTAGGATTTTTAAACTGTTTTAAATTGTTTTAAATGTTTGCCCTGGTTTTCCAGGGCTTTTAACTGTTTGAATGTTTAATTGTTTTTCTGTTTTTATAGTTTTGATTTTAAATGTTAACTGGTTTTAATTGTTTGTATTCTGTTGTTTGTATTCTGAGCCATTTAAGAAGGGCGATATATCAATCAAACAACCAAACCAAACCAAACCAAACCAAACCAAACCAAACCAAACCAAACCAAACCAAACCAAACCAAAACAAAACAAAACAAAACAAAACAAATCAAATGTAAGTATTAACAGCACACTAAGGACTGGGTCTCATGATCAGTGAGACCCGGTTTCTTCCAGTGAGCGGAGAGAGAGGGCTAAGCCACTCACACAAGCCCAGAGGGAGCCCTGGGCGGCTGGATTGGCCACCCACATGATTGCCAGCTCTGTGGTGGAGCCAGTGGGGGCTGGGGAGCTCGGGGGCCGTGCAGCCTCCAGAAGCCGCAGTATGCCCTGCGCGAGTGGTCTCTCCATACTGGGGAGACCCCCAGAGCCGAGAGGCGGCTTTTCGCTTCCCCTCCAGGGGTCTACTTGCAAGTAGACATGGCGCAGAGCCGCGCCATGGCTGCTCACGATCAGAGAGCCCGGTTTTGCGGAGTGCTCGCTCCACAAACCTGGGCTAAGGGCAGAGGTACTTGAGCGGGTTAACTGGATCAACTTGAGCGGGTTAAGCGAGTGGTTCTTACGATCGGCAAAAATTGGGCTAGGCTCTCCTAACCCGATTCTTGCCAATCATCAGAATAGCCCCTAAGTGTGTAATAGCAGCATTGCAAAAGCATTACATAGACTACAGGGGGAGGCGGGATTGGGCGGGCAGAAGCGGAAAAACTATAGTAATATGATCACCTTGATTTACTCTTTTGTTGTTGTGAGTCACCCAGAGCACAATTTGTTATGGGACAGCTAACAAATAAAGTTGTCATCTTCTACTACTACCACTACAACTACTACTCCTCTGGAATGTTGTCTCTAACAGCAATGCATTTATATTTAAATTTACATGTTGTCTTTCAGATCAAAAGGTCAGAGAAATTTATATACTCCCTTTGATCCAAAGTGTTAAACTCTAGTGGTTAACAAATCTGAAACCAAAGGATGTTCATTATGCATAGGGTTACATGAGTGGATTTGAACTCTACCCTGTGATCTGTATGTATCATCAAACCGCTGGCCAACCTACTTGATGAAGTAGTCTCTCCCATCTCTGTTTGCCGTCATCTCCCATCCATAGGAAGACCCCTGGTTCAAACTCCAGGATCCTGAAGAGGGAGGCCAGCCTGAAGACTTGGTCCTGTGACTAAAACAAAGAGAACCCATGAGCTTAGAAGAACCAGATTCTTACATTCAATCCCACAACAGGCTTTGTGAACTAACCCATCACTGGTACATACACCAAGAGTAACAATAACACACTTTAGGATATGCAATTAAAAATGTGCAGTCATTTAATAATAATCAGGCACCTTAATTTTTAGTGTTACTTTCTGCTTTTAGTAAATATCTTTAATTACCCAATCATCTAATCTGTGACTTTAGGAGAGGCAGCTAAAAATTTCAAGACATGTCTGTGTTGTGGCCTTATCATTAGGTGGGCCTACATTTGATTTTCAAAAAATGCAAAATAATAAATGGCTACTCAGAATGCATCCTTAGTCAATATCCTATCAATGGGTTGTAGCCCAAAGTGGCCTTCCTCTGGAGGAAGCTCTTGCGGTCAGAGGAAGAGAACCTTTGGATCAAGAATTAGCTTAATACGCACCCACCATTTGAGCAGAACACCACAAGAGAGGGGTTTTGTCTTTTAAAAGGTGTCAGTGTCTGTTGTATTGATTCAGACACTGCTTCTAATATATTTGACAAAATCTAAACTGCACAATTTAATCCAGATGTGTTTATTGCAGGGGGGAAACAGAGAAAGTACAATTTACTGGGCTGAACTGGATATTACTTTCCACAGATTGTCTACAAAAATCAACATGAATTACTTAAACACCATTATCACTTGTCTCTTTTCTTCATAGCCTTAATTATTAGTTACTTTACAGGCATTTACTCTGGATTTTCCCTTGCTGGATATAAACAGAAGCAGGATTATGTATAATCTCCTTTAAAAGCAATCCTTTGAATACCACGACTGGGAAGCTGCACGACTGGGAAGCTGCAATATATGTACAAGACTTTACGTTATATGCCAATGTTTACAATGCTCTTATAAATTCCAAGCTAAATAAAGTAATGTTTCTCATGTAATAGTTTAAGAGATTCAATCCACGTTAATAACTTCCATTAAATTCAAAGGGTGTGCTTCAGTCCCTTGCAAGTGAGGACTTGTAAGCACAAGTGAGATCTGTTTTTCCACCTCCACTGTCCATGCATTTTCATGGATCATAGAAGCACAGAATTTTAGAGATGAAAGAGAACCTTGAGGTCTCCTAGTCCAGCACTAACAAGATGCCTGCACTAACCGTGCAATAGGCTGTTAAGAGGAAGAAGAGATCTATCCACACCTCCAATAAGAACATACCAACCCTGCTGGATAAGGCCAAAGGCTTATCTACGTAATCCAGCATCCTGTTCCACACAGTGGCCCACCAGCTATGGTGACTAGAACTGCACACAGTCCTCCAAATGTGACCACACCATAGATATATATAAAGACAAGGTAATATTAGCATTTTTATTTTCAACCCCCTTCCTAGTGATCCCTAGCATAGAATTAGCTTTTTTTACAGCTGACATGCACTGAGTAAACACTTTCAAAGACCTGTCCACTATGACCCTAAGATCTCTCTCCTGGTCAATCACTGACTGCTCAGACCCCATCAGTGTATATGTGAAGTTGGGGATTTTTGCCCCAATATGGAAACAGTACATTTTTGCATACACACACTTGCTTATGTTGAACCACAGTTGCCATTTTGTTGCCCACTCACCCAGTTTGGAAAGATCCTTTTGGAGCTCTTCACAATCTGTTTTGGATTTCACTCACCTAAACAGTTTAGTGTCATCTGCAAATTTGCCCCCCTCGCTGCTTACCCCAAATTCTAGATCATTTATGAATAAATTAAACAACACTGGTCCCAGTACAGATCCGTGTGGGACCACACTTCTTACTTCCCTCCACTGTGAAAACTGTCCATTTATTCCTAATCTCTGCTTTCTGTCCTTCAACCAGCTACAAATCCACACATGAACTTGTCCCACTGCCTGCCGCTGCTTTTCTCTCCATCTGCCCACTGCCTACTGCCCACCACCGCCTTTCTCTCCCCTGCCTGCTGCCCACCGCCATTCTCTCCCCCTGCCTGCTGCCCACTGCCGCCTTTCTCTCCTCCGCCCGCCACCCACCGCCTTTCTCTCCCCCGCCTGCTGCCTGCCGCTGCCTTTCTCTCCCCCGCCTGCTGCCTGCCGCTGCCTTTCTCTCCCCCGCCCACCACCGCCTTTCTCTCCCCCGCCCGCCGCCGCCTTTCTCTCCCCCGCCCGCTGCCCGCCGCCACCTTTCTCTCCCCCTGCCCACTGCCCGCCGCCGCCTTTCTCTCCCCCACCTGCTGCCTGCCACCACCTTTCTTTTCCCCGCCTGCTGCCACCTTTCACTCCCCCCGCCAGCTGCCCGCCGCCCGCCGCCGCCTTTCTCTCCCCCCTTCTCCACCAGCCGGCTGGCCGGCAGCCACAGCCAGCACTTTCTTCCCCCTTTCCTCCTTAGTCCTCACTTCGGAACTCTTGCAGCCTGTCGCAAGAGTTCCTCCGCCAAATCCTGGGCACGCATGTCCCACTCACCCCCTCTGGTGCCAGGCCAGGGTCGGTCCTTCCCATTGCCTCCCGCCTCCCAGCCCAGGCTGCAGTCGAGACGGCCCCTCCTCACAACAGCCGGGCCAACGCCCAGCCAATCAGGTGCCTCCGCCAGCCAAACAGAGCTCAGCCAATCAGATGCCTCCCTCACCAGCACGCATTGCCTTGCCACATCTCCACGCTGGCTGGCTAAGAGAATTAATTTTAAAGATAACAACAACAACAACAACAACAACAACAACAACAACTGGATCACCTTTATCCACATGCCTGTTGACACTCTCAAAGAACTCCAAAAGGTTAGTGAGGCAAGACTTGCCCTGCAGAAGCCATGCTGGTTCTCCTTCAGCAAGGCCTTCTACATGTTTAATAATTTTGTCCTTAAGTATGCTTTCCATCAATTTACCTGGCACAGAAATTAAGCTGACCAGACTGTAATTTCCCAGATCCCTCCTAGATCACTTTTTGAAAATCGGAGTTATATTAACTACTCGCCAGTCCTCTGGTACAGAGCCTGTTTGTAGGGACAAGTTACAGTATATATTTTTGCTAGGATATCAGCAATTTCACATTTGAGCTCCTTCAGACTCTTGGGTGGTTGCCATCTGGCCCTGGCAATTTGTTAATTTTTAGTTTTTCAAGACAGTTTAGAACATAGTCTCTTGTCACCTGAAACTGGCCCAGTTCTTCAGCCTCCAAGCCTGAAAAGATCCATTTCAGAGTGGGAACATGTTCAGCATCATCCCCATGAAGACACATGCAAAGAACTCACTCAGCCTATCTGCAAGCTCCTTATCCTCCATAATAATCCCTTTCATGCCCTCATCATCTAAGGGTTCAACCACCTCCCTGCCAGGTTTTCTGCTTCTGATACTTTTAAATAAGTTTTTGTTATTCACTTTGACACTAGGGATGTGCACAAGCCTGTTCAGAGCTTCCAAAGGGAAGCACCAAACTGGCTCGAATGCCGGCGTTCAAACCAGCTCAACAAGCGTGAGGAGGGTGCCTTTAAAAGAGCAGGTAAGGAGCTCTTTACCCGCTCATACCTGCACCACTGCTTTCCCCCCACTGGCAGCATTGCAGCCCTGCACATCTCTTGAAAAACTAAGCATCAGCAGAGGAAAAACAGCGGAGTGGGGGGTTAGCAGTTAAGGAGCTCCTTACCTCCTCTTTTAAAGGCACCCCCCTCTGGCCTGAGGAGTGCAAGAACTGTTCGTGCACATTCCTATTTGACACTTCTAGCTATATGCTCCTTAAACTCTCTTTTTCTGTCCCTTATTGTCTCCTAGCATTTCTTTTGCCAGAATTTGTTCCTTTCTGTTCTCTTCATTTGGGCAGGACTTACATTTTCTGAAGGAATTCTTCTCTTTTATAGCTTCCCTGACTCTACTTGTTAGCCATGCTGGCATCCTTCTGAACTTGGTGATACCTTTCCTCCTTCTTGATATACATTCCAACTGAGCTTCTTCTATTATTGTGGTTTTGGATAAGTTCCATGCTTTCTGGAGTGATTTGACCCTCCTGACTTTCCCTTTCATTTTCCTTTTTACCAGTTCCCTCATTTTTGAGAGGTTTCCTCTTCTGAAGTCCAACACATCTGGGTTGGACTTCCCTGGCAATGCTTCACTCACATATAAGATAAATTGGATCACATTATGGTCACTATTCCCCAATGGTTCTATAACTCTTGAGATCTCGCACTAGGTCCTGTGCTCCACTCAGGACTAAGTCCAAGGTTGCCTTCTCTCTGGTTGGTTCCATAACCAACAGCTCTAAGACACAGTCATTTAGCATATTACGAAATTTGGCTTCTCTGTCAATACCCCCACGTGAATTTGCCCAGTCTATGTGAGGGTAATTGAAGTAACTCATTATTACAGCTCTGACTCTCTTTGACACCTCTCTTATTTGCTTCTCCAACTCCAAGTCACTCTCAGTGTTTTTATCTGGCGGGCCATACCACGTCCCTAACAACACATTTCCTTTCAGTCCTTGTATTGTCATACATAATGATTATGTGGAGGACTCTGGACTTCCTGGGTTTTTTAGCTTGTTGGATTGTATCCCTTCTTTAATATACAGGGCTACTCAACTCCCAGTCTACCCCTCTCTGTCCTTTCTGCAGAGTTTGTACCCAGGAATAACAGTGTCCCACTGGTTCTCACCATTATGCCTAATTTATCTGTGTTTTCATTAGTAACCAAGCATTCCAGCTTGCCCATCTTGACTTGGAGACTTCTGGCGTTTATAGGTATAAACACCTATACGCTGAGTCTTTTGCCTGACATTGGCGTGTCATTTGATCTTTTTGACCAGCTGTCCATCTGCTCTACTCCTGGCTCTATTCAGTCCCGTTCTGTTTTATCAGAAAAGTTTACACTTTAGGGGATTTGCTTGCTGAACCAGATACCACCCAGTTCCTATTAGAAATCCTGCAGGTGCCATTTTAAAAGCTTCTCTGCAACCTTTTTTATTTTAAGCACTAGCAGTCTGGTTCCATTTTGGTTCAAGGGAGCCCATCCCTTTTGTACAGGTTTCTCTTGCCCCAAAATGTATCCCAGTGTCTAACAAATCTAAACCCCTTTCCCCAGCAACCACATCTCATCCATGCATTGAGACCCCTCAGCTTCTCCTGTCTCACTGGCCCTGCATGTGGAAGAGGCAGCACTTCAGAGAATGCTTCCCCAGGGGTCCTGGACTTCTATATGCTACCCAGTAGCCTACATTTGGCTTCCATGACGTCCCAACTGAATTTCCCAGCATTGTTGGTGCTGACATGCACCATAACAGCTGACTCCTCCCCAGCACTGTCTAACAGCCTGTCTAGATGCTGCATAATGTCCACAACCTTCACACCAGGCAGGCAAGTCATCATGCGGTCTACATGAGAGTCACAAACCCATTTCTCTATACTCCTAACAATAGAATTGTGCATACTGCGAGGCCCCCAATCCCTGGAGGAGTATACGCTGTGTGGGAGGATATGGGAAGGGGTCCATTCTAAGGGAGCATTCCCCTCTTCCTCAGACTGATGTCTTCCTTCCCTGAGACTTTATTCCTCCGTGACAGCAGAGGAGCTGTTAGTCTGGGAGTGGGATGCCTCTATCACATCCCTGACGGTTTCACCCTCATACCTCTCTGCCTGTCTGATCTTCTCCACATTAGCCACCTTGGCTTTGAGGGGAAAAACTTGTTCCCTGAGAGGAACATAGGAACATAGGAAGCTGCCATAAACTGAGTCAGACCATTGGTCCATCTAGCTCAGTATTGTCTACACAGACTGTCAGTGGCTTCTCCAAGGTTGCAGGCAGGAATCTCTCTCAGTCCTATCTTGGAGATGCCAAGGAGGGAACTTGGAAGCTCTTCCCGGAGCCAGGAGTTCTTTGCAGCAAGTGCACATCTATGACTTCTGTCCCTCAAGCAGACAGTCATACATGTAACACTTTGTGCAATGTGCTGGGAAGCACCCCATCCCTGGCTGACTTTCTAGATTCATAACTGGTTTTATTGGCTATTTAGAATATGTAGAGCTAGTTTACTTTAAGCTAGGTCTTTGCTCAGTTGTCAGCTAAGTAAATGTTTTAAGCTCTGTCCTCCAAGAAAATTTAAGAAGTGGGATAATACTTAACTTCTCCTCATGCGGAAAAGAAAATATATCCTGATAAAGCCTTCCCTTTTGTCTCAATAAAAGTTATTCAAGCTCTGCTGCTTTATAAACTTAAGGCATCATAAGCACAAGGAGTAGTTTAGTGCTGTATGGATAGGCAGACTTTTTTTTTTTACATCCAGGGTCTCAGTAGGGACACAAAATACTTTCTTACTAAAGCTCCTGTCTTCTGTTACAAGGAGTATCCACATTCTGTTACAAGGAGTATCTTTCTTACTAAAGCTCCTGTCTTCTGTTACAAGGAGTATCCACATTCTGTTACAAGGAGTATCCACAAGGAGAGCTGGTCTTGTGGTAGCAAGCATGACTTGTCCCCCTAGCTAAGCAGGGTCTGCCAGTTGCATCTGAATGCGAGACTTGATGTGTGAGCACTGCAAGATATTCCCCTCAGGGGATGAAGCCGCTCTGGGAAGAGCAGAAGGTTTCAAGTTCCCTCCCTGGCTTCTCCAAGATAGGGCTGAGAGAGATTCCTGCCTGCAACCTTGGAGAAGTCACTGCCAGTCTGTGAAGACAATACTGAGCTAGATAGACCAATGGTCTGACTTAGTATATGGCAGTTTCCAATGTTCCTATGTTCACCCTTTGTGGCTGATAATCTAGACCCCGCTTCTGGGTGAATAACCACTTGAGAGTCCAACACTGTAGGATTAGGAAACTATCCTTGACTTCTTGTAACAGAACCCCACAAAATATTGTATCTATCTAGGTGGGGGAGGGGGCATATGTTGGAGTTGGTGTGGCTATGGAGGTGTGGCTGTCAGGGCGGGCATGGCTACGAGGGCTGTCATGGAGAACACCTGAATTTGTAACTACACCACTGGTCACAAGTAGGGAACAGATCAAATCAAATCAAATCACCTTTATTTTGGTCAGACCAGCATAAGAGCAATAAAAAGCCTGATAAGTTACTTACTAGAATTCTGGAGGTGAGTAACACAATACAAGCATATGGTAAAATAAAATAAAACTATTGCTATGGAATATAAAAACTATAAAAGAATATAGAGATCAGTAGTAAAAGTAAAATTTAAGACTATAACTGTCCAATAGAAAAAGAGAAAACTGCGAGCTATGTGGCCAATAACTAAAGACTGCAGTTAACAGTAGTTAATAACGGTAAAAAGTGATTGCAAATGTTCATAAATGTTTATAAAAAACATAGGGCATAAAAATCACCAAAAGACATAGGCAGAAAAGGATAAAGGGGGCGGGGAAGCATTAAACATTATATAAAAGGCATGATAATTACGTAAAATGCCATATAAAACCATTCAGGAGCAACTATAGACATCAGAAGAGTTTTGTCAATTTAAGGCAAAGTGAGAAGCTGAAGAACTGCAAAACTATAAGAGTGCAGGGCTGCCATAAGGTGCTCTGTGGCAGTAGGCTGAGAAACTGCTGAGTCTAGTCCATACAGTTGGGCGCTGAGCACGAGCTAGAGGTCATCATCTGCTGGATTTTAATCACTGCCGTGCAGAACCTGGCAACACTGTAAGTGGTAGTGGGGGTTGTTATCTTAAAACTGTAGGGAGGTGTATAGTTAGCCACATGATCTGGATACTTATGCAATAATGGTAGAATGAAAATGGAGTGAATATCCCTGTAATACAAGTCCTGAAGGAGGGTGTGATCTGCTGTTTCTACTTGCCCAAAATCACAAGGGCATTGATGATTCAAGAGTGGGATCAAGCATGGCTGAGGGAAGAACATGGCATTGCACCAGTGTGACGGCCCTCTTGTGCTTTGGGACTTCCAGATCTGTTAGGTATTATTATTTATTATTTATTCGAGGGATGCCATGGGGGGAAGCAGAATATCTAAGACCTTCGCTGATGAGGAAGTTCAGGGCTCTGTATCAGATTGTTGCTCTAGGTCTGTAATGTGCTGTTTGATGAGAGCCTTGTCCTGATCGTAGCCCATATTAAATAGGGAGAGTGGGCCCAAATATAATATTTTAGTCATAATTGACTGTTTCCAGCTGGATTGAAAGTCATTATGCAGGGTTAGGGGGACAAGACCAAGGGGACAGAGAGACAGTCTAAGCCAATAGCCAAGTATGGTAATCCAGACCCTAGCCTCCACTTTGATCAAGCCTGTCTGCAGTCGCAGGGTGGTATTAGAGACACATCTTGGAACTTGAAGGGCTGCTCTTAAGAACTTTGATTGCATGAATGCCAGTGGGACAAAATTGGAGAAGGGACCCAGATGGGTATTGTAGAGAAGCTGCGCTAATGGCTTGGCTTCAAACAGAGTGAGTGTGCTGCGGGTATATAGTGGCCTCCTCTCGTCCAAAGGAACTTAAGGATGGCAGTAGTACTCCTCTGTGCATTTAGAGCAACATGGTCCCCATATGCCTTCCTAATGCCGGTGTAGTGAAGGACTACCCCCATATATTTAAAGCAAGGAACCTGTTCAGTCTTGTGTCCATCTATAGACCAAGAACAGGTCTTGGGCCTTTTGACAATGGCCATTATTTTGGTTTTATGATAGTTAAGTTCTAGCTGGTCTTCCTTGCAATACTGTGCTAAGGCCCCCAGTGCTCTTCTAAAGCCAATGGGAGTCGCTGAGAGTATCATCTGCATATAGCAAGGTGGATATATGGGCTCCTGCAGGTTCAGGGAGGTGGAAATCTGGGTTGTTGAGCTGCCACACCCCCCCCCCCCGTGCTAATGTAGAAGTTGAATAAAAGTGGGGCCAGTATGCAACCTTGCTTGACGCCCTTCTATGTTTTGACAGCACCTGTGAGATGTACCTGGGGGTTGCAACCTTACTTTAAGTGATGTGCCGGTGTGTAACATGTGTATTAAATATAACAGTTGCCAGTCTATCAAAGAGGTTTGAAACTTCTCACAGAATTTGACTTGTGAGATGGAGTCAAAAGCTGCCTTGTGATCTTTGAAGGCTACATAGAGGTAGGTTGTGTTGCAGGAAGAGTATTTTTCAATAAGGTGCTGGAGTACTTAGCACTGGTCAATCATGGATCAACCTTCCCTGAAGCCAGCCTGTTCTTCTGCAAGTAAATTTTTCTTTTCCAGCCAGTCCCATAATTTCCAATGTAGATGTCTTGGATACAGCTTGCTAATTGTATTGAGAAGACTGATGGGTGTATAGCTAGTAGGATCGACCTTTCTGCTTTTTTTGAAAATAGGAACGATAATTGCTGGAGGAGAGCTGGTCTTGAGGTAGCAAGCATGAACTGTCCCCTTTGCTAAGCAGGGCCTGCCCTGGTTGCATTTGAATGGGAAACCACATGTGAGCACTATAAGATATTCCCCTTAGGGGATGGGGCCACTCTGGGAAGAGCTTCTGCATGCTTGAATGCAGAAAGTTCCAAGTTCCCTGCCTAGCATATCCAAGATAGGGATGAGAGAAACTCCTGCCTGCCACCTTGGAGAAGCCGCTGCCAGTCTGTGTATACAATACTAAGCTAGATGGACCAATGGTCTGACTTGGTATATGGCTGCTGCCTATGTTCCTATGTTCCAATCCTTGGGGACTCAGCCATATCTATGAAGGTAAATAATGAAGTCAAGATGGGGGCCCACCAGTCCAGATTGTTTTAAAGGCCTCGGGTCCTCCCCGGCGGCCTTCTCTGGTCTTAGTTGGGCGACAAGGCTCTTAATCTCAGATGTTGTCACTGGTGTCCACGCGATCATGCTTGACCATGGCATCTGCTTTCTGAGGAAGTATCCTTGAAGAATTCATAGAAAAAAATTTCCCAGACCCCTGGGGGGATGTGGCAATTAGATGGGTCAGTCTGTTGCTGTGGCTGCTCATGGTGATGCACAAGAATGAGGTTGGGTCATGGGATCTGACTGCCTGGATGAGTTGTGCTCAGTTGTCTTTCATGGCTACTCTTTTCTTATGTGCCACCAACTGCTTGCATTTCTTCTTGTGCTGAAGGAGATCCTGTGCAGTCATTGATCCACTGCTGGCTTTGTAGACATGATAGGAGGTGGTAAGAGCGTTTCTGGTGTTAACACATCAACCAGGACTTGGAATGGTGTTGATGTTGCCACAGGAGTGCATTGTTTTTACAGATTAAATGCTGTTGAAGCTGTCGGACTAGACTGCTGTAGATCTCCAGAGGTGCCTCAGAGGGTTCCACTGTTATCAGGGTGAACCAAATGTGCTGGTAGTAATCCAAGGCAAGCAGCCTGGTTATCGCTTGATCGATTTGGGGGGTCCATTTGGTACGGCAAAGGACTCTCCTTGCCGGAGATACAGGGGGGCTGATAGTGGTCCTTAGTATGGGTTCATTGGGTGAACAATTTTAGTTGGAGCAAGATTGGGAGATGGGTGGGGAGGTTTTGGGAGAATCTGTTCTATTTTTTTACAAAGAAAAGGGGGGAAGTGGGGCCCAGCCATTTTAGGGGGGTGGGCTTTACAACCTCTGGTTACTTCTAAAGAAGGCATGGTTAGTGTGGCAACGAAATATCCATGCAGACTACACCCGCTCACGAGAGTGTCAGGCCATGTGTGCTCTGAGTACAGCTGTGTTGCTGTGTGTTGGGAAGTGGTGGTGGTGGGGGGTATGCCTGAGACTGCTTTCCTACTCCCAGGGATGGCTGCTGAGGTGCATCGGAAACCAGCCCCCTGCTTGGCCATTCGCATCTATGCACAGGTGTGCTGTCGCCAGTGGCCCCTTCAGGCAACGCAACTGCCCTGGGGTCGGAGGAGCAGAGAAAAGTGCCCTCTCCCATGATTTCCCATGCCTGCTTATCTACAGACGCACCAGACCCGGGATTTTAAAAACCTGAGTGAATGTACTGTCCCACTGGCTGTTCCCATAGCCATGTATGTGGCCAGGCTATGGCACATGTGGGCTGTGGGAATGTACTCTCGGGTGCGTTCAAGAGTTCAGAGGGATTTGGGGAGAGGGGAGGAGTGGATTTCACCCTATTATTATTTTTAACAAGGAGAGTTGGGTGCCCTGCTAGAACAGGGAACTCTTGGATTCTTTGATGGTTAAGTGGGAGACAGGCCCTCTTATGCCAGTGTGAGCCCACTGGGCAGAAAGCTGATTGCAGTGGCTTTGGGATGGGTCTGGCTAGAGTGCTCTGCCAAGTCTCCCCTCACAATATCTTCCCTGGTCATGATGGGACAGACCCCCCAGCTTCCATTCCCCTTCCCCACCTGCATTTCACATTCTAGCGAATGTGGGTTTCCCCCTCCCCCCCTGCACTGAAAGTCGGATTCCACCCCTGCGAACCTCAAAACAGCCCACTCCCAATTTGAGTCTGTGTGGTGCTTTTGGGATGCGGGGCCACCTGGGGGCCACATAGCTGGCAGAAGGATAAATGGCATTGCAGGGCATTTAAAGAGCTTTCAATGCCCTTCCCTTGCCGAGGGTGGATGGAGCACTCAGAAATTGCACTATTACACTCATCACGTGCTCCCTAGACATGATAGCCAATTGCAGCTGTGTTGCTGGCGCAGTGACACTTTGCCCATAATCTGGCCGTGGAGATGACTGGGGTCAGGCTGGGAAGCTGAGCAGCCGTTATAATGTACATCTGAATCTGGCCAGTCCTGGCTTCCCATTTCTATTGCTCACCAATTCTGTTTAGAGCCTACCTGAAATTGGTTTCTATATGCAATCCAATGACATGTTCAGACTCACAGGCTGACATGATGAGGAAAATTACTCAGTGTAATCCCATTGAAATTAAAAGAAGTGTGAGCACTGTAAGATATTCCCCTCAGGGGATGAAGCCGCTCTGGGAAGAGCAGAAGGTTTCAAGTTCTCTCTCTGGCTTCTCCAAGATAGGACAAGATTTATTTATTTTTTAATAGGACAAGATTTTTTTATTGAACCAACAAACTACCAAAGCATACAGTACAAGATAGGGCTGAGAGAGATTCCTGCCTGCAACCTTGGAGAAGCTGCTGCCAGTCTGTGAAGACAATACTGAGCTAGATAGACCAATGGTCTGACTCAGTATATGGCAGTTTCCTATGTTCCTAAAAGGACAATTTAGCATTATGTAATTTAGCATTATGTATTCAGTGTAGTCCCATTGAAATTTTCTTCATCATGTCAGTCACCTGTTTTTATACTTGATCTTTCTGTTACCAAGTCTGTGTGAAGTTTTCTCTTCATTCCCTTTTATTTCGTCTTTCTTTTTGAATTATTTGATTATATAAGCCCATTGGCTGGGCCTTATAATTTTACCTTTCTTTAGCACCTAGCTACTTTAAGTGCTTTATAAGTATGACCAAAAAAACCCCACAACCCATTAACAATAGCAATAATAATAATTTTAATTGTCTTGGGGAAATGCAGAGCCTTTGTTACAAATGCAGAACCTTGTTTAGGAAAGTTACATTTTTCTGGACAGATACTTCAGGCCAAATCCACACATCCCATGTTAGAGGGCATGCCAACACATCCTGCCCCCTTCTTTGCATATCACATGCTTTTCTCTCCCTCCCTCTCTGGCCACCCATGCTTTTAGCAAGAGAGAGACATAGATACAATGAGCATTTATACTGTTTCTAGATGTTTCCAGTTGCTCTCCTAGGGATGTGATTGCTTTTACAAACAGTGGTCATGCTGAAGCAGCATGTCTGATCCATGCAGTCTACATGAAGATTATGCTTGTCCTGGTCTTGATTGTTCAAAGGCATTCTCCTTCAAAATACATCTTGCTCTCCATAGTGCTTTGGCATTACTGTCACTAGAGAAGCTGAGGTCTGAAAGAGCCCTCAGAGCAAATAGGACACAAAGCTATGGGGAGTCAATGGCCATACACAGTGGTGTGAGTTTGGATTTATGAAGCCTAGCCTCCTGAAGGCAGGTGAACAGGCTAAAGTGTGACACACTATCTCCCTCATCTACCTTCTCTCCTGAAGTGATTGTAAAAAGTGCCGTTTTCAGGCAGCTAGCCTGAGGCAGACAAAATGGATTTTGGAGACAGAACAAGGCATTGGGCTAGCAGCACTTTTTACAATGCAGGGTTGCTTCCCTGGGAAATCGATGTAACCTCTGGCTGCCTGCAGGAATATTATGCTATTCCAACTTTACACAAACCTCAGTCTGTATATTTGTCTACATAAACGAAATATTACAGACACTATACATCTCCAGTGTTCTCTCCTCCAGCGGAAACCAGAATCCCAGGGGCCAACTGTTATATGGTAATAGTAACTTTAACCAACTTTAAGCAGAAAATTCATTTCTCTGTTACTTAGTGCTGCCAAAGAGTAGGATGATGGTTAGAATTCCATCTATTTATACATGGTTTGACAAGTTTTCCTTGCAAATTAAGGGAGTTTTACACTCAGCATTTACAAATTAGTTTGTTGATAGGTAGTGTTGCCATTACTGCCTGTTCCCACTGTACCCTAATGCACCCCCAGTTTGAATCTTGGCTGTATCACTGTTTCTAGTAATGAGGAAGACTCTGCCTGAGTGCATTCCTCTGATTCAATGAAGTGGCTCAATCATTCTGGCCAGGGTGCCTCTGCCTCAGGTCATTAGTGCAATCGTGGGAGGCTGGTAAATGCCACTCTGATAGCCAATGCCCCCCTGAGCATGCACAGAAGGTGCCAGAATAGGCCAAGTGTCAAAGTAATGAGACTGGAATGCAATTTTCCTCTCTTTTACCAAGCAGACACCCAGATGAACCAAGGAACCAAGGGCAAATTCCCTCCAACAGATAAGACTCTTGGATTCAATCACCTGAACTATGCTGAAAATCAGTGCCCTCCTTCCCCCTTGGGAGATCACCTATTCAGCCTTTTGTTTTAAGAGGAATGTCTAAGGGAACAGCCATAGGAAATTAACCGAAACCTCTCCAGGAAGTTAAAGGTAATCACTACTAATTCAACAAAAGAGCAAACTCCCTGTAGGGCTCAGTCTTTAGGATATTAAAACCCTTCCTTAGAGTTAATCATTTGTACAGCATCACCCAAAACAGTTCTACATTGTGCAGTTCCAAAGAACTGAGGTTGCCTGCCTCTTGCTAACTCAACTATTCACACCACTGAAAGCCCAGAGAGAGTGCACATTCTGTGGATGAGTCCTAGAGATTCTCAATCCTGAGCATCTCTGAGCTGAAATCACTATTTGTGGGCTCCTCAATTCCTTGCAAGCCACTAATCTAGCTGCCCGGAGTTCCCCCTACCAAGCAGATCTCCCTTATCATCATTCCAGCGCAAGGCAAAGCTGCAAGATAGGTAGCTATAGAACTGTTCGTTCTCTCTCTCTCTCTCTCTCTCTCTCTCTCTCTCTCTCTCTCTCTCACACACACACACACACACCTGTTTCCTAGTGTCCACAACTCTATCCCCCCCCCGTCCCCCAGTGCTAACCTGTAAATGTGTAATAGAGGCAAATCTGCCCTTCTCAGAACATTAACCCCCTAAGGGAAGATCATTACCAGCAACTTTTCTGAAGTGCTAACCATTGCCTTTACTGTAAATCTTTGCTCTTCAATAAAACCTAACTTTGCTTTCAAGAAATGTGTCTGTACTTTATGGTAACCTTCTGGGTGCTCTAACATGGGTTTATCCTATCCATGGCCAACTTTCCTAGTACCTCAATGTATAATTTGGCTGTATGCAGGTTTGCACTAAGTTAAATTAAATTCCCCACATTATGCCAAAGCATAGACGTGAAGGGTGATAACTACCACACTTCACAGCAAACATAATAATAGATCAGTTGGTGGAGAAGGTGCATGCAGCCATAAAATCGGTAACAGTTATAGATGAGCAGTCCTAAATCTATTAACAGTGGTTACCATTTCATAACTATATTGATCCCACAAAGTCACTGTATACACCTAAGAGCAATTTATATGTAAAATGCTTGGCTTGTTGTAGATCTTGTAAAACGCTCAGAGACAGAGGTTTGGGGCAGTATACAAATTTGGAAAATAAATAAATAGATAGATAAATAAATAAATCTTTAAATGGGATTTCCAATATATAAGCAGTGATGCAGTTTGTTTCTAATTTTTCTTACGTATATTAGTTTTGATGTTACATGTTCTTTGGTTTTACATTACAACATAATTAGAATTAACTACATTAGAACATAATTCAATTCAGTGTTCAGTTTTAACAACATTATTATTTTGTCACTTTTCTTTTTTAGGGTTTTTTGTTTTTTGTTGTTTTTATTTCTGTGCATATTTTAAATTAAAAACACCACTTTGTGCTTTCTCACTTGTTCTTGACTGGTTGGTTCTGAAAACATTTCTAAAATTCTTGTATGATTTTGGGTGATGATGTTTGTCCCTCATATGTTTCTGACTTAAAACACGCTAGGCACCCAGAGCATTCCTTCTTCCCTTGTCCCTGATCTGTTCAACCCATTGCCAGATAATTATGCCAAACCTATTTGTATTTTGTTTCCTCCAAATCCAATTCTTTGTTGACTACACCAACAGCATGTATGAAATATCTGAGTTTCATACCAGTAAAAACCAGGAATTTAGCCATTCATGACTCATGCACCAGTCAATACTACATACTACAGGGAAAAGATTCAGCCAGCCTAGATAACTGGGAATTTGAATGAGGAGCTTATGGCAAGCAAGACTCCTCTAACTGGTAACCAGATAAAACTCCAAGGAACATGCCAGGTTGGTACAAAAGACATTTCAGAAATCTCTTCCATGATATACTGAATAATGACATTTCTGCTTTATAGTCAAACTATAACAAATAGTAGTGAAAGTCAAGGAGCACAGTGAAAAAATGGGACTATGACTAAATGTAAAGAAGACTAAACTGATGTCATTGAGTACAGCAGCCAGCCTCAGAATTGATAATGAAGACATTGAAGTGGTGGATAGCTTCTGCCTTTTAGATGCCATGACGTGTCTACTATACCTACAAAGATTAGAATCGTTCAGACAATGGTTTTTCCCATGACACTCCATGGTTGCAAAAGCTGAACTTTGAAGAAGCAAGATAGGAAAAGCATTGACGCTTTTGCACTTTGGTGCTGGAGAAGACTTTTGAGGATACCATGGACAGCCAGGAAAGCAAACAAATGGATCATCGAACAAATCAATCCAGAATTTTCACTCGAAGCACAAATGACCAGTCTCAAACTACCATGCTTTGGACACATTATGCGAAAACCCAGCTCCCTTAAGAAGTCCATAATGCTGGGAAAAGTTGAAGGAAAGAGGATGGTCAGCAGCAAGGTGGATGGACTCGATTACAACAGCGATGAATGCACCACTGAGAGACCTTAAAGGCCAAGTTGAAGACAGATCATCCTGGAGATAATCTATCTGTATGGTTGCTAAGAGTCAACACTGACTTGATGGCACTTAATCAATCAAGTAACAAATAGGGATATGCCGAAACGTGATACAGCTTCCAAATTGCTGACACCATCCCTTTAAAAATGAGGGCTTCCACAGACACTTTAATAAGGAGGAGAGCAGGTCCATTCCTGCTCCTCCTCTGCTCGCCACCATTGTCATAATTCCGGTGCTCCTCCCAAATATATTTGCATGCTGGTGGGGCATTTCCCAGCTGCCCTTGCTTGCAACATTGGCATGCACATGGCCTCTGAGCATGCACAGCGGCCATTTGTGTAGTCAGCTGACCTTACCCACTGGACTTGTTACTGGCCTTACCCACTGGCTTTACCCAGTGGTCTTGCTACTGTTTATCACAAATGACTTTGGGACTAGTGGTATATATTGCTCAGCTACAAGGAATCACTTCTTTGGACACATCAGTCTACTGATAGCTGTGTATCATACTTCTTAATTTGGTCTTGTTAGTCAAACAAAGCATAAAACCACCATTTGTGAACCTAGTATTCAGAGCCTGGGGTAAGCCACTTACACCTTGGAGCAAGGATGTTCATGACACCATCCAATTATGAAAGTGCTCCAGTCCTATTAATAAACACTGCTTTCAAAATACAAAGTGAAAATTAAGGTTTTTCATTACCAAGAACATAGTGTCTACCTTTTATTTTAAAAATCTTTTATTTCTGACTCCATGCATAAAATGCTTATAATAGCATTGGCCATCTATGACTGTTTGTCTGCCTTGGTTCTTTTCATCTTATCCCACTGGACTGTTTCATTTTTTCATTTTCTTTTAATACTGGTAATTACAAAAGGACAAATAAATTTTAAGTGCATTCGAGTGAATCACCTTTTAAATGTATCCTTCTCTTTTTTAGTATTTGCTGGAACACAGTTTCTAAAAATATCCACAAATACAGATGGTTTTAACGTGGACACACAGTTAACTTTGTAAGCAAACAAACAGCATGACAACATTTGCAATGCTCAATCCAACATCATTCTCAGCAGGGTGCAAAGTAGAGTACTTCAGAAATTCTCATGTTAACAGATTGAGTTCTCCCTACCCTCTTCATTTAGAAATCACTCCCATGAAACCAAGATGGATTTTCACTGAAAACTTATATGGCAAATCCTTAGGAGGGAAAACAAGGTACTTTATATGCTGGAAAACCGGCCAACAGAGTTCTGTATTAGTTCTAACTACTTGTTCCTAAGTAAAAAAAAATAGTTAGAATTTTTTTAATTCAATGCTGAGTGCATGCTGTTTCATCACAATACAGAAACCTTCTTTGAATTTTTAAATAAAAATGTTGCATTTATTAAAATAATAAAGGTACAATTCAGTAGGAAAACTGAGCAACTGTTAACAACCACCTGGGGGATGGAGGAACACTCTTATCTCAGTGATTTGAGGCTGAAGGAAATATGGTGAATTCTAACAAGCCATGTGAGGAGTATGGGTGTGGCCAACTGGTTCAACTTGAAATGGGCTGGTTCAACTGGTTTGATTGTGAACCGGACCGGCCTCAAAAAAAGGCCTCAAAACCACAATCAAACTGAATCAGACCCATTTCAATCTGGTTCAATGGTTCAAGTATCTATGGGGGCTGCCATTTTGAGCCGGGTCTCACAATCAGTGAAACCTGGTTTTGGAGGGTGCGCGGGGAACTAAGCCCGCTCTTCCCGCACACACGCAGGGAGGAAGCCCTGGATGGCCGTCCACACGATTGTCAGCTCTGTGATGGAGCCGGCAGAGGCTGGGGAGCTCGGGGGCTATGCAATCCCCAGAAGCTCCAGTATGCCCTGCATGAGTGCACAGGGCATTCTGGGGAGACCCCCAGAGATGGGAGGCAGCTTTTTGCCTCCCCTCAGGGGTCTACTCATGAGTAACTGTGGCGCAGAGCCATGCCGCGGCTACTCATGATCTGTAAAACCAGGTTTGCGGAGCGCTCGCTCCGCAAACCTGGTTTTAGGGGAGGGCTACAACAGCGAGCTAGCCTCTTGTAAGCCACCGGGCTCACCTGCAAGCCCAGTGGTTTACATGAGCAGCAAAAATCGGGCTAGGCTCTCCTCGTGAGAATAGCCTCTTTGTCTGGTGTGTTACTAGTTTTCTCCCTTGCTGATTGGTTTTCTGCCACTGCCTTCTGATTGGCTTGTGATCTCCTTTGCTCTGATTGGCTTGTTGTCATTCAAAATCAAGTGCTGTTAGGGTAACTCTGCCCCCATTGGTCGGGGGAGACAAATAAGGGAGTTTCAAACTGTATTTAAACTGCCTGGCTTCTCTCTCTGCCTATGGATCTCTGGAGAAAGAACTGGCTGCCTTGCCTTGCTTTGGCTGGACCCCTGCCCTTCTGCTGGGCCTTTATGCTGGACCTGTGCTGCCTTCTTGCTGGGCCTTAGACAGAGTCCCATCCTCTCTCTTTTGCAGTGCCAACTGCTTTTTGTTTTCCTGAGTTACAGTACTCAGTTAACAGTACTTAATTGGTTGCTGTTTTTATTCTGTTCTTTTTTGCAGTGAGTGGGTGGGATTCCTGCTGGCCCCCATCTGCTCTCCCACCAGCTGTTGAGTGTCAGTGTGTGCTCTTTGGCCTGATTGCCTGAGCTCCCTCCTGGACAGACTCCAGCTGAAGACACCAAAAGTGACCCCTTTGGTTTTAAGTTCCAGTACTTCCTTTTAAAGCCACCTAATGGCCCAGCGGGGAAATGACTTGACTAGCAAACAAAAGGTTGCTGGTTCGAATCCCCATGGGTATGTTTCCCAGACTATGGGGAACATCTATATCAGGCAGCAGCGATATAGGAAGAGGCTGAAAGGCATCATCTCATACTGCGCAGGAGATTGCAATGGTAAACCCCTCCTGTATTCTACCAAACCCTATGGTTATAGGGTTCTGTGGTCGCCAGGAGTCAACACTGACTTGACGGCACACTTTACCTATACTTCCTTTAATTAGGGCCTAGTTTAGGGGAGGGGAAGGGAAGGGATGTCCTCCAGGAGGGTGCAGAGCTAGAAGCAGGGTTGCAGGCAGAGGCATGGGTGAATTTTTCAATTCTTTCTGTAGGCTAAACTACTGACCCAGAAAAAACTCAAAAATTCATTAAAAATTGCCCATTTCCCCAAATATTTTATGGGTTGGGTGATAGGCAGCACCCATCATGCCCTACCACCCAACCTGCTTTGGTGACCCTAGGTGCAACCCATGGGGGATAATGGGTTGGTTCAAGTTCCCATTATTCCTTATGGGCTAACTGGTTCAAACTGGTTTGAACTACTTCAATGAATGAACCAGACCAGCTGGTTGGTTCAATTGAACCGGTTCCCAAACTGGTGGGCCAGTTCAAATTTGGTTTGAATTCTAACTGAACCATGGAAACCGGTTCCTCACACAACCCTAGTGAGAAGGAAGATCAGGTGCTTAATGCCCTCCATAATTTCTGGTCCATTCTCCATCCACAGTGACCCAAATTATCCTACCAGCTTATTCTTGATTCTTATGTTGATATTGATAATGGCAGGTCAATGCATGCATCTAGAGAGGCTTGACCCATGAAGCATATCCCTCCCAACTGGGTAGAGAACCAGGCCTGATTTGTATACTAAATATGCTTATGAGCTAGTATACAAAACTAGGCCTGTTTCATCAGTGTCACAAAGTGACCAGTTCTTTTATACTGGTGACCATGTAGGATCTGGGCACAAGGAAGAAAGGAGATCAAAGCAATCCTAAATGATTCAATGGGCTTTATTGAGTATAAAAGAATAACAACATCAATCTAACTGAGCAGAAAACAGAACCCAGTGTTCCTAACTAACATATGTGTGTGTATTAAATCTTCCTAGAGCCTAATATAATTCAGATATAGATGGAAGGCGGGGGGCGTAAGGAAGGTTGAGGACTGGCATGGTTTGGGGAGATCAGGAATTAGTAGAGGGAAGGGGGGGAGGAGAAGAAGGAGAAAGGATGGGGGGGGATCCAAGGCCTGTGAGAACCATATTACCAGGGTCAGAGGCTTGAGAGCGGTGGGGCTTTCAGCTGAAGGAGGGAGGCTGTAGCTGGAAACAGGAGCTTTTGAGAGTGATGATCAAGCAGGCAGTTTGCTCAGAGCAAGGATGAGACTCAGCACCATGGCTGGGGAAGTCTTGACTTCTCACTGCGCAGCAGAAGTCACAGAGCGTTCCTGTCCATGGACAGAGTTCCTGCTTGTTGCCCCACGGCTTAGCAGCAAACTCTGGGATGGCTCTTGAGCAAGTATGCTTGTTAGGCAAGATTGCTAGGAAGTATCATGGCTGGGGAGTCTTGACTTCTCACTGCGTAGCAGAAGTCACAAACAGTTCCTTCTCCCTGGAAAGAGTTCCCGCCTCTAGCCCAAAACCCTTGGATTACTCATGAGCAAGTCTTGCTTGTAGGCAAAAGACTGCTAGCTATCTGTCCAGTAAGCCTCATTCTTTATAGTTGTATCTTCCTTTGATCTTCATAGAGTCCATTCAAAATATCCTCATCCTTCCTGAGTCCCCAAAAGGTGACAACTTGCTGTTACCTTCTGGATATTGTCTTTTGATTAGTCAGGATATTAGCCCAGTCCAGGGAGATCTGAATCCCGTCTTCTGTGAGCTGTAAACTTAGAAGGGGGGGAGCCCATTGCCCAAAGCAAATCTGCATCGTGGAGTTACAAATGGGCATCTTCTCTTGTCCCAGATTTGCCGGCCTGATCCCATGAGGTGTGAAGGTGTTAGTAAAGTAAGAATTAAAGTCTATAGGTGTTTTCTTTGTGTGTATTTACCTAGAGTGGAATTTCTACAGACAGTAACTGAGTATCCCCTTTGGGCATAGCAGAGCAATCACTGACAAGGATTAACACAGACCTTGCAGGAGGAAGTGAGAGCTCAGCTTCTCACTTCTTCCAGACATTATCTGATAATGGGTTAGATTATAACATTTGGACCATTCTGGCCTGGCTTTTGTGCTTCTTTGAGTACCCATTTCACAATACAATGCTGGATCGCCTCTTCCTTCACAGAGCAGTTCATGAGACCTGGGTGTCAGTTCACCCTGAGTCCAGGCATTAATTCATTTCTTAATAAAATGGAACCAGACACAGGCCTGAATTCCACATACTTCTGGGTTGGTATCTCTGGGTCTAATGTTGGGGTATGTGTGCCCCCAACACTGGCCTAGTCAGGTGGCTAGATTCAGCTGGGAACAGGAGATTCATAAGACACCAGGGCCAGAGTTATTTAGTTTAGTTAGTACAAGTACTTAGTACTTATGCTGGTCTGTAGTAGTGTGCATGGTTTTGGTTCAGCGCAATGGAAAAGCCCTCCGGACCGGTTCAGAAGTCCGGTGGTCTGGAGGTTCGGATGGGCGGGGGGACTGTTACTTTAAGTGGGGGGGTGGTAGTACTCCCCCCCCCACCGCTCTTCCTCCTCCGGCGCTGGTCTTTTGAAAAATCTTCTTGGGGCAGCAGAGTTCCTCCCTGCCGCCCCTGCCCCCATCATTGCTCCTTAAGGCTTAAAGAGAGTAGAGCTAGCTGTGCGCATGTGTGATGTATGCGGCGTGCACACCATGAAGGGAGCATGCGCGCCACTAGCTCTACTCTCTTTAAGCCTTAAGGAACAATGACGGGGGCAGGGGCGGCAGGGAGGAACTCTGCCACCTCAAGAAGATTTTTGAAAGGACCAGTGCCGGAGGGGGAAGAGCGGCAGGGGGAGTGTTAAGTACTACCACCCCCCGCTTAAAGTAACAGTCCCCCCCGTGCCAGACCGGGGGAATTCCGGACTGTGCACACCCCTACTGGTCTGTGACCATAATAAATATTGATTGATTGATTGTACTTAGTACAATAAATTGATTGTACATAAACAAAGATAACCTTGGAAGCTTTGCTCTCATGTTTTTGCAAAATCCTTCAAACTGAACTACATATATGAAGGATTTTGTAAAAATATGAAAGCAAAGCTTCAAAGGTAATCTTTGTTTATATATTCATATGGTTCAGCCTATCTATAGAAATCTATTTCTATACTAGAAATAGTATAGAAATGCTAGATCTCATGTTAAAGGTGGTCAGCATACATGCCCATATGATACACAGAATGAAAATTTGTTTTTGCATCTTTTGATAGCTAGTAACAGAATATGGGGATGGAAAATTGTTTGCTTAGACAGGCAATATTTATAGACAGACTGAATTGTGACTCCATTGGATATACAGTTGATGTAAACATGCCTACCTACTCCTTCTGTTGACTTTAATTGAAGTTCATTTTCCTTATTGAATTAAACAGGCTTCTGCATGAGACAATTCAGCAGATTTTGCATAAAACCCAATTTTTTTTCTTTCAAACCCTACCAATGTATGCTGTATGATTAAATGCTCTCTCTCCCACTTAAAAACACAACTATAGCAGGCATGCTAGATCAAAAATAAAAGATAAAGGGAAAAGTTTTATTCTGCTTATTTATATCCTGCCTTTTTTCCATCATGGAACTCAAGGCATCATTCATGGGATTCTCAGTTTATTTCTCATCAAGATAGTGACCAGGCCAGACCCACACCTTCAGCAAGGGAACTGCATCTTGTGCCTTCACATCATGTCCATATTATACAATACACAGTATTCAATCTATTTACAGAATATACAAAGCTGCCTGAGTCAGACTATCTAGCTCATTGCTGTCTATCCTGACAGATATTAACTCTAGGTTTTCAGACAGATGCCTTTCCCAGTCCTACTTCAAGGAGGCAAAGATTGAACCTAGGACTTTCTGCATGCAAAACATGTGCTCTCCCACTGAGTTACAGCTCCTACCCACCCGTATTTTGATATTTGCATTCTAAAAGAGAGAGCCAGCATGATGTAGTGGTTAGAGTGCTGGACTAGGACTGGGGAGACCTATGTTCAACTCCCCATTCAGCCATGAGACTTGCTGGGTGACTCTGGACCATTCACTTCTCTCTCAGCTTAACCTACTTCACAGGGTTGTTGTGAGGAGAAATTTAAGTATGTAGTACACTGCTCTGGGCTCCTTGGAGGAAGAACGGAATATAAATGTAAAATAAATAAATAAAAAAGTAAAAAATAGTTTTAAAAAAAGAACTGGAACTCACATTACCATTACACTAACCTGACTCACTGCAGTCAGTACTATATGACCCTATTTAGTTTACTGATGATATCAGGAAAACATCCCTGCACTGAATGGCTTCTTGTTTTTGTTCTTCTGCTGAAATGGAGGCTTGCACATCTCCCCTATGTAGAGACGTGTGTGCTCCTAAACTGGGTTTTGGTCTTGCTTGTATTAGGAATTTAAACATTTAAAAGGAGGGGGGATCTAATGATATCAAAAATATTGGGGGGGATTTTTCTGGGTAGGTTTAGAATGGCAAACTGAAGGTGATACTTGAGGGATGCATACTTTGGAAAGCCATTCAGAGGGGAGGGCCCATAGTTCCGTGGCACGGCACTTGTTTTGCATTCAGAAGGTCTCAGTTTTAGTTCCCAGCAACTCCAGTTCTAAAAGGAATCAGGCAGTGAGCAAGCGTGTTCTCCAGGCTATGAAGAGTAATGGCTGAGATCGCTAGGCCAATGGTTTGATCCAGCAGAAGGCAGCTTCTTATGTTTATATATTCATCTCATAAAATCCACAGAAGCTCTTGTCATAATAATAAATAATGAATTAGTTTCTGATAACATATCCAAACCATAAATACATATCAGTTTATAGCACTTTGTCCTGGCATTTCACAGAGAATCCTAGGAACTGTCGTTTTGTGAGGATATTAAGAATTGTCTGTTCGTGAGCCCCAGCATCCCTCAAAGAACTACAGTTATCATGGAAGGCCTGTGGAGAGGGAATGACTGTGAATCCAGTTAAAATCTGTTATGCTGTCCCTCAGGTGCCAAAGCACATTTTAGCCTTTTGAGGCAGCCTTTTGTGCTTCTGAAGAGTTCGTATATACACAGAGCTAGGGAATTCAATTGCTACCTTTAAAAGCTGCATTTAGAATAAGAACATAAGAACAGCCCTGCTGGATCAGGCCCGAGGCCCGTCTAGTCCAGCATCCTAGAATCATACTTTTTATCTGATCCAGTCTGTTGACACCCTATTTGCTGTTTTGTGGAGTGTCATACAGAGAATGTAGAGGCGAAAACACAAAAGAGCTGGCTGGATGGGATGGGGGCGGGGTGGGAGAATGTCATAAGAGAGCAAGCGCCCTTTTCCTAAAGAGAATGATGTACCATAAGGAGTATTCATTCTCAGAATTTCATTCTATTTTCCTTTCAAGGTATAGTAAAATCTGAGACCTTCTTTCACCTTTTGAGGAAGAATGACTAGCTTATGCATTTCTTCAGGCATTACACTACTCACCTTCGCTTTTATCTAACAGAATGATTTCACTGTTCAAAGCCAAAGAGAAGTGTGTTCTGCTCACATCTCAAACATGGAAAGAACATGGGAATGCTGGGAATCAAGGGGAAGCTTTCAGATAAATAAAATTTATAAGCTGACAGAAGCTTATAGGCCAGCACAAAGTGGAGAATGCATGAAGCAGGGCCGATTAAGGAGAAAGCTTCAAAACCAATGAAAAAATATTCTTCAATACGTTTTGAGAAGAAACCAATACAAAATGAAGGGCTTCAAAACATGCTGCCACTTCCAATAGGCTCTCCTGCAGTGATTTTGACTTAAACAAAATAATTGTGCTTATTAAGTGGATCACCACTGAGGAAGCTAGAAGCTTCTACTGATTGCCTCTGATCCTCTGCTGAGAACCTGTGTGGTTTATTTACTTGCTTCGTTACTGAAATAAATGTATGTGAAGCACTTTGAACACACCAAGAATAATATATAAATGCAATTTTTCTCTATTTAGCCATTTATATAATTTATACTGTGCTGTCTGAGTGCTCAAAATATTTCCATCTCGGAAAGAGAATGTTCCACATACATCAGCCCTGAAAGTTAGTTTTGTATTATTATCCCCACCCTGTAGATTGAAGGCTATGAAAGACCGCATAGACTGTATACAAGTTACTTAAATACTGTTTACTTCAGAGAGTTTCCTGTTTGTAAGGAATACTGAAGCAATTTCTTGCTCTGAGCAGGGCATTGAACTAAAGGACTTCCAAGATCATTTTCAATTTTCAAATTAATTAATTATATATATATATAATCAATAATTTATATGTATTACATATAATTATATATTAATCATATATATATATAAATTTTATATATAGTTATAACTTTATTGCAGTATGCAAACAAAATTTACATCCTTTGATTAAGACATCTTAAAACAAAATCTCCATACAATTATACATAAATGTGCAAAGTAAAGCAGCATAAGAAAAATGGGGAGCAATTCTTAATTCAAATGATGATGAATTTTACAAACTATAGAACAAAACCGTACCTGTATCATTATTACGATCAGATAGCAACCGAGTGATACTGAACTCATCCGGACATCCAGGAAATGTTCCTATCAGGGGCTTTATTTATTCATTCATTCATTCATTCATTCATTCATTCATTCATTCTGCCCTTCCAGAAAGGCTCAGGCTTATTAGCTCTCTGCATGAAACTCAATATAATTGACAGTACAGAAACATATGCTCAATAGATTCAACAACATCAGTGCCACAGCGGCATTTAAATTGCCTTTTTGCCCAGTTAAGAGGGGTCAGTTCTACGATTCTATGCAGTGTCCTAACTGTGAGCAGGAATGCAGCCCTAGTCAGCAAATGGCTAAGAAATTATTTGAGCAAGAAACTTCCCAGCTCATACATTTGGCACCACACAAAAGTTACTCTCTTCTTAGAAGAATTTCAGATCTCAGCTTTTCCAAGGAAAGAAAGCCATTTCATCTAGACTTTCTTCAGCTTAAAAAAGGGAGCCTTCCAGCAGTAGACATACTAGCAAATTTCTTTACTGGACTCTGCTGAAACCTTCCACTGTCACAGCATTAACTAAACCAGTTATTAATGCACCACTGTTATCAACTGCAAGCATGACTGTACTAAACACCATATAAGAATAAATATATTACACCCAAAACTTGATGATGAAATAAACAGCAACATATACATGAAAAGCATTCCAAGACAGCATGAAAAAATAAGCCGCAAACAACATAATAATTTGAGTCTCCATCATTTGGTGTAAAGATCATTTATGTTTAACATGGCTGTTTCTGTGCCATGTGAATTTCAATGACTGTACATTTCTTTTTCTTACACTATATTTCTATGATCTGTACTTGTAATTAGGTGTTGATAATACAAAGAGTTCATGTGGATTTAATATTTTGCTTGGGGATTTTAAAAAATCTTTTACTCCATTTTTCAAGGTTGCGGAGACCTCTTCACCGTACCTGTTCTGATCACAGCCTTACCCACAGTAGTGTCCATACGGGGTACAACTAGGTGTATGTTACAATATAGAAACATAGCAAGATAATTAGTGAATGCTGAAGCAGCCAAGAGCTAAAATATAGAGACCAAAGTATCTGTCTCTGTTATCATTCACTAAAGAGTGAGGGATAGAATGCTAAATCATTCAGCATTGTACCACAGGACCAAAAGTGATGGCAACAGACCTGTGTCATTAAATACAGATCTGCCCCAAACGTGTAGATCCGTGGATGGGATGCAAGTTAACACACAATACACAGGCAGGAGGTGCTGAAGTCTTTGCCTTCTCTCCCAACACCCCACCCCCAGCCCCCCAGGATCAGTTTTCTTCCAGCTCTCCTGTAGCAGAGATGAGCCAAGGAGGAAACAAACCTGGGGGAAGCTATAGTCCCTGGTGTCCCCAAGCCATGATGTCACCAAGCCCTGCCCCTGACGATGCTGCCACCACTCCTGCAGCAGAGCCAGTCTGTGCACTACATACAAGTGGTTTCTCTTTAGGAACGTTCATTGAAAAGTGGTATATAAATATTTGAGGGGAGGGGGAGGAGGAGGAGGTTGTTGGGAGCTGCTGGCCAAGTGCTGTGCCCCAGAAAAGCCAGGCAATTATCCTCTGCCATTGCTACTGCTGTTAAGGATAGTGAAGCAGCCACCCCAGTCCCAGTCCCTGTTCACCCTCACAAACCTCCTTCGTAGATTGGGCTACTGATCCTGCTCTGCTTCATCCAATACATTATTCCTTCTCTTTCTCTCCCCCCCCCTTGCCACAAGCAGAACTCATATGAATTTTCTGGGCTGGCTGCACTGGGTTCGTCTGCTCCCCAATTTGGCAAGATCTGGACAGATCTGGATAGTAAGATTCTCTTGCTCCACTACTGGATTGGTCTCTGGGTTAACCCTGGGCAATGGTTGTTCTTTTTGCATGACATCACTGGTACTTAAGAGTGATGCAAGTAGCTGGTCCTCAATGAGGTTTGGTGGCTCTGAGAGCGGGGCTTCTGGATCCCTAGGTGCCATCTCATTAGAGCTTGATTGAGCCTGGCTGCATTTGACCACACTGACACAGGCATGTTGGGCAACCTGGCTGCACAGATCATTTCCAATCAAAACAGGAGTTTGTAAATCCTTGTGAACAGTAACCCTCCCAGCCCTGGTACTTTAGGTAAATATTGGCAAGCAGGAGGTGCACCACTGCACTTTCACAGGCTTTAAGTGCCCAACATCTCTCAGGCACAATCATCTCTGGTCTTACAGGGCTTTCATGCACAGAGGTAATGTCAGGGCCAGAGTCTCTCCATCCCCTTTCCACCTTCCCATTTATAATTATGCTTTCCTGATGCTTGGCAGGAATTGCATTTGAATCTGTGATGTGAAAACCCACAAGGAAGTCTTGTTGTAGTCTGTTCAGTTCATTTGAGGTGGGGGCAGCTTCTGGGGCCCAGTTAGCCGATGGGGTGTCTTGTTCAGGAAGGGCCCCAGTGGGGATATTCACCTTACTGAATCCTCCAAACTGACTCCTAATACCTTGACTAAAACCAAACAGAAATCACATTCATTTGTGTGTTTATTTACTCCTTTCCACCTTTTCTGTGCAACTTGGTTCTGGCTCTAAGTCAGCTTCTAGCAAAGTTCTTGCAAAACAATTCAATTTTGATCCCACCCTCTGCCAGCCAATTGTGATGAAACAGGGGTGACTCTATGCTTTCCTGGGGTTTCCTACCTCAGTAGAGAGATTGCTCTGATCCCAAATCTAGGAGCACACTGCTCTTCAAGGTAGGCTGCCATCAGTTGTAGACTGATCTAAGCCACTGACCAGGCTTAGACACTGCTTCAAAAACCTAGAACTGTCCGGCTTGGGACTTACAGGCACTGTACAGCCAGAGTCCACACAACCCAGCTCTCAACAGTAGTGAATGACCTTATGAGGCACATGGGGAAGAGTTTTGCAAGTAACCCTCCAGAATTTGTTAAATCTGATTGAAGCCACTTCTAAGTATCTCAACTTTATTAAGAAACAAGGGTTGCATACAGAATAAGGAATTGGGAAAAAGTAGGTTGAAACTAGAAGTAAAGAAAGGCACACAGGAATTCAAAAGAAATTACAAAAAGCATTTACTAACTGACTAGCACTGAGCTTTACCGTAGTCTATCAGTATGCAGGTCCTTGGCTGAGAGAACGTTAATCTCTACAGCTTCTCCCAGGGGAACATCCATTTGCAAATGAAAAAGGGTGAACACTTTAAAGCCATGAGGGAGGGGGGAGCTCACGCTCACACCTGTCACACCTGTCCTAGTTCAAAGAGTATTCTACTTTCCTCCCTTCAGGATGGTGAGATGCAAAGTGGCCCTATCTCCTGTGTCAGATAAGATTATCGAATTGGTGAAGGAAGGGTCTGTTAGATGTTGTGGAGTGAGATGATGCAGATCTGCTTGGTTCTTTTTGATACCTATTAACCCTTAATGCCCCTTGTCGAGGGCAATCTAGCCAATGGCTTGAGCCAGCCCTGCCTTTTAGCACTTAGCAATAGCAATAGCAATAGCACTTACATTTATATACCGCTTTATAGCCAGAGCTCTCTAAGCGGTTTACAATGATTTAGCATATTGCCCCCAACATTCTGGGTACTCATTTTACCGACCTCGGAAGGATGGAAGGCTGAGTCAACCTTGAGCCCCTGGTCAGGATCGAACTTGTAACCTTCTGGTTACAGGGCGGCAGTTTTACCACTGTGCCACCAGGGGCTTTTGCACTTAAAAATACAACCCCCAGGCTCAAGCCACATGAGAATGGAAAAAGACACAAGGCTTGATGATGCAATATATTTTTACTTCCTGAGGCTTATTTCTCATTCATAAACAAGAGCTTCAACCATAAAAAATGCCTTCAGCTGGGCATATGAATAACCCTTGACCTGACCTACTCAACCCAACCCAACCTTAAAAATCCCTAGGTTATTCAAAAAGGCTATTCACACGATTGGACAGGCAGGGTGAGGAGAAGGCTGTGCAAGTCTAACCTTCCCCCAAGACAATCACACACATGTTGCTGGGAGCACTGACTGTGCTCCCAGATGAACAGCAATGCACCAAGCAGCATGCAGCTACAGAGGTCAGGATGATGAGTGCTATCCCACAATGCACCATGCACTGAGCACGGCACATGTGGGGACTCCCACGGTCTCTGTATGCTGCTGGGCTGGAAGCAGCCCAAGCTCACACATGATCAGGGAACTGAGTTAATGGTGCGCTGGTGCCCTTAACCTAAAAGCTGGGCTACAGAGCTGAGCTAGGCAGCAGTTCTCACATGCAGCCTAAACCAAGCTAGCTTCCCTAGCCTGGGTTAGGCAGCAAGTGAGAACAGTCTCAAAGCCTACCCATCTAACCTTGCAGGCTGCAACCACCAAGGTAGAATCAATACAAAGAATCTGTTGCCAGACAGTACAGAGAGCATCCCTCATACAACTGTAACTGTGGACTCACAGTCTTCATTTTGGATACCTCAGTTCATGAGATCATGAACTTTTCACTAGCCCTTATTTGACAGCGACTCATAGTTCGTCACTTGACATGAGCAAGGCATGGGGCAATGAGCACCAAGGTCATAATGGCTAAGACTTCAAGGAGCTCTCTCACTCTCTCCAACCCCTGCTCCTCTCTCCCTGAAGGCAACCAGTGTTGGGGGCACCCATACCCCAACATTAGACCCAGAGGTACCAACCCAGAAGTATATGGAATTCAGGCCTGTGTCTGATTCCACTTTATTAAGGAATGAATTAATGCCTGAACTCAAGGTGAACTGACACCCAGGTCTCATGACTGCCTCTGCTAACTGCTTTGTGAAGAACGAGGCAATCCAGCATTGTATTGTGAAATGGGTACTCAAAGAGACACAAAGGCCAGGCCTGAGCAATCAAAATGCTAAAATCTAACCCACTATCAGATAATGTCTGGAAGAAGTGAGAAGCTGAGCTCTCACTTCCTCCTGCAAGGTCTATGTTAATCCTTGTCAATGATTACTCTGATATGCACAAAGGGGATACACGCTGTCTATAGAAATTCCACTCTAGGTAAATGCACACAAAGAAAACACCTATAGATTTTAATTCTTACTTTACTAACACCTTTTAACACCTTCTGGGACCAAGCACCAGAAATCTGGAGACAAGAGAAGATGCCCATTTGCAGCTCAGAGATGCAGATTTGCTTTGGGAACAGTAGAATGTCTCTCCCCTAAGCAGCAGCTTACAGAAGATGGGATTCAGATCTCCCTGGACCTAGCTAATATCCTGAATAATTAAAAGACAAGATCCAAAAGCTAACAGAAAATTGTCACCTTTGGGGGACCCAGGAAGGGTGAGGATATTTTGAATAGACTATGGCGATCAAAGGAAGATACAATTGTAATGAATGAGGCTTGCTGGACACAGTCAGCAATCTTGCCTAGCAAGCATACTTGCTCAAGAGCCATCCCAGAGTCTGCTGCTAAGCCGCGGGGCAACAAGCAGGAAATCTGTCCATGGACAGGAACTGTCAGTGACTTCTGCTGCGCAGTGAGAAGTCAAGACTTCCCCAACCATGGTGCTCTCACCCTCTGCCTCGCTCTGAGCAAACTGCCTGCTTGACCATCACTCCCAAGCTCCTGTCTCCAGATACAGCCTCTCTCCTTCAGCTGAAAGCCTCATCCATCTCAAGCCTCTGACCCTGGTAATATGCTGTTCCACAAGCCTTGGATCCCTCCATCCTTTCCCCTTCTTCTCCTTCCCCCTCTACTTATTCCTGATCTCCCCAACTCATGCCAGTCCTCAACCTTCCTTACCCCCCCCCCCACTTTTCCGTCTATATCTGAATTATATTAGGCTCTAGGAAGATTTAACACACACACACACACACACATGGGTTAGTTAGGAACACTGGGTGAATGTTGTTGCTGGCTATGGTTGAAATATTGTTAGTAATACTGATAGATTGTTCTGTTTTCTGCTCAGTTAGATTGATGTTGTTATTCTTTTATACTCAATAAAGCCCATTGAATCATTTAGGATTGCTTTGATCTCCTTTCTTCCTTGTGCCCAGACTATACTTGGTCACCGTATAAAAGAACTGGTCACTTTGTGACACTGGTGAAGCCAGCCTAATTTCAGATGCTAGCTCCTGAGCATATCTAGTATACAAATCAGGCTTGGTTCACAACACCAGCCAGCAAGCAGACCTAATTCAAAGGTACACCTAAAGGAAGGAAATACTCTTCTTTCTCAAGAAAGATAGTATGGCTATCACTCTTTGCAGCAATCCAGATAAGAGCAACATTTCCCAACCCGCCGTCAACAGCTTATTTGCCTGTCAATGTCCAGAGTGGAGGCATCCCATTAATATCTCAAATTGTATATCCTTGTACCTGGAGTGGCATCTCCGTCTTAAGTCCTTAAACCTATTCACATCTACACACACACTTCTACCAGCCATTCTTGCCTTTTGTTTGGCAACCCACGCCCAAGACTGACTAGTTCATACAACTTCATTGTTCTACCCAAGTTTCTGCCCCTCCAGGGAGGGAGCATAGCTTGGGAATTGCCTCAGGGCACGTTTTTGAGTATATGTACTCCTGGCCAAGCCACATGGCCTTGGAAACTGTGTAGATCTTTACCAAGCATGTGAGTGGTTGTCCTTCGCTTTCTGCCTTTTTCCTGCGAGGAGTCCTTTTTCCTGCGAGGAGTCCTGCAAGTGCACCAAACACACAACTGGACTAAGGAGAGGTAAAACTAACTTCTTGCCTCTCTAAGTCTCCTCACTCCCTTTTTCTGCCCCCATTGCCCGCTCTTTAAGTACTTTTAATGGCAAATCTCAAGCTAGGCTTTGGTCTAAACACCTTAGCCAAGCCAACTGATTCATAAACTTTAAGCTAAATTATTGCCAGCTATATTCTTGCCTAAAATATTAGTTAAGGGTTTATTGCCTTACCTAACCAAACATTTGCCTTCCTGTTCCCCTACTGCAAAATGCACACTGCAACAGAAAATAAATTATAAGAACTAACAGGCAGGCTTACAAATTCCAGTCATGAGTTTAGATATACAAAATAATGGGATCCCAACTATTAGAGAAGCTATAAAGCAAAGAGTGATCTCTTATTCTCAGTTGCTACTTGTTCAAGGCTTTTCCTGAAGTAATAGTGGCCAGCATCCTAACACTAAGCTTGCTCAAGGATGCTGTTTTAATGCAAGATTGTTTTAGTGCAGAACTAAACATTTACTTTCCTTCATATTACATTATAAATACTATTATTTCTTTAAATTACCTCTTCACTTTCAACCTGACTTTTCTTTCCAGGCTGGTATTTTCCAGGCATTTTCACAGTTTGGATCACGCTGTGTTGTCTCTTTCCTACTTCACTCACCTTCAGAATCTTAGACTATGGTGGCAGAAGTCAGTATTAATCATTCATAAGTATAAACAAATGAAAAATTAATAACCAGTCTAGTATTTCAGAACATCCACTTAAAGAGCTAGAACTACACCGCAGTATCATTACAATCCTGAAAGTACATGAAATAGCCTATTGGGGGGTGGGGTGGGGGGCTAATAATCAAAAGATGGATGACAAGGCAATATTTCAATCTGTCTCTCTGAAATTGTCTTCAAAATTCATTGACGCATTGGAGGGAGCTAAACTTTTTTTGAATTTTATTTGGAAAAATTTTGGTTATACACACAACACTGATGGGGTGATCCAATTTGTACTTTATATGCACTATGAAGAATATGCAATTCTCATATAAACACAGCTTTTTGCAGTGAGGGTTGCCAATGAGGAGAAAAGATCAGTGGCAGTAAATACTCATGCACAGGATATCACATTCTTAATGCTTTCTAGTGCAGTGAGTGACTAGACTGACCTTGTTTTGAATACTGAAACATTTTACTTGGAGACAATACAATTTTTTCCTGCTTTTTAAATAGGTCACATTAAAAACCTAACAGAAAATAGCCTTATAAATATGTTCTGCTCATCTGTAACATGACAACATTTAAAAAGGGAAAGAACTACCTTTGCAGACACTGAAGCAATTCTCAAATCAGTAAGAAGAACTTCTTGCAGGTCTGCGGGGAGAGCAGGCTCAGCCCACTCTCTCCACAGACTAGCAGCCTCCAAGCCCTGGGTAGTTGGATCATCCGCCCACATGACTGCTGGCTCCATCATGGAGCCAGTGGAGGCTGCGGGGATCGGCCCCCAGAAGTTCCAGGATGCCCCATGCGAGCATGTGGGGCACTCTGGAGAGACCCGAGGCTGAGAGGCTGGCTGCAGTCTTCCGGTAGGGGGTCTACTCATGTGTTGCCGCACACTGCGGCGGCACACGAGCAAGAAAATGAGGTTAACAGAGCAATAGTTCCGTTAACCTCATTTAAGGGGAGGGGAAATTAGGCGGGCTAGCTAAGCACTTAGCTTAGCTAAGCACTAAGTGGTTAGTGCTTTCTAACCACTAGAAAGCTGTGGTTAGTTTTCTAGCTAACCACTGGAAGTTCAGTGGTTCTGACAATCAGTAGGAAGCGGGCTAGGTTCCCTTAGCCCGCTTTCTACTGATCGTGGGAATAGATTCAGAGTCTCCTTCCCCAAATACTCCAATTGCACTTTCAAATGCCCAAGCTCGATTAATTGCTTCCACCTGTATATCATAAAAAAATATTTGTAAAATATTTGTGAAACATTAAATTTTGTTTTAAACAAGCGATAGACAAAAGCAAACAAAACCTGCAAAATACAATTTTCTGAAAATAAGAATTCTGAAGATGAAGGAAACCCTAAGAATTAATTAAGAACTAAAACACAGAGAACAAATCATAACATTAAAAGTAAAAAATTAAATATAGATCAAATATATTTGATTAACGATATGGGTTCTGCATACTTTGATGAGTTTTACAAACTGGCAAAAGATTCATCTGTGGAGTTCAAAGTATTTGCAGATATTTCTGAGTTCCTTCTTTCTATGCTTCACTGTAATCAAAACAGAAAATGGATTCTGATCTCACATATAAAAGACTAGTATGTAATGCTAAAAGAATAGTCACAAGGACATTGTCTTTGGAAAACTACTTGCAACTTACCAAGTGACTGAAAAAGCTACTTAATGGGGCAATTCTCACAATTGCAGAAAATCGGGCTAGCCTCTGCTAGCCCGATTTTCTGTAATCGTAAGACCCACCGGGCTCGGCTGCAAGCCCGGTGGTTCTAAAGAGGGTAACCCGCTCAAGTACCCCTGCCCTAAAACCAGGTTTGCGGAGCAAGCACTCCACAAACCTGGTTTTGAAGATCGTGAGTAGCCACGGCGTGGCTCCGCACCACACCTACTCATGAGGAGATCCCCGGAGGGGACGCGAAAAGCCGCCTCCCGGCTCTGGGGGTCTCGCCAGCATGCCTTGCGCACTCACGCAGGGCATGCTGGAGCTTCTGGGGGCCGATCAGCCCCCACTCCCCCCAGCCCCTGCCGGCTCCGTCACAGAGCTGGCAATCGTATGGGCAGCTAATCTGGCCACCCAGGGCTCCCTCCGTGATCGTCTGCTGGGAGAGCAGGTTAAGCCCGCTCTCCCTGCTTAGCTGCAAAAACCGAGTCTCACTGATCATGAGACCCGGCTCAGTGTTCTTTCATGTGTCAAATTTCAATACATTTGAATAACAAGCACAGTTTATAAACCCATGAATACACTGTGTCTTGCTTGGGATATAATTAAAATTTCCCTTGTACTTTATATTATTTTTGAGATTAGAAAGAGTCACAGCTTATCAACTGAAGTCAAGAGGATAAAAATTGCTGGACACAGATATGGAATTAGTAGTGGTACTCAAAGTTGGACACTGCACTTAAAACTTTATCAAATAAGGGAGAGATGGTTGGCTTGAGGAGACAGGGGTTCCACTGCACTCCCCCCTGCAGCCTGTGCACACACTGGTGGCCATGTCAGCTGCAGGCGCCTGAGTCAGTTCGGCACTTCCCAAAACAGGCACCAAACCAGCTCATGTACATCTCTACCTTTAAGCAAGGGTGGGATACAAAAGTGACAAATAAAGGATAATTTGAGCAATTAAAAAGTCATTGATCTGGCTATTCAAATAGCAATAATTAAAAAACTACATAGTATGCAATACATTTTTCATAACAAATCTTTGAAAATCTCCAGAAAATTCTGTCCAAATGTAAACCTGCAAAAGGTGAAGTTAACGTTTTACTCTCCGAGTCAGAATAATCCATTGCTATTACAGTTCCAACACCCTGCTCTGCTTTTCTTCCTCTTTTTGGTGTGGGCAACCCTTGAGCTGCTGAGTATTTCTGCTATGTATTTCTCGTTTGACTCTGCATAAATGTACTATTGTAGGTATAGTACAGGACTAAAGCTACCTTTTAATTTTGTATTAATAGAATTCACAGAATTTATTATTGTGATAAATATCAACACCTGTGGGGTCTCTCTTTTTATGTAGCTAATGTTGAAGGGTTCTTATACTCAGATAGGCTCTCCCTAATTATCTGCCAAGATGTATTGTAGACTGTAGAATTTCTCCCCACTCCCCTTCACCATGTAATTCTTGCCAGTTGGGTTAAAAGGAAGAATTTAATTAGAGGATTTCTTTCTTGGTTACTTATGCAGTACTGAATTGCTTATGTAGGCTGAATTTGGGGGCTTATGCTGGGTTAGATTGCAAATTAGCATATGTCTCATTTATTTACTGAGTCCCATTTAACATAGCGCCCTGCCCCCGCTCCAAACTCAACTGTTTCCAAATCAAGGCGGAAAAACCTGCCTGTTATCATTTTCAAAATTTATAAGAAACAGTACTATCAGATGCTTGACCAGCATATACTCTAGCTATAACATCATAATGTGGGTTATTTCTATTTGATATGTAAATGAGCATTTGAAATGTGTCCAGATCTCCATCAAAAGTATGCTATGATATGTTCCACTGATGATCAGGCATTGTACATTTTAAATATGGTTGGCTGGTTCTCTCTCACACAGCTGGTTTTGCATTTTAAAGGAAATCCATAGCTTTGTTTCTTTCATGTGTGCAGTTTCTGTCTCTTTCTGAGTCCTTTCTCTTCGATTGACATCTTTTCAGACTGAATGACTGCAATTTACCAGCCTTTCTAGTTAGGATTAAACTTTAGGTTAAAAAGAAAAAATAGTGGTGAAGATCATCCCTGATATGCAATTAGATTCCATTTTAGTTATGCTTTAGTGCCTCAGAAAAGAATGGACTAGAAAACAAGCTGTGAACACAATTATTTCACCAAAGTTTGACTGCTTACTCTAATATGGATGTAGGTCACTTACTCAGAAGCACAGTAGTTGAAAAGGATGGGGGAAAGTGGCAACTGCAATTTTATATCCATCTTTAATGGCATTTAATAGACTCAGGCTATTAGGTTAAAAGGCTCAGGCCATAATCTGAATAACCACAAGCACTATAAAATACTGCCAATTCTCAAAGAACAGTAAGATTTGGAAAGAAGATGCCTCTCATAGCCTCAAATAATTACCAGTCATTCTGGGAGTTGGAGGAACAGGTAATTGCACTTAATCTTTCTTAACTGCACTTAACCCTTTCTAGTTCCTACACCATTCATATCAGAAATCCTTCACATTCTCTATTACAGACCTCTTTGCTCTTGCTCCACTTAATAGCTGACAAGCACGCTGAGGAGTTTCATGCAGAAGCCGTTTAACAAGCTAATCTGATAATTGTGGCAGAGGAAGAGCCAAAATTAATATTTGAGGAGAAAGATAAACATGCCTCTCTCATGTTTTGTGCATTAAAAAAATATTGTGACATGAGCTTCTTTTCCTATGCAGAAGCCTACTATGTCCCTATACAAGGCAGATCTGCTTGTGAAAATAGGTTACTGTGTGCTGGTTATTCTTGCCCAATAACTGCATTAAAATGTGAATAACCATCACTATGAATTATCAGTTGATTGCCCATAAATTTTACAGGCTGGATAAGGGCTATTTTGGGAGATGACAGGGAAAAGAGATGAGAGGGAAAACACAACTTACATTCTGTTTGTCCTATCCTGTTCCATTTTTAATTCTCCTTCATCTCTTCCTTCTAACACATAATCTCCTTTCTGAGGTTAAGAAATTGACATAAAAATTTGTTATGGTGAGTCATAATCTCTTATAACAGTGATCTTCACTATTTTTGATGCAGGGGTAACTTCGATAAAAACTACAACAATGCTTCAGTGTGAGAGTCATTCTACTGTGGGGAGACATGGTCTGCATGGTGTGGAGAAAGTTAATAGAGAGAAATCTTTCTCCCTCTTGCATAATACTAGAACCAGGGGTCATCCGATGAAACTGACTGTCAAGAAATGTAGGACAAAAGGAAGTACTTTTCCACACAACGTATAATCAACCTATGGAATGCTCTGCCACAAGATGTGGTGACAGCCAACAGCCTGGATGGCTCTAAGAAGGGTTTAGATAAATTCATGGCAGACAGGTGTATCAATGGCTACTAGTCTGAGGGCTATAGGTCACTCCCAGCCTCAGAGGCAAGATGCCTCTAAATACCATTTGCAGAGGAGTAGCAGTAGGAGAGAGGGCATGTCTGTGGGTTTCCCAGGGGCATCTGGTGGAACATGATGCTGGACTAGATGGGCCTTAGGCCTGATCCAGCAGGACTGTTCTTATGTTCTTATGTTCCCCACTGTTTTAACTTCCATGCACTGCTATGATTTTCTCAGTGCTGGGGGGCGGGGCAGAGAGACCTTTAAGAGAAACTGAGTTCTGTCAAGTCCCAGTGCCATCATGGAAGGTACGCACAGAGATCTGGGAAGTGTAGTTCTTCCAAGTGATTTCCCCCCAAGTGCTGATAAGGGCTATACTTCCTAGTACTTCAAGTGCACATTCCAAGCAGTGATAGTTGATTATCACTGCTCATCTTTGTTCATTCATAACCTTCTTTGGTACAAATTGATGGATGAACTTAGAAAGAATCCACTCTCATTTTTTTGAATCCTACCAAATAATCTACTCTCAGAACACCTCAAACACTGAAAATAACAAAACCCAGTACCCCATGGTCTTGTGGTTTTGGGGGTGGTTGGAACCCTATGTGTATTATGCTACAACCTGCTCTGGGCCACCCTGGTGCCCCCCAAGTGGAGTTATGGGGTTGCTGAAACCACCATTATTCCCTATGGGGGAAAAACTTAAAGACACATCAATTAAAAAATAAATAAAAATTACCTCTTTCACCAGTTTCTTTGAAATCTGGGTGGCAGCAGGCATCCATTGGGGAACTACCACCCACCCCACTCTTCTGTCCCCAAAACTCCCTTTCTGCCCCGAAACTGCCACAAAGACAAGCCAACTTCAAAAAATTGTTTAAAATCACCCCTTTGCCCAATTTCTTTGAAATCTGGGTTGTAGCTTCCACCCATTGGGCACTACCACACAACCCACTCTTTTGCCCCCAGACCACTTTTTTGCCCCAAATCTATTTGGATTTAAAAAATGGGTATAAATAGAATCTGGGGTGATTTGGGGAGGGGCAGATTCAGACCCAAAACAAAGCGGGGGTGATTTGGTTTGGGTACAAGTCAAGACAAGCCAACTTCAAAAAATTGTTTAAAATCACCCCTTTGCCCAATTTCTTTGAAATCTGGGTTGTAGCTTCCACCCATTGGGCACTACCACACAACCCACTCTTTTTTCCCCGACCCCTTTTTTGCCCCAAATCTATTTGGATTTTAAAAAAATCGGGTATAAATAGAATCTGGGGTGATTGCCGGGGGCAGATTCAGACCCAAAACAAATTGGGGGTGATTTTGTTTGGGTACAAATCAAATTAAAAAGTGATTTGTGCACATCCCTACAAGATAGTTCCATAAACAATCCCACCATCAAGCTCTTATATATTTACTTCAGAAAACCATAAAGAACATTAAGATAGGTAAATGCTGGCTATAGTCAGCCTTTGTATTAAGTATTTGTGCCCGATCTATTATACACATTTACGAACTTCATCCACTGATTGACAACATGAATTTGCTTTTATTAAAATTAGAACTGAGATTAAATGGGGAGTGCTTTGTGTAACCATGTTTAGGAGATGTGAAAAGCAGTCATCATCCACTTTTAATATCACACCCCACAAACTCTTTTTGCAGTTTTGTGGGGTGTGATGTTGAAAGCAGAGGATGACTGTTCATCCCTTCAGAATGAAGGCACTGTAATGCAGGAAGTATTGCCCACACTCTGCATTGGCTTTGGATGACCTCAGCGACGTCATCAAGTAATCAGTTCTGATTACATATGTAACAAAATGTCACCAGTACATTCACAATGTGGCCCCTGAGTCATTACTCCAGGAAGAAGACCCAGTTTTGAACAAAACTGCACCAAAATATCAGCAGATTGAGAAACCAAAAAGCAGATATCAAAACAGTGGGTGTCCAAGCATACTTCCCCACCCTCCAACCCACCCACCCCCCTCAATGAAATGAATGAATATTTGGCAGAGCCCTAAGATTAAAATATATTTTTAAAATCATGTTAAGTTTTGAAAGTACTTGCATTTTTCAGTCATGCTCTACAAAGTGTAGTGATTGCACACTTTGGTGGCCACCTTAATTTTCATGCCATGTAAGCAACAAAGGCTTGGAGTAGTTTCATATGTTATTCTGGCTTTGCAAATCAGGCACCATGCACCCACACTTTTTCTTCATCTTTCAGCTCAACTTTGTGCTGGGGAGAGATGTGTCTGGCAGAGATTCAACAGTTGCAGCTTCCCCAGTCACTTGCTAGAGGTGTACCTGATTAATTTCTGCCGAAGGATTTTCTACAAGACACAGTGGCTCCCCCAACTGCTATAGTAAATGTCAAAGATGACACTCTATAGATCTACAATCCATCTACAATCACTTCCTACAAATAAAACTGATGGATTTCTGCCTGATGCACTGTGACATTATCCACAGCATCCCAATAATGAGCTGCTAAGAAAATGTGCCATCAGAACCAAGTAGTATGTCTGCATTCTCATAGTATCCAGCTGCGCTCCTTCAAATAACCTGCAAGGGATTTTAGAAGAATTTTCAGCCCTGGAAAGTTGTCCAGTTTGACAGCAATTGCTCTGTCAAAAGTAGGAGACATTGCAGAGAGCTGGATCGAGCCTTTGAAGCATCCTACGCATTAAAGAACTTTTTTCAACACTGAATTGCATATACTAATAGCATATCTGCAAATGAAAAATATTCCATAGTCATAATTATGTATTTTGCCACTTGACCTGTAGAACTCAATGACACTGGGAATAGTAATGACATCTCTCTCTCTCTCTCTCTCTCTCTCTCTCTGTGTGTGTGTGTGTGTGTGTGTGTGTGTGTGTGTGTATATATATATATATATATATATATATATATATATATATATATATATATATTTCTCCTAGGTGTGCCAGGGAAAATGCGTCCCGGCAGCCCAGCTGATTGGCTGGGCTGCGGAGACGCCTGATTGGCTGGTGCAGCATACCCAGGAGAATTTGGCCAGCGGTGGGCCAGGCTGCGGGTGGCGACAGTGGCCAATGGCCCAGCCACGGAGGTGACGCAGTGGGCCCGGGCAAGGCGGCGGTGGGCCCGATCACAGCCCGGCAGCCTGGGCAAGAAGGTGGTGGTGGTGGAGAGGTAGCCGGCCTCAAAGAGGCCAGCCACAGAGGCTAGCAAACAGCGGCAACGGGCCTGGGCCCAGCCATGGAGGCAGCTCACGGCCAGGTGGTGGAACCGGCCGCCGAGGCCAGACGCCCGCGGAGGCTGGGGTGGAAGGGAACCAGGTGGCAGGACTTCCGTGTTCGCCCCCTGGGAGGAGGAGCGGTGGCCGCCGCCCAGTAAGTACTGTAAAATAAAATGCAGGGGGAGGGGAGAGGGAGGGCAGGAGAGAGGAGCAGGAGAGACTGGGGCAGGAGGATGAGAGAGAGGGGTGTGAGGGGGAGGGAGGGCAAGAGAGAGTGGGGCGGGAGGGAGGGGAAGAGGGGCAAGAGAGTGGGGCGGGAGGGAGGGAGGGGGTACAGCCGGCCCCAAAGAGAGCACAGATGCTCTGTGCGGGTTGGCTAGTATCTTTTGATTATGTTAATGAACAAAGCAAATTAAGGTGACATCTCTGACTGAAAGTGGAAGATCGGAAAGGAGCACTAGGAAACACAAGCAGCCATTTACCTCACTGGAGCAAAGTCAAAAGGGAAAGGAGCATGGCTCACAAACATTTTCAAATCCACTCCAAAAGTGTCCTACATTTTGCTATTTTGTGGGTGAGAATACATTTGCACATGCCAAGGCAATCAAATGCCGTTCCTTGTCTTCTTATTCTGCTCGCTGTTTCCTCTGCTCACTGAGTAAAGAGGCACCTTTTTAAAGTGGTGACTCTTTATTGAGCAGGAAGAGAGCAACTGGCCCTATCCATCCCCAGCACAGCATCCCTCCAATGGCTGTTGCTGCTGTGCTGTCTATCTTATGTTTATTTTTAGATTGTGAGCCCTTTGGGGACAGAGATCCGTTCTTATTTATTTTAATTCTCTATGTAAACTGCTTTGGTAACTTTTATTGAAAAGTGGTATATAAATATTTTTCTTTGTCATCTGCATTGGCAGGGAAGAAAATGAAATGAAATCAGGGCACGAGGCCAGAAAGAACAGTAAGCTGAAGATCCTTTCTCTCTCCTACATTTAGGCTGAAGGCCATGACAGCCCTTTAGTTGCTTGAACAGAGAAGGTTTGTTAGAGGAATTATAGGTGCTGTTGCACCTGTTGAATTTCTACATTGTCATTTACTATTGTGGGTGAAGGAAGACTAATGTGTAAATCCAGCAAAGTATACAAGACTGTATGACATTTACCATTATTATTTTTCTGATTATCCCTACTCTTTTCACAAGGATCATTCCATTAAGGATCTCGCCCTGCCACCTTCCATACTCTGAAGGAAACATGCAAAAGGATAGTACTGTTAAGCAGCTGTTGCTGACACAAAGATGGTTCACTATGCCAGCAATTTCAGCTCTGAACAAGGGTCACAACACAGCAATTTCAGCTCTGAACAACACACAACACAGCTTGCTATGGTGGTTCATCTGGCCCACACCGCTAAAGATAAAGGCAGGAGGGAAATGACTGCTATAGGGAAGAAAAACTCAGGCAATTTTACATGTGCGGTGATGCACACTCTTATCATGGGAACAAAGAAATAATTCAGGAAATACTCAATGTATTTTTTTTCATAACCAAGAAAAGGGAATGGCGTTTAATTTTTTGATTCATTTAAAAGAAAAAGGAAAGTTGATTACCTTTGGCTAAACAGAGGTTCACTTTCATGATAGCTTTCAAACTGCTATCTCTTGTGAATTTCTAAATGGATCTGGGCCAGATTTGGACTAGTGGTGATGCTTTTTAGCTAGTTCCTCCATGTCAAATTTTAGGCAGATTGGATAGATGATCAAGATTTTGTTTAAAACTGAGATGTTATTTAAACACACAAATAAAGTATGTTTACCTTTGGTTCCTAAATTCATACCAAGTTTACTTTATTATAAGGCTTTCCCTCTGAAAAGATGCATTTCCTTTGCATTTGCTGGATGATATTACTAGTAATACTATTATTTCTATAGTGTCATCAATGTCTATGATATTTACAGTATGTATAATCTAAATCTCATAAGTAGAAGTCCCAACAAACTGAAGGGGAGAGACGGTAGCGAACAGCAAGGTTAACAAACAAGAGGAAATGCAAAGGCTTGTGAAAGCTAAAAATAAGGTATACATATGAGTGAACAGTTACACATATAGATCAGTGACTATAGTGACTATATATAGAACAGTGACTATAGATCAGTGGCAGAGCACAAGAAGAAGTCATTTGGTCTAGTTCTCAGCATTCTAATTGATTTCATCTTGGAAAACTTGTTTTTATTGTTTACCTCAGGTGAATTACCGTATTTTACGGACTATAAGACGCTACAGACTATAAGACTCACCTTAAATTTTCATCCCGTTTTTGAGTTTTTGAGCTTTCCTTCTCCTCTTGCCTCCATCTCCCCTCCAAGCCCTCCCACCGAGCCCCACTCTGTCCTTTCCCTCCTGCCAGCAGCAGCGAGCCCACGTTGGTGACCTGCGGCGGCGGCAGCGGCGGCTGCTGCTGCTAGCTGTTGCTCATCACGGCCACCGGCTTTCCATGCTTTCCCTCCTTCACTTTGTGCCTCCGGCGGCTCCTGCGGGCTGGCGCTCGCCTGCGCGGGCTCGTGCCGCCCCTTTCCAGGCTTGGCTGCAAAAGCCTTTTGCAGCCAAGCAGGGAAAGGGGCGGCAGGGAGGTATCCTGCTGCCCGATTTTGGAAAGGAGCCCAGTGGAAAAGGGGCGGCAGGGACTAAGGAGCCTAGCGGGGAAGGGGGCGACAGGGAAGTATCCTGCTGCCGGATTTGAACAGATCAAGGAGCCAGCGGGGAAAGGGGCGGCAGGGAGGTATCCTGCCGCCTGATTTATAAAGGAAATATGGCGCCGGAGTGGGGAAAGCGTGGGAGGGGTAAGAAAACCCTCCCCCGCCCTTAATGGAACCCCCCACCCCAATCCTTCTGAACCCTTCCTCCTCCTCCCCCCCTTTCCCGAAAAGCCCTAAACTTTCAACTTCTCCCCGGCCATTTTTGAATCGGAGTATAAGACGCACCTGAATTTGGGGGGATATTTTTCAAGGAAAAAAGTGCGTCTTATACTCCGTAAAATACAGTAAGTCCATGTCAAAAAACATAATATCTGGATGAGGAAAAAACACGTCCTTGTACACATGTGTATCATACAGATACAATTACCAAGAGCTGTGACTGACTGACACACTCCATTGGGCATGTATAGTATTTATTGGTATTATAGAAAACGGAGGTGCTGTACTCGCATACAGCATCCCCACGACAATTTTATTACAATTACTACTATATAACAATGCTTGGAAGCTCCACTCCCATGTTGATGTCCTCCAAGACTCTGCCCCCAAGGGTTCTCTAGGCTTAGTTCTTGTCTGAAGAGATATAATATACTCTTGGAGAGATCCTTCCCATGACTGGAACAATAGAACAACCTTTCAAAAATGCTGGAAGAGTTGAGAGCAGGTAGCAGGGTTTTAGCAAGTGTAATAGCAGGGCCAGGGCTCCCAACTGTGACCTTGAGGATTTTTGTACCTGAGTACACTCTCCCCACTTCCCAAAATACCTGAAGTGGGCTAGTGTCAAAAACCTGATATGCCTCTACATAATGAGCCGGGTCTCACGATCAGTGAGACCCAGTTTGTAAGAGTGAGCGGGGAGAGCGGGCTAAGCCCACTCTCCCTGCACATGAGCAGGCGGGAGCCCTGGGCGAATGGATTGGCCACCCACACAACTGCCGGCTCCGTGACGGAGCCAGTGGGGGCTGCGGAGTTCGAGGGCCACGCGACCACCGGAAGCTCCAATATGGCCTGCGTGAATGCGCAGGGCATACTAGTGAGACCCCTGAGCTGGGCGGTGGCTTTTCAGCCTCCCACCAGGGGTCTACTTGTGAGTAACCGTGGCATGGAGCCATGCCGTGGCTACTCACAATTTTAAAAATGGGTTTGCGGAGCGCACGCGGGTTACCCGCTCAAGAACCACCGGGCTCGCAGCCGAGCTCAGTTGTTCTCACGACTGTAGAAAATCAGGCTAGCGGAGGCTAGCCCGATTTTCTACAATCGTGTGAATAGCCTTAATGTGTCAAATATCACAGCACCTGACATCCTAAGAAACCATGAGGATTGGGAGGGTCTGCGGGCCCTTGCATAACTTCCTCCTGTGCTCAAGCTGCTGTATAAGAGGGTTAATATTTCTGCTTGCGCTCTGTAAGAGCAGAAATACATCACTCACTCTCAAATGTGTGCTTCATTAGGACACCAACCAGGAAACTTAAATGGATGTTCAGGGGCATAGCTAGGGAAGACGGGGCCTATGTTCACCCTTCTCCCTGGCTGCTCGTAGGAGTGAGGGAGATAATGAAGAAAATTGAGAGGGGTGGAGCTGAGGGCCCCAGGTTCTTTGAATTAATTTGAATAATAATTTGAATAATTATTCCATTTATTCACCCAATTATAGCTACAACCCTGTGAATGTGATCCCATAGAGACTGTAGACATGGATGCTACATTTTCCCCTTTTAATATTTATCTAGGTCAAAAACTACATTAAATCTGAATGTATATGAACTTTTAATATTATTTTGGGGAGAAAAATAGTACATAATTTTATTCAGCATTATATACTATGGGGTGAACTCTACCTGTGCATTCCATTTAAACACCTTTCTCCTGCTGAATAATGTTTCTAAGATGTTACATTCACTTTATAGTGTTTTTATTATTCCATTTATTAATTTACACCATATTTAGTCCCTCTTTTATTCCTCTTGAAAATTATTAATGCTCTTCTGCCTAAAGGCAATAATTTTAAGGAAGGTTTATATTATATCAATCAATATTTGGCTAATGGCTTAACTCTGACCTTTAACAAACATTTAAAAGAGCAGCCTGTTTTTTATTATGAACACTATTAATTTTGTGGTGTTCAATTGTCATAACTTTTATGGGTGTCCATAAAATGATGTAGGAGGTGGGTGATTCAGCATCAGCAAAATGCATATGAATTACTGTTAAAGAGCCAAAAGAGCCAATTTCTACAAATGATAGGTTGTAAGACCTTTTGGTTAAGCCATAAATAACCAAAATGAGGTGAGGTGAAGAATAGCAACAAACCGTTTGCTTAGTTGATACCTATATGCACTAATATCTGCTATTATAATTCACTGAATATTTAGTTTAAGACCACAACCAATCATGTGGATTCTTTAGAATTCCTATTCCTTTTTAGATGAGCCTTCATCCTAAAAATAAACCACAGATTTGAAGCGTCAGTAGATAATGTAGGCCAATTTCCCCCTTACTCAAACAATATCTGTCCAGGATCACCTGATCCTAGGGAGGCAATGGATGTCCTGAATTTGGGGCTGGAGGCAGTGATGGGTTGGATGTGGACTAATAAACTGAGATTGAATCTGGGCAAGACGGATGCACTGTTGGTCAGTAGGAGAGCCAATCGAGATGAGGGGATTTGTCCAGTTCTGGACGGGGTTGCACTCCTCTTGAAAGAACAGGTGTGCAGCTTGGGCGTATTGCTGGACCAAGCTCTGCTTTTGGAAGCTCAGGTGGAGGCCAGGGGTGCCTTTGCATGGCTTTGGCTAGTGTGCCACCTGCATCCCTTTCTTGAGAAGGCAGATATGGCCACTGTTACCCATGTCACGTCACAGCTGGATTACTGTAATACGCTCTACATGGGGCTGCTCTTGAGGAATATTCAGAAACTGCAGCTATTACAAAATGTGGCATCAGGATTTTATCTGAAGCTGCCTGTTTGGATATTACGCCCTTTTAAAAAGCATTGGCTTCCAATATGTTTTCAGGTCCAATTCAAGGTGCTGATTTTGACCTTTAAAGCCCTTAACAGTCTGGGCCTTGGATACCTGAGGGATCGCCTGCTCCCAAGGGTTTCTGCCCGCTTGATGAGGTCATCAGAAGAGGCTCTGCGCTTTAGGTAGGCTCGGCTGTCATGCATGTGGGACAGGGCCATCACAGTTATTGCCCCCAGACAATAGCTCTCCTGATGGAATCCACTCCTCAGTCTCCATCACAGTTTTTAGAAAGCAAGTGAAATCTTGGCTTTTTATCCAGGCTTTTATATGTATGTTGTTTTTGTTGCTGCTGCTTTGCATTTTATGGTTATATTGTGCATGTTTTTTAAACTTTTAATTAGATCTGTATTCTTATATTCCAATTTAATGTTTTTATTGTGTAACTGTTTTATAGTCTTACATTGCTTTAAATGTTTTATAAACTATCTTGAGATTGTTTTAATGAAAGGTAGTATAAACATTTAACAATAAATAAATAAATAAATATAAATACTTTCTTCATGGATCGAGAGTCTACCATTTCTCTAGGCAGACTGCTGTTGTGCTGAACCTAAGAAGTTCTTCTTAATACATGAGTAACCCCCATTTTGTCACAATTGCCTTTTATGTTAAAACCACTGATGGTATAGATTGGTTGTAAAGCATGAGGTATGAGGTAGAAGTCTTTGCTTCAACATTCAGCTCAGCCAAGATTAAAACAGAGCATTAACAGGCAAGTTGCTCTATCTCAGTCTCACTTTCTGACCCCAGTCCAAAACTCTGTGAAAAATTTAGTAACACTACTGGACTGTCTTACAGGAACGTTGTAGAAGTTATGATATGAAGCTTGTGAAGAACTTTGAGCATTTAGAAAAAGTGCTACATAAACAGCAAGTTCTTCACTTTCTCTAATTATCCCTAATGGACAGATGGCCATGCTTTGACAGGGAGAGCAATCACTGGGGTACCCGTCCCCACTGCTTTCTTTCATAGAACAACCTGGCTTGATATAGAGCCCCAATGACCTGACACTCTCATGAGAGAGCATTCCTTGGGAGAAGAAGGGATGCCATTAGGCATTATTGCTGGATTTGTTGCTCAGTTCTCTCCCCTCCTCTCTGATGGTCATTCTCATGAGTTGTGAGGGGGTGTCCCCATTGCCTGGCACTCTCATGAATGAGGAGTCCACTCAGGATCAGCATGCATCATTATCATATATGAAGAATCTCCCCTCTTTGTGTTGGCAATGCTGATTCTGCTGCCCAGCCCATCTCATGAGTAAGTCTAGGGCAGGGATTCTCAACATTGGGTCCCCAGATGTTAATGGACTTCAGCTCCCATAATCCCCAACCAAAGGCCACTGGGGCTGGGAATTATGGGAGTTGAAGTCCAATAACATCTGGCGACCCAACGTTGAGAATCCCTGGTCTAGGGACTGCAAACCCACAAAGGGAAGGGGCTGGGGCCACTTTACACAACCTTTCTGTTAAATAAATAGAGCTTGGGTTCTTGAGAATCCCTGGTTGAGGCTGCCTTTGAAACCTGGTCCCAGGCACACACATCTGCAGCCATTTGTTCTGCTCCCTGTGATCTGATGGGATGCCCGGCTTATGTTGCCACCTGGAGTGTTTGTGGTTGTGAACATGCATCATTGTCAGTTGCTTCTCGGGGAGCAAAGCACTTTGTGTTCGTCCAGTCATCCCATGTGCTTTTCCTCCTGCTTGCCAGGAGCGGGGAGAAAGGGGCAGAGTGGGAAGAGGGAATGCCCCTTTACGACTTTGCTGCTTGACAGGCTGACAAGCCCGGGATCTGATGTGCCCTGTTTCTGGGCAACTCCACAGTTGTGAGAGTAACCGGAGGGATGGGGCTGCTGCTCTGAGAAATGGCCAGTGAGAAGCGCTGTATGGAGTGGCTGTGACACCGAGCGCATCTGTGTCGCCTCCTCTATGATCGCGGTTTGAAATTCGGCATGAAACAACGGTTACGGCGGCATCCAGATTTGGACGTAACATTTCACAAGCCAAACCAGAGGTCTTGGCGGTAAAACTTTGTGCAAACCGAAGGTTCAAAATGGAGTTTGGAGAGGCAAACTGCAGGCCACTTTTGGCCCCAAACCACGGTTTTCCAAATTCAGATTAACTGGAGTTCCAACCCCTGCTCAGTTTTGCATCATGTCTGAAACTGTCCAAAATTTCCCTGGAATCCTGCGTCTTCCTCAGGCCCAAGAAGCCTTGAGAAATTATAATGTTTCAGAATCCTAATGCTCAGGACACTCTTGCTGAATCAGGGGCCTCATTAAAGCTGCAGTCCTTCTAATTGTTAATGCAAACAATGTTATCACCAGTTCAGCTTTTGGGAATAGTGAATACGGTAGTGCAGAGCTTTTAAAAAGGAAACTTTGGAACTGCACAGTAGTATGTGACTGTAATTTCATGTAGCATGTGCCACTCAGCACACCTATGCATTCTGGTTATTGAACTCTAATGCTGATTAAATACCATTTCCTCCAGCAAATTACATGAAGTCTGGACTTGATAGATACACACATACAGAAAATAAGTTAGCGTAAGCATTCTTAAGCATGATTTAATGCAATATTGCTTCAGATATTCCCTCATGGAAAAGGACTTGCTTTTAGAATTATAGCATGAGGTTCCAGAGGAGCCTGGACTACTCACTTTACTTTTCAGATTGTTATTAATCACTTTTTACATCACTTAATATAATCTAACTTTTGCATGTATTGAATTTTTAATTAACATCTATTTTTAAATAATGTTGTTGAATTACATATTATGAGAAATATAAAAAAGCAGCTATGATACATTAAAAAAATCCCAAATACTACCCCTTGCTGTGGGACATCAATGTCCAATTATACCAATGCACCTAAAGTAGTTACTACAGGAAATACAGGCAGACTTATCTGGAAGGCCCCTTATAGCCCAAATTATGAAAGTAGCAGCCCATACCTAGTAAAAATAAGATGGAACTATTTTGCCAAGTACATGCCCCATTGAGATTGCTATAACAACAACAACAGCAACAACAACAACTAGCTTAACCCACACAGAGCATCTGCACACTAGTACTTGATTGCTCCCTTCACCTCCGCCACAGCGCCCCTCACCTCAGAGATCTCTCCACTCTCACCTGAGCCACACTCCTGCTCCTCCCCCTCCATCCGGTTGCTTCCATACCCCTCACCCCTCTTGGTCACTCCTCCATCCCTTTACTCCATCCCCCTCACCCCTCTTGGTCACGGCTGCAGCATTGCTGGCACCTATTGGCCAAGCTGCAGCCCCCTATCTCCAGAGACCTGCCCACCCTCAAGCAAGCCCACAGGAGGAGGAGGAGCAGCAGCGGCTGACCGGACTCTTCCTTGCTGCTGCCACCGCCATGGCTGCTCATTCCCCTCAGGCTTCTGACAGGCCTGGACCTGTCTCTTGCCTGCCTGCCTCCCTCCGCCAATGGCCTCGGTAGCCCCAAACAGCAGCAGTGGTTGACAGGGCCCTTCCTTGCTGCTGCCCCCACAGCCAATTGTTTCCCTCAGGCCGCTGACATCCCTAGCCCTTTATCTCTTCCCCTCCCCTCCCCTCTTTCTCTCTCCTCCACTTGCTCTTCCCCTTTGTCTTTCTCCCCCTCCCTTCTCTCTCTCTCTCTCTCCCCCCCTCTTCCTGAAATAAAAGATCTTGTTCATCTTGTTTCCTCATCTAAATCACACAACAGTAGCCTCCTTCTTCTGAAGGGGTTCTTTCCTCCCTCATGACCCCTCTCTTCACAGATCGCTGCCCACAATCTGTTTATATAAATATTCCTCTCCTCTACAATCAAGAACATCTTCCAACCAGTAACACTTGCATTCCAACTGACCTTAACCATCACAAGCTCCTCCTCTCCATATGCCTATGGAATCCTGACTGCCCAATCACCATGGTGCTTCTAATGTCACAGGCTCCTCCTCCCTATCTGCATACGGAATCCCCACTGCCAAACAATCAGGTGTTTTTGCTCACAAACTCTCGCAAGAACTGCCACACACAGGATTAGCCGTGGGTATGCTTTATATATATATATATATATATATAGAGAGAGAGAGAGAGAGAGAGAGAGAGAGAGAGAGAGAGATTTTATTATTTAACAAATTTCTATACCGCCCAAAACTTATATCTCTGGGTGGTTTACAACAGAAACACAATTAAAACAATATCTAAACTTTAAAACAATTTAAAACTTAAAACAAATTAAAAGTATTAAAACAGTAAATCTAATTAAAAGTCTGGGTGAATAGATGTGTCTTGATTGACTTTTTAAAAGTTGTCAGAGATGGGGAAGCTCTTAGCTGATAGAAGGCACCCCTGACTGCCTCCTTAGTCTGGGGCACCACAGAGAAGTTGGGATCCAGAAGCATCTCCAGACTGTGTACCTGTTATTTCTGGGGAAGAGTGACCCCATCCAGAACAGGCAGATTAAAGGATTCTTATTCTTATCCTTATCCAGGTAAAGCAGGCTGTCATCTCAGAATAAAAAGTTTATCATAGTTCAGCTGTTGGCTTGTTTTAAGATAACAGGTTATTTTGTCCACCACACTCCATAATTTATTAAAGTATTGTTTGATGGTTGATGGACAAGTTACCAGACTTCTGCCAGTTAGCAAATTTAGTAGCTATAACAAGGAGGCTAAACAATTCATTCTGAGAGTTAGTCAATAATCAAGATAACACTTCATCCATAAGGCAATTCACTGGATCCATAGTCGCCCCTCACCGCCAACAAAAAGTTACATGATAATGAACTCTTAACCAGTATGTATATTCTAGGGCTGTGTTTTTCAGCCTTTTTGGAGTCAAGGACTGCTAAATTCTTCATGTGGAGTTTCAAGGACCGCTACATTTTTCATATGCAGTTTCTGGACCAACCGTTAGTAAAGGGGTTTCAGGTTTATCTATTAGTACTATACTATAGGCATGCACAACTCAAATGACCTGGTAGGCCAGAACTGACCATGACTTGGCTCATGGGGGCCAAGGTCAGTTTTTAGGATGCTGACTATTAAAGTAACACTTAATATCAATCAATTAAATCAATCAAATTAAAGTGAAATTAATTGAAATGAATTTAATCAAAATTTAACTTTTGAAGTTCTGGCAGGCCAAGATTAATTTAAATTACAATAAAATAAATTGAATTAAAAATGCTAATAAAATAAATACAATCTGTACAAAATACTTAATAAAATGCATTGTTCTTCCTTTCCACCTCTGCCAAATCATCACACCTTACACAGAGTACTTCTAAGGAAAAAAACTAGAAATGTTTTTCTCTTAATTTTTGATAAGAAGATTGTACTTTGATCCTTCAGCACACAGGCTTTTATAAGAAGGAAAGAGAGAAGTGAGACTGGGAAAGAAAGAGGGAAAGAATAGGGCAGGCTTGGCTTGAGAAAGAGAATGGGGCAGGCTTAGCAAGAGAGAGAGAGAGAGAGAGAGAGAGAGAGAGAGAGAGAGAGAGAGAGAGAGAGAGAGAGAGAGAGAAAGGGGATGGGGCATGCTTGAAGCGGGAGAGAAAGAGAAATAAAGAGAAAAATCTAGAAAAGAAAGAGTTTGAAAGAGGATAGGTAGGCTTGGCTTGAGGGAGAGAGAGAAAGTTTGAAACAAAACTGATGGAAGAACCACCCTACCACGCCACACCTCACTCTGCTTGCCACTTGCCTTCCCCTGCCGTGAACCTCCGTGTATTTTTTAAAATCTCAATGCCAGCCGGTGTGCGACCGACAGGATGGCTGCGGATGGCTGCTGGGTGGGGGCGGCCAAGGGGAAATAAAGATTTGATCATACAACTCTTTATGTGAACTTTGGTTGAAGAGCAATATACAAATATTCATGGTACTTATGATGGCGGGCACTTCTATGATTGTAAGGTTGGGTTGATCCAATGTTGCAATCCTGAAAGCATTCACCATCATGCTTAGGGCTCTTCCCATTTCAGACAAGCAATCACAGGAGCACTGGCCATCATGAGTAGGGCTCATCAGACAAGCTCTGCTGTATGGATGAGAGGTGGGGTGCAAAGGTGATTGACACAGTAGGGGTAGGACTTCCTCCCCCTTTGGGCTGCTATACACAGCTACAGTGGTGCAATTATAGTATCTGAATCAGGTGAATGACAGAGTTAAATGTGTAACACACACTAGCAACTAGAAACTCTTGAACCAAAGTTACTTAATCCAATTTAATAATGTGAATATTGGTTTAGTGAACAAAATATTGTTGACAGAAAGGAAGCAATTCTAAAAATGCTTAGGGCCATAAAGGTTGTATCCATCTCATTAGCACAAGTCTACAACTGATTCAAACATATCAGATGATCATTACAGCTGTGCAAAAAACAAACAATATATACCTTTTAAATAGTGGGAAAATATGAAAAGCAAAATTCTGCAACATATAGTAATTTTGTACAGCAAGCTTTGGTTTTGCAGAATTTCTTCTTCTTCTTCCAGCAATGGGATGGAGAACGGTGCTAAATAGTACACAGCTGAAGTACATATCTGACCACTGAAAAATTAAAGCAGCAATTTCTAAGATTTCACCAGATTTTGCCCACCCAGGTTAGCAGCTGCTGTCCCCATGATTCTTCTCAAGGGAAATCTTGCCAATCAAACCCAGTTTTAGGCCAGTTCCTAAATGGCTGCGCCCACCCCTTTATCTTAATGGGCACAACAGAGAAAACAAGATCTATGGGCAGACCCTCTCATTGTGACTTAGCTAAAAGATCTCCAGGGAAAGGAGGGAAGCAAGGAGAGCTCCCTGCCTTCTCATCACTAGCCTCCCCACCTTCCCTGCTTACTTTCCAAGCAAATAAAGGCTCAGGAGGGGGATGCACGAGGAGATGCATGAGGAGAGGGAGAAAAGGACCCCTTGTTCGAGCAGCAGCATCTGGGAGTCTGTCTTTCTGCCCGTTCTAGGAGCTGACTGGAGAGAAAGAGGCCGAACCCTAAAAAAGGGTTGGGAAAGGGAACAAAATCCTCCCCTTACCTTGCCTACCACAACGCTCACCAGTTCTTTCGCCAGCTGCACGCTAGTGGAGCTGGACTCCCAGGTCCCTCCGTGACACCATCTCACTGTGCCAGCCTCGTCACTACAACTGCTGCTGCATTCAAACTTCCCGCTCCGCCTTCCCTTTCGCAGCTCCCGCCCAACTGCTGACCTGAGCGCCTCACGGAATACACTGGCGCTTTGCAATTGGGAAAGTGACGTCAGGCTGCAGGGTAGGCCACGGTGTCGCTGCGAGGCACGCCTGCGCAGTTAAGTCTATTAAATGCAAGCCTCGCAATTGGGAAGCAACGCCAGGCTGGAGGGCAGGCCATGGCATCGCTCTGGTATCCGCCGCCGCCAGGGAAGCTGGGTAGAAGGACCACTGGACAGCTCACACACACCCACAGCCATCCGCTCGGCGGCCGGAATTGGAATAACTTTTAAACATTATTTTTTGAATAACTTTTTGAATTCCTCAAGGCGCAGACTGGCACTCAACTCGTTGTGGACCGGCCGTTGAGAAACTGTGTTCTAGGGCATGACCACCAGATGTGCAGATATGAATCTTCTTTATTGCATTCTCTCCAGCATAAAGAAAATCTACATTTAGAGACTGCAGCTAGTGTGGGAGTATGGTGCCATTTGGTCAAAAATTTGAATGCGAATTCTCTAACATTTAAGATGGCTTGAATTTTTGAACTGCATGCATGTTCTTTTTGAAATTGCACATTTTTGCCTGGAACTGCACATTTTTCATCTGATTCCACATTTTATAAAGCCACGTGGTGGTGGGATCAGCCTCAGAAATGGGCTGGTATGAGGAGGAGGTGTCCAAGCCCTGATGACATCATGAGGCAAAGGTAAAGTGTGCCGTCAAGTTGGTGTCAACTCCTGGCGACCACAGAGCCCTGTGGTTTTTCTTTGGTAGAATACAGGAGAGGTTTACCATTGTCTCCTTCCACGTAGTATGAGATGATGACTTCTATCATCTTCCTATATCACTGCTGCCCGATATAGGTCTTTCCCATGGTCTGGGAAACATACCAGCGGGGTATGTACAGAGTATGGGAAACATACCAGTGGGCAAACTCATGCTTGTGGAGTCTCATGGAAATGGCTTGAGCTTAAAATGAGCAAACTGAGGCCTGATATGAATCAAGCCCAAATGAGTTTGTTTTAGGTGAGCCAATTCTGAATTAAGAAAGCTCACCCATCACTAGTTAACAGTCAACATGTGTGCTTAAGGCTTACTTCTTCAGATATCTGTTTAAAACCACTTTAAGCCCAAGGATGCAATCCATCCTCTCTACTAATTGAAATACTGCAATGTCACTGGCTTAGGTGGCAGAAGTCTCTTTGGAAAGCTGAAGGGAATGGGTAAGTATTCCCTATTCCTCTCAGCTCCTAACTAATAATAATAATTCACTGCAGAATTATTCACACATGATTTTAAAATGGATTTATTATAAAAATCCAGAAAGCTTGATGTACTGCTTTCTCAGTTACTCTGACCCACAGAAAGAAAAACAGTCAGAATGGAAGAAAATGCTGGGGTAAAGGTGGGAGTTACTTTAGAAAAGGGAAACACACTTGGAAAGGCACCTGCAGAAAATGACTAACCTTCTTGCTCATGGCTCCCTAAATCATTATATCCCTAAGGAAAATTATATAGAAGTCCAGGTCAAACCATTTTAAATCTAACAAGCCTTAGCCTTTTAGCATTCTTGCAAATTCTAAGGAACCCATTACTTCCATGAGGAGCCACCTTTTCTTCAGTGTAAGCCCACAACTCATTTCCCTTAAACAGATGGCAAAAGATGAACAATCCATGCCTTACATCCATTGGATGTGAGGTGGTGAAGTAGAGGTCAAAAATATAGCAGCAGGCAGGTATTAACTGCTCTTCAAAAGCAAATGTCAAGATGTATTGGCCCAAGGCATAAATATTTTATGAATAAGAGAGCAATACATTTTAAACAGGTTTTATGATAGGGCATTTTATATTTAGCAACAGATTCCTGCCAGTTGTCATGGCAGAGACTAGCTAATGCCTGTGACAGAGTACAATATCTAACTCTGCACTCTGTTGCTCTCCGTTACAGCTTTTTTGAAATACGGTTCTTTGTTACTGCTACTAATATCACCATGGGATAAACAAGTTATAGCAAATTTAAAGGGAAGGGGAGACAAGATACACAAGGGCAACATGCACAGGGTTATTAAAAAGATCTCTGAGCATTATCTTAATCACCAGTTTATCCCATGTAGTAATATTTGCATACTAGTGTGCAAGTGGGGGGGAAAGGCGTCTGTGAGCCCACACTACTCGCCCACATCCTGCTGTCCACTGCCGCTCTGCATTATTCATTAATGGCCTTGCCTCTACTATTGGCAGGCAATTCTGCTGCTTCTCTATTTCGATAGGATTGTATCTTTCATTCTATCATTCTCTATACAGAGAAGTGACATGTCATCTTTGCATGAGTCACTGGAAGGCAACAAGCCCAGAGCAATTAGGAAGCATGCCCTGAACAGTGACTCACATAGAAAGATAGGGGATGGACTCCTTGTAGAACAGGTATTTCCACCTCTCTTACACCCAGAGGTGTAGATATAAATGAACAAGGAGGGACAAATGTCCCTGGGCCCCTAAGAAAAACCCCACCGGCTGAGTGACAGCTCACTTTTTGCTCTCTCCTGACTTTTTGTAACTCTTCTGACTTACAGGCACACTATTGGCTCTTGGTCAAAGGATTCATCTCAGCTTCAAGCAAGAGGGGAGGAGTGTCAGGCAGCATCCCTTCCTCCTCCTCCCTGGATCACTAGTGATTGGGTTCAGCCAACTCCTCCCTCCACTTGACTGACATGCTCAATAGTGAGGGACAAGGGCATGGCTAGGGGAGAGGGGTTCTGTGTTCACCCCTCTCCCCAGCGGCCCCTCTGAGTGAGGGAGATAATTAAGACAATAGGGAAGGGTGGAGCTGCGGGGCCCTCAAGAGCTGGGCCCCCCGCTGTCTGGGGATTGCCCTGCTCTAGTCAGGAATGCTTCCCAGTATTTGTGCTCTGGCAGGTCCACTTTAAAGCCTTGAGGTTCTCAGCCAGAGAGAGGGATGTGAGTGCCCTGTCCTGGGTTCTCTACACCCCTGGTGAGGGAAATATCACTGAGAATCAGCCAGACAGTGATGAGGAAAGGAGAGGAGAGGAGAACAAAGATGCTACTCCTCTCCCCTTCCCATTCCCTCCCAAAGCTGAGACAGAGCAGAAGATTTTTCAATTAAAGGGATTTAGGGACTTAAAAAAAAACAGGGTAAAACTATAATACTCATTTCTTTCCTTTCTCATCTTCAAACATTACTTAGCAGCTAGGTTCAGTATACCCGCTAAATCCTGGGGTTAAATCTGGAACTCCATTTCCTATGGAGAACATTTGTGTTTGTGAGACACAGACTGAATGAGCAAATAAGAAAAATGGAAGCATTGTTGATAGTCTATGAATGCATGAGGTGATGGGAATACGTGCATGCAAATGCATATGTGAAAGTGTCTGTGTACAAAGGGAGGAGTGTGTGATATTATTATAGGAGCAAGAGAATTCTTGGCATGCCAAAATTTTTCTTTTCTTTTCACCAGATCCTCACAGGTCTTCTAAAGCAAAGATGGAGCAGGAAGGAAAAGGCAGCAGAGGACTCAGCACCAAAAAATACTAATAATAATACTTAGCATACATATAGCACTTTTAGTGTTCAAAGCACTTCACATGTATTAACTGGTTGTAACAATATCTCTGTAAAGAGACTATTATTATGCTCATATTGAAGATGAAAGGATAAGGCCTAAGGTCACCTAGTTTATGGCAGAGATCAGACTCACACCAGAACTTTCAGATATATGTAGCTCAGTCTCTCAGCCACAATGCTATACTAGCTCTCCAAGTATGTCTATTGAGGGGTATAAGAATGTTTGGTGGTTTTTTGTTTTTTTTTAAAGGTTTTATTAAGTCTAAAAGAAAGGAAAGGAAATATTGTGTTGTTGAGTCGGTGTTGACTCCTGGTGACCACAGATCCTTGTGGTTGTCTTTGGTAGAATACAGGAGGGGTTTACCATTGCCATCTCCTGCGCAATATGAGATAGTGCCTTTCAACACCTTCCTATATCGCTGCTGCCTGATATAGGTGTTTGCCAAAGTCTAAACAGTGCAATAATTCTATAAAACAAAGTATTTTCTGTTAATCATTCTACTGGTTTTAACTTTAAAAAGTGTGCCCCAGCTTTCAAATACTTGACAGTGATCTACATCAACATGCACAGATTAAAAAAACAAAACACCCCAAACATCTGTACCATTCCATTTATAATCTCTCTCTCACCCTCCCTCTCTCTCTTGTACACAGTTATTTACTGCCAAATGCATATGACACAGAATAGAAAACTAACAAACTACACATTCAAATCATGTGAAAATAACTGATGCTTAAATGAGAAGACTTGGTACTTGAAGGAGTGTACGATAAGAGAATGAGCATGGAAGTACAGCACCATAAGCCTGTTTGGAGCACCTACTTTTGTGTGACACAGAACTGGACATCTCCAAACACCACAATTTTGCATTGGATTCATGAAGTACTGGATGCAGTCATAATGTGAAAGCATATTACAGGAACCAGACAACCATCTCTACTAGAGAGTTCGGCACATGCTTAAACCTCTCCTCCTCCTCCGGATATTTATATACCACTTTTCAACAAAAGCTCCCAAAGCGGTTTACATAGAGAAATAAAAATAAAGACGGGTCTCTGTCCCCAAAGGCATCAAAATATATTGAGGCGCTTCACACAATCGGTGTGAAGCGCCGGAGGGGGTTCTGCGGGGAAAGCGGGCTTAGCCCGCTCTCTCCGCAGCTGAGCAACCGCTTGTAGCTGGGTGGCCAGATCGGCCACCCACATGATTGCCAGTTCCGTCACAGAGTTGACAGGGGCAGCGGGTATTGGGGGCCACGCGGCCCTCAGAAGTTCCAGGATGCCCCATGCGATTGCACAGGGCATCCTGGAGAGACCTCTGAACCTGGGAGGCTGTTTGCAGCCTCCCGGCACGGGTGTCCTCACATGTCGCCATAGCATGGAGCCATGCCGTGGCAGCACATGATCAGAAAACCTGGGTTAGCCGAGGGCTCGCTCTGCTAACCTGGGGTAAGGGGAAGGCTACTTTGGTAGGCTAGCTGCCCGAGAACCACCGCGAGCCCGCTGGTTCTCAAGATGGGGAAAAACGGGGCTGGGCTTCTTTAGCCCAGTTTTCCCCCATCATGAGAATAGCATTACTATATTTTAAGGTTACATTTTCTCCTATATTAGAATAACTACATTCATTTGAAGAAGCAGCAAGCATAGCTTTTTTCCATTGACTTAGAAAACCCATTTGGGATAGTCATTCATCTACAACTATTCTATTGCTTCATTTGTGGAGATTTTCAGTTGTTAAATAATATACTTGGCTGAAGTTCAAGTAGAGTTTAAGTAGCTGAGAAATATAGTACAGCCAAATGCCTAGAACAGAATCCATGATACATGTATTTCCCTACCATCCCTTAGTAGTTTTAGTTAATGGATCGCATAAGTGGTTTCACAAGCTATTTTGCACTGCATTATTAGGCCATGAACCCAGCGGGGGCACACTGGAATCCATTTTGCATCGAAACAATTTCATTAAAGAAGTGTAGGTAGGATCTATCTTTTTAAAAAAGTATTGCTATCAAGTAAATACATTATGCATTACAATACAATGCTTCCAAAAGATGCTCAAGCAATTGAAAATCTCCAAGAGAAAGAAGTTTTGAAATTGTAGGGCAGCCACTGAAAATGCTTCCCTATATCTGCTTGCTATTTTAACTTCTATACTGATAGCATTATCAAGAGATAGATCTCAATCAATCTGAGACAAGCGTGACAATTAGTTAAGGTCTAGGAAATTGGAAACACCTATTTGATTTGGAGTAGAGAAGCAGCAAGCAGAAGGGGACTACTTAACCCATTCTCCCAACCACTACTTCCCCATATATATATATTTATTTAAAGTAATTTATATGCCACCCCTCCAGTGCAATAGTGCTTGGGGCTGCTCACAAAAATAATAAATCACAAAATAATATGTAGAGCATTATAGAATTGGCAAAAACTAGCTAAAAATGGGAACCCAATTAAAGCAAAGTTTAAACTCCCAGCAGATACAAATCACAGATTAAAAACTCTACAAAGCCTATCTAAAAAGAAGAGTCTTCAAATACTTTTTAAAATCCTAAGCATGGGAGCACAGTGAAGCTCTTCCAGGAGGGCATTCCAAAGCTGAGGTGCTACAACCAAAAAGGCCTTGTCTCTCCCAACTGTAGCTCAGCCAGTGGAAAGGTTGCAAGCTGTGCCCATGCAATATATTCCCCATCACACCAGCCTGATGCTTCTATGCTTCAGAATGTGAGGCTCCTGCCACATTACAACTGTTTGGCAGATATCAGGTGCTCAGATCAAATATCTAGTTTCACTCTTAGGTATGCACAGTCCAAGCCACTTGAAGTTTTAAAGCCATTAAATCAGCTCCCTGTATTGTAATCGGAAGAGAATACAAAGCCAGTGCAAATGCTGAAGGAGCAATGCAATATGTTCCTGATGCTCCACACTCATCAAGAGACAGCTCATTATGTACTATAACTGCAGAAGCTGCAGAACAGCCCCCACACAGAGTATCACAGGCTCAGGCTTCTCCATGCATGAATGATGTTCAAGCTGAAACTGATCAAAAGAGTCACATCTATCTTCAAGACAGAGGTTAAAATACATGATCATTGGAGATCCAGGAGCACTACCAGGCCTGCAAATTGAGGAAACCTGCAGCCCATCCATGAAAAGACACAATATTCCTATTCTCCTTAAGTCAAAAGACTTGCCAGTTATCTTTACCTCTTTTTCCTACTGTATTCAGCCCCGACTGGCTAGCTTCCATGAACCTCTGGCTATAGCCAGTCACTAGACAAGTACTAAAGCTACCAGACCAGAACTAATAAAAATAAACAGTATAGAATCATGCACAGTTGTACTTCCATATACTGTAGTTTAATCCAGCAGCCTGACATGCATATTTAACAGGTCCCCTCAGAGAAGATCTCAAGGGACTTAGGCAAATACCCACTTTCTGAAAACACAAAAGAAGCAAGATGAATACACACAGCTTGAAAGCTTGGCAGCATTTAGTTTTATTTAGTTAGTCTTTTGCATCTTATGTTTTGAGACTGATTGGTGGGGGAAGTGGCCCTGAATGGCTTAAATATATAAAGAGGTGCTTCACACGACACGTGTGAAGCACCTGAGGGGGGTCTGAGGGGGAGAGCCCACTGTCTCCTTGCAGACAAGCAGCCGCTCGTAGCTGGACGGCTGGATCAGCCACCCACATGCAAGTGCGTGGGACATCCTGGAGAAACCTCCAAGCCCAGGAGGCTGCTTGCAGCCTCCCAGCTCAGGGTCTACTCATGTGTTGTCATACACCGCGGCGACACACATGTAACAAAATGAGATTTTGTACGGAGCATAACGGAGCATGATCCAGTGATTGTGGGAACAGCTTCATTGAGTCATGTCAACAGCTTGTCAAGATGATGCAGTTATTACAGTGTGCTAACTAGGGTTGTGTGTTTTGGTTTTTTTTCTGTTTTGTTTTTGGCCCGAATCTGAAACACCCCCATTTTGTTCTTTGTTCGAAATCAGCCAATCCGAAACTCCCCAATTTTGTTCTTTGTTCGAAATTACAAAATCTGAATCCGAAATGTTTTGGATTTTAAAAAATAGCCCTAGGGGGAAACTAGTGGGTGGGGGTGGTAGTGCCCAATGGGTGGAAAATACCACCCAAATTTCAGAGGAATTGGGCAAAGGGCTGGGTTTTGGTGAATTTTTGAAGTATTGGATTTTTCCCTTAGGGAAGAATGGAGGTTTCAGCAAAAGTATAGCTTCATGTTGGGGGGAAAGGGGTGGCCCAGAGCAAAGTAGGGTGGGTGGTAGTGTCCAGTGGGGGCAAGGAAGCTGCCAGAATTATTTCAAAGGAATTGGGCAGAGGGCTGATTTTTAAAGATGTAATGGAGTTTGCGCATCTGTAAAGTTCTTACCCATAGGGAATGATGGACCTCCATAATTCCTGCCTGATAACTGCACTTGGGGTGCACCAGGGTGGCCCAGAGCAAGTGGTGGTGTAGAGCACATAGGGTGCCAACCACCCTCATGGGTTGCTAACCCATGGGGTACTGGGTTCAGTTGTTTCTGAGATGTTTTGAGTGTAGATTCATATTCTCTGGTAGCATATGAGAGTGGATTCATGGTTTGTTGTTGAAAATCTCATATGCTACCAGAGAATCTATACTCAGAACACCTCAGAAACAACAGAACCCAGCACCCCATGGGTTAGCAACCCATGGGGGTGGTTGGCACCCTGTGTGCACTACACCACCACTCACTCCTGGCCACCCCAGTGCCCCCAGGTGGAGTTATGGGTCTGTTGAAACCTCCATTATTCCCTGGGGGGGACAACCTTAAAGAAACGTAAACTTCAACAGTTCCTAAGAAATCAGCCCTTTGCCCTATTCCTTTGGAATCTGGGTTCTGGCAGGCACCCCTTGGGGCACTGCCACCCAACCCACTTTTTTGCCCCTCAGGCCCCCTTTCTGCCCTGAATCTGCCCCAAAGACATGTCAACTTCAGAAATTCTTTAAAAATCAGCCCTTTTCCCAATTCCTTTGGAATCTGGGTGGCAGCAGGCACCCATTGGGGCACTACCACCTGAACCACTCTTCTGCCCCCAAAGCCCCCTTTCTGCCCTGAATCCACCCCAAATAACATCAACATCACACATAAACAACAGCAGAGCTCTGGAAAAAATCAGGCAGATTTCCAATGGTCATGCACATCCACATTCCCCCCGCCCGAAATGCAATTAATCTACACACAACGGTGTGAAACAACAACAATGAAATGCACACTACCCCACTGGCCAATGAGGGTAAATTCACACTGCCCCACTAGCCAATGAAGGTAAAATTTACCCTTAAATTTGCTTAAAAGGTAGCAAAAAACTGCAGGTTGGGTAGATTAGCTATGTTTGTAAGGGTTTGAATTTATGTTTTGAATTATTATTATAGCAAGGGTAAATTTTATAGCTGATGATTCATGAAAAGATGTGTGTGGGAGGTCCACCTTTTTGTGTGTATTTGCAATGAATGACTGTTAAAATTAATAAAAATTGAATTTGGAAAAAAAATTGCTTAAAAGGAATAAGGAGGCAATTGCCAGCAGATCAGCCCATGCTTTCGCTGGCCAGTCTGCGGGCTGGAAGGGCTGGAAATTCAAACAGATGTCAAAACTCAAAATGGAGACTGAAGGAGAAAGACTTTTTGCGATTACAAAATGGAGTTCCAAAACAGCCGAAACAACAAAATATTTTGTATCCGAAACAGGGACGTTTTGTTTTGGCTACAAAATTTTCTGTTTTGAGCATTGGGTGTTTTGTTTTGGCTACAAAACAGCCGAAATGGCCTGTTTTGTGTACAAAATGTTTTGTATCCGAAACGAAATGCACATCCCTAGTGCTAACCAATACATTTATTAAGGTTTTGTTGAATTTCCACAAAAATGTGCTTGGTCATTTGAAGTACCAATAACAGGATTAGATATACAGCCTTATAAAGGAGGAGAAAATAATTAACTTCAGAGTGTAAGAGAGAGAGTGGATGGGAGCCATTTTATGGATTTTGTTTTCATGGTGGAGTTTCTCTACCCAACCAGAAGGAAACATGGTTAGAGTTATATCCACTATATAAGAAACCATGATGTTAAAAATGTAACAAGGAACATAAGGAAGGAAGCAGCTGGGGACAAACACTCTACCCCAGAATGTCAAGATCATAATGACTTGCTGGTAATCTTGCTACAGTATGCCCCCACCCCTACCCCCTCAGTGTGACAGGTATGGGACTATGCTTGTCCCATACCTGAGTAGGAATTTCAACTAGATGGAGGCTGGAATACATAAGGACATAGTCTGTGCTTTGCCAGGAAGCCATGCATTTTAGTTTTGATAGAGATGCATTAAATGGAGCCTTTAGGAGTGCTGGCCCAAAAATATCATGTTGAGCTCAAACTAATATTATCAGTCAAATGCTCAATGGGAGGTTTTCTGACTGTAAATACCAACAGTGACTTCATTTAGAACTGAGCCAAGATTATGTCTATGTGCTGCTTGCACAAAACAAAACTGTATTGTTATCAATACAGGGACATCCTACACCTTCACGTGAGATTACTAAAAGCTTTTTCCTAATAGTGTGATACTTGGAATAGGGATGTTCGCGGAACCATTTTGTTCCAGTCCAGACTGCACTTGAACCTGACCGGACCAGTTCGGTCTGGCACCCCTTAGAAATGCCCCCCCCCGGTTCGGTTCAGTCGGGGGGGGGCAGTTAGCAAAGTTGGTTTTTTAGGAGAATTTTTTTTAATCTTTAGCCCCTTTGGGGGGCTTCCTCTAGGCCGCGGGTGTGTGTGTGTGTCTGCGAAGGTACCCTGTCTGCCCTCCAGCCTCATTCATCATTGCTGTGGCCCCTTTTAGCCCCCCTTTTGGCCCATTCGGGCCTCTGTAAGTTGGCATGGCAGCCATTTTCTCCACCACCGCGCATGCACAAATGGCCTCTGCGAGGCCCATGCTGAGTGGGAACCCCTGTGCTAGTGCTGGTCAGCAAAGTGCACAGCCACCATAGATTACTTGTTGCTCAACAGTCATTGCATCAGGAAGATTATCAAATACATGGCTCAGGCACCTGTGCAATGACATTCTGTGAAGGAAATGCTAAAGCTATGAAAGCACAATCTTGGTGATGTATCACATCAAGCTTTGAGTGCTCAGCAAATGCAACATCTCTACAACAAAAACATAAACTTGAGGGATGACATTTACATGATCTGTAATTTGTGTAAGCATGGTCCCAGGGCATGATCTAAGGGTACACCACTAAAGCTATGCAAGTCTAGGTCTGGTCAGTGGATGGATAGGTGACCTACTGAGACCCTTGGATGGATAGGTGACCTCCTGAGACCCTTGTATTCTGCCTTGAGTTCCACAAAAGAAGAGAGACAGCATATACATGTAATAAATAAGTATGCAAGATAACCTGCAACTAAATTAGCAAAATGAGAGCTCCTGGTGTTGTTTCTTCTTCTTCTTCTTCTTCTTCTTCTTCTTCTTCTTCTTCTTCTTCTTCTTCTTCTTCTTCTTCTTCTTCGGAGTGGAGTAATTATTTACCTTGTTGTGTCCTGCCATTTCTCCAAGAAGCTCAGAGCTTCTTGCATTATTGTTCATGCATTATTCCATTTTATTATTCCATTCATGCATTATTCCATTTAATTCCATTTTATTCTCCTGACATTTCTATGTGAAAAGTTAAGCTGAGGGACAGTGACCTACCTGCAGCCACCCAGTGACTTTTATAGCTGAGCAGACATTTGAATCTAGATACCTCTGTCTAAGCCCACCCTTGTCACTAGTCTACGCAGGGAGTAGAATCTGTCATATTAATAATGCAGATTGCATTTAAACAAAATTGAAAGGCAATTTAAGACATTTTGTGAGGCAGCTGTTTTGGCACTGTCAGAGTTCAGGCACCAGAGCTATTGAGCATACCCTGTTTTTCTAAAAGATAACAGCTTGGAGTTTCCATGCCTAACAATTTGCTAAAGGAAAACACTTAAACTATTTCTTATGGCTTCCCTCCCCTCAAGTGGCAGCTTCAGACAAGAGAAATGGAATTCACCGCTAAAACAGATTAACACAGAACTCAAATTAATGCTAATACACTCTCTGGTCAAATAGCCCATATTGCAAGATGGCTAGAGAGGTTTATGATCATTGACAAGGTTTCTGTAATTTAGTTTAGTCAGCCCTTTCAAGTGCTTGTGCTCTTCTGGAGCCCCTGTCCTATGAGCCCCTGGTGGCGCAGTGGTAAAACTGCCGCCCTGTAACCAGAAGGTTGCAAGTTCAATCCTGACCAGGGGCTCAAGGTTGACTCAGCCTTCCATCCTTCCGAGGTCGGTAAAATGAGTACCCAGAATGTTGGGGGCAATATGCTAAATCATTGTAAACCGCTTAGAGAGCTTCGGCTATAGAGCGGTATATAAATGTAAGTGCTATTGCTATTGCTATTGCTATGCTTGTATGCCTATAAATTAACTGTAATGCCGAAAAACTTCAATTCAGCACAAAGGTAAAGAAGAGAGATAACCAAATACTATGTAACTACCATCAATTCAACACAGTGCTGTCAAGATGAACCAGTCAGTAAAAGAGTTTTAAAAGTGTAAAAGCAAAGCACATGCACTCCACCTTCTTCACACACAGAAGCTAAAAAATTATCAACTATTATTTCATTATCCAAATTACTTCCATTTGAGCAAGATACAAGATAGGAATGCATTGCTATGAAAGGCACCTGGATTGGGGACTATGCTTCCTCTAAATGAATCAGAAAACAGTTCAGCAAGTGTATAGATCTTTCGGGTATTGACAAATTTATGGAATCCATATGGAAATGTATGTATAGTGGGAAACGTGTGTGTAGCAGCGATGTACACACAATGTGTGGAAGCTATAATTCATGAAGGTTTATATAGAATAGAAGTAGTATATTTGAAAATTCCCATGCAGGGAAAACAGAGACAGAAATTTCCATTCAGAAAATTCATTTTATAGAACATAATGTTCTTTTTCTAAGTATGATTTAACGTCTAAAATCCCTAGAATTATTCAAGATGCTCCTCATGCGAAATGAAACCTAGATAAAACTGTTATTAAGGAATATCTTATTTGTATGGGCTTCGAAAAAGAAAAAGAAAGCATTTCCTCATGAACCCTGATTTTATTTACATTTCCCCAATTCAGTTACTGTGCCAACAACCATGATTATCTTTAAGATGTAATAATGCACCTTTTGCAAGAAATGGTAAAACTATCTTGATATTTCACTGATGTGCACAAGATTGGATGCACTGATTCATTGATTGCAACAGAGGGAAAGGATATAAGTATATACTTCATATAAATAAAGTGTTGTGTTTTCAGCACCTCCACCACAGGAAAAAAATGAATATATACCTTTTAATGACATTCAAAAGTCCATGGCAAACAGTCAGAGGAAGTATTTACCTTTATTTACAGAAATTGGTTATGGAACTTGGGGGCTTTGTTCTAAAAGCTCCAGATATTTTTAAGTATATTCTTATTTAAAAATAAATTTTTAAAAAGTGGATAAGCCCCTTCCTGTGGCTCTCATCTTCTAATATTAGGCTTTGGTCAATCTAGCTATCTCCCCCATTGTCAAATTCAAGATCTGCCACTACTAAGTGCACCATGCTCTTGCATATTTAAGAAGATGGATCAGAGACTACCATGCTTTATGGTAGTGGCACGTTTGGTCAAGTCAAAGGTATGTGGCTACTCGCTACAGAAAATGTTACTCCCTATAGTGGTTACAGCTACTATGCAACACTCTAAGATCACTCACACAACCAGTGAACCCTGGGACCAGAGAGGGGTGGGAGAAAGGCAGGATCATTTCTACCTCCGCACATGACTGACAGTATTCCTGCAGCCGTGCCACTTGCCAGTCAACACAGTTGCTGCTGTGGCAAGTGGCACAGCTAAATGGAGGCCAGGGAAATAAAGCCTGGCCTCCTGGAATCCCAGAGTGCACCACAGGAACAGCACAGTGCATTGTGGAAATGCTAGAGGCTGGGTTGCTCCTTCCTCTGGCTCCTTCCCCTCTATCATTTACATGGCTGCTGACTGCCCAGCTGCCTGCAAGACTGGGCAGTGAGAAAGGGGTGTGTGTGGGTGCCCTCTAATCTCAGCCCAGGTGAAAAACCTGGGCAACCTGCCAAGGGGCACTGGGATAAGTCCTGATTCCAGCATTTCTCACAAGCACCTGGAAAGGGCTGCTCTAGCCCAGGTAGAGCTGCTCATGAGAATAACCTCTCTGTTGTTTAAATGAATTCTATGTTATCACTGATTCCATCTCAATCCATCTTGACCTTTCTCTGGCCCTACACAGTACAACACCTCTTGGGCAGCTGGACTCTTTATTTAGGCCATAGTCACCCATAACGTGGAACCGCAGTAAAACAGTGCAGAAGTTGGGACTTTCTTACATTTGATGTGTGCAACTGCGGTTTTGTGGCAAAAGAGACCTGAAGTTTGCCTCGCCAAACTCCAATTCGAACCTCCAGTTTGTCATTTCGCCACCGTAACCTGAGGTTTTTCAGCAGTGGCATTACATCCGAATGTGGACAGCACCATTACTGCGGTTTTGTTCACTTTCTGGAACCGTAATCATAGAGACGGAGGTGCAGACTCGCCATTAACTATGCCCACTCCATGCCTGTGGTGTTTCTCACTGGCTGCCTCTCCAAGTACTTCCTCTGCCAATCCCCAATCCAACAAAGCAGTTGCCTGCCAACAGGGACTCCATCCCATCCCATCCGAAACTTGCTAGCCTGTCAAACGGCAAAGTCACACAGGGACATGCCTTCTAAACACCCTATCCTTTGCTCCCCCCTCCTGGCAATAAGGTGAGAGAGGGGACAGAATGACAAGATAGACAGTACATGCTTTGCTCTCCGAAAATGAAGTGACAAAGTTATATGTTCACAAGCACAAGAACTGGAGGTGGCAACATAAGCAGGGCAACCCCATTAGAGTGCTGGGACAGCAACATACAGCAGGGCGGTGATACCCGGGGGTTGAATTTATAAGGCAACCCCCAACATGGAATTTTTGAATGACTACGGTCTATTTTTTTTGTACAATGATGTTGGGGAAGGAGGGCCCAGCCCCTTCACCTTGTTGGAATGTGTGCAGTACCTAGGCTTACTTATGAGAAGGGCCGGGCAGCAGGAGCAGCATTGCCAAAACTGAGAGGGGAGATTCCTCTTCTGTGATGATGGATGCTGTTCCTGAGTGGACCACTCACTCATGAGAAGAACTGTCTGCGGGGACAGTTGTGTCGACTCGAATTGCTAATAGTGTGCAATGACATCCCCCTTTCTCATGGACCACTCTCTCACAAGAGTGACAGGCAGTGTTCCCTTTAATTTTGATCGTCAGTGAGTAGAAAGAGTTTTTTTCTGGGTGGCAGTTTATCAAGGCAGTGTGCACAAGTAAATCTCTCTTGCTCATATATAAACAGAATATACCAGGAAATCATCACCACCACCACCCCCGTACCCTCTAGCTACACTCTTTTCCATCTCCACCCCACACATCTCCAGAGAGAGAGGGAGGGAGGGAGGGAGGGAGGGAGGGAGAGGGGGGTGGGGAGGGAGGGAGGGAGGGAGGGAGAGAGAGAGAGAGATCATCCCATGCCACATGCAAAAAAATCTACCCTTTTCACCAATATGGTTAGGGAAGATCGCTATACAAATGAGTAATGAAGTCCAAGTGTATTTGTACATTAAAGTGCACACTGGGCTGCACTTCACTTTATTACTTAAGGGTAGACATAAAGCTTTTCATGAATTCCACATTGCTTACTACCTGCAAGTGGTAGGTAGTATCAAAAAACAAAAATCACAATACAGTTAATTTATACTCAGTTCTTTTATTTGTGGTATTTATAAATTTAGGCATCTGAAATATTTATGTAAATGTTATTCTTACAGAATGCCTCAAACCAAAGATCTGTCATTCTGAAATATATTTGCTTTTAGTGGTTCACAGCTGAAGGATAAAAGAATTTGCAAAGCAATTTATATTAACCTGAATTGCCCATATTCAATAGGCAGCTATGAAGTCATGCAATTTGTCCTTGCATTTAAATAGCTGTAAGCCATTCAAACATATAAAATAACACAGAAATACCACCATGGCAGCAGGTGAGGCAAACACCAGCTTTGCATAAGATTGCTTGTGGAACTTCATATTAGGAAGAAAGATTTTTCCATTTGCAAAAATGGATGATAGTAAACTCAATAAAATCTATGCTGTACACACATATCAGCATGATATTTTATTTATTTATACATTTATATCCCACTCTTCCTCCAAGGAGCCCAGAGCAGTGTACTACATACTTCAGTTTTTCCTCACAACAACCATATGAAGTCGGTTAGGCTGAGAGAGAAGTGACTGGCCCAGAGTCGCGCAGCAAGTATCATTGCTGAAAGGGGATTTGAACTCAGGTCTCCCTGGTCCCAGTCCAGCACTCTAACCACTACACCATGCTGGCTCCTTTCCATTCCCACTCCACACATCTCCCTCTACACACACACACACACACAGCCCATTTAACTACACTCCTTTCGATCCCTCTAGCTACACTCCTTTCAGTGATAGCTGACCTACCTACAAGTACAATAAGATGGAAAATTCATAAGATTGTTTTAATTTTACAAGACGTTCATGATGCGAGATAGATGACCTATCTGCTCAAATAATCACACAGAAACCATCCGTGGAAGCAATTCAAAACATAAAACAACCCCCAAAAGCTATCTTTGTTGAGTTCCATGGCAGGGAATGACAACAGAAAGATCAACTCTTTTGTCTGCAACAGAGGTCATGCTAGTCAACAGCAATTAGCTATAGTTTTGTGAACAGCACATAAAATTAGACTAGTCAGGGTAGTGTCTATGTAGCAAAGATATATTAGCTGTACTGAGAAAACATGTTTTCTCTTCCCAAGCTAGCTTTCTCTTTGAATGTTATGCTGCTTTCTTTTCGTAGAGATTTATAAAATACTCTTTTTTACATATTCCATGGTAAGACCTTCTCAACTCACTGCAACCTCTGATCTCTTTACATATTTGAGTCAGAAGTTTTATTGAGCTGAAAAAGCAAAAAGCCTTTGACTCCCTTTTCTGTCAGTCTAGAAGAAGTGATAAAATAAACAGTAGCAGGGCTATTACTTCTGGCATGCAAGTGGGTGTAGAAGCGTGATGAGCTGAACAGCCCATGAGGAAGAGTCAGAAAGGAGACAACAGAAATGTTAAGGGCAGCTTCGTATAGAACAGGCAAGTCCAATTCCATCAGCCACCAGTTCCTGAGGATCACACACTCCCAGTGCCAGCCACAATTTGCATTTGTCTGTGCATTTTGTGACATCTGAATCCACCAATGTTGGGTTGCCAACAGCACTTCCTTCTGCCACTCAACATCTATAACCAAGATTTGAAAGTAGGTGGTGGATACTGGTGGATTCAGATATCATGCAATGCACGGGAATTGCGACTGGCACCAGGAGTGTACACGCACCGGGAATCAATGTTGGGTTGAACCGAACTTAGCACCACTCCATGTGAAGCTGCCCTAAGTGATTCTTTGTCCATATGGACAAGAACTGGACAAGTCTTAGGATAAAAGATTAAGTGTGCCGACTCCTGGTGACCACAGAGCTCTGTGGTTGTCTTTTGGTAGAATACAGGAGGGGTTTACCATTGCCATCTCCCACACAGTGTGAGATGATGCCTTTCAGCATCTTCCTATATCGCTGCTGCCCGATATAGGAGTTTGTCATAGTCTGGGAAACGTACCGGCGGAGATTCAAATCGGGAACCGCTACACAATTAGGTGGCTGTGTCTTAAAAATTTAATACAGTATAACATCAAGTGATGTTTTACATGTATGAAACAGCTGTCACAGATTAAGCACCACAGACAGGAGGACTTTTCATTCATCAGCACTTCAAACATAATGGCTCAGATAAAAAAATTGCTGAAGATCTGCTCGCACAACTGGGCTTTCTCACTCTCTTCAATGTATGCCTGAAAGGTTGCTGCTGATGGTCTGTAGTTGAGGTGAGGGAAATTGGAAGAAATTAGAAGTACCTTATGCCGATACATACGGCTCTTTGGATCCAAACAACAAAATTTCAGTGAAGGCAGCTGACTTATGTGAAGCATTGAATGATGTACATCTTAGTAATGAGAATTAGAGTGATGTACATACAGGTGAAATTCGGAAAATTAGAATATCGTGCAAAAGTCCATTAATTTCAGTAATGCAAATTAAAAGGTGAAACTGATATATGAGACAGACGCATTACATGCAAAGCGAGATAAGTCAAGCCTTAATTTGTTACAATTGTGATGATCATGGCGTACAGCTCATGAAAACCCCAAATCCACAATCTCAGAAAATTAGAATATTACATGGAACCAAGAAGACAAGGATTGAAGAATAGAACAATATCGGACCTCTGAAAAGTATACAGTGTACTGTGCTTGATTGGCCAGCAAACTCGCCTGACCTGACCCCATAGAGAATCTATGGGGCATTGCCAAGAGAAGGATGAGAGACATGAGACCAAACAATGCAGAATTGCTGAAGGCCGCTAATGAAGCATCCTGGTCTTCCATAATACCTCATCAGTGCCACAGGCTGATAGCATCCATGCCACGCCACATTGAGGCAGTAATTGCTGCAGAAGGGACCCAAACCAAGTACTGAATACATATGCATGCTTATACTTTTCAGAGGTCCGATATTGTTCTATTCTTCAATCCTTGTCCTATTGGTTCCATGTAATATTCTAATTTTCTGAGATTGTGGATTTGGGGTTTTCATGAGCTGTACGCCATGATCATCACAATTATAACAAATTAAGGCTTGACTTATCTCGCTTTGCATGTAATGCATCTGTCTCATATATCAGTTTCACCTTTTAATTTGCATTACTGAAATTAATGGACTTTTGCATGATATTCTAATTTTCCGAGTTTTACCTGTACATGTATGAGTCACTGTTCGATAATAATCACTAAACCCGTGATGTTAGAAATATGCTACTGAAATGAAAGTCTTGTCTTCACATGATACCAGTTATATCCAGCACTTATTGAATCTAGCAGGAAAAATAAGAAAAACAAAAAATCATTAACAATAAATACTAGATGCTGCAATTGTCACTTTTCTGCAAAGATCAAAAGGAATTTTTCCAGCGGAAGCAGAGCTAATATTGTCAACTCTGCAGGCTCCCTAACCATATTACTATAAAACAGCCACTGTTCCTTCACTTTTCAAGCTATTTTTCAAGCTATTGGCATTCAATCGTGCCCCAATCTAGAGGGTCCTTTGTAGTGACAGGAAGGATTTGAGGGTGGACTAGGTAGATATGCATGAATTGTGAATTGTGCACTGATTTGAAGGGTCAGAAAGGACACCTTTAAAAGCGAGGAAAGAAGGTCCGTATTTGCTCCTCTGCCTCTCCCTGCAGCTTTCTGCTGTGACATCATGCTCCACAGCACCCTTCATGTGCTAGCAGTGCAATGGCGGCATGCACATGGCTTCCGTGCACACGCGGAGACCGTGTGCATGCCGCTGCTGCATAAGGAGTGCTGGGGAGCATGGCACTACATCAGGAAGCTGCAGTAAGAAGCGGAGCAGCAGGTATGGACCAGCTCTCCTCGCTCTTAAAGGTGTCCTTGCTGACCCTTCGAATTGGTGCACAGTTCACAATTCATGCATATCCCTACCTAGTCCTCCATCAAATCCTTCCTGTCACTACAGGAAGTCCTTGCCTGAACTGATAGTGGATGACAATGCCATTAAAGCAGCTCTAGTTGAGGTGGGGTAAGGGAAAGTGCTAAGAGTGTATTTTGTGTATTTACTTGTTATTATCTTTCTATCTATATAATTCTCTTAGAAGTACCTGTCGCTAATCCATGTGTGGCAGCTCTCACAAGAGTTTGCAAGCAAGGGGAGGGGGAGAGGAAAGCCACAGTGGCAGGGAACATAAGGCCAATAGAAAGGCCAGCGAACAGGCGGGGAGAGAAAGTGAAAGCAGTGGTGGCCAGGGGAGAGAAGGCAGCAGTGGGAAAAGGAGGGGGAGGGCTGAGAACAAAGGGCCGAGAATGAGGGAGAACTAGATGCTCTGTGCCTGGACCAGCTAGTTATTATTAACAGCATAAGAAAGATGATGGAAGGTGGCCAGGTAAAGGAAAAAATTGATTAATTCTCAGTCAATTCAACTCGATTAATAGGAGAGTACAGGTGGATACTGAAATTGGTAGGTGGAAGATGATCAAGATTAAATAACACTGCAGGCAGATATATAGGCAAGGCAGATAAGAAGGTTTGACGAAATAGGAGTGTTGAATACTGTAATGAGTGGCAATGGATTAGGTTTGACAGATAAGTAGAGGGCTATGGCCAGTTGTTAAGATGGTAAGATAACATCAGAGGGCTGTAAAAGGAATAAATATAGGTAAGTTGGCAAAGGGATTTTACCATGCTTATGGGTAGGAATGCAGATTTGATTAAAGAGGAGATGGAATGATAAATGGTAAAAATATAAGGAACTGAGAGGCAATAAATTTGTATGTATGTAATCCTTATGTGTTATAAGAAAAATAATATTGATAATCTTTATTTGCACACATACTAACTTTAGTGGGATTGCATTGTTAAATGCACTTAATAATGTTTTAATATGGGGTGTTACTAGACTTGCTCACTATTAGGGATGTGCACACAAACTGATAACCCGGTTTGGTTCAAGCTAATTGAATCAGGCCCACTGGTCCCCTCTTCACTGGTAAAGGAGAATAAAAGATAAAGTAAAGGCAAACCTGATCACTTGATGAGAGAGAGAGATTTAAAATTGTGTGGACATGTATCCATTTAGCCTGCGAATCTGGAGTAACTGCTGGAAGAAAAGGGTGGGGAAAGCAAGCCCAAATGCTTGGAAGCTATGTCAGATAAGCCTGGGAGCTACCAGTAGCTCCTAATGCTTACCCTTGATAATGGGTCTGCACACAAGTGTGGCAACTATCACCCTTGCTTACTATGCTTGCCTTGTGGGGAAATTAGTGGGGAAATTAGCTTCAAATGGGTGCAGAGTGCAAATTAGTTCACAGCTATATTAACCTTAAAATATCTGTTGTATTTTAGTTGTGTGGGTGTGGACATGTTTTGGAATTAAGGACAAAAGAGAGTAGACAAGTGCCTGGAAAACAAAGGGGTAGCTTTACTGAGTGATAATAGGGGTACAGAAAGTGAAAAGAGGGTGGTTAAGCAAGATATTCGCTCCTAGCAAACTTGCTAATGACAGTTTCCCCGTAACAGGGTTTGGCAGACTCTCTGGAGATGGCTTAGGTGGCCCCTAAAACACATTCACCATGTCATAGTGCTGAGAAGAGGGACACAGATTTGAGGATCAAAGTAAGTTAAAGAATAGAGTAGTTTTTCACATCTACCTGATCTAACTGGTGCTTTTCTCTCCAGATGGCTCAAGCACGTGGTGTACGTGAGAAGGGTACATGCATGCAATATGAGGTGCAGAGATTGTTCCAAGAAGGCCAAAGCAAGAGAGGTGCAAGAGATCAATGCCTTCTTTGGGGAGGGTTTTATAGGCAAAAACATATCCTGAGACATAGGAGTGGAATGCTTGCTCCATGGAAATTGAGTATCAATTAGGCTATGTCCTGGATATTTCATAAACAAGGAAACGTTTCACAAAAGATTGCTGAAGACAGTAACCTGAATAGAAATGGGGGTGGAGGCACACATAACACTTTCTGGCATTACTCACCCAGTCTTGTTAATGACAGGGGAAACGGGGTGAGCAGGGGCGTAGCAAGGTTGGAGTGGGCCCAGAGACAAGATTTTAAAGTGCCCTCCCCGTCACTGAAGCTCAGCTCATGAAGTAAAGAAATCTTAAATGAGGCTGAATAGTGGTAACAAAAAGCATAGAAAAATTTATATATTGGGGGGGGGGGACACTATGTGCCACAATAGAAAATCATCCTAAATTATTTTTAAAAAGTTTTGTAAATTGTGGATGATGCAAGTCATTTAATGGTACTAGAGAAAGACATGCTGTTCTGGTAGCTCCAGGTCTTAACGCTAACATCAATTTCAGAGGATGAATACAACTGAAGGAAGCCTGGGCGGGTGCGCAGCTGGGGGAGTCCATCATGTGACTTGCCTCTGGCCCCCCTCAAGGCAATGGGCCCCCCCAGACAACTGTCTCCCCTTGCCCTATTATAGTTAGGCTCCTGGGGGTGAGAATTACACCTTTTCATTGGGACTTATAATCAACGCATACTCATAGGGGAGGAAGAAGACCTAGCATTCCCTTGCTTTTGTCTCTTTTATTCCTCTGATTTGGTCTGCCCTGAATCTCTCTGTATATGCTCATATGCAATCAGAGCGGTATTTCCTTTAGTCCACTGCAGACACCATGGGGAAATGTCTTATCAGAACAACCTGTCATTTCTGAAATTCAACCAGCTAAAATTTCTCTTCTAAGCAGGCTAGGAAAATGGCTACGTTTCTCTTGTTTGTGGGGTACACTGAAGCACCCAAAGTGGCATAGTGAGTAGGGGTGTGAGAGCCAGCTTGATTCCAAGCAGGCTTGAACTTGAGCAGTTTGGCTTGAGAGGGTTTGGGTCAAGCTGAACTGTGCCCTGTTTGACTCAAACTGGCTCAAAAATCACTGGCCATTTTTGGCCCTGAGCCATTTTTGGAAGGGCAACAAATAAACAAACAAATAAAAAAAAATTCTCTCCTCCCACAAAGCAGACTCTTGCTCCCCTCCTGTCCTACCACAAAATTATCTTGGAATTCAGGTGTTTTGATATTAAAATCCATTATTCTGTTTATGCGAATTTTTGTACAAGCGGCCATATTGTGACCAGATCTGTCTTCCCAAGCTACTATTTTGTGCAAGCAGCTCCCAAAGCACTGGGGCAGAGGGAGCTCCCAGTAGTCCACCCATTCTTCTAGAGGGGAAGGGATTCGATGGAAGAGACTGAGCCACTGGAGTGATCTCATGATTAATTATCATGCCTTCCACTTGTTGAGAGGGTTTTGAGAGGGTTTCAAGAATAACCAAGGATTGCCTTAGCCCCGTATCAAGGATATGCTTGTCAGGTATTAGCGGTGTGGAGAACTCTGTCTAATATGGTTAATAATTCTGGAGTTGTAAAATCATAAGTCCTTTTTGGTTAGAACCAAATTCAGGTGGAATAATTCTATATGACACTGTCTTGTGCTGAGTGAGTAACAGTAATCTACACTTGGAGTGTGTCCTTACTGATGACCTAGCATGGAAATGGAAAGTATGATGATACAAACTGGAAGCGCCTTCACCATCAGATGCAATGTGAAACAAAAATTCCTGAAAACAGTTGATGACTCTGCAGACGATATGCTTCAATGGTAGATATGTGCATTTCTTGTGAAGAATGACTCACCACCTCCTTCTCTGAAGCAATAAAATATTTAATAACTACTAGTACATCAGATGGAGAGTTAGTCATTTTGGAAAATGTGGCATGTCAACAGAAATTCTGAAGAGAAAGACTGATGGATTATATTGTGAGCAGAAATATGTTTCGGTTATTATAGAAATACAGAAATTTCGGTTATTATAGAAATAATCGGTTATTATAGAAATATATTATAGAAATACAGAAATATAGAAATGGATGCTTTTCACCACAAGCTGTAGTACACCAATCACCATAGAAAGGTACAACTGGAAGAGTTCATAGAACTGTAGAAAGGTACGATTGGAAGTGACTCAAGTGATTGAATGAAATTTGAACTTTTTTTAAAAAGGGATATTCTACACCTAATGCTATCCAAATATTGGCACTACTAGCATTTTCAAATGTGATCTTAACCTGAAGGTGAGGTGTTCAAGATGTGGACTCCAGGAACAAGCTTTGCATGTATCTCTCATAATTTTACCTTAATAATTTGATTCTGTTACATCCCGTTCTTCTGGGCCCTTTTTCAATAGGATACTGTAGGTTTAATAGGTTTCAGTGGTAGAAAGAGATTGGTTTTTCAAAAGCAAGAAATTGCCTTTTGGGAACATTGTGGGCTAGGGTGGGTGAAATAGTGCTATCTTGTTGCTTAGATCATGCAAATTTGTAAAACGTAACATAATAAAAATATGCAAATTTAAAAAAAAGAGTGAACACTGACAAGGAAGAATATTCCTCATTCTTCTGAAGTGTTCCAGCAAAAGCTTTCATTTTTGGAGCCAAGCAGTAACTGAATTAAATGAATGATTTTTACTCATAAAATTAGCATTAAATTGTCCAGAACATTTAGTTTCTTAAGGTAGCTCATAGCTCCACAACTCCTTTCTGCACCATCTGTTTACGTGAGAAGCCCCAGACCACACAGAAGCCCTCACTGCAATTCTTCTTTGTTAGCCCAATTTTTTGAGGGTCAGTGCTGGCCTGGCCTGGAGATGCAGAATAGAAAATGCAATGGTCAGAGTGATGAAGAATGTAAATTATTAAATGGTCAGAGTGATGGCTCGATCCACCTTTGCAATCAAACATCTGCCTGCCATCACAGAGAGAGCGTTTCCCTCTTTAGATAAGCCCTGTCTGACCTGTGAACAACGGGGCATGGAGATGAGTGACGCAGTGTGGGCAGGAGTTCCTCCCCCTTCACCCCACGCTCACACTATGGAAAGCCTTCAGACAAATGTCTGATGGGAGCCTAGATTGTAGGGATTATTTATCAAGTTGTGGGTTATACTTTGATTATAGATGCAATGTTGTTTCTGTTTAATGCTGCTGTATGCCATCCTTTACTCACCTGCATAGTGGCAAGGGGAAGTAGCATCTTTCATATCATTATGAAAATCCTTGGAGGAACATTATTGTACTGAATTGCCACAGAAGGAGCACAGGTAACTCTGGACCAAAATCAGAAGGTGTTTATTTGTTACTGCCTTCTAGCAATGACATCATTATACTATGACCTTATACTAGCAAAACAGTGTCATGCTAGTGCAGCATTAATCTGAAGATAGGCCTCTGTGTTTAATCCTTAGTGTAAATTTGTCATGTTCTGCACATTGGCTCCAAGCAGGACTGAAATATAAACTCTGCTATATCAACAACAGCACTTTATGTCTTCTAGAAAGTAATGATTTATACCTAATCAATATAACAAACGACTTTGCTGAACATAAGATTTTCTACCACTATTAATCATTCAGACATCAGAAAAGGCAAAAATATTGGGACAGAAGAGTGTGTGTTGAGAGTGTGTGTGTGTGTGTGTGTGTGTGTGTGTGTGTGATATCTGTGAAGAGTTGTGTGTCTGAACAAATTTCAATGAATTGTGTCTAAAGTTTCAAAACTACACATGGATGGAAAAGGGGGTTTCTGGAGAAATTCAAAGAAACAGTAACAGAGCTTTAAAAATAATTAATAAGGGTAGTTTTGTTTTTAACAAATGTTTTGTCTTACATGTAGTCCGTAAGATACCAATCAGTCACTTTCAATAAGATCAATTGAAACATCTATTTTACCTATTCTGAAAATTGAAATTTATGTGTGGCATAATAATGGAACAATCTGACTACATACCTATGGCAACACTGGTTGCCATAAGCCCTTTGATGTCCTACTCAATTTGTCTGTAGTGATACATGTGAAACTGTCTAAAGTGCACTGGCTGGCACGTTTGGTGGCACTTATGGGGAAGATAGTGCAGGATCATATACAATGATATGAAAAGCTGTGGGATTTTTGTGATGAAAACAAACCACTTTTGTAATTATCTTCAGAATATTTTTTTTTTAAAAAAAATTGGCAGTCTGAAAATCTGCTCTGTTTTTTATAATCCTTCATTAAAATAGAAAGTTAATTTTGTTAGGTATTTTATAATTGAAAAGCAATATTCATGTCTGTTAAACCAACAGACAAGGTAATTAACCACAGTTAGACAGTGATTTAACTTCCTTTATAACATTAAAAATGTAATTCAACATTATCAGAGGTTCGGGTGGAGGAAGTGCATGTTGCAAAAACCAGCTGAACCCCAGCTGATCATGACATTTCCCTAGTTAAGGGTTTGAAGTTGTTTTCAACATGTACAATTTTTTTTTAGTATAGTTTTCAATTTGTGGGTTTTTTGTGTGTGTTTCAGATCCTCAGAGTCACTTAAATATAGTTGAGATTGTTGTTCAAAGATTAACAACGGAAGGTGTTTCCCACTCTGAAGTTTGTGGAGCTAAAGTAGCAAAATATGACAATAACTACTCGCTTTCTATCATCTATGGGAGAGAAACATCCATTGATCCTCAAGATGCTATTAAGATCAAATACCATAAATGGTGCTGGGCTACACATGTAACAACTAATTGCTCAGCACTCAACCCACAAAAATCAAGCAAGGTGAATGAGGTGGCAGCCAAAATTGAATGCTTGAGAATACATTGTTGGATGGAAATATAGTTACCATGGCTCATCTTCAAGAGGCATACACAGGAATCCTTATGGCAAATAATGTGGAGAAGCCATCCCAGCCGCAAAAATATAAAGCAACATATACAGTACAATATATCAAGTGTAGAATTCCATAAACCAAACTGAGTGAATGAATAAGAACGTGTTTTTCTCAAAATTTTAAGAGATGTTACAATTCAGTGAGCAGAAGAGAACAATACTGACAGAAATGACGACATGAAAATACTATATGATGCTGCTAAGATTCTATGAAAACTTTTTACCAAAGCAGATAGATAGGTATTTTCTGGTTCACTAACAGAAGTTACAGATCAGAATGTTCCAAGTGAATTGTATAGCTTCTTCCGATGGGTTCTCAAGGGACTAAACACAAGCCTATCCACAGGGGAAAAAAGACTGTGAAGTCAACCAGCATGCTATGAGTTTAGCTCAGACTACACTGTCTTTGTTTGTGTCCCAGAACCAGGTCCAAAACAAGAAATCACAGATACTAAGGACTACCCATGAAATGCCTCAAAAACTGGGAATTGCAATAGCAACTTCAAGCAAAATCAAAATATTGAAGCACTAACTGCCACTCTTCACAGCTTTACAAACTCATTTACTGAGGACAGTGATGGCCACAACCGGGCCACAAAGGCAGTCATGCCTAAAAGAGTCAAAGAAGATACCTGTAAGCAAAGTGAAATTGATAAGAAGCTATTGAAAGTTTTGTATCTGAGTGTATAAACCAGGGAAACATCAACCTGTCGGCTCCAATGAGAAAATGTGATCTGCAGACTTTTAAGAACACTGAGGGGAAACAAAAAGTGATCACTGGAGTTAGTACAATTGAGCTGAAAGAAGACATAAAACTTTTTGCTTGAATGTTATTGGTGACAAAATCCAGATCAGAAATAAATCTTGAAGACTCTATAGGGAAACACAAACCCTCAGTTGTACCAAGGTCAATGTTTGCTGCTGATGGTACAATGCTGGAATGCCAAAACAAAAGCAGTCTGATGGCTATTCTGGAAAAATTACCCACTGGGGAAGACACATTGCCTGATGATGAGGATGCAGAGCCACTAACTATGAACAAGGAGAAAACAGAAATCATTCATAGTTAGCCTAATCAGTCTGCTGGGTTTGAGGTGGGACTTGTAGATAGGATGGCAGAACTCTAGTCACTTCATAAGTCAGACAGCATTAAAAACTGTGGCCAGCTTGCTGAACATTTTACAGATTATTTTCTATCAAAATACAGAAACTATGATGAACTTCATGTGGTATTTGATCGCTATGATGTTACTATGTCACTCAAGACAGCAACATGTGGAAGAAGACAAGGGCAACAACTAGTGATAGCTTATCACATCACAGACACGACAAACACAGCAAAATTAACAATGAAGCAGCTTCTTTCACATGTGAAAACAGAGATGGACACATTACTTGCCAAAGAAGATACTTGAAAAAGCACATATACATGGTAATGTGGTAGTGGCATGGGGATGTGAATCCAGAACTACACAGAGAGATATGAGCCATCTTCAAAGTAATAAGGAAGAAGCGGATACAAAGGTTTTGCTTCATGCTGCTGACGCAACAAACAAGGGGGCTTCCAGAATCAACATTAACTCACCAGAAACTGATGTTGCTGTGCAGCTCTTTGAAGGTACCCAGAATTATGTGTTGGAAGTTAAAGGACTTTGCGCTGTCTCTTGTCTCAGACAGTGGAGGACAGACTAGTGAGTCAGAGGGCTAGAGGGTCAAGACATTGGTCACCACTTCTCCACTGCTCTGACACTATCCCTTGGGAATGTAGATTGCTACTCTTAGGGATTAACTTCCTTCCTCTCTCTCTTCCCTACCTGTCCTTCTACCTTGCAACATGGCAAGCTCCTCTCCCTGCACCATGTGTGCAGAGAAGATGCAGAATCCATCTGCATCCAGCTAGCTAGATAGATTACAGATCCTAACTCCTCACTTTCCTATCTAGAATGAAGTTCCTTAATAAATGCCTTATATATTGATTTGAAACTATGAACTGGCTCCAAGTTACTTTACTCTCAGCATACACGCATGCCTAACTAAATTCCGCTGTGTTGTGCCTCTGTGCACTCTGCTATAATGAAAAGGGGATTCTCTCACCACAGAGAATTTCCAACATTATGCGCTGACATGAATTCTGTTACTGGAAAAGGAGAGTTGCACTGCACTATTCCTCTACTGCCCATATATAAAGCTCTTGCACCTAGCAAGGTTTCTGCTTTGCCTAGCTTACACGCTATCAGTGGTGCAGACAATACTGGAGGTTTTGCAGAGAAAGACAAACTAAATTTCTGGAAAGCTTTCAAGAATGCCAACGATCGTATTATAAGTGCACTTGCAAGCCTAGGGAAGGATTTACTCCCCAGTGATGGTACATTTGCTGCCCCTGAAGAATGTATATGTCCAGTTTACTTGCCTCGTACACAGATCCCACAGGTTAATAGGTTACGGTGGTGGCTGTTCACCAAGAAACAAGCCCAATCTGAGAGCCTACCACCTACAAGAGATGTATTACACCAAGCAATACTATGAGCACGCCATCAAGCAATCATTTGGAATAATGATATGATCGTGAAGCATGGAATTCCATCACCTGGAAAATATGGTTGGAAAGTGGGAGGGGATGTCTGGATACCAATAATGACCAATCAACTCCCAGCTCCAAAGGCTGTACTTCAATTGGTGAGGTATGGATGGCACTACCTCCAGATGCCAGGGTGGAAGATGCAGCTGTCGTAAAGCAGGGTTGAGCTGCTGTGACATGTGTTCACACAGAACCAAGTGGATGCTTGTGACAACATGATGGAGAATTAAGATCCAGAGGACAAGGAGCTAGAGGAAGATGAGGAGGAGGATCTCTAGGAAGAAGCAAATTAATACATATAATAATGTGATATGCCAAAGTGCAAAAAAAGTTTTTTAAAAAATTAATTATGGTCAGTTTCCATATGCTCTAATGTTAATTGGGTGTAAGGTAGTTCATTTTTGTAAAAAACAACCTTATGTAACACTTGTAGTAAAATTCACTTATTCAAAATATTTATTATCTATTGTTTAATTATTCTTTAACAACTTTCACAGATCAGCATGAGAGTCAGAGCAGATTCTCAGACTGCCAACATGTGTTTTCTTATTCTTTGAGGTATTTTGAAGAGAACTGTGTGGGTGGCTTGCTTTCATCACAAAAATCTCATGGCACTGTGTATGCTCCCGTACTAAGAGTTAAAGATGTGAAATAAAATTCTGAAAATATATCTCTGGGTGGACAATATTGGCTTTCTCTATCTATCTGTCTATCTATGATTCATCTTCCTATGTCATTTTATAGCCATACTCAGCCACACTCAGCTTCTCAGCTTCAGCAAACTAATAGTCACCCACCTCTGTTAACTATGATCCATTATTATCATATTCTGAAATTTTATCTGTCACTGAGTCCTTGAAAAATGGAACAGAACATAGTGATTAATTGTTTTCTTCATAGCAATATCACCAACATCTCATCCTCATTCTATCTTAAGTCATTGTCTAAATGCAAAAGTTAGAAGATTCAAGGACAGTATTGAACACAAAGTACTGCCAGCTAGGGATGTGCATGAATTGGTCCACAACAAACTGGACTGGTTTGATGATTTGATTGTGAACCGAACCGGCCTCAAGAGAGTCCAAGCTCCTTCAACAGTCCAAGGGGCTATGCTTGTAAAGGGGAATCTAGTGGGGATAACAAAGGGGAATTCTGTCTTTAAAAGGCTTCTAAGGGCAGTTGGCGGGGGGAGGGTGGCGGCAAAAGGGTACCTTTAAAAGTAGGTGCTGGAAACCCCTGTTCTCCCCCCAGCATCCTGCCCATGATTGCCAGCATGGTTCTGGCCACAGCAGATGCACAGAGGCCATTTGCGAGGTCTCTGTGGATGTGCAGAGGTTGTTTGCATGACCTCTGTGCAAGCATGGACGCCATTTGCGTGACCTTTGCCTGAACTGGTTCGCAGATGGTGGTTCAGTTCAAATTTGGTCAGAATTTAAACTGAACTCCCAAAACCAGTCCATTCACACCCCTACTGCCAGCTCCATTTGTCTGCATAAATACCTCTTGCAACCCATTTCCTAAGGGTTTTTTAAAGGTTTTTTTAAATTTTGTGTTTGCAATTTTAAATGTTATGCAAGATAGCTATTTTCAATAGCATGAGTCCTGCTTTTGGAATAAATATAGTTTTACAACAATCCAAATGCATCTACTGAATAGTTTCCTATGGAAAATAATGTACAAATGTGATATATGGTTATTGTATCTAAGCCTCTTCCTTTATTTGTTTATTTTTTTTAAAAAAGATTTTCTCCCCTGCTGACTGGGCAAAGGGGCACCTTTTTAACATGATGATTCTCTTTATTTAGCAGGGGGAGAGTAACTTATCCACTCCCAGCACAGTACTTCCAGTGACTGTTGTTGTTGTCCGTCTTATGTTTCTTTTTAGATTGTGAGCCCTTCGGGGACAGGGAGCCATCTTATTTATTTATTATTTTTCTATGTAAACCACTTTGGAAACTTTTGTTGAAAAGCAGTATATAAATATTATTATTATTATTATTATTATTATTATCATTATTAGTTGTTTGTTGTTGTTATAGTCTCCATGTCTGTTTAGTTACCATAGAGTTATATTCCTTTTTCAACTGTGAAATTCACAAAAGGGCCTGCAGTATTTTATTGGTATGATATAGATTAATCTGGTATTTTTACTGGTCCAGTATTTTATTGGTCCAGCATCCATATACAGCATACAACAAACTTACAGTTTAGTAGGATCTAATAGAACACCAGTACAAATAAAATCCCACCTTTCTATCATAACTCCTAAAGAAAATATCTGCATCCTTCATATCATTATGAAAATTGTTGGAGCAACACTACTGTAATGAATTGCCATAGAAGAACTTTAATGTAAACATTACATCAAACTTGCTTCATGGGAAGCAATCATGAATTTGAAACAAGGACCTAAGGCTACATAGAGGTCCATATATACCCCAAAGCATTAAAAGAAGTAGCATAAGCAACTCAAATCAAATCAAAATTAGGTGTCTACTTGCACCAGTGACCTCTGCTCTAAGATGAGACTTGTACCTCTCAACGTCTCAAGCTCCAGGTACATTTTGAAGTTCATGGATTATGCTTATATTAGCTTCAAAGCTTAAATTTCCCACACTACAGAATAACTGAAGAAATACAGTACTTGTTTTTTTTTTAAAAAATCAATGTTGTATAACATGTGAACCATTTCTAAGAGAGCCTCCCACTTCACAGTTTACATTTACCTCAGATACAGATACAGGTGAACTCTGTTATCCATGGAGGTTCCATTCTCCACTGGAACAGCGGATATCAGATAAAGGGACATTGTGGCAATGAGAATGGGGCACTTAGGTTCCTGGATACTGAAAAAATGGGCAAAACATGGGGGGAAATGTCATGAAAGATAGTGCCCTGCCATGCTCCGTGGGTCTTCAGCCTTCCAGGAATCCTCCTCCTGCCGTACCAAATTGGTCATTTGTCTACAAAAAAATCATGAAGATTTTTTTTTAAGAGCCACAAAATGGTGGCTGGAAATGACCTCCAAGGTAATTTCTGGCCATCCTGACACCGTGGATATGTGGAACGTAACCCTTTGTGTCCCACGTATGTGTAGTTGGGTGCTTATTTTAGGACCGCGGATATGCAGAACCACAAATAGAAGTACTGTGTATAACGAGGTCTACCTGTAACAGAGTGGTGAGGACAGACTGGCTTTCTGGAATAAAGGTTGCATCTGGGCTACAGATAGTACGAATTGTTGTATTAGTAACATCTCCTTGCATGTATAAATGTGTCCTTGTGCGTAGCACTTGATGATTGCATCTAGCACTTTATGGACAAAGGCTCTACCATGTCAGTTCTGAGGATGAAAATGCAGGGGTTTTCACTCCAAAATAAACTATTTTAAAGCATTTCAAACCTTCACATCTCACAAACATAAATATCCAGAACAAACATAAAATGAGGGTTGGAGTCCAGTAGGTTCACTACACTATAGAGAATACACACATGTTCCTCCAATACAAAAGGCACAAGTATATTCCTAAGCAATCAGATGACAGTTCCTCCTTCATCATCCTGTAGCCCACTGGCTCAGGAACATTGTATGCAGCTCCCAAAGATCTCTTAGAAAAGGACTGAAGCCTCACTTGGGTGCTAATTTCACACAACACATTGCATGCAACTGTGCCAACAGCATTGCACCCAACACGCTGGTATTGGTGTCTGTGTGAGGGGATTAAGGTTTTTGCAAAGGGAATGGAACAAAATTAAATAATGGAAGCCAGATGAACAAGTTCACAAGAAGCAATACCAGAAGCTATTAGTCAGAAAAGGCAACAAAATGGCAAATAGCATGTGAGTAACACTCCAGCGAGATGCAAATGTAACCCTGGCAAAAAAATAATTATAATAAAAGGAGAGAGGCAGCAAGCCTAGAATCGAGACTTTCCTATCCACAAAGCAACAACATAGCCACACAATCACAAAGATAATAAGAAAAAAGACCTACTGGAAGAGTGGATCATTGTATGTTACTAGTCTCTCAGGGTCACTAAGAAGGAAACCTTAGAGAGACTTTGCTAGTCTCTTGGGGCAAATCCCATAACAGCCCCCATGCATTACCAATCCAGTTATCTCAGCATATAATTCAATCCTGACTGGGCTGTAGATGGACCCATAGCTCAGTGGGAAAATGGGTTTAGTATGCAAGATATACCCAAGTTCAGTCCTCAACTATAATCCTTTTAGAAAGAGGACTGTTAACACAGAAACCAAGGCGTACAATGAGAGAGCCAAAGTGACTGGCACATGGGCCAACAGCATCTCTCAAGTAACCATCAGACTTGTTCATGTCTCAGAATGCCTTCTTTTCCCACCCCCTATTCTCTTCATCACATCCATCTTTGGCCATACTAGGCTTCCAGTTTGCATGGGAACTCTGGCCATGTGCTAGAGCATTGAAAACAGGAGCATGTAAAAGTGGCTGGTGGAGTCACAGTGCAATGGTTCTACAGTGAGTTAAGTCACCAATCTGATATAACCTCCTCCCCTCTCGTTTCACGGTATACCAGGCAAGGGATGTAGGCTATAGAGTTGATGACTCACTTCTATCAGGTGTGCCTGACCAAGGATGGAAATTCCCTATCTGCTAATTATCATGAAAACAGACACAACTAAAAGAGTTACCATGTTTACAGAATGACATCAGTTGTGGAGTGAGTTCTTATATCACCATGAGGAATGAGGCTGCCAACTGTTTTATCCATACAGACCACTTTGCCTTTGAAAGCTGCATGACACAGAGAGAAGCAAGCAACAAATGCAGCTGTTCCCTTACCACATCTAGGGGTGGATTAATCTTTTTGCCACCCATAGGCAGCCAAAGATTTGCCACCCCAGGGACAAGAGAAAGGGGGCTTGAGGGGGAGGGAAACAATTCTGTGTTTTACCTTTAAAAATGCCACTGCCTCCTAAACCATCACAGGAGGTAAGGTCAAGCACTGGAGGACACTCAAGTCCGGCTTACTCACAAATGACACAGAGCAGGTGATTTTGTGCCTCTGTGCATGCGCTTGCACATGAGGAGAGGAGAGCTAGTCTTGTGGTAGCAAGCATGACTTGTCCCCATAGCTAAGTAGGGTCTGCCCTGGTTGCATATGAATGGGAGACTTCATGTGTGAGCACTGCAAGATATTCTACTCAGGGGATGGAGCTGCTCTGGGAAGAGCAGAAGGTTTCAAGTTCCCTCTCTGGCTTCTCCAAGATAGGGCTGAGAGAGATTCCTGCCTGCAACCTTGGAGAAGCCGCTGGCAGTCTGTGAAGACAATACTGAGCTAGATAGACCAATAGTCTGACTCAATATATGGCAGTTTCCTATGTTCCTATGTGCTCGCGTAGAGGCCTGAAATCACCTGCTCTGTGTCATTTGCGAGTAAGCCAAGCTTGAGTGTAAAGTTCTTTTGCTGCCATCCTCCAGTGCCTGACCTCACATCCTGTGATGGTTTAGGAGGCAGGCAGAGCCTCCTCTGCTGCTACACAGCATCATTTTTAAAGGTAAAGAAAAGAAAAGAATGAAGTTTCCCTTCAAAATGCTGCTCCCCAAGATTTGCCACCATAGGCGGCTGCCTATACTGCCTATGCAGTAATCTGCCATTGACCACATCTCCATGCTAGGGAAGACTAAACTTCTTACATTATTGTCTATCACATATTCTGGGAAAGCATATCAGTTCTGCTAGAAGAAAAAGATAGCAGGACCACAGTGCAATTACTGGCACACTTGAGGAAAATCCTTGCTCTTGTATGTATTGAAATGTTGAATGTTGGGAGCCTAGAAAGATGTGGAGGTTGGTGTGGTGGTGTTTTTGGTTAATCCATTCCTTGATCCAGGCCAGCTTTTGAATGGGGCTTTAGTTACTTGCATTCCAGTCCTGGAGTAGAGGCAGGGCTAACAAACAGCCCGCAGCAAAAGCAGACTGCACTTGCCTCTCTGTACAGAATATCTATATCATTAAACTGTTAATATTCCTGAATCCACTCCACTGCCTTGTCCTTCGCCCTGGTGTGGAATGGCCCTCCCTAGGATGCGGTTCCACACAGGAGGAGTACCTACACTCTGGTTAGTTAGGTACCTTGTTGCAAGTCTTATTCTACTGTACATTAATAAAGTGGCCCTATTTTACTCCAACTGAACATGTCCTGTTTTCATTGGGGTGCAATAAGCAATGGGCAGGAGCAGCAATGACTATGACTAAAGTGCTTGTTATGGATGTGCAAACAGGTTCGACGTTGGACCAGTTCGGTTCGACTGCTTGGGATTGAACTGAACCACCCCACCCCGGGCCAGTTCAGGGTGTTCACGAATTTTTTTTTAAAAAAACCACCTGCTCTGTGTCATTTGCGAGTAAGCCAAGCTTGAGTGTAAAGTTCTTTTGCCGCCATCCTCCAGTGCCTGACCTCATGTCCTGTGATGGTTTAGGTTTAGAAGGCGGGCAGAGCCTAATTCTGGGGGAGTTATCCAATGTGGGGGGAGGAGGTCTGTGGAGCTTCTCCCCTCCACCCACTGGCCTCAGTTCCAAAATCAGCCATTCAGCTGTTCTTTGGCCCATTTCCAGGCCTTTCCTCCCAGTGCAGGCTACCGCACCAGTGCAAAGGGCCTCTGTACGGCCTGGCATGACTCAGGCTGATTTTCAAAGTAAAGGAGGCCAGCAGGGGGAGGGAGAACCTCCGCAGACACACACACACCCCTCACCTCCTCGGATAACTCTCTCGGAGAGGATAAGTTTGAAAACAAAATTAATTTTTTTAAAAACATCTCCTTAACCCAGAGCAGACCTAACCGGGGGTGGTGGTGGTGGTGTCAAGGGGGTGCAGAACATTTGGAGTGTTGAAGCAACAGGGGCCCCTTTACTATAGTAAGCTGCACATTTCCTCAGCATGGAAGAGTGCTACCATCAGGAGCTTTCTCAGACAGCAGGTTTTCTGTGAGGCTATATTGCGAGTTCGAAGCTGAACAAAAAGTCACTTTTTTAACACCAGATATAAATTGGGCTACACTCTAATGTCCGATGAAAAACCCGAATTGTGTGTAAAGTGCTCCCTGATAGCTCACAGGGACTTCAGAGTAAATTTGGCCTATATGTGAACACACACCTCTGTTTGGGAGGAGATGTGAACTAAAAGCCGGGTGTGAAAAACTTCCTGGTAAATAATGGAGAACTATTCCATCAATACGCAGTTCTTCCTAATTTAAGAGTGGAAATACTATATGGTTATGGGTGTTTGAGTGGTCTGCACACCATTCTCTTTTCTTGGGGGTGGGAGAAGAATGGAAGAGATGCAAGTATCATATTTTGATGCAAGGTTTCTCCCTCCTTGGTGTCCCACTTCTCCCTTGCATACCTGCATGGGCTGCCTTGTTCTTACATCCTCAGTTGCAGTAGTGGAGCTGAGATTCCTGATTGGCTTTGGTGTTTGTAGTCCTTTGACAGAGTAACAGTAAAGAGTCTAAAAAGAAAAGTGCTTTATTCTTCATTTCTTTTTCCTATTCCTAGCTGCTGTTTTTTTGTTATTTATGCAAAGTGCTCCCTTTGTGCAGAGTCGCCTATCGCCATTGGTCCCATCACTAAGTTGTCACTTTTGTGCTCCTAATTTAGGATGGAGACAGAATGATGTAGCCCACTCCCTATGCCTTGATATATGTGATCGGTGTTCCAGGGGTAGGGATTATATATTACTGGTTGTTTTTGTTTTATTGTGGCTGATTGTGCTTTGCTGATTTTATTGCAGTTTTTGTATGTTATTGAGGTCATTCACACAATCAAAAACTGTGTTCTGCCCAGTGTTGGGAGCTGTAAACACAGCTCTTTTTCTCTCCCACCCAACTTTCTTCTTTTTAGTTATATGTACCTTTTCAGTTATATGTAAATATATCATCATCCTTGATATATTTATATACCGTAACCTTATTGTAATAAAGAAAAGGGTGGGGCTAGGTTTGGGAGCTGTGAGTGCTCCCAATGTTTGGTTCTGTGAAAGCAAGGAAGGCAGATAATCTGGGTAGCTTTTCCTCCTACCTTGCTTCCTCACAATCACTTCTACCCATTTTTCCTCCTACCCTGGTTCCACACAACTGAAAATTGAGAGCACACACAGCTCCCAAACCCGGGTAGAACACAGTTTTTGATCGTGTGAATGACCTCATTGTGTTTCATTGTAAGACACCCCAATCAATGTTTTAAATAAGTAAATATGATAACAGTATGCTATGATGGGCTGCAGTATTAGCTGGAACCCTATTCTCCATTGCAGCCAGGGGCCACGGAAGGTTACACTGAGTGAGAGCATGGACATCTAGAGCTTCTCAATATGTCTAATAGATATATTTTAACTTATACCAACTATTTTAAAAGGCATGACATTAAACTTTTGTGGGGATGAGCCCTAATCCTGAACAGGATTCCAGTTTGCTTCAACTAATCCCCTGCCATGCCTCCAATTTTGCCCAATTCTTCTCCTTGCACTGATGGAGTATTGCTGCTGCAGTGACAGTGTTAGACCAACACATCCATGGCCTCTACAGGTGCAGCAAGGGACCTATACTCAGCCAGTGGTGTCCACTATGCTGAGCAAACAGCACCGAGTCTTCCACCTCCATCTTTTGGCCAATGCACAGCTGCAGGTCCTATGGGCTTAAATAATCCACTGATTACCAAGCACAGATCCCTGCTAAGTGGACAAAGAGGCACCTTTCAAACTGGTGATTTTCTTATATTTAGCAGTGGGGAGAGCAACTGGTCTTATTCAGCCCCAGTACAGTCTCCTTGCAGTGGTTGCTGCTGGTGTCTACATTATGTTTCTTTTAAGACTGTGAACCCTTTGGGTACAGGTAACCATCTTATTATTTTTGGGGGGGTTTCCTATGTAAACTGCTTGGAAACCTTTGTTTTGTTTTGTTTTTTGTTGAAAAGTGATTAAAATAAATAAAGGAGACTAGAGACTCTGGCTTCTCTCCCATTCTTACATAATACATGTTAAAGATTATGGTGTGTGTGTGTGTGTGTGTGTGTGTGTGTGTGTATATATATATTAGCATATTGTTAGGATTAATTGCATACCAAAAATACAAAGTTTCATTTTAATACACCCACTTATTATAGGCCCAAGCAAACACAGATATGTTGTGGAATATACACTACCTAGTATCTGACAGATTTAGAGTGGTATGTATATAAAAACATGATGGTTGGATTTGACTAGTGCTTCCAATTTTTGCTATTGCTTTCCATTAACATCTCTGCTAATGACAGAAATTATTTTACTTATCTTGAGGGAGAAATTAAACTGTGTATAGTAAAAAAAAATGTGTTTAATGAAACTGAACATGTTTCAGTATGATTAATTTTCCTTCTAAACACCACAATTCTGACTTTCCATACTGTTCAATATAAGTGGTTGTAGCAAAGCCAAAAGTTGGAAATAAGGGAATCTTCATAACATTGCAAGCAACTAGTCTGTCAAAAGCAGGGACAACATTAAGACACACATTCTAGAATAGCCAAATATTTCACTTCTGTTACAGCTGTTCAGAATGTACTACCAATGCTGCCACTACACCACGTGTGTACATGCATTTTATATAATACACATATATATGTACATGTGTATTTTATATATGTATATACATATATGTGCAAATTACAAATATAGATCCAGATCCAGGCAACCTGAAGCACTTTAAAATGCCATTTTCAGTGGATAGATTTTCTATGCATAACAATAAGATTTTTAATAAGCCCTTTTGCCAGTCTCTGCAGAATCCAATGAATAAAAAAGCACGCTAGAACATTTGGCAAATTGAGCTACCAATGCAATCCCTCACATTCTTATTTATTGCCCAACAACCTGCCACTCTCTTTCCTTATTGGATCCTTTTTGAAAGGTGAGCCAGCTCACTCACAACAACCTGAAGTACCAGAAACTGCAACCAGCCTCAGAAGTCTTAACAACTGTTTTGTATGACTATAGTTTACATAATATTTTGTCATCTGGGGGAAAGGTTCATTCACAAAATACTATGCAGACAACTAAGAGTATTTATTTAATAGTGTAGCATGCTCCCCCCCCCCCCATTAGAACTTGCATTGCATTGCATTCTAACGTAACTGCAATGCCCAATACCACTGCCACAGGGTTAATATAGTGCAACTTTAAAAAAAAAAGGCATCTCTGCTGAAATACTGAAATGCCTATTTTAATGCAAAATAAAGAAAATAATTGGTTTAGATCATTATAATCCTTTCTGAGACTCCATTCTTAGTGTGTGCAGAATATGTTGCAATCTGCAATTCAGCCAATCAAGATATAGATTTATTAAGTATATAAACTCAGTATATAAACTCAGTGTACAGCTGGGTTAAATGCAGATCCAGAGAACGTTTGAAAAGAAATGCCCAAATAGCACTGGGATGATGCTTATTATATACTGATGTATGCACTTCCTCTTTCAGGTACACCTGTCAAGTTCTTGGTGTTCTAAATGAGGAGCACATTTCTCATTAGGGAAATTTATCAGCAACCACATGTGTTATTTATTTATTTATTTATTTAAAATCCAAGACACTGTGTCCCCTTTAGGAAGTGAATTTTCATCAGCAAGCTCTGCAAATTCATAACCAATCTATTAAGCACCAAAGACCTCACCAAAAGTTTCTATAGATTTCTAGCCCTGCAAAACCTCTGTCCTTCTTTGCATCAGAACAGCATTACAATGCTCTGAAAGATACCATTACTTCTGAGAAACTGAAGTAAAGTAAATTAGGCAACTTAGCATGTTGCCTAATATTTAAGGAGGACAGCACATTAGCAAGAAATGATTTAATGGCATAATAAATCCTAAGTGTACAGTTACTTCAAAAGGCATGCTCCCTTAACTCAGCTCCGGTAATTAAAGCCAAATAATTCTGTAACACACATATGCCTGAAAGCCACACATACCAGTTACTAAATCTTAAATTTTTCATCCTTCTCCAGAATCCTCTTTAGTTCCCTGAGCTATGTCAAAATATCCTGTAAAGATGCAAGATGATATCCATGCCCCATTGAAAAGAAACATCTGATTCCACTTCAGCAAAGCATTCAGTACAATATGGAGGAATTGATCAGGTCCAGGAATGCTGTATATCAAACTCTTACGGTTGTGAATGCCTACAAGCAGAACACCATGCCTCTAAAGCCAGACCCTGATTTAAAATATTGCTTTGGGAGGACAAGACAAATCTATACAGTTATAGCCACATTTCATTTCAGCACTAAACAGGGACAAAGAGAGAGAGAGAGATAGAGAGAGAGAGAGAGAGAGGCTGCAATGCTGTTACAATGTTAAGAAGCAAAAGGAAAAGAAATGAAAAACCTGAAAAGATATTTGCATCCTTTCCCCCGCTCCTGACACAACACTATCCAATCCGGGGAATACTACAACAGATTTATGATGACTGTAACTTTGTAAAATAGTCTTGGTTTAATTTCCTCCAGACCTGTGCTATGCAGCATTCTGTAATCTTGCCAACGATTCTTTGAAAAATGCCTCCAACGTGCACAAAGACCAGCAAATAAACATCCAATAAACTGGCAGGCTAAATGGCTGAGAGCTTAACCTTTCTGCTTATTAAAAAAATAAAGAAATAAAAGCCAGACTGTTCCCTGTTTGCTCAAGATGCTTCTCTTACCAACATTTCAATTTGAATGAGCCAGTGCAAATGCACTGCTCATCCTCTCATGAGGCTGGGATGCATTTATGTGAAACATGAGGAGAATGCCTAATGCTGAAACATACTCTCTGCATCTTCAATGAGATTTCATTACAAGGTTCTCTTTCACTTCACTAGCACACACTAGGGTGCCCTCCAAGTAGTCACATCTGTCTTGGTCATTCACTGTAAAGGGAGGAAGATTGATCTTTCATATACATTGCAATGGAAATAAGTAGTGAGCAGAGGAGGAGGCAATGGTTAAACCCCTCCTGCATTCTACCAAAAGAAAACCACAGGGCTCTGTGGGTGCCAGGAGTCAAAATCGACTTGACAGCACACTTTACCTTTACTACATAAACACTAAGCAACTCTCTTGCTTGTTCACATGAGATGTGCATAAGTCACATGTGCATCACCACATGTTTTGCCATCATTTTTCATAGACTATTTTCATGACACTGAAGTCCTAATAGCCCTGTCCAGGCATTATGAAAGTGGAATGATGTATTTGGCTACAGTGCCCCTGAGAGTGCACTGTCCCTGATGTGACACACTAATATCTTTTTCCCCACCTGCATGATTGCAGTATTTCCTTGTGGTGAGTGAAGTGAGGTGAAGGCATACTTAAATTGTGCATCAGCATGGGGCAGTGTAGGCTTGTATGAACTGAAAATCACAGTTTGGTTTGAATTCGGGCTAAATTCAGACTTAACCACTGGTCCGTGAAGCACTGGTCCCTGAACTGGTTCAGTCGAACTGACTGGCTGGTCCAGTCCATTCCACTGAACCAGTTTGGCAGTTTGAGGGACTACACCTGTACATAGGAATCCAGTGAGGATTCCCTTTTACAAACAAAGGGGTGGAAGGATCCTTGAAAAGCATTTTAAAGTGGGGCTGGGTGGGGTGGTGAGAAAAGTAGATTAAGGTTCTTACCGCCCCAGCAGTGCCACCAGCATGGCTGCTATCCCACCGGTGCAGCTCAAGCATGTGGTGGGCCATTAAGAATCTTAATCTACTTCTCCCACTGATCCCCTGGCTGCCCTTTAGAACACTTTTCAAGGATTCCCCCACCAGTGTTCTCTCTAAGGCATGCACACATCCACACGCTCACAAGTTTTTGGATGTCCGCTCAGTTAATTTTAGAAACTGCTCAGGCTGAATCAGGAAGGTCCCACTCTGAATGCACATGCACACACACTGCCTTGATACTGCCACACAGAACAAAACTCATTCCACACACAGACTGGGGAAAAACAGCGAGAACACTGTCCCCCACTCCTTTGCTTGTTAAGGGGAATCCATACTTGGAACAAAGTGTCATGTACATGACAGAGCTGTTCTAGAAATGCCTGGTCAAATGCTGAAGTTCAGACATGACCAGCCAATCTCTCTTTTTCTTACTTTATCCATAGATTTCTGGCCACTCATATCCAATGTGCCCAGTGGTCTGGGTTTGCACATTATATACATTAGGGATGTGCAAAAAATTTCGGGCACAGATCGATCTGTGCCCAAAATGAGCAATTTCGGGTGATTCGGGGCCGAACCGAATCACCCTCGATGTCCCCCGATATTTTTCGGGGCCGAGCCGAATCACCCGAATTTTGGGGCCAAAAAATTCGGGTGATTCGGCTCATGACCGATTTGGGGGGATTTTTTGAAGTTTTAGTTACTTTGGGGCAGTTTGGGGGCATAGAATGGGATCTGGGCAAAAAGAGTGGGGTGGGGTGGTAGTGCCTAATGGGTGCAGGCTACAACCCCAATTTCAGGGGGATAGGGGAAAGGGCTGATTTTTGGGAAATTTCTGAAGTTTTTGTGTCTTTGGGGCAGATTGGGGCAGAAAGTGGGGCCTGGGGCAGAATAGTGGGGTGGGGTGGGGTGGTAGTGCCTAGTGGGTGGAGGCTACCACCCCAACTTAAGGGGGATTGGACAAAGGGCTGATTTTTTGGGAATTTTTGAAGTTTTTGTGTCTTTGGGGCAGTTTGGGGGCAGAAAGTGTATCTGCCCCAAAAGAGTGGGGTGGGCTGGTAGATAGTGCCTAATGGGTGGAGGCTACCACCCGTCCCCAATTTCAGAGTGGTTGGGCAGAGGGCTGGATTTTGGTGAATTTCTGAGGTTTTTCTTCATAAGGTGCAGTGTGCTAGATTGATATTCATAGTAAATGAGAGTGTGAAAAAGTGAAAGTGGGGTCATGAGAGTTCTTTACTTGAATTCACACCTCAGAAAATAAGGGAATAACATCCCTTCAGAAAAACTTCTGAGGTGTGAATTCTCATTCAATGATAGCAAATGAGATTTTTTTCAATTAAAGAACTCTCATTACCCCACTTTCACTTTTTCACACTCTCATTTACTATGAATATCAATCTAGCACACTGCACCTTATGAAGAAAAACCTCAGAAATTCACCAAAATCCAGTCCTCTGCCCAATCACTCTGAAATTGGGGACGGGTGGTAGCCTCCACCCATTAGACACTATCTACCAGCCCACCCCACTCTTTTGCGGCAGATACACTTTCTGCCCCCAATCTGCCCCAAAGACACCAAAACTTCAGAAATTTTCCAAAAATCAGCCCTTTGTCCAATCCCCCTGAAATTGGGGTGGTAGCCTCAACCCATTAGGCACTACCACCCCACCCCACTATTCTGCCCCAGGCCCCAATTTCTGCCCCAATCTGCCCCAAAGACATGAAAACTTCAGAAATTCCCCAAAAATCAGCCCTTTGCCCAATCCCCCTGAAATTGGGGTGGTAGCTTCTACCCATTGGGCACTACCACCCCACCCCAAAATTTTTCCCCTGGGCCCTTTCCCCCCCAATCAATTCAGATTTGGATTAAATCCAAATCCAAACCGAATCAAGGGTGATTTGGGTGGCCCATATTCGGGCACAAAACAGAACAGGGGTGATTCGGTTCGGGTCCCGAACCGAATCACCAAAAATCCGAATTGCACACCCCTAATATACATATAATGGGCCCGACCCAGCAGGGTAGGCAATTTTCCAGAAAGATTTACTTTTGGGCAGAGCTCTGGTAATTTCCAGTTCCATCATGTTTTTGCTAGCATTTACTAGGCAAGTAGGGAAAAAATTATTAATACAATAATTAAAAGAACGGAAAGAAATGATATGGTCTAATTGTTTTTAAACAAAGCTAAACAACCTGCATCTCTCTAGTGTTGTTTCAGACATGTTTACCTCAAACAAGAACTGTACATTAACTTGTAAGTAAGGGAATTTTTTTTTCTAGCAACGTAAGTTCACCAAGTAATGCAGGAGAAATCCCATAATCAGAAATTAAGAAGCCATTGCTTTCATTTGAGTTGAATAAAGGTTGTAATCTATACACAAATATTTAATGATAGGGATTCAAACATGTTGACTGGCCTTGATGGCCATCTAAATATTTATGAATGCCAGGTCCCTTTACTAAAAAGTGGGTCTTCTTCCTAAACACACTCTGCACCTCCAGAGTAGCACAAAATCAGGGACAATCCCCTGTTATCCATCACAGTCCAGAAAGGGAGTTGGGTGTGTGTGTGTGTCTTTCCTAGCTTTTCTTGTGATATTCTAGTATGAATAACTTCCAGTTTCTCAGTTATGAAATAAACAAAACTTTATTTAACTATTTACATAGTTTAAAAGTCCATGTTATACTTAGAGAGAAATACTGGGACATTCTTCTCACAATTAGTGAGAAGAGCCATGAGGGGGCTCTGCAGGGAGAGTGGGCTAAGCCCGCTCTCCCCGCAGACGAGCAGCCAGTCTGCTCCGGGCGGCCACAACGGCCGCCCACACAACTGCCACCTCCGTCACGGAGCCAGCAGGGGCTGGGGAGTTCAGGGGCTGCGCGGCCCCCAGAAGCTCCAGCATGACCTGCGTGAGCGCGCAGGGCAAGCTAGAGAGACCCCCAAGCCGGAAGGCTGGTCGAGGGTCTCCTCGTGAGTAGCCGCGGCATGGAGCCTCGTCACGGCAACTCACGATCAGAAAAACCAGGTTTGTGGAGTGAGAGTGGTGTGAGCCAGCGTGGTGTAGTGGTTAGAGTGCTGGACTAGGACCGGGGAGACCCGAGTTCAAATCCCCATTCAGCCATGAAACTAGCTGGGTGACGCTGGGCCAGTCACTTCTCTCTCAGCCTAACCTACTTCACAGGGTTGTTGTGAAAGAGAAACTCAAGTATGTAGTACATCACTCTGGGCTCCTTGGAGGAAGAGCAGGATATAAATGTAAAAATAAACAACAACAACAACAACTGCCGGGCTACTTAAGCGAATGACCCGCTGAAGAACCACCGGGCTTGCAGCCGAGCCTGGTGGTTCTCATAATGGGAGGAAATCAGACTAGCTTCCACTAGCCCGATTTCCTCCCATCATGTGAATAGCCTCAATGTCTGCACTGTTTGCCAGTTCAGTTCTGAAGGGCTGCTGAGTCACTTGGCAATAATCTTTCAAGTCCAACCCTCTTATTTATTTTGTTTTATTTTTATTTTATTTATTTAATACATGTATATACTGCCCCAAACCTCTGTCTCTGGGCGGTGATCATAATCTTAAAGAGATAGTATCCTTACGCTCCTGGATTTGGATTGGGAGGCAAGGACTTGTCCTTTTGACCTCTGTTTGAAAGATGCTCATTGGGGGGAGAAACAGGACAAGCACTTCCATGAATCAGGCTGCTCCAAGTGGCAGATTATGAGCCAGTTCTCAAGGCCAGCACAGCAGCCCAGCACCACCCTGTAAGGATAGCTTGCAATGGGAAGGCAGGGCAAATGGCACCATGGTGCTTTTCCTTTTCCATTTTCAACAGAAAAGAAAAGAGGTGGAAAATATTTGAAAGGAAGGAAGGGAATGGTGGTGTGATTTTACTAGGGGGAAAAGAGAACTGGGAGGGAACAGAGCAAAGTGTCACAGGCAGCACTGCAAAGACAATGATCAAAGCAAGCTCTTCATATCTCCTCTCGTTCCATGCTAGACGGAGAGGCAAAGGGATTTCAGCTTCGCTCAGATTCAAATTTTCCCAGGCATGTGCAGAGACAAAACAAGTCTCCTACCTCCTCTTCTAAGCTGCACGAGGGACGCAAATAACTTGTTAGCTTAGTCTTTGCTTCCCAGGCACTCAGAGTTCCTCCGAGTTCCAGCAGCGGTGGATTAACAGAGAGGAAGAGTAGGCATTTGCCGATGGCAGCAAAATTTGAGGAGCAGCAAATTTTGCCCCTCCTCAAATTTTGCCACCCCTTTCTGTGGCAGCGGTGACAGCAGCAAGGTTGGAATGGGCGAGGAGAAAGTCCTTCTTTTACCTTTTTTTAAAAAGGCAAACCTTTTTTGTTTAAGGTAAATGGGTGGCAGAAGCCTTTTTGCCTATGGGCGGCAAAAATCTTAATCCACCCCTGAGTTCCGGGAAGGGAAAACGCTTGTGTGTTTGACTGTCTTGTACATTAATTAGCCAAAAAAAGAACACCATCCCCTCAACCTTCTTTCCAGACTTGGAGCTGGGGAGGGCACAGGGAAGAAGCACAGTGCAGCTGCAGGGATGATCCCTTCCCTGCCCAGGCTTCCCTCTCCAGCTTCAAAGCTAGGAGGAAGCCTCGACGTGTTATGTTTGCCAGAGGACATGGTACACTCGCCATGGTAAGCAAAATTGGCGCCATGTGAATATATTGCTGAGTAAATGGGCATAGGATTGTGCTGGAATGCCCAATCCATATGTAACAAAAGCAGAATGGTTGCTATATCCTATGCTTCTCATCATATCCTATGCTTCAACATGAAAATGTGAAATCACTGGGAAATGTTGATCATGTGAGGAGTTGCCACACCAGCCCTGCTGGCCCCCAGGGTGATGTGGCACTGACATAAAAATCATATGTGACCACCCCATTTCCTACATCATTTAGTATATATGGCTTTTTGGGGTGGTGGTGTTAGAACAGGAGTTCTTAACCTTTTTGACCCAACCTCCCCAACCCCGAACCTAAAGTATTATTCATGGACCCCAAACCAATACTTTTATAAATCATAATTTTATAATTAACATTCAAGAAAAATAAAGGATGTAACTGATTATAAATTATGTTTTTGGGGAGCTAACTTTAATTAATTTTTAATTTTCTATGGATCATCTGAACCTACCCCATGAACCCCCAGGGAGTCCATGTGACATGTAATATAGCTAGTATAATTATTTGATTAAAAGTGATTGTCCATGTTGTAGTTCTACAGCCTACATGTATAACTGAATGAAGTATTGTTGTTGATAAGGGGAATTGCTCCCACTTCAAGGATTATTAGCAAACCTAATAGAATGATTTATTTCTGGTTAAACTGATGATAGCCTAACTCTGTGTGTGTGACTGAAAGAATGTATGAGTAAACAATAGACCAGCCCCCAAAACATGGTAAAATGTTGGGAGAGAAATGCAGATGACCCCAAAGGACCAGAGAAAAGTGGATAAAATGCTGAACACAGCAGGAAAGGAGTTGCTTGGAAAACAAGGACTAAGGTCGATCCTAAGATCAGAGGGATGTACACATGGAACAGCAAACAAGCTTCAAAGGCAGGCAACCCTTTTTAAAGTCAGGCATCAACAGAGGCTTTCTCTGAGAAGCACCGAAGATCGTGGGGCCCCCAGCTTCTCCCAACACCCCATTAAAGAACTGATCACCTTTAATTGGGGCTGGTAAGTATGCATGTGTGAGTGAATGAACTATAGTTTAGCTAATATTTAGGGTGTAACAATAAACTGATGAACTAAATCCAACTGGTGTCCGGGATCCGTTTTCTTTTTGGGACTTGTATTAGCCTATCCGAAGCAATACTCCTAATTAAAGGTGACCCCCTTAATAATTGGTCACACACGAATGCTAGATTAAGAACACCTTGTTTAAAAAATGTTGTAGCAATATGAAAAGAGCTACTAGAGGCTGTCTGGTTATGATATGCTTTCCAGGAAGAACCAGGAACAAGTTAAGGGCACCTCTCACTTCATCCCGGCCCTGACAGGAGAGAGGCCACAGACTGAGAGCATTTACTTTAAATAAAATAGAAAGTTTGTTAGAAATGTAACATGTGTTTGATGGTTTGAGAAAGACAACCAACTTGAAACACATGACTCCTTTTTAAAAATACCATCTTCATTAGCTTCTAGTCCATTTCTGGGTGAAATTACAAGTGTCTATTGTGGTGTTTTTGGTTAACCCATTCCTTGATCCAGGCCAGCTTTTGAATGGTGCTTTAGTTACTTTTATTCCAGTCCTGGAGCAGAGGTGGGGCCAATATCCAGCCAGCAGCAAGAGCACTGAAGGTATACTGCACTTGACCTCCTTTACATAATATCTATCTCATTAAACCATTAATATTCCTAATTCAACTCCACTGTCTTGCCGTTGCATACCACAACTCTTTCCTCGGGATTCTACATTGATAATGCTTTGAACAAGGATTCTTAACTTGAGCCTATCCATCCACTCAGATTGACTGAGGAGGCCTTTCTGAGAGTCACCATGTAAAATGATTGCTGGCTGGGAGTGCAAGAAGGATTTAACTACTGCTACAAGAGGCTATTACTCAGGGAAATGCATCTGGCTCCCACCTTGATGATTTTTTGGTTGCCATCTAAAGATTTTTTTTCTTCCCAGCAGGCCTTTGGTCTAACCAACATTTTGCCTTTTTTAAATGGGATTTTTTGAATTTGTGATTGATTTCACATTCTTTCTGTTGGCTTCTCTTGTCATTTTTAGCCTACTTTCCAGTAGGCTTATCAGATCATCTGACATTCTGTGAGTGTGTGCATGTGTCCCCTCACTATCGACTTTGCAACACCTGGAGCAATATGAACCAAATTGGGTACAGTTGTAGGGACACATAGGGACACCTCAACAGCGTAGTTTGTGATGATGTCATCCACCCTGATCCAAGATGGCGGATGCATAAACATTTGAGGTGCAAGTGGGCTAACTTGTGAAATGCCTAACCAATTTGAACCAAATTTGCTACAGTTGCAGGTACACAAATGGGATGCCCAAATGGCATGGTGTGTGATGATGCCATCCACTCAAATTCAAGTGGCTGCATGAACATCTGAGGCACAAGTGGGCTCATTTGTGACTGCCTTACCCATTTGAACCAAATGGGGTGCAGTTGCAGTGAGTGACACACAGGGACATCTCAATGGCATAGTTTATGATGATGTCTTCCACACCAATTCAAGATGGCAGACACATAAACTTTTGAGGTGTAAGTGGCCTAACTTGTAAACTGCTTAACCAATTTGAACCAAAGTTGCTGCAGCTATAGGGACACATAGGGACATCTCAATGGCATAGTATGTGATGATGTACCACAATCCAAGATGGTGGATGTGTGAATGTTTGAGGCACAAGTGGGCTAATATGTGGACTTTCTAACTGATTTGAAACAAATTACATACAGTTGTAGTGAGTGACACACAAGGACAGCTCAATGGTGTAGTTTGTGATGATGTCATCCACCCTGAATCAAGATGGCAAAAGCATAAACCTTTGAGGTGCAAGTGAGCAAACCTGTGAACTGCTTAACCAATTTGAACCAAATTTGCTACAGCTCTAGGGACACATAGGGATACCTCAACAGTGAATATTGTGATGATGTCATTCACCCCAATTCAAGATGGTGGACACAAACCTCTGAGGCACAAGTGCACTAACTTGTGGACAGTCTAACCAATTTGAACCAAATTTCCAACAGCTGAATGGACACATAGGGATACCCCAATGGTGTAGTTTGTGATGATGTCACCCATCCCGATCCAAGATGGAGGATGCATAAACCTTTGAGGTGCAAGTGCATTAACTTGAGGACTGTCTAACCAATTAGAACCAAATCTGGAACAGCAGTAGTGAGTGACACACAGGGACACCTCAATGGTGCAGTTTGTAATGATGACATCTACCCTGATCCAAGATGGCAGACACATGAACATTTGAGGCACAAGAAATCTAACTTGTGGACCTCAATTTGCACCAAATTTAGTCCAGATGTAGAGACAGTGAAAGGAAAGTAGACTGATTAGTTCTAAATAGCTGGGGTTTTTTAGGATGATTGTTTAAAATTTTTTGATGTAAGCTGCCTTGGGAATTTCTACTGTAATGCAAAGGACCCACTTACACTGCAAAGAAAAACCTGGTGGTTGAAACATTAGTTCTGCCTCACTGTGTCAGTTGAAGCTCTGATTTCTTTCTTTTAACAGCAACAGACAAGACAACTGGCATCTATAACTCCACAAGGTATGGGAATACCCTGACAAGAGTTCTGCATTGTTTTAGTAGGCCAGTAGGCAGAATTTATTCTTTCTAACAATATCCTTGTACATGGCCCAACTAATAACACTGAACTGAGATTTGACAAACTGCTATCTTTAAAGGAAAAAGTTATACAGCACCTATGGAGCAGTTCTAGACACTATAGTGAATGGTAGTATATTGACATTAGTTCAACCTGTTTAGGATGGACGTTTCAGACAAAGGGCTTCAGACTTAAGGCGACTACAATTCACTTGTTACTGTAATGAAAGACAAACCTCATGTTTGTTGTAGTGGAATGTTGTTGCATCCTAATTTAGTGTTTCTTATCTGATTGTTCTGTTTATAGACTTATTTAGGCTAACCTGTTTCTGAAATAGGACATGTTAGCAACTCAGAAAACTGTCAGTCATGGTTTTGAGACTTTCTTGTACTGCAAGGTAAAAATTCTAAGCTGCAACTGTTTGAAGTTGTGGGTACTTGTTCTTCCCTTTAAACCCTTTTTGTGACATGTACGCGTGAAGCTCAACAGAACTGCAAAATACAGTATATAGTGGCACTAGTTAACAAAATAAGAGGGAATGATCAGTCTAGATCAGCGTGCTCTGATCATTTCTCCTTCTCTTTTCCAAGTCCAAATCCTTTTCTTTAATTTTATTTTTAGGTTGGATAAATCATGAAAGCATTAAAAATGTCCCAGTGTTAGCATCATTGATTTCACTACACAAGAAACATGTATTTCCTTTTCTGTGTGATTGCTATTATTTGTATTTTATAGAAATTTTCCTGTGTGGAGTTCCTCATTGTCCTTACCTAATTCACATTAGTCAAAAATGTATGTCACATTGAACAAGCCTGTACTATATAAGCTAAGCATTTCAACAATAGCAACCACAATAATTGCCTTTGTTATTTGACTAGTTCTTCACAGAAAATACACTATTTTCTTCACTGTTTTCATTTATTTTCTCCTCAGTATCTTTCCTGTCTCTCTTTACCTCTTGCTTTCCTTCTGCTAATTGGGTGAATGAATCCTGATTTAGTTGGATACAGGGAAGTTTGAAAGCAAGTCTGCTTTATACAAACACTCACTGTCCTCCTACTGTTCCCCTCAAATGACCTAGAACCGACCGACTGGTTCCCAGTTTAAAACTGTCCACTGCTGGAATTCATTACCTAGGTCCTTATTTATGAATCAAGGAAGAGGGAGTTTTAAAAACACACCCAGAACTCTAACCAACATAGTACCACACAAAATGAATTAGATGACTGCAAGCAAGGAAGCAATTAAATATGCCTCTGAGCCAAAATACTGCAATTCCACTACAAACAGGCTGAAAAATGAAACCCAACTCAATTTTTTTTTTTTAGAACAACAGGATGACCCACACAGGTATTTTGCAAGTGATGGGAGAAATGTTTAATGGGCAGCAGTAGCACACTTTGGACCAGACTTCCAGTCCGAGGTCCACTCCTTCGCCGGGGGGAGCCCCTAAAATGTCCCCCTGGGGGCTAGTTTGGGTGGTGCTGTGCTGGCCTGCACTGCACCACCACCAGACGGCCAAATACCTGAGACCTGTGGCCGAGGCCCGTTCCTGCATGGCAGGGGGAGGCACAGCCAACTCAGTGTGGGCCATGCCTTCCTTCCTCTGCAGCTGCTTCTGGCCCAGCTTCCTCTCCAGGCACACTGGCACAACTATCTTTTTGTTGTTGTTGTGTCACGCCACACTGAGTGGGAAATGGCAGCTTGCCTGCAGCCAGCCCGATCTTCCCCTAGGCCCAGTGGATCTGGATGAGGTGCACCAGGTGAGTAGCTCTCCAAGCTACACACACATGTGGCATTGGACCATGGGCAATTTCAAGCAGCCTGAATGAGCCAGGCAACACTGGAGAGGGCAAACAGAGAGGCAGGGCAGGCTTTACGCCTCACATTGTTCCCTGTTTGCTACTGCTGCAAGGGAGGAGAGTGAGCATGTCCCAGTTCATCTCCTGTGCCCTGACCTCTAATCTCCTCCACCACGATGCTGAACACACAGTTGTACTTTACGTGGCTTCTCACTCCTCCCCCACAGCTGGTCTGCTGGTCCCTTTGCCTCCCTTCTCAACTTCCGTGGTGGCCCTGCCTGCCTCAGCACCACTGAAGCTAACCCACCCCAACTGTTTCCCTCACCCCAGCCAGCAGCACACAGGCATCACTAGCTCGCCCCCACCCTGCCCCCTCTCCCTAGCTGGAGAGTTGCAGGCTGCCTATGTCATGTAGCTTAAACACTCTGCCTTCTTCAAGGCTCGCCTCTGCCTCTATCTCCCTGACCAAGTGTAGACCAAAGGAGAACAGAAAGGGTTAAAGGCTAGAGCATGTCAGTTAGCTCTCCTCCTCTAGTTCCGGCCATGTAACCCTCTCCACTTGGAACTTGAATGGAGTTGGAGAGTGAGAGGGACACAATGGAGAGCTGGGCTTGTTTTCCTCCATTCATAAAAGGGAACAGTGAAGAAAATGTCTGCTAATTTAAGGGGAAGGATTGTCCATGCAAAACTTAGTGTGCAGGTAAAACAGTGGGAAGTATGTTATTCAGAATTTCTTCTAAAAATATTAAAAAAATGTGTCAAGCATTCTCCAAACATATTCTGGAGTAAAAAGTAGTGCATTCATCTAATTTAAGTATCAGGAGTGTCCAAACAAGGTTTACTATCTTAGGTCTTAGCTGGGAGATCAGGTTTTTAACCTCAGATGTCGTCACTGTTGACCATGTGGGCAGGTCCTCTATGTTGTGTTGGGGGCCACTGTGTCATGTGTTCCACAGCTACATTTTCATAGAGGTCATGGAAGTGTTTCCCCCAGATCTCTGGAGAGATGTAGCGATCCAGGCATGTTGGGCCATTACTGGGAAGGCTCCCTGTAATGTGCCAGAATGAGATGTAGTGGTTGAATCCCTGTCATGAGGAGGCCATGTACCTGTGTGCCTGGAAGGTAGACACCAGATGACACTATGTTCCTTTACACCCATTCAAAATTCCTGGGTCTGGCATGGCACTGTGCAGTATGATTATGTCCTGGTGCAGGGATTAGCAGCAGAGGGGAGCTCGGGTTTTCAGTAGCCTCAGGACAGCTTTTACTGGGCGATTACTGGGGAGGTTCCCTGTGCCAAAATGAGGCTGAGTTGTTGAATCCCTGTCATGAGGGGGCCATGTGTCAGGGCATGCCTGCCTGTGCAGATGGTGGAGACACCGGGTTCCACTACATTCCTTTATACCCTGGATGAGGCATGACCAGGTGGCTTTTATAGAATCTCTTTTCTTGCAGCTGAGCAGTTGTTTGTATTGCCTCTTCTGCTGGAGGAAGTTCTGCACAGACACTGGTCCTGTGTTGGTTTTGTAAGCTAATGAGCACTTTTTTTGGCATTGATTCAGTCGCCAAACCACACACAGCTTTGAGTGATGCAGGTGCTGCTTGGGTGAGCATTGGTTTTGTGCTTTTGGTGTTTTTGGAGCTCCTACACTAGACTACTGTAAATCTCTAAGGTTGAGTCAGAGGATTCTGGTGTGGTCAACGAGAGCCGAATGTGATGAAAGTGTACTGTGGTGAGTAGATCTGATATTGCTTGGTCTAGGTGGATGGTCCATTTGGTGCGGCAAACTCTTCCCGATGTAAGATGTAGGACTGGTACTGTTGTACACAGCATGGGACTGTTGGGTGAAGGACTTTAGACATACAGAGATCAGGAAATGGTTACTATCAAGTTGGGGGATAACCTGGATGTGATCAGCAAATGAGAGCAGGTTTCTGGAGATGAAGATGTAGTTGATAATGCTCATTCTGGATCCAGACCAGTAAGTAAATTCAGTGGGGTGATCATTTTCGAGTGAGTCACTGTATCCATATCTGCTGTATCCATATCTTATGTCTAGGGTGGTGGTGGTGGTGAAGCCCCTTCCCCAGATCTGGAATCTCTGGGGCTTGCAGAGGGTGGTAGGAATTCTTGGGGTGTGGCAGGAGAAGTGGGTGCCCCTCCCTCTGAGGTTGCTGTAGTAGTAGGTCTTGCCTGGGGTTCTTCTTCATTGCGGGGAGGCTTATCTCATAGAATAATGGGCTTATGGGTTGAGGTTGGGCAAGCTCAGGGGGCAACTCACTCAGCATGTTGGAGGCATAGTGAGGGGAGGCTCAGTGTTGTCTATTTCACTGTCACTGTCTGAGCGTGAGGTCTAGTCATTAAAATGGACCGACAGTTTCTACTTTGGTCTGAGCGGGGTTGCAAACTTGACTCCTAGGTTGGTCTGGACAAATGCATCTGTGTTATTGGGAGGTTTTGGGGTTGAGTGGTTGAATGGTTTGGGGGTGGCCTGAGACAGGTGAAGATGCATCTTGTTGTCACTGTCAGTGAACTCAGATTCTGAATGAGAGAGGAGGGCTAACAGTGGCTCTGCTTTCTTTTAAACAGCATAACTTGCCTCATTACATAGGAACATAGTAAGCTGCCATATACTCAGTCAGTATATTGTCTACAAGACTGGCAGAAGCTTCTCTAAGGTTGTAGGAAGGAGTCTCTCTCAGCCCTATCTTGGAAGAGCCAGGGAGGGAATGTGGAACTTAGATGCTCTTCCCAGAGCAGCTCCATCCCCTAAGGGGAATATCTTACAGTGCTCACACATCAAGTCTCCCATTCTTATGCAACCAGGGTGGACCCTGCTTAGCTAAGGGGACAAGTCATGCTTGCTACCACAAGACCAGTTCTCCTCCCTGTTCGGTGAAGTCAGGATCAACAAACTTGTGGAGATCACTCTCTTTGGGCAGTGGACGATTAATCTGCTGAAGCTTGGAGAATATGCTGCTGGAATGTTTATTGTGGTCTGAGTTCACCGTTGCAAAAGGTTTATCTACAAGGTCAGCTTCGGTAGGAGGAATGCCATTTTTCACTTTCTCTGGGAGCAGAGGCCTAACTGCGTAGTCTCTAAAACCTCTGATGGGTCTGCTGCCCAAACTAAGGAGGAGGTGTCCTCTCATTTGCATAAAGTCTGAGCAGCAGCGAGGGCTGGGAGAAGGAGAGAAAGACACACCAGTGGTCTGACCAGATGGGTAGAAAATGAAAGGACTCCAAGGCTATGCAACTGAGTTGGCAGTTAAGGAGTTGGCTCAGGGAAAAGCTTTGCGAAATGACCATCTTTGGACATTATTGGGGTACGCTGCAATATGTAACAGCACCTGTGATGGTTGGAGCACTTGTGAGGAGTTGACAGGGTTTCAGAAGGCCCTGCTAGCATCTTGCATGGGGAATTGGCAGCAGATGCAGGGGAGGGAGCTGCCCAGATATTGCCGAGGAAGATTTCTGCTGTGCTTTTAACCCTGTGGCTACCTTGAGATATGAACAAGTCAAAGGCATGCCTGAGTTTGTCCACGTTTGCTGCAATGTTGTTTAAATGCCTTACAATTTGGACCATCGTTTCTGCTGTTAGAAGACATGCTTCACTTAGGTGTTGAGTGAGAAGATTGTGGGCGAGGTGGGGGCATATCTGGGAGGTTTGGGTCCCCTATTTCTCTGTTTGTGGGGGGGGGGGTTCGGGCCAGAGTTCTAGGATGGCAAGGGAGCAGCCTGATTTAATGCTGACACCCTTAATGCAGGCTCATTGGGGAAGGAGAGAGGGCTTTCCATACCCAGCACTGTAAATCTGTTTTTAATGGGGATTATAGAGATAGTACTCATGGCTCCTTTAAGCTCAGTGGGAGGGAGATAGGAGTTGGTTCTCATCTGCTTCCCTACTTTGGCTGAGTGATGCTTGCTGAAATGGTCACTGCTTGGCAGAGGTGCACGAAGGTAATTCTGGAGCCTGGACCTAAAGCCTTTGGAGCCCCCACCCCACCCCTGCTGCAAGTTACGCATCATTTTTTAACATGTAGGTTCCTGAGGGCACAAACCACACAACGCAGGACAGACTCAAGAGGATTTGGGGGGACCCAGGGTGTGGGGGCCTTGGACTTCCGCAGACCGTCAGCGGCTTCTCCAAGGTTGCAGGAAGGAATCTCTCTCAGCCCTATCTTGGAGATGTCAGGGAGGGAACTTGGAATCTTCTGCTCTTCCCAGAATGGCTCCATCCCCTAAGGGGAATATCTTACAGTGTTCACACTTCTATGTCTCCCATTCATATGCAACCAGGGTGGACCCTACTTAGCTATGGGGACAAGTCATGCTTGCTACCACAAGACCAGCTCTCCTGTCCTGGAACTGGAGTTTGGCAGGCTGTGGCTTGTCAAATGTCTGTGGTGCAATTTGGTATTTAAGATTGAAAGAGTGGGTCCACCTACCTCTGGTATGACCCAGACCATAGTTTCAAAATCCACTATAGTTCCAGTCTCTGGTTCATGGAAGAAACATGGTTTATATCAGTGGATGTGCAACATGAAACAATAGTTAATATCAGGAAGGGAAGAGAGGCAAGACATTGCTCTGAAAAGGAAAGGAAATGAGAGGGAAGAAATACACATTCACCAGGCTAGCTTCCAATGTGCAAACCCATAGTTTTTAGGTAGTCAGAACTATTATCTGTACTGAGTTGCTGTTACACTGATTTTTTTTGTCCATTTTGTCAATAATACAGTCTACCCTGAGCACTACTGTACTTTCAGGGATGCAATCACAGAAAACCTTTCAGGGGGATATTTGTCAAATGGCAGGGGGTGGGGGAGATAAGGTCATTCTTGATAACATATATCAAAAAGATGAGTTTATTTTGAGTCAACAAAAAGGTAGAAGTTGGTTCACTTTCAAAAGGTTTTATGCTAGCCACAGGGCCAAACTAAATATGACATTAACACCATCCTTTAGCCAAACATGTTGGTTTATTTTATGTAAATAGTAGCCACAGCCTAGACTGGGACATAGCAGCAGCAAAGGATTACATGTCTCTCTCAATACATTTTTTTAGAAACTCAAGTATGTAGTACACTGCTCTGGGCTCCTTGGAGGAAAAGCAGGATATAAATGTAATAATAATAATAATAATAATAATAATAATTATTATTATTATTATTTAGACAGAGAGGGTATTTCACTTTTTGTTTTGTTTTTTAATTTCCCAATTGATCCTGTGCATGATTGCAATTTGCCACCAGGTGGCAGGCTTGTGCAAGACCACAGGAAAATAAAACAATAAAAAGTGAAGCACTCTTCCTGTCTAAAAAAATTATTAAAAATCAATCTCTTGACCCATCCGCTTCAAATTTAATATAGAGTCCTTCCATCCTCTGCTACAACTCTGCTAGCCCTTCCCAATTTACATTTACCCCCTGATTTTTCATTGATCTCTATGTTGGGGGGGAAACCATAACCTTGTATATGGCTATACAGATACATGGCAACCTTGTGCAAGACCCACAGCAAGTTATTTTTTAAAAAAACAAAAAAATGAGTCAAACTTTTACAATTTTTTTTTTAATAGAAAAGGTTTAAAAGAATGCAGGGTGTCCACCAAACATGCATACATAGTACCTATTCCTTCTCTACATGCACACTTGAATATGAAAGAGGAGTGGGATGCCCACCTCCTTGCAACCCAATTGGCTAAAAATGGACCAGGATGGCAATATAAACAATCCCTGCTTGGGGAAAACATAAAGAACCATAGCAAAACTTTATAAGATATAAGACTATGAACTGCCCCAGCTGTACTCCAAATTATGCCTGAAAACATTTATTTCTGTTTGACTTTGACTACTCCCTCATCCTAAATTGTCCGATGATGGATCACTCTCTCCTGGACTAAAGCTGGCAGTCTGAAAAAGCTCCTGAAGAAGTAAGCAATTGAGGAACAGTCCATGAACTGACAGCATAGAATGCTAAAGCATATCCATAGAAGCATGTCTGACCCAGTCTAATTCAAATAATCTGACTGACTGCGGCCTTCTGTTTAAATTCTGGGTCACAGCAAGGACGTGGCCTCTATAATAATCCAACAGCCTGACTGTTGCTCTTCATTGCACATTTCCATTGGATTTTATTTGTTTTGTTGTTCCCATCCCTAGAGTCAGAGGGATGTAACCTCAAATGGTAATACTGCATTTCCTAAACTATGTGCTAATTAACCCTTAACAATTATTTTCTGTTCTACCTTCTACCAAGTTGAAAGGGCATAATGTTAATATGTTTACTTTTCCTTTTTTTTTTTTTTTGCTGTTATTTATTCAAATTCTCACAGAACTTTTGAAATGATAATAAAGCTAAACAAATCAATGTCCATTCATCAACATGCCTTTGGGTAGCCACATATTCAGCATCATGGAAAAACTCAGGAGGCCAACATCTATCCATCCAATAATTGATTATAGCTTAGAGCATAATTGTTGTGGACTTAAAAAACCCCAGAAAAAAGTAAGTAGGCTTTGACTCTCTGCAGGGCAGAGATTTGCTACACAAGCATCAAACACATTATCAAACTGATAATGTGTTTTAAATTTTATTTGAAAGAGATTACCACAGACATTTCAGGTGATCTTTGTTTTGTTGAACAGTCGAAGAAGTAGGCATTGCAAATTAACCTTTTAGCACAAAACCTCACATCTGCTCACAACAGATGGCTCTTTTTTCAAATTCTTTTATTCATATTTATATTTCTTTCAAATTTAAATGTTATATAGATAAAAGCACCTAACAATGTTCCTTGTTAGTTTCAGTGTGTGTGTGTCTGTGTGTGAGTGAGTGGTGTGCGGGGTGTGTGTGTCTTCTGATAAAGTGTAGTATTTGCATATGCATCTACCTTCCTTATGAAAATAAGCCTCTGCCCTGGCTTCCATAGGATAATAATTTCGTAGCATACAACAAATCAAGGCTTTCATATCTTGTCCTAATGCATCTCAGAAGGAAATGATTATCTTGACCATAAGAAGTTCATGTAGTGACGGACTGCTAAAGCACATCCATAGATGCATGTTTGACCCAGTCTAATTTATAATTTGATTGACCGGGGCCTTCTATTTAAATTCTGGGTCACAGAAAGGGCATGGTCTCTTCAGCATAATGATAGGCTTCAGCACTCTGTCATGTCCTTGCTGTGGCCCAGAACTTAAACAGAAGGCCCTAGTCAATCAGATTATGAATTAGACTGGGTTCTATGGGTTCTAATATGCTTCTGCGGATATGCTACAGCATTTTTGTCAGTACATGGACAATTAAGATGAAACATAAAAGGCTCATGCACATACCCCAGCAAATACCTTGCAATCTTCCCAGGTGCCCAGCACCACTTTGATACACTAGACTCAGCATATCACATGAGCATGATGGCAAAAAGCAGTTGTCTTTATGAGATAACAGCAATTTATATCTCTCTGCCTCCAAGCTTAACCAGCATAAATTTGGCTCACACACTGCCATTTTTTACATGCCTTTGTAATGTACTAGCTGATGCTATGACAGTTTAAACCTACAGCACACTGCTGTAATTACAATGATAGAAAAGTAAAAGGGACACAATTTTTTGCTGAAACATTTAGATGCCCCACACTCCTATTAATATATCATAGTCCATTACACTTAGGTGAGCCTTGAGAGAACATGAAGACAAAATTATTTTTGACTGGACAGCCTTGAGAGATCATACGGTTGGCAATCTTAAACAAAAGCCAACTAAATCATTTCACTGAAACCAGATAATAGTTAGTCAGACATGTTCCCCCACCCTTCTCCATGTTTTTCCACCCTTCGCACAATAGGTTTTTATTTTAGCATACCATAAATATTCATGTACGTCCTCATTTTCTGAAGTTGTACCTTGTATAATGAATAATGCATTTCTTTATAGTCTAAATTAGCCCCTGCTTGGTCATTTTGGTGGGTATTTTTTTTAAAAAGCTAGGGGGGAAGGTCAAAACATACATTTTACATTTAGTATGAATCAGCTTTCCTGCACCATGAAGGACTTAACAAGATTTCTTTCCTCGGGGCTTTCTTCTAATTGAGCCAAGGGAGGAAGCTTCAACTTGGCAAATAAAATGGCTGCTTAGGAGCCAAAGAAGCTCCTGCTCCCAAAAGGAAATGGTTTGAAACACAAAATACAGCCAAGATTTGTCCAGCTTTCCCTGTTACAAAAATTAATTGAATTGTAAAAATAGGCCACAGTTGTTCTTGTAATAAGGTTTTACTATGTGGTGCGCGCTCTCTCTCTCTCTCTCTCAAAACACCATTTTTATTGAAAGGCTTTATATGGTTTACAAACATTTCCCCCACCCCCCGGCATTCCCCACCTTCCCTCCGCATATGCACCTTGCCAGCCCTGGGTCAGCCCTCCCCACCCCAATCTGTCTTCTTCCCCACCCCACATGCTGGTTGAGGGGGAGTGAGAGAGAAAAGGGATAGATAGTAAGAGAAAGAGAGAGAAGGAAGACAGAAGAAAGGAAGAAAAGCAAAGAAGAGAAGCAACACATACCTTTGCATCTATAGATGTAGGTAAGTTTAAAAGGCTCTTATTGTATGTACAGTTCAAATAAGTTGTCCCAAACTTCTGACCATTTATCTGATTTGTTTGCCTTACAAGGGTCCATTGCGGCAATGCAAAACACCCAACCCCCCCCCCCAACCCCAGGATTGAGGACTGGATGCACAACCTATTTGAACTAGCACCACACATAATATTATTTTAACTCTTGCACTGCATTGTTCCTTTTCTCACAAAATGTTTACAACTTTATTTACTCTTTCCCCTGCATATTATATCCTCTGAAAGTAGTTCAAAATTGTTTTATAATTCCACAAAACAAAAAGGAACTCAGTGCCATGAAACAGAATCCACCCCCCACCCCACTGCCAGCATCCATTTACCTGTCCACATTCAAATGGCCTGGTCTTTTTGAAATACTGAGATGAGGAGCACGTCTATATAACTCTATTTAACATATCAGAGTTAGCGTTTCTATTTAACTTAATTCGCTATAAGTTAAACAAAGATGCTACAAAGCTTTGCCACGACTTATTGATAGAAAACTCAAAAATGAACAAGATTGCTGGCTCCAGTGGAAGACAGTAAGAGCCTGGTCAGGCTGGTCAGAGTTGGTCAGGCTGTGACCAAGCTCTTAGTAATCTATCAGATACCAGATGAAACAAGTCAAAGTGAGACACAGCAAGGCAAGATGTGTTGCTACTTAGAATACATTGCTCAGATTAAGAAGCTGGCTTGGATGCAAGGCTTTTATAAAGCTCACTGCAGCCCAATGACTTGTGTGGTCCACTGAGCATGTTCAAACTGTGTGGTCAGGTGACAGTGTTCAGGCCAGAACTGTAGCCTAGAGGGTGCCATTGACCAACAAAGCCTCATCTGCCTGGCTTGCTAAAAAACAAAACAAAACCAGAGCACTGGAGACACAGGAGATAAAACACTAGAGAAAGGCTGCTGGAAGCCCCAGTTCATCAGCAGCACCATACAATGATAATAAATAATACATTATCATCATAAATTTAATTATTGGCCACTCCATAACAATTGTTCTCTGGTGGCACACAAACAGAAAACAATGGATTAAAATATACAATTAAAAGTACATTTTTTAAAAAGCTACAATAAAATACAAAAACATTTTAAAAGCACTTTAAAAATATTTTTAAAAGCCTGGGTGAACAAGAAAGTATTCATCTGGCATCTAAAAGAACAGTGATGGCCAGGTGAGCCTCTCTGGGGAGGCTATTCTATTAATGGATGCCAATGCCAAAAAAAGCCCTCTCCCTAGTAGCCACCTGCATCACCTCATTTGGCAGGGCAGGGCACTCAGAACAGTGCCTCTGAAGAAGATCTTAATGATCCACAGCCTTGTTCTGCTGACATAGTCCTGCATCCCACTATCAATAAATTAGACTAAATCCCAGAAATCCTCTAGGTAATGTGTGCCAGTCAAGATACCACATAGCCAGCTGCTATTAAAGAATCACCAAAGCTGTTGCAACTGGTCAGAGTAGTGGTATCAGTTTCTGTCCCCGACTGCACCTGATCATGGAAAGAGCAGCAAATTGCAAGACTAAAGATTCTGGTTGTTGCAATTGCCCTAACCAATTGAAGCATCACTGGTACTTGATGCAAGGATGTTGGACCAAGCAGTATCCTGATTCTAGCCCTCTTCAGATGTTACCAGTGTAAGCAGCGCTCATGCTTACAGAAAGGAGGGATCACTGCCCTGCTGTCACTCAGCCCCTTTGACCTAACAAACATGCTCATGGTAGCATTTGACTGAAGGGGAGGCACTGTGTGTTCGTTGATGATTCCATGAGCTATAACCTCAATTGATCAGAATTACTGATGAACATGGATTTGCTGGTGAATACTCTTATGGTGCTCCCTTCTTCAGACAAATGACATCATATGTGCGCCCCATGGGAGGAGGTGATAATGGTGGAACAGGGGTTCCTCTCCTCTTTTCCCTGCTGTAAATGTGAGGGTTGATCTTGTCTCTATATGAACAAGAAGTTTTACAACTGCTTTAATAAGCCCGATATTCAACTTAATCTTCAAGGCATGCATGGCGGGGGGGGGGGGGTAGTATCTAAATTGGCCCTCAGTGTCTTCTGGTATTTCTGTTAAGGTAACTAGTTATTCCACAGCATAAACAAAATTCATTCAACTGTTAACAAAGATAATTAGACCTTGAAAGCAGAAAACATTGTGTCAATATTGCATCCCAATACAAAAATGCTAATGAATCAGATTCTGCATTAGTGAAAAGTACAATATTGAATACAGATATGTTTCTGGATGTTATTAAAGGGTGGAAAGTCTTTTTAATAAAACTGGTGTTAGCAGTACAATCAGGTGCAATTTAGAACCTATGACATTTATTATCAAATCCTCAAACACCTATTTAAGTTACATTATTTCTGCAGCACTCTTAACAATCATACAGAAATTGTATTTCATTTGTCAAAAAGAATCATTGCTATTATTGTAAAACATTGCAATCAGCTCAGTACAAAAAGTATTACTTTGTACTGAGACAATCTAGCAGTTTCAGAAATTCAAGGGCTACATCGGTTTCAAAACAAAAAAAATCTCAGTAATCTAGATATTTAAGAGGGAAAAATTGAAGACATTCATATCCTATAAATATGTATCAATAAAGATATACTTTTGATTGGATACTCTGAGTTTTGAAATACTACTTTATGCCATAATAGACAAACACAGTATTTGGTGCAATGTTCCAGCTAATCCGTCATCATAAATATGACAGAAAACAAATTAACACAGTATCAAAAGTATAAACAGTTCAAACTCTTAACTCTGCACTTAGCAAGATCATTTTCATCACTCGGATAGAAGGATTAAGGGGTTCCTTCCAAAACAGACGGCAAAGGCATTCATGAGGTGCTCTTTTTAGCTTTGATTTTTAAAAACCCAACACTCACAAATGGTTTGCAAACTAACCCTTAACAAAATAGGTTGAGCCAGCTGTATGTTTGCCAAAAGACTAGGCAAACAAGCAATTAAAAAGAAAATAATTTACTACCCATTAATTGTATTTACTAATAAATCATTCAAACACTAGAAATTGTTACAAAGATTTTCAAAGGGATAATAATGCTATTATACCACTAGTATACAAGCTTGTCATCATATATTTTACCCAACTATAACATACATTTTCATCCAAGTGAAATCCTGTTCAATGTACTAAATCATGTAACATTTATGAAAGAATACATATCAACTTAAGCTTTTAACAACTACACAGTAAATCTAACACATTATCAGCCCCTTCAACAAAACTTGGAGGTATGTGTGTCCAGAGCAACTTAAATGATAAGGAAAAGGTATTAACCCAGATTTGCGGGAAGTGACCTGCAAAACAAACACATTTGCTTAACTTCTGCTGCTCTTGAATAAACAAAATGCAAGGCTGATGGGTCAGTGAACTATTGGATTCAAAAATGTACGAGCCTATATTGTTAGCTAATATGTAAGCCTTTATAGTAATTTTGTTTCATTATCATCTGAAGAGACATAAAGTTTGCTATATAGATGTTAAATGGGATTAAAAGGTGACGAGTGGACCAAGGAAATGATGTGGTTGATTTGAGCCAACAAAGCATTTAAACAGCTACTGTTCTGTCAGAGATCTTCTGCATGATGAAGTCTATGACCTTTTTGTCTTGGATCACAGAATACAATTTGTCAGTTAATCCACAATGCAACACTGTGCCATATGCTGAAGGATTTAGAATATTGATAGCAACTTTCTGCTTGATAGGAAGTAGTACTCCCAATGAATTATCTTCCACACTTTGGGCATGTGCAGAAACTAGTTGCAGTATCTGTATGCTGATTACTGGTATCAAGCAAATCAAGCTAATACATTTCTTATTTATTTATTTATTTATTTATTTGTTTATTTGTTTGTTTGTTTGTACGATTTTTAGACTGCCCTTACAAAATAGCTCAGGGTGGTTCACAAATATCATAAAACAGTTAAAATCCATCAATGATCGGGAATAAAAATTTAAAAATACAATAAAACAGCTAAAAATAAAACAATTCAAAACCTTATAAAAACCTGATACATTGAAAACCCTTTAAAACAATTTAAAAACCCTGGAAGGCCAGGCCAAACAGGTAGGTCTTTAGGGCTCTCCTAAATGCCAATAAAGAATTCAAATTAAAGATTTCTGCAGGGAGCGCATTCCACAATCTAGGCGCGGCTACAGAGAAGGCCTGCCTCTGGGTCGCCACCAGACGAGCCGGTGGCAGCTTGAGCCAGATCTCCTCAGATGATCGTAGTGTGCGGTGGGGATCAGACCAAAGAAGGCACTCTTTAAGGTAACCTGTACCTAAGCTGTTCAGGGCTTTAAAGGTAATAACCAGCACTTTGTATTTTGCCAAGAAACGTATCAGCAGCCAGTGCAGCTGTTTTAAAACAGGCATAATATGGTCTCTATGAGTTGCCCTGGAGACCAGCTTGGCTGCCGTATTTTGAACTAAATGAAGTTTCTGAACTACGTACAAAGGCAGCCCCACATAGAGCGCATTACAGTAGTCAAGCCTGGAGATTACCAGCTGGTGCACCACTGTTCTGAGGTCAACCTTCTCAAGGAAAGGATGCAGCTGACGGATCAGCCTAAGCTGATAAAAAGCACTCCTGGCCACAGCCTCCACCTGAGATACCAGGGTGAGGTCTGGATCCAGGAGTACCCTCAAGCTGCACACCTGCTGCTTCCAGGGGAGTGTAACCCCATCCAGCACAGGGAGATCTAACTCATCCCTCAGATTCTGAGCCCCTACAATGAGCACCTCCGTCTTGCTTGGATTCAGCTTCAATTTGTTATCCCTCATCCAGCCCATTACTGCCTGTAGGCAGGCATTTAGGGAATGAACACCATTTCCTGATGAAGCAGATGAAAGAGAGAAGTAGATTTGGGTGCCATCAGCATACTGATAACACCTAGCACTAAATCTCCTGATGACCTCACCCAGCAGTTTCATGTAGATATTGAAAAGCATTGGTGACAGAATGGAGCCCTGAGGGGCTCCGTATAACAGCTCTCATTTTGAGGAGCAACTGTCACCAAGCTCCACCATCTGGAATCTGCTCAAGAGACAGGAGCGGAACCACTGCAGTGCCTCCTATCCCCAACTCCTCCAGGTGACCCAGAAGGATACCATGGTCGATGGTATTGAACGCCACCGAGAATCTAAGAGTCACACTCCTCTGTTGATTCCCTGGTATAGGTCATCTAGCAGGCCGACCAAGGCTGACTCAACCCCATAGTCCGCTCTAAAACCAGTTTGAAATGAGTCTAGATAATCAGTTTCCTCCAAAACCGCCTGGAGCTGGTCGGCCACCACCCTCTCCATCACCTTGCCCAACCAAGGGAGATTAGAGATTGGCCTATAACTATCCATTGCCAAGGGATCCACGGAAGGCTTCTTAAGAAAAGGTCTAATTAATGCCTCCTTCGAGCACAGTGACACCTTACTTTTCCTCAGTGATACATTTATGATATTCACCAGGCCTCCTTGAATAATCTCCCTGCTAGATTGAAGCAGCCAAGTCAGACAAGGGTCCAGACTCAGAGAACAAGTGGTGTACCGCTATGTCCCAAGCAGCTTGTCTACATCCTCAGGAATCACAGATTGAAACTGATCCAACTTAACACTGCAAGAAGGATTGCTGGACACCTCCTCTGTAGACCCTGCAGAAAAAGTGGAATCCAAGTCGGCCCGAATACAGGAGATTTTATCCACAAATATACTCCTTTGTAATTAATCTCTGTAAGAAACATCTCTCTTAGGTGGATGTTGAACAAGATACTTTTGAGATGCACACTTCCTAAGAGTGATTTAGAAATCTCACAATATTTGATGGCTGTTATAACCTAAGAAATATAGAGTTGGATCTTAAGTACTATATACAAAAAACACCTTCTCATAAGTTCCTCCTTCTCTGCTTCAGGATGAGGGAGGAATCACCAAAACCAAGCAGAGGCACTTTGCATGAACAGCTTAACTTGTGCAAGGTGCCTCCTCCCAAGTTTAGGCAATTCTCCCTGCAGCCTAATGCAGGTCTATACCAGAGGCAGGATTTGCTAAAGATGATGCTATATCCTAATAAAAAAACCACAGAAACCATGGGGTTTTTGAGAAGGCCATCAGAGCCATATGCTGTAATGAGAAGAAGGGCTGGAAGCTGAGGTTACCCATATGTTGTTGTAAACCACCCAGTGACTGAAGTTTGGGGCAGTCTAGAGATTTGAAAAAGAAAGAAAGAAATGCTTCTTCCTTTCAGTTGTGCTAGATGCTGGCACAGGGGCATCACTATAATTGTACAAAGAGGGGAGCACAAGTGTGTCTGGGCCCCTGATGGGGACATGCACTGATAGCATCTCTTTGTTCTTCCTCTCTGGATAAGGCACAGAAGTGTAGCGGGGCAGCATAATTCTATGCCTTGCTATGCCTCTGTGCTAGCAATATTCAATTAAAGTGTGTGCTATAGCTTCAGGAACAACTACATGATGGAAGATTGAGAATATGTATTTTCATATTGTTTTAGGCTAATGCCAATGACCCTGTAAGGCAACTATACTGTGGGAAGCAGTTACTAGGGATGTGTGAACAGGTTATATATTTGACTGGTTCAAAGTCAAACTGGTTTAATTCAAAGGCTCGATGTTGAGCCAATCCACACCCCCAGTTTGGCTCGACTTCAGACCAAACCCCACTGGCCATTCGGTGGGGTTCGCGAATATTTTTTTTTAAATATTTTATTTTATTTTATTTTACTTACCTCCTCCAGGGGGCTTCTCCCAGGCTGAGGAGTGGGGGGGTCAACAGATATTCTCCCTCACCCGCCAGCCTTCTTTATGTATAAAAGCACCCAGTTTGGGCAATCTTCGGCCTTTTCCGGACCTTGCCCCTGTCGTGGTGGCCATTTTAGAGGTGGCCATTTCAGAGGCTGCCATGTATGCGCAATGGACCCCTGCATGGCCAGGTCATAAAAATAGAATAATTTTAATTTTAAAAGTTAAAATAATTTTTTAAAACGTATTCGTGAATCCCCCCAAGCCGATCCGAACCAGGGTGGGGTTTGAGGGGGGCAAAACCGAAGTGGCCCAGTCTGGTTTGAGGCTGATTCAGCAGCAAACCAAACCGGGGCAGCTGGTTTTGTGCACACCCCTAGCAATCACTATGGGGTGCAAGTCCAAAGCCAGGACTAGGAGAGCCAGAAACATGCCAGGAATCAAGCCAAGTAGAGGGTCAGGAGCTAGAGGTCAAAGCAGGAGCCAGGAGTTAAGAACAAGCCAAGGTTAAGCTGTATCAACAATCAAGGGAGTCTGGGGGTCAAGCTGGTAACTAGAATTCAAGAGTAAGCAGAGGTCACACCAAGCAGAGAGGAGAACTAGCAAGACAAAAGTGTCAGGAAAAAGGGAACCTTGAGGCAAGATCAGTCTCATCCAGAAAGCCTCTCATACTTCATGCTAGAAGGAAAGACCAATGAGCAATACCAAAAGACAGGCCTGTCCAGGGCTTCAGAAGCCTAGGAGTCTGTTGTAATGTAGAAGCCTGTCACAAGGGGCAGCAACACACACGGCAGATCACGGCAGCCCCCTTTAAAAAGGTCACACACACATTCAGTTTTATTATGCAGGATTTTGCCTGATGTGTATTAAAGACCAATGCAAATAATAGAGGGTTGACAGCATCTTCAAATGAGCAAGTATCAGAGAATTTAAAAAAATAATAATAAAGGCATCGATCACTGTATTTTGTCTTATTAAAAGTGATATCATAATTTTTCTCACATATTTTATGGTACTTACAAACCACCTTTCTTTAAAAGTATAAAAGAGATGTAGAATAAATTAAAACAAAAGCAACAAATTCATAAGGACATAAAACAACATTAAAAAGGGCAGAATAAAGGCAAAAATCAAACTCCAGATGCCTGCTTAAATAAATATGACTTAGCAGTCCATCTAAGGGTAGGAGCAGAGGAGATCTGCTGAAAGAGCATTTCACAATCAAGGAGCCACTACCAAATAAGCTTCGCATATGTTACTTGACAACTGTGGGGCAACTGTGAACCATCTGAGAGAAGGGCCTCTGATGCTTATGAGCATGATTAGATGATGGGAAGCATTCTATGGGTGAAGGAAGTTATTTTGGTTCAACCATTTAGGATTATACATTACAAGGCTGCAATTCTGTGCAATGTATGCATGTGCTTAGCTGGTATAAATGGTAGATTTATCTACTAAAACTTAAGTTGATTAGAGTAGGGGCAAAGTTTATATGCAGTGAGACTGAGCTATAAGGATACCCTTAGTTTATGTTTAGGAATATTTAGATTCAGATTGTGTTACTGTAATAGGGTATTCTCATAAGTTTCAGAATGCATTGTGTTGTAAACTGTTACTCATACAATACCTAAAACGGGTGTGTGTGGGGGGGGGGGATCAGTGCTCTAACTGGTATTGTTTTCCTTTAAAAGTACTTTAAAGTTTACAAAACTACAACCCTGGAAAGAGACTGAAAATGCACCCCTTCTAGATGATGCGATTATCACATCACTTTCTTGTTCTGCTCTGGGGCAGAGAAAACCCAGAAGAATAGGCTGCAGTATTTCTGCCCCACAGCAGAACAGGAAAGTGTTATTTAATCGCATCAACCAATGAGGTGTGTTTTCAGTCTCCACTGTTGCTAGGCTAACTTTAAAGTATATTTTCTTGAAATTATAGAAGTTAAAATAATGATTTTTGTTTCACTGCCTACTAATGTGACTAAAGGCAGTTATGGTATTGATACAGAAATCTGAGAGTTAGGAAAATACCCCATTGAACATGAAGAATAAAACATTGAAGATGGTCTCCCCTTCTAACAATGAACTGCACTTATGGGCTGTGGGAGCAGTTAACCACATTCAAGCTATGAATCTGCTGACCATGATTACATCTCAGAGCGGGCTCTTAGCCCACAAAGTCCAATTTACTCAACTTGCTGAAGGGTCACACTGGGAGATAGGAAGCTGCCTTATACTGAGTTCAACCCTTGGTCCAACTAGCTCACTGACTGGCAGTGGCTTCTCCAAGGTTTCGGGCAAAAATCTTTCCCATGGGAAAAACTACCTAGAGATGCCAGGGATTTAACTTGGAACCTTCTGCACGCAAAGCAGATGTCCTACCACTGAGCTACAGTCCTATCCTCCACAGCAATGACTGAGGAGGAGGCAAGGCCCCAGAAAATGGTTGTTGGAAGCCCCTGGTTGAAATTCACATGCCCAAGAACCTACAGTCCGTTAATAGGCAGGTGGTAAATAAGCTAAAACTATTTGATTGGTTGACAGAATATGGGAGATTCTGATGTGTATAGTTTCAACTTAAGCAAATGCATTAGTTGATAATTTTTCCCAGGAGGTAGTGAGGGAATGGGTCTTTAGCATCATAATATTACAGCTATTGAAAACATATAATGCTTCTATGGATTGTGCTGAATATTCAGTCTTGGCAACAAAAATACAGTAAAAGAGTTATATCATATTAAAACTGAAAACAGCACTATTATATATAATAGTCAAACACAGTGTAATCTGATTTATCTAAATGAGAAATATCCCAAACACTTGGAGAGTAGTCTTTTTTTTTTTTTAAATGACTCAGTTTATATGAAATGAGGTTACACGGGGACAATCATTTTGTTGAATAAAGAATTTTGTATAATAAAATATTGCCATCTATTGAAGACATTATTTAAAGCGAATGTTGAAACCAATGAAAAATTACAGAGGATATTTGTGTTTGGGTGGGGAGGAGAGAATGGCATTTAAACCACAATTGCCTACCAGGACAGCAGCATAGCCTCCACTGAGAGAATGGGTTCAAAGAACCCAGGCTGCCATGGCACAGAGGCTGTGCCTGGCACCCCAGCTACACCCCTGCATCTGACGTCAGAGGCAGGGAGGAGCATGGCCAGGTTAGCAAATGGGACCGTGCCCCATTTGGAAGTAAAAATCAGCTAGTGCCACGTTTGCAGCATGGCCGGGATGGTTTCTCCCATGCGGTTCCATTTTTGAGAAGTTTAAGCCAGTGCTGGGCTCCCAGCCTGGTCAGGAATGCCTCTCCCTACTTTTGTAAGCAGGGAGAAGCCATCCCGGACACGCTGCGAACGAGGCACTGGCCAAATTTTACTTCCAAGAGGGGCGCGCGGCCCCATTTGCTAACATGTCCACGGCCCCTGCATCTGATGTCAGATGCAGAGGGTGTGGTAGGGGTGGCGGAGGCCATCGCTGACAGGCTGGACAGGGGCCACTGGTGTCCTCACTATGCTATTGTATCAGGAGGCTGCTGCCTGGAGTCCTTATTAAAGTAGCTTGACACATTTGCAAACCTTTCAGATAGCTGAGACTAGGGAGACTTCAGATACCTGAGACTAGAAATGCATAAATATACCTGCAAACAGAAACTGCCTGCAGGCCACTTTCTAGGTTGCTGAAGGAGCCTCTCCTTTTGTGTCCATCCAAAGCTATTGGGAGAAGAAGGCAGGTTCAGGTAAAAGCAATACCAGATAATAGTGTTCGGATTGTGGAAAGATATATGACTGGCCCCTTTATAAGGGGCCCAGAGATGAATTTGTACACTGCTCAGAGATGAAAGTTTGGGGCGGTGTACAAATTTATAAACAAACAAACAAACAAGGTGCTGAAGCCTTAGACACCCAATACTTTTCCAGTGTGAAGGCTTTTTTCACCCAGATGTACTGGCAGATTAGCACAGAGGCAGAGGAGGCATTTGCCTACGGTGGTAAAATTTGAGGAAAGGCGGCTCCTCAGATTTTGACGTTCCGCTGTCGGAAGCGGCAGGGGGCAAGAGGAAAGTCCCCCTCCCACCTCCTTTACTTTACCTCCTTCACTCCCACCTCCTTTTTTTCTTAAAGTCACAGCAGTGTTCCCCTCCTTTAGTACATTTTTTTAAAAAACAGGGCAGTAGCGGCAGTAGCTGCTGCGGGGAGTGATATCTGGTGAGGGGAAAGTTTTCCCCTTGTGTGCCCTAAAAGGCCACTGCTGGTGGTGGGATGGGGCAAGGTGGCAGCGGCTGGCTTCAGGGAGGGTGGGGAGAATTCCCCCCACCTTTTACCTTTAAAAGCCCACGACTCACAGTGTCGAACTTAGCTCCTTCCTCTGCCCCACTTCCTCCTGAGTGAATGTACTCAGGCTGAGGCTCCACCTCCCACTCTGCTATAGACTGCAGCAGAGCTAGCTTTTAGGCAGGCTTTTAAAGGTAAAAGGGGGGGAATTCTCCCCTTCTTGCCCCCACCCTCCCTGAAGCCAGCTGCCACCACGCCCCATCCCATCTTGCTGCCGGCAGAAGCAGCAGCCTTTTAGGGGACAAAAGGGGAGAACTTTCCCCTTACCCAGTCACGCCCCCTCCCCGCAGCAGCTACTGCCGCTGCTGTCCTGCCTTTAAAAAAACAATGAAGTAAAGGAGGGGGACTTTCCTCTCACCCCGCTCCTCACAGCTATTGCCACTGCTGCAGCTTAAAAAAAAAAAAAAGATGTAGAGGAGGAGGACCTTCCTCTTGCCACCTCTCTCCCTGCAGTACTTGTTTTTTGTTTTGTTTTAAGGGAGACAAAAGCCTTTTTTGCCTATAGGCAGCAAAAAGATTAATCTGCTGACACAGAGTATTTTCTGTCTCACATTATGCTTACCAGATGTACTTGTGCCCTGCCTGCATCTCATCATGTAGCACTTTATAATGTCCTGTGTTGTATCCTTTCTTCAGGACCTTCTATTTCAGAATTCTCTTCATTGGATTCTGCTTGGAGCTAGCTTGCACAGTTCAGTTCCCATTCTCAATCCACACACATATTTCTGGTAAGCATAGAGAATTTCTGGAAGCCAGGGAGATCAGTGAAAATCACATCCTTTCCCAATGCACTTGTGAACTGCTGTTCAGGAAGCCTTTGGAGCAGTCTTTGGCTGTGTTGCTCTGGATATCAGTCACTGATATAGCACACAATAGGAAGCATGATTTACATCAGTGCTTAATCTGCTTTCATAATTTAACACATCACTGCATTAGTCAACATATTTATTTGGAAGTAGATCTCAGTGATTCCAGTGCTTACAAGTGTTCTTGGTTTCAACACAAGAACTAGGTGTTCTTGACTTGAGATCAAACACCAGCAATTTGGAATACTCAGATTGATTCCATCAGCAGGAAGATTTGTAAACAGGACTGGCAGCATTCCACTTGATGCTGACACATGCTAAAAACCTAAGACATAACTGTAGTGAGTTAAGCTTTTGGAAATATTCCACACCATCCCTCCAGATCATTATGCTGAATCTCCCAGCAGTTTTCTTGAGCTCAGGAACACATCTTAGGTTCAATCACCACAATTGCACACATTCTTTGAACAGCTGACACTGCTGCATTGGAAACAGCTGATTTGGACCATCAGGAATTCTCCTTATTCTACAATGATATATATATGTAATTTTTATCAGCTCATTGCAGGGCACTCAAACAAAAAGAGCAAAACATCTGACCATTTTTAGCAAAACTCAACTGTTTGGAACTGAAAAACCAATATTCCAGTTGCCTTGCCACTGCGGTCCTTCCAGATTTTATATTTACTGAGTCATGCGTATCAGAACCGGCTCTCAGTATTTGGAGTAGAGGAAAGTTCATGAGGTCCCACGATGCCTACAGTGTAATATGTGATTCAGCCATATGTACCCAGAACTATTGTGATCTCTCTTCCTTGAAAAACAGAGGAAGGATAATGCAAAATGACCGACATATTACATAGGAGGCATGGTGGAATTCACCACACATTACACAAGAGGCATGGTAGAAGCTTACAAACACTCATTCTTCCTCCATCACACGTATTTGCAAGTGGCTATGTATGTACAGCTCCTTAATAGTATCTGGTGTTTTTGATGAGAGCCCTATTCTGGGTGCAAAATGTTAAGTGACATATACAGTCTGTTCTCATGACAAGAGCTGCCTGGTTACCCCAGGCAGTTCGTGTCATCAACAAGGAGCTCTCCACTGCTCCAGACCTGTGGAGCACAACTTCTCTAACTGGCTGTTTACCAAGGAAGAATGAACCAATGGCCTGCCACCATTTTACCATTTTTATGCCATTTGTTGAAAAAGCAGTATATAAATATTTGTTATATTTGTAATATTCATCATTTGCTGAGGGCAGCTGTTCTGCTGTTTGCGCGGTGCACACTGGGATGCAGGACGAGGACTTCCCCCTCCAGATCCCAGCTCAGGACGTTTCCTCTACTATAACTCTTCTATTTATTTCTATGGCCTGTCTTTATATCCCTCCTGATACTATCGATCTTAATGTTCTAAGGCTTCTATTATTCATATGCTTATACATATATAACTATAAATGTGTTCACAACTACTGAATCACACAGATGCATAATATGTTTTATAGGATGTAAATCCTAGCCAGGTAAATCTTCAAAACAGTTCAGCTCTTAACAATGTACAGCCAGAAGCTTATAACTCCTCATTGGTATAACCTACTTACTGCCCAATTAAATTATTTGTAAATGTTTGAGAATTCTGTTTAGATATTATAAGACCTGTATAAAACAGGGATACACACAAAACGGATTTTGTCTTCTGTTTCAAGCTCAAAATGAAACACATATAGCCAAACGGTTCTTTGAAAACAAACATTCCAAACAGGCCCATCCTTTAGCTGGGGCAAGTGGAGCAATCGCCCCCCAGCACCATGTTCTCCCAGACCTCTGGTCTCAACCACCCTGTACTCCGCATCAGCTACTGCTGCTCACGCCCTCCCTGCTCCGTGAAATGAAATGAAAGGAGTGCTTCTGTAGAGAAAAATTCCCTAGTAGCTTTAGGGTTAATTTAGTGCGTAGCGCTAGTTCCATCGCCTTCCTCCTCCTTCGAGCAAAGAAGTGGCAATCAAACTTCCCAGACCTGTATGGATACTAAATGAAAGGCCCGCATGCACCCTGATTAAGCATCAGGGCATAGGCACGCCTCTCATTTAGTATGCAGCTCGCATGGTGCTGGGAAGTTCGGTTGCCACTCTCCTCACTGGTCTCTATGGATACCGCTCTTCTCATACAAATCAAGTGTTGTCATGGGAAACTGTGCCCCTATTGGCTGAGGGGAGGGGGGGAGCAAGGGGGAACACAAAAGGAATTGGACTGTGAAATTGTGAAATTCCCTCCTTTTGTGTTCCCCCTCGCTCCTTCCTCCCCTCAGCCAATAGGGGCACAGTTGGACTACAGTTGTATGAAAACAAGCCAACCAAGAAGCTAGGAGATTTTAAGCCTGTCACAAGCCAGTGCCAGAAAACCAATCAGCAAGCGGGGGAAAGGCCTCCAAAATGGCACTCAGAATGTCAAAACATTTCAATCAAAACAGGGTTGTTCTGCTCCAAACTTGAAACAGGCCCTTTTTAAAAGAGGGTGTTCTGTTTCAAGCTCGTGTCAGAACATTTCACCATCAGAACATTCTGCACATCCCTAGTATGCAAATAATGGTGTTTTACAATAATTGTGTTTTCCACAAATAATTTGTCCTGAAGTGTCATGCTTGCAAGAGCAGCTTCTATTGGAGACAATTTAAATAAAAAGAGCTCTCATGTGAAATCTATATTTGTATTATATTAAACTCAGATGTAATCTGGGATAATTTTCTAAATTACCCCCACCCCCCATAACCTATATATCTCTTCCATCAGCATCTACAGCCATCCATGTGGAAGACTAGGCAGGCTTATGTTTCTATTGCCAATAAAGACTTTGTAGCCTTGCCAAAATGTAACTTTTGAGTTGCCCACTTCCCACTGCTCCCCTGCACTCTATCCAAAAGACCTCTAGACAGCACATAAGCCCCAGTTTCAAACACTGAAACCTTCCCGGAAGAAGGATCTAACATGCAGCAGGCTACTTCAGGATCTTTTGAAGACTCTGAGAGGCCCAGGGGCAAAACGTCTATTTGAACCAGGCCTGCTCAACATCGGCCCTCCTGTAGATGTTTGCCTACAACTCCTATAATCCCTGGCTATTGGTGACTGTGGCTCCAAAAACAGGTGTGGGGGCTATGTTGAGCAGGCCTGATTTGAGCCTTCTCCCTCCCACTTTTTTCTCTCTAGCTGGCATACTGCACAACATTATACTTGCAGTGAACATAATGTTTACATAGTTGTGCAGCAGCACTGTTGCACAAATGCAAAAAGTGCATAAATAGACAGCATTACATAAATGGCTGCACTTTCATGCAATTTCATTGGTAACAAAAAGGAGTGAAATATTCATTTCTAATACTGATCCATACTTTGGATTCCCACCCACCTCTACATGTGGGGGCTCAAGAAAATTGCCTCTCCTTCGCCAATCCATCCTTTAAAAGGCCTGGACTACCTGGAGAAAGAGGAGGTTAGCTTTGACAGAGATTGCCTTAGCTGACACCCCTGTAATCAGTTTGAGGGCAGGTCCAGCTATACTAAGTGTAGCTCAGTCAGGTTGTTAAACAACAATTAAAATTGTTGTTGTTCAGTTTCAACAGCATTTTTAAACTCTCCAGTTTGGTTCTAACTAACTAACACTAACTTCAAAAAAGTTCTCAGGACACTCTGAACATATTTCATGTAGAAAAATATGAAACTCTTTGCTTGCAATGTAAATCTTCAAAATGAGTCCAATAATAACTTAATCCAAGAAAAAATATTTATTTAAAAAACTGCTTATGGTTGAATTTTAAAATATTTTAATATATAAATAAAAATAGATTAAAAAGCAGGAAAACAGAACATTAACCAACAATTGAAAGTAAAATGAAGTAAAGGGGAATAAGAGGGTAAGTTTTTCTTAGGAAAAAAAATGTTATTGGCTTGTACTAATTCTACATCCTTCAGAATTCTGTCATAATTGAACTTTCCCTGCTTAGGATGGATGATAAGGAAGTAATACAAGTTGTTCTAGTTCTCCATCAGCCTAGTTCTCCATCAGCCTACCTTCCTTTCACTGTATCTAAATTTGGTGCAAATCGAGGTCCACAAGTTAGATCTCTTGCACTTCAAATGCTCATGTGTCTGCCATCTTGGATGAGGATGGATGGATGTCATCATTATAAACTGCGCTCTCTGTGTCACTCACTGCAGCTGTTCCAAATTTGGTTTAAATTGGTTAGACAGTCCTCAAGTTTGTGCACTTGCACCTAAAAGGTTTATGCCTCCTCCATCTTGGATCAGGGTGGGTAACATCATCACAAATTACACCACTGGGGCATCCCTATGTGCCCATTCAGCTGTAGCAAATTTGGTTCAAATCGGTTAGACTGTCTACAAGTTGATGCACATGTGCCTCAAAAATTTACATGTCTGCCATCTTGAACTGGATGGATATCATCACAATCTTCACCACTGAGGTGTCCCTGTGTGTCACTCACTACAACTGTACCTAATTTGGTTCAAATCAGTTAGACAGTCCACAAGTTAGCCCACTTGCACCTCAAAAGTTCATGCATTCTACATTTGGATTGGAGTAGATTACATCATCACAAGCTACACCATTCAAGTGTCCCTATGTGTCCCTACAGCTGCAGCAAATTTGGTTCAAATCAGTTAAGCGGTTCACAAGTTAGCCCACTTGCACCTCAAAAGTTCACGAGTCCGCCATCTTGAACTGGGATGGATGACATCATCACAAACTATGCCATTAAGCTGTCTGTGTGTGTCACTCACTGCAACTGTACCCAATTTGGTTCAAATGAGTTAGGCAGTCCACAAATTAGCCTGCTTGTGCCTCAGATGTTCACACTACATCATTTGTGCATCCCTATGTGTCCCTATAGCTGTAGCAAATTTGGTTCAAATTGGTTAGGCGGTTCACAAGTTAGCCCACTTGCATCTCAAGAATTTATACTTCCACCATCTTGGATCAGGGCAGACGACATCATCATAAACTACGACATTGAGGTGCCCCTATGTGTCCCTACAACTGTACCCAATTTGGTTCCTATTGGTCCAGGTGTTGCAAAGTTGATAGGGAGACACACATACACAGACACACACACAGAATGCCAGGTGATCTCATAAGCCTACTGGAAAGTAGGCTAATAAGAAGGTTGCATACAGTTGCAGCCTCAGACTCTAATGAGGTCTTGTGGTTGCTGAAGAACAGTGAGTGGGATGTTTCTACCTGGGCACCAGACGACCAGTCCTAGGCCCTGCCAACAACCTCTGTTGCTCCTCCTCCTCCTCTTCTTCTCAGATGGCTCACTCACTGAGAATGAGAAATACTGTATAATTTATTTCATATATAGCTGAGGCAGAGATAAGTCCTCAGCACTTCCTAAGAAAGCATCTCCGAGTGCCCAATTACTGAACCATTTCTTCTGAACTAGGGATGTGCACGAATATCTTCGGCGTCAGTGGGGTAGTACTTTAAGGGCAGGGGAGGGTGTACTCACCCCTCTAGTTGCATTTCCCCTGCCAGTGCTCTGTTATCTTTAAGCCCCCCTGCCGCCCCGCTTCCCCTGTCGGCCAGAAGTGGCCAGAAGTAGCGAGCACGCATGCGCCCGTTGCATGCGTGTGCACAACGGGCACACGCATGCTCTCTACTTCCAGCAGACGGGGGAAACGGGGTGGCAGGGAGGAACACTGCCGCCCTGAGGAGCTTAAAGATGTTAGAGCGCCGGCAGTGGAAATGCGGCGGGAGAGGTGAGTACACTCTTCCCCACCCTTAAAGTACTATCCCCGCCGGCGCTGAAATGCCGGACACCCCCCGCCCCAGTGCCAAAACATTTCGGAGGCCTTTATAATGGCCTCCAAAACGTTTCGGACACGTACCTATTCTGAACCACTTACTGCTAGTTTTGTTTTTTGTTTAGGGGTTCAGCTATGGTTCAGGTTCAAGTCAACCTTGATATTTTAGGTTCAGGTTAAGTTCCAGTTCATTGAAAACAACCCTCTGAATCTCTTTTTGTGTTTGGTTCAGCTCTCTGAGCCCAGTACTCCCTGCATAATATATGCAGGTTTTCCAATTTCAGGTTTAACCCCCCACCTCAATCTGCTAATAGCAGTTTGGATAGTACAAGAAGGTGGATACTTGGGACCCTCTTCTCAACATGCCAACTGCTGGGAGTGTAGCAGAGAGAAACCATGGGAGCAGACTCACTGGGTTGTGTTCTTTCAAAATGACTGACCAATGTTTGTCAAGCTTCTCACGAGGAAAAAGTGAGGGGAAACAGAAAGCTGGCCTACTTAAGGTACAGTCACATTTAAGACCATGCTGAGGATGGGGCAGACTGGAAGGTCAATTGCTGTACCTCTTAAAGAACCAGTCAGCAGTGTGTTTGAAATTTCTTTAAAGAAATCAATACTTAATTGTGTATGCATGTTTATTTCAGTTTTGGTGTCTTTCCCTTCGATGGCTTCCTCCTGCAACAGTTATTCCTGCAACTAGCACAATCTAAAACATGCATATACAATTAAGTATTGATTTCTTTATACAAATTTCAAACACACTGCTGAGTGGTTCTTCATGAGGTACAGCAATTGACCTTCCAGCCTATTATGAGTTTATTCCTTAATGACCACATATAGCTGAAGTGTTCTTATAGTTTTTGCCACAATAGTAAATACATTGGTGGCAAATGTAAGTTCACCTTTTAAAAAGGAAAATGAAGGGTGGAAGATGTGTCCTTAAAGTTGAATTAACTTGCAAATCTGTCTGTAAACAAAAGTAAGAGAGTGGCAACCAGGGGCGTAACAAGGCTGGAGTGGGCCCAGAGACAAATTTTTAAAATGGCTAATACACACACACACACACACACACACACACTTCACAATATATAGTGCACTCACACTCACATCCCCATTATGAAAATGGTGGATATTTATATAGTTATATTTATAACTATATAGTTATATAGTTATATAGTTAATTATATAGAAGAATAGGTCATTAATTCACATGGGGTTATGAAATCTCATGGCTCCTCTCTGTCCCTTACAGATACATTTAGACACATGCGACATGGAAGATGCTGAAAGGCATCATCTCATACTGCGCAGGAGATGGCAATGGTAAACCCCTCCTGTATTCTACCTAAGACAACCACAGGGCTCTGTAATCACCAGGAGTCAACATCGACTCAACGGTACACTTTACCTTTACATGTCCAGAACTGAGAGAGAGTACTTAATACTCAGGAGATACTCTAGGACTGTGTAATTTCTATAGGGCTTCTATAGAGTAATTTAGAAACCAGTGAGAACAATGGCTTTCATGCATGCATAGGACCACAGTATAACTGAAATCTGAGAAATTTACTTTGGAGTAAACAAATAAATTCAAGTTGTATGGATCCATATGTGTATATAATTAGGCTGCTATCCAGTGAAATGCTGTGTAAGAATTTGCCAAGATCGTGGCTGACAGACCAAGCAAGCAAGCAAGATCCCTTCCCTTGAATCTCTTTTCTTGATGAGTTTTTTAAAGGGGGGGAACCCCTGTGGCACAGCCAACCTATTTCAACTGCATGAATCACATCCTATTTCTCACTCTTCCAAAAGTGGTGCTGTAGTTCTGTTTAAAGGGGGTGGGTGGAAAAGACTTTCAGACATAGGCTTTCAACACTGCCCCCCCCTTCCCTTCCCTTCCAGCTGCTGCACACTCACCATCCAGCCAAGGCTGCATTCGGAGGGAGGGGAGGTACACTGTCCTCATGGAAGGCTTCTTGCCAGCGTCTCTAGAAAACTCCACTCCCTCGCTTTAACCCTCTGCTTGCCTCGTCCCTCCACCCTCGCCATGGGGAAGAGCACTCCGGGCTCAGAGTTGCTTCTGCAGACAAGGACTTTGCTGCATGCATGCCGCCTTTGCTCCGAACTAGGGGTTGGCTTTTCCAAGGCACCGTTTCTCTCCCTAGCGGCAACACACGCAGAGCTGAGTTTCCTAGGCCTGTAGCCAGCTGCAAAATGAGAGGTGTGTGTGTTTGGAGGGAGGAGGAATTGTAACCCAGGGATCTCTTCTTGTTCCTTCTGGACTTTTCAAATGTGTGCGAAGGGTGCCAACACGTGCACCCGCCAGCCAGCCAATAAGAGCCTTTCTGTGAGTCCTAACCAACTCCAGAGAAGTCTGGCTGGAGAGGGGGAAGGAGGAGCCTACAAGGAGGGAGGGGGGAGAGAGAGAGAGAGAGCGTAGCCAGGTCGAAGGAAGAAATATGAAGGAAGGGATCATAATGAAGGAAGCTCTGTGGGTGTTGGGGAGTCATGGGACTTGCCTCGAGGCGTGGGGCCCCCAGGCAGCTGCCTCCCCTTGCCTAATAGTAGTTACGCCCCTTGTGGCAATTGTATTATCATTTGTTTGTTTTGCTTTTGTTTTGTTTTTTTAGAAAAATACTTAAACATTTCATTTCTCTTTCTGAGCACTATTATGAATGATTTTTTTTTTTTTTTAAAGCTAGAGAGGTAGTTATTATATGCAGTTTTTCACAACACTAAACTCAAATTCTTGATTTTGGGCAATCAATCTTTTTAAGTTATCCCAATCTTAATGGTCTTTTTACACAAAGGAAAACACAGGTCAATGTCAATAGTTAGTCATGACTAAGCATCATAGAAATCAATGAAACAAGATAGTCATGACTAATTTAAATCCATTGATTTAACATGATACTTAGAAATGCCTAACTTTGCTGCTCATGGAAAAAAATATAAATTTCCCAAGAATGGAAAGCAAACATATTCCATATGTTTGGAATAGAATGGAAAATAAATCTTTTCTTCAAGAATGAATTTAAACATCAAGTATGAAAATGAAACCATATAATGGCAAACTGAATTTATATTAAATAGCCTTTATAGTGATATTTATAATATAAACAGAGATTATATTAAACAAGTAAAATTTCACAGTCATAGTTTAATAATCAACTAGCAAACAATACAAGCCTTTAATATTAATGGACAATGTTTGCTGAAATTTAGCTTCAAGGAAACTCAGCTGAGTAAGAACAAACTCTATGTGCCAGTATCTATGGAAACACCTCTGTGTTCCAAGATTTTAGCCAAAAATCTCTGTGATAAGGACTTTGGCTGGCACAATTATGTGCAAATACATGCTGTGTATGAGAGAATTTTTAAAAAATACAAATTTTATGAAAACAGGTTACCACTGAAGGAAACCAAATTAGTAATGGATAGTGGGTCAAATTTCTGCATGATCTACATTACAAATATATATTGCTAAAATAAACTATTCTAACTAGATTTCTAACAAATTTGCAGTATTTGGAGGACCATCCAAATCCCTACTCAATAAAGTAAAAGGAAATGTCTTTGGCAGTTTAAAAAAAACTCTAAGAAGTTCCACATCTTAAGTCCATGTTATGAAATTAAATATCTTTCACCCCTAGACTTTTCTAAGGTTTCCTTCCAGTTTGAGAATGCTATCATCAGTCCTTTTTTCAATTCTATACAGGGTGTGCAAAGTGTATGCCAGGGCAAAACAACAAAAACCCAACAAAGAATTTTAAAAATGCAGTAAAAAAAAATCAAAAGTTTTTCTTTTGCATTTGAGATAGTAGCTGGGCCTTTATAAAGTGGCTCATGGCTTGGTGTGGACTCTAGTGCACCACTGCTGCAGGTACACAATGATTGTTTTGCAGGTTTCACTACTTGCCTATGCAGACAGAAGAGTGTTTCAGGAACACCAGTGCTGATCTAGGTGTTGGAGGAAAGTTATAAGAGGCAAAGCAGAAAGGGTCATTAAGGCAGGTGATGTTGATTGGATCATAGTGTCAATAGCTCTTGGGAAAATTCTACTTCTAGGGAGTAATTGCATACCATGTAACAGCATAACAAGTACCAAACAAAGCAAAGGAGAGGGCAAGACTTTCCTCCATTTTCATTGCCTTCTTGCCACAACCAGCGTTATATTACTGCAGCTGTATGGGAGGAACACTTCCGTGATTTGTATGCAAAGGATGAGGGATATGATTACACCCTGGTAATCATAAGTAACAAGTTCAGAAATATTTTCCCTGGCCAAACAGCTTAAATTTGGTAAAGCCCCAGAAAACAATTTTATTTCCTCCAAATCGATAAGAAGTAATCTTGAATGGTGGGCACCAGTCTTGGCTTGTACAGTAATCCTTAAAATGAGAATCTATATATTTAATTATCTTACGGCTGACTGAGGAGAGAACTGTGTAGGGATGTGGGGATGCGTGGGGATTTTTGGCAAGCCCCGCCCCCCATTGCAGCCACGACCAATGAAAAGACGGGGGCAGAAGTGCTACTCAGTGCTGGGACAGACAATGGGCTTAGGAAGGAATGTGGTGGTGGCACGGCCACCCCAAAATGGCTTCTTTGCTGGCTGGCAGGCAGGGAGGGAGGAAGTGAGCCGGATGGCAGGCAAAGCCCCGCCCCCGGAGAAGGCCACCGGCAAGTGTAGGAGGAGGTGCAGTGGCGGTTGGGGAAGAAGCAGCCTGGCAGGGAGAGGGAGAAGTGGCCTGGTGGGGAGGAGGAGTGAAGCCCCGCCGGCCTCAGGAGAAGCCCAGCTGGTGGGCAAAGCCCCACCAGCCTCAGGAGGGAGGAGGCAGGAGGAGGCGGGTGGAGGTGCAGCAGGCGCGGGTTGAGGAGGCAGTTGTTGCCGGCCCAGCCAGTAGCTCAAGAAGAGGGCATGGGTTGAGGAGGCAGCTGTTGCCAGGCCAAAGGGGAGTGGCCACTGGAGGGCTGAAGGAAAGCAGCCGCTGTCAGGCCAAGAATGAGGAACGAGTTGTGGGGGTCAGAGTGCACGGGCGAGAGGGTTGTGGGGGGAGAAAGAAAGACAGATGGAGAGAGCAAGTTGTGGGGGGAAAGAGTGAGTTGTGGGAGGAGTGGGGGGGATGCCACAGGCTCAGTGTACTACCACACAGACGCTCTGTGCAGGTTCAGCTAGTTAGTTGTTAAAAGCATATCCCTATTTTTATCTCGAAAATGTAGGAGCTGTGGGCTTTTCTCATCTTCTTTGGCAATCTAGAGCAGGTCTGTTCAGTTTTGGCCATCTGGCAGATGTTAGCCTACAACTCTCATAGTCCCTGACTATGGGTCATGGTGGCTGGGGTTATAGGAGTTGTAGAACATACTGAGATCTTTTGAATATAAACCGTATCACTTTTGCTGCGACATTTTTTCTAGCTAGAAGAAACTACTTATTCCATTTCATGAGGTGCACTATTTATTGTAGGATATTGCTTTGAACAATGTATTTCTTTTGACAGTGCTGTATCAGGAATTAATGTGTGACTCAGATGATAATGGATTGTCATCCTTCAAAATACAAATATTCTGTTCCTAAACCATGTAGTTTAATACATTTGTTCCATGAAGACTCTATGGTGCAGTTGATTTTCTGTTCATCATGACCAACACATAGAGGCTATTTTCACGATCGAGGAAAACCGGGTTAAAGGAGCCACACCAGGTTTTTCCCCATCATGAGAACCACTGGGCTCGTGGGCGAACCTGGTGGTTCTCTGGCAGCTAGCCCCCCAAAGAAGCCCTCCCCTTAAACAGGGTTACTGGAGCGAGTATGCCGCTAACCCCATTTTCCTGATCGTGAGTCTCCGCGCCACGGCAACTCACAAGGAGACCCCCGCTGGGAGGCTGAAATGAGCCTCCCGGTGTTGGGGGTCTCTCCAGGATGCCCCGCGCACTTGTGCGGGGCATCCTGAGACTTCTAGGGGCTGGGCGCCCCCTGATCCCTGCAGCCTGATTCCTGCAGTCCAATCCGGCCACCCAGCAACGAGCATAAGCCCACTCTCATGTTCACCCCACCCCAAACATAAACATAAACCCAGCATTCTGAGCGGCTAAGCCCAATCTCCCCACAGAACCCTCCCAGGCTCTACAAACGGATTGTGTGTAGAGCCTCATAGTATTTTTGTGGGTATCATAGACTTTACAAGCAGAAGAAAGCTGATGTTTGCTATCTTGAGAGTTTTATGTAAAACATTTAAAAAATTACATGCAGGAGCTGTGCTGTGCTGTAGAGTTATTTGGTGAAATCTGGTATTGAATCTCTGATGTGGTTTTCCATTTTAAATACAAAAAGATCAAATATTTTCTGGCAGCTGACATTCTTATATACCAGGCTGGGCATAAAACTAGCTGTTTCACTGAATAGCCATACCTGTTAATTAGCCAGCTGAAGTGGGCACATGACATATATCATATGATGTAGATATTGTGACATTGATACGTTTTGCAACTACTCTGTATATACTCATATAGGAAACAACACTGGTGATGCTAGTAATTGTGTCACAGGTCAAGTATTTTGCTTTTTGCTGTCATGCACATGTCTTGTTCTAACTGTAATCAAAATGACAGCCGCCTTCTCCAGTGAATGGATATATTGCACACGGTAGTGTCAACCACGGTATGAGCTGCAATTTTTCATGCTTTTCCATATTCCTGACGTAACACCACAAGATGCGCAGGTTTTTTTTGAAAAGCAATTTCAGTGGTTTATGTATAGCAAGTGGGATGTTAGCATCTGGGAAAGTTTAAAATCTCTTTCAAACATTCTTTTAAACTGTCTTCTGGGAAGCATCTGGTTCAGGACAATGCATCCTTTTGATAATGAAGTTCCAAGTGCTTTATGATTTCTAAGTGGAGACAGAGACTGACAATGAACACATGGAGCTAGTGAGGCAACTAAGACAAGTGATGTGTTAAAGTTTGCATGGGGAAAATACATTTAAAGAAGAGTAGAATGTATAGATGTTTATAATACAAATGAAACCTCACATTCAAGAGGTATAAACTAGAGTGCTTGAACTATATGCTCATATATATTGGACATGAGGAACCAGTTGAAAAAGTAAGATGTCAATAGAATAGTTTCACCTGTGACATTAAGCTCAACAGAGAGCCAGATTGTACTGAAGGTGGTGTAATAATGCATATAAAAATTAAATCACCAGTTTATCTAAAAATATCATTGTGAGCACCCCACACACAGACCCCTCAAACAAACCCAAAGCCAAAAATATATTGGTCCACAGGGTATATTTTAAAATGTGCATGTAACCGAGATTTACAGGTTAGCAAGGGTGGCTCCAGAGGGGACAAGCACTCCCTGAAACAAGTAGCTTGCCCCACATCTGCCCCCTCATTTCTGTTTTCAAAATCAAACATGAGGGATACAGATTGTATCCTGAAATGCACTTTGCCCCTTCTGTGCTGCCCCTCAATTGTTTTTCTAAAGCCACCACTGGAGGTTAGGCCAAATCAGTGACATGGATGCATTTATGTGGATCTGTCATTCACTCTAAGGATGATGCAATCAACTGGTAGGAGCCCAGCTTAAGTGAGAAATCCCCTAAAGAGATACATATGATGGCCTGAAATTCCCCCAAAGTGATAGCACAGTAGAAACCAAAAGGTCACTCTACAAAAAGTGCTGGGTTAAAGTCCAATTAAAAAGGAGCCCAAGTGATCATTTCTTCAATCATTTGAGAAAGGTTAGGGGTCATAGGTAACCGAAGGCTGTCAAAAAGGTTGCCAAAAAGGGCTAGCTTTTGGCCAAAGAGTCAGTCAACTGTTCCAGCAGAGAATACTACTACTATTGATATGTATATACCGCTTATCAACAAAACAGTTCTCAGAGAGATTTACATAGGGGGAAAAATATGATTGTTTCCTGACCCAAGAGGGCTAACTAAAATAAACACAAGGTACAAACCAGCCAGAGCCACTGGGGGTGAATTGGGTCACTTGCTCTCCTCTGCTAAATATAAGAGAATCACCACTTTAAAAAGGATGTCTCTTTGCTCGGTTAGAAGGTTGGACAATGTGATGTCAATTATTTCCAGTGGAGGTAGCACTGCACAACTTTAATGGCACAGTTTTAAGTAGTTGTAGAAAATCCCTGTCCCGTAACACCACAGGCATTTTAGATTCCTGCAATAGTATGGGATGCCTTATGGTCCTGGCTTGCTTCCGACCTCCCCCCCCCCCGCCCCACACCACCACCCCAGTCGCTGATGGGCCGCTGCCTCTGTGGGCAGTAGAGCCCTGATGGGCAAATGGTCTTGTGCAGGAAGACAGGCTCCTGCTTTCGCCCCACATGTGAACGGCCTCATTCTTTGCTGTGATTCTATAGTTTAAATTTGTTTTATTATTGCTACATTAACCTGTTAGTTTGATGCTTTTTAACTGATTTTTCAATTGCTTCATTATGAACTAAAAGTGGAACAATGTTTAAAGGAGTTGTTTTATTTATATTGGTTGACATCCTGACTAATGAAGCACTGGTGCTGCGATCACAACTAGCTAGCTTAGCAGTGGCTATTGCATGGAGGGGAGGATCAATTGCTACAACCACCACATCCCCCAGAAGCCCTCAGTGTCACCTAAAAATCTAGCCCTGAGGTCTACACAGCTACCAGGGACATATTTCTGGGTGACATCGAAGATTTCCAAGGAAAGAGAGGTTGTCAAAATTCTTTGCCCTTATGAGTAACAGTACTAAGTTAGTCGGCAACTTGTCTGCAATGAATCTCATGAAGCACCAGCACTTTGTTAGAATGTCAGCCATTGAGGCTCTACACACGATCAATGTGTAGAGCCTCATGGGGTTTGGCGGGGAGAGCAGGCTTAGCCTATTCTCCCCAGTCACTCTTGCTGGGCAGCTGGATCAGCCACCCAGATGAGCGGCAGCTTCAGTTGGGCGCTCCCACCCCCCGGCTGCAGCTCACCAGAGAGCTCCAGGAGAAGGGGAGTGCCACCGTGCAGCCCCCCAGCACCCCAGGAAGACACCATGCAAGTGTGCGGTGCCTTCCTGGGGTCGCCCCTCCCCTCTTCCCCCCCACCCAAGTGTGTTGCACAAGCAGCCACGGCTGACACACAATTGCAAATACAAGGTTAATGGAGCACTTGCTCCATTAATTTCATTTAAGGGGAGGGGTTGTTAGGCGGGCTAGCCGCTGTGGAACCACCACGCTCACCCACGAGCTCAGTGGTTCCGATGATTACTGGGAACCAGGCTGGGCTCCGTTAGCCCATTTTCTAGTATCGTGGGAAGAGCCTCATTATCTAGTTAGTCATCAAACTCTCTATTATTAATATAGGATAACAGTGCACAAACACTTGGTCTAAATGGGGTGGAGGAAAAGGAGGATATACGAGGTCCTCTACTGGTGGTAGGGGGCTCCACCTTTGCCACTGAAAGGACGAGTGGGGGGCAGTGTTCCCGCTAAGTCATGCATGTGTATGTGCGCTCACACGTTTTCTGATGTCTGCTCACTTAGTTTTAGAACCCAATCAGGTTGAATCAGGAAGGCCCCATGAATGCATGTGCGCGCACATTGCCTTGATCCTGCCACCCAGAACAAAACTCATTTCACACACAGATTAAAAAAATCAGAAAGAACACTGGTGGGGGGAACTAAACTGGCCTCCTCCAAACCAAATTCTTCCCCAATTCCTTCAGCTGCAAGGGGGCTACCATTCCCCACAAATTATTCATGATTACTTGTATTAATAGGTTTTCCAAATATACCAAAGACAGTTGGTAGCATAACTGTAATATGGAAAGAAGCAGTTCAGGTCTAAGCCCTAAAACATATTTAGGACATAGACATATTAATGATAGGCTGCTGTGTAAAAGGTTGAACTTTATTTGTCTATCATTATGCTTAAGAATATGTAAGAAATAAAACTGCTGCATTGCTATTTATATTTCCTGTTAGAAACCATATTTTTCATGATTTAGTAGAATTCTGTCCCTTTGCATACATCGGCAGAATTCATTGAAGTATCTGGCAGACGCTGGCTTAATGGTTTTTAAATGGATAAACAATGTAAAATGATCACAGTAAAAAATTAGCATAGTAAGAATGGATATGCTAAATAGGCTAGCCTAGGGCAAGCTGTAACTTATGTGACAACAAGTTATAATGTAGTTTTAAGTATCCACATTGGAGCTAAACATCAAACACATATGGCAATCACACTGCGTATAATTCAAAATGCTAATTATGAATGCTGTGCTTCTTAATATTTTCACTACATACCTTTTCATACTGAATGAAGAAAAATGATATTTAAATTGAGTTTTGCCCTTAGCTTTTTATCATATTAAACCTTTTCAATGAACATATTTTCAAAGTGACATACTAGAGCTACATCTGCAAAAAAAGGAATTCAGTGCCCACTTGGAAGAAAAATGAGTTTAATTTTAAATGCCCTTCACCATCAGCCACTAGATTCACTCGAGGAATACAAGAATTCATTATGTACTGTAGATATGCTTTTTTGTCTGCAGTCCTGAAACTAATTCCTAGACAGTACATAGGAACATAGGAAGCTGCTATATACTGAATCAGACCATTGGTCTATCTCAGGGGTGGAGCCACCATTGGGCCAATGGGTTCAAAGAACCTGGGCCGCCAAACAATCAGGCCGCGTCTGACGTCAGACGCAGGGAGGCTAGTTTAGCTCCCGAGCAGGGGCCACTCAGCCCCTTTGGGAGCTAAACAAAGGCAGGTGCTGTATTCACAGCGCCAGCCAGGAGTGGCTCTTCCCTGCAAAGGCAGGGAAGAGCCGCTCCTGGTTGCACACTGAGAATGCAGCACCAGCCTAAGTAGCTCCTGAAGGGGCCACGCAGCCCCTTCAGGAGTTAAAAGGCTGGCGCTGCCTTCGCACAGCAGCCCAGGAGCAGCTCTTCCCAGGAAGAGTCACTCCTGGGCTGTGCTGTGAAGGCAGCGCCAGCCTTCGTTTAACTGCCGAAGGGGCCATGTGGCCCCTTCGGCAGTTAAACTCTCTCTGGGTCGAATGGAGCCTCAAGGCTCCATTCGGCCAGACCACGCCCCCGCATCTGACGTCAGATGCGGAGGCAGGGTTAGCGGGGCCGTCGCGGCAGCACACAGGCTGCTGGTGGTCCCGCTCTGTCACTGGTCTATCTAGCTCAGTATTGTCTTCACAGACTGGTAGTGGCTTCTCCAAGGTTGCAGGCAGGAATATCTCTCAGCCCTATCTTGGAGAAGCCAGCGAGGGAACTTGAAACCTTCCAAGGGGAATACCTTACAGTGCCCACACTTCTAGTCTCCCTTTCATATGCAACCAGAGCAGACCTTGCTTAGCTAAGGGGACAAGTCATGCTTGCTACCACAAGATCAGCTCTCCTCTCCCCACAGTAGTATTCCTCCTCACACTGACACAGTACTGTCTGCCACAGTGACACAGTAGTTGCAGTGAAACCACTGATTCTACTCACAAGTGTATTTCACTACTTTGGATGTTTTGGCAGAAGTGTGAAAAGTACATAAGGGCCTTTTGATGGTGCAGTATGCAGACAGAAACACATTTCAACTGGCTCTTACAGAAATGCAAAAAGTAAAATATAACATTATGTCTATCTCTTTTAAAAAAAACAAAAAAACCCTCAATATCTGTTAACATGGGTTTCACTATAGTGCATAAGAAACTAGAATATTGCTCTTCTTCCCAAGAGACACTTAGATGATGAACATACATACAAAGCTGCTATATACTGATTAGGACTGTGTCCATCTCACACAGTACAATCTACACTGCCTGAGAGAGCTTCTGCAGGATTTCAGTTAGGGCATTTCCCCGCCCTATTTGGAAATGCCAGGAACTGAACTTGGAAACCTCAGCATACAACACTAGTGCTCTACCACTGAATTATGGCCCCATCACCTTTTACACGGACTAAAAGGTGTCTCACTTTTAAGATAACTTCACACACTTGGGGGGATGCAATCCAGAAAAGAGTAGATGCCTGTCCAACTGAAACCCATGTATCGCAGGGAGCTTAAGTTCAACTGATTTCAGTGAAATACTATGCAACTGCGCCCTGAAGTGTAAACTGAGCTTTTCACGCGTGTCACTGTTCCAAAATGACTTATTCAAGTTTATTACAAGTAACAGATGCCATTTCTTCTTCTTTTCAGATAGGAGTATAGGAAGCTCACCAGTGGCCAGGGGACAAGTTCCTGCCAGCAGCTCCTAGAGGAGAGTTGGTCTTGTGGTAGCAAGCATGACTTTTCCCCTTAGCTAAGCAGGGTCTGCTCTGGTTGCATATGAAAGGTAGACTAGAAGTATGAGCACTGTAAGATATTCCCCTCAGGGGATGGAGCCTTTCTGGGAAAAGCAGAAGGTTTCAGATCCCTCTCTCGCTTCTCCAAGCTAGGGCTGAGAGAGATTCCTGCCTGCAACCTTGGAGAAGCCGCTGCCAGTCTGTGAAGACAATACTGAGCTAGATAGACCAATGGTCTGACTCAGTATATGGCAGCTTCCTATGTTCCTATGTTCCTACCCACTGTAAATGGACCACACAATAGTGCATACACTCTAACCACACTCCCTCCGCCAATGTCAGACACAGGGGGCATGTACTCAGCCGCTCTCTAGGGATGTGCACGGAACCGGTTCTGTACTCCTTTTCTGGAGTGCTGAACTGGTTTGAAATGCCAGCATTCGAGCCAGTTCGGAGGCTGGAGCTCCTTGGAGAAGGAGTGAAATATGTGAAAATGAAATAAGTGAAAATGAAATAAGCAGAAGCTTCAAAACTATAACATTATATAGATACCTATGCAGCAGTTCTTGCCAACAGAACATGGGTTTTTTGGGTTGTTGTTGTTGTTTAGATTATGAGCCCTTTGAGGACAGAGAGACATTTTATTTGTTTATTTATAGCTATGTATACTGGTTTGGAAACTTTCACTGAAAAGCCGTATATAAATATTCATTGTATTAAGTGGGGCACCCCAATCACAAACAGTGTACTGTGCCCAGAAAATCTCATTCACACCCATACTCCCAGTTATCTCTTTATTCCCCTCAAGGATTTTTACAATTTAGCAAAAATACAAAAAAAAAAACCCTATCATGGCACGCAACCTTTGGAGCTCCCTGCTCTAAAGAATCCATTTGGCCCCCTCCCTGGTGGTATTTTACAAAAACATTTTTGTTCAAACAGGCCTTTGGTTCAAGACACTGTTTATCTGACCCCCTTCATGTTTGTGTTTTTAATTATTATGTTTTGTAATTTTGTTTGCAGCTCTGTCTATATTTTAATTTGTTCTATGATTACATGTTCATTTCATTATTAGCTGCCTTAGGTGGTTCAGTGCTGGACCTGAAAGGCAGGATATAATGGATTTTATAAATAAATGTAGTCCTATCATTTTGTAGGTATATTGCTAAAATGATCACATGGACAGGAGACCACCGAACAGAACTAAACCCAAAAGGAGAAGGAGGCGGGGACATGAGGGAAGGAGTTTCAAAGGGACAGAGAGCAGAAGAAACCAAGGCACAGAGACAAGGATGGTGACATAGCCCAGTCAATCAGCTACAACCCATTTTTATAACCACTTTTCTTATACAGCCCTAACATTTGGTGGACATTTTGCTAGTAAAACCATAATTCCCTTAGCAAAACCAAAAAATGGTTTTTGGTTCAGCAACCACAATCCAATTATGGGAATCCAGCTATGCAAAGATTTTGGAATAAGAATGTTGATTGTTTTTAATGTTTAAGTTTGCATATCCAAATATAATCTACTTATTTTACAAACTACTGAAACATATGCATTGTTGAAGGTGACTTTTGAAATAACCACAGGGTCAGTTTTCTTTGTGTTTTAGGAAACAGGTCCTTAGAAGAAATGAGAGCTGCAAAAAAACCATTTATCATCTTGTTTAATATCAACACATTAAAGTGGGACTCATTTCCCCACAAATATTAAGTACAACATTGAAAATCTGAAGCAAACACACTACCTTGGATTCCCATTGTTCTCATGTAAGAAATCAATATTTTCAATTTCTATCTCTTTTTTGTTGTTATTTATCAATTATCTTGATATGAAAGCATGTTGTCTTATATAAGTATGATACAGAGCTAAGGGGAGGGCATCTGATTTGTTGGTTATGAGTGTCTGTCTGCACTGGCAGCAAAAGGCAGATTTAATAGCACAAACCTATCTTGACTTCAAAGCAGGTCCCAATAAATTCAACAGGGCTTACTCCCTAGTGAGTGACTCTACGACTGCAGCCTTGATTTGTAAAGTCCATGGACCCTAAACTGGAATTTATTACTTTGCATTTGCAAGACACACACACACACACACCACCCCAATCCCTTACAAAGGGAGCTAGTTGCAAAAAATGTGGTGTGGGTTCTCTGCATATGCTTAGCAGCACTTCTCCTTTATTAATCCATGCTCCAGATTCAATCCTGAAATTGAAAGAATGTTTCAGGACCTCAAGCCCTTGACTCAAAATGAACCCCTAACAGAAAACATATTTCTCATACTAGAGAAATTAAGCTACTCCTTATAATAAGCAAAGCACAGAAAAGAAAATTAACAGCATGGGTGAACCATTATACAAATCCCCAGTTCCATTTTACTGCATGCTACCAGATGCTTTGTGAATTCCACACATTTTATATAAGACTGCTTTGAGAGGCATATCTAGGGAAAATAGCGCCTAGGGCAAGCACTGAAATTGCGCCCTCTGCCCAAACATCTGACACCCATCTTTCTGATAACTTTACCATAATATCAGCTGAAAAATACAAGTCAAGCTCATTAGTCTTTTAATATTTCAAAAACTATTTAGCAGTGGACGTAGCCAGACCAAAAAATGCTGGGAAACTACAAATTTCAGTATGCTGGGGCTCATGAAATACCCAAATACTAAGTGGAGGAATACTTGGAAAACTAAACAGAAGTGCCTGTCTAATTCTCTACTATGCATTGTAGCATCACTATTACATAAGTTTTATATGCTGGCCTTGGGCCGAAATAAACAAATACATACATACATATGTTTTAAAAAATAAATGGAGAATTTGACTTTTCCCAGATACTCTGAAAATAATTAACAGATATGCAGAGCAAACTGTGTCACTGCTTGGAATATATTCTAGTATTTCAGAAAGTAAGTTAAAATGAGAGAAAGAGAGCAAGAAACTCCCAGTGGGCCTTAATACTAAGGATTTCACACTGATTCAAAGACAAATTCACCATTAATAGCCATATTATTAAGACATTTAACTCACTTCTTTGCTACTGATAAGCAAAGTAAGAACAAATGAATACAATCCTAGCTCATAAGCTTCAGCTCAGTATTCACAAGCCCTGATTCTCTGTACATAGTGCCAATCTGAATATGTGTACAGTGACTTATATTATGTCACATTATTATTTTTTACCTGTAGCCCCTTTGGAAGCTTCCTAAAGGCTGTGGGGGAATCTGCAAAGGTTACCCCTCCCCCTCTAGCCTCTATGGCCTTGCAGGGATGATTTGAGCCACTGAAAATAAAATGGCCACCGTGCATGCTCAAATGGCCTCTGTGAGGCCTGGCATGGCCTAGAGCCTCACAGAGGCCATTTGAGCATGCACGGTGGCCATTTTTAAAATTTTTTAAAAATTTTTAAAATGGCACACACCCCCTTCAAGTGGCGCCTGGGGCATGTGCCCTGCCTGCCCCACCCTAGATACGCCCGACTGCTTTATCTTCAGTATACCTTTGCAAATATTTCAAGTGCCCGAATTACCACGTACTGTTAAAATAAAATTCCTTTCAAGGCCTGATTTAAACAATGACTGACAACCTGATTAAGGCAGCAGCAGTGTGCCATGAAGACGTGCCTGTGGAAAGTCCACAGAGCTCTGCAATGAGGAGTGCACAGGATTTGGGGTGGGGGGCGTGATTTTGGCTGCCCCCTGCTTACATCAGAAGTGGCCTGCTCCCCCCAAAAATATATGCTCCTGAATACTAAACAACCCTCAGAGACACATTTTCAGAGGGCACAGGACATTTCCAGGTGAAGCAGAGATCAGCAAAAATCCCTTACATGCCCTGCAAACTATAGACCTTAAAAAGCTGTCCACAACATGAGCACATTTTCCCAATCTCCTGCCACAGCCTTTGTCAGAAGGTAATCTCTATTTGTGATTATTCCGAATAATTCTAAAGAAACAGTAGCAGTGATGCATTCTCCTCAATTCTTCAAGGAGTGCAGAGTAGCATTTTAGCTTCCCAATGACTGTATGAGGTAGATTAGGCTGAGAGACAATGACTTGCCAAAACATACTCAAACAGCATCATATTTTGAACTTGTGTCTGCCGCATCCATATCAAACATTTTAGTAACTGTACCACATTAGCTAGTAACCTTAAGTGGCGCAGCGGGGAAATGCCTGACTAACAAGCAGGAAGCGGAACCAAGATCGTCACCAGTTAACAGCTTGATTCACGAGCTCCTGCCCTGACCTGGGCTTCCCCCGCCCCGGTCTCCTAAGCATGCCTTCCAGGGGCTTGCCTCCCCCCGGGGGGAAGAAAAGATCTCGCAACAGTCCTACCAACAAGAATCTGGCTAACAACAGTGGAGGACGCATGGGAATGAAGAAACAAACTAAGCTTGATTCCTTCCTCCCCCTATCAGAGGCAACAGTGGGAGATGCGTACACTGTGAGTACTAAGAATAGATTTATGGCTCTGGGTTCGGAGCACCCCGCCCTCTGACAAAGAGGCCTCTTCATGCAAGCCAGCTATTAAACAGGGTGCACCCAAGCTGTCTCGGAGGGTTGCTCTCAGTAGCTCCCCAGATTGGAGAGAGAGGGGCCTGACACTTACCACCCATGCATCCTGCCCCTCATCTGATCCAATCATCCAGTAACTCAGCAAAATCTGCATTATCTCAGCAGAAAGTTTGCTAGCCATCCTCAGCTGGATAAACACTATTACTGAAAAACTGGACAGTCTGAGGCAGGCTTTTAATCAATTTGTAGCCCAGGAACATCAAGAGGTTAAAAACTCTTCAGAGCATGCTGTCACTAACACCCGGCCAGCCCCTCCCTTCACTTCTGACTCCACTTCTTCACGTAAGATGACTGCAGGCCTCTTGGGAATAATAGCCAAACAATCTTTCATCGTGTGCTTCAAAACAATAAATGTGTCCTAGAAAATCCTCGCAGTGCTCGTCATAGATGGTTTAATTGTAAACCATCTATGACGAGGTTTAATTGTAAACCATCTATGACAAGGTTTAATTGTAAACCGCCCTGAGCCATTTTGGAAGGGCGGTATATAAATCAATCAATCAAACAAACAAACAAACAAACAAACAAACAAACAAACCACAAGGAGATTACTCGCTCTTTGTCCTACTTGTCAAACACACAGCTAGTAAACATTGGCTTAATCTCTTACTTTTTTCTGCCAGCTAGCTCACACTTCAGAAAGCTATTTCTAACCTTCCAAAACGCAGTACTGGTGACAAAATTGACACGCCAGCCAGGTCGCTTGCTCTTTTATGGATACAAACTTACATGTGTTTTTGCAGACCCTGTAATTAGAGACCTTATCTCTGGTTGAGAGATTAATAGCCCTGCCATTAAACCAACCAGCTTCATGGGCAATAAATCCCCTAGCTGTGGCAGAGACAAGCAAACTACTACCATTCTTCCTGGGGAATTCCAACTGCATAAAGCCATTAAAGATGAACTAAATCATCTTTTAAAAAATCAATTGCTTAAAGCAAAAAACAACACTAAACCCCTGTTGGCTCCAGCTTCGCAATCAGGACATGGGGAGAACACCACACTTACAGATTCAGATTCTGACATGGATATTCAACTCCCAAAAGCACTCACAAACCACTCCAGCTACTCAACCTCCAGAACATGTATGCTTCTGCTATGCACACCCAGAGTAAAAGAAAACTGTCAGTATATTTGGTAGACGTATGCTCTAGCTCTGAGAGTGGTTGTGAAACTGATGATGCAGAGGACCTCTCAACAAGCTCACCATCAACTGGAATGACTGGCCCTCTGCACCTTGTGGGTCAGTCCTGCAGATGGCTGGCATCGCAGATAATGTGAAATCTTCTTCTCATAATGCAGATCCACCCCTGGATGGTGCCCAGGAGGAACCCACCCTGGGAGGCAAAGTGTCCATGCCCCTCAACATCCTTCAAGAATCCTCTCTCACACCTGCAATCCTCCCAAGTCATGAAGTGTGGCAAAAAACCTCCTTCAGGGACTACTGCCTCGCAACAACTGCGCCCTGGAATGCTATTTGCCAGTGACCCACACATCGACAAGGTGACAGTGCTGTTGATCTCAGGTAATCCGTATATGACAGCCACCCTATGGGAGGGCCTCTATGCCTGCCCCCACATCATCTCCACAACCTGAGGAGCCACAAACCATCTTAGATGCCCCTGAGAGTATGGTGTGCCCCTAGCTCCATTTGACCCCCAACCTGAGCCATGATCAATTGGAGGGTGAGGCTCCTTCAGGGCAGTCATCACCTCTGAAGCAACAACAGGTCCATACATCCATGGAAGAAGACTGATTGTCAGAGGTAGGGGCCCCTGCATTGCCCCCACCAATCCAGCCCCTTTCTGTAACCGAAGAGGACACCAGCACACAAGGCATGGGTCCAAGAACTCTCCCTGACAGCAACCCCTTTATCATGCTAACCTCTCCAGCAGGTTTGACTGCATCACAGGAATTTCCAACCCAACCTACAGAGATTTCTTCCCAGGGAGGACTGACACTCATAGAGGTGCGTGCCCAGGAACTTGAAAGTGCTCCTCCTGCTCTCTCTCCTCAGGACCAGTCGACATCACAGGATCCCTCCACACAACTGCTACTTTACAGCTCTACACAATGACCAGCATAAAGTCAGCCTTTTAATGTGGAATGTGGCCGGGTGGAATTCCTCTGTCACAGACCTCTCTTTCAGAGACTATCTCACATGCCATGATATTATTCTGATCCAGGAATCCTGGACAACCGGGGAATCCTACTCAATGGTTTTCACTCATTTACAGTTGGAGCTTTACCTGGGACAGGCCATGGCAGATGCAAAGGAGGACTGAGTGTGCTTGTTGCTACTTCTCTGCGCGCATCCTCAAAACTGCTTCAACCGCTCAAACAATATGCTATGGCAGTTTTGATTCAATTCAGCTGCTGCAAACTGTTGATAATTAACATCTAACTCCCCCCACAACGGAAGAAGCTACAGGTCAGAGCAATGTGTACTGAACTTGAAAACTATGTAGCAGATCTCCTCCTCTCCATTCCTAACTCATATGTGGTGATGGTTGGTGATTTAAACGCTAGGCTGGGTCCTGATGACCATATTTTATACACTCAACAGAGGGCTTACCCACCTAGCCCCGAGGTTGACGGGCTCCTCTTATCCATCTTTCAAAGGACCAAAGATCAAATTATGCAGGTCTCTGCTTGAGTCTAATGACCATCAGACTTAACCTCTTCATTCTGAATGGCCTGCTTGGAAATGACCATCCCACTCAGTTCAACTATTTGGCCGGCTCCAGAATGATCCTGATTGACTACTTTATCACCTCAGGGAACCTTCTTCCTCTGGTGGAGAGATTTGAGGTTACTGTCACACACCCGGTCTCAGATAGCGAGGAGAAAGGGGATGCTGATAGCCCTCCAGCCGATGCAGGGGTGGCTGAGGAGCAGAGCCCAGCTGTCAGTTCCCAAGAGATGGCTGAGGCAGGTCCAGCTGCTGTTCCAGAGCAAACACAGCAGTCTGAGGCAGCAGAGACAGGGACTGATGAACCAGATGATGGGTTAATCAGGCAACCCCGTTGACTCCACAGCAAAGAAGTATCACAAGGTGGCACCAGCAGCTGGTATCCATCAGGAAAAGTAAATGCCTCTTGCAGAAGGCTGATAAACCTTGAATCCCTGCCAGCTGAAGGTTATCAGCTCAAACTATAAATCAAGTCTTCAGCTTGCAGTCAGACACTGGAAGACAATGCACATCACCTGTGGAGCATCGACAGCCTCCAGCCAGAGCCAGAGAGAGATTCCAAGCTGTGCATTAGCCTCTGCAACCCAGACTTGTCTCTTGTGAGCTGCACCCTAGACTCCCCTGCTGGGTGGTTAGGTTGCTGACAGTTACCCCCAAATTTGATAGTGATCATCTCCCCATCTTGCTCCTTCTGAAGCCTTTCATTCATCAGCCCCACAGAGAGAACCATTACAATCCCACCATATCCTTGGTGGGAGAAGCATATTGCCGTGCTAAATGGTCCCCACAACTTGATCAAGCACTAAGGGAGCTACTTGCCTCTGACTAACTGCAATCATCAATCATCCCTACTAAATAATGACCCAACGCATACACCTATGGAGTCCATTGTCCAAAGTGCCTTTTGGACACTTTGCCCTTGGCCAGGAATTACAGAAGCTCCTCTCCCATAAGAACTGTGAGCCACATGCACAACATCAACAGGCCTCCAAGCAGTGGTTTGATAAGGACTGTGTTTACGCCAATAAAGCCCTTGTCAATACCTAGTAAGTCTATAAATCTAGTTCCGGACTATTGACCGCACAAAATCTCCTTCAGGAAAAAATACAGTACAAACTTCTGCTGGCTTGTAAGAAAAGAGATGCTATGAAAGATGCATGGATGGGACTTATTCAGGCCGTTAGATCCAAAGATTCTGCCATGTTCTGGCGGTTTACAAAGCACTCTCCCAGCTATGGTCCAAATCAATTGGACTGTCATATTCACACAGGGACCTGGAAGATATACTTTCACAACCTATACAAAGACCCTGAAGCTGCTTGCCGAAGTTTCCTCTGTGCCATTGAGAATACTCCAACTTGGGCTCCAGTGTGAACCTCAGAGATCCACAGTCTAGTCACCCAGTTAAGACCAGGGAAGGCCCCAGGCGAGGACCTAATTCCACTGGAGGCTGTTAAAAATAATCTGGATTGGTGGGCCCCTATCCTGGCATCTTTCTTCACTTACATTGACACAAATGGCCGAATTTCCATGGACTGGGGGTAGCAATCATTCTCTCTATATTTTAAAAAGGGCAAGAAGGATGACCCCACCAACTACAGACCCATCAACTTGCTCAATACCATCAGCAAGCTTTATATGAGACACCTATATGGGAAACTTAGGGATTGGACTGAACTGGAAAATCTTCTCGCTGAGGAACAAGTGGGCTTCAGGGAAGGGTGATCCACTATCGATCAGTGCTTGGTTCTACATCATCTTATCAGGAAATACTCCTCCTGCAGGGTGACATCTCTTTATGCCGCCTTTATTGATCTCAAGGCAGCATATGACTCCATCTCATGTGTCAAATTATGGGAGAAGTTGGAAGCCTTCTTCATCGACCGACTATACCTGTTATACCTTCTTTGCACCCTGCATGTAGACACTTCACTCAAGGTGAAATGTAGTCTCCAAGGCCACCTCACAAGAGCTGTACCAACTCAGAAGGGTGTCAAACAAGGATGCATTTTGGCCCCATTCCTCTTCAATTTCTACATGAACTCTATGGTGGGCCAGCTCAGCAACCCAGATTTCCACCACCCAAAGCTCACAGGGAGACACACTGCCATCCTGTTATATGCGGATGATGCAGCCATCCTCTCAAGGACTCCCACTGGCCTTAGAAGAGCACTGAGGGCCCTGACGTTGCACAGCAGGGAGGACTGCCTGGAAATCAACTTTCACAAAACTAAAATTATGGCCTTCGCCAGGAGGCCCGAGATCCACTTGCTGGATTGAGGGACACAAGATTGAGCAAGTTGCACACTTTAAATACTTGGGAGTAGTTTTTCATTCTGGTGGCTCTAGGAAAGCTCATGGAGAACACGTAGCTTTAAATGCCCAGAGAAGCTCCTCTGCCATTCTCACATTCCTGTGGACAAGAGGAGGCCATTATGTACCTGCGGCTCTTCAACTGCTCACACCCAAATCAATAGCTCAGCTTCTCTATGGTGCTCAGTTGGGCCCTTTCCCCAACATTGCAACTCTCAAACGCGTACAATCTAAATTCCTGAGGGCAATGCTCCAGGTTCCGAGATGTGTCTCCAATGTCACTCTGTGCCTGAAGACAGGCTTGATCAAGTTGGAGGCCAGGGTGTGGGTGGCCATTCTCTGTTATTGGCTCAGACTATCCTATTGCCCAATTGGTCTTGCACCTGTAACCCTACACAATGACTACCAGTCTAACTGGATTCAGACAATTGAGACCAAAATAGCTACTCTGGGCCCCTCCTCCCTGACCGTGCTCAACATGGGCCATGATCAGGCAAAAGCATCCATCAAGTAGCGAATTATAGACATTGAGCACCAAACTGATCTCAGCAGAGTCCCAAAATTTCATATCAGTAATGGGCTTAGATATTCTGCCTCCCCAGCAGCATACCTCACCCAACTGGAGGCTCCAAACCACAGAAGGGCGTTCACCTTGGCCCACTGCCATGGCCTCCCCTCAGCAGTGCTAGAAGGCCATTACAGAAGGACCCCACTTGCAGAGCGATAATGCCCCTGTGGCTTAGGGCAGATCGAAACTACTGAGCATGTTCTCCTATACTACTCATTCTATAGAGACATACATGCCTCTCTCATCCTTCCACTGCTAAGCAAGTATCCAGGTTGTCCGAGCCAATTCTACAGCTCCCTGCTACTCTCTGATTCTAAGCCTGTCATCACATATAGCGTCGCCAGGTATTGTGCAGCTGCAATCAGCATTCATCAGCGGATGACGGGCAGTGAGTCCTATCAACCTTAATCTGGCTCCCTGTGACTCTGGGCAGGCCTTGCAATTGCTCATGCACCTCCCTTTTAATGCTCCTCATAACCCTCAATCTGGCTGTTTTCTAGTTTTATTACTTAGGATTTTATATATTTTATATATTTCCATTTATATGCCTTTTAATCTTCATATAACTTTATGCCTTCCCTTTTAAAAGCTTTTTATGCATTTTTATGACTACATAGACTATTTTACTATTTCTCAGGTGTGATTCTGTTTTTACTATTTTTAGTATTCTAAGTCCTTTTAGTATTATTATGTACCATTTTACATGTAATCACTTTAACTTGCTCTCATTTTAACTTGTAATCACCCTTATCCTTTATGTTGCTCTGTGACCGTAATAAAGATTGATTTGATTTGACTAACAAGCAAAAGTTAGTCAACAAACAAACAAACAAACAAATAAATAAAAGGTTGCCGGTTCAAATCCCTGTTGGTACTATATCGGGCAGCAGCATTATAGGAAGATGCTTAAAGGCATCATCTCATGCTGCACAGAAGGAGGCAATGGTAAACCCCTCCTGTATTCTACCAAAGAAAACCACTGGGCTCTGTGGGCACCAAGAGCTGAACTCGACTTGATGGCACACTTTACCTTTACCTCATTGCCTTAGTGACTGAATATTTGGTAAGATGTTGGCACTCTTCCAATATTGTCAAAATTATATGCCCTCTGAAACAAACAACTTTGAGATGTCATATCACAAGATTAACATTAGAGCTTCTAGAGAAAGTATAAATGACAAACAGTTTCAAAAGTGGTAGTACAAAACAGTACATCAGTTGCTGGTGATGTACACTCCACTTGCAATGGGCATTCAATGTGAAATTTCAAATTCATTTGAAAATAAAATAAAATAGAAAAAACGTTTTAGTAACTTAGCATGCTCATATTAAAATATGAAAACATCAGCTAATAACAAAAATACGTTGCCAATGCCAGCTGTTTAAGCTGCCACATATTATGGCAGAGATCAATACAAATACATCAACTAGAAGTATGAACACACACACACACACACACTTGAATACATTTGTGTTAAGTGTAGGCAAGAATATCATGCATATAGGCTTTAACAGGTTACACTAAATTCTAAGTACATATTTTCTGCTCCAAAAGTTATATTTACCAACATATATTTACCAACAAAAAATATTTTCCTTTTCCATATACTCCTATAGCTTGCCATTAAACATGACATATTCTTCTACTTCACCCTTTGTCAGTTACATGGCCTTTCTCAAAAAGTAGCCTCAAGGTGAACATAAATGCTAAATGGAAATAAGAAAACATTAAAAGCAACAAATCTCTGCTGCAAATCTATACAAGTTCATAGAAAATAAACCCAACTACATTTTAGGTGGATAGGTGCAGGCTAAAAAATAAGGCAACGAAGAGTACGTTTTAAAGGAGGATAAAAAACGAATGCAACAAATTATACAAATAATGTAAGAAAGCATACTTACAATTTCGTTTTAACATGTGAAGCTGCCTGAGTAAGACCATTAGTCATCTAGGTCAGTACTGTATACACTTACTGGTAGCGGCTCTTCTTAAAATCACAGTTGAAACCCATTGCCTCCAACAGGCAAATGCAGCTTTTTTTTTTTTAAACACAGATGCAACTTTATAGGGCTGTAACACAGCAATAAAACACAAAAGGCAGCATTGGAAATGTGAACGGCACCCTACTTACAGCGTAGGGACTGCGATGTCAAGACATAGGCAGTACAGAAGGACACTTCAGGGTACATCGTGACACTGTGGTAGTGTGCAATCTGGAAAGCTCCCTGGCAAAGAAGACATTCTTTTAAATATCCAGACACTGTTTAGGGCTTTATAGGTTATAACCAGCATCTTGTGTTTTGCCCAGAAACTTACTGGCAGACAGTGTAGCTCTTTCAACAGAGGAGTAATATGGACTCTCTGAGATGACCCAGAGACCAGCCTGGCTGCTGCATTCTGTACCAACTGCAGTTTATGGATTATGATTAAATGCAACCCCATATAGAGTGCATTCCAGTAGTTAAGTCTAGAGGCTACCAGCAGATGTACCAATGTTCTGAGGAAGTTTATCTCAAGAAATGGACAAAACTGGCATATCACCCGAAGCTGACAGAAAGCACCTCTGGCCACCACCTAAAAGTGGAACACCAGCGAGAGGCTTGGATCCAGAAGAATTCCCAGACTGCGTACCTGTTCCTTCTGAGGAAGTGTGTTCCCATCCAGAACTGGCAGATCAGAATCATCTGCCGAGTTTCAGTTCTACCTCCAACTTATCTGGGTTCAGTCTCAGTTTGTCATTCCTCATCTAGCCCATCACTGTCTCCAGGCAAGCATTTAGGGAGCTTATGCTTCCTGATGATATTGACTTAGAGAAATAGGTTTGGGTGTCATCAGCATACTGACAACACCCTGCACCAAATATCCTGATAATCTCTCTCAGCTGATAAAAAGCACTCCTGGTCACCGCCTCCATCTGAGGTATCAGATTGGGTCAGAAGTATTCCCAAACTGCAAACCTGCTCCTTCTGGGGGAGTGTAACCCCATCCAGAACAGGCAGATCTATCCCATTTCCTGAACTGCAGCTTCCTACAGTGAGCACTTCTGTCTTGTTTGGATTCAGTCTCAGTTTGTTATCCCTCATCCAGTCCATTACTGCTTCAAGGCAGACATTTAGGGAAGTTATACCATTGCCTGATAAAGCTGATATGAAGAAGTAGATTTGAGTGTCATCAGCGTACTGCTAACACCCTACACCAAATCATCTGATGATGTCTCCAAGCGGTTTCATGTAAATGTTTAAAAAGCATTGGAGACAGAATGCAACCGATGATGATGAAGATGATGATGATGATGATTTCCATCTGTTTTCCCAGAACAGACATTAAGCTGATGGGCCTGTAATTGCCTAGCTCCCCCAGATTTTTTAAAAATTATTATTATTTTAACCATTGTTAAGTTGTCCACTTTCCACTCTTCCAGAACAGATGTTGATTTTCGGGACAAGTAACTTATTTTTGTTTGGAGATAAGCAATTTCACACTTTACTGTTTTAAGAACTCTTGGGTGAATGCCATCCAGATCCAACAATTCGTTAATTTTGAATTTCACAATCAGCCCTAGACTTCAGTTTCATCACCTATACTTGACTCGATTCTTCAGATGCCCTGAAAATAAAGCTATAGGCTTGGTTATAACTTATTTGTCTAGCATCTTCTGCAATGAAGATTGATGCAAACAAAATAACCAAACCTCATATAGCTCCTTTGTGATCTCTTACCCTCCTTTAGCATTTTTTTTTTTTAAATTCCTCTGAATGATCCAATTCATTCTCTGGCTGTTAAATAATTTTTGTCAGTCTTATTAGTAATATAGTCCTCACATTCATTTTTGCACTTTAAGTTCTTTTTTTTTGTTTTTTCTCTTCATTTGGACAAGACTTGTTAAACATGCTGGCATCCTCATAGACCTGTTGGCTCCTTATCAGTGATTCTAGATGAATTTCTATTAATGTGATTTTAAATAACTTCCAGGCATCTTGAAGAAATTTATCTTGACTCGATGTCTTTTTAACCAATCCTTTCATTTTTACAAACTCCTTTTGTAAAATTTGAAGTTAAAATGTGGCATTTTTAGTCTTTAAGGGCAACTGACACAAATTTTGAATTTGATAACACAGTGATCAACAATTTCAAATGACAGCATATCTTGCACCAAGTCCTAGGCACCACTCAAAGAGGGTTGCCTCCCCTCTGGTAAGTTTCATGACCATCTGATCCAAGGCACAATTTTTTACTGAAGCTAGCAACTTTGTCATGACCTACAATGTATATTTCCCCAGTCAATCTGAAGTTATTTGAAGTTACCAATTTTAGCCACCCAGCCATTTGCTATTTGTATTAGGAATAATGTTTTCATGTGAAAATTTCCATTAATGGATGAACTTTGCCAAATAGGTTGCCTTCATTGAATAGACTAGCCCTTAAAAAATTCCAGAAGTAGTCCAAATTCCAAGCAGATTGTAAGGGTGCCATTTTCAAAATGTAAAATAATTTGGGATATATGAGTGTAAATATGATACCAAATAGAGATGTGTGCTTAAAAAAAGTCCAATTACTCATTTTTTGTTCTCGGTTTGATCTGTTTTCACTTTCATTGATTTCAGTAAAGGAACCACATCAATTTCTCTTGCCCTTCATAGTTTGAAAACTTCATAGTTTTCCAGTCAGTATGTATGAAATGTATGAAATTCAGTGTGACATTTTTTAAGCCAATAGGTATGACATTCAGGACATCTCCAAGGGACTTTTTTTACACAACACTGAAAATGGTACACATACTTGAAGACACTGAAAGTGGCCCCATATAACTCCCTTGAAATTCCAACTGTTTGTGGAAAGTCTATTCGATGAGGACAACTTATTTGCCAAAAGTCATCCATCAAGGAAAATGTTCTCACAAAAGCACTGCATATTTCATATGGCAAGCTAACTATTTTGTCTGTGTTTAGGAGAGGAGAACATCCTCAGAACTAGAGGCCTGATATTTATGTTAAATCTAATCAAGGTTGTATTAACATCTCACAAATCTACCTTAAACATCACCCTGGCATCATTGTGACAATCAGCTTTATCCAAATTCCCTTGAGCCAGTCTACCTGCTACACGTTTTTCTTTTTACAGTCTCCTGTTACATCAATAAATCATAATATACATTCTGTCATCTCTCTTCCACAGCACATACTATAAAGAGCAGGTAGCTTTGAAGCTCCTTCTGTAAGAATCGGAGCGTTTTTTCTTTTTGGGCTTTTTTGCGTTCAGACCAGAAGACATGTTCACTAGAAGTGATGTGCTTTGGAACTCATGCTAAGATGCAGCTTCAATGTAAAATGGCCACTATAATTAGTAAACTAGTGAAATATTGGATCTTCTCACTGGAATTCCTGCCAGTGGAGGCTAAGCCACCCACTGTCAGGCATGTTAAGTGTGTTTCCCTTCATCCTGTATCATTATTACCAAATGCAATGCTTTCTTTTTATACCTGTGAGTGAATTGCAGCCAGTAAAAAGGCATGCACTGGGACATATTAGAGCGGATGTTAAACTTGTCCCTGATGACCCCAGGGTCTAAAGTGAGGGTCAGCTTCAGTGCTCTTACTAAGGCTTGCACATGTGTGCATAAACACACACCTTTGTGATATGCACTCAGTTAATTTTATATCCCGCTCAGGTTGAATCAGGAAGGCCCCATTCTGAATGCACATGAGAACCCATTGCCTTGATACTGCTGCCTAGAACATAACTTATTCCGCACACAGATGAAAAAAAATTAGAGGGAACACTGGTCAATGTCTCAGATTGCAACTCACATATTTTGTCCTATAGAACTCAGTGGAAATGATTACGAATGGACTCCCATTATTAAGCAAAGAGGAGCCTTTTAAAGTGGCAATTATCTTATATTTAGCAGGGGGAGACCAAACATCCCTATCTAACCCCAGCACAGCATCTCTCCAATGGCTGTTGCTGGTGCCTACCTTTATTTTTATTTTTAGATTGTGAACCCTTTTGGAACAGGGATCATTTTATTTATTTTATTTTATTATATTTTATATATATATATATATATATATATATATATATATATATATATATATATATATATATAATCATTTTGAGCATTTTTGCTGAAAAGCACTATTAAAATATTCATAATAGTAGTAGGAGGAGCTATCTCCAGTCTTGACTTTTCCTCAATTTCATGTTTTGATGTGTCACTACAGTATAACAAAAGGATCTTGACAACTGGCTTTCTAATGTATTGATTATTATAGACTATTGTTTGTTGCTTTAATAGCCCAAAATGTCACAGCTACTGAAGCAATGCCAACTTTGATGGTATATACCCATCTTGCTGCACAGTGCCTTATAATCTGTAATATCTTTTAAAATGTCTTGCTACTTCAGTGACATTATTCTTGCTCACTTTCCTAGTCCCATATTTCCCCACCCATTCATTTTCTTTTGCTGGTTCATCAGGAATACAAAACTGATGTCAAGGCTGCTGCTTTTACCGGTCTCTGGGGGACAGACTGCTCTATCACTACAGACAGTAAATAACAGTGCTAAAAAGAAGCCCATTTTGTTCTAAAATAGAGTGGAAAGAAGTCCAATGATATTTGATGCAATTCCCAGACTTTGAGGAAATCTTTATCAGCTTTTCAGGATCATAAAGTACAAACCCAAACAAAGACTCTTCAAACTATTAAAGAAGAAAGAATCTGAACTCAAGGACAGCAAAAGGATCTTGATAATACTAAACACTGTTAGCATCAATAGAGTGTGGATTTTGCAACTTTTGAATCTTATATGTTAAAAATCTTTGTTGTACTATACTCAACTCACCCGGAGAGATATCAGCCGGGGTGGGGGTGGGGGGGTCAACTGATGATGCTTCTCCTTCATCATAGTCTCCAAGCTGATTATTATTTATTTATTATTATTATCATTATTTGCCATGCAACAGTAAGAATCAAGGGAGCCCAGCCAGAAAATAAAGTGATAGCATTGTTGGAGGATAAAATCAGAGGAGGCAGGCCAGGAAAATATATATTGGGAGGATTTATATTCAACTTTCAAACCAGGTAACAATGTGAAATATCACCAACACACTTTTGAAGAGTGGGGTTGTGTTACTGTCCATTTTGAAATATAAAGTTAAATCTGTGAAGTTTACAGGTTGGGGAATGAAAATGATTAATTAATTCCAGGAATTTGTTTTGAGAAATTTAAGGCTTAAAAAAAGGATTATACTTTATGCAAGAGCACTTGGAGTAGGAAAATCTTCTTGCAGTTCTTATATCTAGAAGGAGAAAAGCAACTGTCCATGTTCAACCCTGAACAGCATTTTTCTCAGTGGCTGTTGCTCATGTCTTCTTTGTATTTCTTTTTCAACTGTGAACTCCTTTGCGAGAGGGAATCATCTTTTCATTCCTTTTGCTACATAAACTACTTCGAGAACTACTTTATGTTGAAAGACAGTGAAGCTATTCTCACTATCAGTGGAAAGCGGGCTAAGCTTCTGGGGGCCCGCTTCCTACTGATCGTGAGACTAACTGGGCTCACAGCTGAGCCCAGCTGAGTCAAAGTGGGTCACCCGCTAAAACAGCCCGCCCCTAAGCCCAGGTTAGAAGAGCAAGTTCTCCGCTAACCTGGGCTTTTCTATTGTGAGTTGCCACGGCAAATCATGAGTAGACCCATGACTGGGAGGCTGAAAAGAAGCCTCCTGGTTTGGGGGTCTCTCCAGCATGCCCTGCGCACTTGCACACGGCATGCTGGAGCTTCTGGGGGCCATGCGGCCCCCAATCCTCCCAGCCTCCGCCGGCTCCATAACGGAGTTGGCAGTTGTGTGGGTGGCCAGTTCGGCTACCCAGAGCAGACTGACCGCTCATCTGCTGGGAAAGCGGGCTTAGCAAACATATAAACAATCGTATAAAATCATATAAAAGCCTAGGTAAAAAGCCAACATTTTACACACTCTAAAAACTGTGATGGAGGCAGAGGAGCGAATAGCCACTAGGAGAGCATTGCAGAGTCTGGAGGCAGCAACAGTGAAGGCCCTGTTCCGCGTGCACGACAGCTGAGCCTCCCTCACTGTCAGCACCCAGAGCAGAGCCCCCTCAGATGACCATGTCATGCCAACAGCAACTCTTGGGAGCAGGCAGGCCCTCAGGTATCCTAGGCCCAAACCATTAAGGGCTTTAAAGGTCAAAACCAGCACCTTGAATTGGACCTGGAAACAAACTGGTAGCCAGTGCAGCTCTTTCAAAATGGGTGTGATGTGATTCCAGAGGGCAGCTCCAGATGAAATCCTAGCTGTTGCATTTTGCACTAGCTGCAGTTTCCGGATAGTCTTCAAGGGCAGCCCCACGTAGAGCACATTACAGTAATCCAGCCATGACGTGGCATACAGTAATATGCCATGGAGGCTGCAGGAACTTTTACTTATGGAAAGGAGACACAAAGTATACACTGGAAATAATGGAAGAGAAATAATCTACTACGGCACTAATCACTGACAGATGAGAGAAGGGCAAAGCCAAGAAACAGTGCTTACCTCTCAATCCTTGAGGGACTGATTCTTATAAATCTGTCTATATATGATACCCATATCTTCCCTCAGTCATGAAGCTTCACCCATGTTAATTTATTAGCAATTTATGCAGCACGTATTTTTCTTGCTTAAAAAAAAATACTATCTAGAGAGACTCACTCTATTAGCTAACATTGCTAGGAAAGAAAATATTGCTCATGAATGCAAAGGCACTTTTGATATTCAAAGAGTGCATCAGTTGCAAATGAAACTTGCTACAAAATGACAGTGAGAATTAATTAAGGCAGAACAACTCCTCGTTTCAAACAATCTACTTTTTTTCCCTTTACAGTACTGACAGCTTATCATTTCAAACACTTTGCTTTCTCCAGGTAGCATCCCACATAGCTAATAAAAAACCAGCAAACAGATTTTATTGAAGTAATGATTTATTTATTTTTTAACTATTTCTACTAAGCCTATGAAATTAGAATTTATGGGAGAAATTCAGCAAGCATGAGAGTGAAAACAACATAAAACAACTGTTTTAGGTTATTTTACTACTTAGCTGAAACATTTCAATCTGGTCACACAGAATAATTACTGAAGTGTATGCAGTATTTTTAGAGCAATAATTGTGACAATACAGGGATACTTTCAAATCACACACACCAGTCAGAACAAGGAGAATTCAAGGTAGGGAATTTAACCCCGAAGAAAGTAATGGGCACTTAAACCCATTCAATCCCATTAGGACAGCTCCTGCAGTCACTCCTCATCACCCAAACAGAATTTGTTGCATCAAGCCAAGAATGACGCTTTGCTTTGCAAAAGCACTGGATAAATGCCCCACTCCCATGGCAAACAAGACACTATCTTCTCCACTGACTCAACAGGCTCCACTGTCAAATCTCAAATCTTTTTTACTTTTTACCTGCTACTAATGGCATGCTCTCTCAGCAACAGAGTCTTGTGCAACTGCTTCCTATTTTGATGCAAAGACAGCTATGACTCATGCTATAACCTGCAAGCCATTTATTCCACAGTAGTCCTACTGATTTGACTCTGGTTTAAATATCATGGCCTATTTCTACATGCTCCTTTAAAGAGCATGTTTTCAAAAACTGGAATCAAATACTATAAATGCTAATGTATGCTTCCAGCTTTCCATAAAAATATTTTCATGAGAAAGTACATCTGAATACGTCAAGAATGTTATGACTCAATGTCACATTGAGTTTTACAGTACACCTCTAATTACTTTTAAGAGTCACAATTGAATCTAGCTGGCAAAAACACCAGCCCATTCTTTGAGAATATGTCCTAATGTCTAGAACATCTGCTGTAAATCACAAGGGTTATTCCAGCTTGACAGAACGCCCAGACCCACTGAAATTGAATGTTGCTTCAGTTCTGTGCACCCCAACAGCATATTACTCATCCTCACCATATTATTAATCTCCACAGAGTGACAAAAGAAGCCTGTGAATAACATAAGGTTAGGTTACCCTGCAAATACTGGAATACCTGTTTTAGCAAATCCTAAGAGTGGGAGATGCACTGGAAACGATTGGAGTCAACTTATGCTCTCTCTTATACTGCACATTGAATCATACAACCGTAACTCAGAAAATATTAAATTATATGCTTGCAGTCTTAAGCTCTCTAGTCGAAGATGTCAGGATTTAATAAAGATTGGAAAGAAATATAGTCACATTTCTCAGTTCCCAAACAGAATTTTTACAGGAATCCTTTCACAGCTTATATTTCACTTTCTGATATCTTAAAGAGTTTCCTATGCCTGCAGCACAGAACTGTATGACTTATTGACCTCATAATGCCATTATGGAGCCAATAGATGGCTTATTGAATATCCCTGCATTCTGTCAAGAGGTTCTCATATGATAACACATATATATAACTCTTAGGTATTATATTCTGACAGATACAGGAGTTATTTCAATTTCAGCACAGATAGATAAATATAATGGATAAATTGGCAATAGATGATTCACTAGCCAATTTAAGACAATAGCTTGGGCTTTCAAGGAACATCAGTGGGGCAGGCCTGTGTTATTAATTCACGCATTTGTTTGATCTGCATAGGAAATCACTGGAATGATGTCTGTATCTGCTAAGGTATAATGCACAAGCAGGTCTTTGGTAGAGAAACTGGCCCTATCCAGCCCCAGCACAGCATCCCTCCAGTGACTCTTGCTGGTGTCTATCTTATTTTTCCTTTATAGACTGTGAGCCCTTTGGGGACAGAGAGCCATTTTATTTATTAATTTCTATGTAAATTGCTTTAGGAACTTTTGTTGAAAAGCAGTATGTAAATATTCATTGCTGTAGTGTCTGAAAGACAACTTTCATATTTCCTCCCTAGTTCAGAAGCTGCACCTTCATCAGGATCTAACACTCATCTGAATGTGGCACAGGATGCAGCAGTTCAATTCTGAATGACCAAGAAGAGCTTAGGGCAGATGCAGGAATCATTTTAACTGCCCCCCCCCCGCCACCGCAACTAGTCTACCAGCCTCTACAGCCACTCCACAAAGGCACAAGAAATAGTGAGTGCGGAAGTTCTCCAGAATCCAGTCACTAGTTTGGAGAAGGATCAGAAAACAGTTCTGAGTGATTAACACCTCCACATTTACTAAAATTATTACATTAATCAGTTCACTGCAGCACTGTGGAACCAGATGGTCAAATGGAGGAAGCTTCACAAAGAGTTGGGAGTAATTTGACACATGCATTTTGTCTCCCATAGGCACTTAAGTTAAAACTCATCTGAGAAAACAAGATTTTAAAACATCCATCTCTACAAAATATTTCTCTGTCTCCCAAATATATGAAGGAGCATAGTTTAAATTTCCTAAGGGTATAATCGAGAAAACACAAAAGGCAAATCACACTGGCAGCAATTTCTCTCATCATTGCTCTGGGAATTTCTCTCATCATTGCTCTCATCATTGTATCTGGGCTAGAAACATGCTAGATGGTCCCCAGGGGAAAACTGCTGATAAGCAAAGAGACTGAAAGAAAAAAGTAAGATAACTGTCCCATCCTCTATACACATACACACCAATCCAAATAATGACTGATGTCATACTTACACTGGGATGGTAAAGAAGTATGAAGTAGCACACTGTCCCTTTGATACCACCTGTCATGGCCCTGGCCTCAAGTGACAGTAGGACTTGGAGGGGGAACAGCTGGTTGGACCCACAGTACTGTGACTGCCAAGGTGTACACCCCACATCTACATACAGAGAATAAACTGGGTAGCCAGGGGCACCTGAAACCATACCCTGAACCCTGGACTCTCTTGGGGAACTGGGTCCAGTAATGCCAGCAGAAGCAGAGTCACCATGAACCCGGGCCACCACCAATCAGGGGCGCACCTCATGGCCCCAACACCCCCCCCCCAGCGTCTGAAGTTGGGCCTCCCCAACATAAAGTCTGAAGGCTGCAGCCAAATGCTGAAAGCAACATGTCTCCTGGAGCCTGCTTCAGCCAAGCCTCAGACTCAGAGGAACCCCAGCTTTGTGTTGGCCTCTAGAGACCTAGGCTTTTCCTGCTTTAATTCTGCTACCTGACTGAGTCCTGACAACTGTACCTAGCTGCAACGTCTCCCATGGGAACACCTTGCATCCCTTTTGCTCTGGAACCATACAATCTGGTGAGTGGACTGAGTTTGCAGGGGAGGCTGTCTGAACTTGATACTGTAGTAAATTGTTCTTTTGTGTTTTTCTTGCAGACCAAAGAGGATTCCGAGGACTTTCTAGCGACAGAGACTGTGACCTGGACACCAGACAGACAGGCTCCTGACAGGTATGACCTGCCCTTTTAGGTGCAATCACCCCCCTCCCTGATGATGCCATTGGGATGATGCAGAGTGCACAGGGTTGTATGAGTGTGCACTCCAAGGTTTCTCAGTCTTCCATTTATTCAGGTTATGCCTTCCATTCTCCATTAGTCACCCATGTGTGACAGGAGAAAAAGGAGGAGTCTTTGGAGCTTCAATCACATCATCAGTATCACTGAGGTCAATGATATGGGTTTCAGGTGCTTCAATTTCAAAGTTTTCCCCAATTGCTGACGACTTTGATGCCGAAGATTTTTCTGAAGTAGACAGTTTCGACGTTGAGTCCACCTTTACTTTCTTGGAGACTGAGGACATTGAAGTGATGGAAGATGAAGATTGGTGCTTCATATCAAACTCAGACTTTCCCATCACGGCCTTCTTCGAAGTCAAGGAAGTAGGCTTCGAAATGACTACTTTATCCTTTGGTGCCGGCATTGGGGGCAGACGGTCAGACCTGGGACTCGAGGTCTCCCATGTTGGTGTCAACATTGACTTGGGGTCCTTCAAGGTTTTTGCAGATGGTGTCAACGTCTTCAACGCCAGAGACTCAAACTGTCGAGCTCAAGTGGCTGTTGAGTGGCTGTCGAAATCAACATTGAGGGTTGAAGTTTTAGCGCCAAATTATAAAGAGCATCCTTCAACCGAAAAGTCTAATTTTTCTAGTCTGTTTAGAAAACGCTTGACAAATTTTACATCTTTTTGTATTATGTTACTCTCCTAAACAGAGAAGACACAAGGAATGATAATCAGAAGACGGGAAAGTGGTGTTACATTTCCCGCACCTCTTAAATGTATTTTTCTTTTTCCCAGTCATCAAAAACTGTCTGATAAACAACAAATGAAAAGATTTTATTTCACTTATCCAAGCAGCTGAGGTGGTGAACCTCAGCCAAAGCAGAAGAACCAACCTTCTGAGGCATCCGTACTCATCAGTGGTCAGAAAAGAACTGAGAAGGAGGGTGCTCTGCCCACCCTTCTGACAGACTCATGTATGCCATGGGCAGAGTCAGGAGTGCCAGTCTAAGCTTTTAGAATCTTCCTGAATGGACTCCTATGCAGGCGCGTATTCCAGTGGTGTGAATACACTGGGATCACATCAAGGATCAGATAGGTTATCATCAGACATGATTATGAGTCCCAGTCCCAGTCCCAATATTAAAGATACCTTGGCAGACCTACAATATTTTCAAAAGCTCAGTTCAGCAGTAACATGAAGTGACCTGAACTAACACTATCTACACATTTTTCAAACCGATTGGTGGGTGTAAAAGTCTAAATAGATGCACTAAGTAGAGAAAAACACAAAGTAAATATTTTATTTGAAACTAAAGTTCATAATTTGAAGCCACAAATGCTTCCTAATTTTCAGCCCTTTAGCTCATGGTCATAATTTTCCAGCCCCCATTCTTCTAGATCCTTTGGCAGTTTAATAAACATTGTAATTGCACTGCAATTCCAAAATGTATTGGAAGATGCAGGGGGATTGACCCAAGAGTCCTTCCTAGGTCTCTTTACAACTTCAGTTACAGATACTTTCAAGCTACAGATACTTTTGGAACTCAATCAGCCAAGGACTCACTTCAAGCATGCGATTCCTCATATCAATAGCTGTTGCATTGCCTGACATAAATTCATAAATGAGTACCTTACCGATCTCACAACTACTTAGAAATGTCACCTGGTTCTTTACTGATAAACCAAGGTCCCCCAACCCCCAAATCCTTGTTGCATATCTAGTCCTCTTCAGATATGCAAAACATATCCCTCTTCAAGGGGCACTGCTCAAACATGGACATCATATGTGTACAGTATCCTGAAAGCATATCCAGAAGTCATGTCACCACCATCTTTCCTGTGCTTTCCATGAGTATGAAATATCTCAAAAGCTTTTTGGCGCATCAGCACTGAAGCAGGACTTGCACGCACACTCTTGCAAGCACTTAATGTGAATATAGCATTCCCTTATATATATATATATATAAAGAGAGAAAGGGGGGAGGGAGGGAGGAAGCGGGCTATCATCAAAGTGTCTGCTGAATGTCCTCTTTTCTTTCAAAGGGACTATCAACTCAGAGCTCAGTTGATGGAATAAGCTAAAGTCTGATATGCAGTTTCTTTGTCCACCATAAGAGTTCATTCTCAGTGAGGATCATTGTGGTATATGGAAAACATTATTGCCATTTACAAAAATGAGATGGAATGACTTCACCAGTGAGTTGAGTGATTAAGGCAGGACATACTGAAAGACTGTTCATACACGCAGCCTAGCCCGGGCTAGGCTGCACATGAGAAGCACTGAGATCAAGCCCAATCCTGGCATGGCCACCGCACCTAGCTCCACTTTTGAACCCAGCATTTAGCCAAGACTAAGTGAATGGTGATCCATGGACCTATGGTTCGCTTAACCTCAGCCAGCAATTGTGTGCATGATCACCGCTGGGTTCAATGGCTTCCTCTCAGCCCGCCACCACTTCTGGCAGTGAGCCACGTGGAGGGAGGCGTGTGCACCAAGTACGGCAGCCTCCGTGCTCACAGTGTGGAGCACCCTGAGATGCAGGAGTCGGGGGAAGTCCTGCCACTCTCAGCTCTTCCCTTCACTGCGCCGGCATTCATATGGGCATGCAGTGTGGCAAAGGAAAGAATGGCCATCGTCCATCTGCTTTGGAAACAGGTGAGGCGCCTGCCCTCCCTGCAGCCCATGAAAGCAGTAGCCAAAGGTCGTGTGCACAACCTTATTGTTTTCCCTTCTTCCAGATTACTTATTCTTCCAGATTACTAAAGCAATTCTCCACATTTTAGTCCTTGGGGCGTTTGTGATTTTGAAACATAACCTCAATCAGGAATGCATTTTTTAAAAAATATAATGCTGGTGCTGTTGTCATTCAAGAAATATATATTAGCTTATGTCCAATTGCAGTGTTAAAAGTCATTTTCTTCCCGTATACAAATGCAGGAGATTTTAACTAAAAAACAAACCACATTCATAACATGCATGAGTAACTCTAGATATTTCCTGAGATCAATGGGAGATGCCCTCTTCTGTGTCACACCACTGTCTGAAGTACAGAGTTCAGGATGTGGAATTCTTTACCCTGGGAGATGCACTTAATCCCCTATGTGTTGTTATTACATAGCAATCTGGTGACCCTTTCCATTTTGCTTAATCTTTGGCCTCCCTTTAGCTTGACCATTTTTTGCTGGTTCTAATGTGTTGCTTTATTATTGACTACCTTTACTGTTTTCTTCTGTTTTGAGTTGTTATTGTTTTTATTGAATTATTATTATTTTTTTATTGTTATGAACCCATAGCAGAGAGGAGAGCTGGTCTTGTGGTAGCAAGCATGACTTGTCCCCATAGCTAAGCAGGGTCTGCCCTGGTTGCATAAGAATGGGAGACTTGATGTGTGAGCGCTGTAAGATATTCCCCTCAGGGGATGGAGCCCCTTTGGGAAGAGCAGAAGGTTTCACGTTCCCTTCCTGGCTTCTCCAAGATAGGGCTGAGAGAGATTCCTGCTTGCAACCTTGGAGAAGCCGCTGCCAGTCTGTGAAGACGATACTGAGCTAGATAGACCAATGGTCTGACTCAGTATATGGCAGTTTCCTATGTTTTTTAACCTTGTTAGCCACCTTAAGCACTCTGTGGTTAGAATAGAAAGACAGGATAAAAGTATTGATATCAAACAAATAAATACATAAACAAATAACTCTTCAAGGTCTTTTGAGTGATCAGCATGAACACTTGAAAATCTCAGTTTAAGGTAGGGTGACACGGTAGTTGAGCAGCATCCTACTCTGGCAAGCTACTGGTATGGTCATATAGGTTAATGTGACATAAGTGTTGGAACATAAGTCTCTTTCCAATGTACTGGGCTGGAGGCGATAATATTACTCAATATTATTCATTGGCATGTCTTGAATTAAACACCCAGCTCTATGCAAACTAAAAATGCAACTTTGGAGCTGATGATGATGATGATGATGAATTCAATTTCTATACCACCCATCCCAAAATGGCTCAGGGCGGTTTACACAGAGAAATAATAAATATAAATAAGATGGATCCCTGTCCCCAAAGGGCTCACAATCTAAAAATAGACATAAGATAGACACCAGCAACAGTCACTGGAGGTACTGTGCTGGGGGTGAATAGGGCCAGTTACTCTCTCCCTGCTAAAAAAAGAGAATCACCACATTAAAAGGTGCCTCTTTGCCAACTCAGCAGGGGTTTTGCCTCTACAGGTGCTAGAATAGACATAACTCCCATACAAACAATGGCTTCCAATTTCACCTCAATCATGTGGGAACCTGTGTATATTCCAGGAGCTGCAAGATTGTGGTAAAAGACTTGGATCAAAGCACTCGTGTTGAGGAACAACCTAGCAGGCCCTGGTATTCTATTACCTATATTCATTTTGTTTGGGTTTCCTGGGAATCCTCTAAGATGTGGGTTTTTGCTGACTGCCCTAAGCTTATGGAATTTCTTTTCACAATGACATTTTAAGTCATTTATTCTTGGGGAAACAACCCATAATCTTTGAAAGGTTTTAGTTTGTGTATTATGAGTTATTTATTCAAAGGTGGTATAATTTTTTAAAATGTTGTCATCTGAAATCATCACTCAGAAGAGAGAAGAGTTAAAATCTAAATAATTAAAGAACTCCTTTTTATTATTTAACTCCAAAGCACAGATAAAATTGCTTCCTTTGAATACAGGGAAGTACTAGCTAGATAACTTTGCTGGAGCAGAAGGGAGCAGAAAGGACAGGAGCCACACTCCTGTGGAAATCAAGCCCCTTCCTTCTTCAGGCTTCTGTCCATAACAAGTGGATAACAGAGAGAAAATCTCAGTTCTAGGCTACCTCAGTTATATCTAGGCCCTGTGCCAATCAAACACAAAGGTCATTCACATGACCCAAATCCTTGGTAGCCAGCAAAGGCTTGGGGGAAGGCAGGTGCATACCTACCTTCCACCACACAATCTTGGCGATCCTTGTGCTGTGCTACTCCACAGCTCACACAAACACTGCTATGGTGAGCAGTGTGGAGTTCTGCTGGGGAAACACAGCCCGGCCTTCATAAATTTCACAATGCACTGCACAAGGAGCACAATGCATTGGGGGATGCAGCCAGCTCTGTGTCTACTTGGGTTGACACAGCCCGAGCAGACACACAACTGAGTTCCCAGGTAGAAGGGTGCACTCACACCCCTTCTACCTGGGCAATAACCTCAGAAAAAACCTTTGGCTTCCCAGCAGGCCAGCTCAATGCCGGCGCTCCACACATGCAGCCCTAAGCCTGGCTAGGGTTACTTCTATGAACAGCCTCATTGTGTAACTTGTTGCAGGGCAGAATGTCCCAGAAGCATCACATCCTCTAACACAGGGTTGCTCCCATCCACACTACCCTCACTTCTCAGCTTTGTTTTCCCTCCTGCACATGGCAAAACTCCCCCCGCCTACCCATAACATGGAGCCATACTTCACAACAGAAGCCCCAAGGACTACAAAGATAACTTAAGATATTCACAAAAATGTATTGCTTTTAAATTACATTTGCCCTCTGAAAGTGACATTTTTAGTAACTATAAATTTGCATCCCACCTGTAATTTTTTTTTTTTAAAAAAATCATAAATCTGTCAACTTCTGTCTTATATTCTTGGGCCCGGACCTGAAGGGCTTCAGAGCACCCTCCCCCCACCATGCACCCCCCTTAGAGAAAAAAAGGAAAGAAACCTTCATTGGGGGGGCCTCCCTAGAAGCCTGCCGCCACCCCACCACATCAATCTTTTCTCTTTCCCATTTTTGCTGCCATGTGCATGATTGGTGCTGGAGTGTGTGTGTGTGAGCAGTGCCTGTCTGTCCATCCATGTGCCGTGTCTATGTATGCTCTTCCCTGGGCCCTGGCACTGCATTGCTCTGGATGGGGCAGATGGGGGTGCCCTGTCCAACTTCTCCGGCCACAGAAATAGGTCATTTGGGCTGCAGAGCATCAAAGGGGGCTATGACAGGGATTGGAGGGAGAAAATGCCCCTGTCCTCCATTTCAAGAGCTTCATTTCTCTCCTCCAGGACAACTGCTGCCTAGATTAGCTGCTTTCCCCCTTCCCAACAAATTTCCCAGTTACATGAGTACAGCAGGAGGTCATTTTGGGTGGGAGTGAAAAAGTTGGTGGTGGGGACTGCCCTACCCTTCCTTCCAGCCTGATTGCTGCCAAGATGAGTGCTCCTCCCACCTTCAAGCATCCCACTTCCTCGAGCTCAGCAGGAGGGCGGGGAGGGGGTTGCCCGCCTAGCTCTTTCTGCACAGCTGAGCCTGGCTCTCCATGCACATCACTGCTCACCAGGGACTGCCTCTCCACTTCCCCCACCCATGATTCATGCTACCTAATTTTGGGCACGATCCCTAGCCACCCACTTGAGGCTCCTAGCAGATGCAAAGGGTGCGATGGAGAGTGATTTATATCCCCCCCCAGCACAAGCATGTGGGGCAGGTGCTCCACCTGCTCCCCTTCGGTTGGAGACACCTCCTGCATGCCTGTCTGCCTGTCCCATGCCCCCTCCCTAGTATGGCCAGGGGTGGAAGGAGCAGAGGAGGAGCGAGTGCGCCCTGCCTCATCACCCCCCACATATTCACTTTGCCACTGGCAGGCAGAAAGAGGAGGCTGTGGCAGGCGGCCAAGGGCACTGCATAACCACACTAGGCCTGGATGGACAGGCCCACCAGCTGCTATGCCTATCAGCCACCACCGCCACCATGCTTTGCTCACACACACTCCCCAGTGCCAGCCACACACATGGCGATGAAAAAGGACAAGATCGGGGCAGCGGAGAAGTGGTGGGGCAGGTGGAGGGTGGAGGCAGGCAGCTTGGGGAGGCCCCCCTGGGACACTTGGAAGCCTCCCCCTCCACTGTGAGGCTGTGGACCAGAGGCCTAAGGTCCAGGGATAAGTGTACCCCTGGATATCAGGTGATCCTGAAGAATGGAGACTGTGCAGGAACAGTGTTTAGTGAACAGAAAACTGGTCTCTGAAGGAATGTCATCATTACCACCACTCAGTACAGACTGGAAAAATAGGGTACCCTTAAAAACACCCATGCATCCATTCTTCAAAGGCTATGGTTTCAAATGAGTCATTATTGCAAATCAACTTGCTTCCTTGTGTGAACTTTTATCTGTTTGCCTATTTGAGTGTTTTAAAAGGTAACTTACAGTCAATAAAAGCTAGGTTATATTCAGCATAAGGTTGACAACTTGACAGTGTTCTAATTTAGAGACATAGCCACTCAGGTTCCTACAAGTCTGTTAAACTATTAGATAGGTCTTTTAAAACAAAAAGCAAAAAATAGAAACTAGTAATACAGTGTTACCATTATCATAACATAATACAACTAGCCAATTGAAAATAAGATATGAATGCATTTTATGCAATACTTAAACTGGATCAAATTCACGAAATAAATTATGCATCACAGCCAAAGAGACAGTTTTACTTTTATGCATTTCTACATACTTTACAGCGGTGATAGTCTTTGACACCAGCAAGGCTACTTATTTGTTACAAAAAAAATTGTTTCACAAAGTACTGGGCTGAATACCTGCTCTATTTTACAAGCAGTAAAAATGGGAAGTGTGGGGTGGGGAGTATTCTGCAGTTTTGTGGGAGACGCCATGAAGCTACAGAAAATATTTCAGAGGTGGGTGGCATGCAGAAGTAGCTTACCTTACCTCCCACCTCCCCCCAGAAAAAGCTTTGATGGCTTTAAAAACAATAAGAATAATTTGCATTTTTGTCATGCTTTTGTGTGTTCAAAGTGCTTCATGTACAATTCAGCCTATCTCTTGAGCAAAATGTGTGTCGGAGAAGCACCCTACCCACCTTTGGGAGCAGTGAGTGTTCCCAATTTCCAGTCGATCAGGGAAGCCATCATGTGGTAGGTGGGTCGGATGGCTTTTCCTCCATCCTCAATAATATACCAGCACAAGTGCTGGATAGGATGGCACCATCTATCCAACCCAGCTCCTGCCTGCCACACAATCACTTTCCCCTCCTCCAACTAGGTTTTTGGAACCACCTGACTGAAAATCGGGAGTTCACGCAGCTCTTGAAGCCTGGTAGGACACTTCTCTGACCCACTTTTCACTGATAAGACCAGCCCGTTACCTTGTTGTAACAATCCTGTGAGGTCAGCGACTATAACTTGATGGTCTGAGAGGTATGACTACCTAGTAAGTTCACAGCAGAAGCAAGAATCAAACTGGTGAGTTCCTGATTCACAGTTTGGTCTCTTAGCCACTTTGTTATACTAGCTTATTGTTCTGACCTGCAAATTTACAGAGAAGTGCTTCAAAGTGTGATAGCAAGAACAATTATATTGGAAATAAATCATCATTTACAAAAACCTAAATATATTCTGACTTTCAGCAATTATTCCAGGCTTTGCTCATTTCAGTGCCTGCAGGAAAAAAATGTTATAGAACTGCATAGTGTGTTGATCAACCATACTTTAGCATCTCCATATACATGAAAAAATATGTAAATTCTGTTGGTAGAGATGCCAGCAACCAAGAAAGAGGAAACTTCAAAGGTGCACACAAAATGGTTTATTAGCCCATTGATTTCAAGTCTTATTCCTCTTCCTCGGGGGCAACTGATTTAATCAATTCTAAAAACAATCTCTTCCATACTATCTCAGTGCACTTCTGAGGGCTCCTCTCTCTTCACATTTGTAGTAGTGCCCTCTGTTATTTCTTTCAACAGAGCTGCCAACTGAAAAATTCAAATTACCTATGGCCCTTGTACACTTGTAAGTGCTGAATGGTCATGTAAATGAGACTAATTAGGTATGTGTGAATCCAACCAAGAGCACACACAGACATAAGTTTGCAACATGTGGGGTTCCATCCTAGGGCTTTGCAGTTCACTTCAATGTATAATCCACCTGACCAGCAATTCTGGGAACGAACACACACACTCCCTTCTATAAAACAAAATTAGTTCTAGGATTATTATTTTTTTAAATGCCCAACTCTTCCATGCCCTAATAATCTACTGGAGATTAGCAACAGCACACAGCCTTGCAAAACTGCTCAGTAATTGCACGGATAACATGCAGAGTCAGAATGATGTTATATAACAAGACATTAGTTCAGCATTACATTTGCACTTAGATTTCAATTTTATTTTGTAAATTTACTCTCAAGGCATCCGTTCTTGCTTATCTTATTTAGATATTCAGATAATCACAATGGCATTTAAGACAATGTAACAAAACCAAGCACATTAAATTCGTTGTAATAAATTCTTTTTTGTATGTATGCATAAGCAGAGAGATAACTGTACTGTGCACTGAAAACAAATATTCATCTTCATGAAAACATAGGAAATAATATGAAATGAAAACTATTACATAAGACTTTAATCCATTACTTGGTAAAAGCTTAACGCACAACGGGCCAGCATTTCTTTTGCTACCATGCTTCATAATCATCCTCTTTTGTTACTGCTATTTAAAATAATTTCTCTTTGTAATGAAGACTCTTTTCTTGCAAGTAAAGTTTGATTTCATCTGCTCCCTCAATGAGCTTCACAGAAGTAGAAACAAAAACAGTACACACAGTCTGTTCTGCTGCTATGGTTACCTGCAGATTTCAGCTTGAGAGCTGAACAAATGGAGACAATATTTACAACCACTTAAAATGTATCAAAGAGGTCATCGTTCATCCTTGCAGAGGCCAAGCTAAGTAATAAGAATATGAGTACAGGCATTCCTCCCAGCACGTATGTATGATTTGCAAAGTGTCTTGTTTGTATAAAAGACAATATTAACTTTCTTTCATAGGCCCAATTTGGGTGTCACACTAAACCATGATTTAGCGTAATGACTGAAAACCTTTGACTCACCCGTTTCTCCTTCCCTTTGCACACAAGGGGATAAAGTATTAATCAGCTGGTGGTTTAGAACAAGTTAGAATTTCTTGCAGTGTCTGAACTGGGCAAAGCCCAGCTTGTTCTAACCACACATTGTTAGCAGTTCTAGTTTCAGACTATAGAGATGTGCACAAATATCTTCGGCGCTGGCAGGGGTAGTATTTTAAGGGTGCGGGAGGGTGTACTCACCCCTCCCGCCGCATTTTCCCCGCCGGCACTCTGTTATCTTTAAGCCCCTCAGGGCAGCAGCGTTCCTCCCTGCTGCCTCGTTTCCCCCGTCGGCCAGAAGCGGCCAGAAGTAGCGAGCGCGCATTTGCCCGTTGCGTGCATGCTCCCATCTGCACACGTGTGCTCGCTACTTCTGGCCAGTTCTGGCCGATGGGGGAAACAGAGTGGCAGGAAGGAATGCTGCTGCCCCGAGGGGCTTACTACCCCTGCCGGCGCTGAACCCACCCACTCCCAGCGCCGAAACGTTTCGGAGACCTTTATAATGGCCTCTGAAACATTTCGGGAACATGCCTATCAGACTAGTATCCTGGCTTTCACAAACTGAGGTCAGAACAAGCTCAGCTTTGCCTGGTTCAGATGCCACAACAAATCCTGGTTTGTTCTAACCCATCAATGTGAGAAGAAAACTGTTTCACGTATGAAGGGGAAAGGGCAGCTTGTAGGCCTGATGTTCACAATTGTTATGCTAAACCATGCTTAAGCATGATGTCTGAACAAGGTCATAGAAGTTATATCTCTCCAATTGATGTCTGTGGCAAAAATTAAAGAAAATGAGCATAGGCCCAGTTCAAATTACCAAGAACTGGGCTAACTTGCCACTTATCCAAGAAAACTCATCCAGCGAGCTCGAAATTTTCACTTATCTGTGAGCAGAAATCCTGTTTAAATCTTCTGAAAACTACTGTGTGCCATGTAGGAGACTTTACTTAACTAGCCCTAATCTGATCCTAGATCAAAAATCCCAGCTAGCTTGCACCAACCACCATAGCACATGATTGTTTCTGGGTTAGTTAACTGGCATTTCCACTTACAGATGAGCAAAAATCGGGAGTTTGTCATGTGAAATATCCTGGATAACAGTGAGTTAGCTTGGTTGTATGAGCCAGCCCATAGTAGATGTAAGGGAAGAAATCAGATCTCTCAATGGTAACCTATAGTGACAACTCACTGAGGACAGAGTGCTATCATCTGCCATTTGAAAAATGGCAAAAATTATGATAAATCAAAGCATGTGTGCAACCTAAATAAACTGACATTTAATTATATAAATGAGCATTTCATTATATAAAATAGGTGGCTTTTTAAATTTTCTTTTTAGAAGTCCTGGGTGCGAGGTGTCTCCAGTATGCTGGCACAGTCAAGGTTCACTTTCTTCCTGCTCTTAGAATGTATCTTGCCAAGTGCTTTTGTGGCTGTGTGACAAAGAATGGAACACTGGTCTTACCTGTGAAGAGTTCGTTTTCCCTGTAGCTTGATATCATCAGTAGTGGGATTAGATACTGAGCATGCTCGAGACAGGCCAGAAATTAATAAGGCTATTCCTGCTGCTGGAGGATGCCAACTCCCAGTTCTGGGACTGTAGCATATAGTGGTGAGGCAGAGGAAGAGAGGATCCAGGATCAAGAGCTGTCCAGAAGATACACGAGTAGAGAAGAAAAAACATACACAAAGGAAGGCAGACACAATGAGGTTCATCTAGCACTACTGAACCTCAGGAGTTAGCTCTGCCCAAAAATGAAAGGACCCCTCCATGTTATGTAACTATATTCAGGCAGGCATCCTCGTAGGCTAAAACATCCGGGAGGTCCTGATGAGCTCCAGCTACAGAGGAAAAGAACGCTTCACAGGTAAGACCAATGTTCCTTTTTCCTCTGGCTGGAGCTCATCAGTAGTGGACCCCTCCGTGTTATGTAACTATATACAGGCAGACACCCTTGTAGGCTAAAACATCCAGGAGGTCCAGATGAGCTCCAGCTACAGGGGAAAAGAACCCCTCACAGGTAAAACCAATGTTGCTTTTTCCTCTAGCTGGAGCTCATCAGTAGTGGGACATGCCCAAGCAGTATGAAACCCCAGGTGGGAAGGATGTGTTTAAACTAGTTGTTGTAGAACCCAGTGCTCAAAGGTTGCTTTGGATGCAGAGAAGGAAGAAATTTTATTGTGACGGATAAAGGAAGTTATAGAGGACCACATGGCTGCCTTACAGATGTCTGAAATGGGCACATATGCAGAGAAAGCGGCCAAGGCAGCCGCACTAGATGTGGAATGTGTCGTAATTCCAGATGGTATGGGCATATGTTGAGCTTCGTATTAAAGTGTGATAGATGCTCTGATCCATGAAGCCAATGTGTTTTTGGAGACTTTAACCCCTTGTGTGGCTGGGTGGAAAAACACAAAGAGAGAATCTAATTTGTGCCATCTTTTGGTATGCCTAAAGTAGATGTGGAGGGATCTACATAAGTCTAACTTATTTATTTTTTATTTAATTTTATTGTTAGATTTATATACCGCCTTTCATTAAAAACAATCCCAAGGCAGTTTACAAAAGTTAAAACACACATAATAAAAATGAGTTAAAAGTATTTAGCTAAAAATATAAAAACAAATCTGATATTTAAAAAATAATAATATACAAACACATAAAACTATACATGGATATGCCAGAGTTTCTCTCTTTGATTGGAGGGACTAAAGGAGGGCAGGACAATGTCCTGAGACAGGTGAAAAATAGAATTGACCTTGGGAATAAATGTGGGGTCCAACTTCAGCACCACCGAGTCTGGCTGGAATAGACAGAGTTCTTTACAAGCCAAAAAGGCCCCTAATTCGGAGACTATGTGGGCAGAGGTGAGTGCTACCAGGAAAAGTCCCTTGTAAGTGAGGATTTTAAGGGAAATGGATGTCGAGGGTTCAAATGGTGGCAGTGTAAGTGTGTTCAGGACTTTATTGATGTTCCATTAGGGCAGGGATTCTCAACATGTGGGTCCCCAGATGTAATTGGACTTCAACTCCCATAATTCCTACCAAAGGCCACTGGGGCTGGGGATTATGGGAGCTGAAGTCCAATCACATCTGGGGACCCACACGTTGAGAAACCCTGCATTAGGGGAAACACTGGATGGGAGAAGGGGCCAGGTTGGACATTCCTCTTAGGGAGCGGGAGATGTGTGGGTGCAGAGTATGTGATCCTGGAGCGGATATGTCTAACACCAATGCCAAGGCAGAAGCCTGCCTTCTCAGTGTGTTGGGTCTGAGGCGTATGTCAAAACTGGATTGTAGGAAGGCCAAGACTTCTGGGACTCCCGCAGACATAGGATTCAGGCTGTGCCTATGTTACCACCTGGAGAAGGCTGCCCAGGTGACCTGATAAATCTGTTGCATGAAGGGGCAACAGGAAGCTAGGATAGTGTCTTGTACTGGCTGGGAGTAGCCTTTTGCTTCTGACCTGCACGCTCAACCTCCAGGTACACAGTTGCAGCCAATCTGTACTGGGGTGCATGAAGATCCAGACAATGGAAAATATGTGACGGTGGGTGGGCTGAGAGGTTGATGAGATTGGCGAACCAGGGGCTTCTGGGCCATTGGGGTGCTACAGGATGATCTCCACCCGTTCCAGACACAAGTTCCTAATGACCCTGGGAATTATCAGTGTGGGTGGAAAGGCATAAGCAGCCCTCGTGGCCAGGGAGCTATTAGCACATCGGTGGCCTCTACCTGATGATTCAAGAAACATGTGAAAAACCGAGGAAGCTGGGCACTGGACGGGGATGCAATCAGGTGTACTTGAGGAGCTCCAAAGTGCTTGGAGATGTGATGAAAGATGTCCGGGTGGAGAGACCACTCAGAGGGATCCACTGTCTGCTGGCTGAGCCAATTTATTTGGAGGTTATGTACACCACTGAGATGTTTTGTGGTGATCAACAGCAACTTGCTTTCTACCCATAGGAAAAGGCAATTGACCTCCCTCATCAAAGTCCTGGAGCACGTGCTGTTGATTGATGTGGGCCTTGGTCGTGATATTGTCTATACCAGTGATTCTCAAACTTGGGTCCTCAGGTGTTATTGGACTTCAACTCCCATAATCCTCAAGCAAAGGCCACTGAGGCTGGGGATTATGGGAGCTGAAGTCCAATAACACCTGAGGACCCAAGTTTGAGAATCCCTGGTCTATACGAACGAAGACATGGTCTCCCTGAATGCGCCATTGGAAACATAGGAGAGCCAGTCTGGCCACCCAAAGTTCTAACCAATTGATGGTCTGCCTCCTTTCGGTCGCTGACCACTGACCTTGGGCCAGTTGGCCTTCGCAGTATGCTCCCCATCCTGAGAGGCTGGCAACTGTGGTGATGCTGATTCTTTCGGGATCTGTTGGGAAAGACCTTTGCTGAGTGCTGGTGAGAGCCACCATCTGAATGAACGTCGGACACAGAGGGAATTGAACTAGTTGGTGCTGCCCAGACATGATTGCATCCTGAAAGCATAGGAGGAGTCTTTGAAGAGGCCATTAGTGCCATCTGGCCCACGGGGTGCACTCCATGCAGGCCACCATGGATCCCAACACTTGAGCCAGGAGCATAAGGTTGGCATAGTAGAAGTGAAGGAGAGATCGGATGGTTGAGACAATCTCTGCCTTCCTGTCTTGAGGGAGTGAGATCAGGGCTGAAACGGTGTCGAACATTGCCTCGAGTTGTTGTAGAGATTGGGAAGGATGGAGGTGACTCTTCTCTGGGATGATGAGAAAACCATGGTTGTTCAGGCACTGGAAGGTGTGTAGTACCGCAGCCTGGGCTTGGTGGAAGGATGGAGCCCTGATCAATAGATTGTCTAAATATGGGTAAACACACACACCCTGGAGGCGGAGATGGGATATTAGGGAAACCATTATCTTCGTGAACACCCACAGGGCCGTGGAGAAGCCAAACAGGAGGGCCCTGTACTGATAATGCTCGTTGTTGCATGAGAAACATAGAAATTTCCTGTGAGCCGGCAGAATGGGAATATGGAGATATGCCTTCTAAAGGTCCACTGAGGCCAGGAAATCATTCGGTAATACTGCCTGCTTGATGAAACTAAGGGGCTCCATCCTGAACTTCCATTTCTTTATTAACCTGTTCAGGTGCTTCAGGTCTGGTACTGCCCTCCAGGATCCGTCCTTCTTTGGGATGAAGAACAACAGCGAGTAAATGCTGGAACACTGAAGAAGATGTTGAATTGCCTGCATCATCCAAAGGTGTTTGTCTGTCTTCTGTGAACATGGGGTCATGAGGAAAAATTTGGGTAGAATACGCAACAGGTCTAGGAACTAACCTTGGGAAACAGTGTCCAAAACCCACCAATCTTGTGTGGTGGACATCAATGTGGGGACAAACCCAAGGAGCAGGCCCCCTATGGGGATCTTTTACCATGATGGGGAGTGGTGCTGAAGACCTTGTGGTTCTGTGGTACAGCATCGTTCTGTGGTACAGCATCTGCAGCATCGTCTTGCTTGGAATTGCCCTGCTCCTCTGAAGATGGGGTTCCTGGAGTCTCTGAATTGATCGCTTGTTACATGAGAGGCCTCATGAGCCTTTTTAAAGCAATAAATCACATTTCTTATTATTTCTTATTTATTTATTATTATTATTTATTTATTAGATTTGTATACCACCCTTCCAAAAATGGCTCTGGGCAGTTCACACAGAGAAATAATTAATTAATAAATAGATAAACAGATAGATAGATAGACAGATAGATAGATAGATAAGATGGATCCCTGTCCCCAAAGGGCTCACAATAAAAAAGAAACATAAGATAGACACCAGCAACAGTCACTGGATATAATGTACTGGAGGTGGATAGGGCCAGTTACTCTCCCCCTGCTAAATAAAGAGAATCACGTTAAAAGGTGACTCTTTGTGAAGTTAGCAGGGGTTATTCTCTGTAGTCTTTAGTTGCTCCTGACCATCTGTATTAATGAGTGCCCAGAATCCAACTGCAGGACAGGTGCGTCAACCCGGGTTGAGGCGAGCAGAGATGTAACCTTGGATGCCACAGTATAATGACAGCCAGCATGGTGTAGTCGTTAGAGTGCTCTACTAGCACCGAGGAGACCCGAGTTCAAATCCCCATTTAGCCATAATGCTAGCTGGGAGACTCTGGGCCAGTCACTTCTCTCTCAGCCTAGCCTACTTCACAGGGTTGTTGTGAAAGAGAAACTTAAGTATGTAGTACACCACTCTGGGCTCCTTGGAGGAAGAGCGGGATATAAATGTAATAAATAAGAACAACAACAACAACGTTTCCTGGTGTAGCTCCCAATGGCTCTGCATGAAGCTGGCTGTTGCCATTCAGAAAAGAGAACCTTTCAGAAAAGGTGAGGAAAAGGCATGGCTGCAATGGAGGAGGAGATGGAAGGGAAGACATTCTGATCTAGATCTGGCATTTGTGTCACATGCGAGGGAGTTACATCAATAGTTCTCTTAACCTTGGGAAGCAGAACCTAGAAATCAGATGATTAGAAAAGGTGAGCAGAGATGGGAGCTATAGGGGTGGTCTCTTCTTCTGATAACTCTCCTCCCTCCCTCTCAGAATCAATAGGAATAACAGGCACTGGAGAGTCAGGGTTAGAAGGTTCTGAACCTGAGTCAGGCCGTAATGGAACAGGTGGAGTATGAGGAAGAACAGGTAATAGAGGAGCAGCAGCAGGTAGCACCAGAGGTGGAAGGGCTGGCAAAGAAGGAGTGGAGGGAGATATGGGGTGGTGAGGAGGGGCAGGGACAGCCGGTGGTAGCAGAGGAGGGTTCAGAGCTATAGGATGGACATGCGAGCACTTGGGTCCCCTTGGCTCAGGTTCTGAAGAGGAAGAGCAAGAAGTCTACCTCTTATGCCCGGCCTTACGGCTCCTCCTCACTTCTTTCATGTTGAGGAATTTCCTGCCTCCTAGGGCTAGAATCAGGAGAGGAGGAGGAAAGATGCCTAATGGGACATGAAGGCCCCTGGGGCAGTGGTGGACCCGCTGGAGGTAAGGGTGGATTCTGAGGGGGTAACTGTGGCACAAGATTTTGCAGTTGGGAGAGAAGGGGCAGAATTTCCCTTGCAAAGAACTCTTTTAACCATCCTGTAACATTTTTTTTAAATTATTATTATTTTATTTTATGCATTTCTATACTGCCCCAAACTTAAGTCTCGGGGTGGTTCACAATAATAAAACAATACAAAAGCACAAAACATTAAAATCAATTAAAACTCCAAAAAGCTGCCTAAAAACAAAAACAATTTACAATATTTAAAATTACAAAAGCTAAAAGGCCTGGTTAAAAATATGAGTCTTCAAAGATCTTTTTAAAACCACTAGAGATGGGGAGAATCTTATGAAGACTCTAGGGGAACATCTAGTGGGAAATGGAGGTACCGACCCCTGGGGGAAGAAGTGGTGTTATCTGTGAGTAGCTCTGATGGACCACCCTGGAGGTTGCCAGAAGGGATGCCAGCGTCTACTGGAGGCTGTGAAGGAGGAATGGTGCCAGCTGGGTTCAGTAACGGAAGCTGTGGGGCCTCTACTGGTGTCAGGTCACTAGGTAGATCCGAGTGGCAGCTGTGGAACTGTGCAGGCCAGCTGGTTCCCCTACTACAATGGCCAATAGTGAAGTGTTCAGCAGGGACACCAAGGGTTTGCCCAAAGAGCAATGGTCATCCGCTCTGTCCCTATTCTGCCTTTTGTAGGCATCCTTTGCTTGTGGTCTGCTCTTGGTGCAGACTGCCTTAATCAGTAAGTGCTCACTGAGGTGCACAGAGGGAGAAGCCTTTTTGCGCTTCTTTGGTTTGACTTTTTGCTGCTCCTTGCAATGCCTTATTTTCTTAGAGGCTTTTTGCAGCAGCAGGGAAACCTATGCATCAGTGGCCACCGCCAGAGCGGGAATAGCTGTAGTTAGAGCAGGCGATGGTGACCTGGCCCACAACGGGGCATCTAAGGTTTGCTCAACATCTTGTGTGTGCTAAGGACCTTCAAGAGGGAGCCCCACAGTAGTTCCTCGACATGAGCCCACTCCATTAGGAAGAAAGGGGAACATGAAAAGGAACAAACTTTAAAAAGCAAAACAGGCAATCCAATAGGTCAAATTAAGAATGGAAAAAATGTTTAGAATTTGAAAGAACAACAACAACAAAAAACACCCCAAGATTGCCTAAGCAGCTCCCTTCCCACCTTCGGACACAAGAAGGAAGTGTAGGTAAGGGAGAGAAAAGGAGATAAAAATTTGAAGGAACAAGCCAGAAAAAATGCTTTCTAAGGAAGATCACTTTCATAGCCCTGCAAGCCTCAAGCAGACAGGACCAGAAATGGGAGTTGGCTCCCAGGCTTTGATTCCTCAGGCCTTGGCCAGCAGCAGCCCTCATCGACTAATGGCCCCTCATCATCAGCTGGTGTGCTCTTATATAGCCCTATACAGTCTTGGCAAGTCTTGCAAGATCTGGGACCAGCACAAGATCCCATTCAAAATCTTGAGAGAGTTGAAGACATCTTGTGAGAGTGTGTGATTCTCACACTTCCTGGACTCCTGACGGGCTGGCCTGCTGAGGCGGAGGACCCTCTGGCTGAATTGGCACAGCGTTGCCACTGTCCTCATCAGTGGGCAAGGCCCATGCATCTTAGTCCAGGCTCGCCTGGTGTCTGGGATTTGTGAGCCCACGTTCTCACAATCTCACCCACCGCACCATGGCACAGTGGAAAAAATTGTGATAACCAGGCACATCCAGGAAAACAAACAATGGATCATAGAACAAATCAATCCAGAATTTTCACTTGAGGGACAACTGACCAGGCTCAAACTATCATACTTCAGACACATTACTCTAAGACCCAGCTCCCTTGAGAAGTTCATAATACTGAGAAAAGTTGAAGGAAAGAGAAGAAGAGGATGACCAGCAGCAAAGTGGATGGACTCAATTATGACAGCAATGAATGCACCACTGAATGCACCTTGAAGGCCAAGCTGAAGACAGATTATCCTGGAAAGAATCTATCTATGTGGCTGCTTGACAGCACTGACTTGACAGCACTTAATCAATCATCAATCAATCAATCAATCAAAGAAAGAACATTTCACAGATGAAAATAGGGACATGTTTATAACCCTTCCTTTTTTATGTGTCAATGCCCAATCCTGCCCACCCACCCACTGACATTAAAGACTGCTGAAGACTACTCTGCCTGATGTGTTCTGCATTCATGTTCTCTGTAATAGCTAGTTCTCTTAAGAGCTTTGTAATAAGGTGTGTGTGTGTGTGTGTGTGTGTGTGTGTGTGTGTGTGTGTGTGTGTGTAAGGGGTGTTAAACAAGAATGAAGATCTACCAGTATTAGAAATAAACCAGCTTAACCCACACAGAGCATCTGCAAGCTAGTACTTGATTGCTCCCTTCATCCCCTGACACCTCAGAGATTTTTCCACTCTCATCTGAGCCGCACTCCTACTCCTCCTCATCCCTATTGGTCACTCCTCCATCCCTTTACTCCTTCTCCCTCACCCCTCTTGGTCACTGCTGCAATATTACTGGCACCTATTGGCCAAGCTGCAGCCCCCAGCCCCTATACCCAGAGACCCCCCTCCCTCACCTGAGCCCCACTCCTGCTCCTCCCCACAGGAGCAGCAGAAGCTGTGGTTGACCAGGCCCTTCCTCACTGCCACTACAGCCATGGCTGCTTGTTCCCCTCAGGCTGCTGACAGGCCGGGCCCGTCCCTTGCCTGCCTGCCTCCCTCTGCCAATGGCCTCGGTAGCCCCAAACAGCAGCAGTGTTGACTGGGACTCTCCTTGCTGCCAATAGGCACTGCCATGGCCGCTTCTTCTCCTCAGGCTGCTGAGAGGCTCGGGCCCGTCCCTCACTCTTCCTTTTTTCTCTCTTCCCCTCCCTTCTTTTTCTCTCCTTCTCTTTCCCTCTGTCTTTCTTCCCCTCCCTTCTCTCTCTCTCTCTCTCTCTCTCTCTCTCCCCCTGAGTTAACAGATTTTGTTCATCTTGTTTCCTCATCTAATTCACACAGTGGCAGCCTCCTTCTCCTGTAGGGACTCTTTCCTCCTTCACAATCCCTCTCTTTACAGACCCCTGCTATCCATAGATAGATAGATAGATAGATAGATAGATAGATAGATAGATAGATAGATTCCTCTCCTCTACAATCAAGAACATCTTCCATTCAGTAACAGTTGCATTCCAACTGACCTTAACCATCACAGGCTCCTCTTCCCTATCTGCATATGGAATCCCCACTGCCTAATCAGGTGCTTCTGCTCGCAAACTCTTGCGAAAGCACGAACAGGATTAGCCATGGGTACGCTTTAGAGAATTATAGATATAGACTAGCTGGGCCAGGCACAGAACATCTGTGACGCTAGTTTGCCGCCATTTCCCCGCCACCCACCACCATTCCACCCTCCTGCTGCTTGCCCACCCACTGCTTTCTGCCCCCGCTGCTGCCATCACTGTTTTCTTCCCGCCCAGCCTCCACTGCCTTTTTCTGCCCACCCACCCCCGCCATTTTCTTTGCTTGCCCGCCGGATGACTGCCATTCACTGCTGTCTTTTCCCCCCGCCGCCACTACCACCGACATTTTCTTCCCTCCCGCCCATCCCTATCACTATCCGCCAGCTGCTTGCAAACTCTCATGAGAGCTGCTACGCATGGGATTAGTGGCTGGTAGGCCTAAGAGAACTATATAGATAGATAGATGATAATGGTTCTAAACTAGGTTATAAACAGTTCAAAACAGACCTTAGTCATTGCAGTGTACATGAAACGGTAGGTTGTTCACTGCATGGTGCTGTAGTACTCATTCACATAGAAACATAGCCATATATTGAGTTAGACCCTTGGTCCATCTAGCTCAGTATTTTCTACTAGGAACTCCCACTAAAAAAATTTTATCCCCAAGAAGCACAAATAGGAATAAAAGAAGGACCATGGTCAACATTCAAACTAATCCTCACCAATGGTCCCTCAACCCTCATCAATATTGCTTTGGGATGCACAGGCCCTCCCCTCTTGTGAAACAGACAGTCCTGGAGTACTGGTGGATGGTTAGTCTGGATGTGAACCAGAGATTTTTTCAGAGATGGATATCAGAAAATAGGGACTCCCACATTTAAACAGGGACACCTAAAGCATATGGAGTCATGTGTTACAGAGTTTAGATGATACTAAATTATTTAGGGTAGTGAAATCCAAAAAGACTGTGAGGAGCTCCAAAAGGATCTCTCCAAACTTGGTGATTGGGTAACAAAATGGCAAATGTGGTTTAATGTAAGCATCTGTGAAGTGATGCAAATTGGGGCAAAAATACCCCAACTTCATATATACGCCAATGGGGTCTGAGCTGTCAGTGACTAACTAGGAGAGAGATCTTGCGGTTGTAGTGGTGGATAGCTCTTTGAAAGTGTTGACTCAGTGCACAGCAGCTGTGAAAAAAGGCAAAATCCATGCTAGAGATCATTCAGGGATTGAAAATTAAAATTCTAATATTGTCATGCCCTTATAGAAATCTATGGTGCTGCCACATTTAGAGTACTTTTTGTAGTCCTAGTCAACATATGTGAAGAAAGACATTAAACTGGAGAAGTACAGAAGAGAGCAACCAAGATGATCAGGGGCCTGGAAGACCTTCTTTATGAAGCAAGGCTACAGCATCTGGGGCTTTTTAGTTTGGAAAAGAAGTGTCTATAGGGAGTCATGACAGAGGAATAGAAAATTATGCATAGAGTAGAGAGAGTGGACAGAGAAATTTTTCTCGCTCACATACAACACTAGAACCAGGGGTCATCCCATGAAACTGGACAGGAAATATAGGAACGACAAAAGGAAATACTTTTTCACAAAGTGCATAATCTATAAAATTCTCTGCCATGGTATGTGGTGGCGGCCACTAGCTTGGATGGCTTAAAAGGGGCTTAGACAAAATGGAGGACAGGTCTATTGATGGCTACTAGTCTGGTGGCAAAAGGCCACCTCCAACCTTAGAGGCAAGATGCCTCTAAATACCAGTTGCAGGGGAGCAACAGCAAGAGAGAGGGCATGCCTTGCCATGCTCTTGCCTGTGGGGTTCTCAGAGGCATCTGATGGGCCACTGTGTGAAACATTAGGCTGGACTGGTTAGGCCTCGGGCCTGATCCAGCAGGGCTGTTCTTATGTTATAAGAATGTGTGTAATAAGATTGCCTCTTATTAAAAAAAACCAGCTTTGTCAAATATTTACAAGTGAAAACATATGCTGTGTTCAAATCTTGGTTTACAATAAAGCAAACCTTAACATAAGAAATAACTGAAAATCTAAATGGTTGATTATAAAGATCAACTGTGTTTCAGCAGAGTGAATATTACTCAATGTGGTTTATATCTATTAATATGTTTTTGTGAACTCATGCATTATATATGAGGGAGAGCTTTCAGAAAATTTAGAAGCCTGTTAAAATATTCTACCAGGCCTTTGGGCTAAATTGAATATTTAATGGATGTTGCTGTCATAGTAATATTGTTTTATTTTAATTTTGTTTGTATATTTTAATTTGCATTCATTTCATTATAAGCTGTCCTAAATGTCCTCAAATGTGTAGAAAGGTGGACTATAAGTATACCTGCCAAATGTCCCAATTTACTCACGAATTTCCAGCATGTTTCCCAGGTCATGACCATGCACCACAGAATCACGATTTCCTAACATTACCCTTCTCCCCTCCCATCTCCAGCCTGCCTCATTAAAGGTCTGTAACAACGTGGATCTCTTCGGAAGTCTTGCAGGCAGGGACTTCAAATTCTTGTGAGAGTTGCAACGAGATCTACTGCCCTAAAGGAGGCCAGAGGAGGAATGAGGAATCTCCCCCAACACCGGCAGCCTGCTGAGTCTCCTCCTTCAAAGTTCCAAGCATGGGAGAGTGGATGGCCAGATTTATAAACGTCTGGCAACAAGGTGTTGTGCTTCATAATGCACAAATTTGCATAGAGAAGGGTCTGATTTTGAGAGAGCTTTCTAACTGCTTTTCAGAATAGTCCTTCAGTTTATATAATCCCCACAGAAGGGTCTGATATTTTTTTTAGAGCACACTGACTTTGCTTTGTAGCGCAATTTCTCTAGTTATATTCCCTGAAGAATAGGGCCTTATTTCATTTGAGAGAGCACAGCCTTTGCTTTTAAGAGCTATTTCTCCAGTTTATATTATTGATATAATACCCACAGAATAGGGTCTGGTTTCAGAGCAGACTTTGCTTTTTAGAGCTATTTCATTTGAGAGAGCACCATATCCCTTCAATAGGGGAGGTATTTTATTACGGAACTTTATCCTCATTGCCTGGAAAACCACTCATTTTTATGTTTAAGAACCTCAAAATACCAGTATGCCTAAGGGAAATCAAAGCAAAAACATCATGAAGCCACATTCAATTCATCATATTCTTCAGATGGCAAAGGATTCATAAAGCCATCTAGGAAAGGGAAGACATATGCTTTCTGTTCAACATGTGGCCCTATCCATCCCCAACAGAGTATCCCTCTAGTGGCTGCTGCTGGTGTGTATCTTATGTTTCTTTTTAAGATTGTGAGCCCTTTGGGGACAGGAAGCCATTTTATTTATTTATATCTATGTAAACCACTTTTGGAATTTTTTGTTAAAAAGTGGTATATAAATATTTGTCTATATTTGTGCTACTATACTGTAGTTAGGACACTGTAGTTAGGATACTACAGGGACACTACAGGGACACATTACAGGGACACATTAATAGTGTCCCTTTTAGCAAACTACCCTGGCCGCCGAGATGAATTCTATGTTAGTTATCCTTTATCTGACAGCAATGATAAAAATACTTAGGCAGTTGCTAAGTTTTACCTTGCTGCCATTAGAATTCAAAGTAAGAGAGTATCTGTATTGTTAGATTTCATAAAGTTTACGGATATCTGAATTAGTTCATTGTTACTGTTTGGGCTGTATGTATATATTTTCCTGGTCAGCAACCATAAATAAACAGAAATATTTGTCGTATTCGTAACATGTGCTTCTCGGTATCCCATGATGTAAAACTGCATATAGCAATTGTGAAGCACAGGACAAAAGGGGAAAGTCAAAAGAGCTTAAAGTCCTCCCAAGCACTCATGAGCAGTTAGTCCAATCCACACAACCCAGTGATAGACAAGGCAGTGAAGACAGAACTATTTTTCCAGGGGTTTGTACTGCAACTTTTAAGAGAACATCTTCTTTGTTATGAACTTCACCGCCCTTTGAGATCATCTGGAGAGGTTCGTCTGCAGTTGCCACCGGCTCGTCTGGTGGCAACTCAGGGGCGGGCCTTCTCCATTGCTGCCCCGAAGTTTTGAAACACACTTCCTGCTGAAATAAGAGCCTCCCCATCTCTTACAACTTTTAAAAGGGCAACAAGATGCATTTGTTCACCCAGGCTTTTAATTAAATACTGTTTTAATTGTGTTTTAATAGTTTTAACTTTTTAAATTTTAATTATTGAAATACATTAATCTTTTTATTGATTGTGTTTATTGTCTTGTAAACTGCCTAGAGAACATGCATTTTGGGCGGTATAGAAATGTGTTAAATAAATAAATAAATAAATAAATAAATAAATAAATAAATAAATGTAATTTGCCATTTACTGTGAATGGCAGTTTCAGTAAACTGGTAGGCAGAAGGTTTCAGGACAGTGAAATAGCTAAGAGATATGCATGTGGACACACAAAAGCCAATCATTTATCCAGTGCACTGGAAAAGATAGCATAGGTGCGATACAAAAGCAATAATAATCAAGTACTGATGAATTAAAGAAATACTTTTGCCTGAATGCAGATGGTAGTTCTCACAAGGATGACAAGTCCTTTCTAGTACTTCTCGCCTTTGAGGATTCATAAGGATTAGTTAGGATTCACTTTCTGGATATGCCCACAATAAACCATGCAGATACTGAAAATACTGCAGCAGCCATTGAAAACGTATTTCTCATTCAGGGTTCAGCCTAAAGAACTGTGCTGCTTATTCCTCAGACAAAGTCTCTGTAATGATTGGGAAGCTCAGTGGAGTCCTGAGGCTCCGGAAGAAGCAAACTGATAGAAAGATTTATGGTGTTGCTGTCCATGCCATTTAGCACATTTAGCAGCAAAACCTGCTGCTAGCTAAGGCTCTTTCATTTGACCCACATGAATTTCTCATCGATATCTATTATCATTTTGAAAAAAAGTGCCAAAACAAAAGAACTTCTTAGACATTTCATTATGTGATGAAAGAGTCAGAAAGGTCCAAAAACATGCTTCCACTCACACATGCTTCATCTTCGCACACTGGAGAGGGTACTAAATATTAGGGATGTGCAAAAAATTTTGGGCACAGAACGATCTGTGCCCGAAACGAGCAATTTCGGGTGATTCGGGGCTGAACCGAATCACCCCCGATGTCCCCCGATATTTTTCAGGCCCGAGCCGAATCACCTGAATTTCAGGCACAAAAAATTCGGGTGATTCGGTTCATGGTTGATTTGGGGGGATTTTTTGAAGTTTTAGTGACTTTGGGGCAGTTTGGGGGCATAGCATGGGATCTGGGCAAAAAGAGTGGGGTGGGGTGGTAGTGCCTAATGGGTGCAGGCTACCACCCCAATTTCAGGGGGATTGGGCAAAGGGCTGATTTTTGGTGAATTTCTGAAGTTTTCATGTCTTTGGGGCAGATTGGGGCAGAAAGTGGGGACTGGGGCAGAATAGTGGGGTGGGGGTGGTATTGCCTTATGGGTGGAAGTTTTTTCTGAGGTGTGAATTCTCATTCTATCATAGCAAATGAGATTTTTTTCAATTAGACAACTCTCATGACCCCACTTTCACTTTTTCACACTCTCAATTACTATGAATATGAGGAAGTAATCAATTTAGCACACTTCACCTTATGAAGACAAACCTCAGAATTCACCAAAATTCACCCCTCTGCCCAATCACTCTGAAATTGGGGACGGGTGGTAGCCTCCACCCATTATGCTCTATCTACCAGCCCACCCCACTCCTTTGGGGCAGATCCACTTTCTGCCCCCAATCTGCCCCAAAGACACCAAAACTTCATATATTCCCAAAAATCAGGCCTCTGCCCAATCCCCTTGAAATTGGGGTGGTAGCCTCCACCCATTAGGCACTACCACCCCACCCCACTCTTTTGGGGCAGATCCACTTTCTGCCCCCAAACTGCCCCAAAGTCACTAAAACTTCAAAAATTCACCAAAAATCAGCCCTTTGCCCAATCCCCCTGAAATTGGGGTGGTAGCCTGCACCCATTAGGCACTACCACCCCACCCCACTCCTTTTGCCCATATCCCATGCTATGCCCCCAAACTGCCCCAAAGTAACTAAAATTTCAAAAATTCCCCAAAAATCAGCCCTTTGCCCAATTCCCCTGAAATTGGGGTGGTAGACTCCACCCATTGGGCACTACCACCCCACCCCAAACTTTTTCCCCTGGGCCCCTTTTTTACCCACCGAATCGATTCAGATTCGGATTAAATCCGAATCCGAACCGAATCAAGGGTGATTTGGGTGGCCCATATTCGGGCACAAAACAGAACAGGGGTGATTCGGTTCGGGTCCCGAACCGAATCACCAAATTCCTGAATTGCACACCCCTACTAAATATTTGGGACGCCTTAAATTCTACTTTGTATCTCACTATGGTGATTATAACGAGCCTGCTCCATCTAAACACCACAAAACAGGAGGAACCCATGAAAGTAGACAAGCAGATATACTCAAGAGTCCATTCTGTAAACTGTACTTTCTATTTCTGCAAGCCATTACACCTCACTTTAGGAACTTCAATGCATTACTTCAATGTGAGGAACTAATGATCCACAGGCTACATCCTGCTATGATGAAATTATATGTAGACCTTTTAGGATATGTCATTAAACCAGTGGTCATGCCTGAACACAAAGATGATGTATTGTCTCTTGATACCACCACAAAAGAATTTCAGAGGACAGACCGAGACTTGTTTATAGGTTTTGCTGCATCGCAGCTAATCAAAAAGCAGGATCTTGATGGATCACCTGAAACCAGCAGGTTCCGTGCCAAGGCTAGGAGATGTTATCAGAACACGCTGCTGTATTTGAAGAAAAAAAATTCCATTTAATGACCCAGTACTGAAGGCAGCAGTTGTGCTTGATCCTATCGAGAGAGAAAATCTGAGCCCCTCACTGATAGAAACTCTTCTGGAAGAATTCTCCAATGTATTGCCACAGAGCAGAGAAAATGCTATTTGTATGGAGTTCATGCAGTACCAGTGTTTCACAGAGATACCTGCCAGGGCTCCAGAAGAAGTCAGGATTGATCAGTTTTGGCATAATCTATCCAAAGTACAAGATCCAACTACTGGACAACCACGGTTTCAAGCCCTCTCTCAATTTGCAAAATATCTGTTACTCATTCCATACAGTTATGCTGTCTGTATCATGCTTAAGGAGAATACAATTGAGGTTCGAAGCACCTTAGGAAAGGCAGCAGAAGGACATGCTACAACCGGAGCATATGCAGAACAAACAGGTATGAGAAACAATCTCTGTGCAGTGATGACATCTAAACAGTCTCTGTGCAGTGATGACAGTATTTTCAAGAACAGCAGCTGTACTGATTGGCAGCCAACCACTTAGCTAATCCAGAAAGCAAAATCTGCTAAATATAAAAACTTGCAGGCAAGGAAAGAGTTTCTTTCTTAAGTTGGACTGGTCAGTGACAAGCTCTGCTCAAGCCCCAATTAGCTGTCATTCATTATTTGGATGTATTTTTTGTTTGAGGTTATGACTATTCTTTCAGTTACAAACACTGCTTTGGTTAGGGATGTGCAGGCTTGGACTGGCCCACAGGGCATATTCCTGGTGTGTCCCACCCACGGGGCACCCCTGCACCCTGACTCCCACCCTTAATTACCCATTCTGCTCAAAACCTGGCGCCCTCCCCACATACATTCCACCACCCTCTCAGTGCCCCCAATCTAGCCCTGGGGATGTGCATGAACAAAATGTGCACAGACAGCTGGTTGTGGGCAGGGAACAGTTCCCTTTAAAAGTTCTCCTTACCTGCTTGTTCCCACCCCAAAATGCCCTGTGCAGCTGCAGCACTGTTCCCTGCAGTCTCTGCGCTGCATCTGGTAATCTCAGATGGTCTCTGTCAGGACCTGGGGTTGGGACTGGGAGATCAGTGTTTAAAATATATAGATTTCAAAATAAACAATATGTTTGTGAACCTTTGATTTGTTTAAAAACCCTTTATTTTATTATTTTATTTATTATGCTGCCAGCACCAAATTAAATCCTAATTTGGTTTTCTAACACTAACTTTGGTATGGTGCCCAAGTGGTAATGTGGGGAGAAGTAAGTAGACACAGTTGAAATGGTTTTAAAATTCCAAATAAAATAAAATAACTTTATTCTTGTACAATAGCTACTGTGATTTCTTATTCACTACAATGTAGGGTCAAATGCCTAATGATTTCTGAGACAAAGCAACCACCTTAGAACTGGCAAGCTGGTATAGCAACTCTTATATTTCAAATTTATATTCAAACTCAGATACTCTTATAAGATTGTGTCAGTACATCAACAAAGGTTTCACTTTCAAATCATTGAGGTGACTGTTTAGAAATAACAAGCTCCTTTAGACTTCCAACGCCTTTACTGGGAGGTGTTATATGGCTCCCTGGACATATAACTTGTGTAATCAACCATACACTCCCAGCATTTACATTTGATAGTCAAGCTTGCTCTACAGAGGTCATGTCTGGGGTGTAAAATCTACCCACCAGCCTCTCAATTCGATCCTCCGTCCTGCCCTAGAGTCCCTAAGCAGAGATCCTATCTCTAGCCCTAACTGTTCTTATCTGGACCTGTCAGTTAATTCCAACTGAATTTAATAGCCACCTGTTCACTTCATTCCAATGTCCCTCCCTTTGGAATTCTATCCAAAGGAGGTTCCTAATTTTAAATCCCTCTTGATTGACAGTGTTTACTAGCGAATCACCAGAGTCTCCAACCCCATCCTCAGCTTCTGAGATCAGATGGTTGCTGTGGCTTATTGCCATTTACTAGCTATGCACAGAATTCCTGCCTGGGTGGGGGCAGCGGGTGGTGCAACCCCCTGGCCAGGGCAAAAAATTGTCCCTATTTTCATTCTGAAATGTTGGCAGGTATGCTATAAGTTTTAAATCAATAAAAGGAATTGTTTTGCAAAATTAACCAAAATATTGTACGAAGAAGTCCATATCTATTCAATTAGTTAATAGATTGGCATTTGTAGATAATCTTGAATATTTTTAATTCATGTAAACTATAGATAATTCTTACTTTTGCTCCTGTGAGGCATGGATAATTTATGAACAAGTAATTTTTTTATGCATTTTCGTATGAGAAAGAGTGGTATAATAAGCTGACTTTGCATAAACTCTTGTCTTGCATAGTAAAATATGAAGTGTAATAACTATTTTATTAAATATACTAAAATAAATCACCCTCTCAATACTGAACTCTACAGCTTTTTCATTTCACCAGATAAACCTGTTGAGAACATTGTCCTTCAAACTGCTTACATGTCATGGTCTACAACATGGACTTGGAAAAAGTATAATTTCTCTAGGCCCAGTGCAAATTTGTTACATGGCCCTTCTTCCTTCCCTCTCTCTGGAAAAAAACTGTGATGTGTTGAAAAACTATAGAATTGCCTTTTGTTATCTTTTTTTAGGCCCCTTTTTTTATACTTCTTACGTTTCTGGATGTCTGATTTATACTTATAGCCAGGCATGACTTTAAGTCTCCATATCTCCCAATATTTTAACTGATAAAAGTAGGGACATGCCTCTGAATGTGTAGGGGGTGTGGGTAATAGGGGTGTGCACAGAACTGGTGGGTCTGGTTCAGTTCAAGTCCAATCTGGACCCAAACCAGAACGGGCCAGTTAGATCCACCCCCTTGAAACCTTCCCCCCATCCGGTCCGGGGGTGGGTGTTCACAAGCTTTTTTCTTCTTCAAAATTTTTATTTATTTTTTAACTTACCCCCTCCAGGGGAGTTGTCCAAGGCGGGGAGAGAGTGTCCACAGAGGTTCCCCCTCCCCCGCTGGCCTCCCTTAGTACAGGAATTGGCCATTTGGCTGGTTTTCTTTACCCGGTTTTCAGCCTTTCCCCCAGCACGGTGGCCATTTTGGAGGCCGCTGTGCCTGCGCAATGGGCCTCTGCATGGCCTGAGTCATGACAGGCCTGGGCTGGATCTTCCCTGGGCTGGATCTTTCTGAGCTTTGCAGACCTCTTTGGAAACATCAAACTTTTTCCAAAGAATTGTCTGAAACGTTACTGGCTCAACTTGTTCTAAATCAAGAAGAGCAAGTTTTGCCCATCACTATCTTGCATTAACCTTGATTACAAATTCAATCACAAGTATTGTGGCCTGGAGTACAATATACATCTAGTAGTGTAGCTGCAGGAGTCTTGGAGAAATGAATTAAGCAATAGTACAAAGTTGTAGTTTTAAGTGAATGGCATTTTAATCAGTGATTTCTGAATCAGGTAATAATATTTCAGTATGAGTGTAAAACACATGCATTCTATTCAATACCAAAAAAAAAAGCCCCTCCCTTATTTTTATTTCTCTGCTTCCTGATTACATATGGAAGAAACTGAATAAATCAGATTAATTTAAGCTGAATCATTTTGACAATTCATTGTGCATTTGGATTTAAAGCCTCAGATTAGCAAACCAAAGAAAACTTTTTAACTATCGTTTCAGCTTGTCACATATGCAAATGTCCATTTTTAAAAAAACAGACATGTGTATAGTTCATCTACAGAAAAGCAGATTATATATTGTGTATAATTATAGATAAATATTCTATTGCAAAAGACAAATAAAACAAAATGGTGATACAGATGGTTCAGACTCTCCTCCCCCCTCTCCAATCTTTAATACCTCAGTGAGGATGAAGGATTGTCCTCAGAAAAAGAAGACAGACTGGCACAGAAAAGAAGAGGCAATTTGGCTGGGCCTAAGCAAATGGAGATTAAAGCATGCAAGCTACTGCTGACAAGTACCAGGATAAATAACTCATTACTGATCAGAGAAGAAACTATGCAAGCTGTACTTAAAGGCACAACATGTAAAAGCTTATATAAGAAAACCACATACCCACACTCATCAGCTTTCAGTATTTATTACTACACACTTTATTATGTGTGCTGCAGACACATACAAACAAACAACAACTTCATAGAAACGTATAGCTGAGTTCTACAACATTTTGTATAGTCCACTACAAGGAAAAATAATCTTTATATGTCAAAGCCTTAAGATGTATGTAGCAAATCTCATGGTACATGGCACATCTCGCAAGAGTGGAGAGAGAGAGTTGTCTAGAGGAGAGAGAAGTCATGGAGTAGAGCTGAGCAGCAGTCGGAAGGGCAGCTGCTGCAGAGGAGGGAGGGCCAAGGAGCAGTGGCAAAGAAAGTAAAAGAGACATTGAGCAGGCATCCGTTGCCCCACTGAGTCTCCTATGAGGACAGCCAAGCCGGGGAGCAAGAGCACACCGAGGGCCATCCGTGCAGGCCAGAAGGGAAGATACAGCTTGACTATTCTCCTCACTAAGAGATTCGGTAGGCTGAAAGAGGCCGGCCCAAGGTGCGCTTTACCGAGAGACGGGCTGAGGGCCTGAGCAAGAGACTGGCTGAGGGGTAAGTGAGCAATAAAGTCCTAGAACACAGATCTTCTGTGTGTGGGATAAACTAGTATTTTCTTAATACTCTGGAAAGCTTCAAATGCTATTACATAGAAATATTTCCTTTTATTATTGGAGGAAATGTGGAATTTGACCTGACTAGCAAGGATCTTTTTTCAAACCAAGGTGAAAGCACCAAATAAATGTAGTACATTGCATCACTTGGTTTATAATTAATAAGAAAACAAAACAAAAACTTTTAGGAATCAAATTTTAATTTCCTTTGCCTAATATTGCAGATCAACCCAGAATGTTCACTTGAGGCACAAATGACCAGGCTCAAACTATCATACTTTGGACGTATTATGCAAAGACCCAGCTCCCTTGAGAAGTCCATAATGCTGGGGAAAGTTGAAGAAAAGAGAAGCAAGGTGGATGGACTTGATTATAACAGCAATGAATGCACCACTGAGAGACCTTAAAGGCCAAGTTAAAGACAGATCATCTTGGAGAGAATCAATCTATGTGGTCGCTAAGAGTCAACACCGACTTGGTCGCTAAGAGTTAACACCAACACCAGCTAGGGATGTGCAAAACATTTCAGGCACAGAACAATCTGTGCCTGAAACGACCAATTTCGGGTAATTCAGAGCCAAACCGAATCACCCATGATGAGACCCGATAATTTTCAGACCCGAAACGAATCACCCCTGTTTCGGGTCTGAATTTTTCGGGTGTTTCGGGTCTCCTTTTTGTGCCCCAGAGAAGTGCCACCCTTGTCTTCTTCTTCCCCCTCCGTTTTCAGTTTGATGTCTCTTTGAATTTTCTGCCTTTTTGCCTCCATTGATTTGAATGCAGAAATTGCTTTCCTTTTACTTTAATTGAAAAGGTCCTGGGGCCAAAAGAGTGGAGTGGGGTGGTAGTGACTAATGGATGGAGATTACCACCCCAATTGCAGAGGGATTGGGCAAAGGGCTGATTTTTGGTGAATTTCTGTAGTGTCTTTGGGGCAGATACGGGGCATAATGTGGGATCAATCAATATGACCACATGTGAGCACTGTAAGATATTCCCCTCAGGGGATGGAGCCTCTTTGGGAAGAGCAAAAGGTTCCAATTTCCCTCTCCGGCATCTCCAAGATAGGGCTGAGAGAGATTCCTGCCTGCAACCTTGAAGAAGTCGCTGCCAGTCTGTGAAGACAATACTGAGCTAGATAGACCAATGGTCTGACTCAGAGTATACAACAGCTTTCTATTGCAAAAATGAATCATTACATATATTTCAAAGTAAATCTGACAACACAAAATAATTGTTGTAGTAGTTTATATTGACCACAATCATCAAATGTCTGCCATCTGTAAAAGCAAGATGTTAAGATTAGCTTCTGTCAGTTAAGAGATGGATTTCACTTTGCAGCAAGGACCATTGGGAATGGCTGTTCCTGCTCCCATTAATTTTAGATGTTGTGCTAGGTAAAGATTCAACAGAAGCCAAATTGAGTCATATTATCTAGTGTTAAAAGAAACGTAACTGTTCCCCCGCCATTAAAAAAATTAATTTCCCTCTTCCAGTGATAGATCATCTTCCTACTGTTTTAAGATCCCCTTCCTGGATGGATAAGTATGGTATTTTCCAAAACACACAAAAACCACAGGAAAATCTCCAAAATCCGAAGTAGGTTAATATAGTTCAGATCAGTTTAGTTTATTACGATCTTTGATCAAATATACAGATTTCAACCCAGAGAATATAGTATCTTTAGTAACAATCACATATTTTACAGGGCTGTTAAAAGGATAACAAAATAATCCAGTGTTTTACATGGTTTATCTTGCTCACAAATACTGTGAACATTTGAAAGCTTTGAACAAGTGTCAAATTATTATTTTAGAATTATTCAGTCCATAGTTTCTAATCCAAAAGGTTTGCACAAGAACACTACCAGGTATGTGCAAGTATAACCTATCTTGTCAATGTTGGAATTTTCACAGCTAAGGGTCAAACACATTTGGCCCTGCACATTTGGTTTTTTTTATAAATGTAAGGCGTGGAAGTGAAGACCACTTTGGATGGTACTGCAGTGTGAGAAGCAGGGGCTTTACCTTTTGACCCACCATGGTCTAAATATGGATTGGAACTGGATTGCTATTTGCCTTGGGAGATAAGTTGCCACCGATACTTTTGGGAGCGTCCTTCCAGGGTCAAACACCAGTTGTAACACACCTCAGTCCAAAATGGGAGGAGAAAAAGGTAAATGTCTTTCCCACAGAGCATTATCCACATCACAATCACGCTTGAACACACTGCTCTCAGCTCTTTTAGAAGGTCACTATCTCAGTACAGGTGGACCTTGTTCTGTGGATTCCATACCTGCAGATTCGCATATCAGCAGTCAGGAAAAAGACTCCTTACCTTGGCATACGTGGGGGGACAGGACACCATGCTGACTTTGCATATCTGCAGGTTGGAGGTGGTCAGAAATGACCATAGAGGTCATTTCTAGCTGCCTTTTTTTTTTAAATGGAGCCACAAAATGGCTTCCGTCTTTGTGAAAAAACAGAGGAGGGAAAAATACCGATTTTTGGCTGATTTGGGGGTCACAGCACAACTCAGGGGGAGCAGAGAGCAAGGTAAGAAGTCCCCCACCCTGGGAAATTCAGTTGGTTTTCAGCCGTTTTGGGCCAATTTTTGGCCAACCAGAAACCTAACCCCCATGATCCCATAGACTCCCTTAACTCAATATTCATGATTTCCATATCTGTGGCTACAGCCCAGAATGAAACCACCATGAATACTGAGGTCCACCTGTATTCCTTTTTCTCAACAGTTATGCCTGTGTCAGTCAGGAGTGGTTGAGACAACTGATCATAAGTTGCTTCACTGTATGTTTTATAGAGATATTCGGCTAGCACTTTTGCTACCTATTTTGTCTAGATTTCCAAGTAAGCCATCGGCCTTTTATGCATCTCTCCTTTTGTCCAACAGTGATATTAATGTTTCTACCAAGGTGGCAAAATGTCGCTACTTTGCAAGCTGTGTAAGGAAGCAATTGATAAAATTATAAGTGTTGATAGTACTGTATATTGTTATATCTAAACTGTGTTTTCAAAGAGAGTACTAGCAAAATCATGATTGCTGGAGTTTATCTACAGTGTTATATTTTTATCTGGTCTATAAATCCACTCCACCAAGATGACAATTCACCATAAAATATTCAGTATGATTCAATCTACATAAAAGGGAAATGAAAAAGTTAAGTGCCAAATATAACAATCCTATAACAAGTGATCCTTGCCTGTAACATAGTTCCTCAAAAACCAGTCTTCTGAAGTGTAACTTCAAGTTCCATCATGGTGAAAATAATGGCTGTGTCAATCTACCTTTACTGGTACTGACTAGTCAAGCAGAATGGAGACTGCATTTTATTTCAAAGCAACTATATATTTTATGCAAATTTCCTGACAAATCTTTCTTGTGCAAAGTTCATTCATGCACTTAATCTACAGTGTGATGTAGAGTAGTTGCCCTAAACATTTTTAATTACCGTCGTAGACAGATTTGCTCTTATTACAATACAATTTATCTCAATTTATCTGTATCCTGCTTCATCCCCTTGCCATCCACTCCTCAGCAAAGATCAAAGCAACCTCCAGTACTTATTTACCAATTATTTAACATGCTCCTCTCATACACGTTTCCAGCCCATGTTTGAGTCCCCTGTCCTTTTTTATTTTCAGTTCTTTTCCTTGTTTCAGAATTTGTCTAAACAACTGCAATGCTCCTTCTTTACTTCCACTATGCTTACAATCCACAAAGGAAGGTCATGAAGTAGAAGTTTAGAGTCTGATTACCACTGTACTCTCATCTATGCCGTGCTGTCTTGAGCAAATTTCAGTGGGGGGGGTTTGTTCCAGAAAAAAAGCAAGTGCCATTGTAATGACTGGATATGCAGAAGCAAGGCTATAATTAATCCTTATATGGATCTGCCAACATTTGTTTCTTCTTTTTTTTAAAAAAAGGTGTGAATCTCAAAGGTATGCAACATGTTTAAAAATGCTTCCAGAGCAGAACCACCAAAGAATTGTATATTTTAAGATCAATCATTCAATATACTCTAACATAGGACCGCAAAACACCCCTTGTAATGGGGAGGTTGTACTGGCTACTTGCAATGAAGTTGGAACAGTGATAATACCATCCGGTGCGGATAGGCACAGTTTTCACACTGTGAGAGCCAGCATGGTGTCATGGTTAGAGTGTTGGAAGAGGACCAGAGAGAATTGAGTTCAAACCCCCCTTGAGCCAAGAAACTCACTGGATGACTCTGGACCAGTCTCTTCTCTCTCTCTTAGACTAACCTACCTCACAGGGTTGTTGTGAGGATAAACATAACCATGTAACCATAGACTTCTTGGAGGACAAGCGGGCTATAAATGCGAATAAAAAAATTAAATAAATAAACATTCTAAATATAATATTGTGCATATATACACACATATATACACACAAATATATACACGGACCAAGATTATATGGGATATTAGACTACATATATATGCATAGCAAGAAAAAATGTCTACCATTATAAGCCTCAAAGGTTTATTACTTATAAACATGACATCTGTTGAGCTAATAACTTGAAACTTGGTGTGCATGATCTACCTGATGAGATCTACAAATGTGCCAGATTTAAAGGAGATCTGATAAGAATTGCCACAGTTACAGCACAGAAGAACAAAATTGGAAGACAGGAGAGGGCTACAGTTACTACCAAGCCCACTCCAGGAATCACTACCTAAAGCAATCACCTCAAGGTGCCTTATTATGCAGTTGGCCCAATCTCTGATCTGAGCCCTGGAGCAAGTGGATCTCTGTTTTCTATTCTATTGGGAATACACACCTAGGGACAACATTTCAGTGAATGGTCTAACCATCACTGACAATATTCCCTGAGGGGGCAGCTCCCCACAAGGTTCTCTGAAATATACACCCTCCACACATACTTAAGTCATCATGGTAGTCATTTTGCTAGTGACAGAACAAATATAATTAAAATAGGCAATTTAACCCCTCTCTTCAGTGTCATGACACACTGGTGCACTGGCTCAAACTGATTGAGAATAGCCAGCAAAGTAATCTTATGTGAACTTTGACTCTGCTCTACATACTCTCTATGACTGACACTCTATGATACTGCAATGTGATGTACATGAAGACACATTGGAACCTTCACTTGGACATAATGCACAGACTTTCCAACTGAAGGTGCCTTACTGAGGTGGGCAAATGATATGACTTGTAGCAACTGCAATGGCTACTATTCCATTTGTTGGATAAATTCAAGCTACCAATGTTTCACTTTTAAAATTGTATCCCCACTATTAAGAACTCCAAAAGATGCCCAGCTACAATTCTAGATTTCGTGAAGACAAGAGTTGTGGTTGAACACAGAAGGACCTTTTCTGACATTGTCCTGAGGCTGAAGGAGTCCATAAGGTGGTTATGTTTTTGGAAGCCATTTCCAAAATTGTGTGGTGCCTTTTAATAATAATGAAGTTAGAAGTTGGATTAAGAGTGAAATGAAAAATGAATGGCAAGAAGAAAGGGACAATGATCCTACCAGTCAAAGGGTGTATTCCCTTTGCCAAAAGCTAGAAGATTTCTGACTTTTTTATATCTCTGGCAGGACACATCAAGTTGTACTCCTTAGGACATTAACTGGTCACTACTCTCCTTAGGGAAAAGCTTTCCCTTACTGGGAAATCAGAAGATAATTTGTGTCCTACTTGTGGAGTTCTGGAATCAATAGATCATGTTGTCTCGGACTGTGTCCAATATTGTAATGAACAGGAGTTTTTCTTTTTATCTGTCCATTTCATTGGCCCTTCTATTTTATCACTGCAGGAACTGATTAAGCCTTCTGACCTATGTACTACAGCTAAAATGTGTTTGTGGGGATTTATCCGAGACTCACGTATTTTTTAAACATTGCAGATATGTTTGAAAATTATCCAGTAGTAAGCGTTTATGAGGTGTTTGTGGTCCTGATACTCCATTATTTCCTTATCAGGAGGAAGAGAAGGACGACGACGACGACGACAAGGACAACACTGGCAGTGGCCATGAGGAGGACATTTGAGGCAAATCTGTTTCAGCAGGCTTTTGAAGCTGGAAGTTGAAACCATCAGGATATTTCTGCATGATATAGCTTTTCATTCCCTCCACCCCCCATCAGATAATTTTATTGGATACTTATTTCTATATCTTCTATATTGAATTTTATTGGATACTTTTCTATATCTCCTATATCTTTTATTGTCTTACAATATGTTTTATCTCATTATTTTATTGTTGTAAACTAAATTCAAGTTTTTGATGGAGCAAGGCATACATTTTATGATATAATAAATAAATTTATGATATAATAAATAAAATTATATTCACAGTGACATTCACAATGAATATCATTTTAACATATGATAATCTGTTTATATACAGATTATCCTGGCGCAATAATTAAGATGGTTAGTGTTTTCAACATTCCACCATTATAAGGCCTGAACACTTCATTGCTCATAAAACCAAAACCATTTGTCCAATCTTCCTGGCGATAAGCACACATTCACTAGATGACATGAGACACCTTCCATGCAAATGTGGTGAAGATCCATTGGAAAATGGCTTAGATAGTGCAATTTAAAGTTTTTCTCATTTGAACAGGCATTTAAAGCATTGGCAACATTTTATCGGACTGACAAAATGGAATTTAAATGATTTTGTAGTCTATTTGCATAGTTCCAGCCTTTAGACTACATGCCAGAAATGCACTTTTGTATATTCCTCTGGGACCCAATGGATGGTTATTTCACAATTGATCCTTAAAGTTGTCTTTTAAGAGGCAGAAAAATGGATCTTGCCTGCTGAAAAAGTCTATTCAGTCAGACTCTTGAAGCTGCTGTGCCCACAGTGTTGCCCAAAACCAATATGGTGGTTTTGTGGCACAGAATTTTGTCAAGGATACAGCTGGCTTTCCCGCTGGTCACTGGCCACTACTGCTGCTACTGCCCAGAACGGAGCTCCTCTCCTGGTCCAGCACATACCCCTCACCCAGTGCAGCATGGCCTCACCCTGGCCCTGGCAAGCCAGAGTTCCCTGCTGTCTGCCCTGGCCTCTGTTCATGTGCAGACTCAGATGGCTGCAGCCAGCTTTCGTGCCACTGCCCTCAATCTCAGACAGCGAGGAGGAAGCGGAAGCTGTCAACTTTTCAGCCGATGCCAGGATGTCTGAGGGGCAGAGCTCGGCTATCAGTTTCCAAGAAATGGCTGAGGCAGATGATTCAGAGAAGGCACAACAACCTGAGACAGCAGAAACCGTGATGGACCAATCAGAAGAGGAGCTTTGCAAGCAACCTCCACTGACTCCACAACAGAGGTACTGTATATTACAAGGCGAAGAACTCAGCTTGAAACTATCAGGAGCAGTAAACGCCTCTTGCAGAGGGCTGATAAGCCTTGAATTCCTGCCAGCTGGGAGCTTGTACTATAAATTACGTCACCAGCTTTCTATTCACTGCTGGAAAGCAACATTTGTCAACTTTGGTGTCGACAGCTTGCAGCCAAGCCCAATAAAGAACTGTGTCTGAGCCGTATCTTGTTTCTGCAGCTCCGTTTGATACTGTGAACTTCCCTGCCAGGTGGCCAGATACTGACACCTGCATTGTACCCCTCGGAGCTGGCTAATTACAGACTTGTTTCTAATCTTCCATGATTGGGCAAAGTGACTGAGCAGGTGGTGACTTCTCAGCTGCAGTCAGTTTTGAGTGATACGGATTATCTAGACACATTTCAAACTGGCTTTCGGGCAGACTATAGGCTTGAGACTGCCTTGGTTGCCCTGATGGATGATCTCTAGTTGATTATCGACAGAGGGAGTGTGACTCTGCTGATCCTTTTGCATCTCTTGGGGCTTTCATTACCATTGACCATGTTATCTTTCTTGGTCGCTTGAGTGGGGTGGGATTGGGTTGCACTGTTTTGCAGTGGTTCTGTTCCTACCTCTCTAGAAGATTCCAGATGGTGTCACTTGGAGACTGTTGCTCTGCAGTCAGAACTAAAGGATGGAGGTTCACAAGGCTCCATATGGCCTCCAATGCTCTTTAACATCTACATTAAACTGCTGGGAAAGATTATCAGGGGATTTGGTGCAGGGTGTTATCAGTACGCTAAATACAAATAAAATGGAAGTACTCACCAGGTGGGGGGGGGGGGGTCAGGACCCAAGAGATGGTCAAGACCTGCTTGTTCTGGATGGGGCTACACTCCCCGTGAAAGATCAGGTACGTAGCTTGGGAGTGATCCTGGATCTCAAACTCTCTCTGGTTTCTCAGGTTGAGGTAGTGGCTAGGAGCACTTTTTATCAGCTTTGGCTAATACGTAAGTTACGACCATTTCTGGAGGTAAATGACCTTAAAACAGTGGTGCATATGCTGGCTTGACTACTGTAATGCAGTCTACATGGGACTGCCTTTGTATGTGGTCTGGAAACAGCTATTGGTACAGAACATGGCAGCCAGACTGGACTCAGGGACAATTTGAAGGGACAATATAGGTTTTAAAAGAATTGCACTGGCTGCCAATAAGTTTCCATGCAAAATTTGTTACCTGCAAAGCCCTTAATGGCTTGGGTCCAGGGTATTTAAAAGAGTCCCCTCCTTGTCATGAACCTTCTCACCTACTAAGATCATCTGGAGAGGTAGGTTATGGTTGCTGCTTGTTCGTTTGGTGGCAGCCCAGGACCAGGCCTTCTCTGTGGCTGCCCCAGGGTTTTGGAATATGCTCCCTGTTGAAATAAGAGCATCGCCTTCTCTGTTTGTTTTCAGGAAAACAAGATGTACCCTCATACATATCTGTTTTCTCAGGCTTTTAACTGAAATCCTTTTAATTTAAGGTGTTGTCCGGCGGAAGCCCCCACCAGCCTTACCGGCTCTGACGTTCCCTCAGTGGCTGAGGCCAGAGAGCTGGGCAGAGCAGCCTGATGAGCGGCCCATCAGGACGCTGTGGGACGAAGGACCCGGGCTAGAGGGGATGGGGGATGGGCATTGGCAAGTGAGGGAGGAGGAAGCAGCAGACAGAGGCACAGCTGGTGGGGATAAAGGTGAGAGCAGCCTGATATAGCAGGGCAGAGATCCAATTAGTGGGACGTGGGAGATCAGTTGTTGGGAGGGATTTAAGGCAGGCTTGGCCAGTGATGAGGGGCAGTTGGAAGGAGAGTGCTGGAGGCCTCCAGAGAGAGACTTACACAGTGACCCCGAGGAACCTGGAGGACGACGACTTGGGTGATCAAACCCCCTCCCCTCAAAATCTCTGAGGCCTTGCCTGGGGGAGGTGAGAAGGAGAAGTAAACAAGAGAACGGCTGTGGGGAGACCAGTGTAATAACATGTGTTTTTATTTATGATCTTGTATTCGTTTTGTGAATTTTAGTTGTTTTATACTGTTTTAATATTTGTTGTGTTTAATTTGTGCAGCACCTAGAGATGTTTGTATCAGGTGGTATAGAAATATGATAAATAAATAAATAAATAAATAAATAAACACACACACACACACACACACACACACACACACACACCAGACTGTTCATATGGCATGCAAGTTAAGATGGGCACCTTAACTTGCAGTTTCCATTCTTTTTAGAGCATGAGTGAAAATGTAAAGCATCTTAACTCTTGTCTTAAACCAAAGGTTTTTGGATTACTGAATTGTAGCTATTTAGCTTAAGAGATCCGTGATCCCATAGAAGATCATTCTTATCTTGGGTGAGAGCCAGTCTTATGGTAGGGAGTATGAATTGTTCCCTTTACTAAGCAGGGTTTGCTTTGGTTTCCATTTAGATGGGTGACTACATGTGAGCACTGTTTGCTATGAGATACTCCCATTAGGGGATATGGCTGTAGCTCAGTGGAAGTGTATCTGCTTGCATACAGAATGTCCCAGTTTCAATCCCTGGCGTCTCCAGGGAAGCTTGGGAAAGACCTGCAACCCTGGAGCGCCCCGTCAGTCACTGTAGACAATACTGAGTGAGACAGATCAATGGTCTCACTTGGTATACAACAAGGCAGCTTCTTATGTTGCACTCATCACATTTTGGTCAAATATACAATATTTTCCTTTGAATAAAGCGCAGTAGAAACCCACTTTTAATATTTGCAGCTGAAGAACTGTGCATGGTGATTGACTGACACTTATGACAGTTACAAAGTCACCTTGCCTTCTCTTTAGAGCAGTTTTTCCCAAAGTTTTCTAATTAAGATGCCAACATTTAAACCAGATAAGCATGCAGGCCAATTTTTTTTTTTAAAGGTAGACAGCCTGCCTGAAGCATAGTAGTGGTTGTGGTGGGGAATAGAGGGAACGAGTATTTCAAACAAGAATATATGATATTTGAAAAGCTAGGGGGGAAATTCATTCTCAAGCAGAAAAAGCCACACCAGCCTACATTGGTACATGGCGTATATCACAGTACACACTCACATGGATTACGTACATTTTGAAGCTGTTTATACCCAGTGATTAAAATTTATGTTCTAGTCTCATAAAGCCAAAATCTATGGAGCTAGGTTTTTGGGACAGCCCCCCCCCCCAAAACCTTCAGCTTTAAGGTTATTTATTCACAATTTATATGTGGAGCAATGGGCATTGGAAATGCTAGCCTCAAGACAGGAGGCAATTCATCATTCCTTCTAATCTTACCAAACTTGACAGCAATAAATCTTCATAAGACTAAATGTATTTGCTGACCTTATTATGCTTAATTGCACATTACTCTACAGTAAAAGTATTATTAAATCTGGTCAAATCACATAAAGCTAGGTTTTATCTGTTCCAAGGCAAACAGTGGTGAAATCAGCCAGCGTCACATCAAAGTTTCATCCTGCGTAACATTATGCATTACTGCCAAAGGATATGAAATTAACCTGTGTCACCTCCATTGATCTCTGCTGATAAAACATTTTTTGACATGTAAACCTCATATAGTGTTTTCAGGATGGATGCTTTGGGTCATAGGCATTCCTTCCCGAGGACATTCTCCTACTACATTGATAAACCTTGCTTCCTCAAGTCAATTTAATGTTGCTTGCCAGTTCACTGCATTTCTCCTCCAGCTAATGCCTCATGGAAAGGCAAAGTGCACTGCTGTTTTGTATTGCATTTTGGACAAATCTCCCCCTTTCCCCAATCAGTGAAGCCATCCAGTGCTTCTGCTGTCTGATTCTATTGCATCTGTTTCAATTACAGTTGTATGAGAACGTGGACAGGCTCCTTGGAAATCTGTTTCTCCAGTCCCCACCCCACTCCAAGGCTACTCGATACACTATATTGCCTGCATTAGCAGCATTAAGAAATATCTCTCTGTTGCAAGGGGTAATGCCTACAAGCTGCAATTTAAGCTCTGATTTGCATAATTTTAAAACCACCCTCCTGGACACAGAGGAGAGATAGAAAAATGATAAAGAATGCTATGGTGGAGCAGCTGTAGCCAACCTGAATTACATGGATGTTCTAAACCCATACTGCTTGGGTTCAGGCCAGAATTTAGAATGGAAACTGTGCTAGTTGCCCTGGTTGATTTATCTGCGACTAGTGATCAACAGCAGTAATTTGGCCCTTTTGTGATCAACAGGAGTAATTTGGTTCTTTTAGCCTACTTGGCAGTGTTTGACAAGGTTAACTACCAACTACTTGGTAGTTGGTATTTAATCCCACCTGGCTATGAGCCCCTGGTGGCGCAGTGGTAAAACTGCCGCCCTGTAACCAAAAGGTTACAAGTTCGATCCTGACCAGGGGCTCAAGGTTGACTCAGCCTTCCGAGGTCGGTAAAATGAGTACCCAGAATGTTGGGGGCAATATGCTAAAATCATTGTAAACCGCTTAGGGAGCTCCGGCTATAGAGCGGTATATAAATGTAAGTGCTATTGCTATTGCTACTCCTGAGCCATCTGAAACAGTCAAGATGAGAGGGGCACTGAATTGCAGTGCTTTTAATCCCACCTGGCTGGCTGGGTGGTTCTCGTTTTATGTACACATAGATAGCTCTATCACACACATAGTCTCTCCCTCCCTCCCTCCCTCTCACACACACACTTTTTATTTTGATTACAGCTGGATTTATGCTCATCCAATGGTGTAAGCTGATGTAGTCTGTACCAGATTCCAGGTCTTGTCCCTGATTAAGACTCCCATTTTGGATTTTGGAGAGGTACTAATCTTCCTGAAAATGTTTGTAACTCTGTCAGGACAGAAATTGTCCTTTTAAGTTTGCCATTGCAAACTGCAGGTTATAGCACCAACCTGTAAACAGAATTGCCTTTTTTTTTGCTGATCTTTTCATGTCTGTGCAACAAACCAAAAAGAGCAACATAGGAGGAAAGTTCAGAAGGACCAGGACAAAGGTAAAACAGAAAATAAATGCAGTGAGGTCTAACATGAGCTCAGCCTTAGTGTTATTTTAATGACTGCAGGGCATTTTAATGACTGCAGGGCATTTTAATGTAAATTATTATGTGAATACTTCCAATACATACAGACCAAGCTGATATAATTTTAAAGACAGAAAGGCAATCACACCAGTTTAATGGTATGACTCCATCCACAAGAATGCATACAGTTTTATAGGATGAGCTTCCATGCCTCAAGTCTCTGACAGCATTTCAGGCTCATTTATCTCACTGTTTGATTTGTGCTCCCTCTGTTGGCTTAGTTAGAATACCGCAGCTAACAGGGCAACTATCAATTCTTATTCTGCCATTAAGAATTCAACTGCGGTAAAGAAGTAAAGATTGTATAAACTGGAGGACACTTTTCAGAGGGTAAGAGGGTGTTATGTAATGACAATCAAAGCAGAGACCCTAAATGCAGTACTTGACAACTACTGTATTCAAATACTTCTCCCTTGTAAATGAACTGGCAACTTGTTTCAATGGAATATTAAGGCCATCTAGAGTCCACATACACACATGCAGAGTTTTCTGGATCCTCTTCCAACATCCATTGCTGAAAATCCAGTAACACAACAGTAATATTCACAACTTCCATTAATAACTATCAATTTACTGTCCTATACAATGATTATAAATAATGATATACCGGTATATGTGAGCTCTGTCCTGAAATAATTCTTGCTATGTTCTTTTCTATTATAAATTAAGAATAATTATTGTGTTTTGAACAGGCCCTCTTGTAAGCAGCAAGAACCCAGATTCATTATCTGCGATTACTTTAACATCAAAAAGCTGGAGGGTAGAAGTTGTTCAGCTTCTTACTTTTCAATTAGGATGATGTGCTTCACTAGAGTTCTATTTTCAGAAAGCTATGTTTTCCGGTACTATAGTCTTCTCAAGTCCTTTTGGTAAAGACTGTCAAATATTTTGACAGCTATGTTCTTTAGAGTGCTGCTGGATTTGGAATCAGAAGCATTTTGTTTGGCCTTGTCCTACCGTAAATGTAAAAATTCTTATCTGTTCCAATCTATTAGAAAAAGTATTTTTTTTTTCAGCTACTGGACTCCTAATAGCTGGTGAAGGGAGAGAGAAGAGGCAATCATGCATTGCTCTAGGCAAAGAGTAAGACAACATATTAAATACCAGATAAGAAGCTGTGCGAGGAGAGAATTTCTGGGATAAAACAGATCTTCTTTGTTAAAATGCATCCACTCAAAAAATTCTCTTACAAGTAAATATATTCAGGATCTCACCACAGTGGTGAACCCTCCTATGAGACAATATCTGCAGGAAGAGCCAAGGTTGTCTACCCCTGTGTTGGGGCAACTTGTGAAACCATGTGGAAAAGTATGGTATTTATGACAGGTTCTAATTTGAGCTAATGGGAGTTAGGGAGGCATCCCTCCCACCATCCCCTTGGCTTGCACATCACCCTAGGTTTTGAGTGGCTGCTTTTCAGAAGGACCAGAGTGGAATTTTCCACAGCTGCTCAGATTAGCCACAAGCAGCTCCATTTTCAACCTCCTTGGGGTGTCTTTTTGTTCCCTTGGACCATTATAAATTGTTTTAATTGATCTAGTTTTTGCATCACGATCTTGCAGCTGGGCCAGAGCAGTGTGGCCTAGACAGCAGGTCGAGGAAGGATTTTGAGGACAGTGCAGGGCTGGGTGGATTATGAGTAGGACAGTGGACTAAGTGGGGTGAACAAGGTCACACATGGCAGCTCTGGGCAGTTGCTGTGGGTTATCAAACTTCAACCCCTGGGCTCTGTATGTTGTGTGGATTATGTGCTATCTAGTCATTATGTACTTCAGGCTGCAATTAAGTGGCAGGGGACATGTGCAGCGGGTCAGTCCAACCAGGCCTCCTGTCATGGGTTAAAAACAGGGTTACACATGCCGCCTTGGTCCTATGAGAAACCTTGTTCAGCTCATTTTAACAAAGCTGTGGCTGATTTTAAATCCACATTTTTGTGTCTAGCTCTGTCCCTCTCTGCAAATAACATTTTGTTATGGGATATAAAACTTACTGCACAGCAAGAATGGATATATTAAAGACTTCCAAGAATGAAAGTATTCTAAAATTTTCAGACAAATGATAGTCTACTTATTCTATAGATGTCCTAGGGCTTTTTTCTTCAAATGTTCTTTGAAATATCTGAATTCTTAACACATTATACACACACACACACACACACACACACACACACACATATATATAAAATCAGGCTGTCGTCATTAATGCAGTATACATAGCAAATTATTAAGATCAGGTGTCTGACAGAAGTCTTCTCAGTATGAAAAGTAGATCATATTATCTGTCAAACTAATGCACATTTTAAATATTCCCCAAAGGGAAGGAAGCCAATGCTCATATTCAGTAGCATTCCAACAGAGGAAGACAAACTTGAAGTGGCATGGAGAGGGTTTTGTTTTGTTTGCTTGTTTGCAGTCTTGTACTGCTCCTGCCTAACTTCGCTGATTAATGATGCCTTCTTCTGGGTAGCAAAACACGATTTGTTGACTACAGTACAGATAATAGTAAAACTTCAGCGATTCCTTAGACATCAGGAATTAGGGCCTGGGACACAAGGTCAAACTATATGTAGTTCTGAGTTCCACATATAGTTTATTCCTATATCATTTGAAAAATGCAGCAGTGGATTTGAAAGCCGCAAACAAAAACAGGAAACTGGTGTGAGGAAAGGTTTCTTATTTGTGAACTTTTCACCTTCAGATTATATTTCTGCTGAAAATATGCCTTCCAACTGCAAGAGAAAAAGATATACAATTTCCTTTCAGAAATGAAAAAAAGGATGGCTGGGAGATGCAATTTTTTAAAATAAAAAATGCAGCAGCACAATGGGGAAGGTTAAGAATCCCTTCCCATCCCTAAGCCAGTTTTCTGCTTTAGCTTGCTGCCTCTGCAGCTGCATTTTAAAAAAACAAAACAAAACAAAATCATCAGAGACAAACTACATGTGGCTGAACATCATGTGTCTGACCTCAAGAAATCATGCAAAAGAGACACCTGAAAGAATCCTTTAGCAGGGAATAAATCTACATTTTGCTAACAGAACTGATTCCAAGGAAGCCTCTACAAGCAGGAAGAATCCCCCACCCACCAACCCAGATCTTCTTCCAAACAGAACTGTAAGACCACTTCTCAATAACATCAAAGTTGTACTCAAAATTCATTCCTGATCAAGACCAAAAAAATAGAGTTCTTATATCATATTGCACTCTAGAATGCTAAGCAAATTCCAGCCTTCACTAATATGACAAATCCCACAGACTAACAAGCTATCCTGATTACACAGTAGCGGAAATGGGGATTTGGCAGAATGAAGCTGCTTGAGTGATGGGGGGACCTAATGGACAAATAAAGTAGGGCACTATGAAAGTGTAGGAGAAAAAGAAAGATGAGAATGAGATAAAAGCAGGATGCACTTCGGCTATACAGCTATAAGAACACAGAGGACTAGATACAAAGTTTTTCACACAACTATTTTTGCACACAGTAAAATGTGCAATTGTTACTAAATCAGTCTGTGGGTTTCAGAAATTTTATTTCAAAAGGCAGCATCTTGTTGAGGGTCTATCACATTTTTCAAGCACTCAAACACCAAGATTTTGTCTCAGAAAGTGTAATTTCCCCTGTTGATGCAACCATTTTTGGGTTTGCCATGTGGAATGGAATTGCTCAGGAGTCACAGGCACCTATTGGATATTATTTGAGGCATGAAGGAGAACATAAGAACAGCCCTGCTGGATCAGGCCCAAGGCCATGTTTTCCACAGTGGTGCACCAGATGCCTCTGGGAAGCCCACAGGCAAGAGCTAAGGGCATACCCTCTCTCTTGATGTTGCTCCCCTGAAACTGGTATTTAGAGGCATCCTCTCTGGGGATGGAGATGGCCTATCACCACCAGACTAGCAGCCATCAATAGACCTGCCCTCCATTAGTTTGTCTAAGCCCTTCTTAAAGCTATCCAGGCTGGTGGCTGTCACCACATCTTGGGATAGAGACTTCCATAGTTTAATAATGTACTATGTAAAAAAGTACTTCCTTTAGTCAGTCCTAAATTTTCTGGCCTTCAGTTTCATGGGATGACCTCTAGTCACTCCGAGATGTGGCTGTAAACAAAGAAATTGGACCGGGGATCCAGATGCATGCCCCATCCCTATACTGGGGACCCCAGCTAAGTAGACTTGAGAGTTAACTATAGCAAATTAATTGGCATCCAGGACCACTCTAAACTTAGAGTGAACCACCTCTCTCTCCTCCCTCTTTTCACAGGATAACAACACGCTAACAAGACGATTATGCCAAGCAGAAAGAAAGGCAGATAAGGTAGCAAAGTCATGTTCTCCCCATCACAAAGGACGGGAGTCAGTGAAGTGGGCATACAGGTGGATTTTATTGAAATTATTGATAGGATTACTGGAGAGCACATACCAGCACAGATATTCTTTCACACACCTGCATAATCTGATTTTCATCACAATCAGCCTTACTTGCAAAAGGCAAACCCTCCATTGTTACACACAGAAAGAATGATCAGACACAATGCATTTCATGTAGGCCCTCTTGGCCTTTCTAATCAGCAAAATACGGCAGAAGAAATGTGCCCCCAAGGCACATCTCAGGATATAAGTATCCCCAGTTCAATGACCCAGTGTACTCCTTTGGTCTTGCCACCTGGGACTCCAACAAGCGATCTTCGTGCCCCCTTGTATGCGATACTTGGGACTCCATCCTGTGCTCTCTTGTACCCTGAAAAGAGCTCGAAATCACTATCTGGACTAGTCCTTTTCCCGATCCACCCAGCTCACCTCGTACCCATTAGGGATGTGCACAGAACTGTTGGGGGCCGGTTAAAAGGAGGAGGTGGGAGCACTTACCCCTCCCTCTGCTTTCCCCCTGCTGGCGCTTGCTTGAAAACCGGTCTGGCAGGGTGTCAGCATACCTCCCTGCCACCCCGTCCGCTCCTCGGCCTGGAAGTAGGCCAAAGTAGCTCACGCGTGTGCACACATCAGGCATGCACACATGCATATCGTGCGCATGCGTGTGAGTTACTTCCACCTACTTCCAGTCCGAAGAGCAGATGGGGTGGCAGGGAGGTATGCTGCCGCCCCGCTGTACTGGTTTTCAAGTGAGCGCAAGCAGGGGAAAAGCAGAGGAAGGGGTAAGTGCACCCCCCCACTCTTAAAGTTGTCCCACTCCCTTTGAACCCTTTGAACCACCATGTGTTGCAACCTGTTTGGAGGCCTGTAAAAGGTTCGTGCACATCCCTAGTACCCATAGGAAGCAGGACCCATGGAGAAAACCTCATCGTGGGTGTTTTCCCTCCATCCCTCTACTAATCTCTGCCAGTCTCCTGGTTCTCCACCACACTGATGGAGCGAGGTTCTGCAGCCAGAAGCCCCATTGTTCAGATCAGGTGAAAGTGAATGCTTGCCTCACTCTTGGGCCCCCCAATCTATCTTTTTCTTAAATCCAAGCTACCTCCATCTTTACAGTCTCTTTCTCTTGCGTGCCTGGGAAGAGAAAGAGACTTAAAAGATGGGGGTAGCTGGGATTTAAGAAAGAGATAGATTGGGGGGCCCAAGAGAATACATCTCATTATGGTTAAAAGGGCTTAGTCAGCCTGAAAAGCACTATAAGGTAAACTATTTATTGAAGAGTTCTTTAAATTAATGCCAAAGTAAAAATATTTTGAGGCAATATAGCAGGCTTTTGAGCTGTTGCCTTTTCAATTAAAAACTTCAGCTTGTACAGGTGTGATAACTTCTTATAAAGTTTTTTCACCAAATCTTCCACAATCAATATCTATACATTTTACATTTTTAATCTTTTCTTCTGAAAAAAGTGATACTGCACAAAATCTGTCTTTCTTCAGGATATCCAAATAGATAGAATGTTTGATAGTACATTCAAAAGCTACATTAACTGTGCATTTATCACCAGAGATTACTGATTCTCCAGGAAAAGAGTTCATAGGAGAAACTAGAAACAGAAGGATGAGAAAACAGCTCTCATAAATCCATAAAGAAAGTAAGTGGTAGTGGCATTAAAAACAACCATTTTCAGTGTATTTCCCTTAAATACATTTTCCTTGAAATTTCAAGCCATCCGCCTTGCTTGCTCATTACTGAAGCTTTACAAAAGCCAAACATTAAACCCACTGCCCATCTACATTAACATGAACATTGAACACAATGTTGAATATATTTTGCATTCTAGGCATTAGGCTTCCATTTAAAATATTTCTGGTCTTGTGGGGGGCGGGGGTTATGGCCAGTGTTTAGAAACCAAAAATGTCCAGAGAATGCTTCTATTGATTAGGAAACTATAATTCTTAGCAATGCTATTTCTCTTTCCTATTCTTTTCTACACCGATACCCCAATTTCTCTGGAGTTCCCACCAATAATTCTGCCTGATGATCTTAGTACTCTCCATCACAACTGTACTCAGGGCCGGCTTTAGGGGATCTGGCGCCCAGATGCAACACTCTGTTGAGCGCCCTTAGTTATCGTGAAAAATAAAAATTCAAAATACAATTAGTGTGTATTCAAAATTTAATACACAAAGATTTTATGTACTTATGTACATAACATTGTATATAATATAATTATATATTTTTATTATTTTTTTATTTTTTAATTATTTTGCATTTATATCCCGTTCTTCATCCAAGGAGCCCAGAGTGGTGTACTACATACTTAGGTTTCTCCTCACAACAACCCTGTGAAGTAGGTTAGGCTGAGAGAGAAGTGACTGGCCCAGAGTCACCCAGCAAGTATCATGACTGAATGGGGATTTGAACTCAGGTCTCCCCAGTCCTAGTCCAGCACTCTAACCGCTACACCACATTTATACACATGTTACATGGAAGATGCTGAAAGGCATCATCTCATACTGCGTGGAAGATGGCAATGGTAAACCCCTCCTGTATTCTACCTAAGACAACCACATGGCTCTATGGTCACCAGGAGTAGACACCAACTCAATAGCACACTTTACCTTTACATGTCCAGAACTGAATGAGGAGAGAGGGAGAGAGAGAGAGAGAGAGAGAGAGAGAGAGAGAGAGAGAGAGTGTGTGTGTGTGTGTGTGTGTGTGAGAGAGAAAGAGAGAGAGAGAGAGATATTCTTTAAACTAAGGTGTAACATATAAGTAAGGTATTAATTTCATAGCAATTCACTGGCAGCATGAACAACCACCTTCACTAAATCCTTCTTACTCCCCTCTATCTCATCATTGAAACTTACACAAGATCACACACAGGCTTTTTTCTTTGTGCCAATTAATCTAAATTTTGTGCATACATTCACGATTAAGCAGGCAAAACACTCGTTGCTCCTTATTTTCTTGCTTGCTCCTTATTTTCTTCCTTGCTCCTTATTTTCACCCTTTAAAAAATAGTCCCTACCTATGCCTGTAAATTCTACTCAATTAACTCAAAATAATCATACTGAAAATTAAATTGAACATTATACTGCATTAAGCAACTAAAACATACTGCATTTTTGCGTTTTTGCCCTGGATACTACAGGCACTGCATGTTTTGCATTCAATACTCTGCCATCCCCAGAATCACAGACACAGAGTGATTCCATGCCTGGTATCTCCCCATTTCACAAAACATCCCCCATATGGACCCCTCCATTTTTGCTTACTGTTTTTGAAATAGGAATGATAAAGGATGCTTCCTCTTTGAAATGATACTGTGCCTGTGGTCTTGCTCCCCACGTCTCCTTTCTCCTCACTCTGTTCTGAAGAGCCTCACGCATGAGGTGAGTATATGCATGTACAGAGAGTCTAGCCCAGAGAGCAAGCAAGGGGAGGAGTAGAGCCTCTTTCTATGTGGCTCTGGTCAAGTTTGTTTGAGAGTCCCTTTGCAAAACAAAGAGAGTCCCTTTGTTTTGACTTGATGACTTGTTGACTCAGACTGAGCAGAACAAAGGGAAGCCACCCCACCCCCCACCTCTGCTTAGTCTGTCTATCTTTGCAAATTGCAATCCACTTGTATGCAGATTCCCTGAAAGAGACAGGCAGGCGCTGCGGAACACACAGGAGAGGGTCAGAGCTCAGGCTGAGGGCACAGCGCACTCTGAGACTGTTGTTGCTTTTCTTCAAGTTCCATCGGCAGCGGCACCTTCCCAGCCCAGTGAGTGGCGCTCTGCACCTTCCAGCAAGCTGTGCCCGCCCCGATGCAATGCGTCTCTTGCTTCCTCGGAAGAGCCGGCCCTGACTGTACTCCAGTTATGATTCTCAGATCACTTTTAGCTTGCACTTCTGAGTTCCCGCAACAAGAAGTTGATAGTTCAGTGATAAGCCAGAGTACCAGATAAGTTCAATGATAAGCCACAGCATCACTGGGGATGGGGGAAGTGGGAAGAGCCTGATTGAAAATATGAAATTCATAAAAACAGCTGTTGACTGATATCACCATTGCTGACTGAAGAATGCTGACACAAATGCCTGGGTTGTATCCAAAGAAAGTTAGTCATGACTAAGCACCATTTAAATCAATAAGACAAATTACACATGATTGAGTGCCATTAATTTAATTTAGACTTTATGATGAGCTTCCTTTTGGATACAACCCCCTCATTAATAACCATGACCTATATAATTTAAAAATATTTTAAAATGTGAAGTTTTGCTCTCTGTATTTGGCATGACATATTTTAACAAAGCTATAATCCTATTAGCCAATTGTCACAGTTCCAAAAAGTAATATGCTTTTAATTTAAGTAATATGTCCATTTTTTCTTGCAGATTTTCACACCAGCATCTTGCCCCACTGGACTGCAAAGCTGTATTTGTAAATTTCTCCTCATCAAGTTTAAAAAGTTATGGTTATTCAACTGGAATTGCTATAGAAAAACAAAAATGCATCAACAACACCTGTAACTCAGAGACATACTAAGGTCATTCACATGACCATAAATCCCAGGGTTGGGGGGGTAGGCAAGAGCATTGTTATCTTCCCTCATGACTGGCTGTTAGTTTCCTTCCCACCGTGCAGCCACACAATCACCACTTCAGCAAGAAGACTGGCAAGAGAGAGGCTGGCAGAAGAACAGCAGCCCTCCAGAGAGCCTACAAAGTACCGCACTCCTCGTGCAGTACATTGAAGGTAGTCTAGAGGCTGGAATGCTCTTTCCCCCAGCCTCTATGGTACAACAGGCTGCAGGCAGTACATGCTGTCACACGACCTGGGATTGGGTTAAGTGGACAGGTGCACACCCCCTTATCTCAGTAAAAGCCTGGGTAAAAATCCTGGGCTAGCCAGTGGGACAGCATCATGCTTCACATGAGCAGCCCTACCCAGGTAGGGTTGCTCAAGCCCAGGTAGGGATGCTCATATGAACAGCTCAATGTGAGTTATGGATAGTGGCTGAGATCCTGACTTGCTTATGGAAGGACACTGCACTAATACAAAGCTGATGTGCTAGCTATGTGTGTTAAATCTGGAGCCTGTGTTCCAGACTAGAGCTACACAACTGCAAATATGCTTGTGCAACAGTTTAACCTACAGCATGCCTCATTTGTTTTACAGAGAAGCTTTTTACAAGAACACTATAGCACAATACAGGCAAGCCTCATTATCCGCTGATCTGATATCTGTGGTTTCGCAAATCCACGGACAAGTAATTTACACCCAACCTTGACATACGCAGAAAACAATTTCTTAATTTTGCATATCCAGTTTGGATGGCCGGAAATTACCTCGGAGGTCATTTCCGGCCACCATTTTGTAAAAGGGCACAATTTTGTGGTTCATTCTGTACGAAGAAGCTTTTTTTCCATAAGAAAATCAAGGAATAATGGAAGAATTTGGACTTCTGAGGGAAATTGCTGGATAGCTGGAGGCCTGCAGAGCATAGCAGGGCATTTTATTTTGCCCTTTTTATTTATTTTATTTATTTGCCATTTCCCCCACAAATTTTGTGCCCCCGGGAACCTAACCTAACTATGTAGTTTTTTAAAATGCTAATTCAACTTTGCTCCTTATGCAAACATTCTATCAGTCAGAATATCAGCCAGACAATTTTAAGCATAAAGTATATATCTGGATTAGGATGTCTATTGACAGAATATCCTCAGTATTCAAATAATGAAAAATGGAGCATGACTGTGTAACTTGGCTAACAAAAGGCAAAAGAGTGCTATTACAGCAACACACAGCGTGTCGGGGGAGAGGGAATTGATGATGCCTCAAAATTATCCTTAGTGTAAGTGACATTTTCAAGTTTGTTTAACTTTTGTAAAGCCTTCCCAGTCTGCCAAAGTCATGTTACATTTGATTTGACAGATACATTGCGGGGGTGGGGGAGAAACTCAAAAAGTTGCACAAGACCACAGTAGTGGTTCTGAGGCTTGAGCATGCTCAGCCAGTATCATCACAACACAGATTCTTCTGGCTTAGAAACAACTGCTTCACTTCATGGGTCATCTATAAAGATCTACATCAGTGCTCAAACACAGCTTTCAAGTCCCCTCAGGTACAAGTGGTGATGGAGAATGCAGAGAGAATAAAGCTGAATAAATACCAGAAAAGACCTAGAACATTATAAGAATTGAAGTAAAACAGTATCCACTTACATTTGCATAATGTTAGAACAACTCTTGCAAGAAGCTACTCTTCCAGTTATTCATTCATTCATTCAAATTAAACAGCAATGGAACAAGGTTCACAGAGAAAATGTGGAATTCCTCCAATAGGAGATTTTCCAGAAATAATCATACAGGGATCTGTCAAAGAGGTTTTAGATATCTTGCACAAAGCAGAAAGATACCACAGAATCCTTAAAAACTCTTAGATTATTCTATATTACTCTCCTTTTCAATATAAACAAACTTTTAGCATAAGAATTCTGGGTGGGAAATGACATTTTGAAAAATGTATACATTTTTTGAAATAAGTATATGCAACAGACAATTCTGTCCTGAATCTCGAGTGAATGAGATTTTCTTTAAATTGTCATTTTGATAATCAAACATGGAACAGACTCCACTACAAAGGTAAAATAAAATGTCTTTAATAAGCACCAATGAAACATAATGCACACAAAATTCAAAGTTAAACCAGAAATAACTTCTAGCTACTAGTGACTCATACCTTCTTATACCTTCTTTGACTTGATCATAAAAATTGCAATTAAAGTTTCATACCATATATTGGATACTGAATTTTTTATCTAGTTTCCCTGAAAAATATCCATAATATATTCAAAACAATCTCTGGAGTCTCATTTGCAGAGAGTTCCAAATAATTTCTACCAAGACTAAAAAGAATAATTTCTTAAAGGGGTGGGGGAAGCTAATGGGATTCATCCTCGTACTATACTCCACACACATTCAGGCATACAGTCCAGGTTACAACTTTCTCTTTTTTCCTTATCTCACCTTTTTACTTAAATTCACCTAAACAATTTACCTGCCACTGACAACTTTCCCCTCTTTCTTCAACTTTTGAAATTCACTAGACTGGCAGATGCTGCTCCTGTCTGACAGATTTGCAAATTCTATTTACTTTGCATAGCACTTTGGCACTTTTCTGACAAAATTTTTTATTGTACTTTACCTGGAATACTTTCTTCTTTTGCTCATAATTTGTATCTATTATGGAAACTCCAATATTATCCAGTAGCCGTTTTCTTTGCAATAGACAATATAATGATTTCCCACAGCTCTTTCAGAAAGAAAAACTCACAAATCCCTGTGCTTAAGAAGAAAAGCTTCTCCTGCTTATAGAGCATCCTCCCTCTTAAGTCATTAGATAATGAAGAAATGTTTAGCGTGTGGACTCATCATGTGAATATCACCAGATTCTTCTATACAAAATGTGCTTGCTACACTTTTTTCTACATTACACACATTTCCAGCTCTTGGGAGAAGACAGCTACTTCTATCAACACTTATACAAGAGCATTCTTTTTTTATTTTTCTAAGCAAAGTCATTAACTTATTTTGAAAAAGCTATCTCAGAACTTGTGCCCAAGTAGTGAGACTCAAGCAAATTGGATCTCTCCAAGTTTCACACCAGCAGGCAGATGAGAAGCAGGGAAGAGAAGGGCACAACTTTGAAAATTAACCACATGCAAAGAAATAAATGATGTGGTATTTGATTCTCACATCCACTGGCTACACTCCCTACATACGGTAGCAGAAAGATTAAATTCAATCAAAAAGTATCCAATAACAAATATCATAGAAAACTGGAAGGACACTGAAAGAACCCAGAGCCTGAACATGTACAAGGATGTTACATTCACACAGTAGCGCTCTTCAGATGGTAACAAAAAGGGATCCTATACCCACATACATTGTTCCAAGCATTCACCCACATGCCCCAGACCAGTGCTGACTCACTCAGAAGTCTCACCCTCATACTGTCTCTGCAAAGACAAATGCTATAAGCATGTTCAGTGCTGGGGTGAGGCTTGCGCCAGGCTGGGGCTTGCAGGCATACTCCTGGTACACTATATGCAGCTACGTCACTTTTTTTTTTTTTAACATTTGAAGGGAGTTTTTGAAAGGCATATTCATAATCGGAAGAGGACATCAACAGACACTGCCTAGATGTACATAGCAGGCTGTATAGGAATATGAGAAACTAGCTGATCCCTCACAAAGCATCTGTGCAGCAGTACACTCCCCCCCACCTTCTGCCCTACTCCCCTCCCCCAAAGCCCTCTGCCCCAGTCCCCTCCAAGCCTTCTGCCCCAGCTTGCTCCCTCCTCCGTTTTCCCTTCTCTCTCTTTTTCTCTCTCTCATTCGTGCTTCCTCCACCCCCCCACCTTCGCTTTTTAGCCTGCTTGTGTTTTCCCTGCTGGCCGTTGCCGCCGCCTCCTTCCTCCAGTCCCTGGTGTCAGGCGGCCAAGCGTTCAGCCGGCTCCTTCCTGCATGGCCCTTCCTGCATGGCTCCTTCCTGCATGGCTCCTTCCTGCATGGCCCTCATCATAGAGAGCATCTTCCGAAGCGGCCAGCCATGTCTCTGCCCAGCCAGGCTCCACCGCTTTCTCTCCCCACAGCTTCCCCCCTCCCTTCTGCCCCAGTCCATTCAGTTCTCCTCTCCGCTTGCCTGCTTTCCTTCCTTCCCTTCCCTCCCCAAGCGGCCACTTCCCTACGTGGCCAACCGCTGCTCAGCCAATCCGGCGCCTCCACCACCCAGCCAATCCACTGGGTTGCCAGGACTCATCTCCACAGAGGCACATCTACAAGAATTAATATAATAGATAAATGAACAGACAGACTCACTCACTTGCTGCAGTGGCTTTGGGACAGGGTTACTTCCAGTGCTGCTCCTATTCATCAAATATGCAAACTAATATTTTGTGTTATGATAAGTAAAGTTGAATATCCTAACACCAGCAGTGTAGTCTACCCAATGCAGTATACAATTATCCTTCCAGTTCAAAGAGTTTGTGAAGAGTCAGCATGAAAAGATGAGTCCTACAGCCCCTCCAAAGCCAGAACAGATGTGCTTGAATCCACAAACTTGAGTCAGTCACTGAGAATCAAATCCCTGCTTCTTGTAAAGGTTGCCCTTCTTTTCTGTAATTATGGCAATGGAGATCTTAACAGTGGAGAAGAAACGCACATGGGGAGTCCAAAATATGCCCCATTTGCATTAATTATTTTGATGTAAACCACTTCATGAGGATTTTTTTTAGCCTAGAAAGTGGTAATGTATATAGGCCCAGGACCATGACTTTAAAGATTAAAACAGCACCTTGAATTGGATCTGGAAGTTTACTAGTAGTAAGTGCAGCAACTTGAATATACTCCACACCTTTACACATCCTCAGGAAGACGGGGTGAAGCACTTTGTGTTGAAACTTTCATCATCTTCAAGGGCAATCTCACAAACAGTGTATTGCAGCAATCAACTGGAGATGTAACAAAGATGTGAATAAGCATGGTGAGAAAAGGGTATTCAACATCTGCATTAAATGTAGATGACAAAAGGCACCCTTGGCTAAAGGCATCACCTGTGCTACAGGTGTAAAGGTGAATCCAAAAGCATAACCAGGCCACGAACCTGCTTCCATGAGCCATAGCGCATTGGTAGAGCATCTGTTTTGCATGCAGAAGGTAGCAGACTCAATCTATGGGATTTCCAATTAAGGTTGAAAAAGATTTCTGCCTGAAACCTTTCTTTGGCTGTCAGAGAGACTGAATGAGTCTTGGGTTTGGTTTTTATTAAGCCGAGGAGCTGTGGTTGGTTAGGCTGAGGGATGTGTCTGGAGGAGCAGAAAAGTGGAGATGGTGTGGGGACAGCAATATCACAAGTAGCGGGCAGAGGGAGATATGGTGGTGGGAGTTGCGTAGGCCATTACAGGGAGAAACGGTTCAGGCAGTTGAGGCCTGTTCCTTTTTCTGGCTCTTCTCCCAACCCTGTGGTCCCAGGGAGCTCTGAGAACACTCCCTCAAGGATTAGGATGCTGCTATTGAATGCCAGGTTGGTCAATGCAAAAACACCTCTCATCCACGATTTGATTGTGGATGAGCAGGCTGACCAGGTATGTGTGACAGAGACCTGGTTGGATGAGCTGGGCGGGGTTGGTCTTTCTCAGCTCTGTCCTCCAGGTTTCCTCTGCCTCCATTGCATCTGCTCAGTGCAGACTAGCAGAGCTGTTTCATGTAGCAAAGACATTGCTGCACACATCCCCCCAGGTAATGGGGGAGGAATCATCTACAGCCTGTTGTGATCAGTTTGCATGTCATTTTGCAGATAAAGTCGCTTGCATCCATTCTGATCCGCACTCCAGAGTTTTGACAGTTCCAACAGACGTGCCTCTGGTACTATCTGGTCCTATTGTGTTAGATTCTTTTCAGTTGGTGCAGCCTGAGGATGTGGACAAGATCCTGGGCAGTGTGCGGGCGACATCGTGTGATCTTGACCCTTGCCCTTCATGGCTAATAAAAGCTGCCAGGGAGGGGACAGGCAGATGGTTGGAGATTATTATTATGCCTCATTAAGGGAGGGCAGGATGCCATTGTGCCTCAAGGAAGCGATGGTAAGACCATTATTTAAAAAGCCCTCCCTTGATCTGTCCAACCCAGACAACTGTAGACCTGTCTCCAACCTGCTCTTTTTGAGCAAGGTGATAGAGCGTGTGGTGGTGTCCCAGCTGCAGAGGGTCTTGGACGATACAGATTATCTGGACCCTTTTCAATTTGGCTTCCGCCCCAGAGATGGAACTGAAACTGCCTTGGTCGCTCTAGTGGATGACCTACACCGGGAACTAGACAGGAGGAGTGTGTCCCTGTTGGTTCTGCTGGACCTCTTGGTGGCGTTATATACCATCAACCATGGTATCCTTCTGAACCGCCTCTCAAGTATGGGAATCGGAGGTACAGTGTTGGAGTAGCTCCGGTCCTTTCTTAGGGTGAGGGTCCAGAAAGTGGTGCTGGAAAACTATTGCTCAGCTCTGTGGCCATTGGCCTGTGGGGTCCCTCAAGGTTCGGTTTTGTCCCCCATGCTGTTTAACATATACATGAAACTGCTGGGAGAGATCATCCGGGGATTTGGACTGAGCTGTCAGCAATATGCAGATGACACTCAGCTCTATCTCTCCTTGTCACCTGATCCTAAGGAGGCGGTGGATGTCCTGAATCGGAGGCTGGAGGCCGTGATGGGTTGGATGTGGACTAATAAACTGAGATTGCATTCGGACAAGACGGAGGTAATGTTGGTCAGTAGGAGAGCCAATCGGGATGAGGAGATTTTACTGGTTCTGGATGGGGTTGCACTCCCCTTGAAGGAGCAAGTACGTAGCTTGGGGGTATTACTGGACCCGGCTCTGCTTCTGGAAGCTCAGGTGGAGGCAGTGGCCAGGGGTGCCTTTGCACTGCTTCAGCTAGCGTCCCTTTTGTCGAGAAGTCAGATCTGACCACAGTTACCCATGCCTTAGTCACATCACGGCTGGATTACTGTAACGTGCTCCATGTGGAGCTGCCCTTGAAGAATATCTGGAAACTGCAGCTAGTGCAAAATGCGGCAGCTATCTGGAGCTGCCCGGTGGAGCACTCCCCTTTTGAAAGAATTATCACTCTTTCACGATCACTTCCCTTTTGAAAGAGTTTCACTGGCTACCAGTTTGTTTATGGGTCCAATTCAAGGTGCTGTTTTTGACCTTTAAAGCACTTAACGGTTTGGGCTCAGGATACCTGAGGGACCACCTGCTCCCAAGGGTTTCTGCCTGCTTGATGAGGTCATGTGAGGGGGCTCTACTCCAGATGCTGACAATGAAGGAAGCTCAGTTGTCATACACATGGGACAGGGCCTTCTCTGTTGCTGCCCCCAGACTTTGGAATGCTCTCCTGGAGGCTATTTGCTCCTTGGTCTCCATAATGGCTTTTAGAAAGCATGTGAAGACTTGGCTTTTTACTCAGGCTTTTATGTGATTGTCTCCATTGCTGCTTCTTTGTATATTGTATGGTTATTTTCATGTATGTATTTTTTAAAAAATAATTAGATCTGTTTTTATATATTAGCATCATATTTTAATTGTGTGATTTTTATAGTCCTGTTTTAATTTTTTTCTTTGTGAACCGCCTTGTGATTGTTTTTAATGAAAGGTGGTATATAAATTTAACAATAAATAAACAATAAATAAATAAGTATAAACAACACTGAGCTAGTTGGACCAATGGAATGTATGACTCAGCATAAGGCAGCTTCCTATGTTCCTATGGGTCACAACCCATCAGCCATGGACAGAGATGAGTATCTGGTCTCCTTCTTGTCTAAACTGAACAGAAATGCTCATTCTCATCCACGAGCATCTGGACCACAGTCTTCAGGCATTAGCTTAGGACCAAAGCAGAAGCTCCTGGCTTTTATGTTTACAAGACATATTGCTTTTCATGAAGAAATACTGTTACTACATTTATAATGTGGGATATTTCAAAAGCATTTTGTGGTGCTATGATGGCTATCTAGGAAGAAAGGTAGACAGGTAGACAGGTAGACAGGTGATCTATGGAGGAGTACCATCTTATTTATTTGTTCTAAATATTTATACCCCCACCTTTTGATCAAAATGATCCCCAGGAGGCTTACACAGATAACAATACATCAAAACAAAAATAAATCCCCAGCCCTTAATCCTTCAGCAGAACAGAGGTCAAAATGTGCTTCCCTTCAGTTCTGCAGTCCCTGAGCAACTGGCAGTTCTAGCAAAGTTCTTTTAGACAGAAAGCAGGGAAACAAGCTCCCTACAACTGCTCCTTCTGTGCTTGATAATTGGGGCAGGCGTAGCTCTTTTGCGGCACAGGGTGAGTAGGTTGCATCAGGTGCAGGCACATAGAAGGGGCAGTAAGTGCAGGTCTTTACCACCTCAGGTGCTATCCCATGGGCCTCCCTGCCACCTGCTGCCACAGCCGTTCCTCACCACATTGAGGCATGCTGTTTATTTTCCCCTCCTCACTCTTCTGTAGTACACCAGGAATGCCCCTGACACCATTGCCTCATTTGGTGGCAGAATCTGAGACTGTGTGTTGCCATTGCCTCTGCCTCGACAGCATGGCCTGAGAATGCTGTACACACATCTATGGGTGGGGGAGCACCATGATGTCCTTTGCCCTAGGCAGTAAAATGTCTTGGACCACCCCTGAGTGGGGACCAGGCTGATCTTTCCCGTGTCATGGCATTCTTCCTGGGAGGCAAGGGGTGTGACTTCTTTATGGTCCTTTGGCTGATGACAGGTGCAAAATTGTGGTTCCCCTGCCTTTAATGGACTGCAGACATTGGCTAGGATCCATATAACTATTAAACTAGTTCCATGAACTATTTTTAGACATTTGTTAATTGAATCACATCTTCTCCATAGCTGTATAATAAACAGCTGTTGAAACTTCCACCCTCCAGTTGTGAAATAGCTCGCAGGCTAGGTGTTCAAAGGAAAAGAACATAGGAACATAGGATATACTGAGTCAGACCATTGGTCCATCTAGCTCAGTATTGTCTTCACAGACTGGCAGTGGCTTCTTCAAGGTTGGAGGCAGGAATCTTTCTCAGCCCTATCTTGGAGAAGCCAGGGAGGGAACTTGAAACCTGCTCTTCCCAGAGTGGCTTCATCCCCTGAGGGGAATATCTTGCAGTGCTCACACATCAAGTCTCCCATTCATATGCAACCAGGGCAGGCCCTGCTTAGCTATAGGGATAAGAAGTGTCAACCCATGCCAAAGTGGGAATATCAGATTCATCTCAGGCTACAAATAATCTTAGCATAGGCTCACACAATCACACTAAGGTCGGTAGCCCACATTAAACCTATATTTGAACGCTTGCATGAACCAGGCTAGATGATCAAACTGTAATTAATCTCCCGATTCTTCTTAAAAGTAAAGATCCTCTTTTTGTCTCATTGCCAGTTACTGCTGCTGTGATTGCTCGCTGTGCACAATGAAGCTTTGCAAAAAAATGTCACAGACCACACTTCTTGAATTTCATAGCTTTTAGAGGTCCATAGGTTATCATGGTATGTGTGTTTTCCATTATACGTGTGTGTCTGTCTGTCTGTGTCCACTGAGGATAACACTTCATGCATTTGACTGTTCATGAAAGTTTATGCCACAATATATCTCTTAAGATGCCACAGAACTCTTTTGTTGCAGAACCTTAAAAACTAACGTGGCTACCCCTCTGGAATCTGTTTTAGTAGTTCAGAGGGCTGCTTAAGCAACTATGTCTCTCACATTATGTCGATAAACTCAGAAGAAACTTCATTTTTAGATTAGCCCTGCTAAGCCAAGTTTGAAGAATTCCTTTTATTTTCTCTTCTTCCATGTTTGAGCTTGTGAATTCATTTCTTTTATAAATAGTAACAAATTATCAGCTAAGAGAATAAAGAACACATCTTTACAAGAAAAAAAGTTAGCTAACTGTGTATCCACTCAGTTATTTCTTTTATCACTTAGATGCTAAATTGTGATGTAGAGTAATCCATTTGAGAAAGTTTTTGAAAATATAGTAGAACATCTTCCCTACAGGCCTGAGAATATGTACAATCTACTTATAATTTCAGGCTAAGGCTTAAATTGCAATTGGCTGGGCTTCTATAACAACCTAAAATGGCATTAAAAATAAGGAACCATACCTTCGAAGTGCCTCTATGTCACAGGCAACGAAAAACATCCTTAGCACTAAAATCTTCTCGGTCAATATAACAGTGATAAGTGCAGAACAAATTGATCCTAAATAGAACCAGACTCCTTCTTGGTGCATTTCTACACTGAATAAAATCCATTAAAACCCACACAACCTTTTTTCCCTTCTTTACCAAACACATAATAATGGCCAAACTAGATTGTCAATGATGTTACTCCATGCTGGATAGCATGCAAAGCTGGCAATAGCATTTCTGTTACTTCAAATGGATAGTTCAAGGATGCCCCCATTTCATCACGAGTCCAGAACTTCATCATTACACCAGATCTACACATGAAAATTAAAGCTGACACATCGATAAGACTCTTGGATACAGTCCAACATTACAAAAACAAATGTCATTCATCTATGTCCTTTCAGAAATGTTAATAGTTTCACCATTCCTCCCAAAACAAAGACCTATGGCACACTAGCAGGGTAATGTGGAGTTTGCGAAAATCAGTATTCAGGTCAAGCATTCTACTGTACTTCTCCAGCTTCAAAAATGAGTAATGCACAAATGGTCTCGTTAGAAACCAAACCTATCCCTAGCACAATCAGTAGCTTTGTAATCAAGGAAATAGCAATATTTCTAGAGTAGTATCACCATGAAGAGAGTAATACGTTTCTTAATGTTCTCTCTTTAAATCAAATACATATTTAAAAATCCAGACCTTTAAATTACTAATCATTGTATAACTTGTAAACAGCTAAATGATATAGCCTTCCATCACAATTTAGACAACTCATATATTATGCTATTGAAGTGCTGCTCTGACACCACACTTACAAATATGAGTTCATAGAAAGCTATTTGCCTGGTCACCTATGGTAGGTAAGAATTGCATCCTGGTAGCTAGACGGGGAAGCTTTGTGAATGAAAAGTTTTTTTTCCCTACTGCCCACCCATTTCATTAAATTGATATTCCAGTAATGGTTCTCCATTAATGGTTATCGATTATGTGTGGGCAGATGGGCTAGCAAAGCTGTGAAGTTATTTGCAAGGATGTATATATCCAAATGCCTTCCAGATGATAAAATGTGTGACAGAGTTCATCCAGAGCACTCCTGCCTTCAGAAAGATCACATGTTCTATGCTCCTGACTTTATTGCTTGTGTCCATATCAACAATTCACAGAGAATCCAATAATGCCATATATATATATATATATATATATATATATATATATATATATATATATACATACACACACACACACACACACATACATATAAATTGGCACATTTACTGAGAATTATACATTATAAAAAGTTATTTAAAACAAACACTAGAAATGCATTGACTAAAAAACCAAAAAAGCTTGCAAATTTCCTTTATGTTTGAATCCTATAATTATTAATAAAGTATATCCCAAGCCCAATCTCTTCAACCTCCAAAAAGGAATTATTTCTTCAGTGTGGGAAAGACAAAGAGTATCTTGAACACAGTCCACAATATCCAAACAGAGATCAAATATGAGTCAATGCTTCTTCAATCCATGAAGAGATATAGCCACAAAGATTTTCTTATTACTATTCAAGATAAAAATAAATTCCAAAGTAAGGTGTCTTCATATTCTTTGGAATTCATTATTCTCCTACCAAAAAATAACAGTCTGGGGGAAGGCAAAGTTTGGGAAGCTTTCCCGCTGCCCACATACTAGGTAGGTTGTGTGAATGGCCCCACTCTGTGTCCTTCCCACACTGAAAAACTATTTGCTTTTGGATCCTGATGAGATTGGACTTGGGATATACGTTGTTAATAATTATAGGATTCAGTCATATAGTCATCCCTTGCCAACAGCTAGGGTTCCGTTCTGGCAAAACCTTGTCGTTGGCAAATTTGCAGTTGACGAGGCATTAAAGTCTATGGGGAACAGGGGGTTAGGGGAACCACGGCCACAAGAAGACTTAAATAAAGGGAAAATACCAAAAAAATGATTTTTAAAAATATCAAAAAATCCTGCAATATCACCAAGAGTCACCAAGAAGAATGAGCAGATTGAACTTCTGGAAAAAACTCAACTCCTCAACCCCACCAAAAAAAAACACCTCTCAAAGGCATTTTAAATTGGCAAGGGACAACAAGGTCAGCAAGGGTCACCAAGAGGAATGAGATCAAACCTCTGAACCCACCAAAATCGCTGAAACCCCCCACCCATCACTTAAAAAAAACCCCGCCAATCGCAGATACTTGGGATGCAGTTGGCAAGATCTGTCAAAATTTCCTATTTGCATTATACTCAGAACTGCAGCTGGTAAAACCATGGTTGGCAAGGGATCTATATAGGAAATTTCCACATTTTTATGGTTTTTTAGTCAATTTATTTCTGTTTTAATAACTGTGTTTATAATGAATAATTCTTAATAAATGAGCCAATTTATATTATAAATTTTTTTAGGAACATTATTAGATTATCTGTGGACCATTGCTCATTTTCTCAATCAAAATAACTCGGTTTGTCTTTGGGTCCATATCAAACCTTCTTCATGGCTGAATATGGATCATTAACACCCCTCAAGATCCCATCCACCAGCAGTTTACCTTTTTAGATGAACAGAGCACATTAAAGTTAGGAACAAAACCCATTAGCCCCTAGTGACACAGTGGTAAAAACTGAGCCACTGGTGGCGCAGTGGTAAAACTGTCGCCCTGTAACCAGAAGGTTACAAGTTTGATCCTGACCAGGGGCTCAAGGTTGACTCAGCCTTCCATCCTTCCGAGGTCGGTAAAATGAGTACCCAGAATGTTGGGGGCAACATGCTAAATCATTGTAAACCGCTTAGAGAGCTCCGGCTATAGAGCGGTATATAAATGTAAGTGCTATTGCTATTGCTATTTGCAATCAAACTGATGAAACCGATGTATTTTCTAAAAAATAACATATTTAATGCATCCCACTAAAGAAAAAAATAAAATAAGCTCCATTCTAAAGACAGCTTGATGGAATCAAGCAACCATTGCTTCTATTTATTAAAAATATTCGTGTGTGTGTGCTAGATGCATGCATTAAAGTAAAACACAAGGAGTATTGTATGCATACCCTTCCACAATTTGCTATACATTATTTCCTTCCTGTTTTATAAGCTTAAAATGGTAGAAAACTACTCTGCACAAGATTTCAAATGAACTTCTTTCAAGACTGAGGGACTTATGCTGGAATCTTAAACAAACTTACACGGAAGGGAGTCCCACTGAAAGTAATTAATTTACTTCCAACAAATTGCAGTTGGGTTGGATTTTGAATCAAAAACAGTCTTGTAATATATACCATCAGAGACGATTTCGTAAAACTGTATTTTATGTTAAAAAACAAACAAACCAGTTTTTGAGTGAAGCCCATTTTTATGTATAAAAATAGAAAGCAGATGCACTTAGTTCATATGATAGCTTACATATGAAGCAGCCTCTGTCTAGCTTCAGCTGTCAAGATTATAACAAGACACCTGCAGATATCACCTGAAGTGACCATACGATCTAAAGGTAACTTTCCAATGCAAAAGTTGTTCCTCAGTTCAGGCAAAACACACCCTTACCTTTCCTTTAAGAAAGAAGTTGCATAAATAAAAATGTATAAAGTGGCTTACATACAGTGCAGAAAGCCACGTTTCCAAAAGGGATGCAAATTCACTGGCTATGTGGGATTCACCATGCCACTGATGTTTCCAACAAATGTGGAAAATGCTCCATGTGAGGCTCCATGTGGATGATGCTGTAGTGTGCATCAATGCAGCTCCACGGGACTCCCAGCATTCCCAATGGGAGTCATGCAGAGCTGCAAAAATACCCAGTGTTATTTGCATAGAGCCTCTTCCACATTCACCTGGGTGTGTAGCTTGCTGTGCTGTATGTAAGCCAATAACTGTAAAGATGTATTATGGAAAACACCATCATAGCATGAAAGATCAGTTTCATATCTTCTCCATGAACTCTGAAGACAACTAAGGCTGCAATCCTACACACACATGGGGGAATATCCCACAGATCTCAGTGAGATTTACTTCTATAAAAACATAAGAACAGCCCTGCTGGATCAGGCCAATCTGATGCCCATCTAGTCCAGCATCCTGTTTTGCACAGAGGCCCACCAGATGCCCTTCGAAAGCCTACAGGCAAGAGATAGACATGCCCTCTCTCCAGTTGTTGTTGCAACTGGTATTCAGAGGCATCCTGCCTCTGATCCTGGAGATAGCCTATAACCATCAAGACTAGTAAACACTGATACCTGCAAGGATATACCAAGGTTTGAGTGGGCTCAGAGATGGGATTTTAAAAGGCGCCCCTTGCTGCCTCCCTCTCCTTCTTCTGGCCCCATGTCTTTGCTGCAGAAGAACATTAAATGTTCTTCTGCAGTAATATATCCATGTAATATAGTGTAGCAGATTAACAGAGGACAGGGCGTTAGGAGGTGTAAGCAACAGCAGAACCAAATACAACAGTACGGACTTTCTGAAATACAAGGGGGTAATTCATGCTTGCTATGACAAGACCAGCTCTCCTCCCCTTCTGTGGGTTCCAAATGAAGCTTCTGTTCCAAGCTTAACCATTTTTGTCAGGGCTTTAGCATGGTGGGATTTTTTTTTTAACACAATATTTTTCATTTGTTCAATTAAAACCAACAGTAAATATGAACAATGCATCACAATAAAAATACAGACAAATTCATCATTATTAATACCAAATAGGGCATATGAAATATCCACATCCTTTTGAACTGAAACATTTCACATCATATCATCTTTAAGTGCTCTGATTCCCCTCCCTGAACTCCTTGCTGTTCCTTCTCCAAAAATCAGTCTCAGCCAACACGTTCATCTCCATCCCCTTAATCAGGAGGCGAATTCCTCCACCACCCTTCTCTTGCAAAGGAACGTTCAGTATGAAGGACTCTGTCTCCAGCACTGCCCATCTCTCAGCTGCAACATCTCTTGCTCTCCTTTCATGGTCTTCCTTTGTACTGGGGTTTGTTCTAAGTTTGCTTAGGGTTGCAGCCTTCTTCAAGGCCACTCATTGTTTCACCTTCTAGCAGCAAAGGAACCCACGAGCCTCAAAGGTTTCATTTGGGCTCTAGTCCACAAAAAGCCTATGCTCCAAAAAGCTTTAATATCCAAGGTGCCACAAGACTTATCGAGTGGTTAGTTAGATTTACATACCACTTTTCAATCACTTTAAAGTGAAAGTTACATCCTACATCTCCCTACCACCACCCCTTAACCCTCTTTATGTCCGATTTCAGTTCATGTATTTCAAATCTCTTACAACTCTAATTTACTTGGAAATGGGGGTGGAGGGGGGAGGGAATGTAAACAGTGAGTAGCCTGCATCTTCTTATGAGCTTATAATTATCATCACACACACACATACACACTTAGTGCCATCGGCTGCCTGAAGCAATGATATACCGTATTTTACGGACTATAAGACGCTACGGACTATAAGACGCACCTTAATTTTAATCCAGTTTTTCAGAGTTTTAACATATTAAACTGTTAAAACATATAAGACGCTCCTGAATTTTGGCGGATATTTTTCGAGGAAAAAAGTGAGTCTTATAGTCCATAAAATACGGTACCCATGCCAGCCCAGCCTGCCTCAGGGACGGGAGAGAGAAAGAGCCAGGAAAGCAGCAGCAGTAAAGAGCAGACAGGATGAGACAGAGGGTCCTCGCGGAAGAAAAACACCTGGGGTGGAGGAGGAGGAGAGGAGTGATGTTGACATCAAGAAAAGGAGGTGGGGGAGGGAGGAGTATTCGTCGGGGGGGGGGGTTGATCAAAGGGAAGGAGGCAAGAGGTTTCCCTCCTCCACAAAGATATGTAGAATTTTTTAAAAGCGCAAGTGCCACCGCCACTGCCTCCTCCTCCTCTCTTCCTCCCTCAGCTTGTGCAGGAGCCTGGACTTTCTTTCCCGGGCTGCAAGACACCTGAGAAAGCCGTTTGATGAAATCCGTTTTCGAGGGAGCAGGGAGGGGAAAACACACAGAAAGAGCGACAACAAAGTCTCCAGAACAGGTATCAGGTGACTCGGGGGGGCGGGGCGTTGATCCCCCTGCCGGGGGAGGAACTTCTCTCTCATCTGCCTCCAAAGGGAGGGGAGACCCGGCCCCGCCTGCGCTGCTTCTGCCCCCCTGCCAACGCCACCCCCTGAATGCAAAGGTGTGCAGACAGGATGGTCGAAACTCTTACCTGCCAGTGGCTGCCAGTCCACCTTTCCGTCTGGAGTCCTGTGAGGGGGAGAACTGTAGGAGCTTCTTCCATTTTCTGGCCCCACTAGTCAGTCCCAAGATGGCAGCAGTTAGGACAGAAGGACATGCCAACAACAGAGACCCCAGCAACAGTGCTCTTTGTGTGCTCAGCACACTTAAGGGTCTGCATCCATGAGATGCGATGGTCCAATGGAGGCAGACAGGGCTGTGTCCTGTGAAGGTGGTGGGGTGGAGGGGGAGGGAATGCAGAGGTTTCTGCTGGGGAGGCGCAGGAGGAGCAAGCAGCACAGGCAGCAATCACCTACAGGCTGCTGGGGGGGTCCGACCCACTGATCCCTGGCACTGATCACCTGCAAGAGGAGGCGGCGGCAGTGGCAGCAGCAGGAGGAAACCTCAGAGGCTCTCCACATGTAGCCAGCATGTTTTTGCCACGCCTGCCCCACCCAGTTTATCGAGGAGGCCGCTACTCCTGCCTTGCTGCGTGAGGCAAACACACGCTAGCTGCACATGGAGAGCCTTTGTGAGCCCTGACACAGAGCAGCCTAGGCAAAAGAGAGATGGGGAAAAGAGGGAGGGAGGGAGAGAGAATGGAATACCGACGCCCAGGGGCAGTGGGTTGCAATCGGCAGGTGCAGTCGGGATGGATTGTGTGAGTTGCCTCTCTGGGGGGCCCTTTGAGGAGGCGGGCCGGGAGACAACTGTCTCCCCTTGCCTAATGGACGGTACACCCATGGATACCTGTCCTCCACGAATCTGTCTAAGCACAATGCTTAGAATTCTGCTGCATGAACAAGAAACAATCAGCAAGGTGCTCACTAAGTGATGTAAATATATATTTGGATATTTGATCAAAAAATGGGCTTCAGAGTGGGTATCACAGAGTGGGTGGGTGGGTGTTCTCTGCTGTCATCACCCCACCCTCTTTTCCCTTGGCCTCTGCTTCTTCCATGCCTTCTTTCATAGGTTCCTTGCTTTCTTTATTCTTCCCTGCCTCTGCACCTCCTCATTTGTACTCTCCCTCAGGCCTTTGCTGCCTTCTCCCTTCTCACATCGCTGCTTCCTTACTGCCTAGATTCCTCTATATTTTATTCACTCCATTTTAGTTATGGATCCCTCCTTCCTATTAATTCCATTCAGATTAATACTATATTACATATGTCCTTGAACTGATAAAAAAAAATTCTACATATTAAAAACAAACCACTAGAAGCATTTTAGGAACCCATTTATACTAGCATTTTCTATTCACGTTTTGCAAGGTTCCTATCAATGATGCAGCTCTATCTAGAGATCTAGCACAGAAAAATCTTAGGATGAGTTTAGGCATGTCATTACATACAAATGTGCAATTATCACTTGAGAACTGAAAGTTTAAAGTTATAGTCATTTACCAAAAGATAAAGTTATCAGAGATCATGTCCCTATGAAAGCAAGAGGTGAAAAGCTTATCACTAACACTACTATTACTATGGAAATTTATATACCGCTTTTCAACAAAAGTTCCCGAAGCAGTTTATATAGAGAAAGGTGGCTGTCACCCATCACATGAAAAGTATGTCTTAAAACTGAAAGTATTAGTTCTCCCACAGAAGGCTCATTTATACTGAACAAAACTAAATCTTGAGCTGGGACAGTTAACCTCACAGCTAAAATGTTAACAGTTTTTACACATTTCCTCCTGTGAAAATATAAAGGCGATATCTTTGGCTAGAATATTTGGAAACCTATAAAGAAAACGTTTTTACTGGGGAAGGCTATGGCATATACACCTTGGCAATACACAGTTTCACACCTGTGGCATTTTCTAACTTTAGTACGCATGGCACTATAAAGAATCATTTGTCATTTTGACAGGTACACCACCTGCAAGGCCCTGAAACACCATATCTGCTTTATTTCTGCAACGAACATTTTCCCTTGGATTACATTCCATTTCAGTCACCACCACTGAAGTGGACAAAGGTTATTAACTATAGTATGTTAACCAGTACATTCTGAAAATTTAACACACTCCTAGCTACTGTATATGTCTAAGGTCAATTCTTAAGGAAGATTATGCTCCCCAAATATCACAACAATCCTACATCTGTAGCACTGCATCTCTGAGAACATGACTTCCCATAACATACTTAACTTTCCCCCAAGAAAACCTTGAATTATTATTTTTTTTAACTACAGTGAAAAGGCTTTAGTGTCAACCTGTATTGCAGCCACATAACTGTGCAGCCCTAAGCCCAACATCTCTCTAAATGGGTTTCCTTTCCAAAGTGAGAGTTCTGCATTGTAGGGGACAGAAAAGACAGGTATCTCTGAATTAAAAGTATCTTCATCATATAAGTTCACACACTAGAAATATGTGTTTTGTGCATGCTATGCTGAGCAGGAGATAAATACAATTAAATCCCCACCACTGATCAGCTGATGGCAATGCAAGGCAAAACTGTAAGTCTGAAATGATTTCACATCTTCTCTAAAAATACTCCTAGTGTGCAATCTGACCTATTCCTGATTTCATATAGCACACTACAGCATAATGCTATGGCCCGTTGATAATGCCTTAAAATGACCAAACGGAATGGTTAGATTGAGTTTGGAGCTGAACATGATTTAAACAACAAAAACTACAGAATACAGTATTTTCTATAAAAGCTAGAATCTACTGGAGCATCTGGATTAACACTACAAGGGTGGTAGTAGTGGCGAAGAGAGCTTTCTCTGCTTAGTGAGTTCATCTCTTTAAAAACTGCCCACAAGTCAAAGGGCAGCCCCCCACCCCACCCAGGAAGCCAACCACGGGCAAGCCCATCGAAAACCCAGAGCTAAACAGTCCTGAGAAATTCGCATCCTCACCCAATGAAGAGGTAGCCTAAGAAGCCACATACCATCACGCGGCCCTCACTCCGGGCAACATCAACATTCTGAGATGTAAGTACACAGAAAGCCTCCTCTTGGTGGCGGCGGGGCGTTTAGTCCATGAGCCCTAAGCCAATGCCAGGGGCTGGGGGAGGGTACGAGGAGGGGGCGCCATCAGCCAACAAGCCCAGACCCTGCTGCTGGCTGGAGCGACAAGGAAGTTGAAGCGGCTTAACCGACGCACCTCTCTCGCTCGCTCCCTTTGGCTTCTCCAGCACCCGGCACATTCCCACCAGAAAAGGGACAACTTAGGGAGAGAGAGACGCGGCGGCAATTCGAGAATACCTCAGAAAGAGGGAAAGAAGGAGCACCTACCCGGAGAGCTTGGCAATCTTGACAAAGCTAAACACATCCATCCATGCAGCCGACTGAGCTCTGTCCTTCGCTCGCTCGCTCGCTCACTCCAGCAGCTGCAGCTCCATGCCAAAAAGGAGGTTATGCATGGTGGTTCTCCTCCGGCAGCTGCCACCCTTGCGGAGGAAAGAGCTGGCGACAGAGGCTGCTACCCCCCTCCGGCCGGGAGTTGGGCGTGCAGCATCGCGGAGGAGCAGCACTGGGGCAGCGCTCGCCTCGCTCGCTCCCGCGCCTGCCTGGCTGCCTGCCGTGCCTGCCGGCACGCGCGCGCACCCTTAACTGGCGCGGCCAGCTCTCGGCTGAGCTGCCAAGACTGGCAGGCAGGCGACGAAGGGAGCAGGTGCCTCCGCGTCTGCGCAAAGGCTTTCGCTGGGCGCGTGGCGTAAGAACCGACGGCAAAGAACAAGAGGTGTGGCGCGAGCAACCTCCTTTGCGAAACGAGCGGGGAGTCCTGCGCGGTGGGAAAGCAGCAGCTGTTGATCCTCCAGCTGCCAATACAGTATTACCACCCGCTGCTGTGCCCCCGGCACTCAGGCACTAATCTCCAAGATGAGAGAGGGGCCAGGTTTCATGCCTGAGCTCCGCCTTAGAAGCCTTATGGAGCTTGCTGTGCTTATTCCGTAGTGCAGGACAGGCACACTTTGCACATACTCAGAAGGAGTCTATTATTTTTTCTTATTAAGGCTTTAAAAAAAACCCTGATGACGTTAATAACAAATATAAACAGCCAAAGAACGCCCAATCACTCCGTTCCCGGAAACCCAACTGAGTCGGGGCGGGGGGTGGGGCTCAAATCAAATCACTGAACAGTCAGTGGGACACTGCGAACACCTACAAATTTACGTGGCTCGAGTTTCAATATCTTTTTGAGCAGCAACTTGTTCCTTGGGTTCCTCTGCCATTGCACTTTCCCCATTTTCCTTTTCCCTTTGGTTTATTCTCATATACTTCCCGGCTTTGGGGTTTTTCTTACCTCTCACTATACTTGACTGCTTGCCCTAGCAGCCAATGTTCTTCCTTGTTCCTGGAACATGCCCATAGTAGCACTGCAAACCTGCCTTGGCTGCGAGTGTGCTCTGGCTCCACTGAAGCCCTGCATGAACCCACAGGACTAAGAGGAGGATGCGACAGGGTTCTCATGCAGATGTCCTGCCTGTAAGCTTCCCAGAAGACACCAGCCACTGTTGCAAACATGAAATGCTGGACTAGATGGATGCTCAGTCCAATCTAGAAGAGCTCTTCTTATGTTCTTAATTTGAAATAAAATGGCAACTGTATAGCATGTTTCAATATACAAAACGTTCTAGCATCCTTATCTTTACAAAAGCCTTTTGAGATAAATTTGTCCATGTTTTATGGTCTTCATTGCACTGTTTCTCAATGGTTACTTGAGCTGACCAAGAGAGGTCCTGTGCCTTTACTAGCTGCATGGCAAGCAAATGTTGGGTAGGCGCAGAGCACTGTGATGGAAACCCAGATCTGTCATACAAAATGTGAAGTGGCCTTTTACTGCATCAAACGATGAGTCTGTCACCAGAGGTGCACCTAGGTAATTTTGGAGCCTGGACCTAAAGGCCTTTGGAGCCCCCTGTCCCCCGCTGCTAGTTAAGTATGATTTTTTAACATGTAGGTTCTTGAGGGCACAAACCACACCATCCAGAGGTGTGGGCAGGCGGGCAGGCAGGAGGTGTAAAGGCCCCGGACTTTGGCCCCAGAGTCCAGGGGTAAGAGTGCCTCTGTCTGTCACAGTGTTATTCCTTCCTACTGACAGTGGCTCTACAAGTTCTAAATTTCAGGGAGGTGTCTTTCCAAATCTTGCTTGCTAAGATGTCAGAGACAGAACTGGTAACCTTCTGCGAACAGAGCATAGATGGTTTCTCCTCAGCAATGTCTGTATCCCTGCTTGAAGGTCAGGTGCAGATGATACACACTTACAGGTGGACTTCAATCTTGTGGAATTTATTTTGGTGTGGGTTCTTTACTAGAACCCCAGGTCTATCAGCTGGAACTAGTACAAGAGATTGGTTAAGGGGCGGAGCCAGACACAAAATGGTGGCCAATGGTGGTGTAGCCAGTTATACTCCATGAACTATATACTGGGATAACCTGCACATAAAAGTGCAAATCTATCCCTGGCTTACTGTTAGAATATTCATAGCCTAATGCGGGGGGCAAGGGAGCCTTTTTGTTGATGCTCTTGCTAAATAATTAGGAGTCAGACACTCTTACCAAAACGTTACAGATGATCAGTGATCTACCAATAGATCTCACTCTTCTGCCCAGTCCCAAATAGAAACAAAGAGGAATGAGAGAAATGCCACATTGGTCTATGAGCTAAAGCCAGAATGCTATTACTGGATCTTTCATATACAGCCTCCACCAGCCCAGGATAAGGAGGTTCACTAGAGAAAATAAAACATAATGAATGCATACATGGAGATAGCTATAACTGAGTGGGGGGGGGGGACAAATATCCCTGAGCCCCTGGGAGAGAGGGGGGCCTGCCAGCTGAGCAACACTCTCCCCATTTTTATTTTTAATATTTATACCCCGCCCCTCCAGTACACTACTGCTCGGGGTGGCTCACAACAATAAAATAGATACAATATAAAATAAAAATAATAAAATTAACCAAATTAAGTAAACGTTAAAAATCAGGCTAAAACCACAATCAGAATTAAGTTTCAAATTAAAAGTTATTTTAAAAGCTAAAACTTTAGAATTATAACAACTAAAAACTAAAGAACCTACCAGATCTAACCAAAAATGGAGCATTAAAAAACCTCTTTAAAAGGATGTGTTTTTAGTTGTTTAAAAACACTGACGGAGGGAGCATGACAAAGCTCTTCAGGGAGGGCGTTCCAAAGCCGAGGGGCCACAACCAAAAAAGCCCTGTCTCTAATCCCCACCAACTGGATCTCTGTTAGTGGCGGGGCCATGAGCAGAGCCTGAGATGAGCAGGGCCTGAGGGACCTGCAGGTTCATATGGGCACATATGGTCTGACAGGTAGTCCAACCCCAAGCTGTGTAGAACTTTACAGGTCAAGACCAGAACCTTGAATCTAGCCTGGAAGTGGACTGGTAATCAATGAAGTTGCAGGATGGGTATGACACTTGTGAATCAACTTGCCCCCACAAGCATGCTGGCAGTAGCATTCTGGATCAGCTGAAGCTTCCGAACCGTCTTCAAAGGCAGCCCATGTAGAGTGCAATACAGTAGTCCAATCTGGATGTTAGCAAAGCATGAGTGACTGAGGTCAGGTCCGACTTCTCCAAGTGGGGTTGCAACTGGCATACTAGCCGTAGCTGATAAAAGGCACTTCTGCACAGCGCCGCCACCTGCACCTCCAAGAACAGTGTCTGGTTCAGAAGCACCCTCCATTGCTGCAGACTTTGTCTTTCAGAGGGAGTGTGATCCTGTCTAAGACCAGATTTACCTCGTTATTTGGATGATCAGTTCTACCAACACAGGGCACTTCCGCCTTATCTGGATTAAGTTTCAGCTTGTTTGGACTGTCCATCCAGTCCAGAACAGCCTCCAAGCCCCAGTTCAGAGCATCCACTGCCTCCCCAGTGTCTGGTGACTTAAAAGATAGGTAGAGCTCAGTGTTATCAGCATATTGATGGCACTACAGCCCACACCCATGGATGACCTCTCCCAAAGGTTTCATGTAGATGTTAAACAGCATGGGGGACAGAATAGATCCCTGTGGCACCTCGTAGGCCAAAGGCCAAGGGGTGGAGCAGGCGTCCCCCAGCACCACCTTCTGAGTACGACCCTCCAGGTAGGAGCAGAGCCAATGTACCAGGTAGGAGCACAGCCAATGTATGACCATGCCCCCAAGTCCCAACCTGGAGAGACATCCCAGAAGGATACCATTGTCAATGGTATCAAAAGCCACTGAGAGGTCCAGGAGGATCAACAGTTACACTCCCTCTGTCTGTCTCCTGGAGTAGGTCATCTACAAGGGCAGCCAAGGCAGTTTCCGTTGCATATCCAGGTTGGAAGCTAGACTAGAAAGGAACTGAGTAATCAAATTCATCCACGACTGCCTGGAGCTGAGACGCCAGCACACTCTCCAATACCATGCCCCAGAAGGGGAGATTTGAAACTGTTTGAAAGTTATTTAAGTCATCTGGGTCCAATGGGGGCTTTCTTAGGAGGGGCCTGATGACTGCCTCCTTCAGGCAAGGGGCACTACCCCTGCTCTAGAGAAGCATTCACTACCCCTGCCACCCATGGACCCAGTCCCTCCCTAGAAGCCTGCACCAACCATGAAGGACAAGGGTCGAGGACGCAAGTGGTAGGCCTCAGTCTTCTAAGCAGCCTGTCCACCCACTTCTTCAGACAACACAGTCTGAAAACTATCCAGTTTAACAAGACCAGACGGTGCACTGGCTACATCCAGTGCCACAAAAATCCTAGCATCTAAGTCAGAATGGATATGAGTGATTTTATCCGCAAAATGTAAAGCAGATTGGTCACAGAAGGCTGCTGAGAGTTCTGTTTAATGGTCTATGGAGTCCTCACCTAGGAGGCCTTGAACCACTTGGAAATCTCCTCTGGTCAACATTGAGCAGACTCGATGGTGGTGGAAAAGTAGGATTTCTTCACCCCCATCACCCCCATAGAGTAGGCTCTAATATGAGCTCTAGCCTGTTTGGTCACTTTCATTCTGATTTTTCCACCACCGACACTCAAGCCATCTACCAGCCTGCTTCGTTGTCCGCATCTCACCTGTATACCAGGGAATTGCTCAGGCTCAGCGGGTCAGGAGACGACGTCTAGATGTGACTGTGTAAATCGCCTGACCCATCTCCTCATACCAAAGGGAGACCAAGGCGTCAACAGAATCGTCCACTCTCTCAGCAGGAAACTCACCCAGAGCCGTCAGCAATCCATTAGGATCCATAAGCCTCTAAGGATGGACCATTCTAATTGGTCCCCCACCCTTGCTGAGGTGTGTTGGGTCCACCCTCAGTTCAATCTTCACCACAGATAGTGATCTATCCATTATAACAGTATTGAGGCCTCCTGACTATCCATGGAGCACCACTGTCCAGAATTGACCCAAAGACCAAGTCAAGCATATGGCCTGCCACTTGTGTGGGACCTGAAATCAGTTGAGACAAGCCCATGGTCATCATGGAGGTCATGGAATCCCAAGCTGCACCAGACAAGGTGGCCTCAGCAAGTCCCCCAAGACTAGCACCTGTCGTGTCCCTATTCTGCCACTCCAACCTTGCTACACCCCTGGATAAATGTGTGCACACACATGCCTGATGACAAAAAAGGCTGAAACAAGTGAAATATCAAGGAAAAAGGATTGTGGGATGGGGCACCACCTGTCAGTAGGATACTGATGCCTAACCCACACAGCATTTTCTAATCCTTTTAAAAGGGCTTCTATTGAGGTTCATAAGGAGGGGTGTCTTTTATTCTCCAGGCCTCCGTATTCTTCATCTCCATCCAAACAGCATTGATGGCTGCTGCCTCTAACTTCTATTTGGCAGCCAGACTTGTACTCTGTCTGTGCTCCTACTCCCTGTTCTTTCCATTCACCTTTTCTATGGAGAGGTATCCTGTGCATGGTACTTTCCCCCCTAGAAGTTCTTCTGAGTGCTTTCTTTAATCCTCTCAGTTGCAGCTGTAGCAATCATTCCTCTACCACCTGACAGTTAAAACTTCCACCATTCTGGTTGCATTTCCCTCACCTAAGTTGGAACACTCTCCTTTACTCCAAATGAACATGTCCAAAACTCATACGTGCTAATTTGAATAAAGTCAAAGCAGAATTGGGAATGTTTTCTTCATAGTAGAGAATGTTTAGCCTATCTGGACTGCAGGGGTAATATAATCCAAACTCCAATTGTTTATGATAATCTACAAACTGTGCAGTTTCATTTAAGCCCGGATACAGGTCTGCTCAACCCCAATACAAATCTTAACATCATGTCCCCACGGGATCTGGCAGGTCCTTATTAGTATATAGATAGGTAACTGTACAAAAGAAGAACAGATTGTACACACACGTAATATGAGGTGATTTCATGCTATTCTTTTATTTAAACAGTAATTTTTAAAAAAGAATGATTGACTGCCTGTTTACCTTGTGAGAGCACTGAACAACTCAGACAAGAAACACCCATTCATCTCACAAATACACCACTGCAATTACACCGTGTAGCATTTAATGTCATGTTTGTGCTAAGGATGAAAACACTTCCCATTTAATTCTTTATGTATCCATTTAATATTAGAATTATGCCCACTTTGATTGAAACTACATAATCTGAGCATGACACTTATCTTGTATAGGATCTTGTATAGGACAAACCCATACCAGAGAAAATCCGGTTTAGTCAGCTTAGATGCAGATATGGCTTCTGTACAAAGTGGTTGCAGTGTGCTAGTTAATGTGTATCTCATAACAGTAAGTACAGATTGCATTCTACAAATAGAGAAATATTCCTCACTGTCACTAGAAGCCTCCCCTCCTCTGTCAAGATTTGTTAAAGTTTGTGTTAGGGGGTTCCCATATCCCTCCATTTTCTTGCATGTGTGCCTTGTCCTGTTTTCATACTTATATTCCTGACCATCAGAGTGAATTCCCCCCTCCCCCTTCCTAATCTGGGACTGATCCAAATGCATGAAGGAAGGGCTCCTTTTCTCGTGTTTTGTTTCAAGCTTGGCTTGGTTTGCTCTCTGCTGGAGCTCTGGCTGCTAACTATTCCAAGACAGACTTCATGGTTCAAGTTTTAGATGAGCCTGAATGAGTTTGTGTCCATCACTACTGGAAGCTGTCCCAAATGTAAAACATCTTGCAATTTAATTTTTTTTAAGGCTAGAAAGGATCTAGCCTAGCTTTCTCCAAGGCATACTAGTTTTCTGTTTATAGGAAATCTGAAGTTGTACAGTACAAGAACAGTTTTACCATATAATTTGCTTGCCCTGCGGTGTCCTTCACATGCACCCATTGTGGTACTGAAACTGCTGATGCCACTGGGGAATGTACAAGATCAAGGCAAAAATACTAGTGGGGTAAATTCTGTGCATCTTTCCCACATTCAAAAATCACACTAGGAGGGAAACATCAGCTGAATGAACTAATTTATTATTTGTTTGTTTATTATTCCATTTCTATACCACCCCATCCAACAGCTCTGGGCAGTTTACAAAACCAAAACAAAATATAATCATTTAAAAATCAAACTTAAAACCATATAAAATCTAAACAATTCAAACACCATTTAAAACAGTTAAAACAATTAAAACAATTTAAAGACCCTGGAAGGCCAGACCAAAACAATGAGTTTTAAGGTGCTCTCTTAAAGGTTAGTAATGTTTCTAGAGGATGAATTTCTGTGGGGAGTGCATTCCACAACCCAGAAGCAGCTACAGAGAAATCCCGGTCACGGGTCTCCACCAGATGCACCAGTGCCAGCTGGAGATCGCTCTCTCCAGAGGACCTCAACATGTAGTGGGGATCATATAGAAGAAGATGTTCTCTAAGGTAACCCGGACCTATGCCATTCAGGGTTTTAAAGGTAATAACCAACACTTTGTATTTTGCCTGGAACCATATTGGTAGCCAGTGCAGTTGTTTAAGTACAGGCATAATATGGCTGGGTTTCATGTAGATATTAAAAAGCATTGGTGACAGAATGGAGCCCTGAGGGACTCCATATAATAGCTACTGTTTGGAAGAGCAACTGTCGCCAAGTACCACCATCTGGAATCTACCCTAGAGATAAGAGTAGAACCACAGCAAAGCAGTACCCGCTATCCCCAACTCCCATAGGAGATCCAGAAGGATACCATGGTCTATGGTATCGACAGCCTCTGAGAGATCCAAAAGAACTAACAGAGTCACACTTCCTCTGTCGATTCCCTGGTAGAGGTCATCCATCAGATCAACCAAGGCTTATCAAACCCCATAGCCAGTTTGAAATGGGTCTGAATAATCCGTTTCCTCTCAAACTGCTTGGAGCTAATTAGCCACCACTTTGCCCAATCATGGGAAATTGAAGACTGGCCTATAAACGATCCATCACCTAGGGATCCAAGGTAGGCTTCTTAGCATGAGCATTAGTAGCCATATGCTCTTATTATTGCAGGTTCAAGGCCTTAACAACAAGGACAACAGCCTAGGGAAGCAGAAGGCACAGGTGCATATACAAATAAAGAAACAAGCAACCTGCAGTGATTGTTGATCACCACATGGGCAAGTAAGTGCACTTCATGCCACAGGTGGGTTGTGGTTATCCCGAAACAGAGTCTCATATCCCTCTAGTGCAGGGTTTCTCAACGTGTGGGTCCCCAGATGTAATTGGACTTCAACTCCCATAATTCCCAGCCAAAGGCCACTGGAGCTGGGGATTATGGGAGTTGAAGTCCAATAACATCTGGGGACGCACACATTGAGAAACCCTGCTCTAGTGAATTACCTCTGTAGCCAGTGGATAGAAGCAGATAACAAGATATGAACATAAGAACAACCCTGCTGGATCGGGCCCAAGGCCCATCTAGTCCAGCATCCTGTTTCACACAATGGCTAGCCAAATGCCGCTGGAAGCCTACAGGCAGGAGTTGAGGGCATGCTCCCCTGCAACTGGGACTCAGAGGCATCCTGCCTTTGAGGCTGGAGGTGGCCTACAGCCTTCCAGCTAGTAGCTGTTGATAGACCTCTCCTCCATGAAGTTATCCAAACCTTTCTTAAAGCCATCCAGGTTGTTGGCTGTCACCACATCTTGTGGCAGAGAATTCCACAAGTTGATACCACACAGTTATTTTCTGGTAATAGATACAGCAATAAATAAGTTAAATATATGAGAAAAAACCAAACCAAATATAAGTATGAGTGAGTATTGTGAAAAACAAAATGTCTGAAATAGAAAAAGTTAGGCAAACTTTCATTTTCTCACTTCTCTTCTCTTAATGGGCTAAGTTCTTAAAGGTAAGAACTCCAGAGGGCATTTTTTCAAAATGTGTCAGGCATTCAATAGTGCTAGACATAACACACAGTAGAATATATATTTTATATGTTGTGATCATGTTTAGGCTGATGCAGAAATGCATTTTCAAAGGGGAAACACTTCTATATTTCATTCTAATTGAAATCAGGGGGGTTTTTTTGGTTCACTATCCTTTTAAAAAGCTAGACAAAGTATTTGATAATTTCATTGCACTTTTGACTCCACAGATTTAAACTAATTAAATCAGTTTGAACACAAATACTCTTCATAGCAGCTAAATTACTTTAGTCCCAGAGAAGCAATTAAAAGCTCATTTTCATAAGCAAGCTTTTTATTTTGTCACCATTAAGTACACCTTTGTGTGTGTGTGTGTGTGTGCTGTGTGTGTGACAGAAGTGTTAATTGAGAAGTGCTAAATTAGAAGGATCAAATTTAGACTGGACAGCTACTATGAAAGACAGCATACTGCTGAGTCCTGACAAATACCAGGGACTTCAAAATATGTATATTATACTTAGATTTTCCTTGTGTCACAGAACTCTGCACAATCACCCCTGGATCCCAAGAACAAACATGGCAGTTTGTTTGTAAGACTGCCATCTTACAGTCTTAAGATGTAAGATTGTACATCTTATATCTACAGAACCTAGACAGAAACCATAATTAGAAATTAAGGTTTTATCAAGCAATCTAGGACCTCCCTTTACCAAGCTCTACCCTTGAGGATAGAATCCTGCCTCCAGTACTTCCAGGATTAGGGCCCCCCCTTATAAACCAAGAAGGGTGAGGTTCAAAAGAATCCTCAGCTGTACCCAAGCTAGTGCTGTTACAGTACCTATCCTGCTGCAGTCACCTTGTGGACTGCTTCCCTACCGTTTCAGCAGGTGTTCCTGAACCCTGGCTTCTGTGCTAGTGTTCCCCCCTAGCTGGACAGCTTACCCATCCTGCTTTTTCAGGTATGTGACTATGGACCCACAATCTCTTGTGCTGAGGAGAGATTAGGATGCTTGGTTGAGAACAGTAGGCTGGCACTTAGCTAACGTAGAATGGATACAGAAGTACTATGCTAGAGCAAGTCTAAAAGGTGAGAGAAGATGAGCTACGGGCAACGGGATAGTTCATATTATGCTTTCTGATTCACAAATTTAAGATATGAGTCTGAATGCCTCTCCCTCAGCAGGTCGTTCCTTATAGCATGGTGGCATCCCAATGGCAGTCTTTCAGATAACTTAAACCTGGAGCATCCAGAGCTAGTCACTCATAGAGGAGCCATGGAGCACTAGTGAGCCAGTGGTCTCCAGTGAGGACCTGCCCATCCCCAGAACCTCCCCTCCAACACTCCTGATTCCCCAGGAATAGAGATGACACTGCCAGAGCTGAGCTCTAGTGCCAATGATGAAGTGCTCACCTGGCTGTTTGGGCTTCCCTCCCAAAGGGTCCATGTAGGAGAAGTAGAAGGCCAGCTCAGGCACCGCCTCTAGAGCAGGGATGGCCTACAGATCCAGGAAGGGGCAGGACTCTTGCTGGCTACATAACATCTTCAGTGAGCAACAACCATTTGATGGTTCATAGTGCTTTTCATGAGCTCATGCCTCCAGCTGCCATGCTTCCAGTGCTGCCTTGCTGGACACATCGTTCATTTGAATTCCTCTCTACCCATGTACCAAATACAATTTCAAAGTAGCCTTTGGAGGGTGTGTAGAGGGGCAGTTTGGACAAGTGACTCGTCCAATGCAATTAAGCAGCAATGTGCTGCAGAGGAATTGTGAGCACTCACAGAATGTCACATCTTAATCACATGGGGGCAGGCCCGGAGCTCAGCTCTGGCACAGTGTCACCTCTCTACCTGGGAACTCAGGGGTGATGGAGGGTGTTCTGGGGTTGCATCAGGATGTAGATTGAAGTGGGCCCTGGGACTCAAAGTGAAGAGGGGGCCCTGCCGCTCCCTTCAGAGAAATGCAAGAAAGAGAGCAAAGAGCCGGCCAGAACCCCTCCCTCAGGGGCCCAGGGACATTTGTGTCATTTGGGTCCAGAAGGGAGTGTGCCTTGTAAGAATCAGAGCTGACAAGACGCAAGAGCCAGGAAAGGGTTAATATGTCATGAAAGGCTTGTGCAGCAAAAGCAGGAATACATCTTCTAGGGAAGACAAGGATGATCTGGAAATAGTATTCAATCTATCCTCAATCAATGACAAGTTGTTGGGAATGAACATGCTAATGAGGTCTCAGACACCATCCTGTGTAGCCAATCTCAGCTCAGTCATGGCTGCTGGACAGCTCCACTTAAAAGATGGCTGCTCTCAGTAGAGGTTCAGACTGGTGCAGGTTTATTGTCCGTCATGCTTACTATTTGGAAAAGCCTTGAATGTATATAATCAGATTTTAAAACTGATTAATTTGTTTTTCTATGTACATGCCTTATACCAGGAAATGTTATAACCAGCTGTGTTTGCTCATACAATGGGTAAAGAAATCCCTGAACTTGCTGTGCATGTAAATATACTGTGCAACATTTCCTATATTGAAAAAGAGTCCCATTAGCAAAGATGTGTGACCTTTGACTAGTGAAGGCTGTTAAGCACTAACATCAAGAATATTTTACTTGGGGAATTCATTGTGAAACACTTCAGGTGAGGTTGCTGTGACATGTCATATGAAGTCAGGTGCTAAAATTACAGACGTGCTGCACAGCCAGATACTTCCCTAACAGTTATAAAAGCACAGTGCACAGAACAGGTGAATGATTTATGAGTAATGTCTCAAAAGGTTTTCTGACCCCCACCCCCATAAGTGACACCAGTGATTAGCAGTTTGCTTTCTTTGCTGGGGTCACAATTTCATTAGCTGATAGTACCAAGAAAAGAGGTAAAAAGAAGGGAACAAGAGAAGTTGTGGGGAAGTTGTGGGTGGACCATCTTTTAACTGTATAATCCTTAGATTATTTTTTAAGCTCCAAAATGTACTTTCAAGGGCTGAGTCCATACACAAAGTGTATGGGCTGTGAAGGGCAAAGACCAGATATATTACTGATCTAGTGCTACTGACAGTGGCGCTCTTACCCCCAGACCTTGGAGACCCAGTCCATGGCCTCCAAGATCTGGGAGTCCTCCAAATGGTATGGGGGGGGCTCCTTCAGCCACCCCACGCCTGCCCCACTGCTGCTGCGCCATGCTCAGTGGGTTTTGTGGGGGGGGTTGCTTAATTTGAGGGGTGGGCTGGGGAGTGAGCCAAGCATGCCTCGCCTCCCCCCACCCACCGGTGGCTGCGGACAGAGAGACAGGTGGGCCTGTCTGTTTGGCCCAGCAGCTCTTGATAACTGCGAGGCGCTCCAGCGCACCTGCACACTTGAAATAGATTGTCGCAATCCCATGACGTCACAAGCCCATGCATGCCTGTGACTGTCTGAAGGAACAGGCCCAGCAGTCGCTCCAGCTGCCACCGGGAGAGAAGTGAGGCTTATTCGGCTCACACACCCCTGGCCCACCCACCCCAGTTGCCACCCCTCATCTGTGCACTTAGCGGCTTAAATTAAGCAAAAAAATTGGAGGTATGGCATGGTGGGGCAGCAGCAGGGTGGGTGCAGGACAGCTGAAGAAGGCCCCACCAAAATCAGTTTTTTTGGGGGGGGGCTTTCAGAGGAGGGCCTCACAGCAGGGGTGGTCCAGGTGCCCCAATTACCTAGGTGCACCCCTGGCTACAGACTGGGGTTGAGGCACCTAGCCAAGGTCAACTGGTGCAGGATATGCAATTTCCTAGTTCTCACCTTAGTAACAAATATACCAACACTGAAAGGGTTGGTAACTGACCTTCGCAAATCGGACATTTAACTAAGTAAAATGGTGGCCCCTTGTTAAGCTCTTATACAGTGTCTTGTATAATTCTGGAGCTATGGAGGCAATTCTGGGGCTATGAGGGCAATTTTCATTGCATGGACCCTTCAGTTTACTTACAGAAAGAAGCTGAGCGAGAAATAAAGACCACATACTTTTGAAGTGTTCAATATACCAAAACTTGAGATCTCAATTAATCAGCCCACTGTTAAATGATATGAGGGGACAACTTCCAGCACCTGGACCTTAAGTGGCATCCTACATGTGATGGTCTCTGAGAAGTTTGCTTGTAAGGCTGTGGATTAAGACATTTTGCCTAGGGGTTGCTTTCCCTTGTTGTTTCTTATATTTGTAATCTTTGATGCCCTTAGGCAACTGTGTGTAGATACTTATCCATGAGCATCTCATGTGGCTGAGGAAATGATATAAATGGCCCAGTCACATGGACAAGGCCTATTGTGTAGGGTCTTTCCTGTTGAATTGGAATCCCTGGTGATTTCATCAAAAAGTCCTATGCAATCAGCTCCTGCTCAGATGGTTGGGTCAGTTTAACTATTTTCCTAACCATGCAGCATTTTCTCCTGATTAGAAGAACCATGCAGGAGCTGCTTAAAATGAGAAGTTCCTGCAGGCTGGGAAAATGGTTAAATGCCATGTTTCGGTCATTTTGCCTCAAGGTGATCCACTCCAAGGGAAATATGTGGAAAAACTGGTGCAGGGAGGGTGTGCCTGTTTCACAAACCAATGTAAATCAGGAGGTTTCAAATACTGGCCTACACACTGCTGTGAGTCCACCGTGTTTCATAGGAATAGGCTACAAGTGACTGTGAAATAAAGAGGACATAACTAGGAATGAAGCTTAGTTCCACTTGTTTATCACACAAAGACTGAAAAAAGACTGCAGAAGCCAGTCGTGATTTGCATCTCTCTGAAGTGACAGTACTTGGTAACTCCCTAAATAGGAGAAACCAAAATAGAATATCTACTGTGCTGTAACTACTGCAAAAGCTGTTCTCGTTCATCTTGGGCCTAAATTATGGCTCACATCAAACTTACTGCACACCTGTATTCTGTGCAACCAGCTGTTGTAAATGCAAATGCCTATGAAGTAAATGCCCTCAAAAATGTTCTCAGGGATATATAATTATAGCTGCAGTCCTAGTCACACTTGTCAAGGAGGAAGCTCCATTTAACACAGCTGGACTCACAGTGGGAATAAACATACATAGTATTGTGCTGCAAAATTGCTGCCCATGCCATAACATCCTATTTTATTCCCCAAGGAAAATGTATCCCATGTTTTAGATATCAAAAGGCTTGACTTCTGAGTTCAGACTGTGGACTATACATTCTGGAGCAGACTGAGACCAATGTAATATACATTATATTTTTCCAAAGTGTTTTTAATGTGCTTTTTGATTAAAGTACTCATTGCTTCAGAGGAAGGGAACTATGGATGCCACTGAGGGGTTACAAGTCATTCTCATAGCCATGGACAAAAGAAATTAACCAGTCAAGAGCCACTGGACCTATTCTGTGCTGTATCAAAAAGGTATTTGTTAAGACAAATACGTCTCAATCTAGATAGTTTAGAGCTGAAAGGGCCCTTTGAGGTGTTATAGTCCAATCCCATCTCAGTATAGACTCTTTCACAGTACCCCCAACAAATGGCTATACAACCTCGGTTGGAATAGCTTCTGCAAAGGAGAGCCCCTTTTTGTGCAAGGCAGAGAGTAGACTCTCCTTTGCTGGTGATTCTCAAACAGAGGCCACACATCCTGTCAGGGATATTGCAGCAGACTGCTGTACAGAGCAGAGGGTTGGGCTAGAAGACCTCCAAGTTCCCTTCCAACTCTAAAATATTGTGAATCTATAATTAAAATGTATTTGCCTTAAGATATATAGATATATAGATAGTCTGGGTATAGAAGAGTTCTTGTGGCTCCTGAGTGATTCACTGCTTTTGTTCAAGACAATCAATATCCATAGTTTTCCTTCCTCAGAATCTCTTCTCCCTCCAGTGCAAGTACTCCTTGTTCTAAAAGAAGGGGAACTATAGATCCACCCCATGGTGTCTGCACTCATGTGCCAGGTTGCATTTAGTTTTAGATTAGTCAATTAGAAAGAAACCATGAAGGAAATAAGGGCTATCCCAGGCCTGTAAGAAGCTAGCACATCATAATGTGCACCCCCAGGTTTTCCAAAATGCCTGGGTGCTAAGGGCAGTTCTGGCAACAGTATCTTTGTCCAGCCTCCAGACTGGGTACCTATGAAGGATAATAGTCATGGAGCAGTACACTTATATTAATTTAGTACTGGGGAACTCAGCATTCAAATGACAATGTGTGGAAAACAATAGAATGGCAGGAGAGCTTACAACCTGTCAGTCCAAACAATGCTAAATGAAGCAGAAAGCAAACTCAGCAAGCAGAGGTGCAGCTAAGAAATTTTGGACCGTGGACCTAATGAGTCAATGCCCACCCCCACATATACCTTTCTGTATATACAGTACACATTTCCCCACAATATACAGAAAGGATGCTTATTTTGCAGGGGTGGGGCTAAGCTCATTAGTGCCAGAGCCCAAAATTTCTTAGCTTCCAAACTAAGAAGTCCCAAATGCTACAAACTTGCCTCATAAGGAAGGTCATAATTTTGATCATATTGGCTGCTGGATAGGGTTATGGTCCTTACATAGGGTCCAAATGTATGTCCTTCCCCATACATGAGGGTGGCACACAATCCCCAAAGGATTCTAACCCCATCTTCTAACCATTTCTTAAGAAGGACACTGTCGTACTGGAAAAGTTTCTACACCCTAACCCTAACAGGCAACTAGGGGATCAGGGGCCTGGAGCACCTTCCTTATGAGGCAAAGCTACAGCATTTGGGACTTTTTAGTTTGGAAAAGAGGCGACTACAGGGATACATGATGAGGTGTAGAAAATTATGCATGGAGTAGAGAGAGTGGACAGAGAGAAATTTCTCTCTCACACACACAACACTAGAACCAGGGGTCATCCCATGAAACTGGAGACCAGGAAATTTAGGACTGACAAAAGGAAGTACTTTTTCACACAACACATAATCTATGGAATTCTCTGCTACAGGATGTGGTGATGGCCACTAGCTTGGAGGTTTAAGAGGGACTTGGACAAATTTACTGAGGACAGGTCTATCAATGGCCACTAATCTGGTCGTTATAGGCCACCTCCAGCCTCAGAGGCAAGATGCCCCTAAATACCAGTTGCAGTGGAGCAACAGCAGGAGAGAGGGCATGCCCTCACCCACAGAAGCCCGTGAGCTTCTTAGACGCATTTGGTGGGCCACTGTGGGAATCCGGATGCTGGATTAGGTAGACCTTTGGCCTGATCCAGCAGGACTGTTCTTATGATCCGTCTGTCTTCTTGATCATTCACCACAAACCCACGGATCTGGGCCAGAGGACATTTGCAGAAGAAAAAAGAAGAAAAGAAAAAGAAAAGTCTACACAAGCCCCATTGGATTCACATAGCTTCTTGATAATTCACAAACTAACTGGGACACAATACGTTTCTTTGCTCCACAGTTCAAACATAGTTCAAAACCAACTTGTACATACAGTGCACTTCTAAGGGGTGGGGGGAATTAAAACCACAACACATGCCCCTTGCGTCACAGTTCTCATAAGAACATAAAAACAGTGCTGCTGGATCAGCCCAACGGCTGATCTAGTCCAGCAACCCGTTTCACACAGTGGCCCACCAGATTCTGCTGGAAGACATGGAAAGGGCATGCCCTCTCTCCTGCTGTTACTCCCCTGCAACTGGTACTCAGAGGCATCCTGCCTTTGAGGCTGGAGGTGGCCTATAGCCCTCTAACTAGTAGCCATTGATAGACCTCTCCTCCAGAAAGTTATCCAAACCCCTCTTGAAGCCATCCAGCTTGTTGGCTGTCACCACATCTTGTGGCAGAGAATTCCACAAGTTGATTACGCATTGCTTGAAAAAGTACCTCCATTTGTTGGTCCTAAATTTCCTGGCAATCAATTCCATGGGATGACCCCTGGTTCTAATGTTATGTGAGAGGGAGAAGAATTTCTCTTTCTCCACGTTCTCCACACCATGCATGATTTTATACACCTCTATCATGTCTCCCCACAGTCATCTTTTTTCTAAACTAAATAGCCCTAGGTGTTATAGCCTTGCCTCATAAGAAAGGTGCTCTAGGCCCCTGATCATCTTGGTTGCCTTCTTCTGCACCTTTTCCAGTTCTACAATGTCCTTTTTTAGATGTGGTGACCAGAATTGTACGGAGTACTCCAGGTGTGGCCGCACCATAGTTTTGTATAAGGGCATTATAATATTAGCAGTTTTATTTTCAATCCCCTTCCTAATGATCCCTAGCATGGAATTGGCCTTTTTCACTGGGACCCCGAGATCACTCTCCTGGTCAGTCACCGACAGCTCAGATCCCATCAGTGTATAATGAAGTTGGGGTTTTTCATCCCAGTGTGCATCACTTTACGCTTGCCAGCACTAGGAGTGTGCACGGACCGATTCGGAGGCCATTCTACTGGCCTCCGAACCGGTCCGGACATGGGGTGGTTTTGGTTCGGGAGGGTTTGTGTTGGGGGTTCCATTAAGGGCGGGGGGGGGCTTTACTTACCCCTCCCGCCCTTTCCAGTTTTTGCGCCGTAAGTACCATAAAAAATGCGGGCTGCAGGATCCCTCTCCGCCCGCTTCTATTCTCTTTGATGGCTCCGCGCTCGGGCGGGCGGCAGCTGCCGCCACTGAAGCCCCCTTGAGAAGCCCCCTCGAAGCTCTTTCGGTACCTTAAATCTCACCCGGACCGAGTCTGACCACACTCGGGCGGGCGGCAGCGAGATGTCCTTCCGCCCGCCCTCTCCCTTCCCTGCCGTCTGCAAAGTGCAGGAAGCCTTCTGCGCGCGTGCGCAGAAGGCTTCCTGCACTCAGCCTTCTGCGCACGCGCGCAGAAGTCTTCCTGCACTTTGCAGACGGCAGGGAAGGGAGCGGGCGGGCGGAAGGACATCTCGCTGCCGCCCGCCCGAGTGTGGTCAGACTCAGTCCGGGTGAGATTTAAGGTACCGAAAGAGCTTCGAGGGGGCTTCTCGAGGGGGCTTCAGTGGTGGCAGCTGCCGCCCGAGCGCGGAGCCATCAAAGAGAATAGAAGCGGGTGGAGAGGGATCCTGCAGCCCGCATTTTTTATGGTACTTACGGCGCAAAAACTGGAAAGGGCGGGAGGGGTAAGTAAAGCCCCCCCCGCCCTTAATGGAACCCCCCACCCCAGTGCCGGACCGCAACTCCGCGGTTCCGTGCACACCCCTAGCCAGCACAGAACCAAATTTGCCATTTTGTTGTCCAGTCACCCAATTTGGAGAGCTCCTTTTGGAGCTCCTCACAATCTGTTTTGGATTTCACTACATCTGCAAATTTGGCCACCTCACTGCTTACCCCAACTGCATTTATGAATAAGTTAAAGAGCACTGGTCCCAGTACCGATCCCTGGGGGACACCACTTCTTACTTCCCTCCATTGTGAAAACTCTCCATTTCTCCCTACCCTCTGTTTCCTGACCTTCAACCAGTTAGCAATCCACACATGTACTGTACTTGTCCCCTTATCCCATGACTGCTACATTTTCTCAAGACTCTTTGATGAGGAACTTTGTCGAAAGCTTTTTGGAAGTCCAGATATACTATGTCAACTGGATCACCTTGATGCACACACTTGCTGACACTCTCAAAGAACTCCAAATGTTTTGTGAGGCAAGATTTACCTTTGCAGAAGCCATGATGGTTATCTCCCAGCAGGGCCTGTTCTTCTATGCGCTTTACTATTTTATCCTTAAGGATGCTTTCCATCAATTTGCCTGGAGCGGACGTTAAGCTAACCTGCCTGTAATTTCCCGGATCGTCCATGGATCCCTTTTTGAAAATCGGTGTAACATTGGCTACTTTCCAGTCCTCCGGTACAGAGCCTGATTGCAGGGATACGTGTTATATTTTAGCAAGGTGGTCAGCAATTTCACATTTGAGTTCTTTGAGGACTCTTGGATGGATGCCATCCGGCCCTGGTGATTGGCTATTTTTCAGTTTTTCCAGACAGTTTAGAACATCATCTCTTGTCTAGGGATGTGCATTTTGTGATTTTTCTATTTTGGCTTTGGCTGAATCCGAAGCCCCCCAATTCGGGGAGGGTCCAAATTCGACCCTCCTGAAACCCTCAATTTTCATTTTCAGAGCCAACTTGCTCTGAAACCGCAGGCTGCCAATCTCCCCGCTGCTCTCCCTCAAAGACAAGTACAATTTGGCTGCCAGAAAAGGTCTGTCCCCATCCTTCTCCCTCCACCGGCAGCTTTCCCTCCCTGCCCCCCCGGCAGTGCTTTCTCTCCCCAGTGCCGGGTTCCCTCCTTCCCTCCCTGCCATTTTCACCTCCTCGCCTGCTTGGGCCCACCACCACCATTTTCACCTACCTGCCTGCTTCGGCCCGCTGCTGCTGCCTCCTCTCCCGGCCGTGAACCTCCTCCTCCGCCTCCGCATCCCCCTTGCAGGCTCAGCCATGGCCATGGCCATGCCCACTGCCACCACCCGCAAAAGAGCTCTCGGGCCAGCAAGTTCCCTGTCCCTGCCGCTCTGACTGGAAACTCCCTGCCACATACGGCCCTGCAGGCCTGAAGGGCAGGAAATTCAAAGACACGTCATCAGTAGAAGAATTAAAGGGAGAGACTCTTGACTTGGGAGACTGCAGTGATCGCCAAACCGGTCCAAATTTTTTTGGGTCATTTTGATTTGGCTACAAAACTCTTCGTTTTGGCATTTTTCATTTTCAGCAGGTGTACAAAATGTCCAAAAGTGCCATTTTGAACACAAAACCTTTTGTAGCCGAATCAAAATGCATATCTTTACTTTTGTAACTTCTATTTGAATCAGTTCTTTAGCCTCCATCCCTGAAAAGCCTGATTCAGGAACAGGTATATGCTCAGTGTCCTCTGCCGTGAAGATGGATACAAAGAACTCATTTAGCTCATGCAGACCTTTTGGATCACAAACCAACTTGAGCATAATGTATTTGTTTGAAAAAATTGTTGTTTCTTTATCAAGTTCCACCTTCACTAGATGTGAAGTACTCTATGGATAGAGATAGCACTTACTGGCAGCTTTACTGCAGCAGGAAAAATTCCATTAAAAGTCATAGGATTGGCCTCTTTCTTTGAAATAAAAATACACAGAGTCCTGCCATTTTGGACTACATGTGTGTTCAATTTCAGAGGTCTAAGTGCAGCCGTTCTGGAAATGTAAAGGGGTGGACAAAAGGCGGGGAGGATGTTGCACTTTTTAATGAAGGCAATGGGAAGATTCCTTCACATGAGGGTGGGATGATGGTCCAGGGGCAGTGGGACTTCAGTTTCAGCAGGGTTTTGGTTGTTGTTTTTTGTAATTTTCTGCCATGAAACAAGCCACTTACAGGACTTTGACTTTATTGAAGCTTTTAAAAATTAAAATAATAATAATTAAAAATCAACAGATTGACTGATCCTCTTCCCGCTAACCTGTCCTACATCTGAGCCTAATTTCAGCCATTATGGCAACATAAAGAGTGATGAAAGGGGGAGCCGATTCCTCCTATGTGGAGGAATCTGATCATTGCCTTTTTAATGAAGGCAATGGGCAGATTCCTCCACATATGGGTGGAATTATGGTCTGATGGGGAGGCTTCAGTTCCAGAAATTTTTGTAATTTTCTGCCATGAACCAAGGCACTTATAGAATTTTTTTTTTTGGAGATGTATTTAATTTTTTAAAAAACACACACACACCAATAAAATCAGTAAATTGACTGATCTGCTTCAAAATCAATATGCAGAGTCCTGATGACCTTTCCTACAGCTGTACCAAATTCCTGAAGTCTAGGGCAAGCCATTCTGGAATTATAAAAGGGACCATCTTTTCCCTGGGGGGAAATCACAGGGCCCTCTAGGGCCTCTAGGTCCATGCCAAATTGTGCCCCTGTCAACAAGTAAAATATTCCTTTTAAAAAAAATTTCAAGAGCAGTGCTTAACATCTCCACTATATGATAGTCCATTTTATTGTTTTTGAATTGGTGGATGGTTTGGTTTCTATTTCGTTTGCGATCCACATGGATGTAAGTAACATCCCTTCCATTTGTCCCTTTAAAAAAAAGACTTTGAGAGGGGACGAGCAGGAGAGGAAGTAGGAAAAGAGGAGCCGCATAGGAAGCAGATGCTTAATCTTTTCCAAGCCAGCGATTTCCCACTTTGCCCACCACCACTGCTTCATCGCTTCCCCTGGAGCTCCTAATATGGGCAAATATGTGGGAAATATAAGCAAGTTCTTGATCCAAATGATCCAATTATAAAGCCTAGATTTCAAGAATGATTATCACACTGCAGTTCAGATTCAATATATCTAAACAAATTACTGGAAAAGACTTCAAGTGGCTTTTCCCAGCACTTCATCTACATAGTGTTCTTGATATATGAGCAGGGTCAAAATGCACGCTACATTCAAACAACTGTGCACAATGAACAATTACATTCATTTTAGTATGTAGAGGATTCAGGATGTGTATAAAGTTGTAAAGTGTCCAGTGATTTATGAACTGGAAAAGTCCTGTTGGTTGCTCAGTCTTTTAGCTACTACAGGTATACTACTCTAGCTCCTGAAAGCTTTGCAACGAGGCAGTGCTGTGTGGTGTTTTTATTCCTGTGATTCCTTGTGGGGTGTGTATGAGCAAAGTCATTTTGCATAGATATATTTATAGGAAAGTTCAAGAAATTAAATATATGTAATGTAATAGAATCTTCTTATTAAAGTGCATGCATAAGGGAACTAAAACAACAGATTTAAATTTGTAGTATTTCAGCTTCAAACATTATGCACTTTATTGAGTAATTACCATACACTGTAAATTTGAATCTGAGAGTTGGAGATGATGTCATTTTTGAATTATTATTTATATAGTTTGAATTATTATTAATATATTACATATATTTAATTTCTTGAACTTTCCTATAAATGTATCTGATCAGAGTGTAAAATATCTGTTGAAAACAATAACAGTTAAGAAGATATTATTGTACAGGAGGTATATTCACGGGGTTTCGGTTCCTGGCTGCAACTGTGGATATGGTCATTGGGGGTTATTGGATTGCGGGGTTAGGTTACCAGTCATCGGGAAAATGATAAAAACATTCATTCATTCATTCATTCATTCATTCATTCATTCATTCATTCATTCGATTTCTATACCACCCATCCAAAAAATGGCTCAGGGCAGTTTACATAGAGACATAATAAATAAATAAGATGGATCCTTGTCCCCAAAGGGCTCACATTCTAAAAAGAAACATAGAACACACACCAGCAACAGTCACTGGAGGTGCTGTGCTGGGGGTGGATAGGGCCAGTTACTCTCCCCCTGCTAAATAAAGAGAATCGCCACGTTAAAAGGTGCCTCTTTGCCAAGTTAGCAGGGGTAATACCAAAACATACCAAAAACTGGCCAGATTTGGAGGGGAAATGCAGGGGAACATTCCCTACCATACTTTGCTGTTCTCCCTGAGTCAAACTGTGCACAGGAATGTGCTGAAAACTGGCTGAAAATTGGCTGAAAATCAGCCAAAAATTGCCATTTTTCCTTTCCTTTCCTTTAAATGGAGCCATTTTGAGGCTCCAAAACACAAAATGGTGGCGGGGAAATGGCGGCTGGTGGCTCCACAGTTATTTCTAACACCCCGACCTGTAGATATGTGAGGTCGATGTGTTTTCTTCTTCTTTATAATGTATGCTTAGGTTGGGGGTCTTTCACCTGACCACGGATCCTTGGATCAGCGGATAACAAATCCACAAATATTGAGGCCCTCCTGTATTCACAATTTCTTCTAAAAAAAAATGCCCATGTAAATTAAACTTTTCATCCAGCATATTCCAGTGTAAAAAATAATGCAATCAGCTAATTTAAGTGGGAGGATTATTTATGCAAACATTGTATCTGTAGGTAATTGCAAAGTGTGACTTTATTTTTGCACAAATACATCCACAAACACATCCTTCAAAATATATAATAGCTTTTACCAAAAAAATGAAGTTCAAAAGATAGTGCCACCCAACTGTGAGTTGCTCCGATCTGCCCATGCTGCTGTTGGCATCTATGGAAGTGCCAGTGGTCTTGTACAGTGTAGTGTTTAGAAATCCAGTTCATGTTTTTGTTGCAGTTGTAACTGGCTTGTGTATGAGGCTAATCTAGGCCAGATTTGGTAAGAGATCCAGAGAGGAATACTAGGCCTTTGTAGCCTGGCATTGTGAAAGTCTGAATAAAACTATTTCTTCAAATTATTCTCAGTACTTTCTTCAGACACCAGGAGCCTTCCCAGACAGCAGGCATTACTACAGAAGCTTTACTGCAAGTTCAAAGTTGCCCAAAAAATCTGATGGAAAAGGTGGGGGTTTTTTTTTACTCCAGATATAAATTGGGCTACACTCTATAACTCACAATGAAAATTCCAAATTGTGTGTGACTGCTCCCCAATAGCTTGAGCTAAATTTGGCCAATATGTAAATGTACACCTCCAAGCCAGGTGTAAAATACTTCCTGGAGTGTTCCTAGATGGTGATTTTACTTTGATTAGCCATGGAAAGGATAGTGTGTGTTCACATATCATCTAGGTTTAAATTGAATTCCCTGTGATCTATCCGGGAGCACTCCAGATATGATTTGAGTTTTTCATTGCTCATTGGAGCTTAGCCCAATTTATGTCCAGGGTAAAAAAAATCCACTTTTTGCATCATTTTTAAGGCAAATGCCTCATAATCCCACGGTAACACCTGCTGTCTAGGAAAGCTCCAGGAAGCTTAATATCTCACACACAGGAGCTCAAAAGTGCAAATACTTTAAGTAGTTCACCATAACTGCTTCAAACAATAAGGATTTTACAAAATATGAACAATTATATTCCCATGGACCAAATATATTACAAGGCACTCTCTCAGTTCATGCATGTCTACTGCACACTGTCTTGGGGAAGTTCAAGGTCACCCACAAACATTTGAATGTTTGGTAAAGATTAAGGAGTGATCACACTGAGAGAGCCTGCTTGAAGTAGTGAGTAGCATGTTGGACTAGGACTGTGGATATGCAGGTTCAAATTCCTACTTTGCCATGACGTTTCCTGAATTGCATTAACTCTGAGCTTGGCCTAGTTCAAGGATTCCCAGTCATGGGTTCATGATGTTGTCAGACTACAAGTATTATCATGATGACTAAAAGCCATTGTGGCTGGGGATGATGGGAGTTGTAGTCCAACATCATCTGGAGACCCAAGGTTGGGAATCCCTGAACTGGCTCACAGGGCTGTTTTGAGGATAAGATGGGGCAGTGGTACCTTGTATGCCACCTGGTATTTCTTAGAAGAAGGATAGGATAACAGAAGAAATACACTTGGTATGGGGAGAGTGGGCCAGCCCAGCTGATTGTTCTATTTTTCAAGGGCAACATTTCTGTCAGTTTTCGAGAAATCTTTTTGGCATGGTACAGAGTAAGTCACCTTAAGTGGTGCAGTGGAAAAATACCTGACTAACAAGCAGAAGGTTGCCAGTTTGAATCCCCGCTGGTACTATATCGGGCAGCAGTGATATAGGAAGATGCTGAGAGGCATCATCTCATACTGCGTGGGAGGAGGCAATGGTAAACCCCTCCTGTATTCTACCAAAGAAAACCACAGGGCTCTGTGGGAGCCAGGAGTCGAAATCAACATGACGAAACACTTTACTTTTACCTTTACAGAATAGGTCTGTGACTCTTACATAGTTCACTACATTTGGTGCCTACATGTTTAAATGAGAGAAAAAGCAATAAATGATACCAATAACAAATGTTTGAAACTTCCAAAAATATCTGTAATCACTATTTTATAAATCATGGTAATGGTGCATTTTTGTATGCCAAAAGTAAAAAAAGTTCACATAAATTTAGCATCTTGTTGGAATGAAGCATCTATTTGTCAAATTGATTATTCTATTTAAGACCCAATGTATACATTACCTTTGATTAATGGACTCCACTTTACATCAGTAATATATAAAAGCATCTGTCATGGGGGCTGCATTCATCATGATTACTTGCAATAATATCAGTTGCTCTGACAAAAATGGAAAGTAAGTACTTGATCTGAGCAGTCCAGATTACTACTACATTTGTATGTCACCAGTGCTATGAACTGTGGAACCCAATCACAGGGGAACCTCTTTTTAGCAGCAACCGCAACACAGAAGCAAATGTTAGTGGGCTCCCTGGGCCCTAGTTCACACACTGCCCTCATTTTATATGCTTGCTGCTTTTTTATGACTTTGTTCCATGCCTGCCCATAACATATGCAGTAGTGCAATCTCATGGAAGAGGTAGATCACATATATACATATCAAGCAACCATTGCCACATTTCACTTGTGGATAATGCCACTGGTTTGGCATTAGCCCACACAAAACATCTCTCCATGTTATTTCATACTCCCTGTGTTACCAGAGTGGTCTAGAATATATCAGAACCATTCTCTAGGGTGAGGGCTAAGGCAGTGCAGGGGATAGAGATATAAGAAGTAGTTAAAATTGTATTTTGAAGTGCTGTAAGTTACTTTGAGGACCTAATGGTCACAAAGTGGGGTATAAATCTTATACATTTCTGCACACTGCTTTGGTAACATATGGCCTAAGTTATATCAATACAGGAGGCTTCAGAACTCAGTAAGTAAAGAGTAGCTTAGGGCACAGTGCAGAGAGCAATGCTATTTCACCATTTCCCTTTGAATGGGAAGGAGGAGCCAGGAATTCCCACCTGTGATGCTCACAGCAGCCACAGCAGCCCTTTTATGGCAGATGTTTTGGAGACTAGGGAAGAGGAAGGGGCCTGCAGGGTCAACTATTAAACAGGAGGAGTTTGGCTCTGGCATCACTCATGGAGAGCCATGACATCTAACAGTGAAACAGTCATGCAAGTAGGAAGAGAGGGAAACAGTGGCAATGTCCTCAATCTTGAGTGACTTTATTGACCAGCAGAGTTCCTCACAAGAAAATAGTGAGCCAGTTGTCAGTCTTTCTCTTGTTTGAAGGCCATTTAGCAACCGGGCTCTGCTGGACCATCAGTTTTCTGAACGCTGTACACAATCTTGTATCAGATCGCACCCTAGATCATTAAGGTAGCATAACTGCTCCATGCAGGGGCAGGGAGCCAGCAGCAATAAAACACAGTAGTCAGGATGCTGCATTAAAACCAGCCATTTGGGCAGAGCAGTCCTCACATTTGAGGAATCCCACTGAAATCAGTAAGATTATTCTGGAGTAATTGCTTTGGTGATTGCAACCTCAGTATCTGGGGAACTGCATCCTTAATCAAAAGAGGATGAGCTCTTGATGATGTCACTCACATCAAAGGAGGCACACAACACTCTGAATGCCAAACCTGATCCGCAAAGACTGTCCTAGTTCACCCATTGATCTTCAGCAATGTTGGAGAGCAATGAAAGCCTGCATCTTATATTTGAAGTTTATTTGGCATTTGATGGCAAGGAATTATGAAGTTTTACAGATGGTTTTCAAAGTCTAATAATGATTAAAAATGCTATATATGTGTTGTATTAAATTGTGACTCACTCAAGTCCTAGGCAAACTAATTGTTTTGTAATAGGGTATGAATAGGTTTGTGCTTGAAAATATTTTTACAGCTAATGTTTTCATTTCTATTCAGTGAAAGCTCATGTCATTGCCAAATAAAAGCAGCAAACAGGCACTGAGCAGTCACAAACACATTTGGTGCCTAAATTTTAAAGGCAAGCATTGAACCCCAAAGAGAAGAATAAATATTAGAATATAGTTCTGAGAGTTTCATTTGTAAATTTCCCTTTGTGACAGCTTGTTATTTTATCATTTTCTTCTGTGGCAGCTTGTTAGGAAAGCAATTGAAACCATGGGGATTTTGTTATTTCCCCATATCTCTGAAACTATGTGAAAATGGCAAGACAGATGTTTCATTGCAGATTTGTTTCATGCCAAAGCAATTTAAAAGTGCCCAAAAATAATACTCCCAGAATGCAGCAGTTAGGAATTATAATAATGAGAGAATCTTAACCACGTGACCGACATGTGAAGTGCATAGTAAAAAATAAAGGGTAATGAGAGAAACTCATCATAGGTGGAGGGAAGATCTTTATTTATCTTTATTTCTTTATGTACTTTCTTTGGGTACTTTTGTTGAAAAGCAGTATATAAATATTCATTGTCGGAAGATGGGCTTAGTAGAATGTATTATGCAAGACAGTAAATTATTCCTCTCTTAAAGTGGGAATATCTCTTATTAAAATGGGAAGACCACATGTGGTGTAATGAACTGAAAGTCATCTTGGGTAAGAGAAGCCTGGGTCCAAATCACCACTACTAAGTCAGGCCGTTTTGAGCAGAAGGGGCCACGGAGACAATTGACCTGTTCCTCACACAAAAACAGTGACAAACAGTAGTATGTTTCCGTGTCTGAAATTATCAGATCATTTGACTTAGGTCAGGAAAAATGTAACCTCAGGACCAGGAATGGTTTTGGTTTACCCCACACTTGGGCCATTGATTTCAGTGGTTGACTTGGGCCTTTGATTTCAGTGAAGACAATATATCTTTATTGTTCTGTTGTATGACCTGCAAGTTTAATCAGTATTGAATAAAGGCGCCATTAACTCCTTTCTTCCTCCTCTCCCACCCTTAAAAAAAACACAAATAGCTTGCTGGAAGGTAAAGCAATGGAGTGATTATCGCAGCCAGTAGCAGCAAGGAATACTTAGTGGATCATCCACCGACATTAACAATGTTTGTGATGTGATGTTTAAATTAGTCAATGAAATATGGGTAGAGGATCCCACATGAACCTAGGAACATAGGAAGCTGCCATATACTGAGTCAGACCCTTGGTCTATCTAGCTCAGTATTGTCTAGACAGACTGGCAGCAGCTTCTCCCAGGTCGCAGGCAGGAATCTTTCTCAGCTCTATCTTGGAGAAGCCAGGGAGGGATCATGAAACCTTCTGCTCTTCCCAGAGCAGCTCCATCCCCTGAGGGGAATATCTTACAGTGCTCACACTTCTAGTCTCCCATTCATATGCAACCAGGGCAGACCCTGCTTAGCTCAGGGGACAAGTCATGCTTGCTACCACAAGACCAGCTCTCCTCTCTGAAGAAAGAGTGTACTTTGTAAAAGTAAATCTGATAGACCAAAGCACATATGGAATGGAAGTGTGACTTGGAGAAGGTATGACTGCCTGAAATCAGTGTGGCTGCTGGAGGCAGTAGCTGGCTTGACATGCTCTGATGCTTTCATCCTTGGTGGAAGAAAAATCACTCCCCTCACAACTGGGAAGTGTCCATGTTGCAACTAAGCGGGGTGGGGGGAGAGACATAGGGAGAAGTGAAAAGGAAAGTGATGGGTGGCTCAAACGAACACTCAGTCCTAGGCCTTCTACAAAGCTCAGAGGATGACCATACAGCAGTCACTGTCTCTCATCCTAACCTATGCCAGGGTTAGAACATAAGAACAGCCCTGCTGGATCAGGCCCAAGGCCCATCTAGTCCAGCATCCTGTTTCACACAGTGGCCCACCAGATGCCTCTGGGAAGCCCACAGGCAGGAGTTGAGGGCATGCCCTCTCTCCTGCTGTTAGTCCCCTGCAACTGGTACTAAGAGGCATCCTGCCTTTGAGGGTGGAGGTGGTCTGTTGCCCTCAGACTAGTAGCCGTCGATAGACCTCTCCTCCATGAAGTTATCCAAACCCCTCTTAAAGCCATCCAGGTTGTTGGCTGTCACCACATCTCATGGCGGAGAATTCAACAAGTTGATTATGCTTTGTTGTGAAGATGAAATTGAATAATATGTATACTGAGCACTATGGAGCAAGGGATGCAAATAGAGGTGTGAGTGAACTGTGCTTTCTGATTTCACATGGCTAGTTTGACACACAAAAAGGAACTTGCCTAGAGGGGATGTATTTCCTTACCCGGAGCTGGTGCATCCATACTGATCACAGTACAGTTCCCTCCCTCCACCCCACATGATATTTTTGCAGGATATTTCCTGCAAAAAATGGAAATCACAACTCACTGGCCTTACCTCACCCTATCTGTTCAAAGCATTTACAGATACACTATCATGTTAGTTACATCATCATTCTCACTGCCATCATTTCACCTCATTGTACCAGCATTGCATGTAAATACATGGTCACACATTTAAAATCAAGAAGTCACCTCTTTATGGATTTTAGAAACACTATTTTAAAAACAACCTAATTAATGATTGGAACACATTTATCATAAAAGATTTGGGGACAACTTGCTAAACCATATGTAAGACTATGTTCTCTTTCTTTGGATAAGTACTTATCTATAGTTTATCTTTCAAAACACTAGCACTAGTATACGCCACCCTCTTTTCTTGTGCAGCAATTTTTAATTTAATTCAAATATTCTGTAACTAGGACACGTTATTTGGATATGACACTGAGCTATATGGGCCACATTGAAAAACAAAATATTCAACACAGGAATAGGAAGCTCCACACACTCAAAGAAATGGATGATGGGTGTACTGCTTAAAACATAAGACAATCTCTTTGGTGACTGGCCCTCCAAACATGGAAGGCCTATGTTCAGTTTGTGTAGCTATGACTGTCAATAAGCAGCATGCTGCATCTCAGGCAGATGTTTGCTGCTGGCTCCAAACATTGATGCTGATGTGTAAAAAGATCTGAAACAACTGTGCTGTCAAACAGAATAATAACCCTTCAGCAGGTTGTCTTCTGCTTCCAAATGACACAGATACTGACAGTACTGCATACGATGGAATGACTCCACTTCACAGTGCATCTCCAGAAAGAGCTCTCTAAAACTGACAGCTCTTCTCTGAAATATCAGGTACTTATTGTCAGAATAAGAGCCATGATCCATAATTTGAACAAGAGGAAGGCAAAGCCAATGAAGACTGGAGAGAACTGAGCTTGGGATGTCACCTTTGAATTCCTTGAAACAGAATGGGCACTTAATAATGAAAAGCTAAAATTCCAATGCAGATTAGTTTAGTGGAGTAAACACAGCTGGAGAGCAGATGTATGGATGCTGTCATCTTTGACTTATAATCTAAGGCTATGTTATTAGGCATCAACTTATGATTGTATCCAGCTTCTTTTTTTCTTTTTTTTTAAAGTAAAAATTTCTAGCTCAAAAGAAATGAACCCGTGAAAGGACTGTGAGAAAAAGCAGAGATGAAACAGGCAATGTAAGCAAGGGAAATTAAATTTTAGAAGGAAGCTCCTTATAGGAAGTGATGGCTTGAAATTGTGAAAGTTGTTGTGAGAGAGAGAAATAATCATCTGCTCTGTGTGTAAGCAGTGAAGATTATTATAGCAGCAGTAGCAACTATGAACACTATCTAGCTATTAGGGATGTGCACAGCCAGTTTGATTGCAAACTGGACCGTTGTGAATCAGGCCAGTTTGAGTGGTTTGCTTGTGAACTGCTTCGAACTAATTCGAGCTGGTTTGTGAAATCAACCAGCCCAGCTGATTGGATCAACCGAACCAGTCCGCATACCTGTCCGAATTGGGTTCAGATTCGTACCAAATCATACCAGACAGTCTTTGCACATCCCTAATAGCTATAGATAAGTACTTTTAGTCTTATAATTTCAATAGGAGAAATTGAGCACATCCTTGGCTATCCCACTGGAATCAATAGAACTTAATTTTGGTAGATCATACCAAATCTGTTCATTGTCAAATCTTGGAATATGAATTGACTCAAGATGTATAGTTAAAGCCTAGCTATAAGTGCAAACATATTAATATTAAGGCAGATCCAGGTGGCCCAAATTTTGGGTGCTTGAGTGCTTGGATGCTTTTCTTTGGGCCAGTCCACACGATAAAAACTATTGCTGGTAAATGTTAATTCCCAGATTCATGTGGCATGTTTGCTCCCAATTTCTGGTCATTTGAATCCAGAATACTTTGGTGATGTTGGGCTGGCACTGTTCCAACCCATTTACCTAGGATCATAAATTTAATATCTGAACTAAGATTCTCTGTTGATCTTAGGTAAATGTGCCTTTGCTTCTGTTGGCTGTTGGTGTTTTTCTTCTTGTTTCTGTTATTTATTGATTTATTTATTTATGTTTTACATTTATATCCCGCTCTGGGGTTGCAGTTCATATAAGTGTTACTTTATACTAAAGGTTGGGAATTACTTTGCAAAGATGATGAATCTTGAAAGGCAGGGTATAAATGCATAAAATTCATAAATATAATGTCATGTATGTAATTTTTTAAAATTTTGCCTGAATCAGTGGCTCCTGAGATGGGGGGCGGGGCTTGGCAGGGCAGGTAATGGCAGAGCCACGGACCATGAGAGGTAGAGCTAATTGTGGGCTTCTCTCTCTCACCAAGCCTTGCCATGTCCCCCACCAAACCCCCCTCTCTCCCACCCTTGTCATACCTCCTTATTTCTCTCTCTCTCACCAAGCCCCCCTCTCTATCACCCAGTGCTTTCCTTGACAGCATGACTTTCTGTGAGGCTTTACTGTAAGTTTGAAGTTGCCCCCCCCCCCCAAAAAAAAACCTGATACAAAAAGTGATTTTTTTTACCCTAGATATAAATCGGGCTACATTCTAATGAAAAACCAGAGTTGTGTGTGAAATGCTCCCTGATAGCTTGCAGGGACTTTGGGGTAAATTTGACTGATATGTGAATGCATTCCTCCATTCCGGAGGAGATGCAAGCTAAAAGCCGGGTGTGAAAAACCTCCAGGATCTCCCTCCTTCCCCCTCCAAGCTCCTCTCTCACCAAGCCTCTCTCCCTCCCTCCCTCCTCCCTCCCTCTCTAAACAGCTCTCTCTTCCAGCTCTCCTATTACTGGCTGGAACAGCCTGCTCATCAAGCTGCTCCAGCTAGTCTGATTGCTAGGGGGTGCTGGCCTGGCCCCACCCCCAAAAGGCAGTAAAATTGGTGGGGAAATATAGTTTTTTGGCTTCAGGGGCTGTGTTTTCAACTTGATTTTTACTTCCTTGAGTGAGCGATGCCAGGAACTGCCCACTAGGGATCACAAGCTGGAGCATCTTGATTAGCAGCTGTTCTGACCAGGAAGTTACAGGCACAGGAAGGAGGGGCTGGAGATATCTTCCTGCTTGAGAGAATTCTCTGGCAGCTGGTAAATCTTATATTTGGCTGGATCTGTGTTTGTTTTTGCTGGGGCGGGGGCAATGCCCTTCTGTCCTTACTGGCCAGCCACCCTTGGCCTGGATAACTAAGCACAAACCATTTTAAAAAAATGATAGTTGACATTGCAATAAGGTTCAGATTACATTCATCTGATTTATCCCTGGAAATAGTGTTCACCTCCTGTTCCTTTGCGTCTAAATCAGAAAAAGGGCAGTTATTACGTAGCTAGGATAAAAGAGCACATATCAAGGGAGCTGATGACAATCTAGGACTGAGCTTGGCTGAGCATAGTCACAGTAGAGCCATTCTTCAGTGAAGAATGTTTAACTTTATGTTAATTTGAAGGATAAACAGCTTTCCGCAAAAGAATGCTAAAGAGACAAAGCTAGAACCCTTTTTTGTACACAGAGATGCATACAATGTGCATCGGAAAGCATGTGTATAAAGCTACACAAGGTGATCTCCTGGTTCTATCCCTCAGTGCTGACACGTATGAAGCAGCAGACCAAAAAACTGACTTCATCCACACATTGGGGCCAAATTTTGCTCCTGTACACCTGTTCTGATATTGCTGCATGCACTGCCATACACAATATTGCATCTCATGTTATGAGAATTAGGCCATTATTATCATGTTTTTCTGTGGAATAATTTGAAAGGCATTTTCAAATGTTTGGCCTGGGCACGTTATTCTTCAGGGCTTGATGCTTGATACTGCCATCAGCAGTATGGCACAACACCACTTATAACTAAGTGGAACAGAACTCTACATTCTTCTTTTTTCACTCCTCCAATATCTAACCTTTCAGTTCCTTGTAAGTACTGTGCAATCACATCTGTCTAGTCTTGGTACTTCACAGCAAGATAATTGGACATCCACATTTTCTTTTCACACAGCAGTGATTGGCACTGCTATTAACAGTGATAGATGACCTTCAAGAAATTCACTGTGAATAAGCTTGCAAACTGCGTGGAGGATTCTTATACCCAAGTAAGAAGCACTGGATCACATTCTAGTGCTCCTCTGCCTACTTTCCAAAAGTGTGTTGGCAGTGGTAAGCCATAGCCCATCCTTGTGGAGAAGCAATCTTACAATTGCTTCAACAAGACTGAACTATAACGACAAATTGAGTTGACCCTTGAAGTGAGACTTGAATCTGAGGAAACAGGAAACCTCCCCCCAACTGCCCCACTCAAAGAGTCTTGCCCAAGTGCATCCTGAGCTGGACTCAACACAAAACAGGATTCACATACCTCCACTGCTACCCAGATCTCCCTGCCAGGCCTTTCTCCATCTTCCCCAGCAAGCCTTATCTTGGGAAAGGAGAAGGGAAGACTCATGTCTATGCAGAAGAGGCCCCATAGGCTGGAACGGAACTCCACATTCCTCTTTTTCTCACTCCTCCAATATCCAGCAGGACTGTTCTTATGTTCTAGACTTGGTACTTCACAGCGAGATAATTGGACATCCACATATTCTTTTCACACAGCAATGATTGACATTGCTATGTGAACTATGTGAAGGATAGGATAGGATAGGATAGGATAGGATAGAGCTGGGGTCACTAAAAGGAATTCTCGACCTTGGTTTCCCAGATTTGTTGAAATATGATTCCGATAATCCCCAGCCACAATGCTGTAATTCAACAACATCTGGAGACCCAAGGTTGGGAAGCCCTTACTGCTATAAGGGGCTGAGTCCAGGAACAATCTTCTGTTGCAATACAAGTACTACTGCCATAGCTGGCAAGTCCTGACAGGTGAGTGGCAGCTTTTTTCCTCCACCGCATTCCACACCAGAGAACAAGGAGTCATGCCATCCATTTGACTTGACTGTCTCTCTGCAAAGATGAGCGCTTTGAGGACAGCATCACCAAATCATCATTTCCTACTGTTCTTCAGTGTGAACTGACATGATGCAACTGTAGCTGTGAAGAAGTGGGAATAACCAATGAAAACTTAAGTATAGTTATGCAGGCAGGCAGTTTCTGTGCTGAAGGGGGTATCAGCAATTCGACAACGTAAGTGACTGACTCACCTGTCACTAACCAGTTGAATCACCCTTATTTATTTATTTATCATATTTTAATACCACCTGATATGTACAGTAAAGTAAAATAAAGGTGCACCATCGAGTCGGTGTCGACTCCTGGAGACCACAGAGCCCTGTGGTTGTCTTTGGTAGAATGCAGGAGGGGTTTACCATTGACATCTTCCGCGCAGTATGAGATGATGCCTTTCAGCATCTTCCTATATTGCTGCTGCACGATATAGCCCATCTCTATTAAATTGGTTTGTTACTGTTAATGTTAAATTGTTTCGCTACTGTTCACCAAACTTGTTATTTAACCTACCTATTGCTGAATGTTGCTATTGAGCTAATAGGCTGCTAGATCTACAACTGAAATTTAATGCGTTTAATGTTGTACTTTTTTAAAAAATGGAGCTATCTGAAAAAATTATGGCGATAATACAATCCTGTCTTCACGTACTTGGCAATCATATCATTTCTTGGTTCTGGGCCTCTACCAGGATCCAGGGCCCTTATTGCTCTTTTGGACCTGAGGTCAATGAAGGAGGGTCTGGAGTGGGGCCAAGAGTCCAGATGGAGTGTATGAGTTCCCCCATGATCTCCAGCTACTTAAAAGAAACATCAAGGAGAGCCACTTTTGCAGTACTGAGCATGAATTGTCTCCTTTGCTAAGCAGGGTTTGTGCAGGTTTACACTTGGATGGGTGACTACGTGTGAGCACTATCTGCTATAAGATATCCCCCTAGGTTCAATCCCTGGCATCTCTAGATAGTGGAAGGGGGGGAAGGGGGGCAGGGGGAGGAAGATTCTATTTTTAAACCTTGGAGAACTGCTCTCAATCAGTGTAGACAATACTGAGCTAGGTGGAGCAATGGTCTGACGCAGGATAAGGCAGTTTCCTTATGTCCTATGCACAGTATTGGGCAAGCTCCAGCTGTCTCTCCAGGGTTGTGGTTTCTACAGAATCTTGGTAGATGCTAGACTAGAGATTCCTACAGGGTTCAAATTCTCCTGTTCCCAAGTGAAGGAGGCCTCATGTGGGTCTGCACATGGCCAAGTCCTAACAGTAAGTAGGTGTAGGATTATATGGACTTACGTCCGTGTCCATCTCTCCCTGTATAGTGTGCACCTACATGTGTATGCTTCCCCATTCATGGCTTATGGGTTTTGCTCCCGAAACTGTATCAGGCATGTGAGAAGGAAATGACAGAAGAAGACACTAGTAAGAGTGTTCAAGCCCCCAGTGATGTTTCCACTTCCTTAAGTATAATGTTTTGCCAAAATATCCAGCAGGTCTGGCCATGCTCTTCCCTTCTTAGCTCACAGCAAATGCAAGAATCACGAGTGACACAGTGCTGATCTTGATATGATAGATTTTGTTTTTGTGCCCCTATGAGTATTTTAACAGCACTTTGCCGTCTACTTCAGCTCTGCCATAATTTATAGTAATATCCCAAGGGCTTACCAAGTTTCCAAAAACTGTGCTGAAAAAGATTTAATAGTGCATTTTCAAAAATATTTTACTTCCCCTGTAAGTTACACTGACCTAGATCTGACCAAGGTCTGAGAACAGGCTATATACATTTTTGGAGTAGTGATAGGTTTACTATCTTATTCTGCAACCATCAGGGACAAAAATGAGAATGTAACTGCAGTGTGAATGGGGAAGCTCCAGCTTTCCATTAGGAAAATGCACCATTTTGACTGATTACAAACTGCACACACACACACATACACACTATTAAGTTTTCTTTTGAGATTTTAAACAATAAAACCCCTCAAAGCCTGAACAGTTCAACTAATATTAATTATATAGGATTTTAAAGGTAGAAATATACCAAACCTTTCAATGAGACTGTAGTCCTGTGAAGCTTTGCATACACTGAGACGATAATGTACTCTGTGTTCTGGCTCAAACTACTTTTCAAGCTTTCTGCAATGTGGTGAGCTCAGATCAGCAATTTGTTGGAGATCTATTGGAGCATTCACAGAACAGATACTGTACCAAAAAATGGAAGCCTGCCACATAAACATTATGACAAAATGGTTGCATGAATTGATCCTGTAACAAAGGGAGCTACAGTACATGGTGCTTGGATTACATCAGTGCCAGATTTAGACACAAGCTAAGTAAGCCACAGCTTGCAGGGATGGGGAACCTTGGCACTCCTGCAGATGTTGGCCTACAATTCCCATAATAGTTGGCCTACAATTCCCATAATAGCAATAGCAATAGCAATAGCACTTACATTTATATACCGCTCTATAGCCGGAGCTCTCTAAGCGGTTTACAATGATTTAGCATATTCCCCCCCAACATTCTGGGTACATTCTGGCTATTGGCCTCTGTGGTACATTCTAGCTCTGTGGTACATTCTAGCTGGGTACATTCTAGCTATTGGCCTCTGTGGCTGGGGATTATGGGAGTTGTAGTCCAAAAACAGCTGGAGTGCCAAGGTTTCCCATCCCTGGCCTCGCATTATGAAAAGCCTCTGAAAAAGAAAAAGGAAAAAATGGGGGGGGGGAGGCAAAATTTCAAGTTGTACATAATTGGTTGAAAAATAAAGGAGAAGGTGGAGAAAGACCCTAAAGCAGACACAGAGGTCTTTTTCACAACCAGCTCTATCCAGGTAGGGCAGCAGAAGGAGCAGCCCAGGAGTGGGGAATCGCCCAGTGTACCATGCTCCTCATGCATTGTGGGATCCCGGAGGATGCAGCTGGGTTTCCCCCATCTTCCTCACCACTCCAGGAGCACTCATGCGTCAGTTGTGTAGGCATGTGGTGGGTTAAGGAGCAGCAAGGATTGTGTGTGGGGGGGGGAGGCAAGTGGGGCCTTCCTCACAGATCTTCCCAACCCCAGCAGCTAAGGTCATGTGAACAACCTTGGGGTTATTCTGGTAAGACAAAAATATATGGCTACACAGTTATCATACTGGGTTTATAAATTTGTGCAACTGTAAGTTATATCAGTTATTAGACAAGTGCCAGGTTCAGACCAATGGTCGCCATCACAGTTACAGGCAGTGTTCACCTCTTCAGATGAATGCTCATAGGAAGCTGCCATATACCGAGTCAGACCATTGGCCTATCTAGCTCAGTATTGTCTGCACAGACTGGCAGTGGCTTTGCCAAGTTTGCAGGCAGGAGTCTCTCTCAGCCCTATCTTGGAAATGTCAGGAAGGGAACTATGTTGGAATCTTCTGCATGCAAGCAGAAGACATCAAGAAATGCCAGGAGAGCCTATATGCTCAGCATGCAAAATACAAATGTAAAAATAAATAAAATAAATCCTTGGAGATTAATTTTCAATATGTTGCCCATGGGGAAACCGTATAAACTTCCTATTTCCCTCATTCATCTTACCTGAGATATTTTCCTCTATGTTAAAATTGTTATTCTTGTAGTTCTTTTAAGAAACACTAATAAAACTGAAAAATAAATAAGTGCTTCCAAGTCAATATATGCAGAAGACTTATCAGGAAAAAGAAAATGAACATAATGTGTTTTATAATGATAGAAGCATGTCATTTTCAGTAAAGTGATTCATTCCTACCACATTGCAAAGGTGCATGATCTGCCTGAAAAGTTGTGAAAGTTGCTTATTTCCTAGCCATTCAGATTCCCTAAGGCCACACACCTAGTGCCCTTTGCTTTTTTGTATAATTCTTCAGTTATTCTGTCACAAGCTTAATCTTCCTCCCACTGTGCCATCCCCTCAGTTATCTATCTCCTCCCACTCAGTGAATGTAAAGTCCCTATTCCCCCTGCCTTAACCCTTAAAAAACAAACAAACAAAAACTCTGGTCCAGGTCTCCTTGAAATATACTGATGATTAAATGTTGAGGGTTGAGTGAGCATGGGGTGTTGTTGTCTCGGCAGGTGAAGGTCTCCCTCTCTGAGCTTCCTGCCAGCAAGAAATGCTGCAGGCAGAAGAGAGTCTTAAAAGGGAGTCAGGGGCTGTTTGGCCCTGCTGACAGACTGATATTGGGGAGGGCATTGCTGACCAAGCAGGGAGGGATGTGTGGTGTTGTGGGAGAAGAAGCTCTTGCAAGATGGTTGTTCCTGAGGCTCTTGGGCTATTTAAACAAGCAGGAGCTGTCAAGGGATATTTAAACAAGCAGGGGCTGATGATGGGGCCTCAACTGAGCAGGAGGAGCACTGAGGATTTGAGGTGCTGTAATGTCTCTGCTTCCCCACATAGACTCTGAGGCCCAAGCAGTGAGAAAGGAAAAAGGCTGGAGATTCACCTGGGCAGCTGACAGGTGTTGGGAAAATCAAAGATGGAGACTTGAACCAAATGTCCAATGGCCTTACTGTAGTACAAGGCCAAGCATAGATAGTAGCGCTGAAGAAATGTATCTTGTTAGTTAACCGTGATTGGTCAATGCTGGTCTGAAGATGTGCAATGTACAGATACTCATTCTGACCAAATGAATTTGCATAATTGATAAGACTTTAGTATATAATCTGTAAGCACCATTTTGTGGGGTTCTCTTGTCCCTCATTGTAAGAATTGGAGAGGGCCTGTTATACTGTGATCAATAAAGCTTTGAATCTGACAGAACGGTGTGGCCCCTGCCTATAAAGAATTTCTCCAACACAGGACCCAGCACTAAGATGTGGCCTACTACATCTATTTTTTAGCCTACTTTCCAGTAGGCTTATGAGATCACCCAGCATTCCGTGTATGTGTGGTTGTCCTTGTGTGTCCCCTTACCCCATCAACTTCGCAATGCCTGGACCAATATGAACCAAATCGGGTACAGTTGTAGGCACATATAGGGACATCTCAATGGCTTATTTTGTGATGTCATTCACCCCAATTCAATATGGTGGATGTGTAAATGTTTGAGGTGCAAGTGGTCTAACTTGTGAACCACCTAACCAATTTGAACCAAATTTGCTACTGATGTAGGGACACATAGGGTGCCTCAATGGTGTTGTTTGTGATGATGCCAACCACCTCGATCCCAGACGGTGGATGTGTGAACATTTGAGGCACAAGAAGGCTAACTTGTGGACTGCCTAACTGATTTGAGCCAAATTTGTCAGAGCTGTAGGGACACACAGGGACACCTCAGTGACATAGTCTGTGATGATCTCATCCACCCTGATTTGAATCAGGGTGGATGACATCATCACAAATGATGGCGACACATGGACATTTGAGGTGCAATTGGGCTATCAGATGAACCACCTAACCGATTTGAGCCAAATTTGCTACAGGTGTAGGGACACATAGGGATGGCTCAAGGGCATAATTTGTAATGATGCCATCCACCCTGATTCAAGATAGTGGACACGTGAATGTTTGAGGTACAAGTAGGAACCAGTTTGGACCAAATTTGGTACAGTTGTAGGGACACATAGGGACACCTCAAACACATAGTTTGTGATGATGAGGCACAAGTGGGCTAACTTGTGAACTGCCTAACCAATTTGGACCAAATTTAGTCCAGTTGTAGGGATAGTGAAGGGAAAGTAGTCAGACTATTTCTACTAGAACAACTTGTTATTTATTCTGAAAGGATACATTTTCAATTAACTAGCTACCTTAAAGATTGTATTACCTACTAACCACTATGCAACAAATTCTAAAATTTCAACAGCTGAAAAGCAAATGACCCCTGCTGATTGCTCCTTTTCTGTTACACATGCTGAGGCTGTTCTCATGAGAATCCTAGCCTGGGCTAGGCTGCTTGTGTGGATCACTGGGATACACACGGATTCTGGTGCTCCCGCCCAGCCTAACCCTGCTCTTAAGCCCCTTGTGTCTCCAGATCCCTGCTCAGCTGGTAGATGCAATACCACTCTTTGGCTATCCAAAGTAGGGATGCTGAATGGGCTGGGAGTTATTTGCACATGGTTTCATGCTTTGGGGTAAATGTTGAGCGAAGCCACTTCGAACTACACTCACAGCATTAAGGGAAGCAGCCCCCCTCCTCTGCTCTCAGGTTTTGTTTTGAAACAAGTTCACATGGCAGGTGTCCATGTTTTCCTTCGAGCCTATGGTGGGGGGAGCTTCCTAAAGAGCGATATCTGCATTTCTAAAGAAGCATCCCTCTTATCATGCTAATGATTCTCCATCAGTTCCTCTCTCTATTTGCTCCAGCATTTTCAGAGAAAAGTACCTTTAAACTAGCATTTTAAAAATCCAGAAATACATCAAGATAAGCTAGAAGAGTTGGCATCACAAAGCCCGATTTGTGTGTGGAGTGGGTCCAAGAATCTCAAAGGGACTTCAGGGTAAGTTTGTGTGACAAACACAGACCTCCCATCATCTTGAAGCAAGAGTCCACCAATTTCCTAATCTTATCTGACACAGGAGACAGGGCTACTTTGCATCTCACCACCCAGAGGGGAGGAAATTAGCATACTCTTTGAACTACGGACAGGTGTGAGACACCCACAGTCCCCGGAGCCAGATCACCCCCTCCCTCAGGGCTTTAAAGCTAGAGGGCAAAGGCCTAGCCAGTGTTCCTCTTTTCCATCTGCAAGTGGGTGTTTCACAGGAGAAGCTGTAGAGATTAATGCTCTCTCAGCCATAGACCTGCCTACTGATAGACTAAGGTAAAACTCAGTGCTAGTAAATGCTTTTTGTATTTTTTCTTTTGAATTCCTGTATTCCTTTCTTCACTGAGAACCTGCCAGTTCACCCTATTTCCCCCCAATTCCTTGTTCTGTGTGCAACTCCTGTTTCTTAATAAAGTTCATATACTTAGAAGTGGCTTCAGTCTGATTTAACAGGTTCTGGAGGGTTACTTGCAAAACTCTTCCCCATGTGCCTCGTAAGGTCATTCACTACTGTTGAGTTGTTTTCGGAGTAAAATCTTGTTGTCTAGAGCTGGGTTGTGTGGATTCTGGCTGTACAGTGCCTGTCAGTCCCAAGCCAGAAAAGTCCCAAGCCATGTCTAAGCCTGGTCAGTGGCTTTAGATCAGTCTTCAACTGGTGGTAGCCTACTTTATTTATTTATTTATTTATTTATTTATTTATTTATACATTTCTATACCGCCTTTCGTTAAAAAGAAAACCCCAAGGCGGTTTACAAAAATTAAAACATATAATAAAAGCAGTAAAAACATCAAGCACTAAAACATCAAGCTAAAAACATATAAACAAGCATAAAAACACAACAACAGATAACAGATAAACTTTGAAGGAGCGATATGCTCCTAGATATGGGATGAGAACAATCTCTCTACTGAGGGTAGATCCCAGTAAAGAATAGAGTCACCCCCATTTTGTCACAGTTTGGCTGGTGTGTGAATACACACACTCTCTTCTGAAGGAGATTCGGGGTAGAAGCCCTGTATGTAAAGCCTCCAGGTGACACAGGGAATTAGTTGCTTGTGATCTGCTTCCAGAGCCCCTGGGTAACATTACACTACCTTGCAGGTAGCTGGGAAATAGAATGATGCCGATGCCAATGCTGGATTCTGCTGAACAGGTGGGATCTGTCCTCAGAACTAATATTACAGTAGTATAAGGCACGAGTTTGTATGTGTCAAAACAGGGCCTCCAGCAGCCTGCCCCCAGCACCTTACTGCCCAACCAGGGCCAAACAACACTGAAACATGTTAACATTGGTCCTTGCAAACTTGGTTTTTGTTCTCTAAATATCAGCTGCAGATGGGGAAGGGGTAGTGCTGTTCAAAATAGGGACCATGGTGTGTGTGTGTGTGTGTGTGTGTGTGTGTTTAACAGTTTGCTTCAGTTGCAGTTACAATCTGGATGACATGTTTAGCATAACATATAGCTTGGCCCTTGTCACTGCTCACTGTAATGACTCTGAGTCAGACACTGAAGAGGCAGGACCAGGGCTAGCCTCAGCCCTGGATCATGACACCAGGTGGGAACTTGAAGAGGGACTGGGGTCCTCTAAGGAAACTCCCTCGGGGTCTGGGCTACCTCCTCGGGCAATGCCCTCAGAATCTGAGCTCACTACAGATCTGGTATGTCTCACACCATCATCTCTTCCACTTCAGTGTCTGTACACCAGCACCAATAACAAGCTCAGCAAGAACGGAAGAGGAATGCCAGACTCCAGATGGTTGTCTCTTTTAAGGCTTCTCTTCTCCAGACAGGGAGACGGCATCCAGGAGGGGTAATCTGGACTCAGGGCTGACTCTGCCTCTGTGTTGTTGAGTCAATATGTTGCCTCAGACCTCTCCAAGATCCTGCAGCCTAGCCTAGCTTAGCCTGCTGTGCCTTTCCCTTTGCCTCTCCCACATGGGCAACCAGGACAGGACAGACCTTAAGCAAACTGAGTTACTGGCCTGGTCTTTGCTGTGCTACAGTGCAGCCCAGGTGATGGCAAGAGAAGGCATTGCTGCTTGGTAGCCCAGCAGACTAGGTGCTCTGAAGAATCATTTGGCCACTTGGAGTCTTGCTCTGGAACCTGACTGAAAGCCCACTACTTATTTTTGAACTTTGCTGTTGTTTCAGATTTGTTTCTTCAATATGAGTAATCTCTACAAGTATCCATGGAGATTTCTATTCCTTGCCTCACCTTCCCTCCCCCTGACTGCCAATGGTGAGAATCAAACAATGGCGTACGTGTTTGTTTTTGCAAGATTCCAACAAATGGGGCTAACAAGTTAAAAAAAAAAATCTGACAAATGAAGATACTTGCCACAGGATGGATTGCAACATTTGTGTATCACAGACAGTTAAAGCCTCATGTGCCTGAGACCTAGAAATTTGCATACCAATAAGGTTGTTGGTGAGAAGAATATGAATATAATATATAGCACCAACAGATCTTTTAGTGGAAATTTATACATGTAATATTGACCTTGCAGCTCAGCTTTCTTACTGCTTATAATTCCAGTCATTCAATTCTCTTGGCGGGGGGGACAGGATAATGAAGTGTATGGCATTATGAAAGATGCAGAGGGTAAAATACAATTGATAAATGCAATCCCCCTCCAAAAAAACCCCCAAGAAACGATGACAAGACTTTTTCCCCTTAGACATATTGGAGAAAAACAACCTGAAGGTCAGACATTTCCAGTTAGTGATTGGTGAGGTCAATGGCCAGCTGACCATTAACTGCCAAGAAATGTCTTCAGCATGAGCCATTATTGTATTAAATTCCAGCAGCAAAGTTTTAGTGAGAAGACTCACATCTCCACCTCTATAATTATTCATTGTATCCCAATGGTATTCATTTTTAGATGATTTCTCTCTTTATTCGATATGCCCTTCATCATCCATGGAAGTGAACAGATTTAGTTGGGCCATGGGGGTAGGTTGGGGAGAAAGATGGTAAGATGGGATTAGCAAAGATATGCAAATTTATTTACCCATAAATGAAGCCTGTTGACATGTATTGTGATCAAAACACACATTATGGGTGCAGGAGCACAGCTTTGGCCCCATTCCCCCTTCTCAGGATGTATTAGTACTGTACCACATTAGGCCACTTACAGCAGAGTGCCAAAAGCAGGGAGGGCGCAGGAACTGGTGAAGATACAGATGATTTACAATCCTGAACCCTGGGTTGCACATGTGCCTTCTTTTTAAAAGAGTAAATGCTCAAGGACACAGAACTGATAAATAACTAAGTCTGCCCACTGGTCAATTTTGCTGCTCCTTCTTTCTAATTTTTGGCACTGCGGCAGTTATTCAAGAGGATTTGTGTGCAGATACAGCTAAAGTACTGATATTTCCCCTGTGTGGCTATGTGCAATGGCTAGAAGTCCTGTCTGCTTTAACTACAAATGCTTCTCATGACTCCAAACTTGACTCCTCCCAACTGGGAGAGGAAGCAGACAGTTCCAGAGATAAGATAGGGTGGGGAGATTTTACAGCTCAGACCTCCAGTGACCTCATGGTGCCACAACCCCCACACCAGGAGAACTAGAAACTCAGCCAGCACTTCCACCATGACCTACCACGCAGCCTTTCCTTCACCCTCTCACCCAGATGAGTCCAATGAGGACCTGCCAGTTCCCCCAGTGCAGCCGGAGCTTGCACTTAGAAAATAATGAAAGGCCCCTTTAAGCAACAGAGCCTTCCCTAGAGCAGGGCAATTCCTAGAGCAATTCATTCTGCCTGCTGGGCAGCCCTAATGAGAACTAACACTCTGCTTCAAGCAGCAGCTGGAGCAACATTGTTCATATGTTGCTAAACCCAACTCTTTCGGGCCCTTGCTTAGAGCTAGGTGAGGTCCTGAACCTTTTGCTTCAGAGCTTTGCTGCCTTGATGAAGACCCCAGCTTGGCCTAGAAGAAGATACTACTGGAACACCACATGTAAGGCAGACAAGGCAGAGATGAATCACCATGCCCCGTTCACTCTAAAACCAAGAAGACCCCTTTCTATGGGAAGGTTCAGGCATCCTGGTATCAAGTAGGGTGGCATGAACTGGCAGTAGCCCGCAAACACATGCTCCCAGTGTGAGCTGGAAATTCCCCACCTTGCACGTCATATGAACTGGCCAATATTGGTTTGGTGAGCAGCACTTCTCTTCATCATCCAACATTTGTTTCCAAGATTATCAGGTGGTGGAGGCAACTGCTGCTTGTCAACTCACCTTGCAGGTGTGCAAAACACAGAAGGTGGAGAACCTCTGGCTCATACCAGGGGTGCATGTTCACCAGGAACCAGAGGTGCTTTTACCCCTGGAATTTGGGACTGAAGTCCAGGGCCTCCACAGCCCCTGGGCCCCCCGAAATCCTCTTTATCTGTCCCCTGTGGTGTGGTTGCCCGATGGTGCATGATGATGCTTAATTTGTAGGGGAGGAGGCCCTCCAAAGGCCTCTAGGTCCAGGCTCCAAAATTACCTAGGTGCACCTCTGCCAGGAACTGGTGGCTTGTGCCACCTTACTTCCTGCTGTGATGTGTGAACCTGACCTATTACTCCTAGTCAGTGCAAGGATGGGTTGGTAATAGGAAATTTGGGATTATCCTGTGGGCCCCCCTAATCCCAAGAGATCTCCTGAGTGGTGCTTCTGAACCTTCTAAGGGCTCATCCTTTGAGCGGAAGTGCTGCTGCTTCCATACAGGGGTATAGCTGGCACAGGGGCATAACTATTATAGGGCAAGGGGAGACAGTTGTCCAGGGGCCCACTGCCTTGGGCCCCCCCCAGAGGCAAGTCACATGACTAACTCCCCCAGCTGCACACCCGCCTAAGATTTCCTTCAGTAGTATTCATCCTTCAAAACTGATGTGGGTGTTAAGACCTTGAGCTACCAGACCAGCATGTCTTTCTCTAGTACTATTAAATTATTTATTTTTTTATCTATCTATCTATCTATCTATCTATCTATCTATCTATCTATCTATCTATCAAATTTATACCATGCCCAAACTTGCGTCTCTGGGTGGCCATGCATCATCCACAATTTATAAAACCTTAAAAAAAATAATTTAGGATGATGTTCTATTGTGGCATTCTATTTGTGGTGTTCTATTGTGGCGTTCTATTGTTATGTTTATATATATATATATATATATATATATATATATATATATATATATATGCCTTTTGTTACCACTATTCAGCCTCATTTAAGATTTCTTTACTTCATAAGCTGAGCTTTAGTGAGGCGGGGCCCATTTTAAAAATCTTGTTCCCTGGCCCACTCCAACCTTGCTACGGCCCTGAGCTGGCTTCTAGAGCTGCATCAAAGAGGGCAGAGGCTCACACTGCTGCTGTTTAGCCCTGAGCAGCTAATTCACACTGAGCAGCTAATTTCACACTGTACAAACCATGCACAGCATTACCCCAAATATGTTTACTTAGAAATAAATCCCACTGAGTACAATCAGATTTACTCCCAGGTAAGTGTGCATAGAATTGCCACCTTTGGCTGCTAGTTTACCTTTAATAAGTAAGAAGTTTAAGCCTTAGAACCTTTTTAAAGGATTGTGGGGAAGCTTAAAGTGCAGTGTTTTCATAAAGAACAATTCTGGAAAGCAGGAAAGCTGGTATTTATATAAACAATCAAGGATTAGGGAGATTTTCCTTTTGCTGCTGAGTGCAGTGACACCTGGATGGCAGAGAGCCTAAAACTGGATTACCTTTCGGTTTTTCAGTGTTCTCTTCATGAAACTGGTTTGGATTGTGCCTTTACAAACTGGAGTACTTCCATGAAACAGCAGAAATTCTAACAGGCCTCACTAGTCTTTGGAGATCCAAATATGGATATCCAGTTGAAGCTTTCCCCAGTGGAGCCAAATTTGTGGCCTTCATCAAGGAGGAGAATTGCAAATCTCTTTCAAGAAAGTGTTGCTTCAGACTGAGTAAATGAAAACCAGGATTGCATGGAAATTACACGTTAGGATTGAAACAAGCAGTTTCCTGGTATGTCCAAATTTATCTCCTTGCTTCTTGATTATGTAGAGGAAAGGATTTAAAGCAAGGTACTTCCCAAGTAGCATCTAATTTCCTTACAGAAATGTTACATTATATTTATCGATTCAAATTAATAATTTGTTGATGAAGTGCCCTTAACTAATTAAGCATATAATTCATTATTACAATACACTGCAGCAGTTTTCACCAAGCTTGAAGCCATACTCGTTGCTGTGATTAGCTGTATTTTAATAATTAAATCAAAAAGGAAGTGGTGCTTGGGCTGGAGATTATTTCTTGTAATCAAAAGAAGCACTTATAATCAGTACCATTAGTCCATCTAGTTAAGTATTGTCTATGATGGCTGGTAGAATCTTAGATAGATTCCTTGCTATTAGGGTTGCCAGTCCTCTAGGAATCACAATCAGGATTAATCTCCTAGTGACGATTGAAAAATATTGGGGAAAATTACTGGAAAAAACATCTCTAGGAATAGCCTCAGTCAGAGTTGGCAATCTACCCTTTTTAGCAAAGGACTGAACATGGGACTTTCTGAATGCAAAACTCTCCCAGTGAGTTGTCTGTGCCTTCCACCCAGAGCCAATATTTCTTTCTTTTGGTACAGAAACCTGAGAACTGGAGAAATCCTGGAAATTACATCTCTGTAAGTCTAACACAGAGATCTTCATCTGATTCAGCAAAGCAATTCTTAGGTTCTTGGACAATAACCCTAAATTGGAACATCTCTCCAAATATGTATTGGTGACATTGAGTCGGGTCTCACGATCAGTGAGAACCAGTTTGGGGACCTAGTAAGCCTGCTCTCCCCGCACACGAGCAGGGCAGGAGCCCTGTGCGGCCGGATCGCGAGCGCGCAGGGCATGCTGGTGAGACCCCCGGAGCCGGGAGGCAGCTTTTTGCCTCCCCTCCAGGGGTCTCCTCATGAGTAGCCACGCCGTGGAGCCAGCTACTCACGTTTTTAAAAACCTGGTTTGCAAAGCTCTTTCTCCGCAAACCTGGTTTAAGGGCAGGGGTAGTTAGGCGGGTGACCCGCTTGCGAACCACTGGGCTCGCTCGTTAGGCTCAGGGTCCAAAATTACCTAGCTGCATCTCTGATTTCAAAACAATGAAGCTATTCACACGATGGGAGAAAATCGGGCTAGCGGAGGCCAGTGGTTCAAATCGTCTAGATTCTAGCATGATACCTCAAGGGAAAAACAGGAATGAACAAAGCTCACCATACAACATTTGCTTGAAAGGCTAGGAATGCTTTCCAAACATTCATCCATTGACGCTTTGCAAGCAGTTAACAAAGCTGTTTACATTCAGTGCTGAAAATGCAGCATAGGACCTTGCTCTGAGTTCAAAGAATAATGCATCAGATAGTCAGCTGGTATAAATGGGCAGAGATTAATTTTGTACCAAACACTGAGCCATATATTTATGTCATGAAAATCTCCTTTTTCAACCATGATGCTTAACCTCATCTGCTATTGCACAAGCATCAGCTAACCCATCTTCATGGGGATTTGAGATATCCACATGAACACTAATGCAGGTAGCTAAACAAGTTCATGGATGATAGTTCTGTCAATGGTTATTAGTCCTGTTGGCTATATGGAACCTCCATGTTCAGATGCAGTGTGCCTGGGAAATGGCAGCAGGAAGACAAGAGCAAGCCTTGCTAATGGGCTTTTTGGCTGCATCCGGTTGGCCACCATGAGAACTAACATTTTGAACTAGATGGACTTTTGGTCTTATCTCTTATGTTTTTATAACTTATGAGATATAAGATTATAGATATGAAGTGAAATTGACCCTATGATCGTGAAGACAGATTTTGGAGCCTCAGAGATCAATTTAATTTTTTAAGAGATTGTATGCCACCTTTCAGCCATTGGTGGCATAACAAAATATCATCAAAACATCAGTATAATAAAACCACAAAAGCAATCAAATCAGGAAACATGCAATTCTACATAAATAACTATGAAGGGAGTGGGTAGATAGCAGCAGATGGACCCACCATCTCAGTCTACCCACCAAAAGGCAGAATAAATGAATGCTGCTGTGGCTTAGATGCGATTATGAGTTACTGGATCATGAATAGCCTTGCTCATATCAGTCAGTGATTCTAATTAGTGTGTGGGGGAAAGCAGTCACAAATGTCTCCAACCTGAGTCAGATTTTATTATATACGCAACTGAGACAGTGGCAGTCTGATAATATAACAACTGAATGTATTCTAGCATATACATAACCTCATTTGTTCTTATGTACTTTAACACAAATCTTACTTTTATATCAGCCATCTCAGTTAATGTATGAGTCTCCAGAACACAACAGAGATAATAAAATATCAGGGCTATTCTTGGAGACAGTCCCATCTAGTGTTCTCTCTCTAAACTTTTTTCATCTGTGTATAGAATGAGTTTTGTTCTGGGCAGCAGTATCAAGGCAGTGTGTGCGCATGTATATTCAGAGTGGGCCCTTCCTAATTCAGCCTGAGCAGGATCTAAAATTAATTGAGCAGACATCAAAAAATGTGTGAGCTTTAGAAGGAACACTGGTCCAATCCCTATGTAGCAGAATTACATGAACAATACAGAATTACATTCTTCTAGAACCTGAGACCTCATCCTCAGCATATTCTATTAAATGTAAATCCAGACAATATAAGGAGATATTACTTTCAGGAAAGCATGGTTACGATTAAGATACAAGATAGATGAAAACACAAGGTTGGAATGTTTGTATATGCTCCATGTCATCCACTGCAAAGATGCAGTAGTAGCATCAACTGTTTGGCCACCAAACTCTTGAAAGTCACAGTTGCTTCTCACAATAATTTATGGGTACCCAAGTATAAAATACATGTGCATCACATCAACTATGAAGGATATATAAACATATTTTTGTGCCCCCACCCTTAAAATATATGTGTGAAGGGTCAATTCTAAATGTGGCAAAAGAAACAAACACACTTTTCATATTGATGGAGAACTTGCACATTTTGTACTTGGGTTTCCATACCAGAGTAAAATCCCATTAGAAATAGGCCAAATAATAACCATGTGGTTCAACAGCAGGCAATACCTCTTGATTGCAGCTCCAGATGGGGCAAAACCATCTCCAAAAGTAACCATAGTATCTACATATAGCCTACAGGCTTCGTCTGTCTGTCTCTAACCTGGTTTTGAGCATGATATATTCCTTCAAATCTGTTGTGAGCACAGGGCTCCAGATTGAAACTGGTACCTGCATTCCGCCCCCCACCCCCACCCCACAAACAGTAGTATGTGGTGGTGATGTTGATCATAAAAACAGCAGGTAGGAATGGTTCATCCTTATCCCACATGGCTACTCTGAAAAGACTGCAGACTTCTAGAGGGACATTTCAGTTTTAAAAAAACACCATGTTTGGAGATCAACAAGTAATATGTACTTTAGGTTTTTTGACCCCAAGATTATACTGTAGGTATAATCAATCAAATCAGGAAACATGCAATTCTACATAAATAACTATGAAGGGAGTGGGTAGATTATACTGTAGGTATAACCTTGCACCCCACATGAGCAGAACAGGGTGTGGAGTCATTGGTGACCCAAGATCTCAGCTCCCCTGAGGCAGGGCACCAAAGGCTGGCCTCCACTTGTGTCCCCCTCACATGCATCTTTTATTCTTTGCAAAATTGATGACAGTTGCCCCTAATTCATTTGGCAACCCTTTGTACCCATCTGCCTCTTTCTCCTTCCCTCTGCTTCCTGCCACACTGCCATTGGAGTGGTGGCACAGCTGCTGCTCAGTAGAGTCAGTCAGCTGATCCTCCTCTACCTCCCTCTCCTTCTTCATGGTGGCAACACCTGCCTCCATCACTGCCTGACTTAGTGTGCATCATTTTTGCTCCCTCAAGCACTGCTACCATGGTAGTGAATTTCTTGTAACAAAGGTGAATATTTAACTCTTGAAGATCGAGGATAGGATGGAGTCCTCTGTTGTGCTTGGGGACTGCGAAAAAGGAGGAATAGAAACCAGGTTCCCCTTTGTGAGGCACCAGTTCTATAGCATCCTTCACCAGGAGACAAGTCACTTCTCTGAACAGTGGGGTTGTGGGTTTGGTAGATTGCACCTGGAATGGTAAGGTTTGGACATCTTTGAACTCCAGAGCATAGCCCACATGGATGATGGTGTTAACCCACTGGTCGGAGGTGATAGTGTCCCAGCAGGACAGATGGGGCGAAGGCGTGTAGGGAGGGTGTGGGTTTCGGCGGTGCAGCAGGGAGTGTTAGGCATGCTGAGTGTAGTATTCTGTCCTGGGCCTCAACTTGGTCTGCTTCTGAGGCTTAAGATGCTGGTATTGCTTTTGGGGGGGGGGGCGTGTTTTGTTTTGGATACAAAACATTTTGTGCCAAAAACAGGCCATTTCTGCTGTATTGCAGCCAAAACAAAACATCCAATGCTCAAAACAGAAAATTTTGTAGCCGAAACAAAACATCCCTGTTTCGGATACAAAACATTTTGTTGTTTGGGCTGTTTTGGAACTCCATTTTGCAATTGCAAAAAGTCTTTCTCCTTCAGTCACCATTTTTAGTTTTGACATGTGTTTGAATTTCTGGCCCTTCCAGCCTGCAGATGGCAATTGCCTCCTTATTCCTTTTATGGAAATTTAAGGGTAATTTTTACCCTCATTGGCCAGTGGGGCAGTGTGCATTTCATTGTTGTTGTTTCACACTGTTGTGTGTAGATCAATTGCATTTCTGGGGGGGGACGTGGATGTGCATGACCTTTGGAAATCTGCCTGGTTCTTTGTAAAGCTCTGCTGTTGTTGTTGATGTGTGATGTTGATGTTATTTGGGGTGGATTGAGAGCAGAAAGCAGGCTTTGGGGGCAGAAGAGTGGGTCAGGTGGTAGTACCCCAATGAATGTCTGCTGCCACCCAGGTTCCAAAAGAATTGGGGAAAGGGCTGATTTTAAAGAATTTCTGAAGTATATGTGTCTTTGGGGCAGATTCGGGGCAGAAAGGGGGCCTGAGCAGGGGCGTAACTATAATAGGGCAAGGGGAGACAGTTGTCTGGGTGCCCACTGCCTTGGGGGGCCACTCAGAGGCAAGTCACATGACTGACTCCCCCAGCCGTGCACTCGCCTAGTCTTCCTTCAGTTGTATTCATCCTCCAAAACTGATGTGAGGGTTAAGACCTGGAGCAACCAGAACAGCATGTCTTTCTCTAGTACCATTAAATGACTTGCATCATCCACAATTAACAAAACCTTTAAAAAAATAGTTTAGGATGATGTTCTATTGTGGCACATATATCTATATCTATATCTATATCTATATCTATATCTATATCTATATCTATATCTATATCTATATCTATATCTATATCTATATCTATAGATATAGATATAGATATAGATATAGATATAGATATAGATATAGATATAGATATAGATATAGATATAGATATAGATATAGATATAGATATAGATATTTTCTTAAGTGAGGGGGACCCATTTTAAAATCTTGTCTCTGGGCCCACTCCAACCTTGCTACACCCCCTGGGCCTGAAGGGCAAAACAGTGGGTTGGGTGGCAGTGCCCCAAGGGGTGCCCGCCATAACCCAGATTCCAAAGGAATAGGGCAATGGGCTGATTTCTTAGGAAGTGTTGATGTTTACATGTAAAGTTTCCCCCCTAGGGAATAATGGAGGTTTCAGCAGACCCATAACTCCATCTGGGAGTCACTGGGGTGGCCAGGAGTGAGTGGTGGTGTAGTGTACATAGGACGCCATCCACCCACATGGGTTGCTAACCCATGGGGTGCTGGGTTCTGTAGTTTATGAGGTGTTCTGAGTATAGATTCTCTGGTATCATATGAGATTTTCAATGACAAACCATGAATCCACTCTCATATGCTACCAGAGAATCTACACTCAAAACATCTCAGAAACAACAGAACCCAGTACCCCAAGGGTTAGCAATCCATGGGGGTGGTTGGCACCCTATGTGCTCCACACCACCACTCACTCTGGGCCACTCTGGGTCATCAAGAATGACCCAGAGTGACTCACTCTGGGTCACTCTGGGCCACCCCAGTGCCACCCAAGTGCAGTTATGGGGCTGCTGAAACCTTCATAATTCCCTGTGGGGAAGAACTTTAAAGACGTGTAAACTCCATTAAATATTTAAAAATCAGCCCTCCGCTCAGTTTCTTTGAAATAATTCTGGCAGCTTCCTTGCCCCCACTGGGCTCTACCACCCACCCTCTGCTCTGGGCCACCACCACCCCTGACATGAAGCTATACTTTTGCTGAAATCTCCATTATTCCCTATGGGAAAAATCTTAAACTTCAAAAATTCACCAAAAACCAGACCTTTGCCCAATTCCTCTGAAATTTGGGTGGTAGCTTCCACCCATTGGGCACTACCACCCCTACCCACTAGTTTTTGCCCCAGGGCCATTTTTAAAAATCCAAAACGTTTCAGATTCGGGTTTTGCAATTTTGAACAAAGAACAAAATTGGGGTCTTTCGGACTGGCTGATTTTGAACAAAGAACAAAATGGGTGTGTTTCAGATTTGGGCCAAAAACAAAACAGATTAAAAACAAAACACACAACCCTATTGCTTTTTGTAAATCCCTTGTCAGTTTCCCCGAAAGGAAGATTTGGACTGTTGAGAATAGGAAGAAGCTCTAGACATGGAAGGTCTAATCCAATGGTATTGCCTTGATGTTTTATTCAAGGAAGTCTGCAGGCTAATGGAACGAGCGGTATTCCTGAGCTTCTGGACCTTTTCTAAAGTCTCATCTGTGGTAGGCCCAAATAAAGCTTCCCCATAAAACAGTATACCTTCAATTCTTGTTTTCGCCTCTGAGGTCAGTCCTGACAAATGCAGCCAGGCATGTCTGCGAAGGGCCACTGAAGAGGCCATTGACCTCACTGCGCCATCAGCCTGATTCTGGGAAGAACATCACTGTTGCTTAGCCAAATAAGTAGCCTCCCCATGAATCACCTAAGCAAGATCTCTCTGTTCATTGGGTAGCATGTCCAAGTAAGAGCCTATCTTTTCCCACAGGAAAAGGTTGTACCTGCCCATGCATGCCTCGTAGTTTGCTATTTTCAGTTGCAGCATAGTGGTAAAATAAATGTGTCGGCTAATGGAATTCAACTTCTTAGCCTCCCTGTCCACCAGTTCAGAGAGAGCCCTGTGCCTTGCGCAAGACTGGGCTGCTTCCACCACAACAGAATTCGGCACTGGATGGCACTGCAATAACAGGCAGTCATCATACTGTATCTTGTATAAGATCTCAATTTTCTTTATTATTTATTTATTTATATTTATTGAATGTATATACTGCCTAATACCACCTAATACCTAATTATACCTAATACCTAATACTGCCTAATACCACTCGATTTGGTCTTTTGCTCTGATCAGGGTGGTGTTCCATGGGTGGGGACCCCTGTCATCTCCCCACTGTCATGGACGGATCACCATCTGGTTAAGGTAGAGCTTACAGCCACAACCACCTCTGCAGGGGTGAAGGACCTATTAGAATGATCCGCCCGAGGAGGTTATTGGATCCAATAGGATTCCAAGAAGCCTTGGAAGGGTTTAGGGTTGGCTCTGCTAATAATTCTGTCAATGCTCTGGTACAAAGATGGAATAATGAACTCACTAGAGCAGTAGACACAATAGCTCTTAAACATCCTCTCCGACTTCCCTTAAAGGCAGCCCTGTAGTATTCAGATGAGTTATGGGAGCTCAACTGGCAAGGCAGACAATTAGAGTGCAAGTGGAGGAAGACTCAGCGCAAGTCTGATCGGGCACAACACAGAGCACATTTGAAGACATATGCTCTGACAGTGTGGGAGGCAAAGAAGCGGTTCTTTTCTGCCCACGTTGCTTCCGCAAATTCACATCCAGCTAAGATGTCTAGGGTTGTGAGGGGGCTAGTAAGTACCCGATCCCCCTTGATTTTAAATTTGGAACCATCAGTCACTCGCTGTGACATTTTTAATGACTTTTTTGTGGATAAAATCTCTCAGATTTGTGCCAAGCTGGATTCTACAGTTACTGCAGAGTCTATTGTGGAGATGTCCAGCAACTCCTCTCATGTGGTTAGATTGGATCATTTTCAGTTTGTGACTCCTGAGGAAGTGGGCAAACTGCTTCAGACTGTGCATCCTACAACCTCTTCTCTTGACCATTGCCCAACTTGGCTTATCTCATCTGATAATCTTATTATCAGAGAGGGTCTGGTAAATATAATAAATGCTTCTCTGAGGGAGGGCAGGATGCCTCCTTGTCTTAAGGAGGCTATTATTAGACAGCTTGTGAAGAAAACTATACAGGATCCCTCAGAGTTAGCTAATTACAGAACTGTTTCTAATCTTACATAGTTAGGCAAGGTGGTTGAGCGGGTGGTGGCCTCTCAGCTCCAGGCAGTTTTGGATGATGCAGATTATCTAGACCTATTTCAAACTGGCTTTCATGTGGACCACGGGGGTGAGACTGCCTTGCTCAGCCTGATGGATGATCTCTAACTGGCTATCAACAGAGAGAGAGTGTGATACTGCTGATGCTTTTGGATCTCTTGCTTTTGATACCATTGGCCATGGTATCCTTCTGGACCATCTGAGGGAGGTGGTATTGGGTGGCAATACCATGAAGACTGTTCCTGTGCAGGCGCAGAGCCCATCTGTGATGGACAGAGACCACACCGAAGAAACTGGACTGATCCAGAAAGGCTTTTCTTATGCTCTTAAAAAAGGAGAAAGAGGCAAAGGGTGTCCATCTTGGAGCAAATGTTTGCAGAGTGGTGGCAGTGTCACCGCTTGACAAAGAGCTGGTAAGGGAGGGAGGCAGGCAGTGAGAAGCCCCTCTGGTAGCCACATAATCCACTGCTTGATGTGACCGCCTCACCTCACCCATGTATGAAGTGGCCTCTCATAAGAATCCAGTGTAGCAGCTTCCATTCCCCAACCAGGGCACTTCCATGGTTTGTGTGCTGCTGCTACAGGCCTATCTGTTTAACAAAAACACATCTGCAGCTCATCATCAGGCATCCAACAGTCTCTCACACTCAACTTTGTTGATGCTTTGATAGGGAGTAGCCATATACTGGGAATGTGGGTAGAAAAGAGGCTGTTGGGTGTCCTTAGGTGAGGCTGGAGAACCCTCCATTTAGAGGGATGCACTTGCTGAGATGCAGTGCATGTGGAATGACAGCAATATATCCAGGCAAGCACTCTAGTAGGGAAGGGGAAAGCAACACTGAGAGGCCACTCAGCTCCTTGCAGAATCCCAAGAGATTTCAATGACAGCAAAATTAATTGTCCACAAGAAGATGGTTACATTTATTTGCAACTTGCTTAAAAGTGAGCATAAATAAATTTCAGAATGCAAAAAGGGCTAATTAAAATGTTCCCAACAGTGTGTGTGTGTGTGTGTGTGTGTGTGTGTAGATAGATAGATAGATCTATCTATCTATCTATCCTATTTATCTATTTATTATTAGTATTATTATTATTTTTACATTTATATCCCGCTCTTCCTCCAAGAAGCCCAGAGCGGTGTACTACATACTTGAGTTTTTCTTTCACAACAACCCTGTGAAGTAGGTTAGGCTGAGAGAGAAGTGACTGGCCCAGAGTCACCCAGCTAGTTTCAAGGCTGAATGGGGATTTGAACTCGGGTCTCCCCAGTCCTAGTCCAGCACTCTAACCACTACACCACGCTGGCTCTCCATCTATCCTTCTATCTTCTTTCTACCCTTGTTTAGGTAAAAATTAAAGCTGGAGAAGTTTCTGGAATAAAATGCTAGATATTATTATGCTGTGAAGCAGAAACAAGGAAATCATAAATGTTCACTGTATAAACTAGTTCCTCTGCTTATTTAACATGTGATCATTATGTGCAAAGACATTTTTGGAAACAAAGAAGGAATGCTGCAACAATCTTCCAGTTAATCCCACAGCTCAGAGCATCTTCAAAGAAATTAGAGTCAAGGAAAGTACCTTTCTCCACTAATCTCAGAACCTGTCGAGTTCTGACAGCTTTCAGTTCCAGTCAAGTGGGCTTCTTATCTAAAAAGGTTGATTACCATTAGACAAAGGATTATGCAGAACTATCTGGCTTGTAGTCTCATACTCTATGGTCTCTAAGCAGGCCTTTTGGCACATCTGGCATGAATCTATGGCAGGGGTAGGCAATAAGTTCGGGATGATGGTAGTTGTAGATAAATAGATAGGTGGCATTTGACATTTGGATTCCCCAAAGGTCTGAGCTACTCACTCACCGGACATGCATTCTTGGATTGGGATCTAACAGTAGGTCTTTCCCCATCTGAAATCCATAATCTGCTCCTCTTCAGAGGGAACCGTCTTGGTACATCTGTGATTTCTAAGGTTACCTCTCCAGGGTCTCTATGATTCTGAGTCAAGTCTCAGGGTCAGAGACATGACAAATGTAGTGCAAAGAAACTATGACAGATGAAGCTCAAACATATAAAAGAAAGAAATACGTTTTGAGAATTTGGGAAGTGTAGACCAGAGCCTAACCGATACCTCAGAACTGTCAGGGTTATATACCGTAAACACAGCCTCTCATGCATTTTGAAAACAATTGTACCTATCTGGCCATGTTATAGATCCTGAAGGAGACCTGAAAAAGTATTGCATATAAATATTGTTTATGCTTCCTATTGTAGAGATAAAATAGATACTTGTGAATAAACAGAGACTTACCATGAAATGGAGAAACAAAAACAAACAAGAATCATTGAGGGCAGCAATGGGGACAAATATTTTATCACTGAACTGCTGAACAGAAGCAGTTTGCCTAAGTATCAGATTCTTCACTTTCACTCTAGTTGCTCATTCCATTTGAAAAAAAAGTCAGATACTTTCATGTTTACTCTACCAGATACACAAAACATTAGTGCTTGTTACCTGTGTCCTCAGCATTCTGTGCATGTGACCATATTTGCCTCTCCAGTTTTCTAGCAGAATACATGGATAACAGGCTTTTCAAGATTGCTTCAATTAGTTATGAACATAAGAACAGCCCTGCTGGATCAGGCCCAAAGCCATCTAGTCCAGCCTCCAGTTTCACACAGTGGCCCACTAGATGGCTCTGGGAAGCCCACAGGCAGGAGCTGAGAGCATGCCCTCTCTCTTACTATTACTGCCCTTTAACTGGCATGTAGAAGCATCTTGCCTATAGACCTCAGACTAGTAGCCATTGATAGACTGTCCTCCATCAATGTATCTAAACCCCTCTTAATGCCATCCAGGCTGTTGGCTGTCACCACATCTTGTGGCAGAGAATTCTGTTGGTTGATTATGCATTGTGTGAAAAAGTATTTTATTTTGTCAATCCTAAATTACTTGGCAGTCAGTTTCATGGGATGACCCCTGGTTCTAGTGTTATGCAGGAGGGAGGGGGAAAAACAACTTTCTCACACCATGCATTATTTTATAGACCTCTATCATGTCTCCCCTCAGTCATCTTTTTTCTGAACTAAAAAGCACTAGGTGTTTTCGCCTCGCCTCGTAAGGAAGGTGCTCTAGGCCCCTGATCATCTTGGTTGCCCTCTTCTGCACCTTTTCCAGTTCTACAATGTCCTTGGAATTTGCCTTTTTCAAAGCTGCTGCACATTGAGTTGACACTTTCAATGAGCTGTCCACCACGAACCCGAGATCCCTCTCCTAGTCAGTCACTGACAGTTCAGTCCTCATCAGTGTATATGTGAAGTTGGGGTTTATTGCCCCAATATGCAGCATTTTACACTTGCTAACCTTGAATTGCTTCTGCCATTTTGTTGCCCACTCCCCCAGTTTGGAGAGATCCTTTTGGAGCATCCTCACAATCTCTTTTGGATTTCACTACCAAAATAGTTTGGTGTCATTTGCAAATTTGGTCACCTCGTTGCTTACCCCAACTTCTAGATCATTTATGAACAGGTTAAAGAGCACTGGTTCCAGTACAGATCCTTGGGGGTCCCCACTTCTTATTTCCCTCCATTTAGGGAATTGTCCATTTATTCCTACCCTCTGTTTCCTGTCCTTTAACCAGTTAGTTTTTTAATTTTCAATTTGAAAATGTGTTTCCTAAGCTTTTCTTCGTCTTCTTCTAGTTTTCTAGGCACAAAAAAATGTGAGACAAAAATGGTAAGATAAGCTTACTGAATAGCTTTAATACTGCTGTGCTGCTAAACTAGGAGAACCACCTTTAAAATTAGGGCTGTAATTCTTCCCAGACAATTGATCCTTTGTCTACTCAATCAAGACAGCTAGGAGCAATAATTCCAAGTTACTAGGAATTTGTGATGTTTCTATTTATGTATTTTATTCTATAGTAGAGATCCAATAAAGCAAATAACAATTCAGTTGGAAGGCCTTTTAATAGAAGATACTGTAATATAAATTGGAATGTAAATTTCAAATTGCATCAGCCTGGGAAAATAAATGTGAATTTATCCATTGCAACCAGTTAATGTCATATTTATGTCAATTGCACTATATTACTCCTTTCCAACCATGTAATGGGCACTCAGATTGCTCAGAAAATTGGAGTTTTTACTTTCACATTTCTTATATATCCTTTTTGAAATAAAACAAACTGTAAAAAACTGTTCTTACACTTTCTGACAGCCTTTTGTGTGTCTATAGCAGTTTTCTCATTTGTGTTTTGTTGTGCCATCTATATAACAAATTAAGAGACAATAACATTTAAATAGCTCTAAGGAAGGACCATAATTAAATTGAATTCAATTGAATTTCAAGGTTGGTTATCAATAACAGCCTCAGGCAAAAGTCGTGAAAGCCCAATGACAAAACCAATCACCATCAGGATTCCTTCCACCTAAAGAATTCAATTAAATTCCTTACAAATGGCTTATTCAAATATACTCTAAAATGAGCAATTGAAATTAATTCAGTGAGCTGAAAAACTTACAACCTCTGCTTTGCAGGATGGTGAAGGAAGAAGAGGGTCGCTGCTGACCCTGTTTCAATAGCCAACTGAGATCTCCAATAGTATACTTGTAGTATTTGCATGGCCATTTCTGCATGCATGGCTTTGTGACAGAATATAAACACACTGATTAAGGAACTCCGGTCATTCCTTATCATACCCATTTGGCAGGCAAGATTAAAAAAAAAAAAAAAAAACTTATTCAGCTTGCCAAGAAGTGCATTAAATAATCATGCATCACATAACAATCACAATACAATAAACAATGGAAGAATGGCTATGACCTGACTCTAAGGCTGCAGTCCTATACACACTTAAACGGAGGAAGCCCTACTGATCAGAGTGGACTGAGCAAAGCAACAGGGAAAGCAGATGATTTCAGTGGTGTGGAGAGTCCTTTATGGGGGGGTACTTGGGGTGTGCATGGAAATGGCCCACTGGAAAAATGCACAATTGTGATATCCCCACGCAGTTCATGCAACACACGTACTGTGTGCATTGATCTACATCAGCCTTTCCCACAGCAAACATGCAAAATGATGACCCAGTTAGAGTCGACAGACATGAACTCTATGCAGGTGTGCAAAAATTAAACATCCACATAGAATTTACAGGAAAGCTCGGTGAACAGGATTCCAAATTCTATGACAGGAGCGGCAGGATCTTTCTTGCAAAAGCCATATAGATTTTTTATTCTGACTTAACCATTTAATGGAAAAAAGTACATTGGGATTGACTTGAGTTTGGCTTGGATTTCTAGTTACAAGTTTTTAAAATCTTGTATTTTAATTGTATGATTTTATTGTTTGGATTTCTATAAGAAAAGCCATCTATATCACTACCACTATTAATATTGTTGTTGTTGCTGCTGCTGCTGCTGCTACTACTGCTGCTGCTGCTACTACTACTACTACTTCATATCCTTAGAATTTGGGGTGCCCTCAATTGCTGCAGGGCTGAAGTTGCTCTTTAGCATTAAACTAAAGCTTTCATTTGACCTTGACTTGTCATTTCATAGCAATATGTCAAGTTGGTGACAACACTTAGGCCAGATTAAAAACCATAATTTGATCCCCCTCATGCCCAGTTATAAAGTTTTGTCTCTTGTTATATTTTCAGAATGGGCAGTCTTGAAATTTTCATCTTGTTCCTTTATTCTATTTTATAATTTTTAAAAGAGAGAAATGTGAATTGATATTTAAGTTTGCTGATATTCCTATACACAGAAGAAGAATCAGGGTTTTAAATCCAATCAACAGACCTCAGTGAACAGAACAGTGCTACACTGTAAAACTTAACTCTTATACAGCTAACTTCCAAGGAAACAAGGTCAGACTAGTGCTAAGTACTTTTGAATAGTTTCACAGCTACATGCCCCATAAAGTAAAGTTGTGCCATCAAGTCGGTGTCGACTCCTGGCAACCACAGAGCCATGTAGTTGTCTTTGGTAGAATTCAGGAGGGGTTTACCATTGCTGTCTCCCGTGCAGTATGAGATGGTGCCTTTCAGCATCTTCCTATATCGCTGCTGCCTGATATAGGTGTTTCCTATAGTCTGGGAAACACATTCCCTTCATGTATACATTGCAGTCCTCTCAAAGCAAGCTCCTGTCCTTTCATACTTTATCAAAGTGCCATGTCCATATAGGGCAAATTTGTCTTTATGGATCATTATCATCATGATTATTACTGCAATATCTATAGATCTGCTCCTGAAGTAAAATAGTAGAGATAGTGCTGAACTCAGTAATATCCTGGGCCAGAATACAGATTTGTGCTACCTCTAAAGCACGGCAATGAACGAAACAGGTGCCATTTGTCCCAGAATCCTCCAACTGCCCATAATAATTATGATTCAGACATCCCCACCTTACCATGGCCAGACCAACTATATAGTACAGCACACTAGATTTTAAAAATTAATCTGTATGCTGCATGGCATGTATCATTCTGCAAATGCAAAGCATTATATGATTTTACAGTTGAGAAAATGGTGTTGGAACATAGTGAAATAGAACAGTATTTCCATGAACTGACAAATCTTTTTATAAGAACATAATGAAATACATCAGAAAAGAGGTTAAGGTTCTTCTTTTTAAAATGCTACTTAAATTCACACATTTGTTGGTATTTCTAAGTGCTGTCCAAAACATTTAATCGGGGGGTGCGGGAGGGAGAGAGTTCTATGATAAAGAATTGCTTCGGATCTATCATACATTTGCTAAGTTAACCAAGTAGAAAGGCAAGTGGCATTGAAACAAGACCAAGATTAATTCAATTCTGAGATCAAATTATTCTCAGTGTCTAACAAATCACTTGAAATTTTCTTGAATCAGTCAATGCACAGAAGAGTAGATATCTTGAAACAACGCCCTTGAAAGTATGCATATCTTTAAATATTCATGCTCTTAAAATGTGAAGTATAAAAGTATTATTTTACTCACTGAATCACAGTAAATATTCCCAATGGCTTATCATTAACATCCATTGTATTGGAAGTAGATTGCAGCAGCCTTCAGAAAAGTCCTCTGTCTCTCACACACTCAAGGTCTTCTGGATTTATCCAGTTCCCTTCTCCAAATGAAGTCAACCACAGCACTGTTAGCCTTGTATTTGTGGCTTAAAAGTAAAAATAACAGTTGCCTGCTAGGCAGAGGACTGCTGTTGTGATACACTCACATTGTATCCCTTTGTCAATACAGCACACATGAGCAGAGCGGGGGGGGGGGGAATCAATGCAAAAACCATTGTCCAATGTTCTATACTATAACAATTATGTGACAATTTAAAAGCATTTAAGCTCAACCTTGAAATGTGCCTGAGATTAATCCAAATGCAATGGTTACTTGGTGGGAGCACATAATTAATATAACTGTGGGTTTTTCCTTCCTACAATTTCAGAATGTGCTTTTATGAATGGTATATACTAGGACTGTGTGAAGCTGCCCCAATTTGATTCAGGGGACATGTCAGTACTTCGGCGGGCTGGGGTGGTGGTGTCCTGATTTGATTTGGGGCTTTGGAAAAGATTCCTGCTTCACTCTGGCTTCAAACTGAAGCCATTGCTTCAACTCAGGCACAAAAACAAACCACCTCTTCCTACCCCTCATCACTCCCCCGTTCCTTGTAGAGATTACCTGTACAGTCAGGAGACAGTCTGACTTTAATTTTATTTTAATGGAGCAGCTCAGTGATGGAACCATATTTTCTATACTTTCACTTTTAAAACAAAAACCATTCTTCTTCTGTTGCAATCCAGGGCAAGGCACTTGGCTTTCTGAGAACTGTCTACTCTTTCAGGGCTGAGGCCATTGTGGCCATTTCCAGAAAACCCTCCACTTTTCCTAGAACTGAAGAGGAAGAAGGGAATCTTGTTGATTCAGTTTTAGAAGTGAATCCACAGAAGATGCTGCTTCCTCTTCATACTCCAGTAAAAAGTAAAACCAGACAGGTTCTGTCTCCTGTCCACACTGGTAAGCCGCTTGCTCATTTCTGGGGCTGCCTTGCTCATCTGCTCTCTTCCCTGCCGCGCAGTGTGCTATGCTACCCATCACCAGTGGGGTGCAGCCCACCTCCCCAGCAGTGCACTCTTCTATTTATCTATGTTCTAAAGAGTTCTAAAATGAGAGAACCTTTTCCCCCTTGAAATCTTGCTTCACTATGCAATTTTGATCCCTTTCATGTTAATAGGGGTCAGAGGAGGGTGGCAAGGTAGGGAAGGGGGCAGAAGCAGGAGAATTGTTTCAAAAGTGAAGAAAGCCATGGATGAAGCCACAAAAAATGTTCTGTATAGCGAGGGCATAAGTGGCCCATTTTTCTCATGCAGTGCCCCTGCAGCAATGGCACACTCCCTCTCTTTCCCAATGGTGGTGGTGGCGGCGACCTCCCCCCAGTGATGGCATGCTCTACACTGCTAGGGATGGGCAGGAAGCAGAGGTGGGCTGCAGGAGTGCTACGCTGAGGAGCTGGGACACCCCGCTGGGGATGGGCAGCACAGCACACTGTGCTGCAGGGAGGAGAACAGGTGAGTGAGGCAGCCACAGAGATGAGCCAAGTGGCCCCAGAGGCAGGGTAGCACAGGCTCTTGGGACCCATGGACCCAATGATATCTTCCCCTACCCCTCGGTTCCTGAAAAAGTCTATGTTCTAAAAAGTTCTAAAACGATATAATTTTTTTTCTTGAAATCTTGCTTCACTATACAATTTTGATCCCTTTCATGTTAATATTGTGCGTAGAGAACCAAACACTGGTAAATGCATATGAGGGGGAAACATGAAGGCAAAGTAATGCCCACTAAAATATCTTTTGTGGGGATTGAAAGGAATTTACAAAAAAGGAAAATAAAGGAAGCATTATTTATAGAGAAATTGAGACCAGATATCAATGGCCCTCAGGGCTCCATTCTGTCACCAATGCTTTTTAACATCTACATGAAACCGCTGGGTGAGGTCATCAGGAGGTTTGGTGCTGGGTGTTATCAGTATGCTGATGACACCAAAATCTACTTCTCCTTTTCATCTTCACGAAATGGCACTCATTCTCTAAATGCCTGCCTACAGGCAGTAATGGGCTGGATGAGGGAGAACAAATTGAAGTTGAATCCAAGCAAGATGGAGGTGCTTATTGTGGGGGCTCAGAATCTGAGGGGTGAGTTAGATCTTCCTGTGCTGGATGGGGTTACACACCCCCAGAAGGAGCAGGTGCACAGCTTGGGAGTACTCCTGGACCCAGGCCTATCTCAGGTGGAGGCCATGGCCAGGAGTGCTTTCTTCCAGCTTCGGCTGATGCGACAGCTGCGCCCATTCCTTGAAGAGGATGACCTCAAAACAGTGGTGCATCAGCTGGTAACCTCCCAGCTTGACTATTGCAATGTGCTCTACGTGGGACTGCCTTTGTACGTAGTCCGTAAACTTCAGTTAGTTCAGAATGTGGCCGCTAGATTGGTCTCTGGGGCAACCCGGAGAGATCATATTATGCCTATTTTGAAACAGTTACACTGGCTGCCGATATGTTTCCAGGCAAAATACAAAGTGTTGGTTATTACTTTTAAAGCCCTGAATGGCTTGGGTCCGAGATATCTTAGAGAGCGCGTGATCCCCACCACACCACATGATCCCCACCACACGTTAAGGTCATCTGAGGAGGTCTGTCTTCAGTTACCACCGGTTTGTTTGGTGGCGACTCAGAGGCAGGCCTTCTCTGTAGCTGCTTCCGGGCTATGGAATGCACTCCCAGCAGAAATTCACAATCTTAATTCCTTACTGACCTTCAAGAGAGCCCTTAAAACCCATCTGTTTGGCCTGGCCTTTCAGGTTTTTTAATTAGTTTTAGTTGTTTTAATGCTAACCTGATTTTCAGGGTTTTAATTGTTCTGATAGTTTAATTGTTTTTGAAGATGTTTTAATTGGTGTTCGTATTTATATTTCTGTTTTAATTGTTATTGGGTTTTAATGGTTTCTGGTTTTTAATTGTAAACTGCCCTGAGCCATTTCGGAAGGGCAGTATAAAAATCAAATAAATCAAGCAAGCAAGCAAGCAAGCTCGGGAAGCATTGGCTGATGCTATAAGGTTCATTAGCCCCTGAGAAAAATCAGGTGATCCCTCTTCTCTCCCCCCCACCGCCTTCCTCATTATCTCATTATCTCTCCACCAGTCACGGAACAGAGTGTTATCTGCTCTAAAGAATTTAACAGCTGAGGAACAGAAGAGGCCTCTTATCTGTGCTCATTTGTTTAACTGATGATGGCGTGTATGCCAAAATGTTTTTATTTTATGTATACCAACTTTATTTTTGCACAATAAAGGGACTCAGTTGAGGTGTTAATATATGTGCATTGCATCACCAACATATCAACTTATATGTTAATAATAATGCAAACTAGATGAGACAACAGAGATTCATAGATGCATTTCCACTCTCTTTAAACTTTTATAAATAGCAACTGTGGATGATTCAGTATCCTGTCTTGGTTGCCCATCGTGTAGAGGCAGGACTGCAGGACCTTGGTGAGATCCAAGTTGACTTGACACCCGTAAGAGGCAGTCCACCTTTGAGCCCAGACTACCCCTCCTGAGTTTTCTGTCTGGAAAGTGGAAACCACAAAAGATGCAGCCTTCTGAAGTCTGGAACTCCTCCTCTGCTGTTGAGAACATAAACGTTTTAGAACATAAATTGGCCTCTTTGATCTTGCCAAGCTTGTTGTTGCTGGTGGCATGCAGATACTGGTGTCATAATGGTGTAGGAAAGGCCAGCTCTGTACCTCGGGCTCAGGTTCTGAGGGTCCTGCCCCAGGCAGCTCAGGCCCTTCCTCAGGGGGCTCCAGCTCTGGTCAGGTTCCAGTCTGGTGTCCAGATCTAGGGCTGGGGCTAGTGCTGATCCTGCTTCTTCAGATTCCAGACTGGCATCAAGGTCCAGGACTGGGGCTGTTGCTGATCCTACAGAGTTACTAACAGAGTCACGACTGGGGTGGCATCTGTGACGGACTAGGTCATGACATGTAGCAGAGGATATTAACCTTCCCCCCTGCCATATTTCCCCCAAAGAAAATCAATTTCCCACCTACTATTTGCCCAGTTAGGAAGAATGTCAAGTACAAGTAATCACCAAGTACCTTGCCAAGTACACAAGTAATCGCAAATATGGCCAATATGGATTTCCACTATTGTGACAGCCAAATAATAAAATGCCCCACTGCTAACCATCTCTTTGGACACTGACTCTACAAAGTACATTCATTCATGTACGGGGAAAGAATAAGATTACCAAAATGAACATATTGCATGGACTGGGTCCAGATCCAGAACTGTCAAAACAATGATGATTCATTCCTGACTCCGCCTAGGCACTCCTGGCTGCTATGTGTTTTGCTACTCCCTCAGCAAAGTGCTTTACAGTTCTTGTGGTGAACTGAACTGGAGGTCTTATGTGCAGGACCTATGCACTCAGGCCTGTTCACTAGGACAGGTTAGAACACTCATTGTATCACTGCCACCATTCTCTGGTAATAGGGAACTTCAAAATTATATTTTAAAAATACCTCAAAACCCCTTAAAGTAACATGAAGCCTAAGCAGGCAACATGGGGAGGCAGAGCACGTTCCAGCACAGACCACATTTCAAATAATCAAAAATCTAGTTTATTCAAGTAGATAGAATAATAGGAACTAGTTACAGGCAGTGAAAGACAGTATAAAAAGGCAAAATGTACAAGCAAAGTATCTCTCTTCCTGTGTGGTGCTAGACATGGGGTCAAAGGTCTTAGTTGCTAAGCTGAAGTTTCAGAAGTAATAAATCTTGCATCATGAATGGAGCTTTGCTCTACACAGCCAGGCAGAGTTGCTGTCTACACACTTTCTGGAGTTATGCAGCAGGGCTCAGCTAGGAGCCGAAAACTAAGCAGGAACTCAGAAGCACACAAGAAGAAGGCCACACACAAAACTAGCCACAGCTTTTTATAAGAAAGAATTTTGTGTTTTCTCAGTCTAGCGACTAGAACTCAAAAAAATATGTGCTAATTAAGTCACACAGTCATCTACGCACCATGCAGCCCGTAGATCGCACAAATGGCTCAGGTCTTCTGAAGTCTTAGATTCAGTCAATATAATCTGATGGCTGATTGGATCCAAATTTTATAAAGCTATTTATTCGATGCTCATAGAGCTTGCTGGACAATGGGGAACCATTTTACATAAAGTCTCACCCATTCACATAGATGGCTGGGAACTTAGCAGCCATTAGGTCTTTTCCTGACATAGGATATTATATAGGAAGCAGGTTGGCTATGTGACTAAGAAACATGCATTCACAGGGCTAAACGTAAGGTTAGACAGGCTCACAATGGATCTTAAAACCAAGAAAGTTGTGGTATGTGATTTATAGGGGCCTTTCGAACCAAATAAAGGCCAGGTTCACAACAGTTATCACATTTATCTTCAGAACTCTGTTAGATTAGCTAGACAGAAAAGTACCAGGTCTTTGTTTTTTTAACCAAAAGTCCAAAAGCCATACAGTGACCTTCAGAAAAGAGAGGGATTTAAATCTGAGTCTTCAGAGTCCAAAGCCTGAATTAAATTTGATCACTGACCCAAAGCTTTTTCCTGTGAAAGCCAGGAGACATTCTCCTAGGAAGTGATCCCTGTAGTGTAATAAATTAATAAAAAATAATATTAGGACCTCATATGACAAATCCAGCGCTTCTGTCCACTTTCAATGAACCAGAATATAGATGGGAGTGACAATCGTCTTTAGGAATTCTGGATCCTTCAAATTCCTAACACAGAAGCAGACATCTTCCTTTAAGAAAGTGAACTCAACGCTTTCAAAGGAAGGCTCCTTCTTAGTTTAAGTATTGACAAGTACCAGACACTGATCAATTGCTCAAATTTGGGACTGTGATCCAGTATGTTACCAATATTGTCTACGGCAGATTTTTAATGGGCAACTATTTCCTACGTGGCTCTGTCACCACAGAGCTGCTTACTTCACTCCATACCTGTAATTGCTCAGTCACCACCGCTAATGATTCACCTTGTATGAGATGCAAGCTCTTAATAAATTACCACAATAGACCAGTGAACCAAATGCAAACTCCATGAATTGAAAACTGCTACCATGCTGTTTTAAAAGGTACTTTTATTCATATTGGTGAGTATCTGAACTACAAGGATGAACATGGATGAACATCAAATAGTTTATCTCAAGGACTGAAAATGATTATTGCAGAATAGAATGGCAGACAGCTGTGTCATAATAATAATTACTGTATAAGCAGTGAGAACAGGCACTTATGAAGTTTGGTTCTGATAAAAATGTTAGCAGATGAAGTTGAAGTTCTATGACTCCAGCAAAAAGCCAACAAGTGATGCGTGTAACAAAGCACAAGTTTAACCAATGCACAGCAGTTATTCTTTTGCTTTCTTTCAAAGACCGATTTAATGGGCTGGTTCTCATGATTGTGTGATGTTAGTAATGCCGTCAGGAGGCAGAGGCATATTTGCTGCTGTGAAAGCTGATAAAGTAATAGTGTACCAGTTCCAATGTAAGGCTGGGCATTGTGCCTTGCCAGACATTCAGCCAAGATCAGCACCACAGACTAGACTTTAGATTGCTGATTGTGGCTGAATGTCTGGCTGGGTGCAGCAACCAGCTAACACTGGGGCCAGCACATAATCACTTTATTGGATTTCAAGAGAGCACTCATGCCTGCGCCTCTAAACTTTTGGCAGCATAACTAACATCACCCAGTCATGAGAATGAATCCCATGTCATGGTAGAGTTTTATTCTAAGGATGGATATTGTACAAGCAAAGGTTTCCCCCAGATCCATGACTGGTCAGGGGTTATCTGAAAGTCACAGTAATGCTGGTTCACACATGTGTGTTTATCTCATGTTCACATGTTGACTTGGATGAATGAACTTGGCTATCATAAAGAGAAATTTCATATCTCCCACATTTTAACACAATGCTTTTTAATAGAATCAGCTCCACACAATCAGCTCTTAATCATAATGTTGATTAGAGTAATCAGGCAATAATATAATGCGGGAACTGGTCTTGATTTGCTTAAGACAAAAGAGGGATAAAACTTGCTCAGACCTCCTCAAAATAATGTAGAGTCTTCTCCAGTGGTGGTACTTGCCTCTGATCTGAAGTGTTCTGTGGGTGGGGACTCCTGTGATTTCCCTATTATCATGGATGGACTACCACCTCATTAAGTTTCAGTTCACAGCCACAATCCACCCCTGCAGGAGTGAAAGATCTATTGAGATGGTCCTCCTGAGAAGGCTATTAGATTCAATAGGATTCTAAGGAGTCTTGGAAAGTTTTAAGGTTGGTTCTGTTGGTGATTCTGTCAATGGCCTGGTGGAGATTTGGAATAACAAACTCACTAGGGCAATAGACATGATCACTCCTAAGCATCCTCTCCGACATACTTTAAAATGGGCCCTGTGGTATATGGAAGAATTATGGGAACTGAAACAGCAAGGTAGACAACGAGAAGACAAGTGGAGAAAGGCTCAACTCGAATTTGACAGCATACAACACAGAACACACTTGAAGACCTATGCTCTGGCAATGTGTGCTGCAAAGAAATGTTCCTTTTTGTTGGGAAATGCAACAGCTGCAGTTTAGCTTGCTGAATAACTTGCATGTAATCTACTATAAAGCCAGAGGAGGCATTATAGTTTCTTCTGTTTTGGTTGGGCTAGCTAGGAGTTTTTATTCTCCTTCCAGTTCCTGTTTGTGCCTGTTCCTTTGTGTATCAGTCAGCAAGTTCAGTACTGATCTCTTAGTCTCACAAATAAAGTTATCTTTAAAAAACCTTTCACTGGTATTTGCTCTGTACTCATGCAGACAGAATACACTCTGAAACACTTTTTGCCAGCATTGTGTTCTCAAGCTGACATCCAGTGGAATTGTCTAGAGTTGTGAGAGAGCTAACCCAGCCCCTTCCTTTTCCAAACTTGAACCTGGAACCATCGGTTGACTGCAGTGATCAACTGCAGTGATGAGGTCTTTTGATTTGTTTTGTTGACACAGTTTCATGTATTCATGTCAATCTAGATACCACAACTGAGCCAAAGTCTATTGTGGGGGATGTCCATAACTCCTCTTGTATGGTCAAATTAGATCAATTTCAGTTTGTGACTTCTGAGTACTTGGACAAGCTACTTGGAGCAGTGAGTCCTACCACATGTTATCTTGGTCCTTGTCCAACCTGACATATTATCTAGCAGGGGGGTCATTATAGAGGGACTGGTAGATATTATAAATGCTTCTCTGAGGGATGGCAGAATGCCTTCTTATCTTGAGGGGGAATTATTAGACCTCTTTTAAATAAGCCTATGTTAGATCCCTCAGAGTTAGGTAATTATAGGCCCTTCTCCAACCTCCTATGTTTGGAAAAGATGTTGAGAAGGTAGTAGCTTCTCAGTTCCAGGAAGTCTTGGATAAAACAGATTATCTAGACCTATTTCAAATAAGTTTTCGGGCAGGCCATGGGGTAGAGACTGTCTTGATCAGCTTGGTGGATTATCTCTAATTGGGAATTGACAGAGGGGGTATGACTCTATTGATCCTTTTGGATCTCTTGGCAACTTTCAGTACCATCAACCGTGGTATCCTTCTGGATTGCCCAAGGATGTTGGGAGTGGGAAGCACTGTTCTACAGTGGTTCTGCTTGTACCTCTCCAGTAGATTCCAGATGGTACTGCTTGGAGACTGTTGCTCTTCAAAGCAAGAGCTTTTATATGGACTTCCGCAGGGCTCCATTCTGTCTCCAATGCTTTTTAACATCTACATGAAACTGCTGGAAGAGATCATCACGGTACAGGACGCTATCAGTATGCTGATGATACCCAGATCTATTTATCTGTGTCAGTTTCATCAGAAAATGGCATAACTTCCCTAAATGCCTGTTTGTAGGCAGTAATAGGCTGGACAAGGGATAACAAATTGAAGCTGAATCCAAATAAGACAGAGGTGCTCATTGTTGGAAGCCATAATCCAGAAGTTGGAATAAATCTGCCTGTTCTGGACTGGGTCACACTTGCCTGAAAAGACCAAGTGTGCAGCTTGGAAGTTCTCCTGGATCCAGTCTTCTCTCTGATACCTCAGGCCAGGAGCAGTGTTTCCTCTAAGGTGTGAACATGTGTGCATGCTCACAAGTTTTTCAATGTCCACTCACTTAATTTTAGATCCCATCAGGATCTAAATCCCATCAGGAAGGCCCCACTCTGAATGTATGTGTGCACACACTGCCTTGATACTGCTGCCCAGAACAAAACTCATTCTGCACACAGATTAAAAAAAAAATTAGAGGGAACCCTGGCCAGAAGCGCTTTTTATCAGTTTTGGATGATATGTCAGCTATATCCTTTTCTAGAAGAAAGTGATCTTAAAACAGTGTTCAGTGCACATGATTGGAACCTCCAGGCTTGACTACTGCAATGTGCAGTAGTCAAGAGTTCCTCCAGTGCAACTCCTATATTACAGGAGTTGCACTGGCTGCCGATAGGTTTCTGGGCAAAATACAAAGTGCTGGTTATAACCTATAAAGCCCTAACAGCTTAGGTGCACAGTATTTAAGAGAGCGTCTTCTTCTGCATGATCCTCATCGTACACTACGTACATCGGGGGGGGCTTGTCTGTGGCTACTTTCATGTCGTTTGGTGGCCACCCAGGAACAGGCCTTCTCTGCTGTTGCCCTGAGACTTTGGAACGTGCTTCCCGTGGGAATAAGAGTCTCCCCATCTCTAGCGGCTTATAAAAAGTGTCTAAAGACTTATCTTTTTACCCAGGCTTTTAAGCTTTTTAACTTTTTAACTCTTGATTGTTTATTATTTGTTTTAAACTGTTTTTAGTATTTGTTTGTTGTGAACCGCCCTGAGACCTTTGGGTTAGGGGGGTATAAAAATGTGCTAAATAAATAATAAATAAATAAATAAATAAATAAATAAATAAATAAATAAATTGCTGTATGTTGAGCTGCTTTTGAATATAGCCCAGAAACTATGGGGTAGTACAGAAACTACAGGTCTCTGGGGTAGCTGAAAGAGACCATTATTACTTCTGTCTTGAAATAACTACACTGGCTGCAGAAAGGTTTCCGGGCAAAATACAAAGTGCTGTTTATTACCTATAATGCCCTTAATGGCTTGGGCCTAGGGTATTTAAAGAACACCTTATTTGTCATGAACCTCACCACCAATTAAGATCACGGAGAAGGTTCATCAGCTGTTAACACTGGCTCATCTGGTGGTGATGAAGTGGCGATTCTGTGTAGTTTCCCCAGGGCTGTGGAATGCACTCCCTGTTGAAGTTAGAGCTGCGTAATCTCTGATGGCCTTCAGAAGAGCACTGAAGACCTACATATTCAGTTGGGCATATTCAGTTGAATTGTAAATTTGCTTTTAATTTTATTCATCTATTTTGACAGGTCATTTTATTGTTTATAGTTATTTTTAATCAGTTGTAAACTGCCAAGAAATGCTTGTGTTTGACTAAAAAAACAACAACAAACAATCTCAACAGAAAATAAAAAGTGAATAGACCCGTGCTGTTCTTTAGGCTTCTCACAGGATGGACAGCGGAAAACAATAATACGCATGAAATATGTAAAGTTATTCCTTTGATGCCTAGCAGACTATCAGTCAGAACAACAAGTGAATGAAGACACAGATCAGCATGCATACATTTCTGCTACCCAGATTTGGTGGGAATGGTCAGTATGAACCCCCCCCCCCCATGCCTCACTTCAAGCCTAAGGAACATACACCCAAAATCTGAGCTGGGAATGTTTAGGCTTAAGGACAGGCTAGTCTCTTGGATGTAAGGGGTCCATTTTCAGCTTTATGATTCATGGTCCTAGACAAATTGGACAAAAAGGTAGTTTAGGGGAAAGGATGGGCTATGGTCCAAGATCATTCAAGTCAAAATGTGAATGAAATATTTCATGGGATCATCCCATGGCCTAGGATGAAGCATTTGGCCTTTGTGGCAGCTGGCCTGCGTGCTACAATCTTCAATTTGTTTGTGGTTCCACATTAGTTTTTGAGCATGTGTGGACTTAGATTTCACTTGCACTGGGTCAATACAATGGCACCTATGTTGCCAGTGATCTTGCATTCACTGGCATGTGCAAAACCAGGATTTTGAGCTTTTTAAAAAAAATTCGGGATACATCTCAAAATTTTCCATATAGTCTTAGCCAATTGTATACTCAGAAGACATTTTATAAAATGAAAACTGGAAGTGCATTCTTTTTAATAGATTATTACATATTCAACAGTAGTTTCACTGTCATTTCTTTAATAATACATAATAGATCAACTGTTATTGACAGATAATTATTTATCTATATATTTAATTCTCCTGGGTGTGCCTTGGAATGTGCGTCCCAGCACCCAGCTCATTGGCTGGGCGGCGGAGGCGCCTGATTGGCTGAGGTGCACCCAGGAGGATTGGTCGCTGTGGCAGTCGCGAGCCGGCCACGGAGACCAGAGGCAGCAGCAGGCCCAGCCCAGCCTCAGAGGCAAGGCCCAGGAGGAGGAAAAGAAAGGGGAAAGGGGGGGCAGAAGTGGCAGTGGGGAGGAGAGATGGCTGGGCCCAGCACAGGCTGGCCATGGTTAGGAAGCAGAGACTGGGGCAGAAGGTGGGGGGGAAGAGGTAACCGCCGGCCCCAAAGAGCGCACAGATGCTCTGTGCGAGGTTGGCTAGTTTTATTTATTTATCAAATTCGTAGACTGCCCCAAACTTCTGTCCCTGGGCAGTTTACAACATAAAACAAATTAAGACAAAAAGGAAAACCTTAAAACAATTTAAAACAATAGTCAACGTAAAAAGCTTGGGTGAAAAAACAAGTCTTTAAAGACTTTTTTAAAAGTTGTCAGAGATGGCGAGGCTCTTATTTCAACAATGAGCACATTCCGGAATCTAGGGGCAGCAACAGAGAAGTCCCATCCCTGTATAGCCACCAGATAAGGTGGTGGCAACTGCAGACAAACCTCGCTGGATTATCTCAATGTGCAATCAGGCTCATGGCAAAGAAGACTATGAGCCAGGTCTCACAATCCGTGAGACCTGGTTTTGTAGGGTAAGTGGGGAGGGAGCCCTGGGCTGCCGGATCGGCCGCCCACACGATTGCCGGCTCCGTGATGGAGCTGGCGGGGGCTGGGGGGAGCAGGGGACGATTGGCCCTCGCAAGCTCCAGCATGCCCTGCATGAGCATGCAGGGCATGCTGGCGAGACCCCCGGAGCCAGGAGGCGGCTTTTCGCCTATCCTCCGGGGGTCTTAGGCTTTCCTAGCCCGATTTTCCCCGATCGTGAGAATAGCCCCATTCTCTTAAATACCCAGGACCTAAGCTTTATAACCAACACCTTGTATTTTGCCCAGAAACATATTGGTAGCCAGTGTATTTCTTTAAGTATAAGAGTATATGGTTTCTCAGAGATGACTGAGACCAACCTGGCTGTCGCATTCTGTACCAGTTGCAATTTCTAGACTACGTACAAAGACAGCCCCATATAGAACATATTGTAGTAGTCAAGTCTGGAGGTTACCATGAGTCTATTCACAGGCTGGAAGAAGCTTAAAGATCTCCCAATTTAATCAACTCCGAATGAATCCTGCATGGATCTATGCAAAGCTGCACCATAATTTCCCTTCCTAAGTAGATTAGCCTACCTGGTTACACTTAGCCACAAGGAGAGGGTAACCCACATTTCCCCATCTGTTTCTTTTAATATTAATGATGTCAACTAGTAATTAAAATGTTTCAACCCCAGTAATTTTGAACTATTTGGAGCTTTCCTGGCCATAGAAATTGCTGCAGCAAAGCTATATTATTTTCTGGCTCACATTACGTTGTTCCTGTGAGTAGAGAGATTCTTGCGGGAGGGGCAGGAAGGTGGGCAGGAAACAGCAGAAAATAATAAGAAAACTGGCCCATAGTCTCTCCACAGGTTCTCACTGCAAGACAGCTTCAAATCAGTGAGGCTAAAACAAAAATATTCATATTTTTCTTCTCAATTAAGGAGACACTGTGGAGATTAAAAAACCTTATTTAAAAAGATCTTCTCTGTAGGTTCCTGCTAGTGGTACAAGATAGGAATAATTTTGCTCTCATACTAATTAATTTTTCACCAGTTATGTCTGTGTTGTTCCATGTGTGCCACAGACAAGGAAATCAGGTTAACTGCCTACATTCTGCTTTATGCTGTAATTAGTTTCTGATTCTCGAAAGGGAAAAAGTCTGGCTGTATTTACATTTACACTACAAGGAAATGTTTCATTCCTCCTATTCCCTTGCTTACTTTTTGCAGTTTTAAAAGAATAAATTCCTATCTGTGAGTGAATGTAAGTCTTTTTCTAATGATCTAGGATTAACATGTATTTTGGGGTTTTTTCCCCCCATGGTACTTCTCCTTCAGTTCTAGTTTCAAGCAAGGATTTTTGAGATTACATCTTGTTGGCAGGAATTTCAAGAAATATTATTGATGAATGGAATCACAGAATTTTAGAGTCTGATGGGACCATGGAGGCTTTCTTGGCCAGTCCCAGCTCAGTGCAGGAATCTGCTACAGCATCCCAGCCAGATGCCTGTCTATACTCTGTTTTATCAAGAAAAGCCCACCACTGTGTGAGCCTGACTGTTCCATTGTTTGACAGCACCTTCAGTTAAGAAATTACTCCTAATATATAGCCTGAATCTGCTTCCTTGTGACAAGGAAGTTTTGCTCTCACGAGCAACAGAAAACAGGACCACTCCATCTTCACCCAAATACAAGATGACCCTGAATTTAAGACAATAGAAAATAAAAAATAGAGGTTAAATTACTCTTATTTATCCAAAGGAAAGAGGACTCTGAATTAAAGATGACCCCCTAATTTCTAACATGAAACAACTTGGAAAAAACCTAGTCTTTGATTAAGGCAAATACAGTGAGGCTATTTGCACAATAGGGGGGAAACCCCACCTGGTTTTCCCCATCATGAGAACCACCAGGCTTGCGGGCGAGCCCGGCAGTTCCCTGGCAGCTAGCCTCCCAAAGAAGCTCTCCCCTTAAATGGGGTTAGCCGAGTGAGCACTCTGCTAACCTCATTTTCCTGATTGTGAGTCACCATGGTGCGGACCCGCGCCGCACTGACTTGTGAGGAAACCCCCACTGGGAGGCTAAAACAAGCTACCCGGTCTCGGGGGTCTCCCTAGGATGCCCTGTGCACTCACGCAGGGCACCCTGGGGCTTCCGGAGGCTGAGCGGCTCCTGATCCCTGCAGCCCCTACCGGCTCCATGATGGAGCTGTTAGTCATGTGGGCGGCTGATCCGGCTGTCCAGCGACGAGCGACTGCTTGTCTGCGGGGAGAGCGGATTAAGCTGCTCTCTCCACAGAGCCCGGTAAGGCTCTCCACACTTCTCGTGTGGAAAGCCTCACTATGTATCAGCTCTTTAGATATTTGAAGACAGCTATAGTATCTTCCCTTAAGTCTTCTCTTCTCCAGATTAAATATACTCCGCTCCTTTAATTGTTCCTCATAGAACTTGCTTTCCCGAACCATCACTGTTTTAGTTTCCCTCCTCTGAACTGACTTCAGTTTATGAATATGCTTCTTGAAATGCATTTCCCAGAATTGGACAAAATGGGCAACATCCAGACTAGTTCGTCATAACTAACTTAAGTCCCATTCATTTCAATTCAACTTAACCTAGTACGGATATTCCCCAGTACTCCAAATCAGAACAGTGTGGAACTATTATTTCTTGTGATATCTATACTATGCCTCTGTTAATGGCATCCAAGATTGCATTGCAATAGATGACATTCATATCCTTTTCACATCTATTCCTGGCAAATCAGTTCAATCCTATATTTGTCATTGGATTTTGACCCTCAAGTGCTAAATAATATGGGTGTTAAATAATACTTCCAGAGGAAGATGGGACTAGCAAAATCCCATCCCAGCCCATGGATGATCCCATCCCAATGTATCTAGGTGCCGCAGTTTGATTACTCAATGCTACCAAGACACTTTGCACACATTGCCTCCACAAGGTTAGCAAAGATGCTGGCCCCTGTGTCCACACCATTTCCATGATCTACTAAACCAGTAATGTTATGAAAATGGGTGATTAGCCTGGCATGACATATTCTTGAGAAACCCATGCTGCCTCCTACTAATCACCAGATTCTTTCCTAAGCACTCAAAGATTGACTGCTTAACAATCTGTTCAAGGATCTTGCCAGGTATCCAGATCAAGCTGACAGGTCTATAGTTTCCTGGATCATTCTCCCCCCCACTTTTTGAAAATAACCAGGAGTTCTCAAAGATTACAGTCAGTGGCTCTAAAATCACTGCTGCAAGTACTTCAGTACTCTGGGATGTAATGTGCAGGGCTCTGCAGACTCAGATAGCTCTGCTTAACATAGCTAAGTGTTCTCTTACTATCGCTATACCAATCTTGAGTTTCAATTCCCTCCTTTCTTCATTAGTACAACTGATGCTATCACATGTACCTTGTGAGAGAAGACCGGTGCAAAATAGGAGTTAAGCAGCTGTGCCCTCTCTAGTGGCACATCAGAAAAAAAATGAAGGGGGGGGGGACGGAAGGGCGGGAAACTACTTCTCTGAGGGGCTTCTCCTCTCCCTCCCCACAAACACCCTTGCCTTGTGTTACTTGTAACCATTTCACTGTCTTCTTCCAGCAGCAGACCTATTAATTCCTTAACCTTCTTCTTCTTTCAGATATATTTAAAAAAACTCTGTCCTTTGTTGTTTGGGACATCACTTCAAGTCTCAGCATATTCTCTGTTAATTTATTTAGCCATTTCTAAATTGATTTCCCTTATTCCTCTCCTGAACACCCAAAGCACCGTACAAAAATAATTAATTAACTAATCAAGTCCTATTTTGATTCTGCTTGAGCCGCACCTTGGCTGGCAAAGGAGCTATCAGGAAGGCCTCTCTGGATTATCTCAACTAGTAGGCATAGGAACATGGGAACATAGGAAACTGCCATATACCGAGTCAGACCATTGGTCTGTCTAGCTCAGTATTGTCTTCACAGACTGGCAGCGGCTTCTCCAAGCTTGCAGGCAGGAATCTCTCTCAGCCCTATCTTGGAGAAGCCAGAGAGGGAACTTGAAACCTTCTGCTCTCCCCAGAGCAGCTTCATCCCCTGAGGGGAATATCTTGCAGTGCTCACACATCAAGTCTCCCATTCATATGCAACCAGGTCAGACACTGCATAGCTATGGGGACAAGTCATGCTTGCTACCACAAGACCAGCTCTCCTCTCCTGGTCACAATGGCAGACACAATGAAATAAACATCATGGATTGGGGTTATGCTCACTCATTCATTGTTCCTTCTAACCCCTTCCAATAGGGATTCTCAACATGTGGGTCCCCAGATGTAATTGGACTTCAACTCCCATAATTCCCAACCAAAGGACACTGGGGCAGGGGATTATGGGAGTTGAAGTCCAATAACATCTGGGGACCCACACGTTGAGAAACCCTGCAATAGAATGACAGCAGAGAGAAATGTGAACCTTGCTCTTGCCTAAATGAATTGACAATTGATATTCAGGATCACTTTAAGTCCTTTTTGCCTTGTTAATGGGTTCTAATGTATTTGTATTTAACATATGAACATATTGTATTTGTACTAAGGACTGATTCTAATTTATCAGAAACTGGCCTATTTGTTTGATTCTAATTGCCTGGCTTTTCAGTCATTTAGTTCTATGAACATTAGAGGCCATTTTAAAGCAGAGCTGTGTGTGATTTTTTAATGCAATCTGTAAGCATTCGGTGTGCTGTAAATGAAGGATAAAAATAGTTACTTGTGGGCTATTGACTCTGCTTACTGTTACATATAAATTATATGCAAATTGATGCTAGTCGGCTACAGCAAACCTTTGATGACTTAATTAATGTGTATGCACTGTTTATTCTATAAGAAAGGAGAACAACAAAACTTGAGCATGCATATGATGTGGCACTCCCATAAACAGCAGCCTCCCAAACGAGTAATAGTGTGATCATACACAGTCGACAAGACAAAGAATGAGCAATAGGATGTAGCTCAGTAGAGAAAGGGTATGCTACCAGATCAGTCAGCACTAATGGTGGGGAGGGGGAGGGGGAGCTGATTACAGTATAAGATTCTGAAAACAGTAATATATTTCAGCTTTGCAGTTTTCTGTATTTGATTGACTCTCCAGGGTTAAACAGATCTCCACCCAGTAAATGCAATTTTGCCTCAGCTATATAAGTCACAGGACATCCCCAAATATGGATTCTTGCTATTGTACTTCTCCATAATTAGCCTGATTATTCAAGTAGGTCAGCACCCAACTGCTCCCATCGAGAACAGAAATAATTGGAGGCTGAGTACTCTTGAAAATTGGCTGTCTCTGGTTTATGTTCCATGCTTCCAAAGGATCATTCATTCATCTTAGATATGTGCACAGGTGCAACACTGCCATCAAGTTAATAACAGAGCATCTTTCCCCCTATATTTTTGTATAGCTTTAGTGTTGCTTGATATGTAGATGAAAAAATAAAATTCTGTGTCATAAATCCAGCAAGCAGATGCTAGATCAGATTTCTAGACCATAATACCAAGATGGATAATTCAGCACCCCTGGGGTTTATGTGTTTTGCTCAGTTGTTTGACTATAATCTAATAAAAGGTACTTTTTTTTAAACTGAAACACTAGTATGTCATCTGATATCTTTCCTGATTTAGAACTTGAGCTTGTAAAATAAATTATGAACATTTTAACTCCCAATTAATCTTCATAAGTCTAGGAACTGTGTTCCCTAAGCAAGTGCAAGGCAGGGAAGTTGTGCCGTCGAGTCGGTATCGACTCCTGGCAACCACAGAGCCATGTGGTTTTATTTGGTAGAATACAGGAGGGGTTTGCCATTGTCATAAGTATGAGATGAAGCCTTTCAGCATCTTCCTATATCATTGCTGCCTGAAGGGGGCTTGCCCCTCCCTGTAATTTGTGCACCATTCCAAACCCAATTACAACACAAAGACAGAATGCACATTTCTGTTCTGTTGGGAAATATTATGCTAGCTGGAGCCATCTGGAGAGAGTGGGACAAAGCTGTGATGCAAGGCTATGTCAGTTGAGCAGAAGTACTGAAAGGAAAATAACAGAGAAGAGATTATTTATTACCTGTATATTAGTATCCATATGTGATGTATTTTATGATGATGCACCAGACAAGAATGGTAAATGTATTTACATTTTATTTACAGAACTGGTTGGTAAGTTGTACAGCTCTCTTGGAGTTCTGCAGCTAAATATCCCTTCTTCTAGACTCGTATTCCTGCCCCCTTCACATACCAGGATGTTTAATGTAACTTAAATTCTTAAAGTAATACTAACATAATATCATGACACATGTATTTTTATTATATGTGCATCCCACCCAAACTATAAGGAGCTCAAGACACCTACATGGGATTATCCTATGGTATCCATGCAACAGTGCTATATGAAATAGATAAAGTGAGAAGCTGTGATTACTTGCCCAAGGTAATTACTGAACACCATGAGGTCTGGGTAAAAGCCAGAGCACACCAAAATGGGGTGGAATGGGCTGGAACGACCCCTTAAAAACCATACTGGATCCCAAAACCAGAGGGATGTGAACTGTCAAGTAGCATCCCAAAAACAGTGGAATGGGCTGAATACACTGGAGAAGAATATAGTAGCACTGAAATATTCCCCATATTATACTTTTATTAGTCCCTTCAATGCAAAAAATGGACCAGAACGGTGCAACGGCCTGAAACAACCCAGAACATCCCCCAAACGACAGGACTCCATTCCCCAAACAGTGAAATGGGCTGCAGACACTGGAGAAGAATATTATAACACTGAAATATTTCCAATATTATACAGATGACAGAGCACTGAAGGGGTTAATAACAGTGCACTATTGGATATTTGTTCATGCTACAATATTGTTTTCCAGTATCTGCAGCACATCCCATTGGTTTTGGGATGTAGCTTGACAGTTTGGGTGCGGGCTGTTTCAGGCAATTGCACATTCCAGTCCATTAATGGCATGGTAGGGTTTAATAAAAGTGTATTATTGGAAATATTTCAGTGCTACAATATTGTTATTCAGTGTCTGTAGCACATACCACTGTTTCTGGGATGCAGTGAGTGTTAGCGGGCTGTTCCAGCCTTTTCTACAAATTTCTGGTTGTGGAAGGGTTAATAAAAGTGCAATAGCCTGTGCTGATGTGGGCTGTTGCACTCTTCAGTTTCATTTTTGCCCTTGAAGGGGTTAATAAAAGTATAATATTGGGAATATTTCAGCTTTAAAATATTGTTCAGTGTCTCTGACACATCCCACTGGTTTTGGTATCCACTTTGACATTTATTTATTAATTAAATATTTATACCCCGCCCTTCCAGTACATTACTGCTTGAGGTGGCTCACAACATTGATAAAACAGTTAACAATATAAAATCAGACTAATAAAATTAACCAGATTAAACAAGTTGAAATTCAAGCTAAAACCACAATCAGAATTAGCTTTTACAATTCCAAATTAAAATCTTAAAGCTAAAAACTAAGAATTATAAAAAGTAAAAACTAAAGAACCTACCAGATATACACAACAGGTGAAACATTAAAAAGCCTCTTTAAAAAGATGTGTTTTTAGTTGTTTCTTAAAAACACTGAGAGAAGGAGCATGGCAAAGCTCTTGAGGGAGGGCATTCCAAAACTGAGGGGCCATGACCAAAAAGGCCCTGTCTCTAGTCCCTGCCAACTGGATCTCTGTTAGTGGCGGGGCCATGAACAGGGCCTGAGATGACGAGCGGAAGGCCCTGGCAGGTTCATATGGGTGAATGTGGTCTGACATGTACCCCAGCCCCGAGCCATGCAGGGCTTTAAAGGTCAATATCAGCACCTTGAATCTAGCCCGGAAGCGAACTGGTAGCCAATGAAGCTGATGCAGGATGGGTGTAATACTCATGAAGTGACTTGCATCCACGAGCATCTTTGCGGCAGCATTCTGAACCAGCTGAAGCTTCTGAACCAACTTCAAGGGCAGCCACACATAGAGTGCATTGCAGTAATCCAATCTGGACGTTACCAAAGCATGAGTGACGGAGGTCAGGTCTGACTTCTCCAAATATGGTTGCAGCTGGAACACCAGTCGTAGCACTGCCGCCACCTGTGCCTCCAAGGACAGCATTGGGTCCAGAAGCACCCCCAAGCTGTGGACTTTGTCTTTCAGAGAGAGTGTGACCCCGTCCAAGACAAGATTTAGCTCACTACTCGGATAATCAGTTTTACCAACCCACAGCACTTTCGTCTTATCTTGATTAAGTTTCAGCTTCTTTGCCCCCATTCAGTCCAGAACAGCTTCCAAACCATGGTTCAGAGCATCCACTGCCTCCCTGGTGTCTGCTGACTTAAGAGATAGGTAGAGCTGGGTGTCATCAGCATATTGATGGCATCACAGCCCACACCCATGGATGACATCTCCCAGAGGTTTCATGTAGATGTTAAACAGCATAGGGGACAGAATAGATCCCTGTGGCACCCCATAGGCCAAAGGCCAATGGGTGAAGCAAGTATCCTCCAGCACCACCTTCTGAGTATGACCCCCAGGGTAGGAACGGAGCCACTGTATAACCGTGTCCCCAAGTCCCATGGTCTCCCGATGAACCAGGGCAACCCTACCTCCCCACCCACCCTGACTTGGCTGATGCTGCACCTAGAAACCTGGTGGACAAAGCTGGGAGAGGTTTACATCTCCCCCCTCATCCAACCAGGTCTCCATAATGCATGCCAGGTCCACATGTTCATCCAGGATTACCTCCCAATTAAAGAGTTGTTCCATTCTGTTCCAGCTTTTCCCAAGTTCTAACACTGTAATAAATAATAAATATCATCATCAACAACAACAACTTTGTTAGCTGCCTCATAACCAATTGTTCTCTGGGTGGCTTACAAGACAATGGGGCTATTCTTACGATCACAAAAATCGGGCTAGGAAAATCCTAGCTCGATTTTTGTGATCGTTAGAACCACCGGGCTCGCAGCTGAGCCCGGTGGTTCCGGAGCGGCTAACCCGCTCCTGTAGCCCACCTCTTAGCCTGGGTTTGTGGAGCGAGCACTCCACAAACCCGGGCTAACTGCTCGTGAGTAGCTGTGACGTGGCTCCGTGGTGTGGCTACTTGTGAGTAGATCCCCGGCCGGGAGGCTTAAAAGCAGCCTCCCAGCTCAGAGGGTCTCCCCAGTATGCCCTGCACACTCGTGCAGGGCATACTGGGGCTTCTGGGGGTCGTGCAGCCCCCGAGCTCCCCAGCCTCCGCCGGCTCTGTCTCGGGGCCAGCCATCATGTGGGCGGCCAATCCGGCCGCCCAGGGCTCCCTCCCTGCGTGCTCGTCTGCGGGGAGACCGGGCTTAGCCCGCTGTCCCCGCAGTTTTGACAAGAAGTTGTTAAGGACAAATGTGAAAGGAAACTGCCAAAGACCAAGAAACAGAAGAAAGCAAAATGAATGTCAGAACAGATGGTGGAAATTGCCAAGAAGAGGAGAGAAGTCAAAGTCGAGAAAGATAAAGACTTCAGGAAGGAATTTAATAGGGAATTTCAGAAAGCAGTTAGAAGAGTCAAGGAACAGTACTACAATGAAATCTGTAAAAACCTTGAGGATGGAAATAGACACGGAAAAACAAGGAAAGTTTCCCAAAATATCTCTGAACTCAGAGGGAGGTTCCAACCTCAAATTGGTATGTTAAGGGATACCAAAGGACAGATAGTAACTGATTCAGAGAAGATCAAACAGAGATGGAAGGAGTGTACTGAAAATCTGTACAGCAGGGACGTCAACATCCAAGATACTCTAGAGGATATCCCCTACTTGCAAGAACCTCTAGTATGGGAAGATGAAGTTAGATCAGCACTTTGGTCATTACCAAGTTGTAAGGCTACAGGAATTGATGGAATAGCTACAGAAATATGGCAGGCAAAAGAAGAAGAATCAGTCAAACCAAACTATGCCAGCAAATTTGGAGAACGACACAGTGGCCAACAGATTGGAAGAAGTCCATCTACATACCCATACCAAAGAAAGGAGACTTAACAGATTGAGGAAACCATCACACAATATCCTTAATTTCACATGCTAGCAAAATAATGCTCGGGATCCTCCAATCCAGATTAGAGCGCTTCATGGAAAAGGAAATGCCGGATGTTCAAGCTGGTTTCAGAAAAGGCCAAGGAACAAGAGACATCATTGCTGATTGTCGTAAATCTGTTAGCTCGGCTAACCCAACAGGATTTACAACCCCCTTCAGCACTCCCTGGTGAGTTAATAGGAAGCGGCAGCGGAACTGCACGAGTGAAAAATAAAAGGCTCAGAAAGAAAAAACAGTAAATGAATAAGTCCCCTGAACTGAACTAGGTACCCCCCTCTAACAATAACTGAGCAATAAGTGAACAGAAAACACAGAGCAAGGAATGAAAATAGCGAAGGACAACAGAAGCAAGGAATTAATGGAACAAAGCAGGAAAGCATAAACAAGGCAAAATGGAACTCAGACAAGGTTTTGGAATTCAATAGCACACTGTCTGCGGACCAGCAAAAGTTGCAAACAGCACCTAAGCAATTGAGAGACTGCCAAATATATATGGCTCAAGAGAACCAGCAGTCAATCAGGCTTCCCTGAGTCAGTACTTCGGCTTCCTCTCTAGTGATCTCCTGCGCCTGCGTGACTTCCACTGAGCCTCCCTCTTGAGTCATCTTCTCAAGACAGGTGAAATCCCTGGCTCCTCCCCATCAGAAATCATGTCTGGCAGCTGTTGTGAATCCTCGGCTCCAGAGTCTGGTCTCCCTGCCAACTCCTGTTGCAGTGCCTCTGAGCCCTCACTAGCAGGCAAATCCTCCCATTCGTGCTCTGACACTGATGCATGTTGGATGATTGAGAAAGCCAAAGAATACCAAAGAGAAATCAATATGTACTTCATTGAGTACAGAAATGTATTTGATTGTGTTGACCATGTCAAGTTGTGGAATATTCTTAGGAAAATGGGTGTACCAGAACATCTCATTGTTCTCATGAGAAACCACAGGAGAGGAAGCCACAGTCCAGATGGAACATGGTGAAACAGACTGGTTCCAGATCGGCAAAGGAGTAAGACAAGGCGGTTTACTTTCTCCTTCTTTATTCAACTTATATGCTGAAGATATACTGAGGGATGCTAGACTGGAAGAAGATGAGCGTGGTTTTAACGTTGGAGGAAGAAACATAAATAACCTGAGCTGCGCTGATGACACCACTCTGATAGCTAAGAATGCGGATGAGCTGCAGCTCTAGTAATGAAAGTCAAGGAGCACAATGAAAAAATGGGACTACAACAAAATGTAAAGAAGACTAAACTGATGACAATGGGTACAGCAACCAGCCTCAGAACTGACAATGAAGACATTGAAGTGGTGGATAGCTTCTGCTTTTTAGGATCGACTGTCAAGAGTAAAGGATCCAGCAGTCAAGAAATACGCCACAGACTAGCACTTGGTAGGGTTGCAATGAAGGCCTTGGAAAGGATATTTAGATGCCGTGATGTGTCTACACCTGTGTCTACACCAGGAGCCCCTGGTGGCGCAGTGGTAAAAAAAACCTGCCACCCTGTAACCAGAAGGTTACAAGTTCGATCCTGACCAGGGGCTCAAGGTTGACTCAGCCTTCCATCCTTCCGAGGTCGGTAAAATGAGTACCCAGAATGTTGGGGGCAATATGCTAAATCATTGTAAACCGCGTAGAGAGCTCCGGCTATAAAGCGGTATATAAATGTAAGTGCTATTGCTATTGCTATTGCTACACCTACAAAGATTATAATTGTCTGGAAAATGGTTTTTCCCGTAACACACTATTGATACGAAAGCTGGACTTTATTTATTTATTTATCATATTTTTATACCACCTGATATGTAAATAACTTTGAAGAAGCAAGATAGAAAAAGCATTGACGCTTTTGAACTTTGGTGCTGGAGAAGACTTTTGAGTATCCTATAGACAGCCAGGAAAACAAACAAATGGATCATAGAACAAATTGATTCAGAATTTCCACTCAAGGCACAAATGACCAAGCTCAGACTATCATACTTTGGACACATTATGCGAAGATCCAGCTCCCTTGAGAAGTCCATAATGCTGGGTTGAAGGAAAGTTGAAGGAAAGAGAACAGGACGACCAGCAGTAAGGTGGATGGACTCGATTATGACAGCAATGAATGCACCATTGAGAGACTTTAAAGGCCAAGTTGAAGCAGATCATCCTGGAGAGAATCTATCTATGTGGTCACTAAGAGTCGACACCGACTTGACGGCACTTAATCAATCAATCAATCAATCAATCAATCCCCTCAGAATGTAGGAAGGTAACACTCCAGTTAATGAGAGGGTGCAGAGAAACAGCTTGTAGCCAGGCTGCAACTTAGACTGAGAGGAACTCAGGATAGAGAAAACTGGGGTTCTAGCTGGAATTGGCTGAGACTGGTGCTTCCTAATCAGGATTAGTGGATATGTTACCTGCTGCAGGAGTGACAATTTGCTTCTAATAGCCACTGTTTATAATTGTTTTGCATTACAGTGGCATAGTGAGTTTGAAGGTGGCCTGGGTGCAAACTTTAAAGCACTCTGCTGCCCTTTCACTCTCTCTGCCGCCCGTTCTCTCCTCCCCACCCCAGTGACGGAGCAGCAGAGGCATGCCTGTGCTTCAGTTGGCTCCAGCCCGCTCCAGCACTCCAGCCAGGTAAGCGGTTGGGTTTGGGAAGTGGCAGTGAGTAGCAGGAGCGTGGTGAACTGTGCTGGGGGTAGGCAGCGCTGCCACTGCATGCCATCCATTTGCTGGTTGCTTTGCTCCCCCACCCCACCCCCTGTGATCATGGAGGTATGGCTGCACTGCAGCTGCAGCTAGGGTTGAGAAGTGGCAGTGGGCAAGGTGGCCCTTCTTAAGGCCAGACAGCTCTGAGAAACTGGGTGGTGTTGATTCTTCAGACCTGTCTGCTCCATTGAAGCTCCGCCCCTGTTTGCATGCAAATATACAAGATGATTTTAGTGGAAGCAAATACATTTCTTCCATAGGTAGAAGAGCTACTAATTCTACCACATGAGCCAGCGTGGTGTAGTGGTTAGAGTGCTGGATTAGGACCGGGGAGACCCGAGTTCAAATCCCCATTCAGCCATGATACTAGTTGGGTGACTCTAGGCCAGTCACTTCTCTCTCAGCCTAACCTACTTCACAGGGTTGTTGTGAGGAGAAACCTAAGTATGTAGTACACCACTCTGGGCTCCTTGGAGGAAGAGCGGGATATAAAATGTAAAATAAATAAGATAAAATAAAATACATCAGATTCCCAGAGAACAACTTCACCACTTTCACCTGCCTAGCTGCATCCCAGTTCCAGATAACTCCAATTAGAAACCCCCAGCTCTCTCTCCATTTAAACTACAAAAGTGGACATAGCTGGCTCTGATAACTCTCTTCAAACTAGATATGGCATATAAGCCACCTTATCAGCTTTAGCTTGTGTTTTGTTTTGATGCGTGTACAGGTTACAACAAATCAGAATGACTTTCAAGAAGTAAGCTACAATATTGTTACATAATTTTTCATATCTTTATTCATATTCCAGATCCAAAATGCTGATGAAGAAGAAACAAAACAAATCTTGTCATCCCTGGAAAGGGAAAGGGAAATATCTGCTAACTAGCTTATTTGTATTCTGCCCCCTTTTGTACTGACTATAAAAAAATATTATAAATGTACTCCCTACTGCTTTGGGGTTGGCACATAGATCTCCAAATCAAATCCCAGCTAGGGTTCTCTCCCCTCACCCCCAATCTTTGGTCATTTAACTCAAGCGGACAGAACCTGTATTTTCAGGCTATCACAAGAATGTCCTCTGTACAATTTTGTTTGCTTCATTGCCTTTTACTTAAGCTGGAACATTGATCCAAAGAAAAATCCAATGTAAGTGCCTATTGCGTTTAACCAGGTTTCACTTGTGAGATAAGAAAGAATAAAAGAATAAGACAGTGGCTCTGAGAATGATCAATGCCAGTATCTCCCCACTTAAGGCTGGCCTATGGTGGTTTGAATGCCATTGTTTCATTCCCCAAATAACCCCCATAGTTGTTTTAAGTAATCCTCACTTGCAAACAATTACTTAGAGCAGTTTTTGTACCCAGTGTTCATTCTGTTTTTTTCCTACTGAATGAGCAACCAGCAGTATCCTACCCATCCCCTGCACTTTTTATAGCTGGAAGTAAAAAGAAAGGAAAGAGTGAAGGCAAAATGAGAAAGCACACGTTTCGGTGTTTGTTCTGTCCTTAGGGCTGGCCTTAGCAGTGGACAAGCCAGGCTGTCACCTAGGACACTTAATTGAAGGGGGTGCTGTGCTGAGTTTGGAAGTTCGAGTAACCTATGGGAGGAGAGCACCAAAGGCACTCCTCACCCAAAGTGCTCTGTATCCTGTTTGAACAAACTGGCTGGGCCTGTTTGTAGTGATTTGTAATGGTCATATACCTACACTGTACATATACTATGTATATAGAGTTCAGGTCTAATCAATAAATGCCTTTGACTAGTAAATTAATTAGTTCCATAATACAGTGGTCCCTCGACCTACGAACTACTCGACATCCGATGTTTTCGAGTTACGAGCGACAAAAAAGACCGGAAGTAGTTGCCGGTTTAGATTCAGCTTACTCGACCTACGAATTTTTAGATGCGGTTTCCTTGACTTACAAATGTTTCCAGACTTCTGTGGTGCGCTCTTCGACTTACGAAAATTTCGACCTCCGAACGTGCGTTCGGAACGGATTAATTATGTAAGTCGAGGGACCACTGTACACTGTTAGTATAAGGTTATGAATATTGAAAGGAAACATTATTCATCTTCGGGTTTTTTTCTATTACTCTTCCCCTCCCCTTTTTTAATCTATTTCTTTTTAAGAAACAACCTAGCTGCTACTAAAACCCATGTGGCCAACTACACAAAAACTTGTTTCACATCATTCGAATTGTGCTTAGCCAAATAAACCATAAGCAGAGGCACACTCTTTTCCTGAATTAATGTTGAAAGTGCACTTAATCCTTTCATCTGGAAAAGTCTATTTTAGAAACTGATAGAGCAACCATTATCCATCCTGTGGTTCTGTGTGAGTCACTGTTCTGAGAAGGATTTCTGATTGGAAAGAGGTCAAGCCAGAACAGACTCCCCTGTGGGTAGATAATTCTGTTGCATCTTTTCACTGGGAGTGGCTGAATGATCCAATCGCACTCAAGGTGTGAGAATTCTCTGCCTCAAAGGAGGGTGATTGGGAGGAGTCAAGGCCAGAGCAAGAGAGCATGCGGAATGTATCCTGTATCCTTGACTGGTTTGGATTGACAGAAACCTATTGGCCAAGCTAGATGAGGCAAAACTAGATAAGTGTGTCATTGTTTAGTTTGCTGAGTATTTTAGAGTAAAAATAAAATGTATGGAGGACAAATCCAGATAAAGACTATGGCACAGGGTTAGGGGGTATTCAGCCCTTTACTCTCATGCTGTTTCCCCCTGAAAATCCCCCAACTGAAGCTGCTGTGAGTGAGCCTTGAAATGAGCAATTGAAACAAATGGCACCTCTGAGACCCATAACAGCTTTGGAAGGGAGTTTGGATGGAAAAGCAGCATGATAGTAAAGGGGTAAAGACCCTCTACCTCTGTGCCCTAGTCCCAATCAAGATCAGGCCCAATGTGATGGCTATTTTTTCTTTAAAGTAAATATCAGCTAGACAATGACACATCTAACATCTCATCTAATTTGGTTCTGAGCTGAGGTTTGACTGTAACATCTGGCCAGAGCTATGCCGTAACCTTTGAGTCCAGACAAGAGTAACCTCCTCAGGATATGACCAAACAGTTATGACTTTGATAACTATGGTCAATTTGGCCAGGTTGAACAATATATATGTTAATATTAGATACAAGCAAGGAATCTTGCTATTACGTTTCCTTTTTCTGTTGCCATTTGCTGATTGCTAGTGTGATATTTTCAGGAACATTTTAACCTTAGAATTATAGATTTAAACCAGTTTATTAATAACCTTAGTAATTTTGTCTTTCTCTTCCTCCACCCCCCACTCATTATCTCTCTGTCAGTCATGGAACAGAGTGTTTAAACGTCTAAGGAATTTAACAGCTGGGGAACGGAGGAGGTTTTCATCTGCGCTCATTTGTTTATTAAACTGAGGATGGTGTGTTACATCAAAACGTCTTCTGTTTTTATATTTACCAGCTTTCAGTTTTTCCTTTTTGTGCAATAAAAGGTCTTTTTGTTGAGAGTTGGAATTAATATGTGCATTGCATTGACAACATATCAACATCTATTATCTTATTTTTCTTGAGATCTTTATCTAATATTGATTTTGTCTGCTGAAAGTTCTGTATGCAAGAAATAACTGCTTATCTTATTTTGATTGTAACTGCCATATTTTAAAAAGGTAAAATTTTGAAAACCTCTAATTGATCTGATTTATGAATGGAAGCATTTTTGGAGAGCTGGCATCTTAGAGGGTAGATATACTCTCTTGTCTTAAAGGGGGAACAATTAAAGACACTCAGAGCGCTACTTCAAGACTTCTGTTATAGGAACAGAAAAGAAATCACACCACCAAAAGTCTTCATACCACCACATACAGCTTGCCTTCTTCCTTGCAATCAACCTTCAGCTGCTTTCCAAAAGGGTTCTTTGCTTTCAGAAATTATTTTGTGGTTGATCCAACAACCTCTGAGGTTCTATCCTCAGTAATGAGTATTTTTGCATATGCATATAAAATGAGATTGCAGTTTCCCAGCTAAATTAATCAGATGGATGTTTA